>NW_028141948.1:2843333-4265000 GCF_025532165.1 Camponotus vicinus
ACATATAATATTTTTATTCATATAATATTATTCTATTTATAATATTATACAATATTAAATATTATATTAATATAATTAAAATGTATATTTTTATCGAATAATATATTTAGCAATATTGACAATATATTTAAATATATATGATTCATACAAACGTATGTAAACGTCGTATTGTAAATGTTTCATATTTTGTATTAATTAATATACATTGTAAATATTAATTCATACATAATCCGATATTTAGCAAAACTTTTTTTACATTTGATAAATACAATTTTATTTTAGTAATTTCTTGTGTTAGATAATCTACACTTTGTTTATGGTTTTATAAATTATATTTATATCGTTACTTATACATTTTGATGACTTATACATTTCGATGATTGATGATTACATCTTTTGTAATAAATTGTAAAAATTTACTAAAAAAATATAAATTTAGAATTTTGACAAATAATTAATATATTTGTATCCTGCAAAAATATCTGTCACCGAATTTAATAACCTGTCACCGAATAATATATTTAGCAATATCGACAATATATTTAAATAAATATGATTCGTACAAACGTATGTAAATATTTTTATTTTTCTGTTGTAACGTAGAAGTACGCCGACTACTGTAAGAATAAGAGAAATAATGCGTAATAATATTATTTGGCTCAAATTCCATAAATCAATTCCTTTGTCTATTAATCTATATGTTGTTGCTTTTGTTATTTCTTTCATTGAAATTAATTATATTATTCTATACACCCATTTGATCAACGAGCGACAGAATCCGTGGCAACGGCATCGACGCATATCCTGTAGAGAGAGCATTTACACATTTTTCAATCCAACGAATAATTGTTAGAAAACAATATTCGCGGACTAGAAAAATATGTGAGGCGCAAGTGGCTGGATCGGGAATCGAACCCGAGTCTTTCGCTTTCCTGCTTTAGACCACTGAGCTATCACGACCTCACACCTAATGCTGTTCTTTAACACAGTGATATGCGACTCCAGAGCGATGTTGGTATCTTGCTCGATGGATGAAATGCCGATTGCCATGGAGGATCCTTGAAAAGATCGCTCGCTGACCAAATAAGTGCCGGTGGAGGTATTCGCGTGCACCGCATACTGGCTTCCGACTGGCCTTCCGTAAGAAACGGCACCGACGAGCATAACGCCGTAAAGTGACCACATCCCCTAAGATCCCTCTAGTAAATACTAAAATTCCCACTGTGTCAAATAGTAGTGGCGGATGGACCCTAAATAGGGTCGAAAATTTCAATGAAAAAAATAACGAAAACAATAACATATGGACTTATAATAAGGATGATGTGAAAAAAGAAGAATCACAATACAAAATTTGAAGCACTCAGTGAAGAAAACAATAATAAAAAGATTAACAATATTTAACGAATATTTTATTGAAAAACGTAATAGAAATACACTTTAATGAAAAGCGTCTTTTATTTGCGTTATTTCCAGTAGTAATATTTCTTATAATAATATCTTATTTGTTATGCAGGTAAATTTTAATATTACGTACTTTATATTAGATATTTTCAATGCTTATATTTTTGTACATAATTAATTAACAAAATTACTAGTATTATAGTAAATGAGTAATTAGATGCATGCATTTTACATGCACCCGACACATGGGCGATCGTATAATATGTGAGTGAGTGTATGTGTTCGTAAGTGCGAATGTGGTGTATTTGTGTGTGTTACATCATATGTATATATTAATGAAGCATAAAAAATAATTATTTTAATGTAAATTCATAATATTTAAGAAAAGATCTTTTTTATGCAATAAATTTTATTGATATTAAAAAGAACATAACTATTACATGATATTAAAACCAATATTTTAATTCTTCAAATATGATGCTATACTATTTTATCATACAAGTACCGAACAAGATTCAGATAAATTTAGTATAGCAAATTTTATATTTATTCTTTGCAAAAAGTAATAACTATCAATTATTATAATGAAAGTATTGATTAATTTATTATATAATATAAGTATTGAGCATTTTTATTAATAAACACATTTTTTTAATCGTTTACAAATTTTGATTACAGATGTATTATGAAATGTTGGCGTAACTTAATAAATAGGTTTCGTGGCAATCGAGCTAGAGACAATGAGCTAACTGTCCGTTATCGAGGTAATAGAATTCATTGGACTTCAGATTTATTGCGACACGTAAGTAAAATATACTTGTAAGTAAATTAAACGTAAAGTCTATCTTAAATACGGTATACTTTTTTGAGACACAAAAATAAGTATAATGTAACTATATAAGCAAGTACCGACATAAACATACAGATGCTTTGGAAATAAATGATGAAACTGTAAAAGAATATTTTATCTTGTCAAATAGATTTTAAAAAATTCATATAAATATGAATCTAGAAACGTCTTCATTTTAAATAAACAGGTTTTGTTTATGATAGAGTTTAACACAAACATTTCGTTAAAAAAGGATGCTGAAAATAATTATTTTCTTCAAACGTTTGTCTTTTATCAACATTTCATCGACAATCTCGTCAAAAATAAAATTTCCCATAATATTTAGAATTATGTGAGACGAAGCAATAATACAAGATCTTTCCAAATAGCAATAAAGCATTAGCAAATGATCAAAGATGTCTTTGCAAATCACAATCTAGAGTATCACAGAATAATATAAGCAAAAAAGGTCCGAATGATAGATCAGAACAAATTATATAAAAGGCTAAGTACCAAACGTTAGATATTGAAAATGTAAATGCAATTTAATGTGCTAATAAATATCGCATCTAATCAAACAAAGATCTTTACATATGCCAATATCGAATACAATTAGATGACAAACGTTAACGTTTCGATTCACTTCAAATCCTTATTAATGTATCGTCTTAAACAATATGATTTCTTAAATTCGTACATATAAAAACTATTGACGCAAGAAAATAAACAGCGGTGAACACAGCGGTGAAACAGTGTAAACACACGTTTATTTTCTTGCGTCCATAGTTATTATATGTACGAATTTAAGAAGTCATATTATTCAAGACGACATTGATAAGGATTCGAAGTGAATCGTAACGTTATCGTTTGTCATCTAATTGTATTCAATATTTGCATATGTAAAGGTCTTTGTTTGATTTATTGCGATATTTATTAGCACATTAAATTAACGTTTTTAACATCAATCGTTTGGTTCTTAGCTTTCCATATCATTTTTTCCCCAAAATCTAGACATTTTTAACAGATAGATATAAATGAATAAACAAAAGAAAATTATTTCTGACGATTTTTTTGGATTAGTTTGAAAAGATAGCGTTTCTAAGTCCATGCTGGTATAATTCTTCTTTCATTTTTGGTATAGAATATATTTAAGATATGTTTCTAAACTTTCTCTTGTTTCTAATTTAAAACTTTTGTATTTTCAAGTTATATTATATTAGTAATATTAATAATAACTCTAATCTTGCAGTCGTTAGGTGAGGTTGAACTTTAGGAAAGTTAATATTGTTGTTTGTGCATTCGCATCGCAAAGAGTCACATATCTATAATATTGATTATAAGATTTCTTAAGTACATTATAAAGCCTTATTCTCAACTTTAAATTGTCTAGACTATATATTGTTAAATATGATTAATTTTTAAGATAGGATATATTTCAATAAATGTATAATGTAACATAATTTTATAAATTATGATTACTTTTTTCATATTTGTAAATTTTGGGAATTGCCAAATTGTGCGAAAAATATAATTTAAAAATATAATAAATTAAAAATGTTTTATGTAATTTTAATAAATCAAGAAAATAAAAATAAATTACTATAAATGATTTTATTACTATAGAAGATTTTTTTATATTTAACATAAATTTAACACATATTTAACATAAACAAAATTTTTTTAAGTATATCTTTTTGTGTTATAAAATCGATATTTGTTTATGTATTACCTTTATATCATTACTGTTATCTTTATTAATGAGAGTTTTCTATGTAATAAATTGTACGATTCTATTTAAAAAAATATAAATTAAGAAACTTGACGGAAATACTAACAAGAAATTATTAACATGTGTTTTCCATCAAAAAAGTGCCTGACATCAAAATTAACACTGCAGTATTGATTATCAGTTAGTCGACGGAGACGGCTAAAGAATAATTCACTTATCAATTAATTGTAATTTTAAAAATTCTTTATTTCTTTATATATTTATTTCTTGTTGTATGCAACTTATAATTTATGTAAAGTAAAAAAATTATTTAACACTGTACATTTAATGACATTTACATTTCTCGTTTAAATAGCGTTGAAAATAGATATTAAGAAAAAGGAAATTCATTATTTGCTGCCACATATTGTAATATTGGTAGAAAAGAAACCATTGTGTCTTTTTAAAAATAATTGGCTTTGTAGCTCAAAAGAAATAATTTATAAATCATATTTTATATATATATGTATACGTAATATATATGTAATATATAATAATATATTAAAATGAAAAATAATTTTTATAAAATTGATATATATATATATATATATATACATATATATATATATATACATACATATATATATATATATATATATATATATATACACAATATTAACAAAGAATGTAAAAATTGTTATCAGTCCAGATTTATTATATTTATTTACGTTTAAAATATATAAGATAAATATTTTAACTATATGGATTGCACAAAAATGTATATAGTATATAATAGTTAGCGTCAATGAGTATTATGAAAATAATTATGTAATAAAAACATGTAAACAAATTTTTTGATAATATTATCAAAAGTATTAATAATTATTATAAAAATTACTTTGAAAATTATAGATATGTAATTGAGTTATAAACTAATAAAGATCATAAAACATACATAAATAATACATAAAAGATAAAATATTATAAAATGAATAACACAATAAAAAATTATAGACAAAATAACATATAAATGTACCTGATATTTAAATTCAAAAAGTATGATATAATTATATCACATAAAATGGATTGGCATTGAGACGTAATATTTCCTCCATTTATTCATTTGTTCATTTATTAGTATCAGAGAATTACCGAAAGCTGTTTTTGATAATTTTTCCTTTAAATTAAATTCCACTGTTTTGATATTTAGTTTTGTTTTCTCTATAGGTGGTTCATATGGTAATATTTCTTTATTTTCGACTAAAGAATTATTCACATTTTGACAGTTAGCGCTAATATCTTCCATGATAATAGCATTCTCAGGTTTTGTTGGAAGATTTATTAAATCAACAAGAATTGAATTATTTATATTATTATTCTCTGTACTAAAACTTGAACAATCAAAGTCGACTGTTTTATTGCGAATCTGTAAAAATAATTCAAATTTTTATTATTTTTTCATTTTATAATTACATTGATTAAAAATAGTAGCAAATAGAGTCAGTTTAATTACATAATAATTAATATAAAAGAATAGAGAAAAAATATTAGAAAACATACACTGTATTCATTGAAATGTCTGCGTAGTTTCAATCGATTTAAAACGTTGGGAATCAATTTATTGAAATCAGACGAATTACATTCATTTAAAAGATCGCCCAAATCATCTACACTTTTAATATCATTCGCTACATAAAGAAAATATAAAATGTTAAATATAAGAAAATGCCAAATGTAAATATAAATATATATCAAACTTCAGTGTAAATAAAATAGGAGAAAAAACGAATTATATATTTATATAATTATATTATAAAATATATTATATATTTTTATATATTCTTTACATAAATTATAATTTATAAAAATTTATTAATTTATTGTGCACAACAAATAAGATTCAAAAGATGCGCGTAAATAAAAAATATCCAAGGTTGGTTAAATAATAAATAAGATAATATTATAGTTACAAAGAAATTTTTATTTGAAAAGAAATAATAAATTAGAAGTACCTTGACAAATATCATAGAAATGAGGCAATCCCCAACTCTTTAAAAGAAAATCCATTTCCTCGAAATGTTTCGAAATATCCGATTTTGAACAGAATTAGTCTTCACACATAAATGCGTATAATAATCGATGCGATTACTTCGACAATGAAGAAAATGCTAGAATATTACGGATGAGATCGTGGCGACGAGACCATCTTTTGTTTCATAAAAAAAGAAAAGAAAAAAGAGAAACAAAAGATGGTCTTGTCGCCAATATAATATTTATCTTATATATTTTAAACGTAAATAAATATAATAAATCTGGACTGATAACAATTTTTACATTCTTTGTTAATATGTATATATATATATATATATATATATATATATATATCAATTTTATAAAAATTATTTTTTATTTTAATATATTATTATATTATTATATATTACATATATATTTACATATATTACATATATATTACGTGTATATAAGGTAAATGGCTATAACTTTGTCAGCGGATATAATTTCGTCAGACCTTCTAAAATTAAATAAATTAAGCAATCTCGCGTATATCGACTATATTCGTATTGAAACGATGAAGTGTTCAAATCGTTTCAAATCGGGAAATATAGTCGATATACGCGAGATTGCTTAATTTATTTAATTTTAAGAAGGCCTGACGAAATTATATCCGCTGACGAAGTTATAGCCATTTACCTTATATATATATATATATATATATATATATATATATATATATATATATATATATATACACGTAATATATATGTAATATATGTAAATATATATGTAATATATAATAATATAATAATATATTAAAATGAACAAATAATTTTCATAAAATTGATTAACTAATACAAATATAAATACAAATCGTTTTAACTTGTTTAATATTTACTAAAATATCTTTTTTATTTGAGATCCAATAATCTATATTTACTATATCTCTATATCGTGATATTTACATGTTAAATTTTCTTTTTTTAAAGAACACTTCAAAACGAAGATTTTGCTAAAATTACAGAAGAAATAATTGAGTTATTTCCAAAAGAATATAAAGAAACTTACTATATGCCACCTATACGAAAAAAGTATTCAAAAAATATGATAAAGCTGGTATCTCAAGAGGAAAATTGGTCGATAAATTTCGTAACGCATTAAAATTTATCCGTTCTGCTGAAAAGTTGAAAAATAATAACCACATTGAACAAAATGTCATTGTAAGCCAAGGTATTAATATTTTGTATTAAGATTTATCATGGAATTTTTGAAAAATATATAACTGGTTCAATAAATATTAATTTTTTAATGCTTCTCAGCTGATAATCAACAAATCGCAGAAGAACATAGAATTTGGTTGATCCATAACCAAAAACCACAGAATAAAGTTGATGAAAAATGGGATGCGTCATATATATTACACGTTGAAGATTGCGCTAGTAAAACATACAAAAATGTTAATGACATATTTATAAAGTGGCCTATATTGAAATTGGATTCTTCTTATATATTGGTAAATGTCTATATTTTGAAATAATATAATAAAATAAGGCTTTATAATAAAATAAGACTATATTTAAATATAAATAATAGAGGATGAGCTAATAAGACTCAAGCACGGAAATGAAGCGTATGATTTTTTCGTTTAAAATCTTTATTAAAGGAAGTAAACATTTTGGTCCTTCCTTTGGGCCTCAGCACAATTGTGATAAAAAGATGTTTCAATTCTGCATCATCGTCTCAATATATTCCATGAGCTCTCTATTAATTTATTAACTCTTTTAATTAAAAGTTGAGATGATATAATGTGACAATGATATTAAAATAATTGAAACAGTGCCGAGGCAGTGATTAAATTAATTAAAAACCATTATAACAATAAAAATGCTCTTTTAAAAATACTTTTAACTGCAAATTTTACTATTACTACTAACAACTACAAACAAAATACTATAAATTTGAGTATTAAATCTTTATTAATAATTTATTAAGATGCTAAGTTCACCAGTTTTAGGTATGATAATTTGTATTTATTCTTATAGATTGAAAGGGATTTTTATCGAAAATTTCCTCAATATAAAGAAAAGTTATTGAAATCTTGGAACGTAAATTTTGAAAAATTTTTCACTTATTTTAAAAAAAATTTATCTACAGGAGGGAACATTTATGAAAGTTTAATGAATGCACAGTATTTAAACTTAGGTAAATATTCGTACATTAAAAGTTTTATTTTGATTTGTAATAAGAACGATACACACATACACATACATATGTTTCATATATATGGTTATTATTAGACACTCTGTATATGAATATTTTTTTTATTAATACATATCTATTGATTTCCTCGTAGATTCGAAAACAGCCCTTCAAATATGGCTTTTAATAAGTGTTGTAGCTCCTAAATCAAGTAAAATTACTTTTAAAATTGGGAACAAGAAAAGAATGTGGAAACCTACAATCTGGGAAAGTCAGGAAGGAATTCTAATACACTGTAAAGTAAGTTAAATTCCATTCTCGTTCCAGATCCGAAATAAAAAGAAAAATCGAAATTGATATTTTATCAAGAGACACTGATGTGTCTATAGAAGTTTTTTTTACAACAGACATTTTTACTGGGCGCTTTTTCAGTTTTTTGAAAAGATTTGTTAAAGTTAAACTAACATTTATAATTAGAGGTTTCTTACGATTTGTAATTTACTTTAGGTACCTGGCGATATTGAAAAAATATGTCAAGACAAACAAAATAAAATGCGTCAAATGAACTTTACGATGCAACCTTTTATAATCATCGTTGGACCAGAAATAACTGCAATCGAAAATATATACATTCGGCTCGATACAACATTATATTCTATGCCGACGGTATTAAAAGCATTGGATGTACTTTTCAAGATTTTTGTAACATTTAATGCGTGTTATCCGAAAGAATGTGAAAATATGTGGTATTTAATTCAGTGGGGAATTTATGAGATCCATACAATTTGGGATGAAAACATTCCCTTTCTATGCACTGCATTAAATAAAATAAAAAGAGGTTAGTTTTCATTGTGTATAAATCTGAAAACTTGTTTTCACAACTTGTTTGTATCATTTGCTTTTTTGAAAATCTATTATTTTTTATTTAGTAATATTGATTGATTGCTAATTATTGTAATGTATATATATATGTACACACACACACACACACACACACACACACACACACACATATATATATATATATAGTATATGCCACCAAACTTATTTTCTCATTAGTATTAGGTTTTATTAGTTTAGTATTAGCTCTTATTATTTGTTTTTGACATAAGTAACAATTAATTTTCTTGCGTCTTTTTGAAACATAAAACATTACGCTTAAAAATAATAATTTTTCAAATACTAACATCGCATTTTAAAAGATTGCTTTAGCCAAAAATGGATTGTCGAATTTGTTTAATAAAGATTTTCGGAGATACTCGAGCATATATTAAACATTTAAAATCATATCATCCATTTGAGATGACATATAAATGTATTAATCCTAAATGTTATCGGATATTTTCTTCTTTTTTTTCATTACAAAAACACTTAGATGCTAGATGTTCATTTCAAATACATCAATTACAAGACTCTGATAATAAAGATGATAATTTATCATTACAGACGTCTGTAATATTTAAAATGGAAAACATAACAGAAAATAATTCAATTACTAATACAAATAATTTTATAATTGAAAAAAATATTTCATCTAACGATATTGAAAATTGTGTGCTAAAATTCGTCGCTCAATTATATCAGAAACTTATTGCCCGATTAATAGTTCAAAAAATTATAGAAGAGTTTCGAGATACAATTCAGAATGTTTCTGAATATTTTCTTCAACAATTAAAATCACAATTACCTTCTAATTTATACAATTTTGATAACTGTAAGATATCTATATTGGAAAAAATTGATAGTGAATATAAAAGATTGCAGTATCTCCGAAAATCAATCATATTTTATCTCTCCACAATCATTCTTTATCGGAGAATACTACAGTAATAAAAGAAAAGAGCAAAACACAATTCTCACTGTTCAAAAATGTGAAGGTCAAATCATACCTATGCGTGAAACATTAAAGACTTTCGAAGACGAAAGTTTATTACGTACCCCACAAAATTATTGCGAAGATGTTTCAAAATTGGCATATGGCGTAAACGAGGAGTGTATATTCAATGAAATCCCTCATTTTGTGTGATTGCTCGATAAATATAACTTGCGATATAATGCATGATCTTTTCGAAGGTGTTTGCAGATATGATCTTGCGAAAATAATACAGTATTTCCTAATGGGGAATTTTTTCACAATGGAACATTTAAATGAAAGAATTAAATACTTTAATCATCAATCAAATTTCGATAAGGGAAACAAAATGCCATTGATAAAAATTGATCACTTAAAAAAAGGATATCTAATAATGACAGCATCAGAAATGTCTGCGATGATTTGTTACTTAACTTTTATTATAGGAGATCTAATTCCTTATGATAATGAAGTTTGGGATTTCTATCTCATACTTTGTGAAATTATTAATATCGTAACAGATACAATTATATTAAACGTTCAAATAAATTTCCTTAAAGGGTTAATAATTTCTCATCATGAAATGTATATACGACTATTCAATGATCATCTAAAACCCAAATTTCATTTTATGGTACATTATCCAGAAATTATTCGAAGAATGTGGGACCTCTTAAAAGTTTATCTTCTATTCGATATGAGGGATTTCATAAAATTTCGAAGAATTATGCGTCTATCGTAACATCAAGGAAAAATATAACATTAACATTAGCGATCAAATTGCAATTGCATTCTTGTTATAGATTTCTTTGTAAAAGAGGGCTTAACGATATAATTGAAATAGGTCCAGAAATAAGATTAGTATCAAGTGATTCGGATGCGCATTTAATAACACTCATTCGTAGGAAGACATTAGCAACTTGTTTCAACTCAATTTTTACGAATGTATCCCAAGTAGATGATAACATTTTAATGGAAGTTGCATGGATTCGATATAACAGCATTGTCTTTAGACCTAAATATGTGATCATTTCTAATGCTGATGAAAATAATTTGTCATTCGGGATAATGCAATGTATTATTTTAAAGAGCAGAGAATTATTTTATGTTGTATATAAAAAGTGTATTACTTTAGGTTTAGATACTCATTTTAAAGCTTATGAAATCGAATTGCCACGTGAGAATAGTACATATGAAATTTACACAGTTGATGTTTCGAAAGAATGTAATGTGAGGACATGCAATTTTCATATTTCAGGCGAAGGTCGATATTTTATTTCAATGTTCGACGTTTAAGAAATAATATCTTAGCGTTAATATTAATGTTCTGATAAAACACGCATGCACTTGTTCTAAAATATAAATTATAAAAAATATATATATAAATATATTATATATGTATTTTAATAATATATGTATTAATAATAATATATGTATTAATAATATATGTATTTTAATATTTAAAAAATGGTTCTTATATAAATATTATAATAAATCTTTTTTCAATATTTCAATATTGATTTGTCTTTAAATTTATTTCACATATTTTACCACTTTTTATCATAATATTAAAAATATTATTTATTTAAATATTTATTAATAATCATTTATTTATTTCAATTAAATATTTAGTAATAGTAAATAAATTGCTCATTTGTTTTAACTAAATATGTAGCTCTAGTAATTAAATGTTTATTAACTATTATAAAATTGCTTATTCTTTTAAATTAAACATTTAGTAATAGTTATCACAGCTTTAATTTCCCCTTAAGATGATTTAGTTATAATTACCAAATATCTGATAATACTTATCAAATATATTATTTTTACTATCGAACATTTAATTACAATTACCAGATTTTTTAATTTCTCGTTATCATGATTTAGTTATAATTACTGCTAATTTCGGCAATAATTGCCAACTCTTTTACACGACTATCTTACCAAAATTTGTTAATAATTACCAATTACTTTATCAAACATGTTGGCTAAACTAAATCATTTAATGATAGTTATCAAATATCTAATAATCTTAAACTGAATGATTTAGTAATATTTACAACAATTTAATACATATTTAATAACAATCATCAAAGATTTTATGATAAATATTAAATATTTAATAATTGTTACTAAATTGTTTAATTGATTCAATTGCAAACAAAATTTGTTTGCAACTAGACCAATTGAAGATTTAGTAATTATTATCAAATATGGTAATATTTATCAAATATTCAATTAAAATTCACAACTAAATATATTTGATAATTATTACCAATCAGTTTTTTCAGTGTAGAATAAAATTACCATGTGATCGTTATAATTTGTTGTACCGTTTAATTCATTCAAACTATTACAAATTTCACTGCATCAAATTTATTCGAACCATTATGTAACGTCAATTCAATCAAAATTCTCGAGAGCTACAGGCAATACAGAATCGTTTTTTTATATATTTAACACTATTATTACACTATCTGATTACAAATATTTTAAACTTATTTATATTTTGAGTCAAAATATTTATGATAGAAATATTAGTAAACATATTTTAAGTAATTAAAACCAAATTGCATTTTTTTTAACATTTGTAATCACAACTATTTTTTATTATTTTTATATATTTTTTTATTTACTATTTTTTATATTTTTATTATTTTTATATTAATATAAAAATATATTATATATCAATTTTTATTATTTTTTTCCATTTTATCATAAAAGTTTCTTTTAATGTGATTTCGGTTAAAAAATTTATTTTCTGTTTCGTTTCAAATCTGTATTATCCGACAAGCAAAAAATATATATTAAATAATTTGTCTTTTAGAATTTATAGCATCGTAATAGTACTAACGGAAACCGAGTAAGAAAGGTTCGATAAGATTGCAATCTCCAATATTATTGAAATTTAAGAAAAAAAGCGCTAAACGAGTATCCATCATGCTTGTTGCTACAATAAAGAAAATCATAAGGAAATTATTAAGCTCAATATTCTCACTAATGATTATTATGATCTTTATCTCATGCATACCAAGTAAGATAATCATTTGTATAATAACTTGTATAATAATTTGTATAATATTTGTATAATTTGTATAATATTTGTATAATAATATTTGTATAATATTTGTATAATATTTGTATAATATTTGTATAATATTTGTATAATAATATTTGTATAATATTTGTATAATATGAATTAGATTTATTTAGTTTATACTTATAATCGAAAGCACTTATTTAAATGATAAAACTTAATGATTGCTATAGGCAACTAAAGCCCTCCCAATTAATTATCCCCACTAATAATATGATTTGATTTTTAATTTATTTAGATCATTTAAAGAGTAATAATATTAATTATATTAATTTTCATGGACAAAATAACAAAATAAAGATATGGATAAATAATAATAAAAATAACACAAGAGAAATATATAACAATTATATATGCTATTTGTGGACTAATAATGTTCTTATATTTAAATTCCATTATACTTATAATAATCGGCAGAGAAAAATAGGGATGTATGTGGGAGGAGGTTGGACGTGTCTCTATCCTGCGGAAAGAGCATTCACACATTTTTCAGCCCAACAAATAATTGTTAGAAAACAATATTCTAGAAAAATATGTGAGGCGCAAGTGGCTGGATCGGGAATCGAACCGGAGTCTTTCGTTTTCCGGGCAATTGCTCTAGACCACTGAGCTATCCAGACCTCACACCTAATGCTGCTTTTTAACACAATGATATGCGACTCCAGAGCGATGTTGGTATCTCACTCGATGAATGCAATGCCGATTATGGAGGATATTATTTATATAGTTTATTATTATTTGTATAATATTATTTTATTTATAATATTATATAATATAAAAAATAAGAAATTAACAGACAACGTATACAGATTTTCTAATGTAACAATTGTGATTTCAATATTTTATATGAAAATGATTCTGTTTTTAGTTATTAAATAATTAAAATGTATGTTTTTATTTGGCAATATATGTAGCAATATTCATAATATTTAAAAGTATATGGTTTATACAAACATACGTATCTCGTATTTTGTATTAATTAATATACATTATGAATATTAATTTGTACATATCTCAACTTTTAACAATCCTCTTTTTATTTTTAGTAAATATAATTTTATTTTAATTCTTTGTGTTAGATAATATATATATATATATATATATATATATATATATATATATGTATAATTAACTAATTAATTACAATATTCTTATACTATTCTATATATATATATATATATATATAATTACTATTTATAACTATTTACTATATATTTTTATAGATACAACAATTAAAATGCTATTTAATAATAATTATTATCAAGTAATTTCTATAACAAAATATTTTATATAATATTACATATAATATTTTTATTCATATAATATTATTCTATTTATAATATTATACAATATTAAATATTATATTAATATAATTAAAATGTATATTTTTATCGAATAATATATTTAGCAATATTGACAATATATTTAAATATATATGATTCATACAAACGTATGTAAACGTCGTATTGTAAATGTTTCATATTTTGTATTAATTAATATACATTGTAAATATTAATTCATACATAATCCGATATTTAGCAAAACTTTTTTTACATTTGATAAATACAATTTTATTTTAGTAATTTCTTGTGTTAGATAATCTACACTTTGTTTATGGTTTTATAAATTATATTTATATCGTTACTTATACATTTTGATGACTTATACATTTCGATGATTGATGATTACATCTTTTGTAATAAATTGTAAAAATTTACTAAAAAAATATAAATTTAGAATTTTGACAAATAATTAATATATTTGTATCCTGCAAAAATATCTGTCACCGAATTTAATAACCTGTCACCGAATAATATATTTAGCAATATCGACAATATATTTAAATAAATATGATTCGTACAAACGTATGTAAATATTTTTATTTTTCTGTTGTAACGTAGAAGTACGCCGACTACTGTAAGAATAAGAGAAATAATGCGTAATAATATTATTTGGCTCAAATTCCATAAATCAATTCCTTTGTCTATTAATCTATATGTTGTTGCTTTTGTTATTTCTTTCATTGAAATTAATTATATTATTCTATACACCCATTTGATCAACGAGCGACAGAATCCGTGGCAACGGCATCGACGCATATCCTGTAGAGAGAGCATTTACACATTTTTCAATCCAACGAATAATTGTTAGAAAACAATATTCGCGGACTAGAAAAATATGTGAGGCGCAAGTGGCTGGATCGGGAATCGAACCCGAGTCTTTCGCTTTCCTGCTTTAGACCACTGAGCTATCACGACCTCACACCTAATGCTGTTCTTTAACACAGTGATATGCGACTCCAGAGCGATGTTGGTATCTTGCTCGATGGATGAAATGCCGATTGCCATGGAGGATCCTTGAAAAGATCGCTCGCTGACCAAATAAGTGCCGGTGGAGGTATTCGCGTGCACCGCATACTGGCTTCCGACTGGCCTTCCGTAAGAAACGGCACCGACGAGCATAACGCCGTAAAGTGACCACATCCCCTAAGATCCCTCTAGTAAATACTAAAATTCCCACTGTGTCAAATAGTAGTGGCGGATGGACCCTAAATAGGGTCGAAAATTTCAATGAAAAAAATAACGAAAACAATAACATATGGACTTATAATAAGGATGATGTGAAAAAAGAAGAATCACAATACAAAATTTGAAGCACTCAGTGAAGAAAACAATAATAAAAAGATTAACAATATTTAACGAATATTTTATTGAAAAACGTAATAGAAATACACTTTAATGAAAAGCGTCTTTTATTTGCGTTATTTCCAGTAGTAATATTTCTTATAATAATATCTTATTTGTTATGCAGGTAAATTTTAATATTACGTACTTTATATTAGATATTTTCAATGCTTATATTTTTGTACATAATTAATTAACAAAATTACTAGTATTATAGTAAATGAGTAATTAGATGCATGCATTTTACATGCACCCGACACATGGGCGATCGTATAATATGTGAGTGAGTGTATGTGTTCGTAAGTGCGAATGTGGTGTATTTGTGTGTGTTACATCATATGTATATATTAATGAAGCATAAAAAATAATTATTTTAATGTAAATTCATAATATTTAAGAAAAGATCTTTTTTATGCAATAAATTTTATTGATATTAAAAAGAACATAACTATTACATGATATTAAAACCAATATTTTAATTCTTCAAATATGATGCTATACTATTTTATCATACAAGTACCGAACAAGATTCAGATAAATTTAGTATAGCAAATTTTATATTTATTCTTTGCAAAAAGTAATAACTATCAATTATTATAATGAAAGTATTGATTAATTTATTATATAATATAAGTATTGAGCATTTTTATTAATAAACACATTTTTTTAATCGTTTACAAATTTTGATTACAGATGTATTATGAAATGTTGGCGTAACTTAATAAATAGGTTTCGTGGCAATCGAGCTAGAGACAATGAGCTAACTGTCCGTTATCGAGGTAATAGAATTCATTGGACTTCAGATTTATTGCGACACGTAAGTAAAATATACTTGTAAGTAAATTAAACGTAAAGTCTATCTTAAATACGGTATACTTTTTTGAGACACAAAAATAAGTATAATGTAACTATATAAGCAAGTACCGACATAAACATACAGATGCTTTGGAAATAAATGATGAAACTGTAAAAGAATATTTTATCTTGTCAAATAGATTTTAAAAAATTCATATAAATATGAATCTAGAAACGTCTTCATTTTAAATAAACAGGTTTTGTTTATGATAGAGTTTAACACAAACATTTCGTTAAAAAAGGATGCTGAAAATAATTATTTTCTTCAAACGTTTGTCTTTTATCAACATTTCATCGACAATCTCGTCAAAAATAAAATTTCCCATAATATTTAGAATTATGTGAGACGAAGCAATAATACAAGATCTTTCCAAATAGCAATAAAGCATTAGCAAATGATCAAAGATGTCTTTGCAAATCACAATCTAGAGTATCACAGAATAATATAAGCAAAAAAGGTCCGAATGATAGATCAGAACAAATTATATAAAAGGCTAAGTACCAAACGTTAGATATTGAAAATGTAAATGCAATTTAATGTGCTAATAAATATCGCATCTAATCAAACAAAGATCTTTACATATGCCAATATCGAATACAATTAGATGACAAACGTTAACGTTTCGATTCACTTCAAATCCTTATTAATGTATCGTCTTAAACAATATGATTTCTTAAATTCGTACATATAAAAACTATTGACGCAAGAAAATAAACAGCGGTGAACACAGCGGTGAAACAGTGTAAACACACGTTTATTTTCTTGCGTCCATAGTTATTATATGTACGAATTTAAGAAGTCATATTATTCAAGACGACATTGATAAGGATTCGAAGTGAATCGTAACGTTATCGTTTGTCATCTAATTGTATTCAATATTTGCATATGTAAAGGTCTTTGTTTGATTTATTGCGATATTTATTAGCACATTAAATTAACGTTTTTAACATCAATCGTTTGGTTCTTAGCTTTCCATATCATTTTTTCCCCAAAATCTAGACATTTTTAACAGATAGATATAAATGAATAAACAAAAGAAAATTATTTCTGACGATTTTTTTGGATTAGTTTGAAAAGATAGCGTTTCTAAGTCCATGCTGGTATAATTCTTCTTTCATTTTTGGTATAGAATATATTTAAGATATGTTTCTAAACTTTCTCTTGTTTCTAATTTAAAACTTTTGTATTTTCAAGTTATATTATATTAGTAATATTAATAATAACTCTAATCTTGCAGTCGTTAGGTGAGGTTGAACTTTAGGAAAGTTAATATTGTTGTTTGTGCATTCGCATCGCAAAGAGTCACATATCTATAATATTGATTATAAGATTTCTTAAGTACATTATAAAGCCTTATTCTCAACTTTAAATTGTCTAGACTATATATTGTTAAATATGATTAATTTTTAAGATAGGATATATTTCAATAAATGTATAATGTAACATAATTTTATAAATTATGATTACTTTTTTCATATTTGTAAATTTTGGGAATTGCCAAATTGTGCGAAAAATATAATTTAAAAATATAATAAATTAAAAATGTTTTATGTAATTTTAATAAATCAAGAAAATAAAAATAAATTACTATAAATGATTTTATTACTATAGAAGATTTTTTTATATTTAACATAAATTTAACACATATTTAACATAAACAAAATTTTTTTAAGTATATCTTTTTGTGTTATAAAATCGATATTTGTTTATGTATTACCTTTATATCATTACTGTTATCTTTATTAATGAGAGTTTTCTATGTAATAAATTGTACGATTCTATTTAAAAAAATATAAATTAAGAAACTTGACGGAAATACTAACAAGAAATTATTAACATGTGTTTTCCATCAAAAAAGTGCCTGACATCAAAATTAACACTGCAGTATTGATTATCAGTTAGTCGACGGAGACGGCTAAAGAATAATTCACTTATCAATTAATTGTAATTTTAAAAATTCTTTATTTCTTTATATATTTATTTCTTGTTGTATGCAACTTATAATTTATGTAAAGTAAAAAAATTATTTAACACTGTACATTTAATGACATTTACATTTCTCGTTTAAATAGCGTTGAAAATAGATATTAAGAAAAAGGAAATTCATTATTTGCTGCCACATATTGTAATATTGGTAGAAAAGAAACCATTGTGTCTTTTTAAAAATAATTGGCTTTGTAGCTCAAAAGAAATAATTTATAAATCATATTTTATATATATATGTATACGTAATATATATGTAATATATAATAATATATTAAAATGAAAAATAATTTTTATAAAATTGATATATATATATATATATATATACATATATATATATATATACATACATATATATATATATATATATATATATATACACAATATTAACAAAGAATGTAAAAATTGTTATCAGTCCAGATTTATTATATTTATTTACGTTTAAAATATATAAGATAAATATTTTAACTATATGGATTGCACAAAAATGTATATAGTATATAATAGTTAGCGTCAATGAGTATTATGAAAATAATTATGTAATAAAAACATGTAAACAAATTTTTTGATAATATTATCAAAAGTATTAATAATTATTATAAAAATTACTTTGAAAATTATAGATATGTAATTGAGTTATAAACTAATAAAGATCATAAAACATACATAAATAATACATAAAAGATAAAATATTATAAAATGAATAACACAATAAAAAATTATAGACAAAATAACATATAAATGTACCTGATATTTAAATTCAAAAAGTATGATATAATTATATCACATAAAATGGATTGGCATTGAGACGTAATATTTCCTCCATTTATTCATTTGTTCATTTATTAGTATCAGAGAATTACCGAAAGCTGTTTTTGATAATTTTTCCTTTAAATTAAATTCCACTGTTTTGATATTTAGTTTTGTTTTCTCTATAGGTGGTTCATATGGTAATATTTCTTTATTTTCGACTAAAGAATTATTCACATTTTGACAGTTAGCGCTAATATCTTCCATGATAATAGCATTCTCAGGTTTTGTTGGAAGATTTATTAAATCAACAAGAATTGAATTATTTATATTATTATTCTCTGTACTAAAACTTGAACAATCAAAGTCGACTGTTTTATTGCGAATCTGTAAAAATAATTCAAATTTTTATTATTTTTTCATTTTATAATTACATTGATTAAAAATAGTAGCAAATAGAGTCAGTTTAATTACATAATAATTAATATAAAAAAATAGAGAAAAAATATTAGAAAACATACACTGTATTCATTGAAATGTCTGCGTAGTTTCAATCGATTTAAAACGTTGGGAATCAATTTATTGAAATCAGACGAATTACATTCATTTAAAAGATCGCCCAAATCATCTACACTTTTAATATCATTCGCTACATAAAGAAAATATAAAATGTTAAATATAAGAAAATGCCAAATGTAAATATAAATATATATCAAACTTCAGTGTAAATAAAATAGGAGAAAAAACGAATTATATATTTATATAATTATATTATAAAATATATTATATATTTTTATATATTCTTTACATAAATTATAATTTATAAAAATTTATTAATTTATTGTGCACAACAAATAAGATTCAAAAGATGCGCGTAAATAAAAAATATCCAAGGTTGGTTAAATAATAAATAAGATAATATTATAGTTACAAAGAAATTTTTATTTGAAAAGAAATAATAAATTAGAAGTACCTTGACAAATATCATAGAAATGAGGCAATCCCCAACTCTTTAAAAGAAAATCCATTTCCTCGAAATGTTTCGAAATATCCGATTTTGAACAGAATTAGTCTTCACACATAAATGCGTATAATAATCGATGCGATTACTTCGACAATGAAGAAAATGCTAGAATATTACGGATGAGATCGTGGCGACGAGACCATCTTTTGTTTCATAAAAAAAGAAAAGAAAAAAGAGAAACAAAAGATGGTCTTGTCGCCAATATAATATTTATCTTATATATTTTAAACGTAAATAAATATAATAAATCTGGACTGATAACAATTTTTACATTCTTTGTTAATATGTATATATATATATATATATATATATATATATATATATATCAATTTTATAAAAATTATTTTTTATTTTAATATATTATTATATTATTATATATTACATATATATTTACATATATTACATATATATTACGTGTATATAAGGTAAATGGCTATAACTTTGTCAGCGGATATAATTTCGTCAGACCTTCTAAAATTAAATAAATTAAGCAATCTCGCGTATATCGACTATATTCGTATTGAAACGATGAAGTGTTCAAATCGTTTCAAATCGGGAAATATAGTCGATATACGCGAGATTGCTTAATTTATTTAATTTTAAGAAGGCCTGACGAAATTATATCCGCTGACGAAGTTATAGCCATTTACCTTATATATATATATATATATATATATATATATATATATATATATATACACGTAATATATATGTAATATATGTAAATATATATGTAATATATAATAATATAATAATATATTAAAATGAACAAATAATTTTCATAAAATTGATTAACTAATACAAATATAAATACAAATCGTTTTAACTTGTTTAATATTTACTAAAATATCTTTTTTATTTGAGATCCAATAATCTATATTTACTATATCTCTATATCGTGATATTTACATGTTAAATTTTCTTTTTTTAAAGAACACTTCAAAACGAAGATTTTGCTAAAATTACAGAAGAAATAATTGAGTTATTTCCAAAAGAATATAAAGAAACTTACTATATGCCACCTATACGAAAAAAGTATTCAAAAAATATGATAAAGCTGGTATCTCAAGAGGAAAATTGGTCGATAAATTTCGTAACGCATTAAAATTTATCCGTTCTGCTGAAAAGTTGAAAAATAATAACCACATTGAACAAAATGTCATTGTAAGCCAAGGTATTAATATTTTGTATTAAGATTTATCATGGAATTTTTGAAAAATATATAACTGGTTCAATAAATATTAATTTTTTAATGCTTCTCAGCTGATAATCAACAAATCGCAGAAGAACATAGAATTTGGTTGATCCATAACCAAAAACCACAGAATAAAGTTGATGAAAAATGGGATGCGTCATATATATTACACGTTGAAGATTGCGCTAGTAAAACATACAAAAATGTTAATGACATATTTATAAAGTGGCCTATATTGAAATTGGATTCTTCTTATATATTGGTAAATGTCTATATTTTGAAATAATATAATAAAATAAGGCTTTATAATAAAATAAGACTATATTTAAATATAAATAATAGAGGATGAGCTAATAAGACTCAAGCACGGAAATGAAGCGTATGATTTTTTCGTTTAAAATCTTTATTAAAGGAAGTAAACATTTTGGTCCTTCCTTTGGGCCTCAGCACAATTGTGATAAAAAGATGTTTCAATTCTGCATCATCGTCTCAATATATTCCATGAGCTCTCTATTAATTTATTAACTCTTTTAATTAAAAGTTGAGATGATATAATGTGACAATGATATTAAAATAATTGAAACAGTGCCGAGGCAGTGATTAAATTAATTAAAAACCATTATAACAATAAAAATGCTCTTTTAAAAATACTTTTAACTGCAAATTTTACTATTACTACTAACAACTACAAACAAAATACTATAAATTTGAGTATTAAATCTTTATTAATAATTTATTAAGATGCTAAGTTCACCAGTTTTAGGTATGATAATTTGTATTTATTCTTATAGATTGAAAGGGATTTTTATCGAAAATTTCCTCAATATAAAGAAAAGTTATTGAAATCTTGGAACGTAAATTTTGAAAAATTTTTCACTTATTTTAAAAAAAATTTATCTACAGGAGGGAACATTTATGAAAGTTTAATGAATGCACAGTATTTAAACTTAGGTAAATATTCGTACATTAAAAGTTTTATTTTGATTTGTAATAAGAACGATACACACATACACATACATATGTTTCATATATATGGTTATTATTAGACACTCTGTATATGAATATTTTTTTTATTAATACATATCTATTGATTTCCTCGTAGATTCGAAAACAGCCCTTCAAATATGGCTTTTAATAAGTGTTGTAGCTCCTAAATCAAGTAAAATTACTTTTAAAATTGGGAACAAGAAAAGAATGTGGAAACCTACAATCTGGGAAAGTCAGGAAGGAATTCTAATACACTGTAAAGTAAGTTAAATTCCATTCTCGTTCCAGATCCGAAATAAAAAGAAAAATCGAAATTGATATTTTATCAAGAGACACTGATGTGTCTATAGAAGTTTTTTTTACAACAGACATTTTTACTGGGCGCTTTTTCAGTTTTTTGAAAAGATTTGTTAAAGTTAAACTAACATTTATAATTAGAGGTTTCTTACGATTTGTAATTTACTTTAGGTACCTGGCGATATTGAAAAAATATGTCAAGACAAACAAAATAAAATGCGTCAAATGAACTTTACGATGCAACCTTTTATAATCATCGTTGGACCAGAAATAACTGCAATCGAAAATATATACATTCGGCTCGATACAACATTATATTCTATGCCGACGGTATTAAAAGCATTGGATGTACTTTTCAAGATTTTTGTAACATTTAATGCGTGTTATCCGAAAGAATGTGAAAATATGTGGTATTTAATTCAGTGGGGAATTTATGAGATCCATACAATTTGGGATGAAAACATTCCCTTTCTATGCACTGCATTAAATAAAATAAAAAGAGGTTAGTTTTCATTGTGTATAAATCTGAAAACTTGTTTTCACAACTTGTTTGTATCATTTGCTTTTTTGAAAATCTATTATTTTTTATTTAGTAATATTGATTGATTGCTAATTATTGTAATGTATATATATATGTACACACACACACACACACACACACACACACACACACACATATATATATATATATAGTATATGCCACCAAACTTATTTTCTCATTAGTATTAGGTTTTATTAGTTTAGTATTAGCTCTTATTATTTGTTTTTGACATAAGTAACAATTAATTTTCTTGCGTCTTTTTGAAACATAAAACATTACGCTTAAAAATAATAATTTTTCAAATACTAACATCGCATTTTAAAAGATTGCTTTAGCCAAAAATGGATTGTCGAATTTGTTTAATAAAGATTTTCGGAGATACTCGAGCATATATTAAACATTTAAAATCATATCATCCATTTGAGATGACATATAAATGTATTAATCCTAAATGTTATCGGATATTTTCTTCTTTTTTTTCATTACAAAAACACTTAGATGCTAGATGTTCATTTCAAATACATCAATTACAAGACTCTGATAATAAAGATGATAATTTATCATTACAGACGTCTGTAATATTTAAAATGGAAAACATAACAGAAAATAATTCAATTACTAATACAAATAATTTTATAATTGAAAAAAATATTTCATCTAACGATATTGAAAATTGTGTGCTAAAATTCGTCGCTCAATTATATCAGAAACTTATTGCCCGATTAATAGTTCAAAAAATTATAGAAGAGTTTCGAGATACAATTCAGAATGTTTCTGAATATTTTCTTCAACAATTAAAATCACAATTACCTTCTAATTTATACAATTTTGATAACTGTAAGATATCTATATTGGAAAAAATTGATAGTGAATATAAAAGATTGCAGTATCTCCGAAAATCAATCATATTTTATCTCTCCACAATCATTCTTTATCGGAGAATACTACAGTAATAAAAGAAAAGAGCAAAACACAATTCTCACTGTTCAAAAATGTGAAGGTCAAATCATACCTATGCGTGAAACATTAAAGACTTTCGAAGACGAAAGTTTATTACGTACCCCACAAAATTATTGCGAAGATGTTTCAAAATTGGCATATGGCGTAAACGAGGAGTGTATATTCAATGAAATCCCTCATTTTGTGTGATTGCTCGATAAATATAACTTGCGATATAATGCATGATCTTTTCGAAGGTGTTTGCAGATATGATCTTGCGAAAATAATACAGTATTTCCTAATGGGGAATTTTTTCACAATGGAACATTTAAATGAAAGAATTAAATACTTTAATCATCAATCAAATTTCGATAAGGGAAACAAAATGCCATTGATAAAAATTGATCACTTAAAAAAAGGATATCTAATAATGACAGCATCAGAAATGTCTGCGATGATTTGTTACTTAACTTTTATTATAGGAGATCTAATTCCTTATGATAATGAAGTTTGGGATTTCTATCTCATACTTTGTGAAATTATTAATATCGTAACAGATACAATTATATTAAACGTTCAAATAAATTTCCTTAAAGGGTTAATAATTTCTCATCATGAAATGTATATACGACTATTCAATGATCATCTAAAACCCAAATTTCATTTTATGGTACATTATCCAGAAATTATTCGAAGAATGTGGGACCTCTTAAAAGTTTATCTTCTATTCGATATGAGGGATTTCATAAAATTTCGAAGAATTATGCGTCTATCGTAACATCAAGGAAAAATATAACATTAACATTAGCGATCAAATTGCAATTGCATTCTTGTTATAGATTTCTTTGTAAAAGAGGGCTTAACGATATAATTGAAATAGGTCCAGAAATAAGATTAGTATCAAGTGATTCGGATGCGCATTTAATAACACTCATTCGTAGGAAGACATTAGCAACTTGTTTCAACTCAATTTTTACGAATGTATCCCAAGTAGATGATAACATTTTAATGGAAGTTGCATGGATTCGATATAACAGCATTGTCTTTAGACCTAAATATGTGATCATTTCTAATGCTGATGAAAATAATTTGTCATTCGGGATAATGCAATGTATTATTTTAAAGAGCAGAGAATTATTTTATGTTGTATATAAAAAGTGTATTACTTTAGGTTTAGATACTCATTTTAAAGCTTATGAAATCGAATTGCCACGTGAGAATAGTACATATGAAATTTACACAGTTGATGTTTCGAAAGAATGTAATGTGAGGACATGCAATTTTCATATTTCAGGCGAAGGTCGATATTTTATTTCAATGTTCGACGTTTAAGAAATAATATCTTAGCGTTAATATTAATGTTCTGATAAAACACGCATGCACTTGTTCTAAAATATAAATTATAAAAAATATATATATAAATATATTATATATGTATTTTAATAATATATGTATTAATAATAATATATGTATTAATAATATATGTATTTTAATATTTAAAAAATGGTTCTTATATAAATATTATAATAAATCTTTTTTCAATATTTCAATATTGATTTGTCTTTAAATTTATTTCACATATTTTACCACTTTTTATCATAATATTAAAAATATTATTTATTTAAATATTTATTAATAATCATTTATTTATTTCAATTAAATATTTAGTAATAGTAAATAAATTGCTCATTTGTTTTAACTAAATATGTAGCTCTAGTAATTAAATGTTTATTAACTATTATAAAATTGCTTATTCTTTTAAATTAAACATTTAGTAATAGTTATCACAGCTTTAATTTCCCCTTAAGATGATTTAGTTATAATTACCAAATATCTGATAATACTTATCAAATATATTATTTTTACTATCGAACATTTAATTACAATTACCAGATTTTTTAATTTCTCGTTATCATGATTTAGTTATAATTACTGCTAATTTCGGCAATAATTGCCAACTCTTTTACACGACTATCTTACCAAAATTTGTTAATAATTACCAATTACTTTATCAAACATGTTGGCTAAACTAAATCATTTAATGATAGTTATCAAATATCTAATAATCTTAAACTGAATGATTTAGTAATATTTACAACAATTTAATACATATTTAATAACAATCATCAAAGATTTTATGATAAATATTAAATATTTAATAATTGTTACTAAATTGTTTAATTGATTCAATTGCAAACAAAATTTGTTTGCAACTAGACCAATTGAAGATTTAGTAATTATTATCAAATATGGTAATATTTATCAAATATTCAATTAAAATTCACAACTAAATATATTTGATAATTATTACCAATCAGTTTTTTCAGTGTAGAATAAAATTACCATGTGATCGTTATAATTTGTTGTACCGTTTAATTCATTCAAACTATTACAAATTTCACTGCATCAAATTTATTCGAACCATTATGTAACGTCAATTCAATCAAAATTCTCGAGAGCTACAGGCAATACAGAATCGTTTTTTTATATATTTAACACTATTATTACACTATCTGATTACAAATATTTTAAACTTATTTATATTTTGAGTCAAAATATTTATGATAGAAATATTAGTAAACATATTTTAAGTAATTAAAACCAAATTGCATTTTTTTTAACATTTGTAATCACAACTATTTTTTATTATTTTTATATATTTTTTTATTTACTATTTTTTATATTTTTATTATTTTTATATTAATATAAAAATATATTATATATCAATTTTTATTATTTTTTTCCATTTTATCATAAAAGTTTCTTTTAATGTGATTTCGGTTAAAAAATTTATTTTCTGTTTCGTTTCAAATCTGTATTATCCGACAAGCAAAAAATATATATTAAATAATTTTTCTTTTAGAATTTATAGCATCGTAATATTACTAACGGAAACCGAGTAAGAAAGGTTCGATAAGATTGCAATCTCCAATATTATTGAAATTTAAGAAAAAAAGCGCTAAACGAGTATCCATCATGCTTGTTGCTACAATAAAGAAAATCATAAGGAAATTATTAAGCTCAATATTCTCACTAATGATTATTATGATCTTTATCTCATGCATACCAAGTAAGATAATCATTTGTATAATAACTTGTATAATAATTTGTATAATATTTGTATAATTTGTATAATATTTGTATAATAATATTTGTATAACATTTGTATAATATTTGTATAATATTTGTATAATAATATTTGTATAAGAGCGAAGCGTGGCACAGTAGATAGCGCACTAGTCTACAAAGCCAAAGGTCCCGCGTTCGATTCCCGATAGAACCGAAAAATTGTATACGCTCGCTCATCTCTCGGAAGGCACTGGCAAACCACCGAGAAATCTTGCCAAGAGAATCTCTCTATTTTTCAGCCGTTTGGAATCGGCATTAAACTGTAGGTCCCATATACGTGTGATAATCTGGTGCGCAACACAGGTATATGAAAGAGAGAGATCAATATGTTCGGACACGAACAAAAGGACTATGAAGATTTATATAATATTTGTATAATATGAATTAGATTTATTTAGTTTATACTTATAATCAAAAGCACTTATTTAAATGATGAAAACTTAATGATTGATAATTAATATTATTACTTTTTAAATGATCTAAATAAATTAAAAATCAAATCATATTATTAGTGAGGATAATTAATTGGGAGGGCTTTAGTTGCTATAGGCAACTAAAGCCCTCCCAATTATTTATCCCCACTAATAATATGATTTGATTTTTAATTTATTTAGATCATTTAAAGAGTAATAATATTAAATATATTAATTTCCATGGACAAAATAACAAAATAAAGATATGGATAAATAATAATAAAAATAACACAAGAGAACTATTGAATAATTACATATGCTATTTGTGGGCTAATAATGTTCCTATATTTAAATTCCATTATACTTGTAATAATCGGCAAAGAAAAATAGGGATGTATATTTTTATTTTTATGTATATTATGATGTATGTAGGATGTATATTAATATTTTTATTTTTCTGTTGTAACGTAGAAGTACGCCGACTACTATAAGAATAAGAGAAATAATGTGTAATAACATTATTTGGCTCAAATTCCATAAATCAATTCCTTTGTCTATTAATCTATATGTTGTTGCTTTTGTTATTTCTTTCATTCAAATTAATAATTATATTATTCTATAAAAGAAGAATCACAATACAATACAAAATTTGAAGCACTCAGTGAAGAAAACAATAATAAAGAGATTAACAATATTCAACGAATATTTTATTGAAAAACGTAATAGAAATACACTTTAATGATAAGCGTCTTTTACTTGCGTTATTTCCAGTAGTAATATTTTTATAATAATATCTTATTTGTTATGCAGGTAAATTTTAATATTACGTACTTTATATTAGATATTTTCAATGCTTATATTTTTGTACATAATTAATTAACAAAATTACTAGTATTATAGTAAATGAGTAATTAGATGCATGCATTTTACATGCACCCGACACATGGGCGATCGTATAATATGTGAGTGAGTGTATGTGTTCGTAAGTGCGAATGTGGTGTATTTGTGTGTGTTACATCATATGTATATATTAATGAAGCATAAAAAATAATTATTTTAATGTAAATTCATAATATTTAAGAAAAGATCTTTTTTATGCAATAAATTTTATTGATATTAAAAAGAACATAACTATTACATGATATTAAAACCAATATTTTAATTCTTCAAATATGATGCTATACTATTTTGTCATACAAGTACCGAAAAAGATTCAGATAAATTTAGTATAGCAAATTTTATATTTATTCTTTGCAAAAGATAATAACTATCAATTATTATAATGAAAGTATTGATTAATTTATTATGAGCATTATTATTAATAAACACATTTTTTTAATCGTTTACAAATTTTGATTACAGATATATTATGAAATGTTGGCGTAACTTAATAAACAGGTTACGTGGCAATCGAGCTAGAGACAATGAGCCAACTGTCCGTTATCGAAGTAATAGAATTCATTGGACTCCAGATTTATTGCGACACGTAAGTAAAATATACTTGTAAGTAAATTAAACGTAAAGTCTATCTTAAATACGGTATAACTTTTTGAGACACAAAAATAAGTTTAATGTAACTATATAAGCAAGTACCGACATAAACATACAGATGCTTTGAAAATAAATGATGAAACTGTAAAAGAATATTTTATCTTGCCAAATAGATTTTAAAAAATTCATATAAATATGAATCTAGAAACGTCTTCTTTTTAAATAAACAGGTTTTGATTATGATAAAGTTTAACACAAACATTTCATTAAAAAAGGGTGCTGAAAATAATTATTTTCCTCAAACGTTTGTCTTTTATCAACATTTCATCGACAATCTCGTCAAAAATAAAATTTCCCATAATATTTAGAATTATGTGAGACGAAGCAATAATACAAGATTTTTCCAAATAGCAATAAAGCATTAGCAAATGATCAAAGATGTCTTTGCAAATCACAATCTAGAGTATCACAGAATAATATAAGCAAAAAAGGTCCGAATGATAGATCAGAACAAATTATATAGAAGGCTAAGTACCAAACGTTAGATATTAAAAATGTAAATGCAATTTAATGTGCTAATAAATATCGCATCTAATCAAACAAAGATCTTTACATATGCCAATATCGAATACAATTAGATGACAAACGTTAACGTTTCGATTCACTTCAAATCCTTATTAATGTGTCGTCTTAAATAATATGATTTCTTAAATTCGTACATATAAAAACTATTGACGCAAGAAAATAAACAGCGGTGAACACAGCGGTGAAACAGCGTAAACACACGTTTATTTTCTTGCGTCCATAGTTATTATATGTACGAATTTAAGAAGTCATATTATTCAAGACGACATTGATAAGGATTCGAAATGAATCGAAACGTTATCGTTTGTCATCTAATTGTATTCAATATTTGCATATGTAAAGGTCTTTGTTTGATTTATTGTGATATTTACTAGCACATTAAATTAACGTTTTTAACATCTATCATTTGGTTCTTAGCATTCCATGTCATTTTTTCCCCAAAATCTAGACATTTTTAACAGATAGATATAAATGAATAAACAAAAGAAAATTATTTCTGACGATTTTTTTGGATTAGTTTGAAAAGATAGCGTTTCTGAGTCCATGCTTGTATAATTCTTCTTTCATTTTTGGTATAGAATATATTTAGAATATGTTTCTAAACTTTCTCTTGTTTCTAATTTAAAACTTTTGTATTTTCAAGTTATATTATATTAGTAATATTAATAATATCTCTAATCTTGCAGTCGTCAGGTGAGGTTGAACTTTAGGAAAGTTAATATTGTTGTTTGTGCATTCGCATCGCAAAGAGTCACATATCTATAATATTGATTATAAGATTTCTTAAGTATATTATAAAGCCTTATTCTCAACATTAAATTGTCTAGACGTATATATTGTTAAGTATGATTAATTTTTAAGATAGGATATATTTCAATAAATGTATAATGTAACATAATTTTATAAATTATGATTACTTTTTTTTCATATTTGTAAATTTTGGGAATTGTCAAATTGTGCGAAAAATATAATTTAAAAATATAATAAATTAAAAATGTTTTATGTAATTTTAATAAATCAAAAAAATAAAAATAAATTACTGTAAATGATTTTATTACTATAAAAGATTTTTTTATATTTAACATAAATTTAACACATATTTAACATAAATAAAATTTTTTTAAGTATATCATTTTGTGTTATAAAATCGATATTTGTTTATGTATTACCTTTATATCATTACTTTTATCTTTATTAATGATATTTTTCTATGTAATAAATTGTACGATTCTATTTATAAAAATATAAATTAAGAAACTTGACAGAAACACTAAAAGGAAATTATTAACATGTGTTTTCCATAAAAAATGTGCCTGACATCAAAATTAACACTGCAGTATTGATTATCGGTTAGTCGACAGAGACGACTAAAGAATAATTCATTTATCAATTAATTGTAATTTTAAAAATTCTTTATTTCTTTATATATTTATTTCTTGTTGTATGCAACTTATAATTTATGTAAAGTAAAAAAATTATTTAACTCTGTTCATTTAATGACATTTACATTTCTCGTTTAAATAGCGTTGAAAATAGATATTAAGAAAAAGGAAATTCATTATTTGCTGCCACATATTGTAATATTGGTAGAAAAGAAACCATTGTGACTTTATAAAAATAATTGGCTTTGTAGCTCAAAAGAAATAATTTATAAATCATATTATATATATATATATATATATATATATATATATATTCTTATATCAAAATATAAGATAATTAATTACGAGATTAATTAAGAGATACAATTATGTATGTGACCTTAATTTTGAAATGTAAGAGAAATAATTAATATTTGTGTGTAATTTATAATTGGCAATCACATATAACTTTAAAATACTAGACACACTACAAATCAAAATATATAATCTGTACTCTATACCAACGTAATATTATATCTTTTCTCTCTCTTTTCTCGCGCGCATACATATCTTTTTTATATATTAATTACATCTTTAACAAGAACTTTAAGATATATGTATATTATATATACATATATATACGTATAATATGTATTTTTGACATGTGTGCTAAAAGATTCTCTTCAAGAAAAATATGATAAAATGGCAGAAGAATACAGACGTCATAAGAAACAATAGAATTCTGGTGAAGCGACTGTAAGATGCAGGCTGTAAGTATGATAATTATACCTATTATACCTATTGAAAGTAAAAAATTCATTGGAAAAGAGATATTGAAAAATTTTTCAATCATCAAGTATATCCACATATACACATATGTATATACAAGTGTATTCACACACACACACACATACACACACACACACACACACACAGACTCACACACACACAGACACACATTTCTTTTTTTTTCAATCACATGGAGTATATATAAACATGCACATATGTACATATTTTAAATTACTTTATTCTGATGCTCCTAAAGACATGCGTGGTTTTGACAGATGTCAAATTCATCATCTTATTGAATTATTCAATTTATGATTTATGTGAACAAGCACAATCATTTTATCAAATTGAAAAAAAATTTTATCATAATAATTAACATAATTGTATGTACAGTTACATTAGTTAAAAAATAAAAATTTCATGTTTAAATATATTAAATATATTTAGAAGATACAAATTAAAAGATACCGAAAAGAAGAACAGCCTTTTCAAATAGTTTGATAATACATCATATAAACCATAACACTCCATCGTTTCTATATATTGTGTCGAGCACGCGACATAATTCAACATAGTTTAAAAAATTTTGAAAAGCATGTAAATCGCATCCAGTATAAGAATTTCAATTTCTTTTAGTGCCAGATACGATATATTACGCAAACATCTTTGTCATTGTTTCCAGTACTCAGGATGAAAGTAACATACCTGCCATTCTCAAGGAAGAAAAAGATGTAGGAATATTTGAAGAAGTTCTCTATTATACATCTATTATAAGATATCATTAGAATGTTATAAATTTATGAACGTTTTACTTTCTATTTAGAATTGGAACCTTGCGATATATTATATACTATTGCAATGACACTGCTATCGGTTTACCGGTCCACATCGTTTTCATATGCATTAGGTACATTCACTGCATCAACGACGATGACGATAAAGATCGTTGTTCCCCAAAATGCTCTGGCTGAGTAATATCTTGAGACTGTTGCACAACATGAAGCAATACTCTGGCGACAAGCCATTCCAGATCGAGAAAACACCTAAACAGAACGAGCAAAGCTTGGGAAACTTCGACCTGAGCGAATATCGCGTCATGCTGAGTAATGTAGCGCTCTGGATTTTCAACAATCTCGTCACGAATCTCGAAGAAAGAATCCAAATGCTCATGGTACCAGTCCTGCCAGAGCATGAGGCCATATCCGTGCCCACCGATAAGGCTGATCGATCCAAATCGTCGTCGATGGGCGGCGAACTGAACTTCACACAACGGAAACTGGAGAAACTTCTCGGCAAACTGACATCAACAAGACCTTGCAGTATCATCGGCGTAGACCTCAAAGTTGTGGTGCAACTGTTCAGACAACTATTTCATGTGCGCCAGGCTTCTGAACAATTAGCTAAGGAACGAATTTTGCCGGTGGACGGGAAGAGTATGCAAATGAGCCTCTCGATCTTTTCTTAATTTGCTGAAATAGAAAATTCGATACAAATATAATTGCATTGCAAAAAATATAGAGATTATAAAAAATTGATAAAGAAATTTATTTTGTGAATTAATAAATTCTTAATCTTTTCGCGAAATTTTAATAAATTGAATGTTACTTAGTTCCTTAGTTACCTTATCTTAGTTTTGTTATTTGCATAATAGAATATGTTGCATATATATATATATATATATATATATATATATATATATATATAAATCTTGCATTAATATAATGTGTTTTTTATGAAGGCATTACATGAGCCGTTTAGAACAATGAGGTAGAGATGAACGACTAGAAATTGTATTCGAAAAGCTGCAACCCATCACACAGGCATTGCAGCTTCTACAGGTAAAACAGGCGAGAATGTTAATTTCATCTGCGAGATGTGCAACAAGCTGATGGCTAAGTAATCAAATAGTAAGAATCCTGAACTTATATACATCCGACTATTACGGAAGCCAAGTTCCTGTTTCGTTCATTAAAATGATTTAAGATAAATTAAAAGAACGCGAGAATAACAAACAACTTTTCTGTGCCCATAAAAGAATTAATTAATTTTCTTAAAATTAGTAAAAGTTCAAAAGAATTAAAATCGTACGTGTGTATTTATCGCTCTCTAAAATATGAATAAATTATAAAAGGTTAAAATAGCGACAAAATTTTTCCCAGCATATAATAATTTCGCATTTTTCATTTTCAGCTGTTAAAGAATCTAAAGTATTTCTATCCTGTTTTCGTTTAATCCATTCGATTGGAGGATATCAAGGAACCCGAAGTTCTTCATTTGGCTCAAAAAGGTGTAAACAACAAAAGGTATATACAACAAAACAAGTATAATCGTAGTAAAGATTCACCTTTCTATACCAGTCTTTAGTTAAAAATGTTAGTCTCACGGATAATGGAAACTAGTTTAGCCCAACTCTTATTCGTACAAAGGTAAGCGTTATCAATAAAATCTGACTAAATTAGACGTAGAATCATCGAAAGTTCATCACGATATATTTAACATTTTATATGTGTTTCTTTTTTACTCAGGTAATTCGTAGATTTTGCGACATGTCATTATCCCAAATCGCGCTATCCGAAGAAGTTAAAGTTTATATTATAGTTTATATTATTAGCTTAAGTTTATATTATATTATGTTGACTAGAGAATATAATCTACAATAATGTAACTTATTTAAATTACAGCAACGTATATCAGCGTGTATCATTAACATTAAATTTTAAGTAGGGATGAAAGTATTCCCGGAGTCTGCTATCAAATCTTATTAGACTTTTAATCGACTCTTTTGCTTGAATGCACTTGAAACATATTTTACATACATATTTTACATTTATTTCCAGGTGAACATCTTTCATGAATTTCAAGATCACGCAAATAATTTAACAATCTTCATCTTATCACCTGAATTCGCGTTAAGATTATTATATGTCAAGCGAAAGAATCCAAAATATTGATTCGAGAACGAATAACTGGAAGTACATGATTGTGTATTAAACTACATATTAAACCGAAATCCCCTTGAAGCGCAACGTCGATTTCTCTCAGGGGACTAAAACGATGCGAGAATCGACGCATAATTTTAAGTCAGAATCGAATATCTCTCCCTGAACTATTATTCATGAACAATACCTTAACACAGTGCTTCTTCGTAGTTATCGCGATTGGTCTAAGCATCTGAATGTGGCAAAAGCTAGATCAGGAGATACTGCACAACACGATTACACGATATGCGTAACAAAGGCGACGACGATGACGACGATGAAGACGAAGCGCCTATGGCTTTAGTCACATGCGTTCGAAAGTCGAAAGCGGTATGAGTATTATCTTTTTCATCGGGTTGTATGCATTATCACACCTGGGTCACTGAGATCACTACATTGTTGTTTTGCTTTTTTTTTTCTCCCTCTCTTGAATCCTCTCCTCCGGTTCGCTTCGTTCCTCGGGGATTTGGGAAAATTTCGGTTCTCCATACGTCTACGAGCTATATACGGTGCGAGTCGTGTAATTTATTCTGCGGGAACTTCTGGCTGCGATCTTCCTCCGGACAAGCGATTCGCTCGCTCGGCTCCACCAGGTGAAAGCGGGTTCTCGCAAAGATAACTTCAAAATTAAAATGGTCCTTAAGGAAAAGTCTACAAATGGTGGAAGGTTAGAAAATATTCAAAATAATATAGATTTATATTTTTCAAAATCATAACCAATTTCACTGAAAAAGAAAAACATGACTCATGAGCGCCCAAGATAAACAAATTCGTACGATATTGACTGCCAATAAGAATAGGCAAATGAACCAACTTTACAAGAATATTTTATTTTTAATTTATTTTTATTTTAGTTTATATTTTCAAAATTTGTGTGTCAGAAGTCATACTTTTATTATTGTTGCTGCATCGTGTAGGTATAGAAAGCAGAGAAACAACTATTTCGATTACACATGTATTATTAAAAGTAAGAAATTAATATTATAAAACCAATTAATATTTTAGTATATCTTGCTTAACATATCGAGTCTTTCCTTAGTTTTTCGTATATATGCGATTATATAATATAATATCTTAAGTTTTGTTAGGATAAAATTACCATGTGATCGTTATAATTTTTTGTACCATTAAATTCATTGGAACTATTACGTATCAAATTCGTTCGAACCATTATGTAACGTCAATTCAATCGAAATTCTGAAAGATACAGGCTATACAGACACTCCTTCTTTATTTTAACACTATCATATTGTATATATGCAACATACATATATTCATATACATACACATTTGGAATGCGCGATATTTTTTTACTTTCTTGATCGAGATCGAAAACAAAACCTGAATCATTTACGAAAGATACATTTATCGTCTTGGTTCATCGTCTTCATTTATATTAAAAATTCTTAATTCTTCTGTATATTAAAAATTAAACATTCTTATTATTATATTTGTTCGTAAAATTACTGGATTTTAGTCTTTTATTAACAAGAAATTCTAGAGAAAAATACAAGCTTCATCGAAAGTAATAAGGAAGCATGTAGAAATTGTTTACTATATTTCTCAAACTCTTATAGTTGCTATGATTTAAAAAAATATAAATATAAATAACAATAGCAAATATAAATATTTTGTTTTTCGAGCAATTTTATATCTATTTGGTAGAAATGTTTACATTATTATTAATTTTTTCATATATTTCAAATCTGATTAAAAATATTTTAAACTTATTTATATTTTAAGTCAAAATATTTATGATAGAAATATTAGTAAACATATTTTAAGTAATTAAAATCAAATTTCATTTTTTCTTCAACATTTGTAATCACTTGTAATCATTTGTATTATATATTAGTTTTTATTATTTTTTTTCCATTTTATCATAAAATTCTCTTTCAATGTGATTTCGGTTAAAAAATTTATTCTTCTCTGTTTCGCTTAAAATCTGTTATCGGACAAATCGGTGCAATCGGATCTGTGTTACGGCACAAAATATATGTTAAATAATTTTTTTTTTAGAATCGATATAACATCGTAATTTTGGTAACAAAAACCGAATAAAATAGGTTTGATAAAATTGCAATCTCAAATTCTATTGAAGTTTAAGAAGAAACGCGCTAAACGTGTATTCGCAATGCCTGTTGCTAGAATAAAGGAAGTCGTAAGGAAAATATTAAGCTCATTATTCTCATTAACGACTTTTATTATCTTTATCTCATACGTACCAAGTAAGATAATAATTTGTATAATAACTTGTATAATAATTTGTATAATAATTTGTATAATAATATTTGTATATTATTTGTATAATATGAATCAGATTTATTTAGTTTATACTTGTAATCAAAAGCACTCATTTAAAAGATAGAACTTAATGATTGTGTGATTTTTATTCTTCTCTTTCTCTCTTTCTTTCAATATATTTATCTAAAAGTATATATGTATAAAGAATATAAAACAAATTATTAAAGAATAGCTCTAGAAAAACATATACATTTCTAAATCTATATAGAGAAAGAGTAACATGCACGAGTGCGCATAATACAGGCTTATTGCACACATGGAGACATTTTACTAAGTATCGTATTTTTTCTAAATTTCGTATTTTAAAATCAGTATTTTAATTTTTCAAACAATGTTATGCTATTTTATTATAAAAGTTATTAATAAAATTTAGATAAATATAATATTACAAATTTTATAATTATTTTATTGCAGTAAGTACTCTCTAAAAGTGAATCAGTGTATTATCATACTGAAAAACATACATACTGAAAAACAGTAAATACTCACTGATTACAAGCAGTTATAAGTACAGCACTGATTACAGTGATAATACACTGATTCACTTTTAGAGAGTATATAACTGCAACAAATCTCTATTCCAATAATTACTAATTGTTACGTTGCAAGTATTGATTAATTTGTTATAAATATTCTTATTATTAAAAACATTTCTTTTAATTGATTACAAATTTTGATTACAGTTTTGGTTGGAGATATATACTATGTTGCCGAAATAACTTATACAACTGGTTGTTTCGCCGCAATCAAAATAATGAAGTTGTCCGTTATCGAGATAATAAAATTTATTGGCTTACACAAGGGAACGTGCATCCATTACAAAACGTAAGTAAAATATACTAATAATAAGTAAATTATAAACGAAAAAGTGATCTTAAATGATACACTATTTTTTGAGACAAAAAAATAAGAATAATGTAATCATACACATATGAGTATTATTATAAACATATAATTTTTTAGAAATAAATGATTGAAATATAGAAGTATATTCTAACTTGGCATACACAGATTTAAAAAAATTTCCATAATTATGAAACGTAAACCTAGAAACGTTTTCTTTTTTAACATGTTTTGTTTATGGTAGAATTTCCGTTAATAACGTTAATAAATATTTCATTAAAAAAGCTGAAAATTTTCTTTGGCAAACGTTTGTTTATATGCTATCAACATTTCGCAATTATATGAAAGATATTTAAAAATTCCTAGAGTATCTCAAATTTTGTGACACAAAGCAATATACAAGCAAGCAATAATACAAGATCTTTCCGAATAGCATTAAGAACATTAGCATAAACCTTGAGATAGTCTTAGAAATAAAAATGTAAAGGTTTTAAATCGATAGATGTAAATGGATAAGCGGAAGAATATTATTTCTAGTAATTTATTTAGTGTACAAATAATTATAGTTTGGACAGACAGCGTTTCTAAATCTATGTTTATGTGACTTTCTTTTATTTTCATCCATTATAATAAGCAAAATATGTTTTTAAACTTGTCTCATTTTTTTATCATTATTAATTATATATGTACATATATGTACAAGTTAATTTAATATTTTAATAATATTAATATTATTCTCCTAATTTTGCAGTTGTCAGGTGAGGGTGAATCTAATTCGGAAAAATAACATTGACGTTTTGCGCATTATTGCAAAAAGTCACATATCTGTAATATTAATAAAGTTTCTTAAGTACGTATAAAACCCTATTTTTATACAAATTATCTGGACAAAGCATATATTCTTATGCATGATTAATTTTTACGATATATTTTAATAAATAAGGTAAATTAAGATATATATGTATAATAAATACGTAATAATATAAGTAAATAATTTTGTTAAAATCCTTTTTTTCACATTTGTAAATTTTGAGATCTGCAAAATTGTGTGATTTTAATAAATAAAAATATTTCAAATAATTTTAATAAATCAAGAGAATAAAAGTAAATTAAACTTCAAACGACTAAAGTAATTTATTTTTTCTGATTTATTATACACATTTATTTTTATATTATTATAACACAATTTTATTTTTCTCAAAATGTAAAAAATAATAATAAAATAATTCACAATTTTTATCTAACAAAGAACACCATTATTTCTTTAAATTTAAATTTAACATCAATTTTAGAAATTATAAGAATCGCATAAATAATTAATTAATTATTAACATAAATTTAATATAATTATTAATAAATATATATGCATAATTAACTATTTATTACATAAATTTACAGGCGCTGTTTAATAATAATTAGTTATTATTAAGTAATTGCTGTAAAACATATTCTTTATAATATTATATATAGTATATATAGTATTATTATTATCTATAAAATATTATTTTATTTATAATATTATATAATATAAAAAATAATAAATTAACAGACAACATACACAAATTTTGTAATTTAACAATTGTGATTTCGATATTTTATATGAAAATGATTCTGTGTTTTACATTATTAAATTATTAAATTTAAATTAATAAATGTATGTTTTTATTGGACAATATACACTACCGCTCAAAAATATTTGGCCATCCCTAATTTAAGAGAAAACTCGAAAACGAAATTATGTCTATTGCCTTTCATCGATGTTTATTGTTTATGCACTAACGGAAAGTCGTTCTCAATAGCTATATTATAAATATCACTTCATGTTTACTAACAGATAGCTACAAAGCCAAATAAGGTATTTATGGCTCTTTTCCTAGAATGAATACTTTTAAGTTTTTACTACAAAGGCGCGTGTTTCATGGAATTTTTTTGTTTATTTGATATTTTAGAATGTAACGGATATAGATTTGCGTCAGTTATCTGCTGCCATTTAAACAGAAAACACATCTCTTGACGCATATTTTGCAAAAATAATATATAGATAGAGAAGATATAGATAGATATATAGATAATATATATATATAATATATAGATTAATATAAATGAATGATTTTTATTTATTTATAGTCATTTAAACACAATTTACCTAGGTGGCCAAATACTTTTGAGCGGTAGTGTATATATGTAGCAATATTAATAATATTTGAAAGCATATGGTTTATACAAACATGCGTATTGTAAACATGTCGTATTTTATATTAATTATTATACATTATAAATACTAATTCATACATATCTCGACTTTTAGCAATACTTTTTTTATTTTTAGTAAATATAATTTTATTTTAATTCCTTGTGTGAGATAATACATATACAGGGTGCGCCAAAAGTCTGGATACACCTAAATATCTCACAAACGGTGCATTTTAGAAAAGAATGTTTCAGGCAAAAGTTGTTTGGTTTCGAGGGGGCCATAAGACGGTACCATTGGTTTGACCTTGAAGAGTCATTTGAAGGTCACGTGAAGGTCACTTCAATTTTTTTAAATGGAACACCCTATATATTTTTACACACTCTTGTAGCTTATCTCAAGAGTTTTCCAAAACACTATAATTAAGTACCTTTTCGTTAAGTACTTTTTGAGTTATGAGACTTGAAATAATTTCTTAATTTTACATAAACCGTAAAATATCTTGTAAAATATTTATTTTTCGATTATCTTACCTTAATACTTTTACGTACAAAATAATGAAAGGAATCAATTGGTGTAAAGAAAATACATAGTTGTTTTGAAGAAAAAATATGTAATTTGCAATTAACAATTCCATATTTTTTCTTAAAAACAACTATGTGTTTTCTTTACACCAATTGATTCCTCTCATTATTTTCTACATAAAAGTATTAAGGTAAGATAATCGAAAAATGAATATTTTACAAGATATTTTACGGTTTATGTAAAATTAAGAAATTATTTCAAGCCTCATAACTCAAAAAGTACTTAACAAAAAGGTACTTAATTATAGTGTTTTGGAAAGCTCTCGAGATAAGCTACAAGAGTGTGCAAAAATATATAGGGTGTTCCATTTAAAAAAATTGAAGTGACCTTCACGTGACCTTCAAATGACTCTTCAAGGTCAAACCAATGGTACCACCTTATGTCCCCCTTGAAACCATACAACTTTTGCCTGAAACATTTTCTTCTAAACTGCACCATTTGTGAGATATTTAGGTGTATCCAGACTTTTGGCGCACCCTGTATACAGGGTAAGGCATTTTAATCTACGCACTGAAATATCTCAAAATCCATAAGTTTAAGACAAAAATGTTTCAGACAAAAGTTATATGGTTTCAAGGGATCATAAGAGGGTACCATTGGTTTGACCTTGAAGAGTTATTTGAAGATCACATGAAGGTCACCTTTAATTTCTTAAATGGAACTCTATATTTTTTATTGCATATTCTTGTAGTTTATCTCGAGAGCTTTCCAAAACACTATAATTAAGTTAGTTTTCATTAAGTACTTTCCGAGTTATGAGGCTTGAAGTAATTTCTTAATTTTACATAAACCGTAAAATATCTTGTAAAATATTCATTTTTCGATTATCTTATCTTAATACTTTTATGTACAAAATAATAAGGGGAATCAATTGGTGTAAAGAAAACACATAGTTATTTTTAAGAAAAATATGTAATTGTTAATTGCTTACATATTTTTTTTCGAATGTTTTTCTCAGAAGTTTTTTTGACATAATATAGATTTTTAGCATTATGAGTCAATACAATATGTCGACAAAAATTAAACTGAGCATAACATGACATCATATATAAATAGAATATCCAAAATCGAGCTTATCTGTAAGCACGACATGATGGCAGAAATGCAGCATGATCTGTTATCATAAAATGAATCAACAATATCAAGAAATATTATATCAAGTTATTTCCTTTACTATGACGTATCTATCTCGGATTGAAGTTTTTGTCATGGGCAAATATAAAGATTGCAAAGCGGGACTGATAATCTACAAATGTATTTATTTCTATCAGTTTAATTTTTGACACAATTCCAACAGAAAATTCAGATTATTAAACTATTATATTCAGAATATTAAATTATTAAAATTTAATGTGTGTGAATTTAATAATTATTTAACTGTGCTGATTATATATATCTTATACAGAATATAATTATGATTACATTATATATTGACTAGAAAATTACTAACTAGCTACTAAATAATATAACTTGCGACTTTATCGGTGATACTATAATAGATCATGCTGTATTTTTGCTGCCATAGTAACGGCAAATTATACTAGATTTTTATTGTGTTTCTACTTTTAATAGATGATAAATTAAGTCGTTTATCTTTGCCGTATTTTTGCCATTATGATGTGACGGCAAACCATACTCGATTTCTGCTGTGTTTTTGTCTTCAACAGTTAATAAAATAGATAGTATTCTATCCTTGTTATGTTTTTGCCATCATGCTATATTTTACACCTGGAATGCGACCTTGTGCGATCTCCGGATTGAGGAAAGAGAGCGGGTTATATAATTGAAAGTCATAAATTTAATTATTAATAAAAATTTATTCTCAAATTAAATCTTTCGGGAACGATATATACATTTATAATGGTTTCGCGACATAAATTTTATTGTGTATGTATGTGTGTGGTATGTAAATAAATAATTTTCGCGGTGTTACACTGGTTCGGAGGTCATCAGTTGGAATATAAGTCAGGAAAGTTTTAAGTCTATAATTTTAATTCCGACTGGCGTATACAATTTAAATAAATAATAAATAATAATGTGTATGTGTGTTATATGTTAGGAATAGAGTCGAGAGAGATGGATCGATGGTCAAGAGTTTTCGAGATGAATGATAGAAGGGAGAAACCTCATCCAGAGGACTCGAATCGAGACTGCGAAGGGAAAGGAATATCCTGTAATGAAGTAGGGGATAATTGTGTCGGGATCGGCCTCAATTAGAACTCGACGCAGGAGTTTCAGATCTACAGGGCCAGGACCCACGCGGAATGCTTGTGGATCTACGGGAATCGTATAGAAGGGAAATTGTGAAAAGAATTGAAGGTCCTGGTCGATGTGTGGAACGGGATCGGGTTCGCTCGCTGTTTCCTCAGGTTCGCTTGATTTCTCGAAGTCGTTCGAGCCTCCTTCTAGATTATTATGCGACTCCTTAGATTTGGCGAAGGATTTAAAATCATTCGAATCCTCTTCAAAATCAGGCAGATCCCGCAAGAAGTCCTCAAGGGCTTCGTCGAACTCGGCTGACTCTTGTTTGAGGTTCTCGGTTTTTACGAGAACAGGTGAAGGAGTCTCGTTTTTAATAATGGAGGTGGAGAAAAGAGATCGTATTGGGGGTGCAGAGGGAGGCGATGAAGCGGGTTTTAAAGGTAGAGTGGATGAAAAAACAAAGGGGTGTGGTTGTTCCGGGGAAGGCGCCGAGGAAAATCGGGAGGTCGGAGCAGATGCTGGAGCAGGTTTCAGGGCTGATGTGGATGGAAAGGAAGCGGAATAATTGAATATGCGGACAGGGGAAAAATGTGTAGGGAGATGTGTGTCGTTATTAATGTCTAAATTATTAGCATCTAAGTCGGTGTCGATATTAATATTTTCAATAGGACTGCTATCGTTAGGTTTCTTTAAGGAGCGAGCCAATTCCTTCCTTAGTCGCTTGTTCCGGCGATTCCGCCAACGCTTAACGGTCGATCGTGACTTGTGACGTGGCACTAATAAAAGTAAATATTCACGGTTTAAATAGGGAAGTTATTAGAGACGAATGGTTGATTGGTTCTATAGTCCAGTAAAATAGTACCTGAAAATGGCAAAACGGATACACAAGCCAATTTTTTGAGGGTGAATAGAAGGTCATAGGAGATGCCCGAATTCACAAAATTTCAATAAAATTTCCCTGTGCGTCGGCGGCCATCTTTAAAATAGGGGTAAGTTTGGATATCTCGACTTCTATTGGTCATTTTTTTTTCCTTTTTTTAGTTTTGTAAGGAAAAATATTTGCTACAACTTTTGTTTGAAAAATTTTTTAATAGCTGTCAAGGAAAAAAAGACAACCAAAAAAGTGCCGTCAATTAGGGGAGGACATTTTTATTGACAATTATATTGCCTCCTGTTGATTTTATCAAAAAAATATTCAAATAAAACTTGTAGAGGACTCAATTCTCTACAATTTTCGTATATCCGCTTTTACGGTGACTCAAAAAAAAACTTTGGCGCTCTCTATCTCTGGTATTTTTTGAGTCACCGCAAAAGCTGATATACGAAAATTGTAGAAAATTGAATCCTCTACAAGTTTTATTTGAATATTTTTTTGATAAAATCAATAGGGGGCAATATAATTGTCAATAAAAATGTTCAACTCCCCCACCCCTAATTGATGGCACTTTTTTGGTTGTAACTTTTTTTCCTTGACAGCTATTAAAAAATTTTTCAAACAAAAGTTGTAGCAAATATTTTTCTCTACAAAACTAAAAAAAAGGAAAAAAATTCGACCAATAGGAGCCGAGATATCCAAACTTACCCCTATTTTGAAGATGGCGGCCGACGTACAGGGAAATTTTGTTGGAACTTCGTGAATTCGGGCATCTCCTATGACCTTCTACTCACCCTCAAAAAATTGGCTTGTCTATCCGTTTTGTAGATATTCGGTGTTTTACTATTTTACTATTTTACTGGCTTACTATTCTTATTCCTATGGAGAAACGATCCTTAGGTTTTTTTATTATTTAATTTTTTAATTTACAAAAATATACCCTATCAAGATATTTATAGAGATATTTATATATACATAATGAGTAGAGGGAAGTTAAAAGAAAGGATTGATCTTTAGAATTCTCGGAGCGATTGGAGAGGAGTACTCGCGAATTCCAGTTCAGAAGCTCACAACGAATAAGGAAGAGTATTTGCGGATTCTAGTTCAGAAACCCAGAACGAACAGAGATGGATTATAGGGGAGAATAAATTGCTAAGAGGATATTAGGATATTATTATTATTGATAATTTTGAATTATTATAAATTTAATATCTTGATAATATTATTGTTCCGAATTTTCACTACTTTAGAGATCTATGAATTGTTGTTCTTTAATTATCTAAGGATCGTTTCACGAATGATAACACAGGCTTGCGAGGGTCAGTTACAAAAAGCAGAGTAGGTGAATCTGATAGATTTTTTTACGCTGATAATGAATCTAGTTGCGATCCGACGCAGAATTTCCCTAGCACGTCAGGTTCTCGAGTAATTTATAGTTAAATAGTCCAAAAATGGCAATTTCGGTAAATTTCATGAATTTATTATGTCATTTTTTAAAATGCCGCATCCATTATGGCGGACAAAATCATAATAAAAAGGTGTAAAATTTAGAAAAATTTGTCAAAATGTATAACAACTGTATTAGATATGTTTTTACAGAGCTTTTTTGGCAACCGAACTTGACATATGTAAGCCTTTTCAAATTTCAAGATGATAGACTTGCCATATTAATGTCTATGTAAATTTTCTTATAACTTCATACTTGTATTTGTGTTGTCTCAGCGAAAAAAATCGTGCAGTAATCGAAAATGGATTTGAAAGATGAAGATTAATACTATACGATGCCATTGACAGAAATATTTCAAAAAATTAAATTCTTCCATAATGAATTCATGAAATTTGGCGAAATTGCCATTTTTAGTCTATTTAATATTTAACTATAAATTACTCAAAGACCTGACGTGCTGGAAAAATTCTGCGGCCAGATTCGTTTTCAGTGTCAAAAAATCTATCAGATTCACCTACTCTGCTTTTTGTAATTAATCAAACCTAAAATTTCGCAGGCATGTGTAATCAACAGACAAACAAAGAAGTAAGAGAGATATTATATTAGACTTACTATTTATGAGGAACATTGAAAATATTTAATTTTCGATTGGATCCGCCGGAATGGGACTTTAACCTTTGGATGCAGTTGGCCGGTTTCGCAGTTGGAGAAACTGTAGCTCGATTTGATTCGCTGTGTGTTACGCTGCACTCACTTGCACTCCGCGAACGGATTAATTAACCGCAAGAGAACTGTTTAGTGATGGACAAACTTAACGGTATGCGAGAAAAAAATCGGATAGAAGAAATCGGAGTTAGAGTGACTGACTGACTTTTAGATTGATTGAAGTTCTGACTGACTGACTACAAAATTGCTTGAAAAACTGTTGCGCGTCTTCTGCTCGCGAGTTTTAAGTGTGTAGTTCCTCCTCCTGGCTGGATAGTAGGATTTTTTGGCGAATAGAATAATTTTAAATTACTCCCTTCTTAGGGATAAGGGGTTGTCCATTGAAAAAGAGAGAGTTTTCCTAGACCTCTTCATTGGTTGAGCCTTTCAGCTCGAAACTTAGCTCTATCCAGCGGAGAGTGGGAGTTAGTTGACAAAATAGCTCGTGAGAATATTGTCGTAATTCAACTAGCACTTAAGGATGGCCTGTCGAACTCCGAGAAGTTGTTTAGTTTCTTTTTATAGCCTGCCCAGGGTATAGCGGGCCTTTTGTTCAGAACTTTGAATAGAAGGATTTCAGATTAGCTCCACATGTGGAGCTATAAACATATGAACCCGTAAGATATTTTATGGCGGCTGCAATTGCGATCTTTGTTTAGAGATTCTAAGTTTATGACGACTGGCCATCCTTAGCTTTAGCTTTTCTTATTTATTTATTGCTTCCTATCTCTTAGTTTCAGATATCTGTTACAAGGATTAGATATATACATGCAATCCTATATGTGACAATTATAAAGATTTTTTTCGCTATAAAAATATTCTGGAAAAGTATGTACATGACACAGAATTTTTTAGTTATATTGCATATCATTAATATTCTGAAATAATAATGAAATCTTGTAAATTATAATACAACAAAGGATAATACAAGAAATTAAAATTGAATTACAAAGAACTTTAATAAGATTGCAGCAATAATAAAATAATGTTTCAAAATTATTGTAAAAATATTACAGAATTATATAACAATAGATTTCATTTGCTAATTGCAAATTATATAAACTAATAAACCACTATTTAAACAAATGAAAAAGAAAACAAATACTTTGTCAACATCATACATTTTTATATTTTTTAAATTGAAGTATTAAGTTTATCAAAAATTATACAGGAAATATATTATTAATACTTATGCTTATCATGATGAAACACTACAAAAATAATTGATAATCACTTCCTCACTTAAAGACTTCCTCTCTAGATAGATCGTCCAAGATGATTGATTATTTGGAATTAATGTATAGCATGTTACATTTATGAATTGCATACAAAAAAACAATTAAATAGATAGTATTATTAGGTAGTTGGTATTATTAAGTAGATAGTATTATTCAGACATATATGTATATATCGCGCTGATTAAATACATGCTGATAAATATTTACAATATTATAATTAATATAATTATTTTATTCTTGCAACAATATAGTGTATAATAATAAACAAATTATTGATCTAAAGAGAGGATTTAACTGGATTTTTAAATATATTAACAAATTAAAATTCTCCTAAAAAGTTGAAATTTAATGAAATTAATTTGAGGAACTGATTATGTTTTAAATAAATAATTAAATGAAATAGAATTTAAACAATTCCATATAAAGCAATAGAAAATTCCAAGAAAACAATTTATCATTAATCATTTCTTTATCTTAAATGTATTAATTATTTCCTTATTTTAATTATGTCAATCATTTTTTTATTTTAAGTGTATTCAAAGTGAAAAATGCGGATATTAAAAATACTGTTTTTTTGGTTGTTCTGCCTGTCGATTTGTCATGGATATCGTTTGCTTGAACTCTTTCCCTTTTATGGTAAGAGTAACTTCGTTATGTTCAAGCAATTGTAAAAATGTATCACGGGATAAATTAAATAAATTACATCCTTTCATTGATCCATTCGTGAACGGATTTGGACGTAACAGTTACATATAAACAAATTATATTTTATAAATAAGTTATTTAAGTTAGAATTTATTTATAAGTAATTTAGTGTTACTAAAATAAAATCTGAAATTATAAATTAAATTTATAAATTAATAAATATATAAATTAAATAAATTAAATTTCTATATTAAATAAAAATATAAAATAATAAAAATATAAAATACAGACAAAAAAGCATATTTTTTATGTGAATATAATTTATTGTTAGACAAAATATACATATGTGTGTATGTATGTATGTGCACATATTTGCACATACGTATTTTGTTTAATAATAAATTACATGTATTTGAGTTAGTTTCTTATTTCCATATTTTTAGAAACAACGCATGCGCTAATAGAGAGAGATTGACGGTACATTCCCTGTCGTAGTCATTACTTGTCAAGAGATACATTTTCTATTTTCTATTTTTCAGGAGGGGATAGACAATGCTTCGTCTAATATATATATGTCTATGGTACCTAGTATGGTAGCTAGTATATTTAAAAAATTTGAGAAGTGGCCTCTATGTTTATTGAAATCGATAATTGGCTGTATCGATCAAACAATATCGCTCGCAATTTTCGAGAATAAAATTGAACACAACTGCGGAAAGCAAACGGACTGCGAACGAATGTTTGCATCATTTATGACAAGTAAATGACAATTGATAATAAATTCATTAAATAATAAGTCATTTAATTATGCTGTTCAATTATAAAGTCGTGAGATATTTGCGGTTTCACAGATTTTTTCGTTATTTTTTAAGCTTGATATTTTTGACATTATAATAGTATAATTTATTCTAGTTTCTTCCAAGCATATTTTTCACTTTTTTATATTTTATATCTGTACTACATCTTTATTATTTATAATCTCTCCATTGTTATATATATTATATATATTTATCTTATTATCTTACAATTCCTATTATTTGCAAACATAAGTTTAAAAAATTAATATTAAAATTAATATTAAAAATAAATTAATTTTATTTTTAATTTATGTAAACATAGTTTAATCATGTCTTTATTGATGTATAAGCAGTATGTCAGTATTTTTAAATCTTGAATATAGTCAATAAAATATTTTCAATAAAAACATATGTAAAACATTAAAAAAATCAATTAATATTTTTCCAAAAAAAATTCGTCAAAATCCTAAAATTCATTATTTTTCAAATATTTAGTACTCATTATAATTCTTCACACATCTAATATTCTTCAAAAATATCTAAAATTACCATTTTTAATACATTTAAAAATTTTAAAATTATTTAAAGATTATTTGAATATCAAATATATATATATATATATATATATATATATATATATATATATATAACGCAGAAAAGATTAATTTCTAATATTCTTCAAGAAAAATTCTTAAAAATCATCAATTTTACATATAGCTAAAATAGATTGAGCTCTTAATCGCTGTCATTTGACTCGATCAATGGTATCGCTGTTCAAAATACAGTCATTTTTTGTTTTGGACAGTAGTTGGGAATATTAACGCTTACAATCGTATGACGATAGAGTGCTGTTCATTGAGATGGATCGAACGAGGATTACGTTCTGTACAGATGTGGACAAGTCTGTGATCGTGCATAACTTTGAAAAACGCGGCTGGACGCAAGTAGGTCCAGAGGACGACTGGAATTTTTACTGGTGATTATAATAATCTCAATTTTTCATTATTTTATGCATTTATTGTTGTATTCGTATTCATTACAGGGTCGTTACACAATCCTGCAGAAATATCTTCAGCGTCGAAACCGGATACAGGATTGACGATAATCAGTATATAAATCCTTTTCAGTCATAAGTTTTTATTTTATCAATTTTAGAAATTAATCCTTTCTACGTTTTATATATATTCGATATTTAAATAATCTTTAAATAATTTTTAAATGTATGAAATGATGATTTTAGATATTGTTTTTGAAGAATATTAGATCTATGAAGAATTCTAATGAGTAAATATATGAAAAATAATGAACTTTAGGATTTTTACGAATTTATTTTTTTTTTTGTGAAAAATATTAAAAATTGATTTTAGTTTTATCAATTACACATAATTCTTCATTATTAATAATACAATTGAAAATCTTAATCTTAAAGAATTTAATCTGTATTTTTAATAAATAAAGAGATTACGCGTATTAGAAAAAAATATTAAGAATTTTTTGTACATATTAAAAATACAGACATAATATAGATATAATTTTTGTGTTATAAAATCGATATTTGTTTATGTATTACCTTTATATCGTTACTTTTATCTTTATTAATGATAGTTTTCTATGTAATAAATTGTACGATTCTATTTAAAAAAATACAAATTAAGTAACTTGACAAAAACAATAAAAGGAAATTATTAACATGTGATTTTCTATCAAAAAAGTGCCAGCCATCAAAATTAACACCGCATTATTGATTACCGGTTAGCCATAAAGAATAAATCACTTATCAATTAATTGTAATTTTAAAGTTCTTTATTTCTTTATATATTTATTTCTTGTTATATGCAACTTAGAATTTATGTAAAGTAAAAAATTATTTAACTCTGTACATTTAAGGACATTTACATTTCTCTTTTAAATAGTGTTGAAAATAGGTATTAAGAAAAAAAAATTCATTATTTGCTGCCACATATTGTAATATTGGTAGAAAAGAAATCATTGTGACTTTATAAAAATAATTGGCTTTGTAACTTAAAAGAAACAACTTATAAATCATATATATATATATATTCTTATATCAAAATATAAGATAATTAATTACATTAAGAGATGCAATTATATATATGATCTTAATTTTGAAATGTAAGAGAAATAATTAATATTTGTGTGTAATTTATAATCGACAATCTCATAACTTTAAAATACTACACACAACAAATCAAAATATATAATCTATACTAACATAATATTATATCTTTCTCTTTTCTCGCGCGCATACATTTCCTTTTAATACATTAATTACATTTTTAATTACATTAATTACATTAATTATATTAATTACATTTTCAACAAGAACTTTAAGATATATGTATATTATATGAACATATATATACATATACGCGGTTTATATAGTTACTACATATATATTTTTAACATATGTGCTAAAAGATCTTCAAGAAAAATATGATAAAATGGCAGAGGAATACAGACGTTATAAGAAACAATATAGAATTCTGGTAAAGCGACTGAAAGATGCAGGCTGTAAGTATGATAATTATCTATTGAAAGTAAAAAATTCATTGGAAAAGAGATATTGAAAAATTTTTCAATCACAATGAGTATATTCACACAGACATATATATATACATATTTTAAATTACATTAACTTAATGCTTTCAAAGCTGAAGGAAGAACGTTGTCATGTGCTAAGAAACGCCGATGAATGAGTGCAGTCTTAACAGAAAGCTTCATCTTCTCACATACAGACACACGTGTATATATATATATATATATATATATATATATATATATATATATATATATATATATATATATATATATATATATATATATTTTTTTTTTTTTTTTTTTCAATCACATGGAGTATATACACACATGCACATATGTACATATTTTAAATTACTTTATTTTAATTCTTCTAAAGACATGCGTGGTTTTGACAGATGTCAAATTCATCATCTTATTGAATTATTCAATTTATGGTTTACGTGAACAAGCACAATCATTTTATCAGATTGAAAAAAAATTTTATCATAATAATTAACATAATTGTATGTACAGTTACATTAGTTAAAAAATAAAAATTTCATGTTTAAATATATTAAATATATTTAGAAGATACAAATTAAAAGATACCGAAAAAAAGAACAGACTTTTCAAATAGTTTGATAATACATCATATAAACCATAACACTCCATCGTTTCTATATATTGTGTCGAGCACGCGACATAATTCAACATAGTTTAAAAAATTTTGAAAAGCCTGTAAATCGCATCGAATATAAGAATTTCAATTTCTTTTAGTGCCTGATGCGATATATTACGCAAACATCTTTGTCATTGTTTCCAGTACTCAGAATGCAAGTAATATACCTGCCATTTGCAAGGAAGAAAAAGATGTAGGAATATTTATAGCTATAAGCTCATATATTACTTTTTTGTATAAATAGATATATATAAAGAAGTTCTCCATTATACATCTATTATAAGATATCACTATAAATTTATAAACGTTTTACTTTCTATTTAGAACTCGAACCCTGCGATATATTATATACTATTGCGATGACACTGCTATCGGGTTCACCGGTCTACATTTTTCATATGCATCAGGTACATTCACTGCATCAACGACGATGACGATAAAGATCGTTGTTCCCCAAAATACTCTGGCTGAGTAATATCTTGAGACTGTTGCACAACATGAAGCAATACTCTGGCGACAAGCCATTCCAGATCGAGAAAACACCTAAACAGAACGAGCAAAGCTTGGGAAACTTCGACCTGAGCGAATATCGCGTCATGCTGAGTAATGTAGCGCTCTGGATTTTCAACAATCTCGTCACGAATCTCGAAGAAAGAATCCAAATGCTCATGGTACCAGTCCTGCCAGAGCATGAGGCCATATCCGTGCCCACCGATAAGGCTGGTCGAATCAAATCGTCGTCGATGGGCGGCGAACTGGACTTCACACAACAGAAACTGGAGAAACTTCTCGGCAAACTGACGTTAACACGATCTCGCAGTATCATCGGCGTCGACCTCAAAGTTGTGGTGCAACTGTTCAGACAACCATTTCATGTGCGCCAGGCCTCTGAACAATTAGCTGCTAAGGAACGAATTCTGCCGGTGGATGGGAAGAGTATGCAAATAAGTCTCTCGATCTTTTTTTAATTTGCTGAAATAGAAAATTCGATACAAATATAATTGCATTGTAAAAAATATAGGGATTATAAAAAATTGATAAAGAAATTTATTTCGTGAATTAATAAATTCTTAATCTTTTCGCGAAATTTTAATAAATTAAATGTTACTTAATTCCTTAGTTACCCAATCTTAATTTTGTTACTTGCATAACAGAATATATTGCATGTATGTATATATATATATCTTGCATTAATATAATATGTTTTTTATGGAGGCATTACATGAGCCGTTTAGAACAATGGGGTAGAGATGAACGACTAGAAATTGTATTCAAAAAGCTGCAACCCATCACACAGGCATTGCAGCTTCTGCAGGTAAAACGGACAAGAATGTTAATTTCATCTGCGAGATGTCCAACAAGCTGATGGCTAATCAAATAGTAAGAATCCTGACCTTATATACTTCCGACTATTACGAAAGTTCCTGTTTCGTTCATTAAAATGATCCAAGATAAATTAAAAGAACGCAAGAAAAACAAACAACTTTTCTGTGCCCATAAAAAAATTAATTAATTTTCTTAAATTTAGTAAAAATTCAAAAGAACTAAAATCGCATGTGTGTATTGATCGTTGTCTAAAATATGAATAAATTATAAAAGGTTAAAATAGCGAAAAAATTTTTCCCAGCATATAATAATTTCGCATTTTTCATTTTCAGCTATTAAAGAATCTAAAGTATTTCTATCCTGTACAATTTTCGTTTAATCAATTCGATTGGAGGATATCAAGGTACTCGAAGTGCTTCATTTGCCCGTGCTCGAAAAGGTATAAACAACAAAAAGTATATACAACAAAGCAAGTATAATCGTAGTAAAGATTCCCCCTTCTATACCAGTCTTTAGTTAAAAATGTTAGTCTCATGGAAAATCGAAACTCGTTTAGCCCAATTTTTATTCGTACAAAAGTTAAAAGCGTTATCAATAAAATCTGACTAAATTAGACGTAGAATCATCGAAAGTTCATCACGATATATATAACATTTTATATGTGTTTCTTTTTTACTCAGGTAATTCGTATATTTTGCGACATGTCATTGTCCCAAATCGCGCTCGCGTTTAAAGTCAATTCCGTTGTATAGATAAATGTGAACCGGTCTTGATGAAAAAGATCGATTTTTTGTTATTATTACTGTGTAGCGTTATACAGGGTGACCCATTTTAACTTAGGCAGCCAAATAACTCGAAAAATAAGCAAGATAGAGAAAAATGTTTTAGACAAAAGTTGTATGGTTTCGAGGGGGCCATAAGATGGTATCATTGGTTTGACCTTGAAGAGTCATTTGAAGGTCACGTGAAGGTCACTTCAATTTTTTTAAATGGAATACCCTATATATTTTTGTACATTCTTGTAGCTTATTTCGAGAGCTTTCCAAAACACTACAATTAAGTACCTTTTCGTTAAGTACTTTTTGAGTTATGAGGCTTGAAATAATTTCTTAATTTTACATAAACCGTAAAATATCTTGTAAAATATTCATTTTTCGATTATCTTACCTTAATACTTTTATGTACAAAATAATGAGAGGAATCAATTGGTGTAAAGAAACACATAGTTGTTTTTAAGAAAAAATATGGAATTGTTAATTGCAAATTACATATTTTTTCTTCGAAACAACTATGTGTTTTCTTTACACCAATTGATTCCTCTCATTATTTTGTACATAAAACTATTAAGGTAAGGTAATCGAAAAATGAATATTTTACAAGATATTTTACGGTTTATGTAAAATTAAGAAATTATTTCAAGCCTCATAACTCAAAAAGTACTTAACGAAAATGTACTTAATTATAGTGTTTTGGAAAGCTCTCGAGATGAGCTACAAGAATGTACAAAAATATATAGGATGTTCCATTTAAAAAAATTGAAGTGACCTTCACGTGACCTTCAAATGACTCTTCAAGGTCAAACCAATGATACCATCTTATGGCCCCCTCGAAACCATACAACTTTTGTCTAAAACATTTTTCTCTATCTTGCTTATTTTTCGAGTTATTTGGCTGCCTAAGTTAAAATGGGTCACCCTGTATATCGAAGTGTAAAAAAGAAAAGTACGAGTATAAAATTCTTATAAGGATTTTGTTTCGGACATTTCATTATAAATTTCAATATTAAAGTGAACTTTGGAGAAATAATAATTTTATAATTTGTATTATATTTACAAATGATAAAAATATATATTTTATATTTATCATTATATTACAATTAATAAATATAATATTATAATAAAATATAATATATTATGAAATATTATATCGATGTATTATATTTATTATTTTATTTGTTCCATCTTAGAATTTCTAAAATAAATTTTCTAATTTGTTTAAATTTATTGTTGATTACTTTTTTAATTCTAGAAGACATATATATATAAATTAACAAAGATGCTATTTTCTCAAACCGCTATTTTTTGTGACATAGACGAAATATATTTATTTCATTTCAACAAAATATAAAATTATGAAATTTCCAAAAATAAGAGTCAAATTAGATATTGCATTTTCTCAAAGCATGAAACAATTTCCATGATTTTAAGAAAATACTCTAACAAATATATGACAACGATCGTAACAATCGAATATAAAATCTTTAAGATTTTTAGAATATACTGAAACTTTATTACTTTGTATTTTATGAATCCTTATAGGAATTTATATGTATATATTTAAGACAGTTAATTTCATAGAGTTATAAAGAAAATGTTTCGAATAAAAGTGATTTATTTTCTTCAAGTCTTTATATAGATTTTCTTAAACAAAATAACTTTTATTCAAAGTATTATACTTTTATTAATTAAAAAAATAACTGATTATGTATACTTAAACCAAATACATTGTATATAAAGTTAAAATTGTAATTAAAAATGAAAACGATGCAATAAAATTGACTGAAACTAACTTATATTGTTACGGTAGAGAATTTTATTTCATTTACTGGATTTTTAGACGTTAATCTGACAACCTCATGTTGCCTGTAAAGCAGCGCTTGGATCTGCAACGATTTACTTAAAATAATGGAAAGTAATTTTTGTTTCTCTATCTCTTCTTGCGGTCTGTCTATTTCGTTTTGCCATTCATGTCTTTGTGATCGCCAATTCCTTTCTTTTCCTTGCAACTTATCCTTCCATTGTCTTCAAAACAAAATATACACAAAGTTTTCCTTTTATGAAGATTACTGTAATTACAAATTTCTTGAAATGTTTAATCGCAAATAAATTGTTGAACTGAATTATGTTAAACATCGCTTATAGCTTATTATTAGTGCCATTATGAAGTAAAAATGTTTGAGAGAGACAATGAGTAACGTCAATAAATCGTATGAAAATTTAGCATGATTCACACAGCACACTGATGTAATTATTAATATTTTGCTATTTAATAATTTGGGTTAAGATGTTTTAAGACATTCATATGATATCATGAAATTATAAAGTCTCTTTTCTTATTGAACCATTTAAAACAAAATGCTTAAACGGATCCGCAACATGAATTTACTTAACTCCCTCTCCTATTGTTGCTTTTATCTTAGGTTTACTGAAAATCGAAGTGCTTGTACAAATGATAAAAGATTAGACACGGCACTTTGATATTACTCAACTCATCTCATTAAAGGCATGTCTCGTTTCATATTACCTGTTAATCTTTTCTGCGCTTCGAAGGCAAGTATTAGCTCGTCACCCTCGTTTACATTGTACTCTCGGTGAAGATGTCCATGCGCGTATTTGGTGCGAAGTAAACTATTTATCCTAGGTTCGTAATAAACCAACATCCTATGTAGTTGGATGTACCCTTCTCTTCTTCTTTTCAGTTCTTCCTTCAGTGACTCGAATTGTGCTATAATGTCATTATTATATCAGTATTATCTTGTGTTTCTTAATCGTGTTGTTGTTTCTTATACAGTTATTTAGCATTGGCGATCTTGAGAATTAGTAGCAGGGAAACATTTAATTATCACACCTAGAGATATAAGAGTTGTTAATTTTAAAATAGCTTCAGCAATAGAAGGTCAGTATTGTTAATTCTCAGCGTAAATCTTGAATTTAAAGAAAGAGATATAAGAACATGTTTGCTTCAAAATATTTGAAATCGAAGAAGAGTCCACTTTAAAACTGGAGGGCAAACACTAATGTAAAAACAAAGTCAGATTATAATTTTGCATAAGTAACAATAAACTCATAATATTCGACATCATTTCTACAATTGAATATTTAACTGTGATATCTTTAGCTTCATTTTTTGATTGATGCAAATCTCGTATATCGTCTCACATATATGCAAAGAATCTTTAAGTTCACATTATATTATATTATGTTGACTAAAATGTAATCTACAATAATGTAACTTATTTAAATTACAATGATGTATATCAGCGTGTCTCAATAATATTAAATTTTAAATAGCGTTGAAAGTTTTCAGAGAGTCTGCTATCAAATCTTATTAGACTTTTAATCGACTCTTTTGCTTGAATGCATTTGAAACATATTTTACATACATATTTCACATTTATTTCCACGTGAACATCTTTCATGAATTTCAAGATCACGCAAATAATTTAACAATCTTCATTATCACGTGAATTCGCGTTAAGATTATTATATGTCAAGCGAAAGAATCCAAAATATTGATTCGAGAACGAATAACTGGAAGTACATGATTGTGTATTAAACTACATATTGAACCGAAATCCCCTTAAGCGCAACGTCGATTTCTCTCGGGAGACTAAAACGATGCGAGAATCGGCGCATAATTTTAGGTCAGAATAGACGTGCCACCTTCCTCGAAGATGCATATCGAATATCTCTCCCTGAACTATTATTCGTGAACAATACCTTAACGCAGTGCTTCCTCGTAGTTATCGCGATCGGTCTAAGCACCTAAATGTAGTAGAAGCTGGATTAGGAAATACTGCACAACACGATTACACGATATGCATAGCAAAGGCGACGATCACAACGACGATGAAGACGAAGCGCCTATGGCTCTAGTCACATGCGTTCGAAAGTCGAAAGCGGTATGAGTATTATCTTTCTCATCGGGTTGTATGCATTACCACACCTGGGTCACCGAGTTCACTACATGTTTGTTTTGCTTTTTTCTTTTTCTCCCTCTTTTGAATCCTCCCCTCCGGTTCGCTTCGTTCCTTGGGGATTCGGGGAAATTTCGATTCTCCATACGCGTACGAGCTATATACGGTTCGAGTCGTGTGATTTATTCTTCGGAAACTTTTGGCTGTGACTTACCTCCGGACAAGTGATCCAGTTCGGTTCAACCAGGTAAGAGCGGGTTCTCGCAAAAATAACTTCAAAATTAAAATGGTCATTAAGTAAAATTCTACAGATGGTGAAAGAATAGAAAATATTTAAAATAATTTAGATTTATATTTTTCAAAATCATAGCTGGTTTCACTGAAAAAGAAAACGATGACTCATGAGCGTCTAAAGATTAAAAAATATTCGTACGATATTGACAGCCAACAAGAATAAAATGAACCAACTTTACAAGAATATCGTTTAATTTTCAAAATTTGTCTATATTATAATTCTTATTATTATATTTGTTCGTAAAATTACTGGATTTTAGTCTTTTATTAACAAGTAATTTTAGAGAAAAATACAAGCTTCATCGAAATAATAAGGAAGCATGTAGAAATTGTTTCCCATGATCTTCTAAAACTGTTATAGTTGCTAGGATTTAAAAAAATATAAATATAAATAATAATAGCCAATATACATATTTTGTTTTTCGAGCAACTTTATATCTATTTGGTAGAAATGTTTATATTATTATTAATTTTTTCATATATTTCAAATCTGATTAAAAATATTTTAAACTTATGTATATTTTGAGTCAAAATATTTATGATAGAAATATTAGTGAACATATTTTAAGTAATTAAAATCAAATTGCATCTTTTTTAACATTTGTAATCACAATTATTTTTTATTACTTTTATATATTAATATAAAAATATATTATATATTAATTTTTATTATTTTCTTTCCATTTTACTATAAGTCTTTTTCAATATGATTTTGGTTAAAAAATTTTTTTTCTGTTTCGCTTAAAATCTGTGTTATCGGACAAGCATGGTACAAAATATATATTAAATAAATTTTTTTTTATAATTGATATAGCATCGTGATATTGGTAACGATAACCGAATAAGAAAGGTTCCATAAAATTGCAATCTTAAATATTATTGAAGTTTAAGAAGAAACGCGCTAAACGTGTATTCGCAATGCCTGTTGCTAGAATAAAGGAAGTCGTAAGGAAAATATTAAGCTCATTATTCTCATTAACGACTTTTATTATCTCTATTCCATACGTAGCAAGTAAGATAATAATTTGTATAATAACTTGTATAATAATTTATATAATAATTGGTATAATAATATTTGTATAATATTTATAATATGAATCAGATTTATTTAGTTTATATCAAAAGCACTCATTTAGAAGGTAGAACTTAATGATGATTGTGTGATTTTTATTCTTCTCTTTCTCTTTTTCTTTCAATATTTATCCAAAAGTATAAAGAATATAAAACAATATGTATAAAGAATATAAAACAATTCATTAAAGAATAGCTGTAGAAAAATATATATCCTAAATCTATATAGAGAAAAAGTGTTACGTCCAGTCCCTTAAGAGATCGGGCCGTCTGGAAGGACGCAACCTACTTACCCGGTGACACACTTTTCGGGCGTGTGTATAGATTGGGTCGAGCGCACTGTCAGGGGCCTGGCACAGGTCAGTGACCAGAATGGTCCCTTTAACACTGTGAATGTCCTAGGCCGTTACGCTCGTCGGTCCCTTTTCGGTAAGAGAATCGAATCTCTTTTACTCGGGACGGGACCCTGTGCGATTTCGGATTTCAAGGAATGAGAACGCTTGAGGGTGGCCTGTCGAACGAGCGCACGTGCACTATCAATTTCGAAAGGTTTTGTCTTACGTTTATTATTTGTCACTCTTCCGAGGACCAGATCTTTATTTTGAAAATTCTTTGGATAGAGAGGCTTGGAACATAAAGCCGTACCCATAGATACGGGACAGTTAGAATTTCTCATAACAACTTTTCATCATATAACTCGTAAATTTATTTAGAGTTTCGTTGACGCTATCTCGACTGGCCATTCTCAGTATTAGATTTGTTAAAGTTTAATGACGATACCCGCGGGTGAGGTTGCGTTCTTCTAAGTGCTATCTTTATTTCTAAGAAGAATCGCTTTGCATTCCGAATGCAAGTCGATCCTTGATTTCCTTCTTCCACGAAATCGTTTCGAGGAAAGAAAAGAATCGTGGAGTCCACCGGACGTAACAAAAGTAACGTGCACGAACTCGCATAATATAGGATTATTACACACATGGATACACTTTTATTATTAATAATGTATATACATATATTATATATACGTATGACTATACATATGTTAACTGTTAATAAGCTAAATTAACAATGACTATATATAATTTTTAACAATAACTATATATTATGTTTAATAACTATATATTAACAATAACTATATATTATTTTTTATAAGAAGATTAATGTACCAATTATGAATTTTGTTTTATTAATAATATTATTAAATTTATATTCTTTTGTGAGATGAAGAAAACAATGTTAATAAATTAATAACAATAGAGTTATCTCAATTTATAAATTAAATTAATAATATGATTTATTTTTAGTGTATATATATAACCAAATCAATAATAATAAATATACTAATTTCAATGAAATAAATAAGAAAACAAATGACATATGGACTTATAATAACGGTGATGGGAAAAAAGAAGAATCACTTGAAATATCGATGTGGGTTGCGGTAATAGTGATAATTGCGTTATTATTAGGCATCGTTATTCCTTGTATTATACAGTATTATATTTTGTACAGGTAAATTTTATTTTTATATTTAGTTAAATTAACGAAATTATAATAAATGCGTTATTATGTGCATGTATCTCTGTGTATACATATGTATGGATGATTGTTTATTATATATTTGTGGGATGGAAGAGAGGGTGGGTGGGTGGATGTGTTACATACATATATATACATTAATGCGGTATGAGACAAAAAATATTTAAATTTAAATTCATAATATTAATAAGAATTTAAGATACAATTATCATGTAATAATTATATAGATATTAAAGTCAATATTATTATTATATTAATCAATATAATATTTTAAAATCAATATTTAATATAAGTATTGTATTTTAAAATCAATATTTTAATTTTTCGAAAAATGCTATGCTATTTTATAATAAAAGTTATGAATAAAATTCGGATAAATATAATATCACGAATTTTATCATTATTTTATTGCAGTAAGTATATAATTGCAACAATTTTATTGCAATAATTACTAATTGTTGCAAGTATTGATTAATTTATTATAAGTATTTTTATTATTAAAAACATTTCTTTTAATTATTTACGAATTTTGATTACACATGTAATAGGGAATTTATACTATATTACTTAAACAACTTATACAACAGGTTGTTTCGCCGCAATCAAAATAATGAGCCAGCTGTCCATTTTCAAGATAGATTTCATTGCAATGGACAAGCAATTGTGCATCCACAAAACGTAAGTAAAATATACTAACAATAAGTAAATTGATAATTATTTAGCTTAGGGGAGCCACCTCGGATAACCTTGATCTTGACATATGTTGTCAAGGTCACTGTCCTGAGTAACATTCAAAAGGTTTTAGCCGGCGCTCGTTGTTTATTTAAAAGTTATTAACAAAAGAATTTCACAATTTTAATGCCTTTTGTCTCCGAAAATATTGATTTGAGAAAAAAAATTTTAAGCAAAAAATAAAGCCGCTGAAAAATTCTACAAAAAAGGTTATATGCATTTTTTTCATAAACCTACTATTTTAGCTGTTATATGAAAAAATAATAATTTTAAATACATTTAATACAATTTAAATTTATATAGAATTTAATACAATTTAATACAATTAAAAAATATCACAAATGTATGTGTACGCGCACACACACACACACACACACACACACACACACACACACACGCGGGGGGTGCAAGGGGGGCCTTCGGCCCTCCCTCCCGCAACCACCCCATCGGTAGGGGACTGCGAAAAGTCACAATGGATATATGCTGTAAGTTATAAAGCGAGGTCCACCTTGCCTACCGGCGGAGTGGTTGCGGGAAGGGGGCCGAAGGCCTCCCTTGCACCCCCCCCCGCGCGCGCGTGTGTGTGTGTGTGTACACATACATTTGTGATAATTTTTAATTGTATTAAATTGTATTAAATTCTATATAAATTTAAATTGTATTAAATGTATTTAAAATTATTATTTTTTTATATAACAGCTAAAATAGTAGGTTTATGGAAAAAATACATATAACCTTTTTTGTAGAGTTTTTCAGCGGCTTTATTTTTTGCCTAAAATTTTTTTTCTCAAATCAATATTTTCGGAGATAAAAAGCATTAAAATTGTGAAATTCTTATGTTAATAACTTTTAAATAAACAATGAGCGCCGGCTAAAACCTTTTGAATGTTACTCAGGACAGTGACCTTGACAACATATGTCAAGGTCAAGGTTATCCGAGGTGGCTCCCCTAAGCTAAATAATTATCCAAAAATGAGTATCATTATTAACATATAATGTTTTAGAAATAAATGATTGAAATATAGAAGTATATGTATTCTAACTTGGCATACACAGATTTAAAAAATTTATATAGTTATGATTATATGTATATTTATAATTTATTACGTAAATCTAGAAATGTTTTCTTTTTTAACATGTTTTGTTTATGGCAGACATTTGACATTAATAATGTTAATAAATATTTCGTTAAAAAAGATGTTGAAAATTTTCTTCGCAAACGTTCATTTATATACTATCAACATTTCACAAATACGTCAAAGATATTTAAAAATTCCTAGAATATCTCGAATTTTGTGACACAAAGTAATAATACAAAAGCTTTCCGAATAGCAATAAGAACATTAGCAAAAACTTTGAGATAGTCTTACAAATAAAAATCTAGAAGTTTTAAATCGATAGATGTAAATGGATGAGAGGAAGTATATTATTTCTAGTAATTTATTTTGTATACAAATAGTTATAGTTTGGAAAGACAGCGTTTCTAAATCTATGTTTATGTGAGATCCTTTTATTTTCATCCATTTTCCTATGATAAGCAGAATATGTTTCTAAACTTGTTTCGTTTTTTTATCATTTATAATTATATATGTACATGTATGTATAAGTTATTTTATTATTTTAATAATATTAATAATATATCCCCAATTTTGCAGTTGTGAGGCGAGGGTGAACTTTAATTCGGAAAGTTAATATTGATGTTCTGCGCATTATTGCAAAGAGTACATCTGTAATATTAATAAAGTTTCTTAAGTTTATTATAAAACCTTATTCTCAACTCCAAATTATTTAGACAACGCATGATATTATGCATGATTAATTTTTATGATATATTTTAATAAATAAGATGAAGTAAGATATATACATGTATCATAAATATGTAATAATGTAAATATATAATTTTGTTAAGATTATTTTTTCACATTTGTAAATTTTAAGATCTGCAAAATTGTGTGATTTTAATAAATAAAAATATTTCAAGTAATTTTAATAAATTAAGAGAATAAAAGTAAATTACTTCAAACGACGTAGTAATTTACTTTTTCTGATTTATTATACACATTTATTTTTGTAATATTATTATAACACAATTTTATTTTTCTCAAAATGTAAGAAATAATAATAAAATAATTCTCAATCTTTATCTAACAAAAAACATCATTATTTCTTTAAATTTAAATTTAACATCAATTTTAGAAATTATAGGAATCGTATAAATAATTAATTAATTATAAGTATAAATTAATTATTAAAAAATATATATGTATAATTAATTTATTATATACAATATATATATTTAACTATTTATTACATAAATTTACAGGCATAACATGTAAAGAGCTATTTAATCATAATTAGATAATATTAAGTAATTGCTGTAAAACATATTCTTTATAATATTACATATAATATTTTTATTTATATAATATTATTTTACTTATAATATTATACAATATTAAATATTATATTAATATAATTAAAATGTATATTTTGATGGAACAATATATTTAGCAATATTGACAATATATTTAAAAATATACGATCAATATACGCATAAACATCGTATTGTAAATGTTCCATATTTTGTATTAATTAATATATACATATTATATACATTGTGAATATTAATTCATACATAATCCGATTTTTGGCAAGACTTTTTTACATTTGATAAGTACGATTTTATTTTAATAATTTCTTGTGTTAGATAATCTACATTTATTTATGATTTATGTATTACATTTATATCGTTACTTATATGTTTACTGATGACTATATCTTTTGTAATAAATTGTAAGAATCTACTAAAAAAATATAAATTTAGAATCTTGACAAATAATTAATATATTTAAAAATATACAAATATTAAGATATCAAAGGCACGATCACCCGCGTTTGGCTCTTATAGCCTTTGATATCTTAATATTTGTATATTTACAAATTAGAGCCTTACTATCTTCTTAATTATTAATTAATATATTTTTTTCCTACCAAAAAATATCTGTCACCAAATTTAATACCGCAGAATTAATGATCGGTTAGTCGCAAAGAATAATTCATTTACTAATTAATTGTAATAAATATTTTATTATTTATATTTATTTTTATATATATTTATTTTTCCGTTGTAACGTAGAATTTATGTACTGCCAAAAAATAATTTTATTCTTTATATTCAATGATATTTAACGATAATAATGAAAACAATATCGTTTTATAATAAGGATGATGTAAAAAAAGAAAAACAATTCAATTACCGATATGGCTTGTGGTAGCCTTTATATTATTTTTCCTTGTATTTATATAATATTCTACGTTTTGTGCAGGTAAATTTTATTTTTATACTTAGTTAAATTAACGAAATTATAATAAATGCGTTATTATGTGCATTTATCTCTATATACATGTATGGATGATTGTGTATTACATGTATGGATGATTGTGTATTATATGTTTGTGGAAAGGGAGAGGGGCGTAGGTGGGTGGGTGTGTCACATACATATATATACATTAATGCGGTATGAGACAAAAAATATTTAAATTTAAATTCATAATATTAATAAGAATTTAAGATACAATTATCATGTAATAATTATATAGATATTAAAGTCAATATTATTAATCAATATAATATTAGTCAATATTATTATATTAATCAATATAATATTTTAAAATCAATATTTAATATAAGTATTGTATTTTAAAATCAATATTTCAATTTTTACCGAAAAATGTTATGCTATTTTATTATAAAAGTTATGAATAAAATTTAGATAAATATAATATCACGAATTTTATAATTATTTTATTGCAGTAAGTATATAATTGCAACAATTCTATTCCAATAATTACTAATTGTTACGTTGCAAGTATTGATTAATTTGTTATAAGTATTCTTATTATTAAAAACATTTCTTTTAATTGATTACAAATTTTGATTACAGTTTTGGTCGGAGATGTATACTATATTGCCGAAATAACTTATACAACTGGTTGTTTCGCCGCAATCAAGATAATGAATCAGCTATCCATTATCGAGACTTATAAAATAGAATTGATTGGACTGAACAAGGGAATGTGCATCCATAACAAAACGTAAGTAAAATATACTAACAATAAGTAAATTATAAATGGAAAAGTGATCTTAAATCGATACACTATTTCTTGAGATAAAAATAAGAATAATGTAACCATACAAATATGAGTATCATTACAAACACATAATGTTTAAGAAATAAATGATTGAAATATAGAAGTATATTCCATACCAAATCCAACTTGGCATACACAGATTTAAAAAAATTTATATAATTATGAAACGTAAATCTAGAAACGTTTTCTTTTTTAACATATTTTGTTTATGGTAGAATTTAGCGTTAATAACGTTAATAAATATTTCGTTAAAAAAGATGCTGAAAATTTTCTTCCGCAAACGTTCGTTTATATGCTATCAACATTTCGCAATTACAAAACATATTTAAAAAATCCAAAGATATTTAAAAATTCCTAGAATATCTCGAATTTTGTGACACAAAGCAATAATATAAGATCTTTCCGAATATCAATAAGAACATTTATTTTTAAATCGATAGATATAAATAGATAAGCGGAAGAATATTATTTCTAGTAATTTATTTTGTACACAAATAATTAAGGTTTAGAAAAACAGCGTTTCTAAATCTATGTTTATGTGACTTTCTCTTATTTTCATCCATATAATAAGCAGAATATGTTTTTAAACTTGTCTCGTTTTTTTATACTATTATTAATTATATATGTACATATATGTACAAGTTATTTTATTATTTTAATAATATTAATAATATCCCCTAATTTTGCAGTTGTCAAGTGAGGATGAACCTAATTCGGAAAGTTAACATTGATGTTCTGCGCATTATTACAAAGAGTCACATATATCTGTAAAGTTTCTTAAGTACGTTTCTTAAGCACGTTATAAAACCCTATTCTCATAACTCCAAATCATCTAGACAACGCATATGTTCTTATGCATGATTAATTTTTACGATATATTTTAATAAATAAGACAAAGTAAGATATATATGTATAATAAATATGTAATAATGTAAGTATATAATTTTGTTTAGATCATTTTTTTAACATTTGTAAATTTTGAGATCTGCAAAATTGTGTGATTTTAATAAACAAAAATATTTCAAATAATTTTAATAAATCAAGAGAATAAAAGTAAATTAAACTTCAAACGACTAAAGTAATTTATATTTTCTGATTTATTATACACATTTATTTTTATAATATTATTTTTATAATATTATCATAACACAATTTTATTTTTCTCAAAATGTAAAAAATAATAATAAAATAATCCTCAATTTTTATCTAACAAAGAACATCAATATTTCTTTAAATTTAAATTTAACATCGATTTTGGAAATTATAAGAATTGTAATATACATTATGAATATTAATTCGTACTTTATATTAGATATTTTCAATGCTTATATTTTTATAAATAATTAATAATTAATTAACAAAATTACTAATATTATAGTAAATGAGTAATTAGATGCATGCATTTTACGTACATACATACATATGGAGGATCGTGCAATATGTATGTGAATGTGTTTGTTCATGAGTGCGAGTGTATTATATCATATGTATATATTAACGCAGTATAAAAAATAATTATTTTAATGTAAATTCATAATATTTAATAAGAACAGATCTTTTTTATATAATAATTATATTAAAATATTAAAATGAATATAATTATTATATGATATTAAAACTATTTTTTTAATTCTTCAAATGTAATGCTATACTACTTTATCATGCAAATTCTGAAAAAGATTCAGATAAATTTAGTAGCAAATTTTATATTTATTCTTTGCAAAAAATAATAACTACCAATTGTTATAATGAAAGTGTTGATTAATTTATTATAAGAATTTTTATTAATAAAAACATTTTTTTTAATTGTTTACAAATTTTGATTACAGATGTATTATGAAATATTGGCGTAACTTAATAAACAGATTTCGTGGCAATCGAGCTAGAGACAATGGGCCAGCTGTCTATTATATACACAATAGAATTCATTGAACTCCAGATCTATTGCGATACGTATATTCTTTTTGAAGCATAAAAATAAGTATAATGTAATCATATAAGCGAATATACAAGATACTTTAGAAATAAATGATAAAACTTTAAAAGAATATCTTATCTTGCCAAATAGATTTTTAAAAATTCATATAAATATGAATCCAGAAACGTCTTTTTGAATAAACAGGTTTTGTTTATGATGGAATTTAACACTAAACATTTCGTTAAAAAAGGGTGCTGAAAATAATTATTTTCTTCAAACGTTTGTCTTCTATCAACATTTCATCGACAATCTCAAAAATAAAAATAAAAATTCCCATAATATTTAGAATTTTGTGAGACGAAGCAATAATACAAGATTATGTTAATGGGAGAAAAATCGCAATAATTTCATATGCTAGTTATATATAGTTTTATTATATCAAAATTTATAACAAATACTAGAGTTAGAGGAAAAAACAAAGCACATATCATTTTTGTTTATTATTTTCACATTATTGTGCATTTGATTACAGAGGAAATAATACATCATAGAAACATAAATATAGAAATGAGAATTTTTATGAACAATGTGAATATAGTTTACAAATAATTAATAATTTCGTTATACAAATTAACTACTGAAAAATTTTTTTTTTTAATTTAACATTCACAAAACGTATAAATGTAGAAATTTGTACATAATGTACATATTAAATTCCAATTTATTATATTCATATTATGTATATTTACATAAGTTCTAGATATTTTAGATATCGTTCGTGTTATTATATAACAATGACGGCAATGACGATAATGAAGACAAAATAAAAGTATCATATGATTTTTAATATGAAGCTTTTAAACTTATATTATACTTACTTATATATACTCATATGTTAAAAACAATTATTAGTATGTAACAATGTTATATATTAGATATAATAAAGTTAAGAGTAAGAAAGTTGATTTCTTAACATTAATAACATTATTTAAAATGACTTATTAAATTTAAATTGTATTTCTTTTATCGTCATTACACTATATAATACACATATATGATTGTCAAATATATATTTCATGAACAAAATTATTTCATGAACAAGCTTATGAACGTATAATATGCACAGATATGCATTGTCTGAAGTTTAACAATTTAAAGTTGAAGATCGAATAAAAGTATTTATTTATTATTAAGTAATCTTAATAAAATTTTTCTTACCCTTTAGCAATAGAAATTCTTCTCAGAAATTTTAATTCTATATTTATATAATTATTATATGTATTTCTAAATCAGTTTGCAATGATATTAATGCACAACTTTCAAATTAAATATGTATCACATTTGGACCTGCAAAATTAAATTAATTATAATATGGTCTTATAAACATATAATTAATAAAGATATAAAATATAAATATATTTAATTATTGTGTGTTTATCACAATTAAAGTGTATCGTACTTAAATGAATGTAAATGTTTCAGTTAAATATAAGATGAAAATAATTTGTCACCTAAGAAGCTTGTTTTATATATTATATAAAATTCATTTATAAAGTATGTGTGTCTGTTTATGTGTGTAAATTTATATTTTTTTTTCAAAGTTTTTTTTCTTATATGGAGGTAATATATATAGCAGATTGCAATATGTAGTAATGTATATTTATATTCATCTGTTTGCTTATACAATACTTGTATATATAGTGTATTTCAAATCAAGTAATTCTATTAATTATATATATATATATTTTTTTTTCCTTTTTAATTTACAAACTATGTTTTATTGTATATAGATTTACATTATACCTGGGATACATGCCATTTCGATAGTTTGCATAATAAACAATGTCAGGGGGGTTTGCATAATAAACAACGTCAGGGGGAAATGGATTGATATTACGGATATATCTAAAGCAATTATTATTGATAATGCGAAAGGAATTTCTTGTTCTGTTAAACAGAATAAATGATTCATATCTAAAAAAAATTTTCAATAATAAAAACATTTGTGATATATTGGATAAGACTTTGGTAAGACATAGAAATATTACTAAATATTACTAAATATTACTAAATATTGGAATAAATATTGCGTAAAATGTAATATAATATGATAAAATATAATTAATATTTAATACTTATACACACACACACACACACACATATGTGCACAAAGAATTTATTAGGGACATTTTTTCGAGCGTGCGCATACTTTGAAGACATTTCGATAATTTGGGGACTGGTCTCAAAAAATTTAGAGGTTTTTCGCATACTTTGAGGACATTTTTATTCTTGTGTCCTTCGTATATTTTGGGGTATTAAGTTTATATGATTTTGACTGCATAATGGCGCCACCCAATAGCATATGTCCTCAAACCAGAGAGAAGACTGAGAGATGTCATGGCCTGCTTTTAGATGATCCCTGGAAGCGATACTCCCTCCGTGGACAAAACGTGAACATGAACTACAAAGCCAATGTCCACGAATGTTCTCAGAGGGTAACATATATGTCTCTCTGATAATAGAAATAATATAAATAAAAATATAAATAATTTAATTAATAATAATTTATTATATAAAAATATTATGTTCTCTCATCTTATATAAAAATAGTATGTTCTTTCTTTCCACACTATTATTTATTTATTTATTTATGTGTGTTCTTTTTCTTCTCAACATCATTTATTTATTTTTTATTTATTTATTTATTTATTTATTTAGCTCGCTCTAAGTCAGTCTTCTAAAATGCAAAACTAAATATTATAGAATTTGACTTCGAAAATAAAATAATCGAATAAATTCAAATAATTAGCATAACGAAAGGTTCCATGATAAGTTATTTAATAAATAATCAATTTTAATTAATTAATGAAAATACTTCTATAATTTAATATTCCGCGTTAGCGTATATTTTATAATATATAAAATATTTCGGCAACGAATTATCGATAACACGGTGTTCGACTTTGGCAATACAAAAAATAAACAGTAGCGCGCTATGTTAAAGCTTCAATATTAAAATTAACTATATTTCGACCAATGCTTTAAATTTTCTCAATCCTTGTTATTAAACAATATACAATTTAATCGAAAATCGATTAAATAATAGAAATCCAAAATATTAAATAATTACTTCGATCGTTGCGATTTTTACGGACAATAATAATTATTATAATATTTAGAGTCACAAATATATTTCATCCGTGTTACTTTATCGTTCTACTTGACAATCTAAATGTAATTTGGATTGTGAGAGAACACGAAGTAAATCAATCGAATTATAGATGCAAATAATTAGCATAATGAAAAGATAAGTTGTTTAATAAATAATCAATTTTAATCAATAAATTAAAATACTTCATTAATTTAATATTCCGCGTTAATGTACATTTTATAATATACAAAATATTTTGGCAACGAATTATTGATAACACGGTGTTCGACTTTGGCAATATAAAATATAAACAGTAGCGCGCTATGTTTCGGCTTTGTCTTTGACTCTCGAGTAATAAGGTAGTGGTGAGAAACGTTTCGTATTGTATTGTAGTTTTTTTACTAAACACGATTACGATTAGTATCGAAACATAATTTGCTTTAAATATTAATATAAATTAATTAATTAAAAATTAATTCACGACATGAAACTGTATCGCAACTATAAATCTTTATCGAATCGTAATCATTCATTACCGTGATTAAAAATTGAAACAAAATATACATAAAAGGGGATAAGAGACTTAATTATGTTATGAACTTTCGATCATTGATGCTTATTATATTTCATTAACAATATTAGAATTAATTATATTTCGACCAATACCTTAAATTTTAACAATCCTTGTTAATTAAACAATGTACAATTTAATCGAGAATCGATTAAATGATAGGAATCCAAAATGTTAAATAATTGCTTCGATCGTTGCGATCTTTACGGACAATAATTATTATTTCAATACCTAGAGTCACAAATATATTTCATCCGTGTTACTTTATCGTTCTACTTGAAAATCTAAAAATAATTTGGATTATGAGAGAATACAAAGTAAAACAATCGAATTATAGATGCAAATAAATAGCATAACGAAAGGCTCCATGATAAATTGTTAAAAAATAATCAATTTAAATCAATAAATTAAAATACTTCTATAATTTAATATTCCGCGCGCGAATATTTTATATTACAGAGAATATTTCGAATTATATACAGAAGAATTATCGAATAAGAGTGTGAAGATTCGATGTGATAAATCAACGATTAAATATTAGCTTCACAAAATTTAACGATCACTTTCGATATTATAGAATCGCGAGTTAATTATTATGAATTTAATAATTTGTTTTTTCAGTTATATTTATACTTACGAATTTCGGAAAATATTCATAAATAAATTAATAAATTACGGTTGCGAAATCACCGTGTTTTTCCCGCGTTCTTTTCGCATTCTTAGACGAGATTGTCGTTTTAATAAAAGAGTTATCGTTGTTTCTTCCGTTAAATAAACGTTAATAAAAATTGCGTGGCTCATACCGCCGAAAAGTCGAAACGATTTTCATCATGGAGAATTATTTCTCACCGGTTCTTGTGAGATCCATTCGCGACGTCTAGTTCGGTGGCCTGTTAAAAATTGGGAATTTTTATTGTAAGATTGGAACTAATCCCAGGTTTTCCTGGCAATTTCCGAAAGCAATGATTTCGGTAGTAATTCAACGACGATACGCTTCTTTAACGTCGAATTAATTTAAATAATATATATTTAGATGAGAGAAATGTATCTTTTCTTTTCTTCGTTAAAAAATGTTCTTCATTATTAGGATTGGTATCATTATTGTCTATATAACGCCAGAAAGATTTAATAGTAGATTAAATATGGATATAGCGTTGTGTATAAATTTTAATTTTTTAAATAATTTCATAATTTAATTAATTTTTATTAATTTTTATGATAAAAATATTTATACGAACGAATATATTTTATTAATTATTAATTAATTTGAAAAAATTATTTAAAATACATGCACAAATTAACGTATCCAAAATGTTTTTATAATTTTTGTTAATATAATATATTATATATATATATATATATATATATATATATATATACGCGAAATTATACATGAATGTTACATAAAATGTGCGAATACTTAAAAATTTAGAGACGAATCGAATGGGTACCCCTATATCAGTAAGATATTGATTAAAAGAAAAAAAATTATTCATTTAAACGTTACAAGAATAAGAATCTAGATAATTAATCTAGAATTAATTATATATTTAAAATTATTTCATTTATTTTATTTTGAACACTATTCGAATTGAAATTTTTTAAATCTTGCTGTTATTGGGTTCGATTCGTCTCGCGCGCGACGGTACCCCAAATTATGTGTTCGCACATTTAATACAAACTCCAATAATGCATGTAATTTATTATTTATAAATATAATTGTTCGTAATCACATTTCAGTAACAAAGGTTATATCCATTTAATTTTTAATAAAGAAATATATTTCTTAGTAATGGAAGAACATGTTTTCTGACGTGAATATCAATTTCGCGAATTGAAAATAATGACGAGGAATAATTGTCTTCGATTTAATACTGAAATCATTGCTATCGGGAATAGTCCGGAAGATCCAGGATTCGTTCCCTCCTACAGTGAAATTCCCGACGTTCAATGGATCACTTAACTTTTCTTCGCAGATTGATCTTGCGAAATCTGATGTAGAAACAAGATGTTAATCGTTCTCCATTTTTAAGATCGCTCCTCTTTTTATCGGATATTACCAGTATGTCACTCGCGTATCTGCAATTAAATATTTTGAATATTATCGATTTATTTATTCGTCGCGGTTTATCGCGAATTTTAAATCGCGATTTATCTTATAAAAATTTGCAAGTAAATCGGTCGGTGAATTGTATATTCACAAACATTACAGACCTCAAATGATTGTTGAAATATTTTTGATTTTTTATACTTACGTGATAATAATTATATCGCGCTCGTGTCTATTGAGAGCTTCGATCATTATATTTATTCGTCGCGTTTTCTCGGGAATTTTAAATCGCGATTTATCTTATAATTTAATCGTTGACTTATACGTCGAAACTTTGTCTATCTTTCCGCGTCTTTGAATATTGTCTTTTATAGTCTTCGCTAGTAGTGCAAATATTTTTTTTACTATTTAAGAAGATGACCGATAATTTTATTAATGATTAATCGCGATTATTTAAATCATTATATAAATCTTATTAAACTCTACTAATACTCTACTCATCGATAGTTAGAGATATAGTTAGATAGTTAAATTATTAGTGAGGGATTTTGATAAAATTATTCGTTCCGTTATTCTCTATTAAACGTGGGAAACAACGCGATTTTTTAATTATATGTTAATTATATTCAAAATTGTAAAGTCTTAAGATTCATTTTATTTCATTTAACTAATCATGCGCGAGATGTATGTATTTTCAATATGTATTTTTCAATCGCGATATTTCTATAAAATAGCGTATTAATCGCAAATAAATTCGCAAATATTACAGACCTTAAATATCTGTCGAAATATCTTTGCACTTGTGCGTGATAGTAATTATATCGCGCGTGTCTATTAGGTGCTCCGATTATATTATTAAAATTGTACATATCGCAATCAAATATTCCGAATATTGTCGATTTATTTATTTGTCGCGTCTTCTCTTAATATTATCTTATAATTTAATCGTTGACTTATACGTCGAAACTTTGTCTACCTTTCCACGTCTTTGAATATTGTCTTTTATAGTCTGCGCTAATAGTGCAAATATTTTTTTTACTATTTAAGAAGATGATCGATAATTTTATTAATGATTAAAATCGCGATTATTTAAATCATTATATAAATCTTATTAAACTCTACTAATACATCGATAGTTAGAGATATAGTTAGATAGTTAAATTATTAGAGAGAGAGACTTTGATAAAATTATTCGTTCCGTTATTCTCTATTAAACCCGTTATTCTCTATTAATTATATCACGCGTGTCTATTAGGGGCTCCGATTATATTATAAAAATTATACATATCGCAATCAAATATTCCGAATATTGTCGATTTATTTATTTGTCGCGTCTTCTCGCGAATTGTAAATCACGATTTATCTTCTAAAAATTTGTAATAAATTCTATATTCGCAAATATTATAAATCTCAAATGTCTCGAAATATCTTCGCATTTGTTTGATAATAATTATGTCGCACGCTGTCTATTAGCGGTTTCGATTATCATATTACAAAAATTATGCATATCGTAATCAACTATTAATTTATTCGTTATTTATTTATTCGTTATCGCTCTCTCGCGAATTTTAAATCGTTATTTATCTTGTACTTTAATCATTGATTTACATCGAAGCTTGATCTATCTTTTCGTGTTTTGAATATTAATAATCTACATAAAATGCGCCAGTAATGCAAATACTTTCTTCTACAATCGAAAAAACTATCAATAATTTTATTAATGACCCTTTTGATCACGATTTATTTATGTTTAAGCGTTATTTATATAAAACTAATTTCTATTCTTAAATGTCAATTATTAATAATAAATATCGCGTATTAATAATTTATCATCGCTAATCAGCCTTGTTTGGACTATGTAGAAATTTTTAATAAATTTTATATTATACGTATATTTTGGATACTTTTGTAATTCTTTGTAATAATTTAAAATTATTCTTCAAAAATTAAATTGAATTTCTTTTTAAAAATGTTTTAAAAATTAAATTAAATTATCAAAATTATTTTCAAGAAGATTAAACAAATTGCATAATTATAAATGTTCAAGATATATTTTAGCATGTTATATTTGATTTTAAAAATTAAAAGTATATCATATAAATGTGTAAATTAACACATTACGGTCCGGGCTGTTTGCGCGAAAACTTTTGCGTGTAGCCGGCATATTTTAAGGTAAACTTTATTTATATGTCTCCGGCATTTTACGAGCAGTCAAGAAAAAACATATTTTTATATCTCCGGACGGTAATGTGTTAATATATAGCTATAATATTAAGTCCAAATGTTAATGCTATCAATATCAAATTATTTATGTTATTAAACATTTGAATAAATCGAGTACATTTATTTGATATTGATAACATCATAAATTATATTTTGTAAATCGTACTTTGTAATTAAAAAATTGTGTTTTGCAAATTGCAAATAGTTATAATTGTATATTAATTATAATCTAATATTGATATTTTTAATTATTGACATAGTTGTGTATAAAATACAATTATAACTATAATTATATTACATGAAATTGTATTTACGATTGTAAATTACGTGAATACATTCTTATGTAAATTACACGAAAAATTATCGAAAGTATACGTATAATGATTATACGTATACATTATATGTATATATATGATTATACGTAAGTATACGTATAGTATTAATTCGTTAAATTAACATATTTGTTTCTATAGAATATATTTTTTAAATATTCGTAAAAGAATAACTGTTTATATTTTCATATCAAAGAGTCATTAATAAATTCGGAAAATTTTTATATAAAATGTAGAATCGCGACTTAATTATTATAAATTTAATGATATGCTTTCCGTTAGATTTATCTATTTATGAATTCCATATCGCGCGGAACTGAATATTCTTAAAATAAATTATTAAATTATGATTGCGAAAATACCGTGTTCTTTCCGCGTTCTCTTCGCGTCACCTTCGCTATTATAGGATCGCGAGTTAATTATTATGAATTTAATAATTTGCTTTTCAGTTATATTTGTATTTACGAATTTCGTATCGGAAAATATTTATAAATAAATTAATAAATTACGGTTGCGAAAACACCATGTTTTTCCCGTGTTCTTTTTGGCGTTCTTAGACGAGATTGTCGTTTTAATAAAAGAGTTACATTGCGTCATCGACTTTCCATCGTCGGTGCCGTCAACGTGTCGCGGACGGCGGCATTTCGTTACCGCATTTCCGCGTTGTAGTATTCTCGCGTCGTCGCGTTTTCGCGCTTCCACGTTGGACTTTCGTATAAAATCCCAATTTCCTTATTGTCACGAGTCTCTACTTCCGATGCCAACTAACTGGGATGTTTCGAGTTTGCACACGTTGCTATGCAACGTACACTCTTGCTTCGTGCTTCGTCAAGTGATTCGGCCCGAATTAGTTAGAATTCGATCGATTGCTCGGAATGGTCGTCAATGGGTCCCTTCTCTTTGCTCGTCTACAGCCACACGTACTGCGTGTGTTAACCCTGTCGAGGAGTCGAGTGGATTCCCCTAGGCACGATTTTCGCTCGGTAAAAGGGGTTGTCTCCCCATTTTCTAAATTGCTGAATGTAAGCATTTAAAAAATGTGGGTATCCTCTTCTTTTGCCGTCTACTAGCCTGGTGTAGCATATAGCAACCGCGGGAGGCATAATATGTCCGGGCGGAGCACCTGAAATCGTGCTTAGCGGGTCCAGGTTCGATACGAGATAGGATAATTGCGCGAAAAAGAGTTGGTGAACTTCATTTTCCTCTATTTCCGTCAATCGTTTCGTCTTCTTTCCGGTTTGGGCTTAGTCCTTGCTCGTTGTATCGTTGCAATCCCGACCGGTCGGCTCGAAGTTGATTTTCGTAAGTGAAATGGGATTTTCGCTCGTACCGAAACCGGGAGTGCCGTCTAATGTATAGGTATACATATTAAGTATATACATCGCGCGATCAAATATAAAATTTTTAATACAAGTTCTTATACAAAATTATCGTTTTAACAAAAGATTTGTATCGCTGTCCCTCTCGTCAGATAATATTCTTAAATATTGCTAATTAAATATAAAGAATTATCGAATAAGAGTGTGAAGATTCGATGTGATAAGTCAACGATTAAATATTAGCTTCACAAAATTTAACGATCACCTTCGATATTATAGAATCGCGAGTTAATTATTATGAATTTAATAATTTGTTTTTTCAGTTATATTTATACTTACGAATTTCGGAAAATATTCATAAATAAATTAATAAATTACGGTTCCGAAATCACCGTGTTTTTCCCGCGTTCTTTTCGTATTCTTAGACGAGATTGTCGTTTTAATAAAAGAATTATCGTTGTTCCTTCCGTTAAATAAACGTTAATAAAAGTTGCGTAGCTCGTACCGCCGAGGAGTCGAAACGATTTTCATCATGGAGAATTATTTCTCACCGGTTCTTGTGAGATCCATTCGCGACGTCTAGTTCGGTGCCCTGTTAAAAATTGGGAATTTTTATTGTAAGATTGGAACTAATCCCAGGTTTTCCTGGCAATTTCCGAAAGCAATGATTTCGGTAGTAATTCAACGACGATACGCTTCTTTAACGTCGAATTAATTTAAATAATATATATTTAGATGAGAGAAATGTATCTTTTCTTTTCTTCGTTAAAAAATGTTCTTCATTATTAGGATTGGTATCATTATTGTCTATATAATGCCAGAAAGACTTAATAGTAGATTAAATATGGATATAGCGTTGTGTATAAATTTCAATTTTTTAAATAATTTCATAATTTAATTAATTTTTATTAATTTTTATGATAAAAATGATTACGAACGAATATATTTTATTAATTATTAATTAATTTGAAAAAATTATTTGAAATACATGCACAAATTAACGTATCCAAAATATTTTTATAATTTTTGTTAATATAATATATTATATATACGCGAAATTATATACATGAATGTTACATAAAATGTGCGAATACTTAAAAATTTAGAGACGAATCGAATGGGTACCCCTATATCAGTAAGATATTGATTAAAAGAAAAAAAAATTATTAATTTAAACGTTACAAGAATAAGAATTTAGATAATTAATCTAGAATTAATTATATATTTAAAATTATTTCATTTATTTTATTTTGAACACCATTTGAATTGAAATTTTTTAAATCTTGCTGTTATCGGGTTCGATTCGTCTCGCGCGCGACGGTACCCCAAATTATGTTTTCGCACATTTAACACAAACTCCAATAATGCATGTATTTTATTATTTATAAATATAATCGTTCGTAATCACATTTCAATAACAAAGGTTATATCCATTTAATTTTCAATAAAGAAATATATTTCTTAGTAATGGAAGAACATATTTTTTGACGTGAATATCAATTTCGTGAATTGAAAATAATGACGAGGGATAATTGTCTTTGATTTAATACTGAAATCATTGCTATCGGAAATAGTCCGGAAGATCCAGGATTCGTTCCCTCCTACAGTGAAATTCCCGACGTTCAATGGATCACTTAACTTTTCTTCGCAGATTGATCTTACGAAATCTGATGTAGAAACAAGATGTTAATCGTTCTCCATTTTTAAGATCGCTCCTCTTTTTATCGGATATCATCGGTATGTCACTCGCGTATCTGCAATTGAATATTTTGAATATTATCGATTTATTTATTCGTCGCGTTTTATCGCGAATTTTAAATCGCGATTTATTTTATAAAAATTCGCAAGTAAATCGGTCGGTGAATTGTATATTCACAAACATTACAGACCTCAAATGATTGTTGAAATATTTTTGATTTTTTATACTTACGTGATAATAATTATATCGCGCTCGTGTCTATTGAGAGCTTCGATCATTATATTTATTCGTCGCATTTTCTGGGGAATTTTAAAACGCGATTTATCTTATAATTTAATCGTTGACTTATACATTAAAGCTTTGTTTATCTTTCCACTTCTTTGAATATTGTTTTTAATAGTTCGTGCAAGATGCTGGTAGTGCAAATATATATATTTTTTTCTATAATTTAAAAGACGATCGATGACTATATTAATGACTGTTTTAATCGTCATTCTTTACATTATTTAAATCTTATTAAACTCCACTATTATATCGATTATTAGAGGGACTTTGAAAATCATTCGTTCCGTTATTTTCTATTAAACGTGGCCACAACGCGATTTTTAATTATATTTTAAAGCTTATAGAGCTCATTTCTTCTTATTCAGCTAATCATGCGCGAAACAGGATATGTATTTTATTCTCAATTGTGAAATTCGTATAAAGTCGCGTATATATTAATCACAAATAAATCGGACAGTGAATTTTATGTTCATAAACAATACGGATCACAAATGTTTGCTAAAATATCTTCGTCTGTCAACATTTGTGTGATAATAATTATATCGCACGCGTGTCTATTGATTCGATTATTATATTATAAAAATTATGCGTATCTCGCAATTGAATATTCGATTATTGTCGATTTATTTATTCGTCGCGTTTTCTCGCGAATTTTAAATCGCAATTTATTTTGTAATTTAATCTTTGATTTACATCAAAGCTTGTTCTATCTTTACACGTTTTAAATATTTCTTTTCATGGTCTGCACGAAATGCGTCAATAATGCAAATACTTTGTTCAACAATCGAAGAAATGATCAATAATTTTATTAATGACTCTTTTGATCATGATTATTTACGTTTATACGTTATTTATATAAAACTAATTAAATTTTATTATTCTATGTCGATTATTAATAATAAATATCGCGTAACTAATCAGTCTTGTCTGGTCTATGTAAAAATTTTTAGTAAATTTTCTATTATACGTATACTTTGGACACTTTCGTGTAATAAATTTTATTTTGTATTAAGTTTAAAATTATAGTTTATATTAAATTTGTATTATATTTTGTAATACATATTTCTAATGCATTGTATTTTATATATTCTGCATTAAATTTTGTAATATATATATTTGTAATGTAATTATTTTTATATTACATAATTTAATATTTTGTAATGTGTTTTTTATGTAATTGCAAATTAATTATAATTTACGTTGTATATATTATAATTATGTAATATATATTTTTTATATGTATTATATTATCTGTTTAAAAACTCTATTAAAAAAAATAAAAAAAAATAAAAAAATTTTTCCTCCTCAATTTTTCCTCCCCTGTATCTCGGCCTTAACGAAGGCATTTGCCAGGTGAGGAGGTTTCAGTACTCTCATGAATCTGAGAGCTATGCCGGCGGTAACATACGCCGATATTCATATAGTCTATTCTTATATTTAAAATCATTTGGACAACGTATGGACACACATACATACACAAATAGGTAAGTGATTTATAAAAATTATTTTTATAAAAATTATTATTTATCATATTTATATATTATTTTCAAAATAATGATTGTCATACTCTGGTGCTACCGGCATTTCGTGCACATAGCACGGAACAAAACCAGAAATTGTGCACATTATATATTACCCTCTGAGAACATTCATGGACATTGGCTTTGTAGATCATGTCCACGTTTTCAATGTCCATAGAAGGAGTATCGCTTTCAGGGATCACCTAAAAACAGGCCATGATATCTCTCAGTCTTCTTTCTGCTCAAACTATACATTGGGTATTTTTTATAACATATGTCCTCAAACTACACATTGATTATTGTTTATTTATATAGTAGATGTGATTAAATGAATTTTATTTAACATAAAAGAGAAACTTTATTAAGTGATTAATGAAAACTAATTTCAGTATTATTACTGATTCAAAATGCAAAATAAAACTTCGTGTGTGTATATATATATATATATATATATATATATATATAATTCTTTTAAAACTATTCGAAACATGCAGGGTGTCTCATAAAGATTATACCAACGCTCGTAAGCACAGTAGTGAGCAGTAAACTGAATAAAATGTCCTATTGCAATATTTATAATAATTAATGAAATATTAATTTAAAAAAATTAGTGAATAAATGCATGTTTCGCGCAATTAGATCAGATGTGCGTGTTTCGCGCAACTAGATAAGATATGCGTTTAAGCCAGCGATAGCAATCACATAAGAAATCAGTACTAAAACTGTTTGAAACATATACCTGAAAAATATTGGAATAAAAAGTTCATTTTGCGACATACTTTTGAGGAATATTTTATGTCCCAAAATAAACGTCTCAATGTGTTTTAGATACATTTCAAACCGTTTTAGTACTAATTTCTTATGTTGAACATATTTTTTGAGTTCAAAATTATTATAATGAAATAAAGGTCCGTTAGATAAAATCAATAAAAAATTAGTTAAAAGGCTACAAGGACCAACGCAATGGTGGAAATATGCAAAAAATAATAAAACGGTTATTACAATAAAATAACCATATGAAAATGTTTATTTAATTTGAACATGACAAACGCCGCGTTTCAATCCAATTCGGATCCTTTTCAATGTCGACTAACAAAGTGAATAATAAACATTAAGATAAAATTAAAATTAACGGTCATAGGAGAAATGTAAATAAGTTTCGGAACAACGCAAAGTCAAAAAAAGTCAAAAAATCGGAAGCAAATATATGTACAATAACGGAAAATTTAAACCGTCAATCACAAAAAAGGAAAGAACGCATCGCATTAACGTATCGCCACAGAAAACCCGAAAGCTCGTACCGCATACCACCAGTATACCGTTAAAAACGAGATGATCCTCTCCAAAAAAACCGGAAGGAAAACCCACATACAGGTCCATGACCATTTCCAAAAGAAAAAACAGTCAAAGATGCATAAATCGATGACCAGTTGGAAACTTGATGGTCCAAATATGTGCGAGTAAAAGCTTAAAAATATGACACTCTAAAAAAGAAAAACAAGACAGAGCAATAATTTAACAAACAATCCGGAAACTACTTAAGAGAATCCTTCATATAAAGCAAGAGTATAGTTAATATAATAAAATCACATACCGGTCTCTAAATTTGAAAGTGATCTCAAATCAAAAAATCGAACACAAAGGGAGAGCAAGTTAAGCACAACTTAATGTTCCAATCAACAGAACCGAACTGAGGCACATGGGGATCACATATAGCCAAGAACGCGAAACATCAAAAAGAGGGGGGGGGAGAGAGAGAGAGAAGGGAAAGGAAGGAGAGGAACAAAATGTCACAGAAGGAAAGAAGACAGAACGAAGGAAAAATTTCAAATAATCACTGCGAACATTTTTTATAATGGGCAAATACATCTTATCCAAGAATTCGGTATCGCTCTGAATGTTAAGGCCATGGTTCTGACCAGAGATATGTAACATCTCAGCAATTAACCTCTTTTTATATCTAGGTTCCTCCTCCAAAATGGAAACATTCTCCCAATCAAACTCATGTCCGTTCAATCTATGAAGAGACACAACTGAGAGAAAACCAGAAGATTTATTGATATCAGAACGATGTTCTTTAATTCTGGTCAGTAACTTCCTTTTAGTTTGTCCCACATATGAAGCATCACAGTCTAAACAACTAATTTTATAAATGACATTCACGTGGTGGAATTTAGATACCGGATCCTTGTACAATCTAATAAGGGATTTTAATTTGTTATTGACTGTATATGCCAATCTTCTGTTCGCATAACTCTTGATGTTGGAAACAAAACCTCTTGGAAAACTTGAGGAAAAAGGAATGGTGAAGAAAGGAATAAGAGAGGAGGAGGATTGAGTGAGAGCAGTTTCGTTATTGTTCACGTCAGAGATTAAAAACTTTAATCTTTGAGAAATAGTGTGAAAAATAAATTTAATAGGATAACCATTGCCTAATAAAGTCGAAATAATAAAAGAAAAATTCTCATTATGAAACCGTGGATGTGACAGTTTAAAAATTCTATCAGTCAATCCAATGATAACTCCTTTTTTATGTGACAGAGGATGGTGTGAGAAAAATGATAGAAATCTTCCTGAAAAAGTCGGTTTCCTATACCAATTAAATTCAATATAGTTATTGTTGATTATGATAGTTGTGTCCAGGAAATTTATACTGTTGTTGTTTGAATATTCAATGGTAAACCGTAGTCTATTGTGAAGCGAATTAAAAACCTGGAAAATATGTTGGATGTATTGTTTAGGAGCAGCAAGAACAATATCATCAACGTAGTGAACATAAAAGGGAAGGGAAACAGGAAGAGACGAAATTGCTCTGTCTTCCAAATCAGACATAATAATATTCGCTAAGATCGGGGAGAGAGGAGATCCCATGGGAGTGCCAAAAATCTGTTTATATATGACATTGTCAAATTGGAAGTAGGTGGAGTCCATAATAAGATTTAAAGAAATCAAAAATTCCTTATAAGGAATGTTGATGTTGTTTTTAATTAAATCCCATCTTTTAGCAATTCCTCCAATAACCAAATCTAATGGAACATTAGTAAAAAGACTCTCCACATCCAATGAGACCAAATCGTACCAATCATCTAAGAACACATTGTTAAGTCTTTTAATCAATTCAAAGCTATTCGCAATATGGCTATTCGGATTAGGTAAATTTTTGTCTAACATGTTGTGAAGGAAAGACGCTAGCGAATAAAGAGGGCTATTAATACAAGAGATGATGATACGTAACGGGCAATCTTTCTTATGGATCTTTGGCAGTCCGTAGGCACGTGGTAAGATCCCAAGTTTTGGGATCTATATTGAATTTAATTGGTATAGGAAACCGACTTTTTCAGGAAGATTTCTATCATTTTTCTCACACCATCCTCTGTCACATAAAAAAGGAGTTATCATTGGATTGACTGATAGAATTTTTAAACTGTCACATCCACGGTTTCATAATGAGAATTTTTCTTTTATTATTTCGACTTTATTAGGCAATGGTTATCCTATTAAATTTATTTTTCACACTATTTCTCAAAGATTAAAGTTTTTAATCTCTGACGTGAACAATAACGAAACTGCTCTCACTCAATCCTCCTCCTCTCTTATTCCTTTCTTCACCATTCCTTTTTCCTCAAGTTTTCCAAGAGGTTTTGTTTCCAACATCAAGAGTTATGCGAACAGAAGATTGGCATATACAGTCAATAACAAATTAAAATCCCTTATTAGATTGTACAAGGATCCGGTATCTAAATTCCACCACGTGAATGTCATTTATAAAATTAGTTGTTTAGACTGTGATGCTTCATATGTGGGACAAACTAAAAGGAAGTTACTGACCAGAATTAAAGAACATCGTTCTGATATCAATAAATCTTCTGGTTCTCTCTCAGTTGTGTCTCTTCATAGATTGAACGGACATGAGTTTGATTGGGAGAATGTTTCCATTTTGGAGGAGGAACCTAGATATAAAAAGAGGTTAATTGCTGAGATGTTACATATCTCTGGTCAGAACCATGGCCTTAACATTCAGAGCGATACCGAATTCTTGGATAAGATGTATTTGCCCATTATAAAAAATGTTCGCAGTGATTATTTGAAATTTTTCCTTCGTTCTGTCTTCTTTCCTTCTGTGACATTTTGTTCCTCTCCTTCCTTTCCCTTCTCTCTCTCTCTCCCCCCCCTCTTTTTGATGTTTCGCGTTCTTGGCTATATGTGATCCCCATGTGCCTCAGTTCGGTTCTGTTGATTGGAACATTAAGTTGTGCTTAACTTGCTCTCCCTTTGTGTTCGATTTTTTGATTTGAGATCACTTTCAAATTTAGAGACCGGTATGTGATTTTATTATATTAACTATACTCTTGCTTTATATGAAGGATTCTCTTAAGTAGTTTCCGGATTGTTTGTTAAATTATTGCTCTGTCTTGTTTTTCTTTTTTAGAGTGTCATATTTTTAAGCTTTTACTCGCACATATTTGGACCATCAAGTTTCCAACTGGTCATCGATTTATGCATCTTTGACTGTTTTTTCTTTTGGAAATGGTCATGGACCTGTATGTGGGTTTTCCTTCCGGTTTTTTTGGAGAGGATCATCTCGTTTTTAACGGTATACTGGTGGTATGCGGTACGAGCTTTCGGGTTTTCTGTGGCGATACGTTAATGCGATGCGTTCTTTCCTTTTTTGTGATTGACGGTTTAAATTTTCCGTTATTGTACATATATTTGCTTCCGATTTTTTGACTTTTTTTGACTTTGCGTTGTTCCGAAACTTATTTACATTTCTCCTATGACCGTTAATTTTAATTTTATCTTAATGTTTATTATTCACTTTGTTAGTCGACATTGAAAAGGATCCGAATTGGATTGAAACGCGGCGTTTGTCATGTTCAAATTAAATAAACATTTTCATATGGTTATTTTATTGTAATAACCGTTTTATTATTTTTTGCATATTTCCACCATTGCGTTGGTCCTTGTAGCCTTTTAACTAATTTTTTATTGATTTTTTGAGTTCACCTAAAAGAGAAATTATATATTGTGAATTCAAATGTATTGAGGTAATATTTTTAATTTGAAGATATATTTATATATTTCAATCGATTGTACAATTTCTCAGACAGTTCTCCACCAATGTCTTGGTTTCAAAATTTCCAGCGACTTAATTCGTCCTAAAGATCATGTAACAACCGACTTTCTCATCTCGCCACTTTATACTCGCGCAAATAGCTCGAATTTTTAAAATTAATTTCTTATAAATTATTTCGAAAATCGCAAAACAGTATTTTTCTACATGATTCAATCTATTTACATAGAAGAGGTAATTCAGTTATCTGGATATTCTATTGTACAAGGCGTCTGACATAAGTTGTACACCGAAAATATACAAGTAGATCTTATTAAACTGAACTAAAAAGTCCTATACCATTTTGCAAATAACGTAAAATTTCGAGATATTAGTTAAAGATCTCCAAAACACAATAGAGTGGCTCGCGACGCTTCAGCATGATACGTTTGATAAGATCTCCTCTCACAGCTTCGCCGCGCGCCTAGTATCAGGTTACAATATTTACTTTTTTCTGCTTTGTTTAATATCTGTGTTATTGGATAAGCATGGAAAAAAAATACATATTAAATAAATGTTTTTTTTTTAGAATCGATATAGAATCGTGATACTGGTAACGAAAACCGAATAAAAAAGGTTCGATAAAATTGCAATCGCAAATATTATTGAAGTTTAGGAAGAAACGCGCTAAACAAGTATCCATGATGTCTGTTGCTAGAATGATGCAAGTCGTGAGGCAAATATTCCGTTTATTATGGTCATGTTTGGCTTTTTTTGTTTTTATCTTATCATTATGCATATCAGGTAAGACAATAAATAATAAAAGATAATAATTCATATAATCAAAAATATATTTAAAAGATGTCACTTATTAATTGTGTGTACATTTATTACTTTTGTCTTTCCCTTTTTCTTTCAAAAATTATACATAAAAAAATATATAATAATCTATTAAAGTAGCTATCAGAAAATATATTCTAAATCTATAAAAAAAGTAATGCGCGCGCATTTTTTAGTCTATACAATGTTAGCAGCAAGCAGTGATGAAGAAGAAAATAATAAAGAGATTTACAATACGAATGATGTAAGAATGGAAGAAGGAATAGAAATACACTTTAATTATAAGATTCTTTTAATTATGTTAACTCCAATAGTAACAATTCTTATTATAACATTTTACTTGTTATACAGGTAAACTTTAATATTGTGTACTTTATTAGATATTTTCAATGCTTATTTCAATGCTATATTTTTGTACATAATTAATTAACAAAATTACTAATATTATAGTAAATGACTAATTAGACATGCATGCATACATATGGACGATCGTGTAATATGTATGTATTCATGAGTGCGAGTGTGTTACATCATATGTATATATTAATGCAGTATAAAAAATAATTATTTTAATGTAAATTCATAATATTTAATAAGAACAGATCTTTTTTATATAATAATTATATTAAAATATTAAAATGAATATAATTATTATATGATATTAAAACTATTTTTTTAATTCTTGAAATGTAATGCTATACTACTTTATCATGCAAATTCTGAAAAAGATTCAGATAAATTTAGTAGCAAATTTTATATTTATTCTTTGCAAAAAGTAATAACTATCAATTGTTATAATGAAAGTATTGATTAATTTATTATAATGATTTTTATTAATAAAAACATTTTTTTTAATCGTTTACAAATTTTGATTACAGATGTATTATGAAATATTGGCGTAACTTAATAAACAGATTTCGTGGCAATCGAGCTAGAGACAATGGGCCAACTGTCTATTATATACACAATAGAATTCATTGAACTCCAGATCTATTGCGATACGTAAGTAAAATATACTAATAAATAAATTAAACGTAAAGTCTATCTTAAATACGGTATATTCTTTTTGAAGCATAAAAATAAGTATAATGTAATCATATAAGCGAATATACAAGATACTTTAGAAATAAATGATAAAACTTTAAAAGAATATCTTATCTTGCCAAATAGATTATTAAAAATTCATATAAATATGAATCCAGAAACGTCTTCTTTTTGAATAAACAGGTTTCGTTTATGATGGAATTTAACACAAACATTTCGTTAAAAAAGGGTGCTGAAAATAATTATTTTCTTCAAACGTTTGTCTTCTATCAACATTTCATCGACAATCTCGTCAAAAATAAAAATTCCCATAATATTTAGAATTTTGTGAGACGAAGCAATAATACAAGATCTTTCCAAATAGCAATAAAGCATTAGCAAAAGATCAAAGATGTCTTTGCAAATCAGAATCTAGAGTATCAAAATAATATAAGCAAAAAAAGGTCCAAATAATAAATCAGAAAAAATTATGTAGAAGATTAAGTACCAAACGATATATATATATATCTTATTGTAAATCAGACCATAAAATCCTAGCAGATATCACTGTGTGTAAACAGTAAACATCAAAAGCATTACTGTTAGTGAGTCGACTTTCAAATGTTTTCATTTATGTTCGTTCGGAGAGATTTCTCAAGAGCAAATTAACCGTCACGACTTTTAGTTGCTAACATAATTTTCAGCGCTTCAAAACTTCGTGTCGTGTATCAAAAAGTTTTTAGAGTCTCCCTGAAGTCAATATCAGTGAAATAAAGTTTTGCATAAAAATAATTTTAAATATAAAAGATTCGTTGTATCATCCAAGCACATAATGGGAGAGAGAGAAAGTGACTCGAAGTGGTACTCGCATCAAGAGTGCCTTGAAATTGGTCAGGAATTGGAAGACAATGATATTCAATTTGCTACTGAGTATGGAATTAATCTGTCAACTGTTTCCACGATAAGAACAATCTATGCTAACGAAAAGAAATTAATGGAAAAACAAGAAATGAATGTAAAAAACAAGAAATCTCATTCTTTTAGGCTCTATTCAAATTTGGATAAACAATTGTATGACTGGTATGTAAAGCAAAAAGAATCGGGGGACAGAATTAGTTGGGACTTACTTTGTAAGGCAGCACATAAAATCATGAATAATACTAAGGAAAGGCCAGTACATCTTGACAACTGGCTGAAGATATTTTTAAAACGTCACAACATTCAAGACATACACAAGGAAACTAATAGAATAGTGGATGAGCAATTGCTTAATTGGTTACTGGAGCGAATAAGATCAAGAGATATAATTTCAGACGAGTTACTTACAGATGAAACAAATAAACTTATGGACAAGTTTAATAAATCAATGAATCGTGGCGCAAGAAAAACCTGGCTGTGCGGCTTTAAGGAATGCCATGAGATTCTAGTAAAGTCTGATATTTTGCAAAATCTTGTTCAAGAGGATGTTCAAGGTGATGAGACTGATCAATCTGATAAAATAAATCAATTACCGAAACAAAGAACAAATGAAGAAAAGAACATCGAATTTTGTAAGCAATATACAAATTTAGAGAAGCGACTATTTAATTGGTTATTAGAACGGAAAGAGTCGGGACAAACAATTTCACACACGATGCTTAGAGATGAAACATTGAAACTTATTATAGAAGAATTTGATAGGTCAGCAGAAGAAAATTGGCTGTGGAAAATTGGGAAACGTTATTTTTTGTCAAATTCTTACACATTTGAGATGTTCCAACGTCAAATTCAAAGAATTAATGAACAATATGTGCGCGAACTATCTGATGCTAAAAAATTTATTTATGAATTGAATCAGCGATTAGAGAAGGAAAATATTAATAAAGATAATATTTATAATGTGATCAAAATATCGTCAAAAATAGACGTCATACAGAAATTTGATGATGAAATCTTACTAAACCACGCAGAAGGCAACGAAATAAATATGGAAAAAATTGATGCTAAAAAATTAAAAACTCATGTAACTGCTATATTTTGCACAAATGTTACTGGTAGTAACAAATTACAACCCATTACTGTGAATGAACTAAGGAATGAACTTAAGGAAAACTATGAAAATCAATCATTACAAGAAGATATCGAAATGAAAGAATCAAAAGAGTTCGCACTTTGGTACAAGAATAAATTTAAGGAAAGTGTGAAACAACATCAATTAAACGAAAATATAACGGGCAAAGTGCTGTTACTTGTTGACAATTGCATGCAACACATCCCCTTGGAAGAGATTACGCAAGATGACGATTTCGAAATACTAATTTTTCCGATAAGCACAGTTTCATTTTTTCAACCACTGTATCCAAAGCTTATTAATAAAATCAATAAAACGTATTCCAAGCGTTCCAAGTGTTCCAAAACATTTCCTTTAAACAAAAATTATAATATAAATTTGTATACAAATGTGATCCGCAAAATATGGTTTCGTATCGCATCTAAAAAGATAGAAAAATCATGGAGACAATTTTTAAAACAAGCTCATCAAACACAAGAAGATACTCCGGCATTAACTAGTGCACAGTTAGTTAATTATTTAACCGAAGTTCACAGTTAAATAATTATATATAACAAAAAAAATAACAGAGATAAATACTGAAGGCGCAAAGAACACAAAAAACGGAAAAATATTCAAAAATCTTTATATAAGAAATAATTAATAATGTAATAAAAGAAGATCTCACACACACACACAAACAAAAGACTTCAGACGAAATATCAAACAAAATACTCTGGTGAAAAAAACGAAGAAGCAATTTAAATATAATAGAAAAATAGACTGGATGCGCAAGAAATATCGGAAGAAACAAGTGTAGAAATGATACTCTTCTGTATGTAAAGTTTCGTTATCTCGATGTTTATTAAAACATATAATTTTATTCCGACAATGTTATATAGTCCTTATATATGACGCATTGACAAACTTTTCAGTATCGAGGGCTCAAAAAAGACTAGATAATTTCTCGAAATAAATAAAAGACTATGACTGAACTGTATTTACACAGGATCAACGATTAGAAATATTACTTTTATCTATGGTTTTATGTTAAGTTTTAATCAGGATAGGTGCCCGAGAAGTTTCGAAAATTCTATAAACTTAGAATCTCGAAATTATTCATGATGAAAACTGAATTCTCTGGAGATACAACTGATTCGGTCGAGAGGATGCAATAATACCATGACAATTCCAGATGTTTCCTTCTTTTTATTATCTTCTACATTTCCATCTTTCCTCGAATACTATTATTTTACGTAAGTATTTCCCACTGATTTTTTCTGTAATTATATGTATCTGTATATATTCAAAAATCTTATACCATTTTATCGATATAATATTTGTCTTTTCTTTTTATTTAAATTATGAATTAGATAAAATATTTAATAAAATAAATTCTTTTTCAACGAAATATAAAAATAATATTTGTATAACTGCATGAAAAAAAAGATATAATATTCTGTCGACAGGGGATTTATTTCCGTCGCCAGTGAACGATCTCAAGTATCAATTGTTGGAGCTACGCTTACTACCGAAGGAGAACGGTATGTCACGGCATTGTACGAGTGATCCCAGAATCGGCATGTAATTAGCTGACCCAATAGAGTACCAGCTGGTCGACAGGTGCGCGCGTTAATGAGGCTCTAATGTCGTGGAACCCCCTTCGCATACTTCCTTGTCGGCTAATCTTTTAGAGGAGCAGCAGTAGCAACAGCAGCAATACATGAGCCTTTTCGACGTGCATACGATCTATGCTCTCCTTCTATCGTCTCGCGCGCTTCGCTACTCGTTTTGCACTCTCTCTCGTTCAGCATCCGTTAATACGAATACGTCCACCAAAGTTTCGAACCGATCTATTTGTGATTGTTGGTTTATCGATTGTTATGTTGAACTGGCTAGCATAACGAATAATAATAATATTTTACGAAATATCTTTCATCAGAACATATCAGAGCAAGTAACAGTGCATGAAAGAATTGATATAAAAAGACTGTAAGTGTCATATTTTTAAAATTAATTTTATATTCCGTATGATAAAGTATTTGTAAAGAATTTAGATTCGTAAGATTATTTATAATGTATAAAAAAATGCGATATTTCTTAATATATATATAATATTATATATATATATATATATATATATATATATATATATATATATATATTTTGTATAATATTATTATATATATATTTCGTATAATATTATTATATTATTATATATTAATTTTGTATATTATATATTATTTCGTATAATATATTTTATATATATATATAATATTTATACAAGATTTATATATATTATAAAAAAATGTATGCGCGCGAGAAATAGAAAGAGAAAGGAATGATATTATGTTATGTGTTGGTATACATTTTACATTTGGATATCAGAGAAAAAAAGAAAGGACTATTATAAAAAAATTGAGTCTGGTGGTCGAAACGGTATAAAAATGAGAAAGACAGAAATAGACGACCAAAAGAAACAGGAAAGATACATTGTTATATTTTATATTTAATTCATACATATGTAATGAGTGATTGTGTATCTTATACCATTTTATAAAAAATGTGACATATTTATTTGTTGCTAAAATGATAATAAAGCATTCATAACAGTTTTTTCGCAATAATTTGCCTATGCCGTAAAAATATTTTTAAATTTTTTTGAAAGATGCAGAAAATATAAGGATAAAAGTATTTAAATTAAATGCTCTCGTACATGCTATCACACAAATACAAACGTCAAAGATATCATAATCTTTTAATATATCAATTATGATGTTATAGCAAATGACATACAGTATTAGATTTGAACAAATAAAATTCAAACGTAAAAGCAATGATTGTACAAATTATGACATTATAGCAAAAATTGATGAAAACCAGTATTTAATTCAATCAATTGAAATTCATGTTATTTATTTATTACAACTGGAATATGTAGAAGATGTAAAGAGTATTAAATAAGGAAATTAAGTATTTAATATAATGAAATAAGAATTTTTAAAAAAATTTACTATGTTTTGTATGATTATGATAATTTATTATTGAACTTAGCTTGTTAAGACATATCGCCAAAATCATTAGGCGACCGTATATCATCGATTTTCAGGATCATCTTAACTAGCTGCGTAGCCAACAGTATTTGTTGTGTCTTGCTCGTCAGAGTTTCGATGACGTTCTGTTTCTTCATATCTGTAACGCAATTCATAATAATTTAAATATCAATAAAATAAAACAACATATAAAAGTATAAGAATTATACGTACTCGCAGTGCCTCGATTTAAACAATCGATACCAAGAGCGGGATTTTTCTCAGCTAATTGACGCGCCTTGATTTCCGCTATGGTATCCACCGGAGAAAAACCAGCATTTTCCGCGAGCGCCATGGGGACACTCTCCAGAGCCTCAGCAAAGGAACGGAAGGCATACTGTTCCAGAGTGCTGATTTTATCAGCTTGCGCCGCACATGCCAATGCGCAAGATATTTCCGCTGCACCTCCACCGTATAAGATCTTGTTGTCCTTGACTACGTTACGCACGGTACACAATGCATCGTGTATTGATCGTTTTGCTTCTTCAATAATCTAAAAGCACAAAATATTGAAGATTGAATACATAGACATTCAATTGTATCATAGACAAGAATTCCTAAAATTATTTAAACAATCGGAAATAAATGTTGCATCACAAAAAATCGATCTCAATTAACAAAAAATTGTGAACAGCTTTTATAATTGCAATGCAATGCTATTGCAAGGTGTCTGGTCAGTTATGCGCATTGAAAAATAACATACTGAAATTCTCCTTGCACAAAAATTATTTTTATCAATAACTATCATTGTGTACCATTTTGTTGCCGCCACGGATAAAGATTGTCACGGCGCGAGAATTCTTGCATTCCTCAATGACCAACATTCGATCCTTTGTTGTCCCGAAAGTTAATTCCCTGACGACCCCGGCATGACCAAGTTTCTCCGGTGTCAATTCCTCGAAGCGAGGTACAATACGTCCACCAGTTGCAATGGCGATAAGCTGAAAAAATAATTTAATTCCTTCATGTATATCTTTATATGAAATACATAATATGAGAAGAAGATATCGCGATTACTTCAGATCTCATAATCTTTGGATCATTGGAGCCACCGCAAGAGAGCTGAATCATTGATTGTTTAATTTTGAAAGCATTTACATTTTTCTCGAAAGTCAATGTAACATTAATTTACGAAAAGACTGATACTATCAAAACCAAAATCAACCAGTTTCCAGAACTCTCACATCTCCTCTGGCACTTTTTTCTCATCATTAGAAAAATATGATAATTGTAAAAGCATAAAAATAAGTAAAATAAAATCGATTATAAATCTAACTAAAATAAAATTACAAAATCAACACTCACTTCAATTTCCGGACCGCCGACCCATCTAATCGCAGGCAAATTGTTTTGTAACAGAAGATGATTGGCTTCATCATCGAAACCCCATTGACATATAGCCAGTGTTGCACCGGCATCTTTAACTTGCTTCACCATTTCTGTGAATTTCTCGCGCTCGTAATCGCGCAAGGCTCTGTAATCGTCGACCGACGTGACATCCAACTTATGCTTTGTTTTGGGTTTCGGCGGCTCGAAGGGACATGTTAGGATGGCCAATTTGACGTTTTCTAATCTCTATACAATTATAAATCAAGTACAATTATATAACCTTTTTCTTATTGTAAAATGAAAATCTGACATCAAATATTTTTCAAATTTTACCTTTGGCATCTGTGGATGACTGAAGTCCTTGTCAACAACGACACCACGTACCAAGACAGTATCTTCCAATCTACCACCAACCTTTCCTTCTATCTTGATTAGTTCAAAATTAACATCACGAGTAACAGGATCCATAACTGCCAGCACAGCTTGTACAGCAATTTCTGCCATCTGTCTATGATGCTTGTTAACGCTGTGAAAGAATAAAATATATAAATAAAAAGAAATTAATTAAAAAGAAACGTCTTTGAAAACAATAAGACTGCTTTATTACATCTTGGAACCAAGTGATGTCATAGCAATGTCGATATAAGGCTCCAAATTTTCTGGGGTTCCTTTAAAGTCATCTGTTATTGTCTTGAGATGTTCAGTAGAGCATCTCGCTGCTAATTCGAAACCATCAGCTATTCTAATTGGATGAATTCCCTTATCTAATAACTGTTCGGCTTGTTCCAGAAGCGCACCAGCTAAAACAACTACTCCAGTAGTGCCATCTCCAATTTCATCATCCTGAGATTTCGACAGCTGAACCATAAGCTTGGCAATTTCATGGTCAACATCCATGTTCTTCAGGATTGTAGCACCATCATTGGTAACAGTGATATCTCCATCGGAACTCACCATCAACTTATCCAGTCCCTTAGGTCCCAAGGATGTTCTAAGAATACTGGCCACATTACGTGCTGCCATAATATGCGACTGCAATCAAAATATTCCTCTATTTATAACATTTATTTCAATTTTCTATTAAAAAAAAATTATATATGTTATTTAATGGGACTTTATTTAACGGAATTTTATAAATTAAATAAAATTGTTATCTTGAGAAATTAAAATATTAATTATAATGAAAATATGAAAAGTTATATCATGAAACGCAAATTTGTAATTCTTGCCTTCCGTAATTTCGGTGATATCTACAGATTGCCTTATATGGTCACAAATCCGTCGAAGGGCGGATATTATTCATGGAACATGTGAAAAATTCATTCACATTCCTCCCATTTACATATGTGAATCAAAAGACAAAATTCGAGAAACAAGAGAAAAACTATCCACATAGAATTTATAATCGAAATTTCTCTTTTATTCGTCAAGCCTAAATGCCGCCATTAAATATCTCACGTGGCCGATTCTTGAGAAGCCGCAAATCATCAAGATACGTCGCGACGAGAGGTTTGACGTATCCCGTCATCCACGAGAAAAACCTCGCGAAATTATAACCGAGACGCGATATAAATCGGGATTTTCCTCCTGATTTCTTACCTTGATCGCATCGTGACCGATGAGCCGTTGCTGCTTCTCTTGGTTTCTCAAGATGATAAAAGGCCGGCCGAATTCGTCGAATGCCACGGTTCCGGGTATCGCCGTCATTTTGACAGTTCAACGCAACAGCAGATGGATTATCGAACAACTCGTCCTCGATCGAAATAGCGATTGTCTTGGACGATGCGACGCTCCCATCAACCGCTTGTCGATTCTACGCAGCCATCTTCCTCTTCTTCGGCAAATTGAACGACTCCGAATGGACAGCCTACGCATGAACGTTGTTTACGACCGGAATAGCCAGACGTAGACGGCGATGAAATTTCGAGATTGATTTAGGAACGAAAGCGCCATCTATAATCGTCTTCTCTTGTATAAACTATTTAGCAGATATAATTAACGGTAAGATAAATCTCTGTAAGATAGTTTCAATGAATTTTTTGTATTCAGCCCATCTCTTAATATTTTTGAGAGATTAATTTGTTCAAATATAATATTTAATATTTAAAAAATATATTAAAAAATATTTTATATATTAAATATATATTTTATATATTAAAAATACATTAAAAAATACATATAATTTAAATAGGACGTTGAAAACAGAATAAAATCTTTCTTTTTCTTCTATTTCCTTGTTACTTAATTATAGCTTCTATTTTTAGATTCTTTAGAATTTTATATAAATCGTGTTCTGGAACTTCTTTTTAATTTAATTTCCTTTATTTTTTAAAACATTTAAATTACATTAAATATGTTAAGATTAATATAAAAAGATATTTTTGCTAATCTAAGATTTTTTACCAAAAAAAGTCAAGTACTATAAAATTTCCTATCAAAGAAAAAAAAATCGAAGTATCTCTCGCGAAATTTTTGAATATCTCTGATTCGAAACAACCTTTCGCCCTGACATCGACAAATTACAAAAGCGCAATAATGGACAAAAGCATCTCTCGTTACACACTCCATTCATTTATTCCTGTATCGTGAAATAATGAAAAGCCGGGGAGAATCGAGAGCGGCTGCAGAGGACGACCAAGTATAACGGTCAGGTAGTATAAACTTTGACACCGCCGAGCATTATCGCGATAATTAAACGAACTGCAGTCCACGTTGGAGAGAAAGGGAGAAGGGAAGAGGAGGAGGAGGAGGAGGAGGAAACTGCGGAAACTGCGAGAATACGAGCGGGTTCGCTCGCTCTCGCGCGTTCAAATATACATTCCCGTCCCACTTTCTCGCCCTAAACTTCCGCTAAAAGGCTTCGTAACGCACGGGTTATAGCTCCAATATGCAGTAAAACCGGGATACCCGGTAACCGCATGCATCTAAAGCGACCCTGCTCGCCCTTTGCCGCCCCTCTCCCCCCGCTCTCCCCCTTTTCCCCTGATCATATGATCACATCGCGAGCACTTTGCGCGACGTTAATCCTTCAAAGACCACATGTCGGACTCCGTTTGCCAAGCATGAAAGGCATTCGCGGTTGACAGATTGGAAAAAGTGCCGGTGAGTAAGAAAATAATATAACGTGTAAAAAAAAAAAGGTTTCACGAGTTAAATTTTGTATCTGATGAAAAATGTTTCTTCCGAATTTTGACGAAATTTATGGAGGACCTGAAGAATAAATATAATTATTGGATCATGCTATTGATATTTTGCAATTTGTGGAAAATGGCATCTCTTTTTTTTTCATCATTTTCGCGAATGATATTCTTTACATTGTTGCGTTAAAGAATTACACGTTAATTTTAAAGAGTCACACTTTGAAGAATTATTCCTTTCGAAACTTCGCGTTCCGTTCCATTCCGTTTCGACGAAACGGAATGGAACGGAACGGAACGGAACGAAACGGGACGTGGCGCGCACTTCATTCCGCGCAAAAAACGCTCCCTTCGCGTTGTTAAGATATCGCCTCGAAGATTGACTTAATTTTCCCGCGTCGAGATCCCGGCTGCTTTACCGGTTTAAGGCGCGTACCCGAGAAACGGGAATCCATCGGCGAGAAACATCGTTAGATTCTCGGTAACCGCGATGTGTAACACGCGCGAGAATAGTTCGAGGAAGTGACGTGACTTTGGAAATCAAACAGTCGGCGCGCGCGCGCGCGCGCGTTTCTCCCGAGGCGGTGGCGGCGAACGCGTGGAAAAGAGCCGGGCTGGTTTCTCGGAAGCAATTTCGCCATTGGAAAAGCGTAATTACCGGTTGGAAGCGTAAACCGTTGTCGGAAACCTGGAGGCAGGTGAACATTGCCCGATGAGCAAAGTCCGTGTATCCCGCATCTCGTTCAAGATAACCAAGCAAGAAACAAGGTAAGATGTTTTCCGCGAAAATGCGGAATAATTACGCTTCGCTTCGCGTGCAAGTATAATTTTAATTTCAATTATGCATAGAGAAAAGGAGAAAATGATGTGCGATTATATAGGTTCAATTTTCTCTCTCTCTCTCTCTTGTCTTTCTTTCTCTCTCTTTTTCTATCTTTTTCTTTTTTTACCACAAAATTTTACAATAAATTTCGCGAGAAAAATCGAAGAGAGAGAATTTTGTAAAGGATGATTTCGTTCGTTTAATTATTAATCGTGAACTCTCACGAAATGATGCTGATGATGCATGATTAATCGTGATAAAGTGTAATATGTGTCGTTCTAAAGTTATGCATGTAGATATAGCATCAAGCATGAATTAATTATCATGATATCGTATAGAGTTCTGCTATTTATGTTTAATCGGTTTCAATAGAAATTTCAGAACAAGCCGATAGGTGGCGACATTATGATAAAAATTGCATTAAATGTGTATGATGCGTTAAAATTATTTATGTAATTTTTTAATTTTTCTTTTTAATTATTATAAGTAAATAAATAAATAATATATATATATATGTATATATATATATATATATATATATATATATATTTATTTATTTATTTATTTATTTATTTATTTAAAGCCTAAAACGAAGGAAAAGAGAAAGAAAAAATGAAAATATAATTTAAGTACAAGATGATTTTTTTTTTTAATTTTTCATTGCATATTAATATATATTATTTAGATATATGTATCATTTTTCGTACAAAATATTCATAGATTTTCACTAAATAAAAATTAATATTTAATATTTTATTATATTAAAAATATATATGCGATTCGCATTGCTTTAATGGTTTATTTAAGAAACATGAGATTTAAATAAAACTTGCAAATTATCGATCAATAACTATACTATGATTTACACTTGTGAGATCTGGGAAATTTTGAACGAGAGAAAAAGAGAGAAATAGATACGGTTTATTGTCTTGTAAATGTCGAATGCAGCGGAAAATCGGAACGATCGAAGCGGAGGTTGAGTACCGCTTTATCTTACACACATACAAATACACATACACATCAGCAGATAATATTAAGTGTTAAGTAATAACAGAATTTCATCCGGAGCGTGCAGCTGATAAACAAGCCTTATTATCAATAAGCGATAAATGTCGGCGCCGTTTTAAGAACCAACAATATATCGGGCGAGCCTTATGACTCATCCAAAAATCACATGTACAATTGCGCACCTGATCAGACTCTCCAATCTCTCCTCCGATACGTTAGGAAAGACGTTGAGGAAAGAAAATCAGATAAAGCAAGCGGTATTTATTGTTCATATTTTCTTCGAATAAAACGATTAAAAATAGACTTCCGTGATATTATGAGAATTATGAGAATATTTTGGCGAAATATAATCAGATAACAATCGTTTCTCCCAATTGGATCTTAATTGTATCATCTTTCATCACATTTTAATTGAAGATTGTCAACATATTTCTTGATTAATTAAGTTTCACACACACACGTGTATATGCATATTATAAACATGTAATAAATATTAGTTTTGTTCAAATTTTTTTCTTTATTATTGAGAAAAATTTGAAAGAATCTACGCGCAAAATTAATTTTTTATACAATGTTGGAAAATATCCTGTGTGCATGGATTATCATATTAATATCACTCTTTTAAAAATTTATATTAGTCTTTCATATTATCTAGTAATTAATCGAATAATAATTAATCAAGTCCAACAATCGTATCTTTTTCTGTTGCAGGCCGTTTTCATTTTCTTCCGAAAAGCAGCAATATCTTTCAACGCAGAAGCAAGTCCCACTTTGATCAAGTAAGTCACTCCACGTCGTTTACTAAAATAGAATTGAGACATAACTGACGAGAAACATCTAAAACAATAATCATTGAAACATCAAAAAAATTAGATAGGTCAAGCATAGCGTAAAGTTCTACGAAATCACGAAGTCACGATTAAATAAGAGTTTGTTATCGTTATCGTTCGTTCTTCAGATGACTGCAATCTATCTTCTGCCAGTCAATCCTTGCTAAAGTCATTCGTGTTCTCAACACTTTGACTACACTCTTATTTTGTTTCCGTTATCTTATCTTATCGAAAAGTAGCAATCCTTGAAACGCGTCTACTCAGGAAATTTTTATGCAATTTATCGTATACAATTTTGTGCGTCACAAGAGGGCAAATATATAAGTAACGTGCTTTACGATCCAATTGATTATTTCGCTATTTTGTGTCGATGATTAATTTCATTACACAACGAAAGAATCATCTCAGTAAGATTTAATCGGATCGATTAGCGAGATTGATTAGATTGCATATTATGGTTCGATTTGTATGTCAAAAAAATAATTAATTACTATTATTATTCTAATTAAAAAAAAATTGCATATATATATTATATAAAATTAAGTTTCCTCGGTTTTTTACATTTTGACTTGAAACGATACATCAGCTTGTTTATGTTTTACATATCTACTATGTTTCGATAATTAAATGTTAAAAAAAATCATAATAAAATAAACATCACTTCGGTGAAAATAGTTAAAACTTGTCATATCGGATGCGCAAATTTAAATGGTATTATAACTGTATTTGGAGCATTTTCGAACGTGATGAAGCAGCATTGGAGATTTTGTGTCACATTAATATATAGGTATCAATTGCACAAAATTTATATAAAATATTAAAAGAGTTTTATACGAGATTCTCGACATTATTCTCGAAATTCTTATCACTTTTTTTCCCACTCCCATTTTGCATAAAAATATTATAAACAAGAATAAAATAAATAAATAAAATAAAATAAATAAATAATTTGTTAAAATCTGTGATTATATATTAATCGTAGAAAGATTGCAAAGGTAAACATATAAAAAGAAATGCTATCTCTCTATCATAATATGATTATATTCGCAGTCTAATCAATCGAAAAAACAATATCTCGTTAATCCCGCATTACGTGATATCTCTTTTGCGTGAAAATACTTTTCTCTCACCTTTATATAATTAAGCTTCTATAATTCCAGAAATATCATTAAATATTTATAACTGATTGCGCTTCCGCTATTATCGATTATTTTCGTCTCATCCGTTATATTTTTTTTTTCCTTTACGGAATTAAATTAGCTGAATATTTATACACGAAAGAATGTGTGCTGCAATATATATTTATATATGTCGGTATTCTGGATATAAATATTGTTACATATTTATATCTATATCGCGCGTCCCACGTGGACGCTCGATTGTAATTTTATTTCGCTGTCACGCGATGCGATCGTTATTTACTTTTTATACCACTTCGCAATACATATCCTCGTTAAAATTTATCGTACGAATCGTGATGTAAAAAGGATAATGCAAATATTGAATTTTCGAGATAATTATTTTGAATGGAAAAATGTCACGTCCACACAATTTTAGGATCACGTACGAATAAAGTATCATAATAAATTCCGTTTACATTAGAATCTGTAAAGGACTCTAGTGTAACTCTCGTACATTTATTTCAATATAAATCATATATAATTAATCAAATTACAATCAAATTAAAATAATTAATTATATTCATGTATCAAATCATAATAGACTTGATTATATAAATATCAAACCCGTATTTTCGTATTTTGTAAGTAATAATAATCGTAAATTAGATTTGTGTCGAATATCTTCTGAACTTTAAAACCGGTAAAATATTTGCACTTTCTGAAGCATCCTGTATTGGATACAGAATCCAATAATCGTGATGCTGCGTTGTCCTGGTTCATCGTTCGTTCCAAGTAATACCGAGTGATAAGCCTCGTGGCTGGAAAACCCACGCGGCTTCTCCCACGTGTGAATCGATCCGAAAGGACATCCTTCTCTCGACGAGAAGACGATGATTTGTTACGCGATCGGAAAGATCAATGAGAAAGGAACGATGCCGAGGAAAGTAATCATAATTCCAATCAACCGTATATCGTCCGTCTACTTTCTACTTGATAATTTCGATGATACGAGATAATTACGAGATCTTATCAATGCTTTGAAATTTTTGAGTGAAATATGTCCTGAATTTGTCACTTAATAAATGATTCTCTGATTAATCGCTTGTAGAAAGGAGTCGAATCAAAATTCTATATTAAACCGTCAATTTTTAATTATCACTGTTCAAATTTTAATAATAAATTCATAAAATATAATAGGTAAAAACAATTTATTAATTAAGGTGTCGACGCAATTTCGGATAAGTGACTTTTTCTACGATGAAATTAATACAGATTTTATTTTTTCAGAATTTTAATTGGAGGGTAAATGTTTATTTTAATTTTAATTTATTTTACTTTAACACTTGCACTTTTAACTAGACATATCTGCTTGTTAAAATTTACCAAAATATACAGATAATTTAACATTTACTAAAAATACCATTACACTTATAAATTATTATTATTATTATTTAATTTTTCAATATTTTTAATTCAATAATTCTTCTAAAAATCCATAATCGCAAATTTTTAAATCACGCTTATGCATTGCAGCGTTAAAAAAAAGTTAAGCACAATCTTTACAAAGAAAGTTAATAAGAATCATTTATATTTCTCATAAAATGATACTTCAAAAGATAACTTTTATATTCTTTTTTTTATTTCTAAGTGACATTATTATTTTCAATTTAATTTGTCAAGATTCACCGGCGTCATTGACATCGCGCAAAGAGAAGGTTAAAAGAAAAGGCGCATCAACGTCGAGATAGAATTAATTTCCAAGACTTTCATCACGTGCAACAGCGGACGGTAATCATTAAGAAAAGTATCACCCGGTGCTTCGTGCGTACAATGTCGCTGATAAATTCTGACGTTAAATCTCTCTCTCTCTCTCTCTTTTTCTCTAGTTGCACCTATTTCAATTTATCATCCGCGTTCACTGTTATTAGTTGCCACACGGTCCATCTCATGAAAAAAGCGGCAATAAGGATGGTCCCATCGGCGGACTTGGAATTCTCTCTCTGCGGTATAATTACGTCGCAGAGAGAGAGCATAATTTAACATAGGGATATATACGCAGCGACACGTTAGGACGAAAGAATTAAGCGCATCCTGTACACGAAGACCGCAAGGAAATCCCGTGTGTATCACAATCTACCACTTTCCTCACCGCGATGAGACACGCAATATTTATCCTCGATTTTATCATATACCTTCCGAAGGACCTATACATGATCTAAAAGATCGCCCCTCCCCCCACAATCCACATAGTTTATAAATCATTCTTGGTAGACTCGTTTAGAAATATATTCTCGTATTAAATTTTGAAGAGGAACACGAAATTATTTTTTATTTTATGTGTTATCTTTATTTTTTATATTATCTTTTATTTATCTAATCTATAATAAATTAAATAATATAATTTAATTTATTATAATATAATATAATATAATATAATATAATTAAATAATATAATTAAATATATAATTAAATAATATAATTAAATATATAATTAAAATAATATAATATAATTAAATAATATATAAACATCCCCAAAATATATTTTCTCGATGTCACGATATTAATCGCTTTAATTAGACCGAGGATTCCACAGATATCATTGCAAAGAATATTAAAATGAATATTTTTCAAGTAATCTTCATATAAAATATTCTTCCAATAAATACAGTGCGATATTTACGTATTCGCGCGCATTTATTCTTTGAAAATTCACGGAAATGTATATTCCAATATCGGTTTAAAGCGATTGGACGCGCTTATAACAACAAGCCTGTCAGAAGAGAGAACGCATATACCTTTCAAAGGATTTTTATCCTATACGCGATTGGACATGTGCACTCTTTGTTCCCACGCTACTGCGCTTTAGCACGCATAAATAATGTATAGACGGCAAGGAAAAGAAAGAGACGTGGGTGTACAAGGTATATAGTGCCTATAGAGTCGCAAAGAGGGTCCGTAAAGCCGGGGTGTTAACTTCCGTCATCCGGCGTGCGAGCGTGAAGGGGTTTGTTTAATGAGGGTGGCTCGCCTCGATGCGGCGCGATCGTAAAAGCTAACGCGAGCACGTGCATTTCAGATTATTATTTAGCTGAACTTACGGCGATTAGCGCTGCTAGAATTATCACGACATTTCGCATCAACTTCAACCGTCTACCCTGAAGTAATCAGGCTGTACCTTGTACAAGTCGTTATTTTGAAATAATTAATGACTTACGCAATCTATGGCGTTGATTTAAATGTGGCAGTGTAAATCGTATGAGTAAATAATGGAATTTGTATCATTTCGTCACAAGTTAAAAAAAAATCTGAAGAATTCTGTATACGTCAGACTTCAATCTCCTTCTTTGACATTAATGTCTAGCGAAATAGATGCAACTTTTTATGATATTTCATGAAAAATTTTGCAATAGTCATTCTCGCGTTATGGCATAATAATCGCTCGTTTCCCTTCACCATTAACACCTCGGTTATTCGTGGCATGTTTCTTGTTGATGGTTCTGTACAGATCGTTAAGACAAACTCTTACGGATCGATCCATAACTATCAGACATCTTTCCAGCCTGTAATATCGGAATATCATATCATTTCTTCAGACTACAGTGAAAGATCGTTTTCAAAATCTGATAATTGGATCCCTGATTTCCATATGTATCATTAATTACGAGCCACGCAGTCTGCCATTTTTAATCTCCTCCCCTCGAAAAGGATTACCGTCCACCAATATCGCTGTTATACTTTTTTCTGAATATTAACATTTATAATTGAAACTAGTTTACCATAGCTAATTCAATAATGTTTCTGTTGCTTATCAAGATTTGAAAATTCATTGAAAGAGGAAATTAATCTCCTACTTAAATAGTAAATTATGTATTTTTCATATTCATAAAATTTATTTTCAAAGTATTTTCAAAGTACTTTATTAAAGTGGTCAGAGAATTAAATTGAAACAGCAATAAAGATTGATTATATGCCAACATTTCATTTCCAGCTATGGAAATCTATGTTTTACAGGCGTTGTATAAATAGGAGAAATCGTGATCCAGCATCTATTCATAGATTCCAAATAAAAAAAGCCGTGCTATATTGAATGCCGGGTGCGTTATCCGCGAGGAACGATTATAGAATCGCGGTATGCGAAATTCCACAGGCTCGAACCGCTACTTTCCAATGCCTCGGGTGTGTCTAGTTGTTTGTTGGTCGCACTGTATATAACCCGGGCGTCTACTGGGCAAACCACTTTGACTGTCGCGGAGAACAGTCTATACCGGCTAGACACCTTTCTATCCTTGTAGGCTTCGCGAACAGGAGTTACCGGTTGGAATGCCAGTGTGCCGTCATGTTTAAGGTTTATTCACACCTCCCGTTGCAACTGCCTTACGTCTAACATCATAGATCCGGGATTCACATGTGTAATTCATTCCATCATCTCGCTGATAAACTCTAGTTTCACGATAATCATAAAAAAATTATTAATATAAATATATTTATGATCTTTCCTAGTAAAGAAATATTATTTGAAAAGAAGGAAATATATATCTGAAACTAAGAAAGAATATAAAAGTTAATTGGAAATAAATTAAATTTCTGTAAAGAAAGCATTATACCTAAGTGTATATTAACGATAAAATATTTTATTTAATATTTTCTTTATATCTTTTATAAATAACGAAGTTAAATATTATTAATACATATAAATTCATTAAACATTTTCTTTATAAAAATTTCATATATTGTATAATTTAAAAAATTTTTTGATACTTTTCCATATTCAATAAAATAAAAATTACAATAATAATAAAAAATAATTCTTTTTATAATATTATAAGAAATTTTAAAAACACACAAGATAGTTTGACAAGATACATATTGTTAAATGTCATATTACGAAATAAATATATGTGTCAGGATTAGTACGATCAAGATTGTACCTAATTTGATCACAGTTATGTAGCACTTTATAAAGAAAAAAGATATGAATAATCTACTATTATTTTCTCCATATATTATTACTAAATGAATATAATTATTAAAAATGATTAATTAAAAATAAAATTAAATGAATTAAATATGAACTTTTATTATGGATTATTAAAAAGATATGAATAATCTATATATTATTTTCTCCATATATTATTACTATATGAATATAATTATTAAAAATGAATTATTAAAAATGATTATTGAAAATGATTATTAAAAATGATTAATTAAAAATAAAATTAAATGGATTAAATATGAATTTTTATTATGGATTATTAAAAAGATGAATAATCTATATATTATTTTCTCCATATATTGTTATTAAATATATAATATTATTTTCTCCACATATTATTATTAAATATATTATATTATTTTCTCCACATATATTATTATTATTAAGTCTGTCGAGCATTCCATTGTCAACGCATTAGTGTCAATTGACGAACACCTTTATGTATGAACACACCTTAATGCATCGGCGCTCGATAGGTGTTTCCCCGGTGTTTCCAGCGGTGCCACGCGACGCAACGCACACGCGTGCGTGGAGCGAAGGCGAACGCGCGTTCGTTCGATTGACCAGCCGCGCGATTGTGCGTAAACTACCGTCGAACCTGTGCGTGAACGTGTGCGCGTGAGGTTGCTCGCCTTGCGCGACCTCGCCACGTCACGCACTTAATTCGCCGCCCGGCGTTGCGTATCCGAGCCTGAAATAATTAAAGGGACGAGAGCACATGATCAACGAACTCGTTAACGCGAAACGAGAGCGAAAATAAGTGTTTAGGTCTCTGGAAATTAAACGTTGTAAGAATAGAGAGAGTTGTATCAGTTTTCTCTTCAGTAATTTATTTATGAGGAATCGATCAAGGAATTATTTTAATGTAACAATAATCAAAATAATCAAGTAATAATAGCCATTATTTTCTTGCAAACGCGACATTTCTTAAAATTTAACGAATTTTCTTTGTTCTTTTATAAGATATTGAATTATAAAAAGAATATATGCAAACAGATGCAATGATGGAATTAAATCCGTCATTAAATTTGCGATGACGTAACTAACATTAATGTCGATTGATAGACACGACTAACCCCAACTAGAACCACCCTTCCTACCAGGAGGTCCTGCGTAGCTGGAGGTGTTCTCGTCTATCCTGAAAGTAACCCGGAAAAGCGGGTACATCGGAAAATATTCTCGAAAAGTCTAGGCGATTCTTACCAGGAATGCAGACTAGCTAACAAGCTATGTTTGTCTATCGGACTGTTTTCCAAGATGGAAGACCTTACGCACGATGGCATTTCCACTATAATTCATAATGTCAATCTGATGACCTATCCAATATTGATTAGACAAACACTTAATTTCGCTCCAACCCATTGCGGCTTATGTACGTTATTTATAGATCGTATTTCATTAAAACTTTTACGCGTATTTGGCGTCTGTAATTTTTACAATTTAATATTAACTACAAGATTTATCAATATCGTACTAGTTACATTGGCTGCATAAAATCGAATATATTTGAGAAAGTCGTAATAAATATTTCTATAAAATTAAATAACTGCGCGCTCTCTTCGATATCTCGTATTAATTTCGCTAATTTATTACATTGAATTGAAACACATTTATAATCATGAGATTCTTTTAATGTGTTCATAATTGTGTCACGTATCATAGGTCGAATTAACGTGGATGAAATTAATAATGCGGCAACATCAAAGACAGCTGTTACGCGTCAAACTAACCAAATTTATTGTTATAATCCAAATGTTCTATTAAAATAAAATTAATATTCGGAGCTAATATTTTATGGAAGACTTTTATTATAATAAATTGACTCGAAAATCATACAATATATCTATTAATATCAATTATTGAAAACAATTTAATGAGAACAATCTCTCTCTCTCAATGATATTTAATTTCTAGGATAAATTAATTTGTTTCTGAAAGAGAAAATTTTTAAAAACCATCAAAATCTTAATTTATTTTATCTAAAAACAATTGTAAAAGTTACTCTGTCTATCAAAATGAAAATTAATTAATACTATCAGAGTCATATTTCACTATTTCTAGATTTCATTATTTTTTCGTGTTTCAAGCAATTTTTACAGAAACAGTAACGTGGACGTGTCTATTTCATCAGTTACGTATCGTATCAATGTGTTTAGATAAATGGATTTGTCGGATAATGTTTGACGTTTGTGTCGACTGAAAAACTATTTCACGAGATCGATGATTCGTGGGAAAGCAGCACGATTTTTCCGTGAAAATGGAATTTTGACGAAAAATTGAAGCACCAATGTAACAGGATAGTAAACACGCGAGAAGGAAGCTGGCCTGGCCAGGGACTCCTGTGGGATTCACGTGAACGCGTCCGACCGTTTATTTTCACCGGTGAAAAACCGGTGATCCTCGTGTCAGAATTTGACGCCTTGGCGACGGAGAAAAATAGGCGCGTAGAAAACTCGCATGTGCTTTCGCTTTCCCTGACCTAACTCAATTCCGGAAATTGAGGGGAATAAGGACGAGAAAATTCCCGGTACCGGGAGGGCGAATTTCCCTCGTGATTAGGAAGGCATGCTACTGAAAGAAGCGGTATCCGGGAGAGCTTTGCCTGCGGGATGGACCGAACAGAAATCATTCATTGTATTGACTTTTAACTACCACTGGTCAAATATTATTAATTATAACGGATGTGTTAGGCTTCCAAATATTGAGCGATAATGTCCATTTTGTTCACAAGCTGTAACTTTATAATTAAGATTTCAAAAGTTTATGTTTAAGTAATTTGTCAAGGAATATGAGACATTTTTTAAAGGTGTCTTCGAGATACGTCTTTAAAATACGTTATCTGCATCATTTCAAATTCTTAAATCATTTATTATTATTTAAACAATGTATGTTTGTGCAATTATTTTTCAAATAATTATTTTATTTTGAAAGTTTATCAGACTTCACAATTGATATTAATTTTTCTCTCATATCACACATTAAAAAATTTAGAAATTAAAAATTTAAATTTGTAATCTATTTTACTTTTACAAGTAATACAATATTATTATAAATATATTTATAAAGAAAAATTATTTAATTATAATTATCATAACATTGCCTGAAAATTTGATTACAAGAATTGTGAATGAAATAAAATACAATATTAAATATAAAAAAAAAAAGAGAAAGAAACATAATATTTAATTGTTGAAAATAGGTGTAAATAAAAATTATTCAGAATTAAATAGATGCATGCGCGTAGTAAAACCTACTCTAGGAATAGTAAAAATCCTTCTCTTTCCTGGACTCCTGGGACACGGGCTTTCATAGTTTCCCCAACTACGCATTTTCCACGCAGGTATGCATCAATTCACCCCACCACGACTTGGAATCTTCCCACTCGCTTCCCACGGCTTTCCCGTAGGAGGCAGGATCCTCGTCCTCGCATAGTCTCCTAATTCGGGATAAGCTGCAACTCTCCCTCCACGTGCTCAAGTACTTCCGGAAGTCAGATCCGCGTATCGCATTGTTCTCGAGTGGAAATTGTACGCGTGGAATTCCACTTGATGTTATTGACAAACGCGTCAGAGAACGTGTCAGTCAGGCATAAAAATTTGGACTCGCTTAGATACAAAATGATCACTTCGCATCTGCCATACGTTGCTGCAGAATCATACAAGATACAAGACGGATTCACGTCCAAAGGGATGAAAATGCGATCATTATCGTACAACCCTATCGCCTGCGAGTTCGAAGACGAGAGACGGAGGGAGTCGCGATCCACGTGGCGCCGAAACACGCTCGTGCGGAGGACACCCTGCCACCTCTCCTCGTTCATCCTGGCTGCCCCCGGCGCCGACATGCCCTCCTGTTTGCGCCTAGACGTCGGGTTGTCGAAAGTGCTTGCGTCACGAGTCGCGTAGGTGGGTAGGTCTAGCCGAGGCGTCGCGTCGCGTCGGCGGCGGCCACGGAATTAGGAAACCAGTCGACGATCAGAGACGCATCGTCGGCGTCTCTCGCCTCCCCCTTCTGGGCAGGGGACCGCGATAGCGACGCCGATCCCTTCCTCCCGCTGAGAAGGGTTTCCCGAGGGACGCCCACCTGCACAGGTGACGCACAGGTCCTACGGGGGTGCCGGGCCATCCCGGCAGAAAAACTGCCGTTTTGCCCGAAAATCCGGGACTCCCGTATCAGGCTGCCAGGAGACCGGTCAAGGTGCGCGAGCCACCCCGGCCTCGAGATTGACCTCGCGCTCCCTCGGGATGCGCGACGGGACGCAAGCGTCGATTCGCAGCCGTGGCTCGCCTCGAAGCGCCAGCCGGCGCCGAAAAGCGCGCCCGTTTCACAGGGTAGCAAGCGTAGGGGAGGTTCGCCGCCGTCGACCCGGGCTTGATGTGCACAGGCGCGAGGGCAACGTTTTCTCAAGGGGTGCGAATGTATCTCATCAACGTCGCACGTTGGCGTGGGTGTTTTAATCGATAAAAAAGGATGTCGCCTTTGATAATTTTAACGAAAGGATGATGTGATTTCTTCTCCAACTTCAGAAGCGTCATTTGACTTACTTCTGTCCTCTGAGAAAATTGTCTAATGATTAAGCAGCAACTTTACTTCAGATATTCTTATTGATACGATATCAATGGATTGTCAGAAGACGACTTATCATAGTATGCGAATGTGGATTATTTTTAATATTCTTTCACGAAGCTCTAGAACCTCGACGAATCGATATTTTCAGCAACGCTGTACTTTATGTACATTTGCACGTATAAATAATCTGAATACAAGTGAACCGTGTGTATTGTCTTGTCAAGGAGGATGGAACGGTAAATCGAAAAAAAAATGCGACAGAATCGAGTCGGAAAAAAAGCGCGTATACGGCGAGCATGAAAGTAGAGGAGCTTTAGCCTGTTGGAATATTAATGGCTAATTAATAATCGAGCTGATTAATATCAATGACATCCAATGCAGCGCATCCAGTTATTTCAGTTTAATAGTATCCTGCTTCAATTTAACATGTAGTATCCTGTTTTAGTCTTCAGGCCTGATAGCGGAATAAATAAACCTGTTTCTTTCGTCTAAATAAGGCGTGAGCGGTGCATATATTATTAAAGAAAATTCTATTTTTGATCAAATAAATTTTTTTTATTTTCAACACAATCTTCATTGTGCATAAAAAAATCATAAAAAAATATAAATATAAACAATTTAATTTGTTTAAATCATCAATAATTAATAAATACGGTTTTTCAAATCGAAAAACAATTCTTTAGAATTTGGATCTTCAAAATTTGCAAATGTTTTGCAAAATAGATTGAAGATCCGAGCTGTTATCTCGCGCAATATGTTGCAAAACTACCCTACCATGTACCTCGTATCGTGCAATATGCCGAGGTAGTTTTCTCCCCCTCGCGCAGGTACTCGCGAGATCATAAATTTAAGTATTTAAAGCCGTGTGCTTTCCGTACGATGTAACGTTGATGGCAGAGCCGCAGGGTGGTGTATGATTTTCGCATCAGCGATCGCCGGCGGTTACCTCCCCGCGCGATACGCTCCGTTACAGCTTTTCCATCCCCTACGTGTGCGCGTTAACCCTCTCCTCCCTCCCACGCCCTCCTGCCCTCCAACCCTCGCATCCTGTAATCCCTTGCGGTCTACCGGAGCCTGCGCTTTCCCAGCCGACGTACCTTCCACGTGTCTGAGCTCCTGATAGGTTACCGCCCGTTCCTTTTCTTCCCTCAAAGACACCCCCAAGGGAGTACACGAGTTACGGACGAGCGCGGATTGTCGATTGTGTCCTTTATCAGGAGCACCCGGGGAAATCAATAGTGATGCGTATATCGCGATAAGAGCGTCACACAGAGAGAAGGAGAGAGAGAGGGAGGGAGGGGGATGATACAATATCGACAAGTAATAAAATAAAAAATGCAATCGATCCCGCTCGAAACGTCAAACGAGTGACATCGGAGCACGAAATAACTCATCCGTAGATAAAGATAAAGGGGTTAACTCGATTTTTTGATTGTAGCGTGACTAATTCCAGCGCTAAATTCGTTATAAGACCACCGTCACGCTCAGTGATATTTTTAATAGAGACACTTATTGTTCTCGTAAAAATAATCTGAACATTTACTTCAACCCTGATTATGTCGGACAAGATGAAAAATTAGGCGGGAATAAGTTTAATAAAGCGAAATTAACAAATTAATTCGCGTTAGATTCCCACTGTTTTTCGAATTCTCTGGAAGGCTATTGACGTATATATGGCTATGACGTAATGAAATGAAATTTGCTATAGCGCGCACAAGAAAACGCTCGATCAGGCGTATATAAATCGATCAACGGCTTATCGAAACAAGTCGTGCGTTGCTTCGATTCGAATACAAATGCACGCGATAACGGAAATCTACAATGACAATAGTCCGAGATGTTATCACAATATTGGTAATTAATATTAATGGTAGTATAATAACAATTTTCTTCTAATAAATTATAATATTTTTAAATTATAATATTTCTTCTTTTCTATATCTCTTATAGTCATCTATATAAATATTGAAAATTAAAAATCATGGCCAAACCATATTAAAAAGCTTTATCACCTACTAATATAAATTATTAATATTAATATAATTTCATGGTTTTATATATATATATTTTTTTACATATTAAATAATATACATACTTAATTTTTTATTTTTTATTATTTCTAACTTATTATTATTTTCAATATTACCTATTTTTTTAAATGATCTTTTTATTATCTGATTTTTTTATAGAAATTAATAATTTTATATTTATTTGCCTAATATGTATAAAAAATTTTAATAAAAAAATTTATATTTTTTTCACAAACTTAATTTTTTTAGAATAATCTTTATTTTAGCTCTAAATTTAAAATTAGGTATTCCTCCCTTTCATTTATAAATACCTTCAATTTTAATATTTTTAAATTGAGAAATTTTATTTTTTTTTATCAATTCAAAAAATTATTGCATTATATATATTATCACTCATTGAAATTAAACCTTTTATTTTTTATATAACAATTTTAACCTCTTCATATATTTCAATATTTAAAATAATAAACTTATTAAATTTTAAAATTTTCAAGTATTGAGAAAATCATAATAATCACAATAAAATTATAATAATCACAAAGAATACCATAAATGATAAAGCTTCAACAAGCTTCAAAAATACATTAAAAACTTCATATTACTTCGGGTGATCGTTCTGGATGTAAATTATACAGTGTCTTCAATCCTCTCATTTTCATCAATCTCGCTTCGCTGCGTCTTCAACCTTTCGTCTTTCTCATTTCACGCCTCTTTCCTCTCTGTTCTCTGCTGTCTCTCTTCCTTATTTCTCATCTTCGCTCCCATGTCGACATTCATCTCGCTTCCCCTTCTTCTTCCCGGTTTGATACCTTTACGTGGAAGTTTCGACTGCGCAACCGACACGCCCGGATGAAGTTACGAGGGCATAACCGCCGTATATATACGTATAACGTAAACGTAAAGCGTAGGGTCTGAGACGCGTAGCACGTAAGTCGTAAAAGCTAGTTGAAGTCGGTGCAACGTTGTCCAATACGGGTACCTCGCGTAAATGCAAGCGTGTATGCGTGTCGTGATCCCCGTCTTCGCTTCCGCATACACAAACGAATATCGCGCAATATTCCGCTTTTACGTCCGAAGCGGCAGGAAGTTAAAGGACGTTTCGTTACGGAAGGACCCTTCGACCTCATCGGAAAACTCGACTTCACTGCGAATGAACGTGCAAATGGTAAAACCCGAGCAATGTACCCCGGATCGAGTATTTTGTGTCCGGCTGGACGAACGCACGATGCTGTATAATACTGCTAATAGTTTCTACTCCCCTATGTTAAACGCAAGATTCTCGTAACTCCTAATTGTTGACCGTAGCTAGCGCGGAATAATGACCTGCTCGCCGATGGAACGATGATGTGTTACTTAGAAAACGATTCTCCGAACAGCCTCACTTATGTAAGCCTCACCATTAATTATAGCGATTATAATAATCAGACGCCAAGGAGTAATTATGAGACGCCGTAAACTGCTTTTTCTTCGTCTCGAGTCTTTCCGAGATTTCGCCGATGTTTTAAGTATACTTTGTTGGAAACCCAAATTTTATAACCGGCTTTTATCATAGTCTTACATCATATTTATAAGGAATATGAATTAATGATGTAAAATAAAAATTGCTCTATTAAATTACAAATTAATGGATTTAACAATTATAAAATAAAAATTATAAATTACAAAATTATAAATTATAAAATTATAAATTATAAAAATATCACGCGACTCCAAGAACGAAACTATGCATGTAGATAAGTCTATTATACGCGACACATTCCAAGCCAAATTATTTTTTTCCATAGTATATTTAATCTTGAATTCGAGATTCCCTCTCTCTCTCTCTTTTTCACGAAATATCCATCTTTTTATAGAACGTATAAATAACTGTCATAAAAAAAGAGCCAGGTATGCCGATGATTAAAATTCTGAGGGCGACTCGGGGATAGTCGTTGCGCGACATCCACTTTGCGCAACGTAGATCAATACCAAAACTATGAACGTAATGCGACGCGAGGAATGACTTTAAGGAACAATCCGTACTGGCCGTGCGCGTGGAACGATGGCAAGATGAGGAGGATTGGACGTTATGATGCTGCATTGTGGCACTTTACGACTTCCGGCTCAAACTGCCTTGCCTAGCTCGCAACCCTTCGCAGCCCCCGTGCCCTCCCCCGACTCCCCACTTCCCCTCTCACTATATTCCACGTTCCTTCGAAAATTACTCCATTTTCTGAAGACGCTTAAAGTGACCCGATACGAGGGTCGTCGTATCCTGAATACTAATGCCACTTTTTGAGTAGTTATGTGGATACAGGCGCGCAAATTCGGACGACTGAGAATTTCGTTTCCATTTCTTTAATTAAAAGATTCTTCTGAATTAGAAAATTGTACGAGGAAAATAATATTCTTCCGATATAAAACAAATAACAATAATAAAGTAGATTGAACGGAAAAGCAGGGAATTCATAAATAATGCTTTTTATATGAAAATTTTGATGGAAAAAAAATAAACTATCTATTATGTATTTTCTATTATTATCACACAAAAAAGTTTAAACGTTCTCAATTTTACAAATTATTCAAATTATATTCAAAATTGTTTCAAAATTTATGAACACATTCCAATGATTCAAGCACAGATAAAATATTCACGAATTTTATATTTTCGAAAATAACCAAATTCACGTTTTTTAATGTCTGCATTTTTGTCTCCTCACATTAGAAATAAGAATAAGATTTTAATTTTACAATGTTGTTTATTCGGTTGAATCTCATAGCAATTTGCGAATTTATGATCTTGCAACACTGTGCAAAAATTCGCATAATATTTATAATGTCTGTTTCTTACAATTAGTCTCCTTTGCGCGTAAACTTTCAATCATCCGCTATGACGTTTCAGTAATGATATTAAAATGTACTAAACAGAATTGTTGTCTTCGCGATTAACAGCATTTAATTAAGCAGCTAACAAGATCCTCTCGGCAAACAATAGCACTGTAAGTCGCTATAATAGAGTTACACACACTGAGAAAAAATCTGATAGATTCAATCAGTATGTCTGTTGAAAAATGGACGAGTCAGAATTCCTTTAGGAATTACCAGATGAGTATGATTAACTCCTCCCTGTTAAATTTACCAAATTTTCTTGATAATAATACTAAATTTACTTAAAAAATGGCATCACTGTATCCATGTCTGATTAATATAACAAGAAATTTTATAGATCCAACTAGAAAATACTAACCAAATCCTTGTAGTAAAATCAATTAAACGTTCTAGTTATAAAAAATCGAGTCTTATTGTGATAACTAAAAATTCTGCTTGGTTCAACCAAAATGTCTTCTATCAGATTGTCTGTTGATACAATCAAACGATTTTTCTCAGTGCGGCACTTTGTGCTTCTCTAAAAACAGACACGCTGCTTCGCACATGAAAGATCATCATAACGGTCTGAAAAGTGGATACCGCTCGATGCGGCACGCGCTATCATTAGAAGAACCGACCAAGTCAATTAAACTGGCCGGCAATTATACGAGAGCGTCTTCGCCGCGATGGTTATTCCGTCATTAGTGCTCGAAATAGAGCGTCGCGATCCAGAGATGGACGCTCGACAGTTTCGTGGAAGCCATCGGGAGAATAAAGTCGATTAACAGACCGAATTTCGGGCCTCCACAAAAGCGGGAATACAGGCAGTCTCGAAATAGCGGCCTCCCCCGCGGCACTTCGCGGGGGAAACGAGGTCAGAAGTTCCCGGAACTTCCCGTAGCGAGTTCCCGGATAGAATCAAAGCGAGCATGGTTTCGAGTTCCCGGAGGAATGCTTCCAAGATTTGTTCCTTTCGAGAATCGAGTCTTTCGTGGATTCAGAGGGTACGCTTGAAGCAGTAAAAATGACTCTGCTCTCCAGAGAAGATTGCAAGTAAGGCAGTAAATGTGAAGAGGCCATAAACTTTTACATATACGTTACGTAATTTAAATAAACGAAGAGCTTCTGGAGAGAGGAAGGAAGGAGGGAAAGGGGAATATCAGAAAATGTCACATTTATTCTTCATTAAAATAAAATCTTTTATCTTCCTCTTTCGAACTGAGGTTGAATCCTCTCGTTAGAAGGAAATATACTTTCATAGTCGAGAGTTTTCCTCGAGCTCTCGAAGTAGGTCAGGGAACGCGATTTCTCGACGTTTACATCTCGCGGCCCTAAAATGTAAGCGACGTTCGCTCGATAATAGATATTTTGTACATCGCAAAAATATACACGTCGCTCGTCGTTCCAAAAACGGATTTTCCGTTCCTGCTCACTTTTTATTCATAAGATTCAATTATCGTCAGACCAATCATCGTGTGCCCTCCGCGGGCTCGCTCCTGCTCCTGGCAGATAATCGATATTCGGTATTGCATAATTGACCGGAGAAGAGATATCTGCTTGAAACCCGGTCGTTCTTCGTTTCTCCTTCCATCGCGAATCTCTTAGCAATTTCTCCCTAGGTTCTTGCTGATCGCCGAACACGACAATGTCCTCTACGATATAGCACTTACCCGGTTTTATCTCGTCGAGATACGATGCCGAGCGATCGGACCAATTCTTGGACCAATTGCACCATACACGGCCATTCATTGCGGCGACTCCGTGACACTTTCGTCTCGAATAGATACGAAATTACCGATGTATCGCATCGATTTCTAGGGTACTGCAGTTTCTTGCGTGTAGCTGTATTTAATAGCTCGTACCCTCGCCGCAGATTCGGCGTTAAATGCGGCTATCCGATTCTCGTTCTAGGTTTATCCCGAAATTGGGTCCGAATTTGGGATCGCGTTCGCCTGCGCAAATACTGGGATTAGACAGTTATATTTAGCGAACCAATATTAAAGTAGACCACTAAATATAATTGGATGACCAGTGTCACATGCAGGATTAGATATTTCTCAGCAAAATTCCAAGTAAAAGTAGTTTATTATGATGGTAGAAAAACAAATCAATGTCGTAAATTTATTTTTCTATTCTTTCATCATTTTTTAGCAGATCTGAAGCCCTATTTTCCGACATCAATATTCTAGATTTGTAAAATTTCTCGCTAAACCAGAACTTTCGAGAAGTGAATCTTCCTTCGAATCACTTTCGGCTGCGAGCATCCATCTCTGATGATAGACACAACCCATCTGCGTCCTCCATCCCCTTAATGACACGGGACAAACGGCATCGAGAATAAGCAAGGCGAGGGTGCCTTTCGCTATGGCACAGCTTTTAGTACTGTTATGAAAGGGGAAAAAGAACGAACGAGTTGGTTTCAAAGTCGGGAGAGATGATCAGTTTACTGAGAGTCGTAGAAAGAGAGAGAGAATACATATTCTCGAACCATACAACTTCGCGCCTTTGAAGGATTTCCTCGATAATCTTTACGAAAATCTTTCTGAAATTATTAAAAAAGGAAAAAGAAGATCTCTTGCTAGAAGATTTATTTAAATTGTATTTTTATGATCACTCTCTTGTATTATTTGTCATGTGATCCGTATTTTCTGAATATATACGCTATTGTAACAGTTTTTTTTTCGAGAAAAGATTCTTCTTTCCTTAGTAATGATTGGTAAATATTATTGGGTTACATGTTAGAATATATTGGGTTATATTAAATCTTTCTTGATTATTAATGCTTTTCGAGATAGAAGAAAAAAATTAATGGATAATTTTATTTCGATCTTTATCGTCAAGATTCATCGAGAATTTAAAAGCTCATGTTGGAACTAAATTTTCGCTAAGAAAGGAAAGCTGGGAAAGCTCCATTTTTCAACATAATGTTCGCTTATCTCCTTTTTGAAGCACTCAGTAGTTTTATTTATGCATACGTTTTATGTATGTCATATAGGGTGAACCGAAAATTATTATATATAAAATCGAAAATAAATAGAAAATAGAAAATTGTATAAAAAACAATTTAATAAAAAAGAGTAGGCTTGTCGCAGATAAATTAAAAAACGATCTCGCATTATTTCAGTAAAATAATATTATTTCTCTAAAAATTATATTTGTTCCTAATCTTGACACATTTCGCAATTTAAAATCAATATATTCCACCATCTTTTTTGTACTAAAAAACTGTTTGAAAAAGTCGAATAAAGTAACCAGTGTCATTAAAAACGAAAAATCAAAAATTTTATGACATCCGCTTTTCGAGACTAGCGTTGTAGAGCGAGACTTTCCGAACCCTGACAAGGAATCCGTTTAATTTCAAGAGATCCCATAAAGGTTATACGCTAGGGCGTTTGCTATACGCTCAACACAGGAAATACGCCCTCGTAAAATAGAGAAGGTAGAAGAAAAAAGAGAAGAGAAGAAAGGAGGGGAGGGGGGGAGGAAAGAGGACGGTATGGAAACGCACACCGACGCGCGTCCATCGTAGATGGGCAGGCGAAACAATAGCGGAGCTTCCGAGCTTCGGGAGTTTCCGAGCGTGCTTCTGAGGAGATGAACAGTGAACGAGAAGACAGGACGGGGGGGGGGGGGGGGGTAAAGAATACCTCTACCGGCGAAAAAAAAAAAAAGGAAGCAAGGACCAGAAGAACAATGCCGATGAACCCCGGAGCGTACTTTGCTCGCGCATGGACACGCATACTATGCGTAAAGTGTGAGTGCAAAGCAAAAGGGATGAAAGGCGCAGACGTAGGTATAAAATTTCTGAGTAACGCTGCGATGAAGAGTTAGACGAACGAAGGAAAAAGAGAGAGAAAAAAATAAATGACAGTACGTAGAATTAAAACGGCTTAAGAAGCGACTGTCAAAAATGGCATTGAAAATAGCATATTTTTAATGGACAGAACTCATCCTTAATTCGTAGAATATAAATATCTTTTAAAAAGATTGAAGGATGAAGAATTGTTTTCATGGTAGAAAAAATAAAATATATATATGTTGCATATATTCTTTTTTTTTTTTCAAAAAAGTTACAAGGACTTTCTGTAGAAAAAAATATCATTCTCAGATATAATAATTTAATCATAATATATGGCTAGCTATAACACTTGCTAAGTATTGGACTGCGGAAGATACACAATACGAATACATTTTCAAGTTCGGTCTAAAAGGATTCGCGGTCGGGGAGCATCTTTCTCGTAGCAGAGAGAGCATTGGGGTGCGTTGGCCCCGAGGGTGAACCGTGCGCGGAAGCCTTATGAAGCTCGCCACGGTGCAATGGTTCAAGTGAGGCGAGACCCTCGAAAGGTCAAAAGTTCGTTCTCTTTGCGTGCACCCTGCGTGACATCTTCGAGGATCGACGATGGTGTTCCTGTCGCCTGGCAACGCTCGATTCGGAGGAAAAAGAGGACATGGGAGAGTCGATCTACAAACTCTCTCTCTTTTCACTCTTTTCTCTCAACCGTTTCCGCACCCTTTCCTCCCTACGAATGGCTTTATTCCCTCGCGCCACTCGACTCATCGCCAAGTGGCGGGCGCCACCTTAATTGGACCGTGGCAATCGCCGGAGTCAGCCTCCTGCGAGGGTCCGAGCGAGGGCGGGAATCCGAAAAAGCGTTCTCTTTCGGAGTACCCTTCTGCTTTGGAGCTGCATCTTTCAAAAGCTATCGTCGTCGAGGCAACTACAGCCCCAAGTCGGTCGAGATCGTTCGCAAACGTTCCCAGCCTCAACTTTATCGTTGAACTCATATGAGTTGTAATAAGCATCGCGAGGCGCAGTAAATATGCAGAGATATATTGATCGTAGTCGCAAGTTTGCGTTATTGAATTTAAATAGACTGGACTGTTGAAGATATCAAACCTGTTCAATCTTCCATTTCGGTCTGAATTATTTACAAGACATTAATATTGGTTTTTTTGAAAATAGTATTATAATAAAAAGACGAGGGAAATTTTGCAGGAAACAGACAACCTTTCAAGAGAAGAAAAAGAGATGATCATTATTTTTTTAAATTTATATAATATATATGGAAAGAAAATAGTAAAAAAATATATAAAATATATATAAGATTTTTTAAATATATTTTTTTACATATTTTATTTTTTATCATTTTTACGTATTTCATATAAGTTAGAATGCACGTTTTATGAGGTTCGTCAATGCTATAAAGGTGTCTCTCGATCTATGTCTTTCGTAGTAAACCGCTACTATAAAATTTCAGAGATAAACGCATGCTCATAATTCTCGCTGTAATCCGACCGTGACTTGAAGAAGATTGCAACGTTCATGAGTACATATTACATCACTGCAATATATCGTAAGTAACGCGATTTTAGCTTCGTGATCCCGCTGATGTAGAAAAGATCGGCTCTACTTTATGTATGTAGTTAATATATATCTATTATATTATATTCGGAGATTGTTATATTGTAGTATCTCTCCAAGATGAAGAAAAATATTATCTTTCCTATGATATGTTGAAAAACGATCTCTAAATAGATTTAATGCAATTTTTTGTTATTTTATGCTGTATATATTCACTTTTATATACTCCAAATTGAACAATTTATATAAAACCCGAGGAAAAACATAAATGTATGAGAAAGTTATAAAATTAAATAGAAACATTTTTAAATTAAAGTCTAAATTCTTTCGTTAAAAGTGGAGAAATTATTGCAAATTTTAAATATCAATTTAGTCAAAGTAATTTCCTTCTTAATTTTAGTTTCATAAATAATTATTCTGACTACAAATTATTAAGATCATGCATATATTCGACGTCGAATAAATAGAAAAAATGGGACAATTATTTCGTCACCTGTCTTGACTAGAAAGTGATAAATAAATAAAAAGTAGCGATTGAATAATTAATTACGCTTTACGTTAAATTGGATAAGTTCTGAAAAATCGAGGTCAATGAAAATTACTATATATTACTGCAGTGCACAAAAATAGATGTATCTTTTTATTTTTACTGTTTCGAAATTATATCTTTATATTTATATTTTTACTGTCGCTTATAAACATCCCTTAGAGTAATTGGGGGTAAATGCAGTGTCCAGTTTTCATGATTTTCCGCGTGAGCTTTATCTTGAGGTAATTATAAGTCGGGGAAACTAATTACACGTGTTCACCCGCTAATTTTACGTAAATTATACAACCTGCTGGTTAAAATTTATATTCCTAAATTACGTACACACACGCTACCTCGCATAATGATGATAAAGGATCGCATCCAGTTTGATGAAATTCTGAATATCAAAGAACAAAGAATCCTGACTCTCTATATTCACGAATAGTAACAAAGTAAATAAGCGATCGCAATTATTCATGTATGTGTACGTGCATATATACTCCAGATTACTTTGCCAAAGAAATTGCACATTAACATATCATAAACATAAAAATTTATTTATTGTCAAGTTGTCAATCATTTGTGTCAAATTTCTGTGATATATATTCATATATTATTAATAATTATATAACAATTATATAACATTTATATAACAATTATACAGGGTGATTCATTTTAATCTTAACAGGCAAATATTTTGAAAAATATGCGAGATACGAAAAAATGTTTCAGACAAAAGTTATATGGTTTTAAAAGAGACATAAGATGGTGTCATTAATTTGACCTTAAATAGTTACTTGAAAGTCACGTGAAGGTCACCCTCAATTTTTTAAATGGAACCGCCTATTTTTTATTACATATTCTTGTAGCTTATCTCGAGAGCTTTCCAAAACATTATAATTAAGTTAGTTTTCATTAAGTACTTTCCGAGTTATTAGGCTTGAAATCGTTTCTTAATTTTACATAAACCATAAAATATCTTGTAAAATATTCATTTTCCGATTACGTCACCTTAATACTTTTATGTACAAAATAATGAGAGGAATCAATTGGTGTAAAGAAAACACATAGTTATTTTTAAGAAACAATATGTAATTGTTAATTGCAAATTACATATTTGTTTTTCGAAACAACTATGTGTTTTCTTTACACCAATTAATTCCTCTCATTATTTTGTACATAAAAGTATTAAGGTAAGATAATCGAAAAATGAATATTTTACAAGATATTTTAGGGTTTATGTAAAATTAAGAAATGATTTCAAGCCTCATAACTCGGAAAGTACTTAATGAAAACTAACTTAATTATAGTGTTTTGGAAAGCTCTTGAGATAAGCTACAAGAATATGTAATAAAAATAGGCGGTTCCGTTTAAAAAATTGAGGGTGACCTTCACGTGACCTTCAAGTAACTATTTATGGTCAAATTAATGGCACCATCTTATGTCTCCTTTAAAACCATATAACTTTTGTCTGAAACATTTTTTCGTATCTCGCATATTTTTCAAAATATTTGCCTGTTAAGATTAAAATGAATCACCCTGTATAACAGTTATATAACAATATTATTATTATTAAAATATGATTATTGCATACATTTCTTTTCCAGCGATAATATAAAAAATTACTCATCGCAATTCGTACAGCTGTCAAACTTCGATCGCGATCTCAGTACTTTGGAAACGGTACGCATCATCTGATCTACGCGATCGTTTCCCAATCTGAACGCGGTCGAACAATTGCGGAGTTGAGGTCGAGATTGTCCAACACACACAATTTCTCCCTAGATCCGTACCCGGCCTGTATGCGATCTGTAATAGCCGAGGGCATTCTATCTAGAATTCGTGTACTGGATGTAACCGACGCGTTTTGGCCCGCTGGTTGCGGCATCGGATACCAACGTCGAAGCCGAGCTTGAAAGCCGGTCGTGCACGCGCGGTATTCCCCGGATTCAATAAAAGCGACGGGGCAGGTACGGCGTAGCCTCGTAAACGGGTAATCTGCTATTCAGGTCATAACCTAGCGCACATCGAGCTGGGACGAGGTCGTTTTCCCGGCAGCCATTCTGGATTCTCTTCTATCCAGAGATTCCGCAAGATACGACGACGCCGAAGGACCGATGCGAGACGCTGACGGAGAAAAGAGACATCCCTCGCTCCTCCTCTCTCTTTCATCCCGTCCTCTCCCTTTCCTCCCGGGCTGGTATTTCATGTTGATGCCCAACGATAGCCAATCGCGCGTCGACAAACGCGGCCCTTAATATCGCACCGGGCGATTCCCAAAGTCAGATTATCGGAAATCTATTACGATTTTGGGGGAAATTTATTGGGGTCGCGGATGCACCTCGAAATTTCGCCTTTCGCAAAGAGCCTCTTATTGGAATCCATAATCTATCGCGAAAGTTTGCGTGATTGATGGCGCGAGCGTCATAATGCCATTGATCGGTGACTTAGACGACCGGATTAATTTCTCTCGAAGGAGTAGAATATTTTCGCTCTCCCACTTTCGTCTACCCTATTTACGCGAACGATCTAATATTCCCCGGCATTAAATTTAAAGAAGAAAGGTATTGTTACGACTATTTTTGTCCAATTACTCTAATTTCTACGAAATTACACACAGCCTCTCTTCCGCTGAAATACTGATGAGAGGAATTATTTATCTTTACGTCCGGCTGATATCTTGCGAATTAAAGTCGGGTTATTCAACGACAATTGTGCAACTATCGAGAGTTTAATCGTGGAATTAATCGCAACATTGGAACCCAATAATAAATGCATTCATGAGATTCGCAGACGCAGTCTTTTAAAACTGCGCGTCTATTTCTTCGTAGACGGTTCTTCAAAATCATATGTAGAACAAGGATTTTTTATGCGTACGACTAATTAATATACATCGCCGATTTCTTGCGTTTTCACCTTCCGTCACGCTTGATAAGCGTGATATTTTTTCCTCGATAGACACGTAGTACGTCACTATTTCCTGCTTCGATCGCTTTAAGATTTGATATGTGCAATAAATTAAGTAAAAGAATGAGAAGAAAAGAGGATTTTTCGATATTCGAGACAAATATCGAAAATGGAAAACCGAGAGCCAATTCCGGAGTTTTGTTAAAACTTCAGAATGAAGAGTTAAACTTTCAAAGTCTTGAAAACCACAAAATCGATGGTGAAATCTTATCCGAATCATATATTTTCAGCGCAACATGATCAATAAATTATTGGAGAGAAATTTAATTTTAAATTGAATCTCTAAAGTTATCAGTTTATTATATTCGTTTTAGAATATTTTTTTATCTTATTAGTAAAAATTCGATGAATTCAATACCGCGATTATTAAAATAGCAAATTACAATTTTCATTATATTATTTACGATTAAAAAAAAAAGATGCACTTGAATAACGCGTGGTTCGGAGTCGTATTTAATTGACAATCGTACGGGGTGTTCAGTAGGTTACGCGATTTGTAAGATGCATGCATGCCATAAATGTGCAAGGGTATATATACATACAACCTAACAGGTTTCCACTTACTTGTCGTGCATACGTTGATACGTGCACGCATCTGTCGTACACATCGAGGCATATACGGGCTCGCAGAGATGCAATAATGTACATGTATGCATGTACGAACGAGCGTAGGCTTGGCGAAGTTGCTGAGCGACCGATCTCTACGCTATTTCCTCACTCAAATTCAAAATTGTGCCAAGACATGCGTGCACTGGACAAAACAAGTTGATTTTATACACGTTGCGATTGCAATTTTTGTTCCTAAAAATCTGTATAATATTTAAAATCTTTGCATGATTCAAAATTCATAGGAATCAATGCAAAAAAAGTGGAGTTTACATCCTATTATTTTAAATAAATAACAAACGATTAAATATTGATATTTTTTTGTAATGCGTTATTCGAAGTCTGCATTTTAGATATTTTAAAAGGATATTTTCACAGTAACTTGATGATAATAATAGTCAGTTAAATAGTCAATTGATTCGCAAATATGCGCGATATGCAAAATTTATTCCAATCATGAAGATTTCGACCTTGAAAAGTGAGAACTGAATCGGAATTTAAGTGAATAACAGTTTACACAAATATGTGGCAATCGACTTCGTTCGTGATTCGTGACATTCTACGACAAAATTCTGCAGATATCTGCTATTTATACTTTCATCGATAATCAATATAAATGAAATATCATTTGAAAATTGGCGATATTGATGATAATTAATTAACGAAAAATCATTATAAAAAACTATATAAAATGCATATTATACGCGTACGATAATGTCTAAAAAATAACATTCACATGATATTTTATAAATACAATTAAATTTGTATGATACTATAATTTATAGAAATTATCGGAGAAGGAATTGCATACTCTCTAAAAGTGAATCAGTGAATATATCACTAATTTAAACAGTAAAATAAGATTTCACTGAGAATCAGTGAGTGTTTTACTGATTTTCAGTGGAAACGCTTATTTTTTTGTTATTTGATCTTATATCTCAATGATTATAGTCAGTTAAAGTAAAATTCATTGTAAAACCAGTAATCTCTCTCGCAAGTTCGTTCGTTTACCGCTACGATCGCTATCTCTCTCGTATTAGTTTTAGTCATAAGAATTATACAAAGTTTGCAAAGAGTGACAGATAAAATTAAAAATATTACTTCGATTTAATTTCTGATACAATCTCAATAGAGAGGCTTTAGATATTAAATCGATCTTATAAGTCGGACAAATAAATGTCTGGCGACTTAATGAAAATTATTCGTTCGTTATCTATTTAAAATAACAAGTTCAATATACATGCAATATACTCTCTAAAAGTGAATCAGTGTATTATCACTGTAATCAGTGCTGTACTTATAACTGCTTGTAATCAGTGAGTATTTACTGTTTTTCAGTGATAATACACTGATTCACGCTAGTAGTAAATACTCACTGATTACAAGCAGTTATAAGTACAGCACTGATTACAGTGATAATACACTGATTCACTTTTAGAGAGTAAATAAAATAAAATTTTTAATATAATAAATATTTAGTAAATATAAATAAAATTTTTAATTTTATATGAAATAGATAGAGAGATGAATTGTAGTTTAATATTACTGACAATAACGAAAGAAATATTACTGATATTGAAAAATATTACTGAGATATTACTGATTGAAACAGTCAAAATTATTAACTGATTCTTTCAATAAAATATCACTGATTTACAGTGCTGTACTTATAACTGCTGTAATCAGTGACTATTTACTGTTTTTCAGTGATAATACACTGATTCACTTTCAGAGAGTATCTTGTTTATATATCTCTATAAAAACTGGTTCTAACAATAGAAAATAAGATGATAAATATACGACAATTCTGTAAATTAAGATGATAAACATACGACAATTCTGTTCTTTAAATTCTCTCGGGTTTTTTTTACTCATACGTTTTGTCATTTCTTCACTTCATCCCGATCAATTTCTGCGCATAAATTCTGCAACGCGGATCAATGCACTTCGCAAACTCGAACACACATACAGATACAGATACACATACGTCGCACTGTTGGATTGCACTGCATCAAATAATAATAAATTCAGAATCACTGATGTTTCCCATCGCTTCCAGCTTCTAGTTCGGGGCAATTAGCCGCACGACTGCTATCGACCTTCGACCCAGTCGAGAAACACGAACCACTGATTCTGGAAATTTGCGACAGGGGACTAATATATTTTTGCACTTATTGCGGAAGTAATATACCATTAAAATGATAAATTATATCGTTAAAACGATAAATTATATCGAGGCAAACTGTTTACTCTCAAACGGGAATCGCGCTCGTTTGACATAAACAAAGATGAAATAAACATATGTGCGATCGTTTTCGACGCAATTTAAATTATTTTATTCTATATGAATTTTTTGATAACGAGATTAATTTTCATTTCAGTTTATTTCTTTCAATTTAAAAGTTTTAACATTTAAATCGTAACAATTTATATCCGAAAAATGAATTATTTAATAAAATAACAATAATATAAATAATATTTATAATAATTTTAAAATATTATAAAGTATTATGTATGACTTACATTCGACAAACTTTTGTTATGAACTTTTGCAGGAATTTCTAGATTTTCTACGCTAAATAGAAACGTGAAACAAAAAGCAAAAGTCTATTCGCGCGACACAATATATACATAAATACGTGAGAAATCACTTGGAAATGCAGATAGCGCATTCGCGTTACGCACGTGGCTGAATAACTTCGAAATCTTCGTAATTCGCGAACGAATATATCTCTCACGATCCGTAGTTGTTACAAAAACAAAGGGCATCAAAATGCAGCACCGAAAACTCGATGGGACTTGTTGCGACGATGAAAAATTCATCGGAAACATTCATACGTTGCATGTCATAGCGTGGGCGGATAAAAGCCCGACCGGCAATTTCGCGTAAATAAAAAATAGCTCAAACGCGAACGAAAAAAACTAAAAAAAAAAAAAGAGAGAGAACAATACTTTCTAGCCCCGCACGCCCCGTTTTATATGAATAACAGATTGATCGTACGCGAGCCACGAATCCGTTTTGCCATTTTGTGTCATTGGACTATCCACATATATCTCTCTTCTTGCCACGTGTGTCTATCTCCATCGATATAAATCGATATAAATCGATATAAATCGATAAACCGGGCACCGCTATTCGCTTTCTACGCTCTTGGACCTACTGTCTACCGAGTCCAATCTCTCTCTCTCTTTTTCTCTCTTTCTCTCTCCATTCTTTCGAGATGAGGTTACGCTTCTTTCTGCAGGTCCAGGTGAATAACCACCTCGTACCTTCGGCAAGGCCGGTTATCGTCATTAACCGGAATCTTTTCAAGCGGAATCCCCGGCCGCGTGGGACGATCAAAATTCAGTTCGGAGAGCCAGCTTTTTTTTTAATTATTTAAGCTTTTTTTAGATAGCGTTTTTCCCCCAGTCTTTAACCTTAAGATTTTAGTAAAAAATAAATTATATAATCTATTGTGCACAGAAAAAAAGGACATTCTTGTTTTGAAAATATATTTAGTTTTAACATGGAAATCTTGAAATGAGATTATATTGTGTTAATTAAAGAAAAATATAATTGCTTGAATAATTGCTTACTTGAATGAAGCCATTTTATATAGTTCAATCAAGAAAAATATATTCTTATGATTTAAGATTTAATTTTCTTGAATGGAAAAGAAACAATGTTAGATAGAAAATAACATTTTTAAATCAAAGATTATAATTTTCTTAAAATAGAATTAAATAATTATATATTCTTGAGGTGACAATTACAATATTAAAATAAGACTATAATATTGTTAAAATTTAAAATTATTAAATTCTTCTAAGAAGATTATAAATTGTTGCGTATATACGAAACAATGAACGAGTTAGTTTAAGTATATAAGTTTTGATTTGACACTTATTTTTTTTCTGTGTATGAATTGTTATAAATGATTATTATTTCATATTGGTTATTATTTTAATATTAGTAATTGGCGCATGATTGGCTTTTATAATGTTGATCATTGTGTTTAATAGCATTACTGGAGATAAAGTTTTGCTCTAATATATATTTTCTATTAATGAATTATAATATTGGTGAACGTTATAATTCTACAAGGGCTAAAATAAGTAATTTTAAAAAATACAACTATTTTAAGTATACAGATGTTCAGATAAAAAATATTACAAGTATGTCAAATATGTTCTTTAACTTATTTATTACGTCATTTCTAAGCCGATAACTCGTGCATGATATGATAAAATAAAATGCGTAAAACATACTTATTTACATTGAAAGCACTCTCGATGGAATTATCAACAGGCTCATTAACAGGACTATTACGAATTCATAACGGTATCCAATCGATGATTCGATTTCTACTCAGATTCATGGAAAACGAGTTGTATACACATCAGGAATACACCGCGATGCTCACGTCGAAGGTGAAGCGAGAAGACGACCCGTGCGTTTTCCATCTCGGAGGTAAAATCGGCCGGGTGAATCGGGGAGGGTCTGGGCTACATAAGTGGTCCAATCTACGGTCGTGAAACGGTTTCGTGAGGACCGTGTTACGAAGGGACGACAGAGGAGGCTGCCGAACAGGCAGGTTGGCGACGGGCAGGTGTACTTTTCTCGCGCGGGACACGGCAGACAAAGGATCTCGGAATCCTCCTGGCAGCTAATATTCCGAGCAGAAGGGGCCGACCGCAGCAAACCCGATGGATTCCGCCGTCGGACGAATTTCTCGAGCGAATGGTCCGGTTGTACGCTCCGCGCGACCGCCGGACACGATACGCTATGGAATTTCACGCTATTGTCTGTCCGGGGTGGTTGCACCAACTCCCGAGAGCTGAGCGAGATTGGGATATTTAAAACTGCCCTCCGGTCGAACGGGTCTCGATATATCGCTCTCGGGAATCACCTTTTTAATCCTCCTTTCCAAGACATGCACAACAAAAGCGTGCACTGAATTTTTCTTTCTCTCATAAAACTTTCTGCTATTATAAATGTGACTCTTGGAAATAATGGAAATAAGTTGGTCGACTTTGTCGAAATATATCTAAGTAAACAAAATTTTTTTTACTATAAAAACTATATTTCTAAAATCGATTTTAAGGAATTTAAATCAAGATTTAAATTTATTAAATTCCATGAAATATACAAATTATTATTTTTCACTGCAATAAATAAATTTAATTTCTATAGGTATATTGTATATTTAAAACATAAAACAAAATTTTCTAAATGTTTTCTCTTGCTAGAGTCCTAATCTACGGAATATTTTGTAGACTTATATTGTTCGAATAATCAATAATTTGACAAGAATCACAAACTGCCTGCTGGAAATATCACCATCATCCAAGGAATTTCGTCAAAAATCATATATTTAATGCGGCGTCCTTCGCTAAAAAAAATAAACATTATCGATATAATAATGTACAGCATCGTTACGTGGCCTGCGCGATCGTTGGCTCGATCGATCGATGCCGGAGGATTTGGCGCGGATAGCGGTGCTACCAAGCCACGTGCAAGCGGATCGCAGCTCGCCTTTCACGGGCGACTTACTCTTAGCCTGGACCTGCAATCAGGGCAAGATTGTAGACATCTGCCGGCCATCTGCCGGCAAGAGCCTTCCGGAGGGCCGTCTCCCCCTCGGTTCCGCGTCCCTTCGTCTTCTTGCCCCGCAAAACGCGCTCTCGTTGCAAGCAAGGTGCACGAACGCACCGAAATCGCACGCATGAGGCCGCGCGCAAATTTGTGCCGCTCTTTCTTGTTGCTCCCCTTTTGCGAGCGTCGAGATTGCACGCGAGGTGCAAGGTGCGATTCAGATTTATAATGACGTAAGCGCGCGTCCCGTAAATACATGTTGTTGATACCGTTGATGCGCTCGATGTGTCCGCGGTGAGCCCCAAATACCTACGACAGGCTTCTCGAATTGTGACGTCAAACGCAAGAAAATTCTCCAATCAATATTCGTGATGACGATTTGTCACTTAAAATTATTCTGCCTCAATAAAATAAGTTGATTAAGCGAGATCTCAGTTTTTAATTGACAAAGCAAAGGAGCAGAAAAGGTATTTTAAAGAAAAATTACTTTACAAATATAATTGCATATTACAATTTTGATATGCTTCAGATTTTTTAAACTAATCTGTTTTTTTCTTAATAAATTTTTGAAGATCTTTAATTAATCTTTAATTAACAATAACAAAGTAAAAGAGCGGAAAAGGTGTTTTAGAAAAATTAGTCTAGAATCTTATATATATTACAATTTTGATCTTTATGCTTCAGATTTTTTAAACTAATCTGTTTTTTTCTTAAGCTTATTAAATTTTCAAAGATCTTTAATTAATCTTTAATTGACAATAATAAAGTAAAAGAGCAAAAAAAAATGTTTTAAAAAAATTAGTTTAGAAACTTGTATATTACAATTTTGATCCTTATGCTTCAGATTTTTTAAACTAATCTGTTTATTTCTTAATCTTATTAAATTTTCCAAGATCTTTAATTAATTGACAATAACAAAGTAAAAGAGCAGAAAAGATGTTTTAAAAAAATTAGTTTAGAAACTTGTATATTACAATTTTGATCTTTATGCTTCAGATTTTTTAAACTAATCTGTTTATTTCTTAATTTTATTAAATTTTCCAAGATCTTTAATTAATTGACAATAACAAAGTAAAAGAGCAGAAAAGATGATTTAGAAAAATTAGTCTAGAATCTTGTATATTACAATTTTTATATGCTTCAGATTTTTTAAACTAATCTGTTTTTTTCTTAAGCTTATTGAATTTTCAAAGATCTTTAATTAATCTTTAATTGACAATAATAAAGTAAAAGAGCAAAAAAAATGTTTTAAAAAAATTAGTTTAGAAACTTGTATATTACAATTTTGATCCTTATGCTTCAGATTTTTTAAACTAATCTGTTTATTTCTTAATCTTATTAAATTTTCCAAGATCTTTAATTAATTGACAATAACAAAGTAAAAGAGCAGAAAAGGTGTTTTAAAAAGATTAGTTTAGAAACTTGTATATTACAATTTTGATCTTTATGCTTCAGATTTTTTAAACTAATCTGTTTATTTCTTAATCTTATTAAATTTTCCAAGATCTTTAATTAATTGACAATAACAAAGTAAAAGAGCAGAAAATATGTTTTAGAAAAATTAATCTAGAAACTTGTGTATTATAGTCTGGATCCTTATGTTTCAGAAAATTAATCTGTTTTTTTTTCAATCTTAATAAATTTTCAATTATTATAATTCATCATAAAAAAGTTTCATGTATCATGACTTGTTTGAAATGTAATCGTTGACTAATGATCATGCATATTGAATATCCCTACAATAAAGAAATTCATAACTCAAAATTGAATAATTATTTCTTAATTTATCTTTCTTCTGTAGCTTTAATTTATGCGATTTTGGAAAGTCATATATATTATTATGCTTTCCAATCCAACGTACGACTTTTGCAATCAACTCATCGATGTATCGTATCATCAATTATAAGCGCATGACGATCTCGAATTCGCCTCGCTGCCGCCAGGTGTAAAATCACAATGCCGCCGAGCACCAGGTGTATGTAACCTGGAGAGTGGAGATGCAGAATCGGGCTCTCCGCATATATCGGACGACCGGTGAGATTAATTTAACGAGCGCGGCTTGCGCACGACTATAAACTGCGCGGGGGTTAATTCCTAATTAGCATAGTCCCTACGCACCTCAAAGGCATATGCAATGCGTAACGCTCGGGGAAACAAGCGGCAATTTCTCGTTTGGAACTGTAGCGTCTCCCGCGAGGGCACATATCGATTAATCAAACGACGAATTGAATACTCAATTTTATCGCGGGAACTTTGATTAATCGCGGCGAAATAAGAATCTGATTTCGTCGAGCCTGGCTCCGCCGAGACTTGCGTTGTCGCGCGTTGCAGGTCATTAAGAGCGGATAATAAATCATCCGAGTAATCGCGAATATGCAAGACGGTCGCGCGTCCCTTATCTCGCTCTCGCATAAATGTTTCTCGTGAGAATAACGAGTAACGAGGGTAAAACAATGACGCTTAATGAGCATTTGGGATCGACTGTTATCCACTGTTGCAAGTATCCCCGGTTTCACTCTTTATCGCCTCTTCGGCGATTATTTCTGCCGCCCTTAACCGGTGTAACCCCCGTCACGCTTTCCCGAATCCATAACCCGAAGGTCGTGTAATGTATTCGTCGTATGCGTGGCTGGCGACATCGTGGCGACCGCCACAAATAAAGCGCAGACGGACGGATGGACGGACAGACGAATGGACAGACGGGGACGACGTTGTATTTTTAGACCTCTAACTACGATGGAGCACGTTGTACGAGCTCGCTAAAGCGGGTGCGCGAGAGTAATAACGTTGGGAGAGATTACTATATAAAAGCGGACATAAAAAGTCGCGTATTTTTTATTCCAGTTTAATTAAAAAAAATTTTAATTAAAAAAAATTTTTTAAGAGAAAATTTTACAAGAAAGTCTACTTTTACGCGTGGAATTAAATAATATTAAAAATTATGGCTTCCGAACAAGATTAGCTTCGCAGGGATGCAAAATAATTTTACTACCTTCGATCTCAGATTTAATATTAATTTAATAATTATAATTAATAATTTCGATATTATGATATTTCGATATTAGGCTTGTCTGTTGTTTTTTTAATGCATTAATTTTTAGAATATCTATACCTCGTATCTTGTAATTAATCTTATTTTCCATTTTGTCAAAGAATGTGCTCTCTTCCTTGGGTGTGATTTGAAAGATTAAATTGATTCTAGATTCATAACAAGTTTCTAATTCATTTCGCGTAATTGCATAATCACAGAGGAATTTAATAAAATCCCGAGCACAATATTCGAGATATCCAATTTGCATTTGACTCGTCGTCACGTTGCATAACGCGGCGCATAATAACTCAATAGATCTTACGAAGTCGCTCGAGCGCTCGTACGAGGTGTAATACCCGGTAATTCACGAGGGCGATATGGGGCAACTCTTAGGGCGCTTCGTATACATACCTACAAGTGCAAATCGTCGTCATTGTCATCATCGTCGTCGACTATATGTGCCGCGTACAGCCTGGAAGAAAAATCTCACTTTAGCTTATAGTGTCAATTGAATGAACAGACGGGGTACGTGATTTATTTTTAGATCTGCATCATAGGGGACTCCGCTGCATTAAACGGTTACGTGTGTGCTCGTTCATGCATGAACGAGCTCATCTGCACCGCATCGACGAACGCAGAAAGCGACGTCACACGAGAGACGCGTCTGCGACGATTACGTCGAGACGAATTAAATATCTCTTCCTACACGATTTTTTCAATGCACCTATTTTAATTCGTCGTATCAAAAAATATTATATTTTAATTGTAAAAATTTAATCGTAAAAATTATTATATTTTAATATTTTAAAATATTATATTTTAATTGTAGAAATTTAATTGTAAAAATTATTATATTTTAATATCTTAAAATATTATATTTTCATTGTAGAAATTTAATTGTAAAAATTATTATATTTTAATATTTTTAAAAAATAATTTAAAAATATTATATTATTATTTTCGTGCTTTTTACGATAAAATAATATATATTTTCAATTATACATGCTATTTCCCAAAATATTAAAGATTCTATTTTCTCATCTGTTAAGCCTTTTAATATTGAATGATAGATAATAAGATATAAAATCCAGGTGTATCGAGCAAACATCGTTTACTTCGAAGCCGCGAATATCTAACGCAGGTCGATCGTATTACTGACCATTATCCGGTCGATACAACATCTCGTCTTACGAGATCTGTCGGATGCTATCCACTTGACGAGCTTAGTTCCGAAAGACGAGAGCGATAGATTGCATTTCCGCAAAGTCTGCGCCGGGTGTTAGAAACGCTTACGATTTGGCACAAACTCGCTTCGAGAAATTCCAAAGGGAATAGGATTGGTAAACTCAACTTTAGTAAGTAATAGAGGCTCAAACCCTTCACGGCCGCGACGAAGGATTTACCTAGATCCTCAATCAGCTCTCATCGTAACATCACCGTTCAAAAACTATACTAACGCGAATCTTCTCTCGAACTGCTTGCTTATATCTTTCGTAAGAATCGATGCCTTTATTGCCAATTTCAATCCTCCATTAAATTGAGAGTAATCTCTCCCTCCCTTTTGATTGTAAAAAATTATAATAAAAATGGAAATACTCCAGAAATATGTTTTATATGCGTATAAATTAATTCGAATAATTTTTTAATTTATTTATCTCTTCGTTTTTTCAAAAATGTAAAGAAAGGTACTAAATTATCTTGTACATATTAAATGTTACTATGATAATATTCATATTATAATTTTATAATATAATTAATTAATTTAATTAATTTTTTTTACTTTAGATCTTAGATTTCTTTATTTTTGATTTGTTTTTTTATTAAACCTTTTTTATTTTATTTTATTACTTATTATGTTCTTTTTTACTTTTTTATATCTATTTTTTATCTACTTTTTATTTTATTATATAATATAAATATTTTATTATATAATATAAATTTTTTATTTTATTTAAATTTTATTTATATTATTATAAATTTTATTTTATTATATAATATAAAAATCTCTTTTATTATATTACTTGTTATATCACGATATAAGATAACTGATTCTTCGCGTCTTATTCCGCGTTATTACCAAAACTCTTGGATAATTCCGCTTCAACCCCTTCGAATTAATGACCGCGAGTGAAATCGGAGCCCTCCGCCTACGTCACATCGCTCGTACGTATAACGACTTTAAACAAAGGGCGGAGACCTCGTAGACGGGACAAGAAGGGAGCGAAGAAGGAGAAAGGAAGGAAGGAAGGAAGGAAGGGCAGCATCGAGAAAGGACAAAACGACGTCCCAGCCCTTTCGCGGCGACCGGGCAGGATCGATGGAGCGCGATTGAGGGTCCTCGAAGACAGGATCCGTCCGTTCGATCCATATACACCTACCCGCGCGGACGTATAAAAACCCGCGCGGCCTGTCGACTTCCGGTCCCCGGGCGGCGACCGATGCAACCGGGGCTTTAAGCTCGCACAGAGAAGCCTCGGGAGTTTTTACGAGCACGGTTTATGGAAGCGAGCCAGCTGGGCTCGCGATAAACTCGCTATACCTACGAGCTTTATGCGTGTGTGTGTGTGTGTGTGTGTGTGTGTGTGTGTGTGTGTGTGGGTGTGGGTGTGGGTGTGGGTGTAACACACGCGTCCATAAAAACACATATATTCGCAGATTCATGCAATAGCGCACATATGCAACGACGAAAACACCATTCCCATATATCGCAAGTGCACGTGTGCGATTCCGCACGTATACGCGTGTAAAATTGCACCCCGCAATTGGAGCGATGCACATGTGATGCGATGAATTCACGTGTGCGACACGCGGCGCGGTGTTGCCCAATCCGTGTCCGTTTGGATGGTCGCGGCCCGTGCCAAAAACTTTCGTTTACGATTGCACGAAAATGTTGATTGGAGTATCGTTATGAGTGACACGTGTCGCTGAAACGTTTTCGTGCAGATTTATCGTGTAGCGGATGTACCGCTCTCACCGTTTACGTTTGTCAAATATACAGTCAGATGCATCATTTTGCAGATTTTTCGACAACTTTTTTTTTAGCGATCACAAAATGTGACATTCTGAAAAAAGTACCTTTGGAAGATATAAAATACACACAATATCTAATCTTTAATAATTTTATTCATACGCGATACGATATAAAATGTAATCAAAAGCATATGATTGATGATGATGTATGATGTATTATTGCTAATGTGTTACACAAATTTAAAAATAGGGAAGATATAATTATTATACATGATTGAGACAAAAATATTCCTAGGGCGTTCGATGCAAAAAAATCAACGATTTCCGTTTGAATCCCTCACCCTTGCTTTTATCTATCCTCTCGCCAAATGAATGACTTCAAGTCCCGTGTTCGCGTGAGAGATCCCATTCGAGTCGGCGGTGAATGGCTATATTCTATGGTATTGGTGGAGGCCGCGCGACGACCTTTCAACCGCACCCAGCTTGAGTCGCTGTCAGGACCCGTCGAGAAAATTGATACGAATGGTTCCAGCGAGCAGTCCCGATTCGCATGGACGACATACGTCGCATTAAATCGAGGCTCCTTGCTTTACCCGTTTATTAAAACGCCGTCACGCTTTACGCGACAACGACAGATTAATTGTGCGCGAGTAGCAACTGTTAAAAAAAGCTTCTCGAAATCGCCCGTGCTTATCGTACACACGATATATAATGACAAGCGCGTTTCCACGGGATGGATCTATATCAGGAGGATTAAACGAGGCGCGGACGACACACGTTTGACCGAAATGCAAATTCGGTCACGTCGAATTAAACCGACCATCGTACAGGCGCCAGTCGCGCTCGATGTGCGACGCGAGGGCGTCAATTACGAATGCACGAAACGCGTTTTCAAACACGATTGATGCTAAACGACACGCATACCGAGCTTTCAGAATTTAGCAAATAATCCGCGCGATCGTATTCGCTGCGTTCTTTGTGATAAAACCTGTCAATATGTTTTCAAATGTCCTACACTTTAATTTACCTTGATTATTGTATTTATTCTTCTTTTTTATTTTATTTAAGCATTTATGTAAACACAGAAGTAATAAATTATATAGGGATTTATAGACTTTGATAGGCAATTAATAAATTATATAGGGATTTATAGCCTTTGATAGGCAATTAATAAATTATATAGGGGTTTATAGCCTTTGATAGGCAATTAATAAATTATATAAGGATTTATAGCCTTTGATATGCAATTAATAAATTATATAGGGATTTATAGCATTTATTGATAGGCAATTAGAGATTTTTAACAACACATGTATTGAGAAAATAATAATATTAATAATTTTTTTAATCCCTCTCATGATTTTATTTTTCACCGAGTTATGCCATTAGATGTATAAATTTTAAATACTTGACAAATTTAGGACGCTATATAATATTTGAGGGAATATAAACAATGATACAAATAACGCAAGTAAATTCTGATAAAAGCTCACTTGGCACACGGCTGAGGCTTGAAGATTCCGTATATTCGATGCCTATAAATTTCGATAGACTTATTCCCTTATTTTTACGACGAATGCAATTGACAGCCGTCGTCGTTGTGGCATAGACATCCGCATTTCTTTCGCGACGTTAGCCGGGGGCGCGAAGAGGAACCGGAAAAGAAATATAACTCGACAACGGAGTCAGGAAGCCGGAGGATTCTCACGCACGAGAAGGATCGGAAGGTCACGCTGCATCTGCGACGAGGCGAACTTTGTTCTAGGGGCGGTTTCGAGAAGTCACTACTAAAGTCGTTCCATTTACAGACGTTGAAGAAATGGAATAGGATGTTCTCGCACGCAAAAGTAAGATAAAATTATAATTTCTATATTAACATATTCTTATTCTCGTTAAAAAATTTATTTAGATACAATTTCATTTAAAAAATACTTGAAAAATATTTATTAAATATTTAAAAAATATTTATTAAATATTTAAAAAATATTTATTAAATATTTATTTTAAAAATATTTAAAGTAGATATATAAAATAATGTAAAAATTAAATAAAATTGAAAACTGGTTCGAATATGATAATTAAAAATTAATTTTATTTACGTTAAAAATATTAAATTAAAAATAATGATAATTAAAATTAAAATCCTTGCGTTCCAGGCTGTGACTCTAATTTGCCAATTCTGATTTTTAATAATATATATATATATATATATATATATATATATATATATATATATATATATACATAAAATCTTAATATCCTTTCTTATTACAGTTTCGAATTTAAATTCGACAGCTATGAAGGCAAAGACAAAATATCAACCTCTTGTTTGTAAAACAAAGAGTACATAATGGGATTGTGTAAAGTTCTCTCGAAACTATCATATAAAATATCAACGGAGCAGAATATCTTCTAAAATGAGAGCATCGATTCGACAGCGTTTTCGAGAATAGATAGAACTCACAGTCAGTTAGTAGCTGCCAAATCGGGACAATTTACGTTCTAGCTCCGTCACATACGTTCTCAATTAAATAGTGTCATTTTGGAATCTCTGACAAGTAGTCGGAATAAAGTGATTTCTCGGAATAATGTCACGATTGTGTGTGTATATCTAAGTCTATCTACAAAACGAGGCAATTTAATTCTAATCCTGAGAGATATTTCCTAATTTAATTACCTTCTAAGTTAATTATTTAAATCTCTTCAATTATTCATTTCCCTGTTATTTTAAATATATATTAAAATTTATATAAATCTTTAATTAAAAATTAAAAATATCGCCTTTGATTTTTTCTCAGTTTTACATCATACAATATAATGAACATAGATACGAATAAAATTATACAAAATTATTTAAAAAATATATTTCCTTAATTTATTTGCAAAGTTTCAAATCCAAATATCAAACTTTTAAACTTTTCTTTATCACTTTCCGCGCAAAGTTGCTTATAAGCCAAACGTCGCCAGTGAAAATATGCAACTCAAACATGACAACTTGAATTGAGATTCGATTATCCGATAATGCGAGTACGATCGAAAATAGCCGCAGTTTATATCGGGTCACACGGTGAATATCACCAACTACGAGAGAAGTTAAGCGACGGGATAGATTGTAATATGCCAGCAGGAGAATTTCTCCCGCGATGTTCTCGATGGCATCGCCGCCAGTGTTTTCTCGGCATCGCACTTTGGCATATGCCACGTGTGTTCACGATATTATCATCGTCGACCGCGATAGATTAACTATCGAAATAGGCGTTTTATATCGGCGAGGTGTAAAGAGTCGTTCGATTAGATCCCCACTCAAATTTAAACGCAAAACTCGGGAAACTAGCTACTGATGTTCTGACATTATTACTGCTATTCCCGATTTTTTAATCGATTTTAAAATAAATCGATCAATTAACGAAAAATAATGAAGGGGGAGATTAATTGAATCCTTTGAAATTTATCGACAGGCCGAAATATTTCTTCGTCAAAATAAAAAAAAAATCAACAATTTAAAAAATAGTATTAATATAATAAAACTTTCTTCCTCTTTTAATTTGAAATAAATTTGCATGAAAACATTTAATTTCAAGGCTCAATTTGTATCCACGATAAATCGATTTGTTTAATTTTCTTTATCGTATTTAAAAAATCTATTGACTCTACGTATATAATTAAATATTCTCATATCATTTGTAGTTGATCAACGTTTACAGCTGATCTTTTATCTATAGATGCGAAAAAAGCGGCAAATCCTGCACGCTAATATTATCATAACCGGATTCAGTGTTAACAACACTACTCTTAACGTATCTCGAGCTCTAGATCATACAGCGATCAACTATCTCGAATGAATTGCGTTTGATGAATTCCGCGAATGCCGTAGAACGTTGCCAGCAGTCGACGTATCTTTGTCTCTTATACAGTGGCGTATTCAGTTTTTTTTTTATTATTTCTAGGCACACAAATGCGTCTTTCCTTCCAACCAGGTGTCAAAACTGTAACATGCAACAATATATCTTTAAATGTCAAAAAACACAGAGATTATCCAACACATACATCACTGAACTTCTCTTGAAGGATATAGGTATGAAAAATGTACCCAAAAAATATCTGTCACCTGTCGTGTGTAAAAAAAGAAGGATATTTGATCCGAGGAAAATTGATTATCATTGTTTTACCTTTTTTAATTTTAATTTAATGCGAGTTAAGTTTGATCTTTACATGGATTAATGTCGATACAAACTGCGAGGGCTTCGACAGAGATACCAGAATACGCCACTGCGTTTACAAAGTCGTGCATACTAGTCGCTCGCGTATATGTGTGTGAATATTACGTGTATGTGCGTGTGTACGGAAACACGAGCCTTGTGTAAGTGCATAGAACGCGCCAGACGACCGGCGCCACGAGGAATCCCCACGCACACCTGAATGCCGACCGAATAGCGACTGCTTGCGTAAGTCCGACGTACGACGTCGAGTCGAGTCATTCTAAGATTTCCACGCAGAGCTCGCTGGTTCTTATCAGGCAAACTGAATCGAAAAAATCTCGACAGGAAAAAACGTATACAGCAGCAATTCGTGCAACTTATATTTTTTTTCTTAATTTTAAATAGTGGCATATTTTTCAAATAAAGATAGATTTAAAAATTTCGAAAATGCAAAATTATATTTTGAATATTTAAAATATCATCGTATAAAAATATCTAATTTATTCTTCTTTTATTATATTATATTATATTATTATATTATATTATATTATATTATATATTTATTATATATAATATTATATTAATATTATATTAATATATTATATTAATATATTATATTAATATAATATTATATTAATATATTATATATTATTATATTATATTATATATTTTATTATAATTTGCGTAATTAAAATTACTGATAATACGTTTAAAGCTCCTTTACACGAATTTTTATTTTACAATTTTTCGTTGGAGGTGTGTAAAAGAATGCGAAGAGTAATCATCATGAATCATCTCTAAAACGTATCATATCGTAGTAGTAATTGCATGATAAGTTATGATGAAGCTTCCGGAAATGTACCTGCCATACTAGCTAACTATAGCGCGAGGACCTGTTACTATTATTATGCTCTAACGACCAGATAGCGACTATTTAATAAGCCCAAACACGTACGAATTACAGGACAATTCTTTCATTCGTTGATTGATACGTCACGATAATAGTGATAAAGAAAACCTCGCCCATTCGCACTACAATTTCTTCCTATTACGCATCCTGATTATGCACTTACCGCGCGATCCTTGAACCTCACAGGAATCATAATTCCAAGGTTTATTCTTACATCTCACGTAATCTCGTGCTTATCAAGTTTTTTTCATCGCGGATCATGATGGAGTAACTGCCACATGCATTTGCATATATTTATCTGGAGAGAGAAGAGAATTTAATTTTAACGCTGTCATTTTACTTACATATTTCCGGGCTTATCCAATTCCGTGTGTATTTTCAGAAAATAATTTTGAAAGGTATTTTAGAATAAATTTATTTAAAATGATTATACACATATCCAATAATTGCATCGAACAATAATTTATCAATGTCGTCACGAAATTAATCACGCATATGAATGGACTTTATAACTATTTATTTTAATATAATTTTAATATTACCATTTTTCGATATTCCTTTATTTCGATATTTTTGATGAAGAATTTATAATACAAATGTTAAATATGTTATTATATCTATGACAATCTCTAATATAATATAATTTTTAATATTTCTTATAATAATCTCAAAAAAAGTTTCTGTGTGAAAATAAAAAAAAGTCGATATCTTTTATAAATCTGCTGAAATAGTTCTCGTATTTTTCCTATTGCAAGAGCTTTCTGGCACGAATTTTTCAGTGTTTATTTTTGAAATATTTTGGAATTTAATAATTGAATTTGTTTTCTTCATCCTTCACGCTTTTATTTCTATCAAAATTTACTTCTTGTAGTTTATAATAAAAAATAAGAGAATTTTAAAGAAAAGATCTCAAGAAAGATATTTTAAATTTAGATCACCTATTTAACACTTTATTAATAAGGTGCAAATATACATACTTCGTGAATCGCCGAGCAGTCGAATCATCATCGTTGGAATGATTGTCAAACGTCGCGTCTATCGCGAGACTCTCGTGCGACAAAGCGTGAATTACGACAGGTCCGTTGCATACATTACGTTACTCCGGTATCCTCATCAGCCCGTCGTCGGGACGTAAATAAACGAGACGCGTAGCCGGGCTCGCGGCCTTCGGAAGAGAAAAGGCCGCGGCTGAACGGGACGGGACGAGTCTCTCTCTCTTTTTCTCTTTTTCTCTCTTTCTCTCTCTTTCTCTCACTGTATATAACCGCGGTTTTATCGTAAATTCTCTTACACAAGAGTTATCCCGCGCGCACGAAGGCGAGAGGCGTGCCTCGTGCTCGAAAACCAAACGCAGCCCACACTCGCCAATTATTTATTCGTCCTCTCTGCACGATCGATATTTCCGCATCCATCAAACAAGTTACTCAAATTTCGTCCAACATGTTTGTCGAAGATGTATTTAATCTTCTCCGATTAAATCTCTCCGCGACATTATTAAAGAATTATGTTTCGTTAAAGTCGAATGCAGCTGTTAAGTCAAGAAATTAAAATTTGAATTAAGAAAGTGCGTGCGAGAGAGAGAACTAAATAAATTTGTGAAATTTATAGACAAATAAGAATTTAAAAAATTATGAAAATTTAATAAAAATAAATTTAATAAATATAAATTTAATAATAAATTTATTATATAATAAATTTAATAATAATTTTATTATATAATAAATTTAATAATAAATTTAATTAAAATAAATAATATAATAAATTTAATAATAATAAATTTAATAAATTTAATAAATTTAATAAATATAATAAATTTAATAAAAAAAATTTCATAAATTTAATAAAACTAATTAAATAAAAATTTAATATTAGATAATAAGGATTAGGAAGTTTTTTTAGAAACATGTATCGCAAGAAAAGAAATTAGAGAAATAAAGTATTAAATTCTGAATTATCTGAAAATCTATCGAACCGTAGATAAAGCGCGCATCGGTGCATTGACAAGGACTACGGGGGATTGTCTGACCACGATACGTCTGCATTTCCTGAAATCCTGTTGGTAGTCAACGTACCGTGAATCACCGGCGTGTCTCGATAAAATCCAGGCACGTAGATCACTCGCGCGTACGTGGAAGGAATCGCGTTCGATCCCCGCAGCGCGGTCTGGGCGCGCCGAGGTCACCCCTCAGCCCAGTTTCTAATAAATCGATCCAAATCGATCGGGAATGCGCGATCCGATCCGAGTCGCATTATCCGCGAGACCGTCGGTATTTAATTGTATGGAAATCAGCCACTGTATGGAAACGTGGACGTATATCTTTATGCGTGGCAAGGTTAACGCGCACGTCGGTTCACCTTCTCCTATTGTTCTTTCTCGCGACCTAAGCTCTATTTGGATGCACGAATGCTCGAAAAAATCGAGATCGGAAGTCTCGGATTTTGCTAATAAATATATGAATGCGTGATACTTAAGACGATATATTTATTCGGAAGTAATTTCTTTTAATCTGATTAGTAGCACAATTAATTAATAGATTAGCGAAGGATAAATGCTTCATAATTTAACCTTTTTAAAAAAAATATTACATATCCATCATTCATAGATATTAAATATTTATTTTAAATATTGTTAATATTATAAATATTTATTTTAAATATTATTAATATTACAAATATTATATTAAATATTTATTACATGAACTTCTTCCAGGATAAAGGAAGATACACAAACTGATAATGAGACATGATTGGTCCTTCTTCAGCTTTTGTTCACGATTATCAAAGTTTCCAACTTTCTCAATCGACAAAAAATACGATCAGACGGACAATTATGGATAATAGAAACATGAGATTCTGTAAACGTCCCGACGACTTTACTCTCAAATGGATAAAGAACGAAGGGGTTGAGAGTTCTCAGGGTAAAGTTTAACGAAAACGGGTAAGAAGAGCGGAAAGAGCGAGTTTAAGTTACTCGGCTGTCCTGGGGATTGGGAAAGCCCTCTCGGTTCTCGGTTGCGCGAGGTTATTCTCCGGTGTCTCGGGATCTAGGAATAGAACTTTAGTCTGTGTTACTTACAGCACGTCACCGGTTCTTCGCTTCTCTTCTCCTCCCTCGTAGCCGACGAGGGACACGACTAAGGTATCGTTCACAACCGACCATCTGTCATCGTCATTCACGATTCTACAAAGTGGTAAATACGTCGCATCAACGCCGGCTACTGTGTTATTGTTCCCGATTAAACAGCTTTTGTATAGAGATTATTAAGAAACATCGAACATTTCTTCAATCAAAAAATATATAGTTGCCTTAAAATCAATAAATAAAATAAATCAATAAAATAAAATCTCGGATTCAACGAGATTCGGCTCGTAAAAATCGGCTCGAAAATAAAATTTTCAATAGCTATGTCTCTTCATCAGCTATATAATAATAAAGCGGAAAAAACAGAAGTAATGAGATTTGTATTTATATATAATAAAGTAAATGTCAAGTCTCTTCTCTCTCGACACATGTTAATGTCAAAAATGCATATTACATCTCCTTTTTTATGAACTTTTGTATAATTGATACATCACACAAATTGAATTTATGCAATGTTATTTATAGCATGAGCTTTTTAATTATTCTTCCTGCTCTTCTCGCTTTATTTGACTAATTGTCCCATTTTCTCTAATCACTGTCAAAAAAATGACAATTATGTAACATCATCCTCTATCTCTCGAGGATTAATGGGTGATATAATTTTTAAAAGAATCGCGCGAAAAGGAGGAAAATATCGGGCTCTTTTCTCCGTGAAAGCAAGCTACGACTAGAATTCGGTCGAACGTGAGCATCGCGAGGTGAACGTGAGATGACCCTGGTCCTCCCTGGTTATCGCAACCTCGTTTTCCCCCTCTATAAAACTGTCGATGGAGAAATCGGTCAATCAAAAAGAGCATTCTCATTATTCTCCATTTCTTCCAAAATCGAATTTTACCTCGCGATTTATGAAATTTATTAAATATTTTTTATTTACTTTATTTATTATTTATTTAATACTTCGCTAATCGACAAATGTCAACTTGTGGTAGGAGTTACTTTGTGACATAACGTGGTTCTCTACGCGCGAAATACAAGATGAAGAGAGAGTGTGACGCTTCTTTTCTCTAATTAAAGAGTAGACGCTTAGTCGAATTACATTTGGATCTTAGCGCGAGCGCATGCGCGAGATAGGGTTTAATTAAGCAAATCAAAGCGCATTTGTCGTTTCTGCGTAATCGCGGCATCAATCGCGTAATTGCGCCCCGTGACAGCGTGCATTGTACCAGACGATCTCTCCGTCGATCGATCTCTCGACCGGCGCCGCGGGCGTGCATGAATCACGCTTGCATCCAGATGACGGTATTCGTCTCTCCTCGATTACTGATTCTCTCCGACGAGAATAATAAACCTCGATGAGACCTTTCAAAAAGAGAGCCAGAGAAAGGATACCATAAATTTAACATTAAAATAAATTAATATTCAATATTTATTATTAAAATTGCCACGAGATTGTGTCTTTTTAATATTTATCTCATGGCGGATTAATACAAATTTATAAAAATTTTCCCCCAGAAATTAATTTACAGAAAGGATATAAAATTTTACAAAAAGTTGTGATATCCCTCTAAAAAAAACCTTACAAAGGTAAGAAAAAATACGCCAAGTACATAAAAAATATTCTACCTCGTATGCGACAAAATGTTTAATAAAAAAGTCCTTAAAAATAATTTACAGTATAATTTTCTCTCACAAACTCATTTTTCCAAAAAACGAAACCTCACCAAATAATTTTCGTAAAAAAATATTAAAAAATAAAATATCAAAACTAAATAGGAAATCAATAATTACTATTAGCCAAGTACTTAAGAACAATTTGTAAATTTTATATAATATTTGCCATGAAGTTGTCAATTTTACATTGTGGAAATATTATACATAAATTCTCCCTAAGAAATTAAAACGCATTTTATATTTATTCAGGAAATAAATTCCACGTAACCATGTATCTTTCAAATTTCCTTATCACTCTTGTCACGCCTCTATCGTGATATATATGCACGCGATTCAATTTCTCCGTGATTAAACAGCATCGTGATTCACACCGGAATCCAGATGACGCCGAATAAACCGCGTTCCCGAGGAGCGGGGCGGAGAGGAGGGGGCGGGTCGTGTAACGGAGAAGAGGAAGAAGAAGAGAGGCACACAGAGATGCGTGCGTATTTATACGACGCGCACACGTGCAGCACGAGAGGACGCTTACGCACGTATGGAACGCGACACGCGGGCACAACAGGGCGCCGCCGGTCGTCTCGCTCGGCGAGGTTCCTGGCGTCGCTCTGTCGGGTCTCCTGGGACCCTCCTTTCGCGCTCCTACGAAGCCCATCGAATCTACGATCTTCCCTCTTCTTTCCCCTCGACCCGTCTCTCGCTTTCTCTCTCTCTCTCTCTCTCTCTCTCTCTCTCTCTCTCTCTCTCTCTCTCTCTCTCTCTCTCTCTCTCTCTCTCTCTCTCGCTCCCTGTCGTCTCGGCGCGGGATACTTTCCAATTACATATTCGTCGCATCGCGCCTCAAATTCCTCGAATCACAGACTTTAGAAATAAGCCTATTATTCCGTCGTTGTAATCTTATTTATTGTTGTAGATTATTATTGCGAGTTAATTTTGCAAATTTATTCACCTTGATTATATTTGATTGCATCGTTGTTCGAGATTCTAATGTCACTTACATCACACAATTTAATTATTTTTATTTATATTTGTTTACTATTCATTTCACTTTAATTATTAGTATTTATTACTTTAATATTTAATATTTATTAATCATTAGAGTATTTAATTATTTATTTAATTATTTAGTAATAATTATTTAATTAATTACTTATTAATAATTATTTAATTAATTATTAGTATTTATTACTTTAATATTTAATATTTATCAGTATTATTATTTTAATTATTAATTAAAATGATAATCTAAAATTCATAAAAGTTTCTTACACCAACATATTAAAGACTTTTTTTTAATTTCCTCCTGCTTTTATTAACTCCAATTTTGATTTATTACGTTTAAATATGTTGCATAAAAATCTTCGATTGTGCTTATTCTCTTCCTCCTCTCCTTTTTTCTTTCTTCTCCTGCAAAAATTTATTCCGGAATAAATAAATCTTTTTATTTCTACTTTCGTTCTTCTCTCTTTTTCTCTCTGCCTTCATTCATTCTTGTCGCTCTCGCGTGCATCCTCGTCTCACAGGTTGGAAATACATAATACATAATACGAACGCAATTCTCCCTCGTACAAAAGTACGTACGCGTTACGCAGAACATCGCGATGCCCTCCCGATACGTCTACGAAATGGCCAGTTCGTGTCTACTGTAAGTTACGTCGTCTGCGGCTTCGGTTACGCTACGGCATGTTTTGCACGACGAAGTTAAATTGAAGAGCTTTCCCAGATGCACGTAATAGCTAATACATGCATGCAATTTTCTTCGCGCAGAAATATCTCTTATAAGAACATTAAGACTTTCCTTCGTCATGTTCTCTCTCCAGGAAAAATAAATCTATTTTTATTCGTATTTCTAAGCAGAAAATTTTCAGGACTTGCTTGCGACTTATTTTTTTAATCGAATAATTTTTCAATAAACATGGCGTGATCTATTTAGGCTTTCACGTGAGAAATTACGAGTGTAAAATACATTGGACGCATTTAATTAATTAAATCTTTAATTAAACTTTTTATTACTCGCTCCGATCTTCCTCCTCGCCTGCGTTTCCCTTCAGTTGCCTTCGTCCGCTCGGCCCCATCGACTGGAAATAATACACGTCGATGATCTCTCACCCTCTCGTGTCCATGCGAGCGACCTCTCGCCCTCCCTTACGCGCGAATGCCTCTCTCGCGAACGGCCTTTCACGTACGCACGATCTCACGCAGCGACGCTTTGTAGTGTCTCCTGTTGTCGCGTTCACATAATGAGTTAGGCACGTATAGTTCGCGTACCGAGATATCGCCGTTTACGCTTCGGAAATCAATTTAGGAGCCGCTAACGCCAGCGTCAGCCTCTCTAAAGATTATCTCCGTTACTTTGTTACATATTTGCGTTTACGTGACGTACAAGCGAAGAGAGACTAATAAAAAAATTATCGCACATTATATCAAAGTTTAGGTATGTATATTTTAATTTTATAAATTTAGATTTTTTTTTAGGGCTGTTTATATAAACGCTATATTAATTCTGCGAGTAACGATGATATATTGTTACTCCGTGTGCGATATAATCCACGACGAGGAGGGCAGCCTTGAGAGAAATAAATAGATGAAACGTTAACGCGGCCATGAAATTATCTCGAATTAGAGTAACATCGTCGTCGTCGTCGTCATTCGAGCGAACACGTGTGCTCCAACGTCGATGTCAATCTCGTAACCTCACGTTCATATGTCCCATTTGTCTCTCTTTTTACTCGATATATAATACATACACTCGCAGGTCGATATGTGCGTCAATGGCCAATCTGCCAAGCGTTGCACACATATCAACGCTATCCGTGAGAGATCGCTTGCTAGACAACGATATCGTCATGTGATACTACCGTAGGGTCAATCGGGGTAATTGTTGTAGAGTAGGGTAAACGTGATATCGCAATGAATAATGTATATAATCGTAACGATCGTAATTATAATTAAATATACTTGTTTCTTAATAAGCGCGAAAAATTTTAGGAGATGATTCTTTGTCGAAAATTAAGGGGGGTTTTTCGTATAAACATATACTCCTACATCCTTCCCTGTGGAGTTATACTCCTCCGAAAATAGGGGTAAAAATTGGGTTTGTATTTTTTTCTCAAATTTGGAACAAGTTAAAGAAATGAAATTAAGTGGATATTTTCTACTGGTAAAAAGGTTATTTATTAATATTTTTTTCAGCCTCCCCTATTGTTATAGGGGGATAAAACTAGCAACCCCTATTCAATTTTTTATTACAACTTTTTAATGGGCCGGAATATGATCATCTAAAAATATGCATTAAAAAGTTTTATTTTAAAAGATTTATTTAGAAACTTTTTTATTTCTTTTATTTTTTTCGTAAAATCAGTAGTTTTCAAGAAAAAAAATAAAATACGTTATCGTGCACAGCACGACGTTAAATAGCACAGATTTCGAATTACGAAAAGTTAAAGAAAATTTTAAAATAAAAATAAAATTAGAGTAAATGTTGGGAAAATTGGAACAAAAACAAAATTATAATAAAAACCTAAAAAATAAATTTTTTTTTAGATTTTTAGGTTTTTATTATAATTTTCGAAAGAGAACTCCACAGGGAGGGATGTAGGAATATATATTTATACGAAAAACTCCCCTTCATTTTCGATAATTTTAAATTAATCAAAAAATATACGTGTGAAGAGATAAAAATAATAAACAAATATTAAAAGAGACGCAAAATATATGCGTTTCTCGTGAGAAAATATACAATAAAGCTTTTGAATAATTACTGCGGACCATTAGAGGCGTATATTATATGCATTGCCATTAGATAACAGCTGCATTCGACGCTCGGTTCCGCGAAGAGAGAGATCGAACGAGCGTGGCCGGCTGGATAATTTAAATGTCACGGGGAATATCACCGCGCACACGAGACGATCGATGAATCAACAACCTGATGCCAGGCCGGCTCGATGGAGGAGAAGAACGGTCACGGTGTATATTCTACGTGACCCGCAACCCTTTGCCGTGTCTCGTCGAGATCGCCGCTGTTGTGTGCAGTTTATTATTGCATCATAGTCCGCTTCGGGGAACGACTCGCCTCTCATCCATGGATCGGATTCGACAAACCCCATCGTCTCCCGTATATTCTAGCTTCGCAGCGACATCAAAAGCGTCCAAATAATTACAACCATGAGCGGCATCGATGAGAGACTGCTGACGTGTTCATGTCGAATCTCCATTTGTAATCTCATCGCGTATTTTCATGCTAAATACCACGCCCGAGGCTCTGCACATAATGTAACGAGCTGACGCTTTAAATGCATATATTAGATGATATTAAGCTCGGGAAGGAATTTTTATTTCTGAATTATAAGCTCCTTCCAAACAATCATCCCATGGATTATCCATGAAAACAAGAGAGAAATTCTCCATCTGGTAATCGATATTAATCATGAACGTGGATATGGATTCTCGAAATCGTCAATCGACCTCGGCCACAACCAACTTGCTCTAATCTAAATCGAGCGCGTTCTCGCAACGACGCGCTCGTTAATTAATTATCATTGCTAATCGGGCTCTCTGAAAATCCGACACGCTAAACGCGCCGATGATTTATCGCGCGCGAAAGGTCATGTGCAAGTTCGCGCGATCCGGGTGCACCCGATCGCTCATACACGAGAACGATCGATTCATTTTCCACGCAGGGCGCGAGCTAATGAGATCGCGTGGGCGTAATTCGCAATCCTCCTCCTTTTCCCCCTTTCCGCGTTGCAACTTTGGCATTACGGTTGCGCAATGATAAAGGGCATCGTCGGGTTACGCTGCTCGTTGGAGATATTCGAGCGATCGTTGAATTTCAAATGAATGCGAGATTAAACGAGCCATTAGAAAGCCATCACATGTTTAATAGCACGTGCATGTCGGCGAATAACGAGGCACCGTGGCATTTATTTAGAGAGCCCGATCCGCGTAAACGATCTAGTGAGCGACTCCGAGGGAGTAATCGCGGAAAAATGACGATATGGAATCAACTTTATTCGTGTATCTTTTTTTGCACGCGATAAATCGCGCGCGCGTTTATCGGCGAGCTGTCAGCGATTATGATTATGATGTTGCGCGATCGACTGATATCTTTATTAAGAGTCGGTTGTCGAAATCAATGGAATTGTACCGAGATGCGTGCGTCCTGCTGCAAAATCGTAGGTCATTTATGCGAATTTTTTGCATCAGTGCACATGCAATAAGCGTTATCTATATAATTATACAAATATGTCGATATTAAACTGATCGAAATTCATATCAAAGTGACACAAACACAAGTTAGGATTAGAATGAATTTCTCAGAAATAATAATGATACGCTCGGCTGAAAGATATTGCATAAGAAAGAATTAACGAGAGAGAGAGAGAGAGAGACAGAGATTGCGTTATACGCAAAATAACGTTCTCGTATTATCGGACGCCAAATAATTCGTAAAAAAGCCCCTCTCGTTTATTCTAAGAATCCGCCTATCTTATCGAAAATGACTCAACCGACGTTATTGAACACAACATCGACAGAGATCCCGATTCAAAGGCCACGCCATGAATGGAAACTATGCGACGATTCATGACTCGACTCGCTTCGTGGAAGTTGTTGTTCCGTGGAATAATTCGCAAGGATTCGGAGAATTTCATCTTTGCGCGGCTGAAACATGGGACGTATCATTTTATGTGTATCTTTCTCATTCATTCATCGCCAATCACATTTCACCAACAACATCGAGCCTTCTCGAAGAAATAAAACAAATCGTATCACAACTTTTCGATAAGATAATAGATAAAAAATACATATATATTAATTTAAAAATCAACAATAATTAATTGTACATCCACACATTTTTAAAAAAAATGCGCGTTGCACTGAAATCATTTTTAATGCAATTTCCAGATTAATGTTGTAAGATTAATGCCTTCTGTGAAATATATAATATTTTATATAATATAATATAATAATATTTATTTTTTACATAATATTATAATATAATAATATTTATTTACACATTTCACCAACAACATCGAGCCTTTTAAAGAAATAAAACAAATCATATCACAATTTTTCGATAAGATAATAAATAAAAAATGCGTGAAAAAATACATATATATTAATTTAAAAATCAACAATAATTAATTGTACATCCACACATTTTTTTAAAAAATGCGCATTGCACTGAAATAATTTTTAATGCAATTTCCAGATTAATGTTGTAAGATTAATGCCTCCTGTGAAATATATAATATTTTATATAATATAATAATATTTATTTTTTACATAATATTATAATAATATTTTATATAATAATTTAATAGCATATTGCATTTAAAAGAGAGAAAAGAAAATATTATGCTTACTTATTAAAACATTATACTTATTTCATAAGTATCTTGGCAAAAGGTAAATATAAGTATCTTGGCAAAAGGTAAATATATATTTTCAAGTAAACGTAAAAATCGCGTGAAAAAAGTTTCTCCTCGTTTCTTCGCGTGCATTAACCGAACGGGGGTAAAAAGTCGTCGATGGTAATCGCAATAGATGACATTAATAGGAAAAACGACATGAGCGAAGTTCAACAGGTGGATATAGCGTGAGTAGCTGTCATTCGTGGGATTTATTTTCGCCTCGTATGTAACAGATAGCGACTACCATCGAGCATAGTAATCAGCGTGACGTGACCTAAGTAAGCCTAACTGACCTAAACCTTACGTCGACCTGTTGCAGGCGTTGCACATATATTCAATATCGCGCCCCGATACGTACGTCATCGCGAACGAAGCGCCCGAGTGATTTATGACGTTTATTGAGAGGCGTTTATTGTCAAAGCTTGCGAATAATTATTTCTACATCCCGGCACGATTACGTTAATTATTGCCTCGATCCTGCATCACAGACAAGTGATTGATCGCTAATGTAAATGCAAATGGCGATGCCGCAGAGATTAACCCGACGTTTCAATAGCGATGTTGCAACGGATATTCGCAATACTTCGACATTATATAATAATACCGCTCATTAATAACATGCATTGCATATTTAACTACGTTTCGCCTCCGCTCGATATCGCGTTCTCTCGAAAACATGTTATCGTACGCGTTAATTTCTAATTGGAAGATTACAATGGAGATCGATCTCCGATTTTTACGCTGTCGAAATACAATGTAAATAATTCCAGCATTACGCATCAGCTCGCGTTTAACATCTTACACTATTCAAAGTTCACGGACTATTATTAAACACAAGCTAGAGATACAAAAGTGCGACCGCAAAGATAAATTCATCGAGCTAAAGTCCATCCGACGACGATAAGACCACTGAATCATCGCGATTAATTAATCGTGCTATCTTAAACATCAATCATATTATTTCTCGGGTGTTATCTGAAACTTGTATGCCCCACATTGCTACATATCTATGAATCAAATCTGCGACGATCAATTTCTTTCTGCTTTTCAATGTCGTTTCACGCAGATGCTTTTCTGCAAAATTCAAGCACGGCGTTTCGAGGCGTCATGCAAATAAAAGAGATACGAAAGTACGCTCTTTGTCATTTCAGGAATCAATTTCATGCGGCATCTGGTGCGTCCTCCTTCCGCGAACAATCGAACAAGAGCAAACATATGGCGTTATACGCGTTATATTCGAGCCGATACATCGCGCTAATCTCTCTCATTCACGAATTCCACGTTTACTTCGCTTTGCGTCGTCGTGTCGCGCGACTTCGAACGTTCGATGAAATCTGGACGCCGCGACCTCTTCGGCAGCTGTTGCGTTCGCTCATACACGATGAGTCGAAATAGTTGGCGCAGCTGTCGGTCTATGAATAAAGACGTGATTTATTTTGTATAAATCACGATTTGAAGATCTCGCATAAATCTAGATCCTTGGACGACCTCTTAGAACTTTGCTAGATTTTATTTCCAATCAATCAAGATTGTACACGATGGTTCGTCACCAGGTGTACGCAAAATTATTATTTAATTATTATTAATTATTATTATTATTTTATTATTTTATTTGTTATTTTATTATTATTATTATTATTATTAATTATTATTATTATTATTATTATTATTATTATTATTATTATTATTATTATTATTATTATTTATTATTATTATTATTATTATTAATTATTCGTGCTTAAATTTTCTCTAATATAAATATTCTCACCTTTTTTGTTGTTTATTTGCATGTCGATGTACAAAAAGCCAAAAGCGACAAGCGTAACAATCGAGATTCCCTCTGCTACGTGCGATTCAAGTTTCTCTCTCTCTCTCTCTTTCTCTCTCTCTTTCTCTTTCTCTTTTGTCGTAGTTTGGCGACGTTCATAGGACGCGTTCGTGGAAATTTCTTAACCAGCGCGAAACTAGGTACGTCTCGTCGGTCCATTCATAAATTCCGAGTATCACGGCAATTTCGTTTCGCGAGTTTCGCGACTAGTGGGCACGACTATAATTGGAGTGACTCGCATTAAATTAGCGAGAAACTCGTGGATATGTGGGAAGTAGATGGAACGATGAAGATGAAGATGACAACACGCCACCGACGCGAGGCACGTCATATCTTGAAATTGTCGCGACTCTCCACGTGGACGTAATTTTATATTTGATTTTATTTTATTACTCGGATCAATAAATGACATTTCGCATTATTAAATATGTATGATTCGCAATATTATGTAAATAAATTTCCAATTTTTTTGCATGTGTATTTTTATGTTGCCCTTTGGAATAATTATAATTATAATTATAATTATATAAATGTTATATTATCGTAAAAATTGTAAGCAATTTTATTGTTTTCATATTAAATTAAAAATTTATTTTTTTCATAATATTTAAAATTATTGGATATATTTTATAATTTTCTTTTTAAAAATATAAAAAAAAAATACGATTAATAATTTTTCATTTAAAACGAAAGCATTATAACACTAATGTATCAATTATCGATTGAAATTAAGACACTTGTTTACAATTTGTAAACGAGAAATAAAAAAGAAAATTAATATAAATACACTGTGAAAGAAAATGAAAGAAAAATGAAAGAAGTGGGAAAAGATGAGATACAATTTTTATAATAATAGAAATAATTATCGTAAAAATTATATAAATCGTAAATATTATAAAAAATTTTAATGTTTTCATATTGAATTAAAAATTTAGTTTTTTCATAATATTTAAAATTATTGGATATGTTCTATAATTTTCTTTTTAAAAATATATAAAATATGATTAATAATTTTTAAAAATATTTAAAATACGATTAATAATTTCTCATTTAAAACGAAAGCATTATAATCACTTAATTCTCTTAATAATGTATCAATTACAGATTGAAATTAAGACACTTGTTTAAAATTTGCAAACAACAAAGAAAATTAATATAAATACACTGTGAGAGAAAATGAAAGAAAAATGAAAGAAATAGGAAGAGATGAGATGCAATTTTTATAATAATAGAAATAATTTTCTGTCAATTTTCTTAAATCGATAAAGTTTACAATTTCATCGAACGATGATCTTAGTTGAAAAACAGCGTGTTCTTTATTATTCAGACATCGTGCACTAGCGGAAGGCAACTTGATTGCGCGTTCGACGTGCGTGTCCGACGTATAGGAAGCTATGCTGAAAATTCCGGAACGTCAATGGACAATGGCGATTATCAACCCGCCTGACACGGAGATCTTCTCATTGAGGCGGGAACACTATACATGGCGCCTCATTCATGAATTCCAAGTATAACCGCAAATTGGTTTCGCCGGTTACATTGCCCAGAAGCTGCGTAATTACACACGCGTCTCACACATTCGCTTTCTCGATTTACGTACAATATCGAGAGCGATCTTCCTTTCAACGAAATATTGATTCGATGATCAAATGCGACTCAATGCAACGTATAAATATTGTTAAATGTAAGATATATTTATACGATTAAGTATTTTCTAGGAGTTGCTGAAAATTATTGCAAATAATGTTCACTGTTTCCAATGAAGATGCTTTATATTGTCATCAATTAATCATCTAAAATTTATGATATTTATAATTTTTATTTATATTTTTTATATTTATAATATTTAATAAATTTTTTATATTTATAATATTTATTTTTCCTTTATTATAATAATTTTAAACAGAGCAACGTCTTGATATCTTGTGATTATTTGTTAAATAATCAGAACAGATTTAAAAGCTTTTGCATGAAAAGTGGACGCAATAATTTATTCTGAGGTTGATTAAATATAAAGGCAGTTATCATTCTTGCAGCTAATGTCGAAGATCGACAAAACGAAAAGCCGCTAATAACGGCTTAATGATCCACGAAGCGGAAAAGCAAGCCATTAGTCTTGATGATCTCTCTGGAGATATGAAAAAACTGGCGTTAAAAATTTTACGCTATATTGATTAAATAATTAACGAGGCGAAAATTACACTCCTAGTTGGTTTAAGATGTCTATCGCGTATATGACGTGCAGCGTAATTAGCGAGTTCATCGCGCTCACCGACGACGGAATTAATGATACGTTTTGCTTAATTCCGTACAATAATTCATGGTGTCTTATCGAGAATAGGGGAAGTTTCGTCGAGTCTATACCCGGCGATCCTTTTCTTCCTTCACGACGACGAGTGCAACGCTTAACGAGCCGTGCCAACGTATAATTCGATCACCTAGTCAGACCATTCATGCGAGCAGGGAAAAGCGGGCGAAGAGACGCAACACCCATCAAACTCGTCAATGCGATAGCTCGTCGCCTGTCTGACGAATCGCATCGCCGAGAGGAGGAGAGAGGATAAAGAGACACATGTATATCCGGATCCTTTTTTCATGAATTACGCCGCCACCACCATTAAGCCCCATTCAGCCGCTAGTACGCAATTTGCGCCGGTGACGAGTCAGATACTTGACTCTAACGCTAATTGTAAGTGACCGCCAGAGTGGGCGTCACAGGAAGCCGCGTGTGGTGCATACATACACGAGCGATGCAAGTGTTTCCCAGAAAAAAAAGATCACTCAACGAGTTGGCGATTGTCACCGGGCTTTTATCTCTCAATTGCAAAAGATGTAAAAATGTATATAATTCGTTATAATTGTAATTTGACATTTTTTACTTATAGTTAATTAATTATATTAATACTTAAGAATAGATATTATTTCAAACTTTTCTAAGCTTATTATTTTATTTTAAATTTTATTTATTTAATTGTTTTTATTTATTTTTATTTTTATTACTATTTTTATATTTTTACTTTCTTATTATTATTATTTTTATATTTTTACTTTCTTATTTTATCTACTTTTTATTTTATTATTTTATTATACCTTTTTCATCAACTTTTTTTTTCGTTCTTATTTTTTTTTACTTTCTTATTTTATCTACTTTTTACAAATTTTTTTATAAGACACCAGATTTTTTTCTATAAAGAGAATAATGAAAATAATGAAGATGTATGAATACATGTTGACACTTTGAATTTTCCTTTTCTTAATTTAATCAACATTAAAGATCAGCTGATTGTAAAATTTAATATTGAATAATGAATATTGAAAAATAATATAATATAATATAATAATATTGAATATTGAAAAATTTAATATTGAATTTAATAATGAATTTTCCATGATTTATTCCATGATTTTTGCAGACTAAAAATTGTGGACTCAATTATAGAAAAAATTAATTTATAATATTAAAATATAAGTGATGTATAAAATATATTAAATGCGATATTCAAGAAGCAAGTGATACATGTACATATATTTCTATGTCTCTGAGAACGCATTGACGCACGCAAAACACAACAAATCCACTTAACACAGATACATAGTATGACGTTTTATGAATTAACTTTTTTTTTCTCGGCAAGCACGTCATGTCTCTTCTCTCGCGTGTCCATTTTTCCAGCATTTCATGGAACCGACATAACAGTAGTCAGCGTTTCTTTAATTGTACCTGGAATCGGTTAGGACGCGAAAATTCTCATCGCGTCTTATTTACTCCGTTTTTCCTAAAAATACTCCATCACGTCCCCCCTCTTTCGACCTCATTCAACTTTTCACAATCGAAATGTTCCAATTGATCGATGGATAATTTTACTCTTCCCGCGACTAGTTTTAAAAAATACATAACGACGAGTTTGGCAAATTACGAAATATTAATTTTTACCTACATAGTGCATTGTATTCCACATTATATTTTGCTGTATACATTACATATGCATATACATTACATATATATTAGTTTTGTCTGATTTTTCAAATGAAAAGATAATGTTATGCAAGAAATTCCCCCTCTTTCTCTCTTGTCTTTTAAAAATTAATTTAAATCGAGTGGTTTAAACGTTTGAACTTAATATAATCAAAGTCCGTTTTTGCACGACGCTAATTTTAACAATCGATGATGAAAATGAAAAATCAAACAAATCATACTATCTATCACACGCATTTCAAAAAGTTACATTACCATGTATGCATTTTTTTTCAAGTTTAAAGAGAAAAGAATTTGTACTTATTATTTTTTTAGAAGATTTGTTTTTTTTTCATTTCGTCTAAAATTTCATCGAAAACCTCTGATTTTGTTATGTATACAATATTTTTTTTAATGCGATAATTTTTTGAAAGAAGAAAAAGTATATGAAAGACAAAATTCAATTCGCCTACTGTTTTGTTTGTAACAATCAAAATATGTAATTTCAAAATTATCAAAATATGTTATTAACATATACAATGATATAATCATGTTTCCATGATACTGTGTATTTACGTCGTATTAATTATTATTGGAAATTAACGGATGTTAAAATCACTAAATTTCTGTGTACATTAACATATGAAGAGGATTCGCTCATGAAGCAATATTCAATCATTGTTGATTAATGTTGCCATGTAAACATAGGTACAAATATTTAAAAACTATTAGAATTATGCTTATATCCTATATTGTATAAATTGTATAAATTCTATAAATTGTACTAGAATGTACATTGATTAATTATAACTTTATCGTCTGAATAATTGCAAAATACTTATTAATAATCAAGAAACGTAATGTATATATATATAAACATAATTATAAAAAATTATTATTACATTATATTATTATTTATAGCTTGACACTAATAAATTTTTCTTATTCATCTTATTATATATAAAATATTCTGAGATTTTTTTATTGAGCGATTCAAAATCGTTCATTCTGAACTTTTTTCCTACTTCTTAATATACAACTGCTCGATACTGTTCTTATTTAATATTAAATGACAATTAATCTAATAAAATACATTTCTCGCAATCGCATCGGATAAGACGGCGAAAAATAAAACGGTAAGATCGAGTTAATATAGCCGCGAGCTACCCCGCATAATTTCATTTCCCTCTTACTGTCGATTAAAACCGCTTCCCTTACTTCTTCAATGTATTAAAACTTTCCGCAAAATATCGGGGACCGATTTTATCTCGACTCCCTCGCGCAGCGCGCGTCTTTATATAGATTTTCATGTGGTATAATTCAGGTTAAAAGTCCAAAGAATTCCCGATTAGTTTGTGCAACTTCATTTCCCTTCTGTCATCAATTTAAACGAATTTCCCGCGGCGCTCGTGCTGCACGTCGTAATCAAATAAATTCTGACTTTTAGAAAATACCTCAGCTATTCTTTGCTCTGATAAATCGTGTATTTCTATTTCTTGTGCGAGGTTGCTCGGACAAATCGATATGCAATTTATGTCAATGGTCAATATCAATGGATATAATAACGATAAAATTAATAAAAAAATAGCATGTAACAATTTCTGCATATAATTATTTTGCTAACATAATATTTTTAATCGTTAACTTTATCAAATCATGGAAAAGTGTGTATTATGATAAAATAATTGAATTTAATATTAAGTATTTCTCTCTCTCTCTCTTTCTCTCTCTCTCTCTCTCTTTCTTCTCATAAATCTTTGCTTTCCAATGCAATTACACACGAACCAATAAATACTACCTTAATAAGTGAATTTAATTGAATAAATGTTTTGAACGTATAAGTACACTATCTTTTTTTAAAATTAAATTACAAAAGTTGTTTAGTTAGAATTACAAACTTCTCTTTAAAGAGAGTCGTATACATGTATATATTCATTATATAATGGATAAATATAATTATATAATAGATAATAAATGATTCTTTCAAACTAATGTGTGCGCGTTGGCCTTTTACATTTTATTTAGCATAAGAATAAAAGATAATATAAAAAAATACGCAACGAGAAATAAGACTGACAAATCGAATTTACAATCTCTCGTGCAATTCTCCAAGAGAAACATGAATTAAAGAAATTCTTTATACATATGCACGCACATAAATGCAGCTCGGTTTACACTACGCACTGTCGCACGTGCGCACACGCGTGTGAGGCATAAAGGCACGATATGAATAATGTAAACTTATGTAACATCCCGTGTCCGGGAATGTTATAAATAGCCCTTACTGCGACCAATGCTGAGATCACACACGACATACGATGTATGTGTGTGTATCGCGTGTAATATATGTATGAACGTGTACGTGTACTCTTTGCCATGTATTGATTCGTTGATATGCGATTTAGCAAAGTTAGTGACATATTTACCGGCCCTTTTGACGCGATTAAGTTATGTAATCGAGAAACTATTCTAAATTGAAAAATGAAAGAAAAATACGAAAAATGCTAGCATAATCTTTCAATAATTGTATTGTAATCTTTTAATGATTTCGATAAAATTAAGGAAAGGAATTATAAGATTATATCTTATAACAAAAAAATATACAAAATAAAAGAAGTAAAAAAAATTTAGAAATAAATAATGAAAAAAATTTATAGATTTTCCAAATTTAAAATTTTTCTATAATATATTGTTTTAAATAAATAATAATTAAAATTATATATACATAAATATATGCCTAAGATTCAAGAATTTAAAAAGATTTTTACCATTAAATAAGAAATTGCAAAACCGAATAAACAAAAACAGATTTTCCTTTTACGATAAATTAATAAATTTTGAAGTTTTAATATAGTTGTCAACTTTACCGCACGATTTATTGTACGATCCAAACAATGGCCGGATGTTTCGGGGAAAGTTTCCAAACTTGGAATTCAATTTGAATTTTCACAAATGGATGGCATAATGTTGTACTTGACCGTACGAGAGCAATGCTACGAGAGGTTACAAGTCGAAGACGCCCGATAAAGATGTGATAAAATAAGAAATAAATCGATTATTTTAATCACTTTGTTTATTGTTGATATTTAAATATCGAAACAAATCGCTAAAAAATTTATAAACATTGAAAATTAATTTTTTGTGAGAAGTAAAGTTCTTATTGTTTCACGAATATCAAATGTATTTAAATTTTTCTAACGTGACAGACGAGTGATTATCTATGCGACCATCTACATTACAATCATTTGCATGCTAAATGAACAATTAAACATTCATTTACATTAATTCATATGGCTAAAATTGCAATCGAAAAAAGTAATCATGTAAAATGTTATCGATATATTTCATTATTATCAAGAGCACTCCCATAAACTTGCAACGATGCAAACTAAAGGAAATCGACAGACAAGAAAGACGGTTCAACAATTTCGTAGAACCATGAATGCGCGCTTCGGTTATAAAAGAAATCGAAGAGAGAAGTAAAGAAGGAGAAAGAATGAGTTGGCAAGAGAGTAAGGGAAAATAAAACACAAGGAAAGGACTCTCTCGAAGAAAAGAGGAAGAATGAGGAACGTGCATCGTCGAGGAGGATCAGCGGTGACCGCTTACTTATTCTGTTAGTTCCAAGAAAGACCATACATCGATATTTAATAAGTTGTCGACGATAAGTAAATTTCAAAAATGTCATTAATTGGATAAACGAGTCATATTAATCGTATACAGGGATAGGAGCGAAAAAAATATAAAAATATTTTCAACGTACTAATTTTTTAAGCAAAAATTAATTACAAAGATTATAAAATATATGAACCAATAATATAAAATATATGAACCAATCTTTTTCTCTCGGAATAAATTATAATTAAAAAAAAATGTCAGATGCGAATAATTTCAACGAACAAAAGGATACGTATGAATCAAATGCAAATAAAAATGGGGAAAGAGAGAGAGAGAGACGAAGAGAGAATGAAGCGAGGCTCATCCTGAATAATGAAGAGTAAAGAAGCAACATGAGAAAGAAGAACGGTAAAGCGTTACCTTGTGGAAGAGGACCGGTGATGGAGGATCCACCAGCCTGTTGGCTCTTCCGATTCTGAGAATGAATCAAAGATGGCTCCGACAAAAAAACACCTTCGTTGATAGTTTGATACTATGAAAGGGGGCGATGATCCCGGCAGCAATTGCGCGAAATTCATTCAAATATAAATGACAAATGAAACGATTTTATATTTTGTTCTTTTTAGACGATTTTATAACTTTTAATTAACGATATTTTTTGCAATTTATTATCGAACAATTTATTAAATATCGATACGATCATTCTCAGAATTGAAAAGCGGTCATCTTCCGCTGATCTTCCTCGATTTACGTTCTTTCTTTCCTCTCGGAGAGAATCTTCTCCTTCTGTTTTATTTTTTCTCGCCAACTCATTCTTTCTCCCTCCTCACTTTTCTCTTCGATTCTTTTTATAATCAAAACGTCACGGTTGCTTGTCAACTATTTTCTTAGATGTTCTATAATTTAAAAATCACTTTTTAATATAGTATAATAACGGCATTTTTGCAAAAACAAATTAATTTATCTGATATTTTATTTTTCCGATATTTTTTTAATAATCATATCGTTTTTAAATCGCATTAGATTACAAAGAATTAAAAGACTTATTTCAATAAAATGTATATTTCATATACATTTCTACGAAATTTTCATTTAATATTTCTATCTATTTCTGATAGCTAATAATTTAGATGAAATTTTGCCCTTTTTCACAGGAATAGCTAAAGAAATTCCAATAATAATCCCCTCCTTTGCTCCTTTGGCTGGATAAAAACCGAACGATTTAACGTGTGGAACAAAGCCCTTTCTTTTCGGTTCTAGTAGGCAAGAATTAAACGGTCTGACAAAGTTTCACGCGCGAGCAAGATCGAACGAGAAGGAGCGGTGGGAGACGTAGATAGAAGGAAAGGAGCAAAAGGAGCATCAAGGCGGACCCTCTCTCCGAGTGTGGAGTTCTTGGAGGGAACGCGATGTTCCTGGAACTCTCGCCATCGTGGCCCTCTTCAGCCTCTGCTTTACGGTTCAGCTAACTTTCTGCCGGCTCTTATTACGAACAGCTCGACGCTTTATCAGACTCGCGGATACGTTCTACACTTGGGTTTTTTCTACTCCTCCTACATCCTCTTCCCTGTTCCCTACTCTTTTCAATATTTTCCCCGAAATTCCAATTCGTCTCTCTACCTTCTGTGTTAAACTTGCTTGTGGGCTTTGAAGGTATCGATATCAGAATTTTAATATGCGAATAGGACCAAGATCCGTAAGAATGCACTCGTATACGAAACAAAAGTTTGTTTACAATCAAAATCTCGATGAAGAATTTTGAAACAGGAAGAAATTCGATTGCAGGTGTAACGAGGCAATAAATTCGGCACTGACGTGTACGTGGACAAAGTAATGATTTCGGTAACATTACGATCGTTATCGAATCGATACCATTGACCAAATTACATGGCGCACACTTGCCTCCAGGTAAAATTCGCCACAGGTAGAAGCGAGCACCGTATTGCCGCGCTTTAACTGCGATATATAACTGGCTTTTTAAAAGAGCCATGTCGGGAGTATTTCCAATCGTTACGAGAATTTTTCAACGGAATAGAAATTCCCACAATTTTAAAATCTAGAACAAATGCTCAATGTTTACTTATACGATATCAAGCACGATAAAAAAATTCTTTTCAGATTTTAGAAAATTTAATATTTAATATTTTAAAAAAAATTAATGCACTAGAAAATTAATGCACTAGAAAATTTAATATTTAATATATTAAAAAAATTAATGCACTATATTATTAGCTTATTAATATTATGATAATGCTTAGGAAAAGCGGTCAATAGTGCATCACGCGAAAAATTGTGACAGAAAATTGTGAAAGTTAATAATAACGATATATGACGTGTACTTTCTGCCTCGCAGAATCCGATGACTGAAAAAGTTATAACTTCCCCGTGTGACATAATCTCCTATAATCAAGAAATTGCGCGCAATGTTATTTTTATCCGTCGCCATTCGCCCGTCAGAATATTCGCTGTCGCAAAAGCAAGCGCGAAAAGTGGAAGGAAATGTCGCACGTCCATTATTATTCCAGTCGTTTCCGTTATCTACCTCGATTGCATTACGATCCCGCTGACATTAAATCGCGATGCAAATTCATTCGCATAAATACGCGACTAAATGTGATTAATTAAAGTCGTAATGCGCCGTATAACGCTCCCAACACACTTTTCACAGTGTATATATATACAGGGTTTCTTAATAAGTGCGAAAAATTTCACAGTGTATATATATACAGGGTTTCTTAATAAGTGCGAAAAATTTTAGGAGATGATTCTTTGTCGGAAATTAAGGGGGGTTTTTCATATAAACATCCCTCCCTGTGGAGTTATACTCCGAAAATAGGGGTAAAAATTGGGTTTGTATTTTTTTCTCAAATTTGGAACAAGTTAAAGAAATGAAATTAAGTGGATATTTTCTACTGGTAAAAAGGTTATTTATTAATATTTTTTTCAGCCTCCCCTATTGTTATAGGGGGATAAAACCAGCAACCCCTATTCAATTTTTTATTACAACTTTTTAATGGGCCGGAATATGATCATCTAAAAATATGCATTAAAAAGCTTGATTTATTTAGAAACATTCTTATTTCTTTTATTTTTTTCATAAAATCAGTAGTTTTCAAGAAAAAAAATAAAATACGTGATCGTGCACAGCACGACGCTAAATAGCACAGGTTTCGGACTACGGGAGAAGTTAAATTTTAAAATAAAAATAAAATTAGAGTAAATGTTAAGAAAATTGGAACAAAAACAAAATTATAATAAAAACCTAAAACCCTAAAAAATAAAAACCTAATTTTTACCCCCCTTTTTGGAGAAGTGTAACTCCACAAGAAGGGCTGTAGGAGTATAAGTTTATATGAAAAACCGCCCTTAATTTTCGACAAAGAATCATCTGAAATTTTTCTTATTAAGAAACACCCTGTGTATACATATATCTATACAAATGTATATATATCGCGATGATATCCATGATACGTGGGAAGAAAAGAATTCTTTTCCGATGATGGCGCAGGTAGATACGCACGATGAAGCTTTTCCATTGTAATTAGATGAGAGAGGGTTATCGACCGCCTCAGATCAGTAACATTCGAAGAGAAACAGGTCTTCCGCGAGCGACGCTTGTGTAGCGTCCACACAATTCACATCCACGGATTTACAATATCGTCGACACGCGTTCTATGTATTTGTTTGGATGCCGCTGCAACAGAGCAGAGACTGTCTCGTAACCTTGCTTAGAATGTTCCAAGGCTACATAGTGTCTCGTCGAGGTTTTATATCAATTTGCCAGACGCGATAAGAGTCTTTCATGCGAGGGGCGTGAAAATCTCGCAGCTTCCATCCGTGTAAAGTTTTACACATTTGTCATAAATATCAATTATTGAAAGGTACACCAGCAGAAAAAAAATGTTTCGACCGAAACAAACGTGATATTCCTTTCTCTCTTATTTTTAATATTATGATAATTTTTAATTTCTAATATTCGGATAGATTGTATACAGTAGTGAACAGTTGCTTTAAATTTAAAGAAATTGATGAAATTAATTTGTTTAATGAAATTAAAAATTTCTAAGACGTTTTCTATTTTTGTTATTTTGATTTAAAGCAACGCTTGTATTATTATTATTATTGTTATTATTATTATTATCATGACACGATTACATTACCGGCTTAACAAGGTTGCTATAATTTGCTTCTCGGAATCATTATTGCGGTTGTGGGATAACAACTGGTTTGCATCATGAGGCAAACTTTATTATAAAATTATTGAACTTCACTGATAATCGATCTACTCCAGCTATTCATTAATTCTGTTATAATTGGTACCTTTATTGGTCATACAAAATGCAGTGTATTTTATTTTTTTCTTTCTTTGACTTGCTTTACAATGGCAATTTTTTTGCGAGCGATCCTTCCGCGATGTTTGCCTTGAAACAGTGGCTTGTTCATCATTAAAAGACGAGGCGAGATTTCCGCGAATCGACGATCCGAGGAACGACTCGATCATTTCGATTAATAGACTCGTGAAGTCATTAAATCGCACTTAGATCACACGCGCATCTTCTAGGAATAATTTTCCTAAAGCTGCATTTTTTACAGGACGAAGTCGGGACTTCCTTAAACGATCTAACGCGATTGATCTCTCGAGACGCAAAGTGCGATGATCCTTGTGAAAATTTTTCCGCGCAAAAAAATTTTTTGTTACGTCACTTTATTTCCATGATCCTGTTAGCCTTACGTATTTTCGATTCACTTGTTCCGTAGAATAATTCGCGGGATTCCGATGCAAACGTGGGAATTTTACTCCAGTCACTTAAAACCGCATATTTAAAATACAATAACGTGATTATTTACATGATTTAAATGACAAGCATGATTTACGAAGAAAATTAACATTAAGGAACTCGTTCTGACAAGCGATTAATAAACCGTTAAATAAATGAGAATTTTTTGAAAAGCCAACTTTTTATAAATATTTTATAAATTTTTTATAAATACTTTTTATAAATATTTCATAAATTCTTTTATAAATCCTTTTTATAAATATGTATTTTATAAATTTTTTATAAATACTTTTTATAAATATTTCATAAATTTTTTTATAAATACTTTTCATAAATATTTTATAAATTTTTTTATAAATACTTGTTTTAAAATGAAGTATTAACGGCCGAATAATTATAAGCAAATCTCTCTTGATATATTAAATATTACAGGTTAACTAGAGATATGCTCTAACATTTTGTCTGTCCTATTCAATTCTAAATTGGCTGTAGCATTATTTGCTGCAAAATAACAGGCATGTATGCGTGTGAACTGCATTACGATGTGTATTTGTGAGGAAATAGCAATGCCATGACTGGCTCTGGCGTGGTGATCATAATGAGCAAGAAAAAACATCACTTTCACAAGAAACTCGCGATTAGTCAGCTTTAGATCCGCTCGGCCTGATCTAAGCGGCCACAAAGAAATTGCGCAAGTTCGATTCATTCGAAAATGTTTTCCGAGAGAGATAGAAAGAGAATAGTACGCAGGATAACTCATATTATTCGCCAGAGCAGATATTCTGAGCTGCTCGCGTTCTTGTATCTCATACCATTCGATAGTCGATTTAATAGATCCTGGAAAGCAATAAGTATCTAGAGATTCGCGATCTCGAGATGATACTTTCTGCGGTATTAAAAGATAACTATACCTAACATGCTATTTACACATAGTTCACCGCTATACAGTTAACTGCACGAGGAAATGCGCAATTAGAAACCGTCGTGTAATGCTTGGCGGTACATAAGGAATTCCTTTACTATGATAATGTAAGTCATAACATTAGATCTTCCATCGATACATAAGGTAATATTGCAAATATATATAGTTGAAAATTATATACATTTATAGAATAACGAATAAATATAGAATATATATAATTGCAATGGTAAATATTACACAACATCTGATATGTAAAATTACAAAGTACATATTAATATATGTACTTTGTAATTATGTGATTGATTAATAAAAGTGATATCGAACCGTTTTATTTTTCAATTGTGATTTTTTCGATAATTTATTAATTCCTATTTTCATTCGGCGTTTTAAAAATGCGCAGACGAATAAATATCATCTGGGTTATCTCGATTAATTAATAAAGAAATTAGGAATGTCCTATTTCATACATCTTACATATTGTTGCAGTTAGATGATTAAATCTAACACGTAATTATCTACATTAGCGCACAAATAGAACGCGATATTAATTAATCAATCTAACAAACCGAAACGAGAATATTAATTGATAATATTACGATTAATGTACAAGTGTATCCTCGTATGTTTGCATGGGAGGATGTCTTTCAAAATTTCAATTCACCGATTCACGTGTTAATTACTGAAATATCGATCAAAGTATTTGTAATCAAATTATATTCGCAAATAATACGATAAATACTTGCGATCAAATTTTGAAAAAATGACTCGATATTATTCCAACGTCGGCGTAGAAAAATCTAAATATTGTTTTTTTTTCTTCGCGGAATACGCGCGCGTTAACGAGAGAAGCAGCGGTGCAAACGATTTCCGTGAAAATTGAGTAAAGACGTTGTTTTTGCCACGCAGATATATCCCGACTTCCTTGATCGAGAGCCACCATTCGTTAAGTCAAGGTAATCACAATTGTTCTTTCATGCACCTTCTAATTGTCGGATATGAAAATTACCTTTTCTTGGTATTATATTAATCGCTCTTGAAAACGCGTAATTTTAATTTATAATCCTATCAGGCTTAAATATCAAGGAAATTTAAAAAAATACGATTTCCTCTAGCCTTTGCAATTCTTATTAGAAACTAACAATAAGATGTAATTATAATGAAAAGATTGTAATAGGAAGAAAGATTAAATGCAACTGTGTGCATCATAAATTTCGAAATGTTTACTATATAATAAATCATTCGCTTATGACAGTAAATCTTGTGAAATCAAAATATACAAAAGCAAAATGACGCGATTGATCCTGGAGTTCATGTGACTACGATGATAGCCACGCAATTCGCGTATCTTGAGTTCATTCACGCATAAAATGCAGCATTGACTAATAATTGCATGAAAGATTTCATCGTTCTAAAGATAAAATCGAAATTTATGAATACACAGTGGAAATATAATTTTCTAGAGAAATGAATAAATAAATATAATCCATCACAAAAGTCTCTATTATTTTAATATATTTTGATTATGATTCTGCTACAGAAAATATTTGGAAATATATAAAAATCTTTTAAAATAGAAAAGATAAAGATATATAAAGAAAATGAGAAAATGTAATAAAATAAATTAATCAAAAATAAAATATATCGAAAGATTATTCTAAATTTTTTATTCTCTTTTGAGATAATCTTTAATAAATCTAAGTACTCGTTCTCAAATATTCCGGCAAAATAAAATTTGAAAATATTATATAATTCATCAAATAAATTTCTAATATACTTATTTATTTTTTCACTGAAGTATTATAATTTTTTTACATATTTGCATGCTTTTTTAATAATCGATTAACAGGAATATGATTCGCGGTATATATTTCATTTCACGCGAAGCTAAAAATGATCTGTCATTTCCGCGATAGGATTGTTATTAAACGACAATTTATGCGAGTATATCGCACGGTAGTCTATTTGCGAGTAGGTTTCATAAACTGCGTTAGTTGTGCGATATCTGATGGATATTATCTCCTGCAATTATCTCAGACGATAATCAATCTGCAGATGATATATGCAAGAATGATAAAAAAAAAAGACAAGATGATAATCGCGATAAAGAGAAAAAAAATCTATATAAAATCAAAGAAACTATTGAATGTAAATGTTGCGCGGTAGCATTGTTACGACACGAATGCAATCGTAATGCGCGCCTAAAGTGCATTTTATGAATGCCATTACGAGTGATGTTGTGGCATATGGAATTAACTGCGATTACCATGAGTGCAAGTGTCATAGGCGAACGCAAAGTAACGGTATACGACGCCGATTGCTTCATTTCGTGCCAATAATTGCATACAACTGAACGTACGAGCGAATCAAATGCAATTAATCGCGGCTAGAAAAGCAAACGATAGCGCAAAGTTTACACACATCATATAATTAACTTTGATTTATTTATTCCTGTAACGAAATTTAAAGCAAAAATTAATGAACAAATTAGAAAAATTTTAAAATTCAAAAATTAATTAACAAATGTATTTTGATCAAATTATTTCGTTTTGAAATGTGAAAACTATCGTGTTGCACATCCAAGAATTGGCCGCAATTAACGTAAGCGGAAATATCGATGGAACGCGTGTCACGTTATATATAAAATCGCCGGCACGAAATTGAAATCTCAGTTTTCAAACTCCGATGAGGCTTGGAGCGACGCCAAATCGCGCGGCGACGTCTCACCCCGCGCGATTTTATTACATCGGAACGATGTCACTATGTTTTATTTGACGCGGTTATATACCACTCGCTTCGATCCATCATATGTTTCCATATGTTTTCTATATTTCAGTATAAATCCAGAATTACACCGTCCTAAAATTTAATAATAAATCAATTTTACATTCCATTATTCCAAATATTGCGAAATTCTCTCTTGTCGATGTCTTGCACAAGTGACTTCACGTTTCTCTTCTTTTGCATACTTGAAAAAACTCTCCTAATAAATGTCCTAATAAACCATCTTGGTTATCATTCGCGATCGCACGTGAAAGTGCAATGCAAGAGTGTTCATCAGAAATCGCCTAAACGCGTGGCTACTCGCCTTCAAATTATAACAATAAAATGATAATATTAACAAAAAGAGCGCAAACATGTCGGTTAAAAAAATTTCTATTGCATAGTTTTAATATTCTTTAATAATTTCTCAAAATGTTGGAAAGAATATGTTCAAAAAATTGATAGAACCTCTTGCGATTTGTAAAAATTACGATTGAGAGATATTGTCAATATATATAATAATTGTTACATTTTCATAAACGTTTAGAATTTACAGTGTGTCATAAAACCATCATTAAATGATATTTTAATTATTATTAAAATTACACGTTTACATTATATCTTCACAATTATATGAAATTTAAAATACTGAGTTTTATTCCTATTTTTCGTTCATATTTATTCAGAAATAATTAATAAAATAAATAATTAATTAGTAATTAATTATTAATTTTATTAATTAATTATTTTATTAATTATTTCTGAATAAATATGAACGAAAAATAGGAATAAAGCTCAGTACTTTAAATTTCATATAATTATAAAGATATAATATAAACGTGTAATTATGAAGATATTTAATATGAAAATTAAAGGATCTTTGAAACTAAAGCAAAACGTAACACTTAATAGATCAATTGTATATCTTAATCCATTTTAAATAAATTTGATACCAAGAAGAATCTAATGTCGAGCCTGCCTTTTTACCTGAGCGCAATTTCATTAAAATAAGATTCAAGGTTGAGTTGAGATTTGTGAGCCTAAAGTACTTGTGAAACCAATCGGCATCTTATTCCGTGGTATTAGATAATTGACGATGAAAAGAGCCATTGGAACGAGAAAATGTCACGTCGTTTCCACCGAGAAAAAATCTGCTCCCTCTTCCTCTTCTTTTTTGAAGGGAAGAGATGAGAGTGACACCACTGTCGACTCGATGGAGCAGCGGACTAATGATTAATCGACGACCCGACATTAAAATAGACATCGGGTATAGGATCGCGGTGCGGATCCTGATGCGTTAAAGCCGCGATTTGGAGATCCGCCAAAATTCGGTCATTTGGACCGCACGGACGGACAACCGAAAACATCGACGAGCCACCAGGAAGGATGGAAATAGGCGATTAGGCAGATGCGATTAATTTGGAAAATATGTATCCCGGTGATTCCCTTTCTTGTGGGCGGTTGGGGAACTATTTATTCCGACATTTGCCACAGCCAAGGAAAACAGTATATTTTGCGTAATATCCATTAAATATAAAGTTTGCTATTTATAGTATGCATATTTTGATTTATTTTCCTCTAATTTCCAAAAATAAAATATACTCATTAAATTAACAGCATCTTGTTTTACTCAAAAATTAGATAAAAGAAATATAATTAGATTAAAAATTCATTTATACACGATAATATTAATTATTTAAATTTGTCGGATAACTAATTGTAAGTAAATTCTAATAATTAATCCGATGTGATTTACAAAGATAGCACATTAGTCAGTGTTCCAAGTATTTTGCACATCAATAATTCAACATCAACGCGAGGCCAAAATTACATCAGAAAATAAAAAAAAATGCACCGTCCTTTTTTTTCGCAGGAGGCGTCAGGACAATATTTTAGAGTATCTGCGTAAAACGCAAAGTATACATACTATTCCTGGCGAGCAGTTATCATCTGTCATCGCCATCGAATCCTACGCACATACGAACATTGAATTTAATTTATCGCTTGCGTTTAACAGGAGTAACATTAATTTACGGGCGCTTACCGAAACGCTTGCCAAAGGATGGGGATGGCGTTTAAACTTGGCGATAATACATTACAATAGATTACAGAGGAGAGACGAAATTTTGTGATTTATCAAAAAAGAAAAACCTGGCAAGGTAACAAACATTGAATTTAACAACGCGATCGATCAATTATCTAAAAATACACGTGAATGCGAGCCTTCATATAATGAGTGTTCACATAATGTATCACTTAGTGATGAATGCAAATAACCTCGTCTTGATTCATTGCACATTCGACGATACCAGCGAGAAGAAAGAAAAATATTCTCTCGCGAGAGATGGCTTGAGACGATATTTCGAGAGTCTCGTAAGCCATTAAATCACCCGACTTTGTCACCTGATTTCTTCTCAATTGTCCTTTATTTTTCTTGCATGAAAACCGAGTCAAATGCCGGCTAAATCGAGCTTTTTTCCCGCGAATCTCCGCGAAAATCGTCTTGTCCGGCTTGACGTTTGCACAATTCAATACTGCGCAGCGGAAGAAATTATTTTGAGTGCATTACTCACGGTGCATCTGTTTGAAATGATTCGCAGAAATTACGTAGCCAGAATTTTCTAAGCGCCGCTAGTCTTTAAATACTATATCGCAAAAATATCCGCGAGAGAGAGATACGTTTTAGTTGCCGCTCATATATATTTATATTGCATAGTTTATATAGATTATCCATGTAACTTAAATATTTCAATATTTCAATGAAAAAAATAATAATTTAGTCAAGTTAACAATTTTTTTCTCAATTCATATATATAAATATATATATATATTAACCGAAGTAGATGCAAATGCGATCTTTCGCGGCAAATATGTCAATTTTCATAACAAGAACTCAAGCCTGAGATTAAATGTTTAATGAAGAATTTTCAAACGTTGAGAAAATCAAGGGAAAAAATTCCAAAAATAAAATAATAAAAAAAATCGCATTTGCATATAACTCCTAGAAGAATTGGAGATAAATATTTTAAGCAGTAACACAATATTTAATATCGTTTTTATAAATTTTTGCAAAAAATTCATAAAATTCTAATATTAATAATAGACGAATCTCTCGCAGAGGTCATGTTTTTCTAGCAAAAACGTTCGCAGGGAGAAAAACTATACATTAGTAAATATCCGCCTTTAGAAGTCGACAGATTTGCGGCACGCAAACTCGGCGCAATATGCTATAATTACGCTTTCGCCGGCGGCAAATTAACCGGCGCACTTTCGACACAATGTGTACGCACGAACGATTGTTGGAAAACGCGTGCACGCATATACATATATATCTATGTTACGTGTGTCGCAATTTTGCTTCACGCCCGTCTCGCGGATGCGAATAATTGCATCGAGCGGCGCAGCGTGCATTGCAGTTTTCTTCCCGCGACACATATACCGCACACATGAATTGGCACGACGTCGACGTATCCGCGTTTTACAATTTTCCGGAAATAACAAGAGAACAGCCGCACGTTGTCGCTTTGCCAGAAATTCGCCGCTCTTTGACGGATCGCGCGTCACGAGAGTTTCCTGATGCCGATATAGATTCGCGAGACACTCGCGAATTGGGCGAAACGAATGCAATATTGCAAATTAATGTAAAGAGAGTTATGAATCGTATAATTTTATAATGTGATATTTGTGCGATATATAATGTTACGCTCCCTATAAAGATCAAATATTGATTTATTAACGTAATCATGGCTTCCTGCTTACGGACAGTTTCGCATTTATTCGCATAATGCGATAAAGGTAATATAATATGAAGATAAAACTGCCGAGGAAATTTGATTAGGATTTTTTGCGCAACGAAATTCCTACTCGCGCGCTTGTCACCGGGCCAAAAATTTATCATCTTTTGATCTATCGCTCTCGCGAGATATATGTGTGTCGACGTAAATTAAGAGTGAGCTCACAATGTGCCGACATACGGCTTTTCATGAAATAATGACGTCAATCGTAAAAAAGTCGTAAAACCTTCGTATCCAGTTAACGAAACGATCCGATATATACTTCACCCTTCATAGGATAAAGTGTAACTGCTGAAAAAAGTTCCTTCTTGCTATGTTTTTAGAAAAGTTTTAAACAAAAAAGCTATCAAAGCACTTAAAAACATTGAAAAATATTTTTCAAAAAATATTTTTTAATTTCAATTATTATAAATAGAAAAATTAAGATTCAACATTTGTATCTATTTATACATAATCAATTGACATTAAAAATTATTTTTATATATATATACATAATCAATTGACATTAAAAATTATATTTTTATTTGTATAAAGTCATCATCGATTTTGGAATTTATCAACACGTTTTCGATTTCTCGACGAGCAATTTACAATTTATTTTTGCGAAAGGAAAATTCTTCAGAATTGAGTCCCGCAAAAATATATATCATTGAACTACCTCAATATTCGATATCGTAAAATTGCGAGATTTCGCTCGCAAATCGAACGCGTTTGCAAAACGTAAACATTATTCAACATTCGCTCAAGCGGTTGTCGAATGAAGCGAATCACGGGGAATTTTCTGAGAAAGTTAAGAACGATGGAAAAAGAAAAATAGAAGAGAAAGGAGTGGTAGAACGGAAACGATGCAGGCTGACGAGGTTCGCACTTTCTCATAGATGACGTTTCTATTCCCGGGAATTCTCCACGCTACGTTCGCAACCATTTCTGCACGCTGAGGTCATTAGCGAATTCTCTCGAGAGACTTTGATCTATTTCCTTTATTTCCTTTTTTTCGCAAAATACTGCATAATGCGACCGATGTGAATCATGTAAAAAAAGAAAAAACAAGAAATCATTCCTTTTCTTTCACATCCTGTAAATTATATAGTTCCAGATGCTTATGTTGCAAAAACAAATAGAATAATTTTCTTTAGAAGATCTTTAGAAATAAAATTGTAGATTGTTTTTTTTTAATAGTGGACTTTAATAAAGGCTTCTTTAACATCTTTATAAATTCTAATCTTGTTTTAAGATACAGGGCATAAGATAAATATGCAAAAAGTGTCGGATCCAGTGAGTCATCGTGTTTACATCATATTTCGCGTCAGTGCAAAATTATATTTACTACCAACTAATATGATGAAACAGCGTTTTTTTTTCTATTAAAGTTTACGACATTTATGATAACCATACGCGAGACCGTTATCGAATTAAGAAACGCGAGATAAATTCCTAGAGATATGTTTCTCAATCAACATGATTGTGCTGTTTTTAATTTCAAGTAAATATGCAAATATTTAAACTTGCATTTCACGAAAGACTAGGAAAATATATTTATAATCTCGAAATTTTTAAAAAATATATTTAAAGATAGATATTTATGAAATATTTTACTACAGTAATGTTAATAATTTTTATAATCCACTAAAAATTAAATTAATAATATCCAATTTTCTCAAAATATTTATCATTCTCCAATGATGATATAATGTAATAGACAAACATTTATTATATAAATTTTGTAATACGAATAATCTGATATAAGTTTTGAGAGCACAAAGAATTGAATTTGGACGGAAATATCATCCGGTAAATCACTTTATGGAATTTCAGAATTTGCTATGGGAGGCGTTGACAGATTCTGACAACACCAGTTGCAGCCAGCATTTCTGGCATTGCGAATATAATGCGAATAATGTAAACGACGTGTACAGTGAATATCCCAAGTGAAAGCAGATGCGTTTGACCGGCCGACAAATGTACAAAAGGCCGTTGTCCCGAAACAACGATTTCAAATGAAGAAGAGTTTCTTAATGATTATTTTGACGTTTACATATTGAACTGATTTGTTGTCAATGTGATAAGAAACCTCTAACATTGATACTTGAAAAATTTCAATTGAAATTAAAAGTTTCAAAATGTAAAGAAATTAATTCCTATAAATATCTAAAAAATATTATAAATTATTAATAATTATTAAATTAACATATTTTTTCCTACCTGTCAGTTATTGTTTCTAATAAATGTGTTTGATATACGCGGAATTCTTTTCTCAAAAAAATATATATTTTAAAAAATCTAACATAAATGCCAAAACGTATGCTCTCTCTCTCTCAAAAAAAAAATATATTTAAGAAAAATCTAACATAAATATGAAAACGTAAGCTTTGAAATAAAATAAAGCCTATAAAAATACACATACATACAAAATACAAATTGTCTTTTCTCTTAAAACTGTAACTAAGATCTGATAAAATTTAATCAAATCTAATTTGCAAAAAATATTACTCCCTTTATTTTTATAAAGCGTACTAAATGTATATTAAGAGCTTTCGCACGAGTTATAATAAAGTTTTCTTATTCACAAAACTTTTATATCTAATTTTATGCAACAACGATATTACTATCAAACGACACTTTTCTATTCGAGTGTGGCAAATGTATGTTTCCATCAAATTTCTGCAGAAACGACATTACGTAGAGTGGACACGTGTGCCGCGTTACAAGAAAAACCGCGAAGGATATTCTTCAGAGGAGGCAAAGTTCTAAGAAAGTTTCGATTTCTTCGTATCCTATGCAGTTCGATGCAACAGTTCTTTGCGAATCTCGTCATTTCCTTCGCTCGCTCTCGCTTCGCTTCCACGAAAGTTCCATAATGTCGCAGCGCGCTTGTGACATTTTCAGTTGGATAAGTATGCTCCTTATTTTATTATTTTCTCTATAACAAGATGCAGAACGTTTTTTATTCTCAAAAGAAACCTCGCGGATCGCAATAATAACGCAAGTAAGAAAAGAATAAATTTTTAAATAAAAAGTGGGATATAAAAAGAAATTCAATATCAGAAAAATAATATAATAAATTTTGATAAATAAAATAAATTTTAAATAAAATAAATTTTTGATAAATAAAATAAATTTTTGATAAATAAAATAAATTTTTGATAAATAAACAAATTTTCGAGATGAATTTTTTTAGAGCATTATATATGCAAATTTCTACAAAGAATATTAGCAACATTGAAATGCTACAAATTTTTAGCACATCACTTCTTTTATTTGGAGATTTTGATTTTTCCGGATTCTACATGTCCGTTTCTTCTCATATTAAAAAGACCGATCGCGAGCGTTAACCGCGAATATTATTGTAAATGGAATATCAACGATGATTTATTGACAGAAGTCTGTATTTAAAAATTAATTTCGCAATATGACATAACGTTGACGACGCGTTGCTTGAGCGAGCAATAATACGTCGATCACGGTGTCATTTTAATAACGTCGATCAGCATGTCATTTCCATAAAATCGATCGAGAATCAATCATCTGGATGTACCTCTCTATCTGCTCCGCTCCGAATACGTTACTTATTTTGGAGTGTTTGCCAATAGGATTAATGGATATAAACAAACGCCGCGAATTAAACATACATTAGAGATGTGTGGAAAATAACCTGCGTGAAGAGCGTAATATGTAACAACGTTTAATGAAGAGGGATAGAATTAATGACCGTTACGTTAATTTAATTATCGCTGTTGACCGACTGTATATCGAACGTACCTCGACATTCGATGCATTTATTCGAAGCGGGCTATTATTGTCTGCGTAACGCGGCGGAAAAATCGCCAAAATTTAAATACTTGACTCTAACTTGATAAAAACTACAAACAATTAATCGTAACAATATTGATCGACTCATGTGATTATCTTTCTATTCTTATATTGCATGAAAATACCTTAAAAAACAATATAAGTAACAGCATAATGACATTAATGTATAGGGAAAAAATTTTATATTAATTTTTAATTTTATATTAATTTATATTAATTTATATTTAATTTATATTAATTTAATTTAATTTTTATATTAATTTTTAATTTTACATTAATTTTTCAGATATTTTATATATCATATTAAATTATCTTGAATAATTTCACAAAAGAATATAATACAGATTGTTAAGAATTCATATAAATCTGATTTATAAAAATTATAAAGAATAATTGCTGTAGAGACGATAAAATAATACCTGTTAATATCTCGATTTATTATAAAATATGAGCGGTAAAACGCAATATGAAATTAATGACACGTGAATTGAAATCTCTTGACACAAAAGATCAGTTTTTCAATAACTCTGAGCAGCACGATTGTCGTTATAAGAACGATACGTGCTATTCATGTTGCGCAAAAAATAAAGATTGAAAGCGATATGTGTAAAAAAATAATGTACAAAGCGCTAAAGCATATCTTGAATCGACCGAGAAGTGGGAAACACGTGACCCGGTTGAACCGTGGAAGACCCCTCTCGTTTTGCATTTATGACATCAATGATTAATGTCACGTCTCGATCGAACCTGTTTCATCTCGTGATGAGTAACGCATGACATCAACCTCGATTAGACGACACCTGGTCTCGCGTGGTTCATTGTTTTCATTCACGTCATCGCGAAAAAAAAAACGAATCCTTATTCTAAATATTCTCTGTGATAAAAACGTTCAATACACAAAGTCAAATAAATAAGAAAAAATTAAAAAATTTTAATTTATACTCAATATAATCATATATATTTAATAACTAAAATTAATGGAAAAAAATTCTTTATGTGTCTCTATAACAAATATTTCTTTTTAAATACAATAAATGTCGATTTGATATGATGATTAAAATCGCATAAAAAAAGCGTATTAAGTCAGCAAGAAAACGTATCGTGATTATTTTTAAAAGCATCATAATTCTTACTTGCTTCTACGTATTTTTAAATATATTTTTAGCGTTATGTTTTTTCTACTGTTTGAAAGATACATGCATATAACGTCGGATTTTTTCCCGACCTGACGGGTTATCATCATCGAGCGACCCAGAACTGTTGAAAAACATTTCCGTATATTGATTCAACGATAACCAAACCAAAAACTGACTTCTTCTTAGATATGAATCATACATGAATACGCCAACAATAAAATCAAATATACGTTTATGTAAATGCTATACTGATGTTTTGTTATTTTTGCTCACGAAAAAATAAAATATGTCCGATAATCATAAATAAAATCGCAGCATTTCTCGTTAAAGAATAGTAGAATTATTAAAACATCCTAAATCTTGCTTTACTGGTCGAGTTATGTCATTTATATTTATCGTTGAGTAATATTATAAAATATAAAGTACAATAATAATAGTTTTCATCTTCATATTTAATTTATTTCATAATTTAAGCTTGAATATAATAATTAATATTTTTTCACATTTTTACATTTCTTGTTCTTACAATAATATTTGATTATTACTATTATTATGTTTTATGATTCAATGTCTTTTATTATATTTTATTATTATAATATATTTAATATAATAATATAATAATATTATTATATTTTACGGAAAAGTGAATTTTTTTTATAGAATTACAAGGAAAAAGATTCTATTGTTCTCTAAAAATTTTTGCTTTAGATATTTATTTAATTTAAATGAGTTAAAATAAATTTAATGAATATAAGTTTTTGTCATGTTTATAATATAATCGAGGACACACACACACAAGAGGAAACGACCGACCGTCAAGCGGCCGTCATGCGACAAATTGAAAGGAAATCGATTATTGCGTTAGATTATCGCACGTCTAGCAAAACCTGTTCCGCCATAATCGCGGTGAATAACGCATGACATCAATCCCTATTAAGTGCTAACGTATTTGTATCGATTTATGCAAAAATTGCATGCAATCGCAAGAAACGCCCTTTTATCGGCACTGATTAAGCTACATAAAAACAAGGATAAAATCAGTTGCAATCAAGTAAAAACATGTTTAATTAGAATTGATATTTCCTTGTCAGATAAAAACATCAAAAATAATTTAATAATATACAAGCAAGTAATAGCGTAGCTTAATAATTATTTAAAAATACTAAATTTAATAATATGCAACTAATAGCGCACAATAATAATAAATTTTTGTATCTATTAAAATTCTGATATAATATTACAAAAGAATTTTATTATATTTTCTAAAAGAAAATTACAATAAAGAACCTAAAAATTAGAAACTACTCTGCAATTGGAATTATTATTATATCTTATCGCGCAAAAGTTACGGTAATTTATAATAATGATAACGTATAACGTAAAAGATAAATTCCTGCGCCGTAGATATGAAAATGTTACGTATTTATACTTGACAAGTTAATATCGTAATGAAGATTACGAAAAAAATTAATAATTTATGCAGTATTTAATGATGCGTGCATCGCATTTCCTTCGTATACGTATAATCATCATTCTTCACGTAAGTTATCGAGAATTATTCGTGCGCACGATCCATCGAACAGTGACTCGCTTTCATTCCGAAGCGCGTCGATCTTTTTATGCGGCGTGTATGCAAAGCAAGTACGTTTATTTGAATCGCGAACGCGAACGAAAAGGAGGAAGTAGTCGCCATTGTCGACCAGTTTCTCCTTCTTCATCAAGCGGAGCTCCATTTTTGGCGCGAGCATCGATTCATGAATAGTAAACGATTATACGTATATAATATACAGGGTGTTTCTTAATAAGTGCGAAAAATTTTAGGAGATGATTCTTTGTAGAAAATTAAGAGGGGCTTTTTATATAAACATCCCTCCCTGTGGAGTTACACTCCTCCAAAAATGAGGATAAAAATTAGGTTTTTATTTTTTTCTCAAATTTGGAACAAGTTAAAGAAATGAAATTAGGTAGATATTTTCTATAAGTAAAAAGGTTATTTGTTAATATTTTTTTCAGCCTCCCGTATTGTTATAAGGGGACGAAACTAGCAACCCCTATTCAAGTTATTATTAGAACTTTTTAATGGGCCAGAATATGATCATCTAAAAATATGCATTAAAAAGTTTGATTTATTTAGAAACTTTTTTATTTCTTTTATTTTTTTCATAAAATCAGTAGTTTTCAAGAAAAAAAATAAAATACGTTATCGTGCACAGCACGATGCTAAATGGCATAGGTTTCGAATTACGAGAAGTTAAATTTTAAAATAAAAATAAAATTAGAGTAAATGTTGGGAAAATTGGAACAAAAACAAAATTATAATAAAAACCTAAAACTCTAAAAAGTAAAAACCTAATTTTTATCCCCATTTTTGGGGGAGTGTAACTTCACAGGGAGGGATGTAGGAGTATATGTTTATATGAAAAACCTCCCTTAATTTTCGACAAAGAATCATCACCTAAAATGTTTCGCACTTATTAAGAAACACCCTATACAAGTCAACCCACGGACTATCCTCGAGGATCTTTCGAGGAGATTTCATCGTGAAAAGAATCCGATCTTCTATCTCCGCGATTATCTGATTCTAAACATGAAATTTATCTGATTCCGTGTACGTCATGATATCCTTGCTCGAGTTTCTCATCGATCAATGCGATGCAATGTATTTTCATTTCTGTCGATTCTTCACGTGGGCTTTTAAAGCGCTCGAGGGAGAAAGATTTTACATTTTCACGATACACGCGGATCAATTCCGCGAATAATTTAATAAGTCCCGTGTGAATTCTTCCGATATCTCAGGAAAGACGAATACATTTGTACGAAAAATACATCATTTGCGAAGACAGAAGAAGAGAATAAATTGTATATGTATGTTCTCTGCAATTTTAACATCAGCTGAGGGCGAACAATACGATTTTATGCTATCCTGACACTAGGAATGTGTTTCCTTATTTCTCATGATTCTTATTTCGGAGACATGATACTCCGACGATCGCTTGTAGAGTCAAACTCTTTTATGTATCTCTACATTCACTTATTCATTTATCTCTATCTCTCTCTTTCTCGCTTTCCCAGATGCTTTTTAAATCTTTTTAATAACAAATTCGACACATTATATCATTTTTGGTATAATTGATAAAAATATAGCAAGTAATTTTTGGAATAAAAAGTAACGAAATTAATATTTATCTTCTATTGTCTTTCGATTTGTAGAATTTATGATTAAATTTATTTTTTGTTTTGACAGAAAATTACTCGCAAAGTGTATTAAAAATGTTTTATCTCTCATATTATTTTTAAAAAAATCTATGTAATTATTTTAATTTCAATTTCTATACTTCGATAAACATCTTTTATAGGCTTGCACATGTCAAAAACAAACGATGCATTCAGATCTATACAAATCTCCCATACAGAATCAATGATACAGAGTATCGCGTGCTTTCCCAACTTGCAAAAGATTAAACCGGAAAGCTTCCAGGAAACTTTCTCACAACCGCAGTTACTTCCGCAATGAGCTAAACGTCGCCGATTCGAAGTAAACGAGGGGAGAAGGATAAGATAACCAAAGAAGAGATGCGCATTGTGTCTATGTATATGTGTGTATGCGTGTGTGTTCACATTTCGACGTCACTTTGGCAGAACGCCATACTCTCTCTCCCTCTTATGCCGCCCTGGCATGCAAAAGCGTGGGAGTGGAATTCCCTGATTCTCACGAGCCTAATTTTGGTTTGTTTGCGCCGTCGTTTCTAGTCGGCCCGAAAATAAAATTACAAATTTGGAGCAATAATCCTTTCTTTTCCAAATACGATGAATTTCTCAAGCAAATCTGCATTTTTTTAAATTGCTAATCCTCGTATTAAGAAATTATAAAACCCACAATTTGCATCAAATTTGACTATTATGGCTATTAAAAATATCATCAAACAATTAAAACAGTTCATTAAGAAATAATTTTCTTGTTTCACATTATTATTAATTATGAATTAAATAGAGAAGATGAGGAAATTGAATTTTGAATGGAGAAATTTACTCTGGGAAGACCACAAGTGTACATTTCTAAAGGGAATATTTTTTAATACAAAAATTTTTTTATATGCTCTTATTATTTTTGCTCCTATTATTTTTCCGCAAACCCACATGTACCGAAAATAGCATGCTTTTGAATGATTATAGCATTGAACTAGCGCGAGCTTTTCGGTCTCTCGGCAAACTCGCTTCGCCTTGGCTTCGATTCCTGTCGTCGCGTCCTCAAAGGTTACCGCGCGTCGAGATCGCACCTCGTTGCATTAAAATTCGCGTCGCATGTATTTTTGAGGCCGCGTTACTGGCGACGCGAAACGTGAGAGATGATAGCGCGAGCTTTAATGCGTTTTTTTTTTTTTTTTTTTTCGTGGAAAGGGATTCCGCCCACGGCATTCCCGATCGAACTCTCGCGTCCCCATTTCGCGAACTCCACCTCGCAGGGATACGCGATTGTCCTCGAGTGTGACATTTTTCGAAAGCCTCGTTTGTCTTCGACGCTCGCCTTGGCACCGACTTCGTCGAGTCGAGTACATTTTTTCCGACCGAATATCATGTGTCGCGAATATTTTCAGAGTATACCACTTTGTTTACTATACTATTTCTCACGTCGAGAATTCTTCTCGGATATTTCGAATTCTTCCGTGAATTTGAGTTTTCTTAGTTTCTCAGATAGATAACATTATGTCAATCCAAGAATTACTCTGTACCTACGGCGCCAATTAAAAAATAGGTATAATTATATTTAATAGATATAATTTATATTTCCAGCGAGAGAATATAATTCAATTATCACAATACAAAATTATTATTGTAACTAATATTAAATTAAAAAAATATATTGTGTGTTAAATATATATATTATATAACATTAAATTATAATATTAAAATAATATAATATTAAATTAATATAATAATTAATATAATTAAATTAATATAATATTAATATAATATTAAATTATAATATTAAATTAAAAAACAAAAAAGGATGGTATTTATTTTTTATAATTAAAATCTTAATCGCATAATTGCAACGAAATTACAGCAGGAATAGAGAAGCGCTCTCTGCGAGAAATAAATTCATAGTTAACGGTTCGATCGCGTGGGCGTAACGCTCTAACGAGTCGTGTCATTCCCGGATGATAATGTCCATACGAGTCAGGAGACAGCGGCGCGTCGACCTTCGCGCTGATCTCTCCGCGAATTAACGACATTCCCGACCGGCCTATGTCACAATACGAGGAGACCTATGACCAACGCCGACGGCTAGCGAATCGTTTCTACGAATGCGCGAATCATGACGCATAAATTGACCGTGATTGTCCGCGCATGGCCGAGCCGGAACAAAAGGAGAGAAATTGCGACTAGCAGCTTCGCTTGCGTCAGACCAATTTTTGTATCGAGCATTCTAAAGCATCTCATAAATCCTTCTAAATGTAAATCGCTCGATAATGCGGTCATTTTCCAAATTAATCATCGTAAAAGAAGATTCACGAGACGAAAATGAAATCACAAGAGACATAGATATTTAATATAAAAAATAAACTTTTTTTTAATTTTTATTTTATTTAAAAAATTTTTTTTATATTAAAATGCAATCCTAAAATAATCCAAATTTGTAATTTTAATAAAATCGAAGGATTGTAGTATAGAATGATATTTGTGTATCATTATTATAGGGACATAATAATAAAATTTTTCTTAATAAATACATTTATTATTATCTTTGTCAAAGAGAGATTTAACGAGAAAATCAATCGGAATATTAGTATTATCGCGGATAATATTCGCGATCGTAGGTTCATTAATTTAGGAATTTTATAAAAAAATTATAAGTTATCCCAAACAAAGAGATAGATAAATGAACAAACAAATAGAGATAGGAAGATGAGGAATTTCATCTCGCAGCAAATAAGCAGTAAGAAGTGTTGCCATCGAAAATTGGACCCAAGCCACCGATGTACGAGCTGACTAATCAAATGTGCACTTCGTAGGCTTATTCCGGTTCTTCGAAGAACTCCTTTCGCAAGTTTTCGCATACTTTTCCGCCCGCCGCACGGTTTATTTCCGTTGTATAATTCGCAAAAATAAATGTTTCGCAGGCGTTTTCAAACGCAAATCAGTCCGCGGCCAGAATAAATCCGTCTAAACTCGTCAAAGCTCGCTTCAATTATATAAAAGTACAATTTTTAACGAGAAATATTTAAATTCTACTTGTGAAGCGCGTTTAATTAACGAGCAAAATAAATCTGCGACGTGTCGCACGTCCTCGAGCGAATAATTTCTCATGTTACATAACTCCGAATATTTTGAATAGTATCTTGGGTGTAATTTAGAAAATATACGTGTGAGAAAATGTATAAATATATATGTGCGATATACATATATGATATAACTATTTGACATAATTATCCATAATTAAAACAGCGCTTTTCCAATATGCACATATAATTAGTCAATGATTATTAATGAATATATCAATTATTGCATAAAGTATAGAGCAGTGCTTTTCCAATTTGATAAATTCGATTATAAATATTTTAAATATGCTCCAAATATATATAAATGTAAAATTAATTTCTATTAAAATATTTTCAAAAGAATAAAATTTCAATAAAATAAAAATAATCATTAAATAATTAAATAATTAAATAATTAAATTAAATATTTGTGAAGCCATTTATTTGTATTTATTATGCTTCTATCAAGGGAAAATTGCGACGGCAACTACGTGGAGTTTATCAATTTCCACTGATGTCATTTAATGCACAGATCGTCGCATTTTGTTTATCGTGATGCACATTATAGAATAATAATTGCTTCACCATTATTCCCCGGAAACTATGTGCGTCGACACGCTAATAACGATTTCTTGCAACGCAAGACTTTGAACTTATCATTATATAGTCAATTTTATTTGGCTTTAAGTTCTGAGAATATTTATGCAAACGATGACATGTTAATTATCAACGAATGCGTTCTTCCATTTTTTCCACCGCTTTAAAATTCTACAAAATTCTGTCAAGCGTTCTAAATTTTTTTTTATTATAATTAAAAAATAGATTTTTTCTGGCTTTTCTTCCAATTTCTCTCTTTTCTTTCGCTTGATGTGAAATTAAAAATTCGATAATGAAAAATTATGGTATAGTTTCTTCTGTTTTCCTACAACAAACTCTAATCCTTTTAAAAGGCATATTAAATTATGTTCAGAGAGGAGTTCCAAACAGATATCTGTCGACATCTTCTCAACAAAATTAATTACACGATGTGCTTGCATCATCATTTACGTAAACTGTTATCGCTAGTGAAACATACTCGATTTGCTAAAATCGAGTATGTTTCACTAGCGACTATGAGCCACTTGGCTTCCCTCTACACCGCAAGTTCGAGCACTTTTAGCTAAGCACACAAAACACGTTCTCTATTTACAGAGCGCGATTCTCGGTAAAGCATTTAGCGAGGAACAGCTCGTGTTGCCTTAAATTATCACGCGCAATCAACCGAGTAGATTACTAATCTCGAAAGATGAAACGTCTTTATTAATTTGACCGCAATAATATTTCGTCGAGGGGAAATATCGATCCTTTCTCGCGGCCAAAGAACTTCGTTTAATGAATTTTTCACATCCTCAAGAAGGAATGCTCTATTTTCAACATCGAGGAAATATCGGTCAAAAGGATCTCAATTATCCGAATTAATTATTATTATAAAAGCTCCGTGCATAAGTTATTAAAATATGGAATTTATTCTTACGTCATAATTTCGGTTGATACGATTTTTTGACAATGTTATATTTAGGACGAGAAAAATATATTCACCTGTATGTTTTTTTAAAACTAACTTTTATTAATTATTAATTATTAATTATCTTAATAATTATTAATTATTAATTATCGTAACTTTTATTAATTATGGCACTAATAATAAAATTACTACATATTGTGGCCTTTATGCTACTAGCTATCGAACGACTCGACAGAGTTTGAGATCAGATTATTCTATAAATATATTTTATGTCTTTTTATTAAATTAAATTTTATTAAAAATTTATTAAAATTTTATTAAATTAATTGTCCTACCTTCTTGTGTGACAATCGAATATTGAATAAATGTGATTATTTAATATTTATAGCATTAAACAGTCCAACAATCGATACATTAATATGTCATATAATCAAGGTATTTATTCTAGTTTGCAATCTTGCATTATCACTTAAATAATAAATGTCTCGTATGTTCTAATAATATCAAAACGGGTCACGATGCATTTGATAAAAATCGGATATATATTTAATGATTAATAACTTCTCTTGGTAACTGCACATTTTTTAGAGGTACGCTTGAGAAAATATTAATAATATCGGCCAAGAGAGTGAATTTCGTGCATTTCGCAGCGGATTCAATTTGCCGATTTTTCGGGCAATGCATTCGAGCAATGCTTTTGCGTGTACTTTCAGATAAGCACACAAAACACGTATTTGTATTTACAGAGCGATTTCCAGTAGTGGTGCGACGCTGTTCTGCAAGAAACACTCGAGAGCAAAGAAACGATCTCGGAGAGTAAAACGGTGCGGTGAAGATGTTTGTTCCGTGCAAATCGCACACAAACGCAAAAAGCTCTTAAAACAAATTCTGATAAGCAGTGCAGGTTCTCTAAAAAAAATGCACTAATGGATGCAACGCGGCTAAGAAGAATAAAAAAAGATTGAATTTTAATGTCAAAATTAATGATATATTTATGATATTAGTATGATAAATCGACTTTGAGTTTTTTTTAACAATTTTTAACAATAAATTATGATTAATTATACTGTTTTCACTTTTATTATAGTTGTGAGATAATTATACGAGCAATAAAATATGGTTATCGATCCTTCAAAATAAATTACTCAAGTTTTTCCGATTTATTTCGGGAACATTAAAACGAATGGCGCTAACAGTGAAAAACGAAAACGAACTTGATTTCGAATGTGAGGCGAAACGTTGGATCCTGTACAGATTCTTCAGCGTTCTCGATTGAACTTTTGAAGCAGACCCCGATAATGGAAATTGTTGTATGGACAGCATGAAATCACCGGAATGTCACGACTCGCCAATAAAACCCGTGCAAAGGGACAATCAGCAAAGGGAACGAATCGGCAACAAAATTTCTCTTCACATCCAATCCAGAAAGAAGATATTCCTCGTGCACACGTAAGAATTCGCTTTGGAATCCCGCTCGATAATTTACGGGGGCAAAATCATGCCCTTCCACGAAACGGACAGTATGTGATGAGAGGAACATTCCTTCTAGTTGGTCTTTAGGTTTTATTAATTATGTATTAATTTTGAGATTTTAATTTAAAAATTAATATTTTATTTTTTTCCTTTTCCAAGGACGTTTCTTAATAAGTGCAAAAAATTTTGGAGATGTTTCGTTGTCGAAAATTAAAGAGGGTTTTTCATATAAACATATATTCCTACATCCCTCCCTGTGGAGTTACACTCTTCCAAAAATGGGAGTAAAAATTAGGTTTTTATTTTTTTCTCAAATTTGGAACAAGTTAAAGAAATAAAATTAAGTGGATATTTTCTACTAATATAACCATCCTTGGTTAATAAAAAACTGATGTGCAAAAGATGACAGCGAACTATATTATTGTTATCGAGGAAACCGGTAACAACCGATCTGAACTCGGTGAAACGCATACTCCCTCCGTCTTTTGCCAACCATAGGTTGGCAGCAGTCGGGAGTAAAAAAGGTTATTTATTAATATTCTTTTCAGCCTTCCGTATTATTATAAGGGGATGAAACTAGCAACCTCTATTCAATTTTTTATTATTTTTTAATGGGCCGGAATATGATCATCTAAAAATATGCATTAAAAAGTTTGATTTATTTAGAAACCTTTTTATTTCTTTTATTTTTTTCATAAAATCAGTAGTTTTCAAGAAAAAAAATAAAATACGTTATCGTGCACAGCACGATGCTAAATGGCATAGATTTCGAATTACGAGAAGTTAAATTTTAAAATAAAAATAAAATTAGAGTAAATGTTGGAAAAATTTGAATAAAAACAAAAAATTATAATAAAAACCTAAACCTAAAATTATAATAAAAATCTAAAAAATAAAAACCTAATTTTTACCTCCATTTTTGGAGGAGTGTAACTCCACAGGGAGGGATGTAGGAATATATGTTTATATGAAAAACCCCTTAATTTTCGACAAAGAATCATCTCCTAAAATTTTTCGCACTTACTAAGAAACATTCTGTATATGTACAGTTTTTGTGTAAGCGCAATTTGAAGTCTCCTAGGGAAATAACCATTATCACGGAAATTCCCTTATACAAAGATCAATAATTTAATGCGCATTTTCTAGCACTGTCACCAGGTCAACGATGACTGTCAATCAAACTCGTTCTTATAATGATGATGTAATCAGGAATTCATAATCAATCTTCATAAAATACGTTAATAATCTATGACTTGTGAAAAAGTGAATGTTGAGGACAAACTTACTGCGATTTATCATATGAAAAAAAAAAGATCGATTATTCATTTAAATAAATAATACATTTTTGCATACATAATAATTATATAGTAATCTTCTTTGTAAAAAAATGTATAATAATTTCACTGTATTATTTAGTAAAATTGAAATTTTTCAATTTACAGAAAAGCGTTCCTGGAAGACCCTTTAATCTGCGGAATCTATCTCAATCGGAAGAGCTGCCGCTTAAAGAGCGGCGAACAAAAAAGCAAGTAAGCGAGTATATCTCTTTAATTATCCGTCTGCCAGTGGCAACGTAACTCCAGTCAGGAGAAAAAGCGAGTAGTAATGAAAGAGGCCGACTCGGCGGTCTCCTCCATTCAGGACTCGCAACCGATTGCGATTTTCAGTCCCTTTCAAGGCCCTCCGTCAGCGACAGCCTCCTCCTCCTCTTCCCCCGCCTCTCCCTTTCCCATTCAGCCTTTCTTACGCCAGCGGCATCCGCGTGTTCTCCGGAAAGAACCTCCTTGATATTCCGCCGACGTTCGCGCGTCCAGCTTCTCGCGCGCCGATAATATTCGCAACGGGTTCTGATGCCCTCGTGGGTGCCTGGTTTATCCCCCCCCTCCTTCAAGCCTCCTCCCCCTCCTCGGGGAGGTTCGCGCAGGGTCCCGTCAAGTTACGTGGACATAAAAGGCAACCTCACGGCCACGAGAATCGTCTCTCTGACACATTGACACAACCACCGAGCTTACGTAGGCTCCTCTCTTCTCTCTTCTTCCTCCTTTTTGTCTCTCTTTCTCTTTCCCGAATCCTCTCTGGACTACCTATGTATATTTTTCTGCTCCCTGATGTCTCGTTCGATTGCTTATTCGATTTCTTTCCCTACGCACGGCTAAATTCCGGTTTATTCTGGGATGCAGCGGGGTATTTGAGATGCAGGTTGCAGCAAGGGGGTTGCTGCATGAATGTTGGGATGGGAAATCTGTGCTACATACGCTTCTATGTGTGTAAAGTTTGCGATCTTTATGTATTTTCGTTGGAATTAAAGATTGCTTTGAGAGGTAATCATATGCTCATGTGATAGTAAATTGTTATCTCAGCATCTCATCCGTGTTTGTAAATTAATTGTGCTCTTCATGGTTAAAATCTACGATATTATCTATGCCTTGCAATATATTATTCATATTAAATGCCATATTTCACCACAAAAAAATTTACTTAAAATTTTCTATTTTATATCATCTCTTTTTCTTCTTCCTTAAATTAATAATAATTAATTAAATTAATTTAAATTAATAATAATAAATTAATAATGATTAATTTAATTTAATTTAAATTAATAATAAGAAATTAATAATGATTAATTAAATTAATTTAAATTAATGATAATAAATTAATAATTCAAAATAAATTTAAAATATACCCTTTTATGAATTTTTACAAGAAATTTTCCACGAGAGAAATTTGGGACCTGGAAATTTCTGTTTCAAATCTATGTGTCATCCTTCGAGAGATCATCTTAAAAGTATTCAATGACTCAGTCCTTCGGGAAAAACAGCGGGCTTCGCGAGCTTTCCAATGCAAAAAGTACACCTCAAACGTGCACGGGGAGCAAGTTTCGTGCGCGGTGTTTTGTCAGGAGAACCTGATCCCTGGGGGATTGAGAGCGAGATAACTCGTTCGGGAAAAGAGAGAGAGGGACGCTGTGGAAGGGACAGGCCGCTCGAGGTAGCGAGGCTGACGAGGAAAAAAGGAGGACGAGTGAGAGAAGGAGATGGAAAGAAGGTGGAGGACGATGAGAAAGGAGGAGAATGGCACCACGCGAGCGAGGAGCGAGACGGAGCGACAAAGGAGGCCGAGGGAATAATAATAAAGAGACAAGGAGGGAAGATAACGTACGGCGCCGCTCTGGCGTCCATTCATGCTTTTTACTCGTTAGCGGTTAGCGCTCACGCGGACCGAACAACCTCGTATCACCTCGCCTCATCTGCCCCCAACGCGGCTTTTCTCTTTCTCTTTTTCTCTCTCTCTCTCTCATTCTCCCCTTCTTCATCTCTCTCTCTCTCGCCCATTGATCTCACCTGATCTAGTTGATCCGCCAGGGAATACGTGTGTACGCGTACACAGTACAGCTTGGACCAGTCGCAAGATTTTACTTCACCTTATTCATTCTTATGGAGCTCGCGACTCGCCAGATGTGCCTTTAAGACGGGAAAGGATGATGACTTAACTCAGATGAGCTCGGGTAATTAAAATCATTAGATAAATGTATCACCATAATTTTTTTTTAATTTTAATCGACAATTATTGTACATAATTTTAAAAAATACTTGACTGTCATTAATTAAATTTTAAAAATACTTGAATAATTAAATTTTAAAAATACTTGAATAATTAATTAAATTTTAAAAATACTTGACTCTATGTCATTAAAAATAGAAAACTTAGAATAAGTGCAGAAAGATATTTATTTAAATTTTCAAATTAGAGGAATTTGATTTATTTAAAATCGAACAAATTTAAAATCAAACATAATCGCAAGGAAAATGATAGTAAAATGAATTTTATGTTTATTATTTAACTCTTTTTATTATTGTAACAATATAATAATTAAATGATTTTTTATTCAGTTCAATTATATTATCTATGTACGATACTGTCCTATCTACTTTCCTTAAGATCTCACCGGCTTGGTTGCAGGTGTACGTGTGCATATACATGAGTATGCATGTACGTGTGAACACGTTGCACCAGCAGAGCTTCTCCCTTATCTTATTCGCTCCTAATACTTTGAAACTAGTCATAGTTTCAAGCTAACTGCCGGTTTGGTTTTTACGCGAAATATATTTCAAGCATTTGACAAATCGCTTTATTAAAGATAAATAAAATTGCTATTTATGTATCTAATATCGAATCCCGTATATATTTATACTTAATTAAACTAGACACCCCAAATATGCGTCCATTTCTAAAGCTCGAAAGCACGAGTAATTTTATTAGGCTTCCATTATTATATCAATACGTGCGATTCCGCACGGATCGATAGGATCAAATAATTCGCGATCGTTTCCGCGACGGAGGGATACGCCAGCTGCTTCGATCTAGCGATTAGAGTCATCAAGCGGTGAAACTGTTCAGGAAATCACACACGAGCGGTGAATTACGGTCGTTAGAGGATCATTTTCTCGCGCGCATGAGTATATCGATATGTTGCGCAGGAAAGCAACTTATTGCATTCACACACGCTGTCAATAACCTGCTCAGATAAAATCAGTTCAGTTCAACAATCTCTCGATTGGCAGAAATAGATAAAGCTACCTGCTTGATTTAAACTAGTTGGCTAGATAATATTGCTTTCGATATTTTCCAATTTGTTTTTATCTTATTCGAAATAACGTATATTAATTTAAGAAAAAATTATTAAATCAAAATTGTATTTTACACGTGATAAACGAGATAATCTATTTAGATTCAATATTACACATCCGTCAATATTTGTCGATCAACCTGCTTCGGAAAATCAGATAATATTGCTTTTGATACCTTCCAATTTGTTTTTACCTTATTCGAAATAATATACATTAATTTAAGAAAAAATTATTAAATCAAAATTGTATTTTGACACGTGATAAACGAGGTAATCTATTTAGATTCAATATTACACATCCGTCAATATTTGTCGATCGACCTGCTTCGGAAAATCAGATAATATTGCTTTTGATATTTTCCAATTTGTTTTTATTCACAAAATAACGTACATTAATTTAAGAAAAAATTATTAAATCAAAATTGTATTTCGACACGTGATAAACGAGATAATCTATTTAAATTCAATATTACAGATCCATCAATATTTGTCGATCGACCTTTTCTAGAAAATCGCGTCGTTAAGTCAATGCTCAATTATCATATTATTATAAATCGGAAAAATGTGTGGAAAAAAATGGAATTTGCCGTGACGAAAGTATAAACTCGCTAATGCGTTGGCGAATATAATCGATATAAATATGCGAGCGTTAACTTGCACCACGCATCGATTTGTCAAGCCTCGGTCCGCTTTAAAGAGAAAATAACAACGTTACGTCAACCTTCAATTATCTCATTATCATTTATCGGAATCGGCAGCGGATCGATACATCTAATAAGCGTTAAAGCGCGCATTCGTGCAGCGTGCATTATGCATTATGCATTAAAATGCTCCGCATCCGCGTGCGGAGTAACGATGAATGAAAGGCAATTCCACCTACGCGCCACGCGATAGAGAACAGAGCAGGCACCGGGATATCAATTATCACGTCCGGTTATTACATATATCGTACGCCTCTTTTCTCGCGTGTCCCGACATCGGCGTTTTCGCGATTTTATATCGCAATTTTGTGTCAACGATACAAGGGAAAAAAAAGAGAAAGAGAACGATTTATATCAATTATCGCGAGCAAGAAACAGATCAATGACAATATCCGCATTGCCAGGCGTAATGTGCATTTTTTTATTATCTTTTATAGAGCGCAAAAAATTTCTAACGCGATTGAAGTGTTTCTATAAAATATAAAAGTTTTATTATAAAATATAGAATTCGTCATTTTTTGCGCATTGTATATAAATTTATATAATTTTGTATATTCCACGGTTCGTTTCTCGCGAGTTAAATTCTTTAATTTCTAGAAAGCAACGAGAATAATATAAGCTATTTTTAAAGAATCTCGAATTACATGAAAATGCAATTATATTTAATTTATCTGGAAAAAGTAATTCCTAAATTGTTTGAATAATTGATTATATAATTTATTTATTATATAGATCATATTTATTATATTCATTAATTATATTGATAATAATTGATATATACTATTTTGCTTTATTATTAAATTAAAAAGGAATTAGCAATATTAATTATTAAAATTGCTTGATATTAAAAACTCGAATTGGAACTCTATCCCTCATTTTATTATAAAATATAGAATTCGTCATTTTTTACGCATTGTATATAAATTTATATAATTTTGTATATTCCACGGCTCGTTTCTCGCGAGTTAAATTCTTTAATTTCTAGAAAACAACGAGAACAATATAAGCTATTTTTAAAGAATCCCAAATTACATAAAAATGCAATTATATTTAATTTATCTGGAAAAAGTAATTCCTAAATTGTTTGAATAATTGATTATATAATTTATTTATTATATTGATCATATTTATTATATTCATTAATTATATTGATAATAATTGATATATACTATTTTGCTTTATTATTAAATTAAAAAGGAATTAGCAATATTAACTATTAAAATTGCTTGATTTTAAAAATTCGAATTGGAACTCTATCTCTCATTTTTTACTTAAATAATTGATTTGAAAGTCGCTAAAAAATTGACTCATTCACTTTTAAAGTATCAGATTTGATAGGATCGCGAATGATAATTCGCAGTCTTCGGAATTTTCTGGGGAAACATACGAGGAACAAAAATTATCAAATCTCGAATTCATCTGATTAAAGTTCGAATTAAATTCATATCATGGATCGAAGTGTGACATTTCGCGATTAAACAGATGTGCTCGTAAAAAGCGCGCTTTTATTTTCAAGCACACCTGCGATTATTATTCCTATACATGTTCGCGGATCACGTGAACCACAAAATTATTCCCTCGAATCGATAACCCGTGTACGTACAACAAGGCGATAGAGAGTAAATAACCTTTGGCAGTTACCGTGTTTCTGTACCCGATATATTTACGAGCGAGCCGTGATTTAGGATCTTTCGTTCATCCACCAACACACGAACCCATCAGCTATACATGTAGCCGACCCTTTCCCTTTTTTTCCATCTCGTTCTCTCTTCTTTTCTCCTTTTCTCCGATGTCCTACGCTACTGCTATAATTACACCGTCTGTTGAGACTTTGTGTCGTTTTAATGGTCGATCCACGTGATGCAAATTATTCGCACGATTTAAAAAAAATTTATTACAAAATATCTCAATAAATTAAGAAAAAAAGTTGTATGATATATTTAAAAAAAAAGAATTTTTATACAATATACTTAAATTCCCAGATAGCAAAAATAATCATTTTGATGTTATTTTGACGTCAAATCGTATCAAAATGACTATTTTTGCCATCTGGATTCACTTACAAGCGCAAATAAATTGAAGTGCAATTCTTAATTAGCTCTTCATGTATTTAACATATATAACTCCTAGAATTTAAATTCCACAGTTCTCATAGAAATCTGAGGAACCTCAAAGTATAATCTATCATTTCTCAAAAAGACGTTTCGGATACAAAAATTTCTTTGTCTCATTCTAGTCTGTGAATTACTTTTAAGAACTCTTTTTAAGAAGAATATTTTTCTTGGAATCTATGAGCGTGCTTCTATGTTTTTTCTTGGAATTTGCGAATTCTACAGACACCCAGGAAGGAATCCCAAAGACGCCTAAATACGAGCGTACAATGGTGGAAGAGAAAAATGGAAACGAAAAAAAAGAAATCGACAGGAGGTGTAGAAAATATGATGAAAAGAATCCAGGAATTTATCTTTTAACACGATCGAATAATTTATTATCAAAATTCTCACATGTTATTTAAAAATCATTTAAAAGAAAGCGTCTAATGTTTTTAAAGTGATATTCCAAGATTTTCTTTGAGATCCCCAGAGAATCCAAAAAACGAAGCTATATCGCTAACATCTTCCTGTAAATGTACATTTATTCTCGATGGAGTCGCCCGATATCGCTTATCAATGTGCGTATAATTCCTCGCTGATATTATCTCGTGACAATATTGTCTTACGATCGACACCGACGCATCTACGTCAGTATTATCAGATACAATCGTAATATGAACATGTACCAAGGCAGCTTGATACGAAACCAAACATATAGCTATTGATGAAGATACATGCGTCAAATGCAATCAGATACGGATTTAATTATAAAAAGAACATTATGAAAAAGAATAATATTATTTAATATTATTTATTATTTCATCATTTTTATTTTTATTATCTTATTATTTTTATTTTTATTTTATTATTTATTATTTTATTTTAAATATATAAATATTTTATTTTAATATTATTATTATTTTATTATTTCATTATTATTTCAATATTATTTTTTATTATTTTATAATTTAATATTATTGTTTAATTATTATTTTAACTTACATAGATGTTTTAAAATATTTGCAGAAAATGGATACAACGTTTTCAGGCTTATAAAATTTTGAAATCGATCGTTGTTTCTCAAGTGTTTTCTCAGAAAATTTTACACATAATATTCAATATCTTGCAATTAGTAATTAAGTTTCCGCACCTACTGTCAAAACTCGTTAACACTTTTCCACGATGTAGGTAATTGTCCCGACAATGAGCGCAGTTAAGTTAGATTCTTGCGATATGTTGTACATATTTGTCACGAGCACGTCCGCGTAAAAAAGGTATTATCATGGCGATTACATGGAGTGATAACAAGACTCTGGATCCTACCGTGCGCGCCTCTCTCGCTCGTCAATGACAATAATGACTCGTCATAATTCGGCAGAGCTTGCAAATAAGGTGATAAAAGGCAGATTGCGTATTGCCAAGTCGTGGTACTCCGATAAGATTCACATTTTAATCGCTTATTTTTTGTCGTTACAATTAGCGCAGCTTCGTAAGCAGGGTAAACAGCTCGTCGTGATTCTGCTCTCTCATCCTCACGCGAGTACACATTTCGAACGATAAAAATTACGCTTTGTCTAAAAAAGTTTGTTTATATTATACCACATGTAATGTAACTCACAATCAGATCAGCCTTTGACTTTTAATGCTTAATTTAACGATGAAGGAAAACGAAGAAATACGCAGGAATTTTGCTTTGAATGAATTTGTAATCAATGTCAGGAAATATGCAAACGTATTATTGCCATGTCTTTTATATCATTTATTTTATTTGAGATTATAATTAAAATAATAAGAGAATCTTTTTCGGAAAACAGAAAAAAAATTTTTTGTCGTGCGCGATATATTTTTTTTAAATACTACACTTTTGTAGAATAATCACTCAATATGTTCTGAAAAATATTATCTTTATTTCGTACACGACAAAATGATTATAAATTTTCAATGCAGCAACATCGCTGATGTTATCAGCGCAAATCGCTCCGCATCGCTCGAAAAACGAGATATGTACCTCTTTTTCTTGGAAAAACGATAAATTGTATGTTATCGATATGTGATATTATTTTTTTTTATTAAAGTATTATCTTTAATGTTAAAATATTGAATATAGAAATCAAAATATCGAAATCTATTTAATCTTTAGATACCACCATTTTTAAAAAATCAAAATATAATTTTAATTTCTATGAAATTAAGCTCAAAATTAGAAAAAAAATTAATTTAACTGATATAAAAAATAAAACTCTCGAATTCTAAGAAATAATGAAAATTGCAGCACAAAAAAGTAATGTCAAGAGAGAAATTGAAGAAATCCTTTTTTTCCTCACAAATTGCCTCTTATATGTGAAATTTTTATATGTGATGTATAAAAATATATCGCGCTAAAAAAATATAAAGAAGTTATCTATTTTTTTATAATTTATTTTACGAATATAGTAGATGCAATAGCAAAATAGATTTCGAAATATATATAGTATAAATATTGAAGGCTAACCAACAATGTATCTGCTACTCGATAATACCGATTCAAGGAACAATGGACACCATTTTTTTTCTCCAAGACAGATGGTCGGAGTGTCTTCCGTTAAAAATTGGCGGAAGCTGCAAATTACATTGGCGGAAGGATTTTCTAGGAAGTATATACTATATACAGAGATGAGTCTACGAAAGGGAGACTCTTTTTCCCCATTTCATGCTATTTTCTTTTTATCCCTTAACCGACCTTAGTGCCGCTTTCCGCTCATTTTCACCCTTCAAGTTACGAAAAAATTTCCTCGAGAAAAAGCAAGCTTCGCTGGAAAAACTTCGATAATTTCGACCGAATTGATGTCTTACATTTTTCTCAACGATTTATGGTTTCTTTGTTTCGAAACGACATGCCAATTTAAAGAATGATATTGTAGTGGCTAATCACAAGATACTTTTCAAAAAATCATTTCTATTTTCTTTCCGATCAAGTTTTTAAATTTTATTCTTCTGTAATAAATCACAATCTCAAAATTAAAAATTCTATTGAGAGATTATTTAAAAAACTTATATTTATAATTATATAAAATTTTCCAATTTTATTTTTTATTTTTAATTAAAGTTTGATTTGTCAAATCATCTTAATTTTCATGTTAAATAATTCTGAATTAGATCGACACTTAAATTGCATCAATAGTTACTTTATTTAAATTTGCACAAAAATATCAATTTTCTAAATAGACTATAAAATTCCATATTACCTAAATTCATCGATAAAAGGTGAAAAAATGGCAACAACAATATTTAATAAGCTCGAAACATATTCACAAAACATAAGCAATATTTCCGTTGGAATTTTTTTTTTATGGAATCGTCAGCGGCGCTATTTCTGGTCAAATCGATACTTCGATCCGGTCGGGCTACTCGTCCGGCGAGTTTCGCGAGCGACGCGAATGAAGGGACACCGTCGTTTGAATAGGAACCCCCTCCCTTCCCTCTTGCCCCCTGTCCCCGGATATCGTGCTGCGCTCGCCGAGGGCGATTACTCGGGAAATAAAGGCAACTATAAAGAAGTACGGCCACGAACTCGAGGAACTGAAGACGACGCCTCCGACCGCCTGGCTTTTTATAGCGAGGCCACGGATAACGACGGTTTAACCACCACCGGATCGTCTGTAAAATATTCAGGTAACATCCTAGCTATCACACCTATTTTCGACCTACCCGGCACCGTTCTAGAGAGCGCGAGCGAACGCCCCACTTCTCTTCCGGAGAGAAGAACCCGTTGAACTCGGTTGAGCGGCAGCCGCACCTCTTCGCCTCTAGCTTTCGCGCCACCCGGCAGCAGGATAATTGGACGACCGAGTGACAACCTGACAGGTGACAACCGCGACACGGTTGTAACCGATCGTCAAGACGAGAGCATCCCGACAAGAGACAACGCGAGAGTGATTCGAGCGATTCGCACGCGCGCCAAGATCAATCTCTTAGTTCAGCCAGATGATCCTAATTCTCGGTGCATATTTTAGCTTACGGACTATTTTGAAAACAACAAATTCAAGAGATTAAAAGTCAGTTTCATAGCGTTCAAATTGAATAATAATTGCATATGTGTTGAATGGAAAAATAAATAATCTTGAATGCAAAAAAATAATTTATTTAATAATCATGCAATTTATTCTCTAAATATATAGGACCAAGATATAGCACCAACTATCTGTTGCATTCCAGTTCTGCTCGTCCATAATCCCGCTATGGCATTCGACTTAAAGTAGGAAACTGGGCAGCGATCGATCATTATATTGTCCCGGATAATTAATACGAGACGTGCACCGCGATCCGGATAAAGTGATTAGGGGTAAGACTGTTTATTTCGTCAGCAGACTCAAGTAGCCAACTATTTTATTAATTTTGCTTCGATACGTGTAATTGAAGAAATATTCGAAGTTTCTTTATAAAAAAGATTGGCAGATATTTTTTAAATATTTGGAAAAACAAGCGTCCAAATTGAAAATGTTAAGCATAAAAAAGTGATATATTTAAAACGTATTTATCCATAAACTGAAAATATTTTATGCATTTTCCAAACTTCGCCCATATTATTGACGAGAAATTTGCGCAACTATTTAAAAAAATTGCTACTTGGAAAATTTATTAAAGTCGACAAGCAAAGTTTCAAATACTGTTATTAAAAAAATTGATACTATCTCTTGATAAAGAGCGTGTATGGCGTTAATTATAAGACAATGTGAAACGCTGCGTTCCCATTTCGTGATCTTATTGCTGTTAAAAGTAGACGTAAATAAACGGCTACATCTCTAGACACGTTGCACAACGTGCCACCGTCGCGCACGCAAGATGCTTTTTATTCGACCGAGTCATTAATGGCAAAGACTGTAATTACGATGGCAAAAGGCCGTTCATCTGCCGTAAAATTATCAGCTTGTTCGGATCATTCTCGTCTATTCGGTTACGGTTACCGCGACATATAATTGTATTAATTACCAAGGATATCGACAATCACCGATATCCTTTTGTTTTCGCGGGTCACAATTTTATTTTAAATTTTCTCTCTTTAGTATACAAAAATTTCAAAATTTAACGTATTTTATTTATAAAGTTTGCCCGAGAAGAAAGAAATAAATGTACATATTGCAAGATGCAAAATTCAATGTATTATGCATGGATAAGCTCAAAAAAATCCACGTACGTTTAAATATTACATTCGTTTAATCCGATCAGAGATATTTTAGAGTCTGTAAATATAAAACGATAATGTAAATTTTATGATACTCGAAGAATATAAAATTATTCTTCCATTATTTAAAATTAATTTTTTTATTTAAATTTCTACTTAATTAACAATTTATCACTGCTATCTCTCTGCTGGTCAATATGATTTGATTTCTGACACGAATAGTATTTTTCAACTGGGGCAATATTGTGAAATTATTCTCGCCTGTAATCGAATGAAATACACTTCAAAATCCAACATTGCATATTCATGTATGAGTTTATTATTTTTTATATCGAAGATCGATATAAATTAATTCCGATATAATTCGATTATTGCAGTGCGAGAAATAGCACTGCCAATAATCTCCACGATCGAAGAAAGTGCAGCGAATAATCGAATGACGTCAATTCTCTGTCTTATCGTACTTTTAATTTTCAAGCACGTTCGCTACAATTCTTTTACTGATAAACAATTGGCGATTTTTCGCTCGAGCTTTTTCATACTTTATCGTATGAAAGAATATGATTTGTAATTCGCGATACATATCTAAATAAATGCACGCGAAATCCTTACATTGCATGAGGATGAACTCAATATAACTGATAATTTATTTTATTTTATTTTATTTTGACAGAACGTATACATATAAAAGACTGTCAAAAATACGATTAGAAAAATATATATTTTTTATACACTTTCGCAAAGTGAACGACTTAATGTATGAAATGTAAATACAATACACAGAAAAAAATAAGTGTCAAATCAAAACTTATATACTTAAACTAACGCGTTCATTGTTTCGTATATACGCAACAATTTATAATCTTTTTAGAAGAATTTAATAATTTTAAATTTCAACAATATTATAGTCTTATTTCAATATTGTAATTGTCGTCTCAAGAATATATAATTATTTAATTCTACTTTAAAAAAATTATAATCTTTGATTTAAAAATGTTATTTTCTATCTAACATTGTTTCTTTTCTATTCAAGAAAATTAAATCTTAAATCATAAGAACATATTTTTCTTGATTGAACTATATAAAATGGCTTCATTCAAGTAAGCAATTATTCAAGCAATTATATTTTTCTTTAATTAACGCAATATAATCTCATTTCAAGATTTCCATGTTAAAACTAAAGATATTTTCAAAACAAGAATCTTTTTTTTTCTATGTACAGACGTCTTTTTCAATTACACGCGTTTTTCACATACGAGAGATCGCGGATCGCGAGCGACATTTTGACAGAATGTATCAGGATGCAACGATACAAAAAAAAAATTATCGCAAATGCGCGGAATCTGCAATGTCACGTTGGGACATTCGTCCGAGAATCAGCTGTTTGTAACCTCAGCACGACACTTTATACCGCATATGCGCAAACTCGTCGTATGTAATGTGTGCGAAAACAACGCGAGATGAATGTGCATACGCGAAAGCACAAGGATCAGCACGGCAGGATCTGCACATGATTTTCCCGCACGCGTGTGCGTGCATACGAGACTGTGTAACAACGTTTGTCCACGCGTCTCCCACGCGTAAATTCCGGATACCGCGCATATTTGTGGATGTGTGTGCGGTTTATGACTATCGGCAATGTGTTGTGTAATCGTGTATTGTCTGTACATGAAGTGCAGGATGCTGCACGACGGTTATTGCAACCTTTCTAATGATCGAACTGAGGAGGAAGCTATTAATAGCTTTCGAATTACAAGCCACCGATAAATATTCTCACAAATTGTACGAACAAATTGTTGAAGTATCATTGTGTTTTCATCGCCGCAAGGAATGTTTGAATGTTCTTGTGAGTTTCTTGTGAATTCTGAGAATTAATAAATTACCGAGTATTAATAAATTATCGAATTGAGATACAAAATATATCCTGCAAGAAACATGAGCCCAATAAAATGATAAAATCGAAGAACTTTTCCCCAAGATATAAAACGACTAAATTATTCATTTATATCGGTGCTTCATAATTGGCGCGATAATTGACTCGAAAAGTTAACGCAATGCAGATACTATCGGATAAAGATAAACAATAATTGGCTCATGTCAAAAGGCGGTGGTAATAGCATAAATTTAATTAGCATCTGCATTTGACGTTTTATTAAACAATTTAAAGTTTATCTCTTTTTTTGCTCCATTTCTAAATATGATTTAAAAATTAATTAATAAATAAAATTAATTAATAAGCAATAGAGAGATAAAATTTTTCTTAACTCTAGTTATCGATTATATATATATATATATATATATATATATATATATATATATATATATATATAATTGAAATAATTAAATTATAATTAAATAATTATAATTAAATAATGAAATATATATAATTGAAATTATTATTTTAAATATCTCTGCTTATATAAAAAGCGTAATATGTGTCTTATAATTAAAATCAAGTTTTAAAAAGACAGAAAAAAATATTAAATATTTACCAAGTATTAGACACGACAATTACAAATGATACGTATCCTCAATCTTCATCATCTGATCTGATACATGACTTTTCAAATATTTCGATAAAATCAAAATAGATAATCGCGCGCGGCGAATATTTTAGTATTTATTCATATCTTCGTAGTCTCCCTTTTCTCGACGCTTAATCTTACGTGACGAAACGATCGCGATAAATCACGATCGCCGTATCGGAGACGAAGTTTAATATTCTTCGTTCCCCCGTCCTCCTAATCGCAAAATTGTATCTGACAGCTCGAATGAGTTAATCCAACCATCGAAAGATATACTCGCGTTTCTCGGAAAAACAGATGACAAAAAATGCCGCGAACTGTCTCGTTTGCGTCACTCGTGATACGCAACGATCGTAGGAGAGAGACAGAGAGAAACAATCAAAAAGAGAGAGAGAGAGAGAGAAAGAGATCGCGCGACCCTGAGTCGCGATATGTGCTCTCGGTACACGTCGAGTGACGAAATTCGAGCAAATGACACACGGTTGACGTAAAGCGTAATTACTTTTCCGTACACAGATGCGACGTGCTTATTGATTCATTAACGCGACGGCTTTGCGTCATTGAGACAATTTCTTGAAAAAATTGTTCGTCCAAAGAGCTTGCGTGTCATAAACATGGGACGAGAGCAAAATTAAGAAACCATAAATATCTGCAAAGATAGCGTTCAAAAATAGCGACAAATGGAAGATATCGAGGCGATAACGCATTTGTTTATTCTAAAGTCTTTTTTGCGCACATTTTAAAGGTCTTTTCAGTCAAAAAATACCAGCGGATCGATACCTTTAAATTCCATTTGGATAACTTCCTTAATAAAGGAAAGATAATTTTATATTTTAGATAACATACAGGTGTGATATAATCTAAGACGTTATCGCGAATAAGATAAGTAAATTACTTTTTCGCAAATAAAAATATTAAAGCAAAAATAAAAATTACTCACACGGTTGTTCCGCTTTTTGCCCCCGATGTCTCTCTTCGGATCTCGTTCCTTTCCTCTCTTGCTACGTCTTTGTTGCTCCTTCACGACACTCACACGACACTTGTGAAAGCGTTAATGTTGATTACGATCGCGCACGCACCAAATCACAAGAATACGACGATCATACAGCACTTTACATCACACTTACGACGTTAATCGCGTACTTTATTTTATATTGCGACGAGGAAACGCGGAAATCACGTGCTTCGAAAGATAATACGACACACTGGAAGTCTTATACTGCTACCTTTCCGTTCGAATCTCGTCGTATGAATGACACAGATCGCTTGTAAACAATACCACGTCACAAAGAATGAGCGCCAAATATACTAGGTAATAGTTGACTCGTATATCATGTTATTGTTTACAAGCGGTCGACGAAAGTCACTCAGTATGTCGTCGTATCTTCCGAAATATGTATATAACTGTCATATTCTCTCGTCGAAATATGAAATAAAATTCGCGATTAATATCGTAAGCAAGATTACACAGAAAAAAAATAAGTGTCGAATCAAAACTTATATACTTAAACTAACGCGTTCATTGTTTCGTATGTACGCAACAATTTATAGTCTTCTTTGAAGAATTTAATAATTTTAAATTTTAACAATATTATAGTCTTATTTTAATATTGTAATTATCACCTCAAGAATATATAATTATATAATTCTACTTTAAAAAAATTATAATCTTTGATTTAAAAATGCTATTTTCTATATAATATTGTTTCCTTCCCATTCAAGAAAATTAAATCTTAAATCATAAGAATATATTTTTCTTGATTGAACTATATAAAATGGCTTCATTCAAGTAAGCAATTATTTAAGCAATTATATTTTTCTTTAATTAACGCAATATAATCTCATTTCAAGATTTACATGTTAAAACTAAATATATTTTCAAAACAAGAATGTCCTTTTCTTGTGTGGTCTTTATAATTTCATAGATGTGACGAAGGTCTGATAATTCGATATTACACAGAAAAAAAATAAGTGTCAAATCAAAACTTATATACTTAAACTAACGCGTTCATTGTTTCGTATGTACGCAACAATTTATAGTCTTCTTTGAAGAATTTAATAATTTTAAATTTCAACAATATTATAATCTTATTTTAATATTGTAATTGTCATCTCAAGAATATATAATTATTTAATCCTACTTTAAAAAAATTATAATCGTTGATTTAAAAATGTTATTTTCTATCTAATATTGTTTCCTTCCCATTCAAGAAAATTAAATCTTAAATCATAAGAATATATTTTTCTTGACACATTTTCTTAAACTATACAAAATGGCTTCATTCATCAAGTAAGCAATTATTCAAGCAATTATATTTTTTTAATTAACGCAATATAATCTCATTTCAAGATTTCCATGTTAAAATTAAATATATTTTCAAAACAAGGATGTCCTTTTTTTCTGTGTAAAGTGCCATATAATCGTCATATTATTATAATTCGTACGTGCACAATTGTAATTAATTATATTTTCGCGAGTAAATGTTGTGTAAATGCTTTAAAAAAACAATAAAAAATAAGCAAGAAGGGAAGAAAAAGAAACTCGAAGAAACATCGGATAATGGCAAAGCAATCATGTGGTAAGCAATTAGTAATTTTGTTAGTTTGTTATCTCTTTTCTGTAAAAGCTAATTAAAGAATTTTTAGTTAAAACTAATTCGTTTATCTTCGTAGTAATGACTTAGTTTACATCATCGTATATAATATATCTATTCTTTAGATTTTATTTTAAAATATTTCTCAAATATTTATAATAAAATATTTATATTTCTCTAAAATTATATATATGTAATTTTTTAGATTACTTTGATATGAAAATTAAATTACTTTTCATCATTTTGTATAAACTTATGTTTAAAAAATATATTTTTATAATATATATTTTAAATATAAGTTATATACATATATCTTTAAATATGTTTTTCAGAAATTCTGTAATTTCTTTTATCATGTTTTATTTATTTAAAGATACAAAAATAATTTTACCTGCGCGCAATAATTATTTTCAAAAATGTTGTTTACTTCATCTCGTTTCATATATGTATAGATAATGTGGATATATTTGTTCTTTTATAGCTCGCGTTGTGTTCTATGACTCTGCCGTTGCGCTTCATACTGGTAAGTTATTTTAAATTATTTTAAATTATTTAAAGAAAATTATTTTTATATATGTTTTAACCTGGGAATTTTGGGAATTATGGGATTTGCGAATATTATATCAATTCGTGAAAATTTAAGTGTGCAATGATACAGTAGTTAAATATATTTTTCTGCATTATTTATATAAATTGCTTGAAAAATATATATGTAAGTTCAAATTTCGCGAAGAAACACGATAGCAAAAAATTCTTGGCAATTAAGTGATAAAAATAATTGAGACTATTTTATTTCACGTAATAATTTTTGAGAGTTTATAAGAGTTTGTAAGGCTAGCTAATTACAGGCTACATTTAAATATTCATGAATCGCACAATATTATTAGTACAGTAATATTAGCGATTGCACATCCCTCTAGATCTTCGTGATCTTCTTTTTTTTTCACAAGAAGTAAAATTTGGATTTGGCATAATTAAATATTAATGTGTTATTGTCCGAAATTTCGAATGTATTGCTTTTATCAATAGAAAAAATTATTAAAGATAAAAGTAGCTTTACGCTAATGTTTTTCCATAAAAAAAAAACATTTATACTTTTAAATAAAACATAAATATTCTAGAATTAATTACTAATTAATTACTTAAAGATATTGCAAATAAATTGCAAAATTAAATTTTCACCTTTTGCAATAGTATTATAACAATAAAATAGTCCAAAAAAAGGAGGAAAATTAACAATATTAGTTTGACATTAAATTGTTTTCAAAATTAATTGCTATCGAAATATTCTAGTTTTGAAATTGTTGTTCGCCAAATAATTTTAAAAATATAATCGAAAAAATTTCATCGTGCTCATATCGCTACAAGAATAAATTATTAATGTAATTGCTTTCGCTTTTAGTATTAAAATGTTTTACGAATTATTTACTTTTGCGATAAACCAATATTAAATTTATTGCTTATCATTGAAATTAGGAAAGAAATTAGATAAGAGATTAAATAAATTAGTTTCAATTGTTGCCACATATAATTGTGCTGAATTTAATTTCTCGTGATTCCGAAACGAAAGGACAATCGATACCACGTCGGCAGCGCGAAATTACGAGACGGTTAACTTTAGATAAGATTACGGGCGCATTGTTTATCCATCATCATTGTAACTACTCGACAGAGGTATGCACAAAGGGATCGTGACATTGACTCGCCTGTTCATGTGATTATTAAGCGTAATTCAATACACTGTTATGGCAATTCTAAAGATCCGTTCAGACTTTTATCTAATTAATAGTCGCGTGCCGAGATAAATTATCTTTTTATTCAATAGAAATTATATCGACGATATGAATGAATGAATAAATAAATGACTGAATGTATGAAACTTGTAACTTATATATCTTTCAATTTTTTGATATACGAATCGATGTTTATTATCTAGGGACGCCTGTGTGAGATTTTTGCATACGTAATTTTTGATAATTTTATAATCGATTTTTTCTTTATTAATTAATCCATCGATACATCGACATCAAGCATGTCAATATTTATTGAACATAGAGTCTATCGATGGAGGTGAATTTAAATAACACGTGCAAATTCTTTTTCGAGCACTCGCGAGCGGCTCTTCTGGCATCAATCTTCCTTCTCTCTCGCGCCTCCGCGATTAATTAAACAGGCGCTAATCGCGGAGGCTGAGGAAGAGACATAGAATTGCGTCGCGCGAAACAAACCGCCATCGCATCATCGCGACCCTCCCACTCTCTCAGCCTTCTTACGTCTAGGTCTGGCGTTTCGCAACGTGATAAAGCATCTGCAACGCCTTTGTGGATTTCGCTGGTCGCGAGATGTGCCGCGCGCCGGACATCGCGGAGCCAGTGTAATAATAATCAGGCCGCATACGCATCGGTCAGTGATAAGTGATAAGCTCGATAACGGTGCAGCAATTCCCTCGTTAGCCTCTCCGAAGGCGTCGATATTTTTTCTCAATAAAACTGTCTCAAATTCAATGTTTCTTCATATAATTAATATGCGAAAAATTCTACAAGTGTCTTACAAGTGTCTTACAAGTACGAAATATTTCAGGAAATGCAAAATATATAAATTTGCACTCGTAAGAGCATGAATTTTATCACAGAAATAAATGCGCCAATGGAAGTTCTCGATATTTCACATTTACACAATCAAATGATTGTTTGGAAAATAATTGAAACGATACTAAATTTTTGCACGAGATAAAAAAAAATAAAGCGTAAAACCGTTCTATTGGAATTCTATTAAATGACGTACGTAAATAACTCTAAGATCTTATAAACGTCGCGTAAAAGTAACATGTGTAATTCTGTGAATATGTATCTTTAAATCGACGTACAAATGTGTACGCGGCTTTATATTTACGCCGTTCGTTCCATTTGACGTTCATTGAGAGCCCTTCGCGCGTGTTGCAAGAGGAGAATGGAAGCGTAACTTTTTCTACTTACTTATCTCGCTGCTCAAGTCGTATGCATTTAAGAAACTGTTGCTCGAGCACTTCACAGTACTTGATAAACGATCGTTCATGTATCTAGAAACAAAGAAGACACTTATTAAACGATTGCAAAAATTAATATTGGATTACAAATCTGATAAAGATACGTATTAGCTACATTAACATGCAAATATTTATGTATAATTATTGTATTCATTTAACGATGTATTAATATCTATTATGGAAACGTGATCTTAATCGTAAGATATTTAACTGGCACTTTTTGAAGGGAAAAATATAGAAAAATTTTAGAATATTTAAAATAAACCCCTGAAAAATTTCGAAAAATATAAGTTTTACAAAAAATTATTTCGAATAAAAATTGTGGGTTTAAAATGATCTATTTATTGATCCTATCAGTTTGACCTTGAGTGGCGTGGTCAAGGTCAGAACAAGGTCACTTTGAATTTTTAAATGGACCCCCCCCTATTTTTTTATTACATATTCTTGTAGTTTACCTTAAAAGCTTTCTAAAACATTATAATTAAATTATTTTTCATTAAACTTTTCGAGTTATAAGACTTGAAATAATTTCTTAATTTTATACAAACTATAAAATATCTCGTAAAATATTTACTATTCGATGATCTTCCCTCGATACTTTTAGGCACAAAATAATGAAAAGATCCCATTGGTGTAAAAAAATACAGTTATTTTTAAGAAAAAAATATGTAATTTCCAAAAAATATGTAATTTGCAATTAATTATTAATTATTTTGTTACAACAAGTCCGAAACAATTTTCCGTAAAATTTGTAATTATCGAAATTTTTCAGTTTCCATATTTTTTTTCTCATTCTGTATAATTAATATGTAATATAACTTTAATATAATAATAATATGTAATATAACTTTAATATAACAGTTATATAACACTTATATTTTTTGTAAATATTTGAAAGAACGTTTCGTACTCTCTGAAAATTAAAAGCTCTGCGAAAGGCTTTGGAAACGATATTCCACCCACGCGACTGAATTACACCGAATATATGCGAGATGCAGAGAGAAAGAAAGAGAGAGAGAGAAAGAAAAGAAGAGGAGAGAAAAGGACCGCGAATAATCAGAATGAGTATGCGAGATTCAACAAGTGCACCCTCGGCAGCGAGTGAGTCACCGAGAAAGAAATACGAGGAATAAAATATTGAACGCGCGCGCGCTCGCGTGGGCATCATCGCTGGCCGGATCGGGATGAGGAAAAAAAAATGTGGGAGTGCGTGATTCAGCGCCTACATAACTGAAGAATCAGGATCTCGCGGCGTAAACAACCGTAAGATAAATAAAGATATAGAGCCTCTGTCGATACCGATTTGTCGCGTCAAGCCGTGTAGTCCGATGTACTCTTTATCGTTGCATTCCGTAAAAAGACGCTTCGCAGCACTCGAGTTAATCGATAGAGACGCACAGGTAATGATTAAATAAAGAGATATCGAGATATTGCCTGCATCAAATTCAATCATCGCGTGATAAAGAGATGCGTCATTAATTAAAAAGAAAAAAAAAAAGAAAATAAAGATTCCTCTGCTATTATTTTATCGCTGAAGGATGAATGTGATCTCTAAATATCCGTAATCATGTAAAAAAGATTGAGGTAATATTAATTAAGATACATAGATTTTCTCGTATGCAAGAAAAATCGCATGTTTATTCTTAATCACGAATATTACGGGGATCAAGTCGAGCGATTCGACATCGAGGCGCCAATCAGGGCTGCAAAGTTGTCGTATCGCAGAGATTTCAGCGAAGCGTTATCAGCAAACAGATAAAATCAGATTTTCAGCTAATTGTAAAAATGCAAAGCGCGTTTGGAACGATTGCATTCTGGCGCATTCGAGCGACAGTCGTCTTGGACGCAACGTGACGTTGCGTTTCTGATTGCGATAGCGTCGCACGCGACGACGACGAGTAATATACAGGGTGTCCCGAAACTACCGCACTTTCACTCCCACCTCTATCCCAGAGATCGAAAGAAACGATTGCAGCGACAAAACATGAGATTCTACCCTATAAACTTAGAATACCGAGTACAAATTAAGCCAAGGGTTTTGAGATTTTTACTTAAAAAAAAACAGTGTATATAAAATTGTAATAAATTCTAAAATTTTATAAATTTGTTTATACTCGAAATAAAATAAAAAAATATGCTGAATAAATTAGAGCGCGAGTTTTATTCGGTCGGTCGTGTGTATAATTAATTTTCTTTTAATTTTATGGATTTAATCCACTTGTACATAACACCATCCAATTAAAGCAGATATATTGCCATCCTTCGAGCCGCTTCGCGAGGCAGCGACTTTCTGTCGTTTCGCAGGAATTCCCTGAGGACGACCGACAGGTGCGCGCGATGTCTTGCACAAGAGGGAGAAGGAAGGAGAGAAGGAGACAGAAAAAAGAAAATTCGTTCCACCTGCATGTATTCTCGCTTCAAGGTTCTCGCCGACCCGAACGTGCCGCGCTTAAACTACACACGATTTCACCTTAACGTTATGCGCCGACGTAAACGGTAGCAATATAACGCCCGTCGACACCGCTTACGTAAGAACGAAACGCTCGAGGAAGCTCGACTTATCTTGGCGCGCGTCAGGAGTCCAGACACGACGTCGGCCACGAACTCTTAATACGAACATTCCAAGGGCAACGGGAATTCCATGGATATTCTCATTTCGCCGCAAAAACCCATATTGTACCATTTCACAGTCATCTTGCCAGGTCTCGTGGTCTTTTACGAATCTTGAATCTCTCTGTCAAATCATTTGACATATGTACGAAATTATCCAAGCAGCGGAATCCATTCAATCATATCGAAATTTTGGATTTTATAGAGAGAGAATGTTATTATAAAATAAATTATTCAGAATTATTCAGTAATTGAGACTTACTATTGGCTTGCTATTCGTAGCTCGAACGAAATCCATAATTAAAACAAACACATATTAAAAAGAGATAAATATTAGCGAGTCAATTTAAGATTATAAAAATGACAGTGCCAAGAGGTTTCCGATTTTTCAATTATTTCTGCAAGAAAAATCGCACTGAATTTTGTTGTAATTAAATTGCGATTTTAGTTTCTTATTAAAAAATTCAAAAAATATAGTCAAAATTGCTTAAATTAATTATTCAATATTTATGGAGATAAATTGAATAGATATAATATATGTAAAAGCGAGACATTTCCTGCTTAGTAAACTAATATTAACTACTTAATATTAACAGCAAATAGAAGCAAGGATATCGACAATTTCGTACGGATTCGGCTAAAGTCTATTAGTGCCAGTAATAATTATATATAACATATATTTATTGATATAATCGAATTTTAAATTTTCGTAAAAAAATTGAAGTAAAAATTTTTTAACGACATTCAAAGGCAAAATTCTTGAAATTCGAAAATCCAAGGAACTTTCCGTAGCCGACATACGTATTAATCACCGTTTGAAAAATGATTCAAAAGCTTCCGTATTTGTTTGTTTAAGTCAGTTGCCTCGTTTTTTTTACAAGGTTTTTCCTTCCCGATATCGCGATCGTGCGGCTGACTTTCGAGAGAGAATCTCTGGAGAGATACCGTCGCATGGGTATGAAGCAATCATGCGTGACCGAGATATAATCATCGGTCGTGTATCGTATATTACGACGAACCATATAATTTTCGAAGCGTAGGGTCACGTGATAACCATTGGACGATTACATACGTGACAAGAGATACGAAATCATCATTTTATATATTTTTCTAAGAAATTTAAAATCTCTTTATTTTCCTCTCGGGATACATCGCAGCTCCGGAACTTCCCCCCCCCCTCCCCCTTCCCATCCTTCCCGAGATATGCCTCGTCGTGAGATATGCATGTGATGTGATAATTGCAATAAAATTCTAAATTTAACCTTTTATTTTTGACCGCACGCGAGACGCCCTCGCCGCGGTATCGGAAATGTCGCGACGACGTTTCGATGAATCGGCACGACCGATAAATCCAAGCCGACAACGACGACTTTTCCGCCAGCTCTGACCTCTTACACGCGCTCTTGCGATCGGATTTCTGCTACGCCTCGCTCGATTATTTCACAATATTACGCCGCTGTAGTCAAGCTATATCAAGCTATATTTGACGAAATTAATATATTTCGCAAACGAGATATTTCGCACGCTTCTCGAACTAAAAAAAGAGTCGATCGATGAAAAACAAAAATATAAAATGTCGAAACTTAAAATAAATATTCGATATTTAATGTATGAATGTTTTAATAAAATAAAAAAATATCTATCAAATAACAGTTATATAACAGTTATATAACAGTTATATTATTGAGAAATTACAACTAACAATTATATAAATGTTACTTGGTGTTTGCTGGATACATTCAAGGTTCAATACAGTATCTTTCAATGAAATCTCTTTCTTTCTCTCTTTAACTTGAAAAGGAGCAGATTCATCATCGTTGCACCCCACCGCATAATCCTCCATAGTACGTTGCATTGCTTATCGAGGCGTTTATATTAAACGTGTCCCTTATCGAGGATCCCCGACGAGGCTATTCGCCTGTTCTATTAAACCCCTATTACATCTCGAGAACACTATTTTTCCCCATCCGCGTGCGCGGCCGTTCGTGATCGAGATGTTAATGAAATCCTCGCGGCACGATTAACACAGTGACCTTAAGTAAAGTGTCCTCGCTCGCCTTTGACCCCCACCGCGAACAACGTCAAGCGCTCGTTCCCTCAAAGAAGGAAGAAAGAAAGAGCGAACATCGATATTACAAAGATTCTGTTTCCGTGGTATATTTTAAAAAACTGCTTTGTGTTGCAAATTTCATATATATATAATTTTAAATTAATAATATATATTATATATTTATTTATTTATATATTTATTTATTATATATTTATTTTCTATAAATAATCCTAAATTTCTTTCAAAAAATTATATTAATATGTATTAACAATATATATATATTAATATAATTTTAAGAGAAATTTAGAATAATTTATAGGAAAAATATGAATGGCTTTTAATTGAACAGAAAACGAGGTCACCTAATAAACAAAATCATTCCCCCGTTCAATTTATGGTTCACTTACTTTCGATATTTTCCTCGCACTCTTATTATACGCCTGCATTTTGCTTCTTGTTCTCGTTATATCTGAATATTTTTAACGACGAAAGTGAAGCTTGTACGAAATATGACCTGACGGGTCTTTTCGTCGAGACATTCCTCAACGCTTTCGTGTGCTAAAATGCCATGACGCACCGGTGACGTGTTTACGCGATGTAGACGAGTTTTATTCGGTGCTGCGCGTTTCTTGCACGCAATCCGCAAGCATTGCAGGAATTCATCGCGAGAAAAGACGAGAGCGAAAATTTGATAGATGCGTCAGTTTGACAGAAATTGTAAAGCCAAGATACAAGAGACACGAATGGCGGCCCTAGAAGAAAACGAGGATTAAACAAAATTTTTCAGATATATTTAAACATACACAGAAAAAAAGGACATTCTTGTTTTGAAAATATATTTAGTTTTAACATAGAAATCTTGAAATGAGATTATATTGCGTTAATTAAGAAAAAATATAATTGCTTGAATAATTGCTTACTTGAATGAAACCATTTTATATAGTTGAATCAAGAAAAATATATTCTTATGATTTAAGATTTAATTTTCTTGAATGGAAAAGAAACAATGTTAGATAGAATATAACATTTTTAAATCAAAGATTATAATTTTCTTAAAGTAGAATTAAATAATTATATATTCTTGAGGTGACAATTGCAATATTAAAATAAGACTATAATATTGTTGAAATTTAAAATTATTAAATTCTTCCAAGAAAATTATAAATTGTTGCGTATATACGAAACAATGAACGCGTTAGTTTAAGTATATGAGTTTTGATTTGACACTTATTTTCTTTCTGTGTAATATCAAATTATCAGACCTTCGTCACATCTATGAAATTATAAAGACACAGAAGAAAAGGACATTCTTGTTTTGAAAATATATTTAGTTTTAACATGGAAATCTTGAAATGAGATTATATTGCGTTAATTAAGGAAAAATATAATTGCTTGAATAATTGCTTACTTGAATGAAACCACTTTATATAGTTGAATCAAGAAAAATATATTCTTATGATTTAAGATTTAATTTTCTTGAATGGAAAAGAAACAATGTTAGATAGAATATAACATTTTTAAATCAAAGATTATAATTTTTTTAAAGTAGAATTAAATAATTATATATTCTTGAGACGACAATTACAATATTGAAATAAGACTATAATATTGTTGAAATTTAAAATTATTAAATTCTTCTAAGAAAATTATAAATTGTTGCGTATATACGAAACAATGAACGCGTTAGTTTAAGTATATGAGTTTTGATTTGACACTTACTTTTTTTCTGTGTAATATCAAATTATCAGACCTTCGTCACATCTATGAAATTATAAAGACACAGAAGAAAAGGACATTCTTGTTTTGAAAATATATTTAGTTTTAACATGGAAATCTTGAAATGAGATTATATTGCGTTAATTAAGGAAAAATATAATTGCTTGAATAATTGCTTACTTGAATGAAACCACTTTATATAGTTGAATCAAGAAAAATATATTCTTATGATTTAAGATTTAATTTTCTTGAATGGAAAAGAAACAATGTTAGATAGAAAATAACATTTTTAAATCAAAGATTATAATTTTTTTAAAGTAGAATTAAATAATTATATATTCTTGAGACGACAATTACAATATTGAAATAAGACTATAATATTGTTGAAATTTAAAATTATTAAATTCTTCTAAGAAAATTATAAATTGTTGCGTATATACGAAACAATGAACGCGTTAGTTTAAGTATATGAGTTTTGATTTGACACTTATTTTTTTTCTGTGTACTTAAATATACATGTTTTATAAAAAAATAATGAAAAATATATGTCCCATGAAGGCACTTGTCTTCTCTTTTTAAATCTCTTTTTAAAAGTCTTTCTGGCCTTTTCTCTCTCCCTACTTTCTCCGTTATTTTCTCTTACAATACTAGAAAAGGGACAACCCCGACCGACCATTCTATCTGCTACGTGTGCGTGATCACCAAATGACGAAGAGGATTGTACTGGTGTGCCCTGGTGAAGTATTTTACATTGAGCAGCGTTGAAGAAGAAGGAGCAGGACGGAACCATCTTAAGAGAAACAAGGAAGAGAAACGTATGTGTGTATATGTGTGTGTGTGTGTGAGATACGCATGGCAAAGGAGAGCAGCAGGGCGCAGCCGGGCGGTGGGGCAGGTTCGTGGAATGATCCCGTCGTCTCGGGCGAACAACAGTCCGGTTCCTACGGAACTCCAACAGCCAGAGAACAGGCCTGGACTTTCTGCCAGACTGGTTGTTGCTCGCTCGTTGATTCGCCAAACCGTCTGCCCGTTCGCCTGCTGCCTGAGACGGCTCTTCTTTGCTCGCCATTGTCGACTTTATGACGGTTGTGTAGGACGTCGGCGACCGACAGTCGCAACGATCGGCGCCTTTTTTCTTTCCTTCTATTATACGCTACAATGTACGTCTGCACCGTACAATAATAAGCTCCGATTCGATGCGAGCTCGAATCCCAAATTCTCTGTCTCTGGCTTGTCAAAAGTCGTCCACGTGATTCTTTGAAAAATAAATACAGTTATTAACAGAAAATAAAGACCGAGATAGTTTGTGTGTCACGAGTGCTCGGAATGACTTTTTCGCGGAATAAATAATAAAAGGTCCTTCTGAAAATAATTTCGAGTGAGAATTCAATTTAAGAATATTTCGAGATGCAAATCGATGAGACGGAATGCAGGATGAGGTGATAGATTAGCGAGCGAGAAAACGAACACGGTTGATCAATTGCACGAGAAAACTAGGAAAGAAACGAGCTAAAAATTTCATTTGCAAAAAAACATTAACTAGAAATAGAAAGAAAAATACAAAAAAAACGCTCGTACATATGTTAAAGTGTGAAAATGTACCTGGCATAGGTCGTGGAGATTAATTTTTTGACGCATTCTCTTTTTTTCAAATTAAATATACAACGAAATAAAAAAATCTCCGGAAAGAGAGTAACTACGTCTGCAGTTTCGCGCAAAAAAAAGATTATAAAAGTGTCAAAGTGCACTCACATATCTCAAATTGTACATTTTGCAAGAGAATGAATATATTAGTTCTCCCATGCGTACAATTTCTCGTCCTGTACGTGTACTATTTAAAAATATCGCGCTCTTTTGAATTTTTTTCACTTCTATTTTTATTCGTTTCTCTCTCTCTCTCTCTCTATTCCTAATAATTAACATTAATTAATTACATCGACAAGCAGCGTATCAAGCTCGATAAATGCTCCGACTGTCGCTCGCGGATCCTGGGATCGGGCGATACCATGAATGAAGCTCGTTAAATGCCTTTCGCGAAAACGAGAAAGCGGCACTGGAATGTTTCGTCGAAGAGCCAATCCTCGCGTTTAATAGCGCTCGCAACCGCCGCAATTTGTATTCTTTCGCCTTAATTACCGAGCTGGCGATAACAACCTCCCCCACCCCCGCTCCACCCCGTCCTCCTCCTCCCCGTGAACGAGCACGCGTTGCGCTCTCCCCGTGCCAATTAGAGCGCCTTTGTTGTCGCTCAATAATAATCACGTCGATCGGCCGCGCTCGAAAGGGACGTTTGCATCGGTGCAATTCGTTGCACCCTAAAGACCGGCCGAGCCGATTGACGCCCCATAACGGCTCGATAAATTCATACAGATTGCATTTGTATCGCGTATCCGGCATTTCGCATTTTATTCCGTCACACCCATCTCGCGAGAGATCGATCGGGACGAGCTTTGGAAAATGCAATCGGGTCAAGCCCACTTTCGACGAAATTTCATTCGATCCGCTTTTCACCCTGCCTCGATATTCCCAAAATCTCGTTCATCCCTTGTACTTTCTATGTGTGCATGATATTAATTAAAAAAAAAGTTAAATTATACCCCATACAGCACAGACATTGCAGTAATATAATAGTAATATAACAGTAATACAGGGTGATTCATTTTAATCTTAACAGGCAAATATTTTGAAAAATATGCGAGATACGAAAAAATGTTTCAGACAAAAGTTATATGGTTTAAAAGGAGACATAAGATGGTGTCATTAATTTGACCTTAAATAGTTATTTGAAGGTCACGTGAAGGTCACCCTCAATTTTTTAAATGGAACCGCCTATTTTTTATTACATATTCTTGTAGCTTATCTCGAGAGCTTTCCAAAACACTATAATTAAGTTAGTTTTCATTAAGTACTTTCCGAGTTATGAGGCTTGAAATCGTTTCTTAATTTTACATAAACCGTAAAATATCTTGTAAAATATTCATTTTTCAATTACCTCACCTTAATACTTTTATGTACAAAATAATGAGAGGAATCAATTGGTGTAAAGAAAACACATAGTTATTTTAAGAAAAAATATGTAATTGTTAATTGCAAATTACATATTTTTTTTTCGAAACAACTATGTGTTTTCTTTACACCAATTAATTCCTCTCATTATTTTGTACATAAAAGTATTAAGGTAAGATAATCGAAAAATGAATATTTTACAAGATATTTTACGGTTTATGTAAAATTAAGAAACGATTTCAAGCCTCATAACTCGGAAAGTATTTAATGAAAACTAATTTAATTATAGTGTTTTGGAAAGCTCTCGAGATAAGCTATAAGAATATGTAGTAAAAAATAGGCGGTTCCATTTAAAAAATTAAGGGTGACCTTCAAGTAACTATTTAAGGTCAAATTAATGACACCATCTTATGTCTCCTTTAAAACCATATAACTTTTGTCTGAAACATTTTTTCGTATCTCGCATATTTTTCAAAATATTTGCCTGTTAAGATTAAAATGAATCACCCTGTATAACAGTAATATTGCAGTAATATAACAGTAATATTGCAGTAATATTACTGCAATATTACAATATTAATAATATTGCTGCAATATTCTGTGCTGTATGGGACTTTTCTCACGCACGTGTTTTTTTCACGTGACAATTTGTCCGTCATTAATTGATTATTAGGGGGGCATATCGCGTTACGTGAATATCTGAGAGCGTGAAAGCAGGTGGGTTTACTTTACATCGATACTCGCTGTTTTCTTGCCACGTCCAATTAATGAAAGTAACTTGTTGCATACTGCGAGATTACGTAGTTGATCGCCCACGATCGCAATTGTGCGTGTTGCGTTTCAGATACAATCGGCCAACGTTCGCGATGTGTGACGGAGGCTCTTTCGTGCTCCGTGCAATGAAATCGTTAATTATCCGCCCGATTGTCCTCGAATGATAAATTGCCTACCATATTAACCGTTAATTGCAACAAGGATCGAGTGAAAATTTCACAGATAATATACGTTGCCGAATAATTTTACGACACGAATACCGTTAGATGCTGACGAAGTAGAACCAAGATAATCGCGTAATGTATTTTAATTAATTTAATTTTAAATTTAAGTTTTTGTTTTTTTTTTTACAAGATTAGATGTTATTAAAAGATACAGATTTGTGAATAAGTAAAGGTTTCCCTTCAAAACAAGCAACTTTGAAGGATCTTTTATATTTCTAAAACCGGTAAAATCGTTAAAAGTTTATTGTCCAAAGGGTTATTGTTAGAATATTCTCTGTGGATTATTGTAAAAATAGAAATTTCCAAGATACAGAGAATTCTTAGAAGGAAGTCATTTTCAAAAATTACGCTAATTTTTTTTTCAGTATATTTTTCCTCGAACAAAGATTTTCGAAAGATACCCGAGGTCAATTCCCTGAAGGCCAGCCGTCCTTCCGGAACTGGCAGACGTGTGAGAAGATCGCAAGTATCTGGCAGATAACAGTGGGATCCCTTCTCGGTAGACGAGTTTCGGGGATAATGAAACATGACTGAGATGATGGCAAAAGAGATGAGCGGAAAAGATACCCCGTCTGTTCTTGCCTGCTTCTGGCGATACGGAATAGATAAGATAGATAATCACCCAAGATATATATCCCCGATATTTTCGTTTTATTTTTCTTAGAATGTGAAAGGAAGCCTCTTGTATTTACAGTTTTATTTATAGCGTTTTGTTTGGGTGCCATCGTCAAACGGTTGAAAACGTCTCTCTAAAAAGCTCTCCCTTTCCTCTCTCTTTCTAATCCATCGAGTATGTTGATCGTTGCTATCCAAGAAGCAATCCATTTCGATTAGCGACTCGCGTTACACAGGCTGTTATTGCTCGCTCGGACTCGATAAGCGACCAGGGGAAGGAAGAAAGAAACACCACGTAAACCTGACGTAAGCCAGGGTCTCGCGGGTCTCGCATAATTTCGCGGCAGATTTTCCATTTCGCGACGTTGCAGTCGGCGATAGCAAGGCCACGGTTAAAACCCTCATTATCGTCTCTCAATATGACGTGGTAGCGAGCCGATTCTCCAAGCCTCCCCCCCTCTTTCCACGACGCACGCAAACGTAAGAGAGCGTATCCGCGTCCCTGAGGAGAGCCTCGTGTCTGATCGCCCCGTCTCTCTCGCTCCACCCGAGGGATCCCCCCCTCCTTCTCTCTCTCTCTCTCTCTCCCTCTCTTTCGGGGTCGCTCGGGCTTTCTCATGTCGCTCGCCCCGTCTCCCCCTCGCGCTCTCCCTCCAGGATCGCGCGCCGATCTCCCCCTCCCCCCCTCCCCACCCTCTCATCACCATTCGTCGACGTCCCTCGGTGCGCGTTCGATACACGGAATCGCCTCGTGGTTCTCGGAAGGCAGCAGACTGTCGCCAGCTACGCCAGACGGCGCACCGCTCGCACCCGATCTCCCTCTCTCTCTCTCTCTCGTATTCGCCCACTGGCTCACCCACGGGGCTACCTTTCCTCTCGCTCCTTCGCCCCCCCCCCCCTACTCCTCTCCCCTCCCTTATCCGCGCCACTACTCCATACGCTCTGTCTCGTGGCGCGGCCGGAGAGCCAGCCAGCTACACGGGACCCGCCAGTTACGCAACAATAACAACGCCGTGAGGAGGTTGTGTAGCGTCGTGCGGCGTGCGACACCGCAACGCGACACCGTGGATCGTATGGTGCGTCGAGCGTTGGCGTTCGCGGGGAAAATCACTTGTTGATAACGAAGCGCGGAGGGAAAAGTGATCCGCGCGTGGAGGGAAAAACCGTCGGGAGGGAAGGATCGTCGCGGTAAATCGTGGAAAAAAAAAAGAAATCGCGGATTCCCCGACTCGTCGCCGGGAGTGAGCCGAGGTCGAGGAGGCCTGGCGAGTTATCGAGCGCGATCCGGAGGAACGAGGGAAAAGTAGCGGCGCGAAGAGACACCGAGAGAGGAATCTCGATCGATCGCGATCGACGCGGGAAAGCTGTTTCGCCGGGGGAGACTCGTGGTCGCGATCGGCCTCGCGACGAAGAAATCGAGGAAATCGGAGAATTCGACTCGAAATAGGACTCTCCGATTGGTTAATCGTTGCTGGTTACCCTAGGCACAGGTCGATTTAATTGGCTGCGGTCAATCGCAACTGCTGGACGCTCTGCTGGAAGTGTCAATCAGCGAAAGATCGACGAAAGGAATATCGGAAGCCGAATCGGAAGTGTCGCAGCCTCGATGAATGAAGCGAGTGGCCACGAGGACAGGAGCGACCGGAGGACGACGTTCTCTCGTGGAAATCACGAGGTGCGATTGAGGGAAGCTATCAAGACGTGAACCGTCTCTTCTTCGAAGACCCGATCGGCAGGAACGAGGTCGTCGCCGCGTCGTCGGGATAGATCGAGCCGCTAGCGATCGCTCACGAGAGGAGAGACGGGTACCTCGCTGGCGACGACTTGGCGTTTAGGCGCCAATGACGTCACCGGCCGAGTGAGGCCGGCGGCGGGGGAATTCGCGGTCGGAGTTTCTCGCCGCGGTGCGTTTACGCGTCTCACCGACGCGACGCGACGCGATCGCCGACGATGATAGTGGTGCGCGATGATGGTAGTAGTGGTGGAGACCACGCGGTAGTCGCGGTGTAGCTCGACGGTGCGCGCTCCGCTCGCGGTGGGGGCGAAGGAGATCCCGTGGAATCGCGCTGCGCGCTGGCCGATTACGCTCTCGTACGTATGTCGCTCGTCGACGGGCAATGACTAACCGCGCGCGGTCGAGTGCGTTAGCGAGGGATACTCACCGGGCCGACTCGGAGCTGTCACTCGCCCTGGCCGTCGCTGTCATCGTCAGCACCGGTCGGACGCGATTTGCATAGCAAACGGATCGCCGTAAGGATCCCAGTAAGTGGATAACGAGGAGAGGAGAGAAGTCGCGGGTGCTCTCCCTCTCTCTTTCTCTCTCCTCGTGCGTGTGATTGTGCGAACGTCGCTCGGTACGCGCGACTGGTTCGCGCCGCCAGAAAGGAGGGAGAGGCAGAGGATACGACGCCGCGGACGAGGCAAGTGTGGAGTCTTAAAATAGAAGAGTGACTTGGGCTTAAGTGCGTGGCGGGAGGACGGATCGAGGAAGGGGGAGGGTGGATGCGTCGCTCGCTTCTTCCCCGTCTCCGCGTTGTTTCTGTGATACGTTTAAATTCTACGCTTCTTCGCGGGTGAAAGAGAGGACGAGAGTATACATATATATATATATATATACATCTCGCGGTGGTGTGTGTCTATGTGTGTGTGTGATAATCTCTCTATGGTGCACGTGTGGTGGTGAAACGCGAGCGAGGCGGTATCGCGCAACTTGATTTTTTTATCCGCCGCGCGTCGTCAGAAAAGGAGAGAATTCGCCGCGAGATCCTCGAGCGAGAGGAGGCGTCGTCCCGCTCTTTCTCTCTGTCCCACGCGATGGATCGTGACTCGCGTTCGTATTCCTGCGGAGGCTGCGAGAGGACCGCCGCCGAGGGCCGAGCTATGCCGATGGAGTAACAAGTGAGCGGCGAAGCGGCGTTGCCATGACGACAGGTGAACCATGAGTCTCCCTCCCCCCCTCCCCCTCGCCTTTTCCGCAGCCTCCGCTACCAGTCCTCCGCTCTTCCCCTCCCCTCCCCGCCTCCCCACTCCCCGCTCGCGGTATGTTTGTCCCTCTTTCCCTCTGTGACCCCGTATACTCGCGAGATATGATGCGACAACAGTGCTTCTGTCTCTCCTTCTCTTTTTTTTCGCATATCTCTCTCTCTCTCTCTCTCTCTCTCGCATTGAAACCGCGCTCTCCGATCTCGTCTCTCGGCTTCAAGTTCGCCACTTCGTTCCTCTCTCTTTCTCTCTCTCTCTTTCTCACTTTCTTTCTCTCTCTCTCTCTCTCGGCGCTCGCCACTTCGTTCTCCTTTTTCGGTCGCCCCCTTCTCTCCCTGCGATCTCATCGCCTCGACACCGACGTATTTTCACGATACTCGGAAAGCTGAGCGAGAATGAGAAGGACAGAGAGAGACGGAGAAAAGGAAGGGGAGGGGAGAGAGAGAAAGATTGGATTCTTCTCTGACCAGTTTTGTACATTGTGAACGGCGTTGTAAAAATTTACGAGGGATGCTGCGGTCGTTATGTCGATGCCTTCGTGTCAGCATCGCTGGCGCCCCTGTTCGTCCCCCTTCGCCCGCCCGCCCCCCCTCCTCCCCGCCCTCCCCCCGACCGTCTTCCTCCTTTTTACAAACCGGACCGCGTGCGAGCGTCGCGTACGCGGTAGTAATTTCGGCCTTCGGTTGTAAATGTCGCGTGTGACGTGCACGTTGTAAATGTATAAAACGATGATTTTGCTTGAAAAAGGTTTTTTTTTTTTTTATCGCGCCGAGCTTACTTTCCAATAAAAGGAGAAAAGGAGACGAAGAATAGAATGACAGTGCAATCGTTTGACATTATCGTCGCTGACTAACGGGTTTCCATCCTTGAATGTCTAATACGATCTTATTTATAAGCCTGCGGCCGTGCTTTATTTTTAACTCGCCAAAATGAACGTACGAGATGTATTTTCGCCCAATCTATAAAAACGAGTTTTGCTTTAAAAAAAAAAAAATCTAATAATAGCTTAGCAGGATGAACTTTAAATGTTTTAAAGCTCTTGTCGTTTCTCTTTTTCATCTCCTTCTTTTTATATAGTCATTATTATTATTATTATTATCTACAAAGTAATATGTTATTCATAATTGATATTATATTTTATAATTAACTCCGCACATTTATCTATACAGCACAAAACATTGCTGTAATATTGCTGCAATGTTACAACAATGTTCCGTGTTGCATGGGATATATGTAATTGCTCGTTTAAGGAGTGAAATTCCGAAGCGCGGAATAAATCAATACAAATGAATTAGGAGAGGCAGCGGAAATCATTATACAGTTTTACATTTGTTGCATTCTTGCAACCATATATTTTCTGTCTGATGTTGGTAAAGTTTCACTCGATGAATGAAAGTTTAATTGAAAAAGAGCAATTCCGAAACGTTGATTTCATCGCGAAAAATTAACGCGAGAACGAATACGTTAAGGCCGTAAATAATTCGCAAGATATATATAATTAATCGCAGATTCTCGCAATATCGTTGGCGGATTATCTCTCAAACAAGTACATGTGAACTTCGAAAGGTAGATACCACAAAGTTGCAGAACGAGTAGAGATTGCATGTCCAAGTCGTTGGAAAACAAAACCGAGATCGATGTAAAGAGAAAAGATTTTTGACGGCGGAAATGTAATTTCTAAGATGCAATGACAGATGAAATATTCTTTTCATCTCTCTATTCTTAATAATTCTTGTGGAGATTCCCTCCTAATACTTTATTATTTTTCATCACTGATATTGACTACTTTTTTTATTTATACAAATATAATATAAATAAAACATTTGTACTTACAAATACAACTCTAGATATAAATTAAAAATAAAAATCAAAGAGTTAATAAACAGTTGCTCAAATACAAATATAAAATAAATGTTTGATATAAAGAGAAAAATATCCAGGTCATTAAACAATTTATTTTTAAAGAGATACGTAACTCTATAGAATTTATTTATTTATATCTTGCAATTTTATTTATTAGAATGGGAAACTTTTTTTTATCCAAACTCGACGTAAAAAATATCAATATCGTATTTAAATAGGCGAATATATACAGGGTGTTTCTTAATAAATACGAAAAATTTTAGATGATTTTTTGTTGAAAATTAAGGGGGGGTTTTCATATAAATATGTATTCTTACATCCTTGTCTGTGTTACACTCCTCCAAAAATAGGGGTAAAAATTAGATTTTTATTTTTTTCTCAAATTTGGAACAAGTTAAAGACATGAAATTAAGTGGATATTTTCTACCAGCAAAAGAGTTATTTATTAATATTTTTTTCAGCCTCCCGTATTGTTATAAGGAGATGAAACTAGCAACCTCTATTCAATTTTTTATTACAACTTTTTAATGGGCCGGAATATGATCATCTAAAAATATGCATTAAAAAGGGATTTTTATGAAACTTTCTTATATCTTTTATTTTTTTTATAAAATCAGTAGTTTTCAAGAAAAAAAATAAAATACGTTATCGTGCACAGCACGATGCTAAGTGGCATAGGTTTCGAATTACGAGAAGTTAAATTTTAAAATAAAAATAAAATTAGAGTAAATGTTGGGAAAATTGGAACAAAAACAAAATTATAATAAAAACCTAAAAACCGAAAAAATAAAAATTTTTACCCCCTTTTTTGGAGGAGTGTAACTCCACACACAGAAAGGACATTCTTGTTTTGAAAATATATTTAGTTTTAACATGGAAATCTTGAAATGAGATTATATTGCGTTAATTAAAGAAAAATATAATTGCTTGAATAATTATTTGCTTGAATGAAGCCATTTTATACAGTTGAATCAGGAAAAATATATTCTTATGGTTTAAGATTTAATTTTCTTGAATGGAAAAGAAACAATGTTAGATAGAAAATAACATTTTTAAATCAAAGATTACAATTTTCTTAAAGTAGAATTAAATAATTATATATTCTTGAGACGACAATTACAATATTGAAATAAGACTATAATATATTATTGAAATTTAAAATTATTAAATTCTTCTAAAAAGATTATAAATTGTTGCGTACGAAACAATGAACGCGTTAGTTTAAGTATATAAGTTTTGATTTGACACTTATTTTTTTTCTGTGTAATATCAAATTATCAGACCTTCGTCACATCTATGAAATTATAAAGACACAGAAGAAAAGGACATTCTTGTTTTGAAAATATATTTAACATGGAAATCTTGAAATGAGATTATATTGCGTTAATTAAAGAAAAATATAATTGCTTGAATAATTATTTGCTTGAATGAAGCCATTTTATATAGTTGAATCAGGAAAAATATATTCTTATGGTTTAAGATTTAATTTTCTTGAATGGAAAAGAAACAATGTTAGATAGAAAATAACATTTTTAAATCAAAGATTACAATTTTCTTAAAGTAGAATTAAATAATTATATATTCTTGAGACGACAATTACAATATTGAAATAAGACTATAATATATTATTGAAATTTAAAATTATTAAATTCTTCTAAAAAGATTATAAATTGTTGCGTATATACGAAACAATGAACGCTTTAGTTTAAGTATACAAGTTTCGATTCGACACTTATTTTTTTTCTGTGCAGGGAGAGATGTAGGAGTATATGTTTATATAAAAAAACCCCCTTAATTTTCGACAAAGAATCATCTCTTAAAATTTTTCGCGCTTATTAAGAAACGCCCTGTATACACATAATATCCCCTGGTAGCGAGGCATCGTTAGCCGCATTCGTTTGTGTAATCGCTCGCATACACGCGTCTGTTGCTCCAACTACGACGTCGTTTTAGCATGCTTAGCGCGTAGGCCACGCGATATTCCAAGTACGCTGGGCTATTTTCATGCTACGCCGAGTTAAGAAGACACGGAGAGCGAGCGGGAGAGTATAACGTCTATAGCGATGGTGACACGACGACGAGAGAAGCGGCGGCCGAGCCGTATAAAGCCGGAATCGACCAGGCTGCGAGTGGGATCGTCGGAATTTCTCTCGATTTGTCGTCTATTCGTGGCGGGGACTCCCGACCGGAATTGTATACAAGTTCGATTCGAACTAGCGCGAATATATTCCCATACAAGAAGCGGTAAAAATGCGTAAATTTTTTTTTTTCAATCTAGCTTTTCGAACAAATATTTACGTTGGACGATAAATATCGCAGATCTTGGAAATATAGATTTAAGTAGAGAGAAGAATTATTTCTTTTTTTATATCAGAATGATAAACAGGGAGAAAAACGATAACTCGACATTTGTATCTGTAAATTTCTCGAGAAAACGGAAAATGATGAGATGTGATTTGAGAATAAGTGGCCGCCGTAATGCTTAATATTTCTTTGAACCAAGTATAAACACGCGATGAACTTGGCAGTTGTTTTGTGTGTAAACAATAGCACGCGAAGATGAGAGAAGTCCGCGGAACAAGTTAAAGAAACGAGACGAATGAAGAGGATTCATATTCCGTAAACATCTCTGTTACGCTTTCAAACGTTCGACCACGAATGAAAACCTATGTTATTTTCTAAAGCGGCGTTATTACGTATTCTTGGAAAAATATATTGATTGAGAAACGTTCAATTATTCAAGAATATGACTCTTTAATATTATATTATAATAAAAAATAAAAATAAAAGTGCAATGAAATTTGCAATCGTGCGCGTCAAGAAATTTGAAATTCTCTTCTTCAAATTTTTTACACATGGAAAATAATATTATATAACTCTAATGTAATAATTATATAACTTCTAAGTTAATAACTCTTATTAAAAAAAAATCTACGATAATAAATCTCGCGCGTAAATATTTATCGTTATAAGAATATCGGTCCTACGTCAGTACAGATAATACAAACATGATATTAACATTCTCTTTATAAACATTTTGTACAAGAAACGCTCGTATAAAAATATGGAGATTGGAGAGAGAATTAATCGATGGGAATCTCTCTCTTCACACATTGATTACTTTCATAGAATTTTTTTCTCGCTACGATCTGTCAAAGAAATTTCTATCAGGACATTTAATGTGCATCACAAATAGAACGATTAGTATCTTTTTATGAAATCATTTCTTCGCAATCGATTTGATCTGTTTGCCCGGTTTTTTTGCAATATAAATTATGCGAATTGCAAAAAATTGCAATACGATTAATCTGCTCTCCGCGTAAAATAAAAAGATGTTACATAAAGTGACATCCATAATGTTTAATCTGTTACTCGCGATAAATGTTGTTTTCAAATAAAAAAAATTTATTCATAGATCATCTTTTAAAAATAACTTTATGCTTTGTACTATTTTACTCTTTATTTCTGACATATTATATACGAATTATTTAAATGAAAAAATATATATGTAGTAAATTACTTGCTATTGTAAATCAAGCCGTTTGATTTTTGTGAATACATAATCGAATTTGCTGTCAAAGTGATATCGATCTTTTTACTCCAGAAATAAAATTACGAGATCACATGAAAAATTCGGATTTCGCGGCGCAAACATTTGCGGATTGAAATATCTTGCCAAAGGCAACGGGTCGCGCGAGATACAATGGAATTTACTTTATTCGCTATCTAAATTTACTTTAACTGCCCGTGCACCCCCATCGTAAATCCACCGAACTTCATTACGTTCGCTCGACAATGCAGGCCGATGACTATAAAAACCTGTTACGGTCTTGTAATAAGCTTAAGAGGATTGTAGGACATTCGCCGTTCTTGCCAGACGCATCTTCGGATTCTTAATCACAATGTGATTTCTCGAATTCTTTTATCGAGCCACACAAATAGTATATGATAATTTTCTTATCTACATAGAAAAAAATAAGTGTCGAATCAAAACTTATATATTTAAACTAACGCGTTCATTGTTTCGTATATACGCAACAATTTATAATCTTCTTAGAAGAATTTAATAATTTTAAATTTCAACAATATTATAGTCTTATTCCAATATTGTAATTGTCGTCTCAAGAATATATAATTATTTAATTCCATTTTAAGAAAATTATAATCTTTGATTTAAATATGTTATTTTCTATCTAACATTGTTTCTTTTCCATTCAAGAAAATTAAATCTTAAATCATAAAAATATATTTTTCTTGATTCAACTATATAAAATGGCTTCATTCAAGCAAATAATTATTCAAGCAATTATATTTTTCTTTAATTAACGCAATATAATCTCGTTTCAAGATTTCCATGTTAAACTGTAAATATATTTTCAAAACAAGAATGTCCTTTTTTTCTGTATACATAGATATGCTATCGCGTACGATTCAAAATATAGCTATCGAAAGCGTGCACAAAGTTGGATTTAATACAAACTGTCAAATATTTATCATGGACTTAATCCGATGGCATAATAGTGTGTCAACAATAAAATACGAGTGATTAAATATCTAACAAAAAATATTTTTTTTTATTACATATAAATTATACAAATTTATTAAATTATTATTTATTAAATTATATATGTATAAATTTATATATAAATTATAAAAATTATTAAATATTTCATTATTTTCTTTTTTGATTTTTATATATTTTCCTCTTCGATTATACATATGTATTGGTATTAATTAATAAACGGTATTTGCGGATGTGATTGCATTTGAATACCAAGTATTTTGACGTGCGCTAAATCGATGACAGAATTGAAGTCGGGGATCCTGTTATAATATGTATAACGCATTGTGTGCCTTTTTTACGTCGAACATGGCGCGATTGAAGCAACTATGATTAATTGTAGCGAAGATTGGCATTCCTTTTAAACTTCAACAAACGTCCTCGTGTCTGTTTCTTACGTTTCGTTTTCGCGGGAAAAAGATACAGACCAAGTACTGCTATTCAAAACCAGAAAAGAATTGCGTTATTTATTCGATAAACACTTGTTTCAATTTGTGTGACACATGTGTGTGTTGGTATTCTTGATCGACAACATCTGGCAAATTTGCAAATTCATAGAGATGTGTCGTAATATTTGTAATGAGATGAATAAATATGAAGAATTCGCTATTAGATTAGTGCGTCATAGATATGAAAACAGCTTTGGCGATAAGCAGCACGTTCGTTAACAGTAGAATCTTATTAAACAAATCGGAGAGTAAACACGGAATCACATATTGTTTACATGCCTGACACAGCAATACTTGAATGACTCAATTATCAACCCGATTGACTAATCTAGGGAATACGTATTCACTTTGCTCCATTCTTTAATATCGAATTATCAGACTTTCGTCACATCTATGAAATTATCAAGACCACACAGAAAAAAAAGATTCTTGTTTTGAAAATATATTTAGTTTTAACATGGAAATCTTGAATTGAGATTATATTGCGTTAATTAAAGAAAAATATAATTGCTTGAATAATTGCTTACTCTTGAATGAAACCATTTTATATAGTTGAATCAAGAAAAATATATTCATATGATTTAAGATTTAATTTTCTTGAATGGAAAAGAAACAATGTTAGATAGAAAATAACATTTTTAAATCAAAGATTATAATTTTCTTAAAGTAGAATTAAATAATTATATATTCTTGAGATGACAATTACAATATTGAAATAAGACTATAATATTGTTGAAATTTAAAATTATTAAATTCTTCTAAGAAGATTATAAATTGTTGCGTATATACGAAACAATGAACGGGTTAGTTTAAGTATATAAGTTTTGATTTGACACTTCTTTTTTTTCTGTGTAATATCGAATTATCAGACCTTCGTCACATCTATAAAATTATAAACACACAGAAAATAAGGACATTCTTGTTTTGAAAATATATTTAACATGGAAATCTTGAAATGAGATTATATTGCGTTAATTAAAGAAAAATATAATTGCTTGAATAATTGCTTACTCTTGAATGAAACCATTTTATATAGTTGAATCAAGAAAAATATATTCATATGATTTAAGATTTAATTTTCTTGAATGGAAAAGAAACAATGTTAGATAGAAAATAACATTTTTAAATCAAAGATTACAATTTTCTTAAAGTAGAATTAAATAATTATATATTCTTGAGATGACAATTACAATATTAAAATAAATAATTAACTATAATATTGTTGAAATTTAAAATTATTAAATTCTTCTAAGAAGATTATAAATTGTTGAGTGTATACGAAACAATGAACGGGTTAGTTTAAGTATATAAGTTTTGATTTGACACTTCTTTTTTTTCTGTGTAATATCGAATTATCAGACCTTCGTCACATCTATAAAATTATAAACACACAGAAAATAAGGACATTCTTGTTTTGAAAATATATTTAACATGGAAATCTTGAAATGAGATTATATTGCGTTAATTAAAGAAAAATATAATTGCTTGAATAATTGCTTACTTGAATGAAACCATTTTATATAGTTGAATCAAGAAAAATATATTCATATGATTTAAGATTTAATTTTCTTGAATGGAAAAGAAACAATGTTAGATAGAAAATAACATTTTTAAATCAAAGATTACAATTTCCTTAAAGTAGAATTAAATAATTATATATTCTTGAGATGACAATTACAATATTAAAATAAATAATTAACTATAATATTGTTGAAATTTAAAATTATTAAATTCTTCTAAGAAGATTATAAATTGTTGCGTATATACGAAACAATGAACGCGTTAGTTTAAGTATATAAGTTTCGATTCGACAATTATTTTTTTTTCTTTTTCACAAGGATAGAGCGCGCGTAAATGACGTAATGACGGAGTCTGAAGCGGGGTACTAAAAATCTCGCTAATTCACTTTCATTCGAGAAATGCACAGTGCGCGAATGAAAGTTTAAACCAAGTTTCACGATATTTACATGTTACGCGAGACTTTCAACGCTTCGGCGTAAGAGAGGTAAATTTCAAATGAAATTAGAAACGGAGAATGTGGAAATGAGAAACGACTGAAGAGAGGTACATCTATAGGGGGAAAAAAGAAAACAAAAAAAAAACAAAAAAAACATTCGGTTCAATTTCAGAGAGAAAGTCTCCCTTCCTCGAAAAGTAGGGAAAGAAGGGAGGGGGGAGAGGGGGATCCCGGGGATACGCGGCCGTGAACGTCCTAGGACACGTAGACGGGGTGCGTGACCCAATCACCCGTTCACCGGGAGCGGCGTGGATTCGTGTCGAGTCGTAGTCGGAGTCTCTTTCGATGCGCGCGGTGGGGCGAGGGAGGGAAGGAGGGAGGCAGGGGGGAGGGGGGGACGGACCGCGTCGAACGGAATCCCCGACCGCGCGCGCGCGCGCCCGCGAACGCACCCGAGAGATCGTGTGCGTCTGTAGTGGCCGCGCGAAGGCCGTCCGAAGGGAAGAGGTGACGGCGGAGGGGGAGGGGGAAGGAGGGAGGAGCGGGGAGGGGAAGGCGCTCCGTCAGACGCGGGCGGCGCGCGGGAGGGACGAGGAAGGGAATGCCGCGCTTCTTCGTCAGACGTTGCGCGGCAGCAACGCCGCGCGTGACTCACTTGCGCGTCGCGGGAATCTCCCGCTTCCTCGCCGGTGGCAGCACCGTACGATCCGCGCGCGTAGAGAACGGCACACGCAAGAGGGTACGGTCTCTGTTGTGTACAGCTCGGACTCGGGGGGGGGGGAGGGCTGGGAGGAAGGGAAGCGACAGGGAGACGAGGAGGGCGGAGGAGGGGAGGGGGGCAGCAGCCAATGCACGCGCGCGCGGTCGGAGAGTTCATCCGGTGCAAGCGACGCGCTCTCGGCCGACGTAGACCCGCTACGCGATACACCAGTGCTTCCCAACCTCGCTTCCGCGACGAGGCAATCTCTCCAATATCCATAACGGACGTATAATAGGAATAATCGTTAATTTGACGAGCGTTCTCGAAATACTTTGGAGAGAAACGTTTAATTATCGAGGAGAGAATATTAATTACTTTATTATTCTTCTCTCCAATAATACTAATAATAATACTAATAATTATTTCAACTAATCTACTCTAATTAATATTGATTTAAATAATTTTAATTATTTTTATAATTTCTTAATTATATAATAAATAATTAATTTCTCAATAATTAACATTTTAATATAAATTATTAATCTATTCTATGTAAATGAATTATTATTTTTTTTTTAAACAAGTTTTATTTTATTCTGAATACACTTTCCAGGCCATTTACCTTGTTACGACTTTCCTCATATATAAAAATGACGGGCAATTTGCACATATTTAAATTATTCATTCAATTTAAATAAATTTTTATAAATTTACTTTTAAATCCAATTTCGTATAAAATATTAAATTTTTCCTTCCAATTATATAATTGATTGTAACTCATTTGAATCCTTAACTACTCTACATTTTGATTTTAATTCTAATTAAATTAAATTTTTTAATTATTACATACTAATATAATTTTTCAACAACAATACATAAGATTATGAAATATAGCAGTGCGAATTTTCATAAATTATCGAAAACATATTTGAATCGTCGTATTGCAGATAAATATTTCATTACGTCATCCGATAAATATTTAATAAATTATATCGTGAGATTCTTTATATAAAATATCTCAACAAGAGGACAAATTTAGATACTTTATGAGAGCTACATTGATTTGATTCATTGCAAAATATCGCGCTGAACTGATTATTAACTGGCTAATTGGACAATGCATTCGAGTATCTGGCACGGGCAATCTGATGGTGTATCAACAATAAATGACAATGAATATATGCTATTAAAATAAACATTAAACGTTAAAATTATTAATAAACAATTAAAATTATTATTCCGATGCAGAAATTTGCATCGAATGATTCAAATGTAATACAACATTTAATGAATTAGAATCATTTATATGATTTAGAATAGATAATAATCTATTTTTCCCATTATAAATTTTTCTGCAATAATTAAATAATTTTATGACTATTTTAATGATTTATCGATTTTTTCCCATTATCAATTTCTCTGCAATAATTAAATTAAAATTCTCGTAGCATCAGCAAAAGAGGATTGTAACGTTTAAATGGAATTGAAGAACGAACGGGGAATTGACCCGCCTCTGACTCAGAATCAACAAGATACCACATGGTTTCGGCGTGCTTTCCTTCGGTATCGTGAATGATTCGTGTCTATCGTTAAATATTCAAAAGTTCGCGGCATCGCTAAAATTATCTTCGCTTCTTCGACGCGAGGGAAATATTCGAAAGATCGGTGATCCTGTCGGCGAAAGTCGCAAAACTGCCAAGCCGGTTCCCGTATAATTACGTTCGTTAGTGCTCGATGTCGCTAATTTACGTACGACGGAACATTCGTCGACTTTATGTACAGATATCCGCGACGTTGTATAACAATAACACGCGATCCAAAGTGGTCATTCAAGTCTGATTTCCCGCTTAAATCGAGTCAAATATGAACGAACCGCGTGGACTTTTTAAAAGCTGAGTGAAAGTGAATGAAAAGAATTTTCTGATTTTTTGCTATTAAAATTTGGAACATGCCTATAATAAACGCGAATGGAATTTCAATTCACTGATTCGCTGGAAAAAACAGAATATTTATGTTTTAGAAGTGATGTCTAGTACGATTTTTGAATTTTGTGTTGAAAATTCGGATAATGAAATTCTAATAAAATATTAAAAATGCATTCATTATTAGAAAACTATTAAATTTGTATATAATTTACTCTAAAAGATCAACTTGATATCTTTATTGAAATAAAAATTGTGTGAAAATTTCGCTGGAAAAAACAGAATATTTATATTTTAGAAGTGAAGTCTAGATGATTTTTGAATTTCGTATCGGAAACTTGGATAATAAAATTCTAATAAAATATAAAAAATGCATTCATTATTAGAAAACTATTAAATTTGTATGTAATTTACTCTAAAAGATCAACTTTTGATATCTTTATTGAAATAAAAATTGTGTGAAAATTTCGCTGGAAAAAACAGAATATTTATATTTTAGAAGTAATGTCTAGTATGACTTTTGAATTTCGTATCGGAAACTCGGATAATAAAATTCTAGTAAAATATAAAAAATGCATTCATTATTAGAAAACTATTAAATTTGTATATAATTTACTCTAAAAAATCAATTTGATATCTTTATTGAAATAAAAATTGTATGAAAATTTCGCTGGAAAAAACAGAATATTTATGTTTTAGAAATAATGTCTAGTGTGATTTTTAAATTTCGTATCGGAAACTCGGATAATAAAATTCTAGTAAAATATAAAAAATGCATTCATTATTAGAAAACTATTAAATTTGTATATAATTTACTCTAAAAGATCAACTTGATATCTTTATTGAAATAAAAATTGTATGAAAATTTCGCTGGAAAAAACAGAATATTTATATTTTAGAAGTAATGTCTAATATGACTTTTGAATTTCGTATCGGAAACTCGGATAATAAAATTCTAATAAAATATTAAAAATGCATTCATTATTAGAAAACTATTAAATTTGTATATAATTTACTCTAAAAGATCAACTTGATATCTTTATTGAAATAAAAATTGGGTGAAAATTTCGCTGAAAAAAACAGAATATTTATATTTTAGAAGTAATGTCTAGTATGACTTTTGAATTTCATATCGGAAACTCGGATAATAAAATTCTAGTAAAATATGAAAAATGCATTCATTATTAGAAAACTATTAAATTTGTATATAATTTACTCTAAAAGATCAACTTGATATCTTTATTGAAATAAAAATTGGGTGAAAATTTCGCTGGAAAAAACAGAATATTTATATTTTAGAAGTAATGTCTAGTATGACTTGAATTTCGTATCGGAAACTCGGATAATAAAATTCTAGTAAAATATAAAAATGCATTCATTATTAGAAAACTTTGTATATAATTTACTCTAAAAGATCAACTTGATATCTTTATTGAAATAAAAATTGGGTGAAAATTTCGCTGAAAAAAACAGAATATTTATATTTTAGAAGTAATGTCTAGTATGACTTTTGAATTTCATATCGGAAACTCGGATAATAAAATTCTAGTAAAATATGAAAAATGCATTCATTATTAGAAAACTATTAAATTTGTATATAATTTACTCTAAAAAATCAACTTGATATTTTTATTGAAATAAAAATTGTGAAAATTTCCAAATTTAATAAAGAAATTGAGATTCTTAAGCATTGTAATTAAAAATGTCTCGTAATTCGCTAACCACGCATAATTTATCAAAATTATTGCGAGGTATTGAAAGATGAAACTAAGCTAAAATCTTGAAGATCTTAAACAGTAAAACTGATCGGGACTCAGACGTAAATAAGTGTGAAAATTGATGCATGATGGGATTAAGCCGCGGTCAGTTGAACGAGCGTTTAACGCGTCTGACGCGTCCGGCATAAAACGATTAACGAATTGTCAGGTCTATATAACGTGTAGTGGCATGATGTGCGTTGTACGATGGCAGACTCTGAACGAACTATTCATAGGTTGCAATTGGTCGTTTGTACGAGTTTACTCTTCGTCTCTCTTTGGACTCTCCTCCCTCTTAAGCCCAAATCATACGAGATATCTGTAACTTACTACATCCCCTTGTTTAATAATACACAAATATGTTTAATAATTCACGTATTTTCTTCAATTCTTTAAATCCAGAAAATGGAAATAATTTTATATACTGTGTATTTTTCTCTTATCGAACGTATAATTTTAGAGATATTTATTTATCGAGATTTTTATTATTTGATTGAAAAAATGCTTATAAGAATTTAGTCCAATAATATCGACATCAATAGCACTTGTAGTTTATATCATGCCTTAAACTATGACTTTTCGATGAAAAGACGTCACACAAAGAGACATGATATTCTTATCTTTTTACAAAATAATGAATGAACGAGTCCATCGTGAGTCATATAAATTCGTTTTATACGTGCATCTCTCTTTTGGCGAAACATGTGTGTGATGAGTACATACAGTATAAATTATCTTCACGCGTGGTGATGCATCGACAAGGGAGGGGATCGAGGTCAGGGAGCGAGCTCCATCGAGATAGAGAGCAAACAATAGTAACACCAATACATCAATAAAATACCCCAGGGGCTCGATCAGCTCGACCGGACTGGCTCTCCTCATCGGGGTTTTATTCGGAAACGACGTGGTCGAGATCGCTAAACTCGGCGACCAAGAGAGAGAGAGAGAGAGAGAGAGAGAGAAAGAAAGAGAGAGACCGAAAATAAAACCTTATGCCAAAAGTCCACAACTAACTTTACGTGCCCAATAATCTATCGAAATCTCACGTTTTGCGCGCGCGCTCCTCTCTCTCATTTTTATTTTACGCGACCATCAATCTAAAATGACAAAGACGACTTTATTTTAGGTTGCGTCTTATATTTCGAAGGATTTTATTTTCAGAATTTTATCGACAATTTCTCACGACATGTGTAACATGTAACAAGATTAAAGTACGGATGATTTGTTGGTGAACAATATAGTGCACGAGACAAAAGCGATTCTCGTGTAAAACCACGTTGCAATTTGTCGCGAATAGCTGTAAATGGAACATTTTTGAATAAAAAATATCAAATATCGATGTACAAGAATAAAAGGTCATGTGATTTTATATCGACGTAAATTCAAATCGACTAGTTTTTACTTTAAAATTATGATATATAAATATTTTTTTATAATTAAACATGAATATTTTTACGTAATTATTGTGTGGGACATAGAGTTTTATTTTTAATATATATTTTCCTCACATTTTTTTTTTAATCAGGAACCTTATCAATATTTCTCTTTTTATATCCGCATAAAATTCACTGTCAAATTTTAACGCTTATCAAATGTCACTTTTTAATTCTTCATAAAATTAAATTCAATGCATACAATGGTTATTAGAGTGCTTTATTCATAGAGAAATAGCTTCAGCGTATTTTATGCTGCCCATCGAAATCTACATTTATTTGCTTAAAGCGCAAACAAAACCTATCATGACCCATTTTCGTCACTTTGCGGACTTTACTAGTCTATACGGGTTTATTATATATATTTATTGCGCGGTTATACGAAGTTTATGAAGTATATTTCACTGCAGAGAGCAGCTCTCGCGAATATGCGCTCATAATGCACGAATAACTTTGATAACAAGCTATAATTTCAGACAAATATTTGAGAGGTTGTTAATTGAATAATCCACAACTCGAACGTTATGCTACCGACGATAATCCCTCCGCTGTTTATCCATTTTTAATCCATTGGTATTATTAGTCTTAATAAATAAAACATGAAATGATGTAATTAAAATACAAAATAAATATATACTAACTCTTTGACATTTGTTAATAAATATTTATAAATTATAAATACTTAGTATGTAGGTATGGCAGAAATATTATATAATACACACTGATCAAAATGAAATATTCCGAGATTTATAAATTAACATTAATTGTAAAGATTTGATTAATCGTCAAGTTTTAATATTTTAATAAAATATAATATCTGCTCGAAATTAAAAAAATTAAAAACTACAAAGCAAGATTGTATTATTATGTGTGCTTAATCTGAAAAAAAATTCTTCAATCTCTCATAACTGCAAATTAATAATACAATTATTTACAAAATATAGATAAAAAATCTCATGTACTTAAATATTAATATATATGTATATGCATATCGTCGTGGTGAATTAAATTATTATTTTTTTAATTGAATAAATATTTAAATTAGATAAATGTCATGTTAGATTTAATATGCATTATTTAATTTATTATTTAAATATTTTAATTAAAAGGATAATAATTTAGTTGGACGGTTTAGTCAAGTTAACAACTTTTTTCCTCAGTGTATACATATATGTATGGAAACTCCCATCGTACCTACTCGTTCATAGTCCAAATAATAGCGCGCGTGTGTGCTTGAAAACACACAGGCACTTTATGTAAATTTATGATTACGCGAAAGAGTCACGGTTGATTGTCGATGATTCAGTTTCCTTGCGTATGAACTTTTAGGTCGGTCTGTAACGCATAAAACATCCTGCGATAGTAGACCCGCGTAGATACCGGGCTGCGATAGTGCGTTCGTAGAACGCATAGGACCGAGTATAAGAATGGACACGACGCGAATAGCACGCCATTGTCGTTTCATTCATCTCTGCTGGATTCACCGCCGACCGAGGAGAGAGAGCCTGATGAAGTTTACGTATCTCTCATATGTGTCGACCACGTCATGTATATCCTTCCAATAACGTGTCCGCTTAAAAATAAATGATTCGCGAATCGACGTTGTGCTCGCGTAAACTTTACGGCGAATTAACAATTCAGCTTGACTGCTCGCGATATAATCGGAAGTGCGATTTAGACTGGATAATGTAAGTGACCTTCCGATCAATAATATAAAAATGCACACGATACTAATAAATCATTAATAATTTTCACTTGGAATCATTGATATTATTAAAAATACGAAATTTTAATGTATAAATAACAAATTATATTTCGATGATATTTCTAATTGCAATTAACAGTAATTGATAAATTTTAATAATATTTTCATTTTTTAAAAGAGCGTAATATATTCGAAGAGAGAAAGAGAGAGAAATAAAATTCTTTATTATATCGGGTGTTTCTTAATAAGTGCGAAAAATTTTAAGAGATGATTCTTTGTCGAAAATTAAGGAGGGTTTTTCGTATAAACATATACTCCTACAGCCCCCCCTGTGGAGTTACACTCCTTTAAAAATGGGGATGAAAATTAGGTTTTTATTTTTTTCTCAAATTTGGAACAAGTTAAAGAAATGAAATTAGGTGGATATTTTCTACTAGTAAAAAAGTTATTTATTAATATTTTTTTCAACCTCCTGTATTGTTATAAGGAGATGAAACTAGCAACCCCTATTCAATTTTTTATTAGAACTTTTTAATGGGCCGGAATATGATCATCTAAAAATATGCATTAAAAAGTTTGATTTATTTAGAAACTTTTTTATATCTTTTATTTTTTTCATAAAATCAGTAGTTCTCAAGAAAAAAAATAAAATACGTTATCGTGCACGATGCTAAATAGCACAGGTTTCGAATTACGAGAAGTTAAATTTTAAAATAAAAATAAAATTAGAGTAAATGTTGGAAAAATTGGAACAAAAACAAAATTATAATAAAAACCTAAAACCCTAAAAAATAAAAACCTAATTTTTACCCCCATTTTTGGAGGAGTGTAACTCCACAGGAAGGGATGTAGGAGTATATGTTTACATGAAAAATCCCCTTAATTTTCGACAAAGAATCATCTCTTAAAATTTTTCGCACTTATTAAAAAACACCCTGTATATGCAATATGTGGTTTGCAACGTCGCATAAATTATAATGCATCGCGCGGTACATTAGACATATTTACAAGACTTGAAACTTTTATGATAGTTTCTCCTGCGACGAAGGAAACTCTTGCCAAATGGACCGTCGACGTAGGTCTCGTCGTTCAGACGGTGACTCTGCGCGAGGAGGAATACCTCTTTCGGCGAACCAGGTTGGCACACCAGCTCCTCTCGTTTCTTTTCTCGTCTTTTTCTACCTCTCATTCTCTTTCTCTCCATTTGCGCATATAAATAGCGCGGTCCAAAATTATCGGGGCACTTCAGCGAACGGTGCCGCGAAAGTGGCGTCCGAGAACAGACCAGCGATTTCTTGCTAGCTATAAAAATATACGCGGGAACGACATGGATGCCCGATTGACGGCGTGCATTCTTCAACGAAAAGCAATCAAAAATGAGCCAACAAAGTTAAGAGTGGATTAATAAAAAATTTTTCTAAAGTATTATATTAAAATTAAGCAAAGTTAAACTTTTTTTCAAGTGAAGCTATCCATTAGCTACAACATTTAACTCGCTTCGAGTTGTTTCTTTTTTTGCGTGGATATTAAATATTTATGGATTAAATATTTTATTTTTATTTTAACAGCATCAGTCAATATGTGAATTATATTGATTTATTTATTAAAATTTGCTGCATTAAAAATACCGCAATATATTTCAGAGACATGACAATCAAGTTTTTAAGACCATAAATTGTGAATTTTAAACGAAATTTTAAGCACATACTTCGATGCTGAACTCAATCAAAAATTTAAAACAGGCGCGATCCGCCTTGAATAATTTAGACATGTTATATGACACAATCGTAAGAAATTTTTAAAAATAAACAAAAGTGTACATAGATATTTTTTAAATTAGAAAGAGAACTTGCAGCAGGAGAATAAATATTAATTTTTATGAGAACAATATTAAATTGCAAACTAAAACGGATATTAAACTAAAAATGATTTCCATAATTTTGTTTTTGATTTCTATAATTACATAATTTGAATCTTTTATGTAAAAGATATGATTTTAATCTCAAAGAATCTTTATACAACTGCGGTGCATACTGATAACATTAGTTTGATGATCGCGTCAAATTTGAATAATTGTAATTCGAGTTGAAGGAATTGGCATCAGCTGCATCCGATGACGCGGTCGGTAATTACGCGATTAATCGACATATATAGATCGACGGTATTAAGAGAAAGAGAGGCATTCTCGAAGAATGTCGAGAAATTACAATTTTAACTAATTTCATAATAAGTATCGATAGATAGTGGCAAACACGAAAGATCTTGGTCGCTTATAAATGGAAATAATCTTATTCATATGTAAACGGATCTAAACTGTTGAACTCGCTCCTTCATTTCCGCTTTCCGTGATGTCGCATAATTCCACGAGGATGATCTGTCTTGAATATTGAATATGCGGATAATTGCGTTTAATGCAATCCCCACTTCGACCTTCACCGGATGATTAAAATAATGTTTTAATTAGATATTAATATATTAATGTAAATAAGTTAATTCGAAAGTGAAAAGAAATATATATATATATATTTAATATAAAAATATTTAGTGTATAGATTAATTAAAAATAAATTATATACATATATATAATTTATTTTTAATTAATCAAAGCACTAAATATTTTTTAACAAAACTAAAAAAGTATTTATATATAATTCAATTATTAATATATAATTCAATAATTATATATAATTCAATAATTTACTAGTCTTAAAAAAAAAACCTATTGTGTATAATATAAATTACATTTTTGTTTAATAGATGTTGAAATTTTAACCTATGCTTCTTATATTATTATTAATCTTATTATTAATATTTTTTAATCATATTATTATTATTATTATTATTATTATTATTATTATTACTCTTATATTAATCTTATATTATCATTAATCATTATTATTAATACGTTAAATTAATATCGCAGAGAATGTGCTAAAATAACGCATATTTGAAAGCGTTATGTCATTAAAACGGAATTTAGTAGAATCGACGCAATGCAAGATGCGTAATAGAGTTTCCTACATGAATTACATATATGCAGAATTATTATATGATCATGCGTTTCCTATGTATTTCATCCACGTTTTAGACACGGCTCTATTATTTCTTCGCTGTGGAAAAATATCTATTGACAGATTATTATTAGCGATTATTCACACTGAGTATTTTCCTGATCGCGAAAGTGTAATGCGGAAAATATTAGCCAGTTGCTTTTCTCTTTTGCAGAATTTATGATCAATGAATTAAATATACGTATTTTCGTTATATTTTAATTTTTTACCGATTGATGTGCGATTCAACTGAAAATTTTATATTTCAACTTTATGCAATAAATATGATACGAAAATAAATGGATTGTTATATGATGGATAGAAATAAAATAAATGAGATACTGACATAAATATCTGACAAATACATTTGTGTATTTTATTTTTGCTTCGATAGTGTTGGATTTACAAGAAATAATTATAAATCAAAAATTAATAGCGCAATTAAATATAATTTCGAATTATTTATCTTTCATTATTTTGTATATGTTCGATTGTACAAATATGATATTTTGAAATACATATCTTTTATATAAAGTCTAAAAATCGAGAGAGAATTTTTAATGCAATCCTAAGATAATATTTGATGACTCGACTACGATTTTTTCTCTCAACATAATTACTCATAACAAATCGATGTATTTATACGCTTGTAATCGATGGAACATAATGTAATACCTAGTAAGAGAGAATCGGTATTTTCTTATCCCACGCATGACATCAAGAGTGCATTAACGTCTATGTATTTATGAAAACGTCATAGCAATACTGTATGCTAGAATTTTTCAGTATTATGATATTTTACTGATGCGACCTCGAGCACTTCGTATAATCGTCGTCACATACGACAACGGCAGATATTATTCGAACCAACGATCCTATCATCATCGTAAATTCGATGCGTCACTAATGCCTTACGTAATAAAAAAAAATCTCTTCACGTAATAAAAATAATGAATTCAACGCTCGTTATTTCGGGATTTTTTATGCATTTCCCCGCATCAACCGCGTATCGTATCACAACATCCTGATACGGTGCAGATAATCAGTAATTAATATCGATTAATCAATGTTGCGCGCGTTCGCGGAATAGTTTCGCCGATTCGCGTTGAGAATTCTTTGTGAATCACTTCCCCTCCTTGACATCGACGACGTTTGTTCTCTGAGTCACCTGAGAGTCCACCCGATGGCCGTGTGCATGATGAGATCTCTCGCCTTCTCTTCCTTTTTTTTCCCCCAACTCCAATAGTCAGAAGTGATTAAATGTGCTGTGCTCTTTGCAGAGACCCACACTGTGGCGATGACAGACCCACAGCTGACTAACAACAACAATAACAACAACAACAATAATAACAATAACAACGATGGCGAGCCAAAGTACCTGCACAAGAAGTTCAAGAAGATGGCGACGACCGAAATCGCGCCGAAGGTCGTCGAGTCCAGAAAGGAGACCACGGCAAACAACATCGTTCCTGTCGAGACGCCCAAAACGCGGAAAGACGTCGACAAGGACGGTAAGGAGTCACCGAAGGAATCCGGCCACAAGCTCGAGGTTTCCCCGGAACCCGAGGGGACCGAACCCGCCGCCGAATCTCGGAAGAGCGGTCATACGTGTCCTTACTGCAAGTTGACGTGCGCCAAGCCAAGTGTTCTTCAGAAGCACATCAGGGCACACACAAATGAGCGACCGTATCCGTGCAAACCATGCGGATTCGCTTTCAAGACCAAATCGAATCTGTACAAGCACTGCAGGTCACGCTCTCACGCGCACAAGATGGAAAAGGGCGACAAGGTAGTCAATGATTCATTATGAAAAATGTTTGAAAATATAATTCTTAAAAATAGCTATTATTAATCGAATATTTAATAGAATTATATTTTTTGCTCTTGATATGATTACTTAGTTTAATTTAAATAATTCCATCTAGCATTTTTAATAAAATATTTTAATAAAAATATTAATATTTTATTTTAACAAAATATTTTTGCAAAATATAAGTGTTATCAATAGAAATACAAAATTTAATTTCACTTTCAATATAGCACTTTTGCAATTTATAACACAATTGAGAATTCACCAAATAATTTAATATTGTCATTTAACACTAAACATGTTCTAATTTATGAATTGTTTGTAGATGTCTGAGGATTCCGATATAAGCCTGTCGGACAGCGCCAGTAATGGAACTGGTACACCACCCCCGCCTCCCGTTTCGACGCCCACGACGACAACGACAACAGTATCTACGGCCGCAGTGAAGATTGTGAAAACCGGCAAGATATACAAGCCGAAGTTTCAAGCTCGAACGGCCCTACAGTGCGTCAATAGCGATACGGAAACGTCTTCCTTATCACCCAGTTCTTCCAGTAGTTCCTCCTCCTTCTCTTCCATGACTACTTCCGCTTCCAATTCCGTCAAACCGAACGCGGAACAGTTGCAAGAACACATCGACAAGATCATTACGGACAATCAGGCGATTGTCGATGCAGTGGATCCACGATTGCACAAGTTAATGCAACGCCAGCAGAGTCTGGTGGAGACGAAACAATCGTACGAGCAACAACCATTGAACTTGTCTTCCACAGAAGAAACTTTGAATAGCAGAAAGCGTTGCTACAGCGACAGCTGCGCTCAGGAAGCGAAAGAAAGCGCGCATAACTCCGAGAGTTCGATCATTAAAGATCTCCTTCTGAAAACTCGTGATTTTGCCAATGGATCAATGCCAGAGATTACCTTGGAAAATTTCGTCTGCCCAACTTGCCATATTCCCTACACCAGCATAGACAACCTAGAGGCTCATCGTAAATATTATTGCAAAGGTAGTCTCCGAAGAGGAACAGACTATCAAGTAGAGTTGGAAAAACGAGACTCCGACTTTGATTCCAACAAGTCTTCCGATTATTATGGCATTTTGCAGCCTTTACCATCACCGGGACCTCTACTGGGTAATACTAGACTAGTCGACGCGTATGGTCCACCTATCAAGAAGCAGAGAACGGAGTCTGTACCAACAAGCTTGAGATCGCTGGAAGAACTCAGTAAGTATCCACGTCCAAACTCGCTACAAATGTTCGGCGGCGAAGTGAGGATCCTCGATAACACGGGCGAAGTAACAAAGACAATGCGGATCGAGCCGCGACAGACCAACTCGCCCACAAACGACCACATAATCAATGCCAATTGCGTGACCTCGGAGACGGCGTCGATAGTGGTGAGATCGGGACTTCATTCCGGTGGTACCATGTTACATAAGTCGTCGAGTATACCAGTTAGTACGCCCAATCCCTCCCTATCTGACACGTCGAAGATGGCATCATCCATCATACCGAACATATCAACTCCCAATATAGCACCTACCATGTCTTGCTACAACTATTTAGAGCCGCATCTCAACCCGCTGACGAGTATCACTGCCTACAACCCGTTGACTTTGCCGCAAACGGGCATCACGAGCATTCTCCACGGTGACAAGGTGATACGTTATGTACCCGGCATTCCTGGACCGCATACTCTGACCGGTACGCCGACCATAGACATATCTCCGAGTATAACGACCGGCGAAGCCGGTTACAAGGTGATACCGGGCTTACCGGGCTTGCACATGGTACATCAACCGCTAGACTTGGCCAATCCCGTGAGGATACAACCCAGTACGGTACAGTCCGGCATGTCTGATCCATTACCTGGACACGCTTCTTCCATATTGGACCAGCCTCTGGACCTGGCCAGTCCGGCGAAGGAATCGACAAAGATCAGTTTTAAAACTCCCAGCGTTGACGGTCTGAAGAGCGACTTGATCAGTCCTAAAGTTCCTAGTGTCAAAGTCGAGACCTCAACGGACAAGCATCGCATGAGAATAATGACGATGCCTATTAGTAAAACGGAGCTAGATCGTCATATCAAGAATAATGTGACCGTAAAGTACAAGAATATGGAGAATCCGCGAGAGAGGAAGGAATTCACGTATGATAAGAGTCCAAAGCTAGACAAAGTTTTTAGTTATCCGAACGGTATGGATCCCACGACTTCGTCGAGTTCTTACAGTAAGCTAAAATACACGACTAAGGTCATTTCGGAAAACAAGAAGAAACTTTCCAATTGGGGCGTCGATGAGGTAGATGCCGGCAGAGATGTAGAGATGCATATTGCTAAACCTCGTGTCACTAAATACGATCTACCATCTCAGGAGAATGGTCGATTAAAGAGTAGCATCCCTTCGGATGTACGTGGATGGTCCAAGGTCGTGGATAGTTACATGTTCAACGGGGCCAAAATAAAGGCCGACAACGCGCCGTCGGTGATTCTTGTGAACTTAGATTCTTCCAAAACAGAAGTGCCAACAAAAACTTCAACAGAGTTAGTTGTTAAGGACAAGCAACCCGAGGCCAAATCGCCAAAGAGCAACGGCGAGGTCGCTAACGAAGCGACTAACGCCAACAAGTTCTTGAGACCTACATCCTTGCCGCTAAAACCCGGCACTTTCACGCCGAAGAAGCATCACGGGATTACGCCTACCGCGAACACGCTTCCTCTCATCAGCCCGGAGACACCTCGACCGAAAAAGTCTTACGGACAATTGTACTTGAACGGACACGCCTACACATATCTAGGACTAAAGTGTTCTACCAGAGTGTTCTATTGCACTCTGAATCGACCGCAGCCGATGTACGTTACTCAGCAGCATGGTTTATCGATGTACTCCAACTGGAAAAGTAAGGAGGCACCGCTGGACGTGGACATGTCGCACTACGACTCTCGACACAGGCCTCTCAATTACACTACTGCGTGGAAGAAACAAGAAGATATTCTGACGCACTCCTCGCATAGACCAACTACTCCTACCAGTCCAGACAGTGGATTGGAGAATGATATGCAGGAGAAAGCGAAGAGAGTGAAGATATTTGATGGAGGCTTTGAGAGTAATGAGGATTACACTTATGTACGCGGAAGAGGTGAGCAATGTTTAAATTGCATTATTTCATGGAAAATAAAGCAAAATTTTATCCCTTTCTCTTTATTATATTAATTTTCATTAATAACATTTTTTATAATAATTTGAGACAAAAAAAAGTTTTAATTATTTTATTTATGCTATATATCAAGAGGCAAAAAAATGGTCTCAATTTGCAAACGGATACTGAACGTTTACCAGAAATTTATTTAAATATTGTCAACAACTTGCCAAAAATTTAACACAGTTTCTATCATAACAAATAGGTCTGCGACTTTGCGTATGTGTACATTTATACATTATTTGACTTTCTTTACCGTTTATATATAAGTCACATTTATCCGTTAAAGACGAGTCGATCTTTGTCTTCGGAGATGTTAAGTTGTCTTTATTCATCTCCTCGGCGCGTCATTATCTTCGATGCCTGGAAGTAAGTCTTATTTCCGTAGTTTTAACTTCTTATCTGTTTAATCTTTTAATTTTTATTTCTTGACTATATGTTCAGTTTATTTAGATCATTTTTAATAAATTGACATTAAAATAATTTCAATCTCGTAATTTTCATGTAATTCTTAGTACTTTTTTCTTTCTATGTTCATATTAGTCATATTATTTATTTAACTTATTTATAACTTATTTATTTATTTCTTTGACTTTATGTTCAGTTTATATTTAGATCATTTTTAATAAATTAACATTCCAATCTCATAATTTCATGTTTAATTTAGTACTTTTTCTTTCTTTGTTCATATTAATTACATTATTTATTTAACTTATTTTACTTTTGTCCTTTGTTTTTACGTAGGCATCGTCAAGATAATGAGATACCGAGACATTTATTATCGCTTTAAACAGCAACCTTTGTAACAGACTCCGATATAAAACACATTGTTATTATATTATCTTTTATTATATACTTTCGCGCTGAAGATGACCCAAAAATAGGGTCGAAACGTTCGCTATCCTCTCTTTGTATGCTTTAATATCAATATTTATTTGATTGTAATATAAATAAATGTGTTATAACATCGACACTAGACTCGTATTGCCATTATAACTGTTTTGTTAATTTTATATTTCGTCTTATATTTATTAATTTTTGTTAATTATTTTAATTATTATCTTTATATATTATGTAAGGTCGAGGACGCTACGTTTGTGAAGAATGTGGTATTCGTTGTAAGAAACCGTCTATGCTAAAGAAACATATCAGAACACATACAGATGTTAGACCATACACCTGCAAGCACTGTACATTTAGGTAAGTTCTTTAGATTTTGCCATGTGACGACAAAATATAATTTTTATTAGCTTCTCTAGTGTTTATCACGTAGTTTGAACTACATATATATATAATTTTTTTTGCAATAGTTTCAAAACGAAAGGCAACCTCACGAAACATATGAAGTCCAAGGCCCATTACAAGAAGTGCGTAGAGTTTGGCATAGTACCAGTTCCTACGACCGTTTGTGACGAGAATATTGACAAGGAAGCCATTGCGCGATTAGCAGCCGGTGGTGGTAATACGGAAGAATCCTCAGAAGAGGAAGAAGATAGCGATGGCGAGGAAAGCGAAGAATCTGGTAGCGAAGAGCAAGAAGCGGCGCAAAGTCTATTGAGTCTTTCGCAACATAATGCGACAAACAGATTGCCAGGTTTACTGCCATCAGGCAGACCTATGACATATCCATACGCGCTAACTCTACCGACGACCTCCACGGTGAATATTGTATCCACCGCGACCAGTACATCGATAGTGAGCAGCCAGAGTATCGCCGCGCAAGAAACGGCTCTAATACAAAACGAATTATCGCACCGTTACTATTTTCCATCGAGTCGTGATGCTACGGAAGAAACGAGAATCAGTGTTATTCAGTCATCGAAGAAACATGATTCTGACGTGGAGATCGAGGAAATTACCGATGTTACAGAATTACGTCATCAACCTTCGCAACCCATGGATCTCACGACGAAGCAGACGGCTCAACTGTTGCTCTCGCCAATCTCGCAAAGAGCCAGACCAGTGGACATATTGACTCCTGTTTCAGAACCGGTCCTGTTGCAGACAATAGTCCAAACGATGGAGCGGTTGCCTATACAAGGTAGAGAATGGAAACCGAACGCGGAAGGTCACATGTTGCAGGCGTATCTTACGGAGAGACACATGATGGATAGTAAAATGAAGCAGCAGTATCGCGTGGGAAGCACCAAGTTGGACAACAAACAAGAAAGAGATATTTATCCACAGCACCAGGATCTCAGCAGATCTAGACATATGGATTCCAACGGTATTCCGTCAGTGACGTATACTGATCCTAACAAAATGCAGCACTCTGTTATGGATTCTAGAATTAAGCACATGACAAAACATACTAGTGACGATATTAAAATGGAAATTAGGGAAAAAATTTATCTAAACAATATGGCAATGGAAAGACGAATGTTCGATTACGGAATAATTTCTAATCACAAGGATAAAAAACAATCCGATTACCTGGTTTCTGATCGTGAAAATTTTGAGCTTCTAAATGGTCCCACTGGTACAGGGGGAAGTTTCGAATATGGGTTACCTATGAGTAAGACTAATAGCTCAATGGAGAGATCGATTTCTACTGCATCTATCCGCAGCACACCCAGTATCGATTGCCATTCACCAAAATCTTTGAATATGGACAACCGGCCACCATTGATGCAACACACGAACAACGAGATTGACAGAAGTTCCATGTTCAATGCGATGAAAATGATGAGTGAAGTAGAGAGGTCTAGGGAATGTCCTACCATCAATCAGGAAATGAGGCCTGCGAATCATGAGATGAGACACACGACTAGCGATAGTCGAATGCAAAGTCCACGGAATCTCGATCTAAGGCCGCCCAGTAGAGAAATTAGAACGCCTGGTCAAGAGTATAGAGCGCAGAACCACGAACTGAGGCTACCGAGTCAGCAGGAATACAAAATGCGCGGTCAAGAGATGAGATCGCCTAATCGCGAATACAAGCCATCATTCGTTCATGATATGCAAGTTATTCAGGAGCTTATGCCGTCGACAAACATGGAAATGCGGCAAACAAATTCAGATAATAGGCCACCGAGCAGCGAGATGAGAACACTTTTGGAATATAGAGCACAGTCTCAAGATATCCGTGTTAACTATGAGATAATGCAGTCGCCTATGCACGAACCACCCAAGTCGCAAAACGTCGACGCGAGAAATACATCGCCGCAGGAAGCACGAATCATTTACTACGATGCGAAACAAACTACGGATACCGTTAAACAAAATACACAGGATAATATGAAGCGAGCAGTAGCCAGGAAGATAGTTGTTGGTGGCCCAGATTTTCGATCGCCGTCACCGAATACAGGAAATCCGAAACCGCAAGCAGAATTTTTACAACCATCGAGCGGGCCAGCGCCTAACTATGTTAGGTAAGTGAAATGTTTCATGATTATTTTGTTGATGCTAACTCGATGCATGATATATATTACATGATATATATTAAATACGTCATATTAAATTTATTAAAAATAGATTAAAAGAAAAATACAAGAATAGAAAGCAATAAAATAAAATGTAATTCTCTTTGCTTTTGTTAAAAAACAAATCTTTGATATGTATGTAATATATATAATACATATATGTACATAATAATTTTTTATATAAATATCAATCCATATACATAAGTATAAATTCGAGATCATGTCTTGTAAAATTAAATCTTTCAATCAAAATCTTAAAATTAAAAATATTTATATGCTTAATTAAAAATTGGCATCTAATTAAATTTTATAGCTTTCATAATTTTTAGATTTGCATGTTTATTTGATTTTAAATTTTGATTTTAAAAATTAAGAGTATATAAAATATGTCTTTTTATAGTTTGACAGAAGATGGTAGGAGTATATGTGGAATTTGTAACAAGGTGTTCAACAGGCCTAGTCAGTTACGGTTGCATATCAATATTCATTATTTTGAACGGCCATTCAGATGCGAAAGTTGTGCAGTTTCCTTTCGGACTAAAGGCCACTTAACGAAACATGAGAGATCGGTTTCTCATCATAATAAGGTAAGCGATGAAATTTCTTTCCACGAGCAATATTATATAATTTTTAGCTTTATAGATTATATACGTATAATAAATAATATATATAATATTTTACAGGTCAGTATGACTTCCACATTTGGTGCAGCGACTAGCAGCAATCCCAGGCCCTTCAAATGTACAGATTGTAAGATAGCATTCAGGATACATGGACATTTGGCCAAGCATCTTCGTAGCAAGATGCATATTATGAAGTTAGAATGCTTGGGCAAATTACCATTTGGAACATTTGCGGAAATGGAAAGATCTGGTGTCAATTTGAATGACATCGACACGACAGACTGTGATAATAGTCTTAATAGTCTGCAGGTTCGTAACAAAACAAATCCCAACTAGACGCAATTTTTAAATTCAACAAAAAAATATTAACAATAAGAAAACGCTTTTTCCTTGACAGATATTGGCTCAGAGATTATGCGGGAAGGATCCTGCCAAAATCGCGCAATGGGATTCGGAAACAATGCCCGGCCCGGTTGTGAGCGGTGGCGAGACTTCGTCGGACGAGGGTGAACCTATACCGCAGCACGCACTTCACGCACAATATGTAAAAGCGACGACGGACGCGGATGTTTCCCGATCATATCACGTGCCAATCATTACCGAAGAACCGAAAGTCATTAACGATGTTCGTCTACGCAGTCCTCAGTTTAATCAGCAACGACGTGATTACGCTGTTAAAGAGCAACGAACAATCCCGGCCGTCGTTTCGATAGAAAACACGAGGGCAGAAGACAATTTACAATCATACAAGTGCCAAGTTTGCTCCGTATCTTTGCGTACCGTAAACGAGTTACAGGTACACCGTTTTGTTGAACATAATATTGAACCAGATTCTAGTACAAATATCCATGGAGATAGGAGTGCGGGTAAATGTAGTAGGGAAAAAGAGAATACTCAGAAAAGAATTGCAGAAGAATCTGCGGTGAAGGAAGATCATGGTAGGCAAAGACTAGAAGAAACATAGTGCCAAAACGATATAGCGTACTAAGGAATTTGTTTGAATGATGTCTGCAATGTTACACACTTTGAGAACTCGGTTTTAAGATAATGTATCCTATACAAAACGCATCACAGATATTTTACAGAGAGAAATCTCGCGCGGTACATCCTAAAAAAAAATATCTCAATAAGTGTAACAATACTATGTTTTATGTTTGAAGAGAAACGTTTCTCAAAAGTTAACATATTAACGCATGTTGAACACTTGCAAAGATTTAAACGAGTCGCGAGTTGTTTGTAATTTTAAAAAAATTACAGATTAATATAAATTTGTAGTTTTATGTTGCCGGAATATTTTGCAAATTTCTGAAGATTTTACAAAATTTGTCAGAGAAGTATAAAAGACATGGATATCATAAAAATGATAATATAAAATAATATAAATTAAAAATTATCTCGATCATATTTCTTCACTACAGATGGTGGTTCACTTATAATTGCTTCTATTGCAGCCCTAACGCGACATAATCGCTTGTACAGTCCTCCTGTAAGACTTTACACTCTTCCTCACAAAATCGGTATAATATAACGCGTTAAGTAAAAGGAAAAAAAAAACATAGCTCGAGTATCTGATAATAAGTATAATATTTATACACAATAGTATCTCTTGTAGCGAGCATGACGTGCAATGAACTAGCATGTGATTCTGTATTTAAAGTGCAAATGTTGCTTTCAACATGTTGAAGAGTATTCTAATATTACACTTTAAATTGATATGAAGCTTATATACACATATATATATATACTATATATTATATATTATATATTTGTATGATATTAGTATGAACAATTATGAGAGTTATTGTTGATATAAGAGGAAATGTGTTTGTATATATTTATGTATAATATAACATGAGGAATCATGTTAGTCTCTATTATAATTTTAAGAGAAATCAGAAATCAGGAATTGTATCGGTTGCTCAGATTACTTATAAATTTACAAACTTTTATTAAACACTGCAAATTCTTTAGTTTCCATGTCTTGAAAGATTTTCTTACAAGTAAATAGGATGCGATAAGTGTCTATTTTAATTTTATCGGAAACATTGTTAGATGTATTAGTTATCTCTATATTTTACGTCTGATATTAGTGTAAATCTTAATTGATCTTACTCGTTTTTTATATGCTCTGAGGGACCGATTTGCTGATTCTGCTTAAGACATTTAAGAAGCCAGATACCTTCCATGAGCGACAGCTACCGTATCTTATAATTAACTGTCTCTATCTCTCTGTAATGCTATACGCAGTTTTGATATCTCACTCAAGCACGAAAATGTCTTTCCTACACTGCATAATCAGACACCGTTTATCACAATTTGTACCTAGATGTGCTTGAGCTAAGATAATAGAGATACGGAATGACTGCACAATTGTATACAATGAGGTCCAGTCTGAGTGATTGTCACTAAATGATATCAATGTAGCATAGTCTAACATAGCATTTTGGATGTATATCTATTATCTATATAATTCTGTCGACTCCAACTGCAAAACTACATACGAGCTTCCAAGATGTTGTACATACATGTGTTCTATGTACCCAAAAAATGCCAAGCCAACAATTTGCGTTTGAGGAGATCAGCGAAAAGGATGATACATCAAAGTTGACTCTGAGTGTAAAAATGATGACGCGATTTTTTCATGTGAAATGCGAAATATTTTGCAAGTACGCGTAACACACGTGTATCTCTTGACTATTTGCGTGTATACTTGTATGTGATTTCGAAGGAATGTACTTTTTGCCAAATTATAGATTCATATTCTCAACAATATATTTTCGAAACGTAGTCGTCCATAGAAATATCAGGTATTTTCAAACATACATATCATATCCACTGATGTCTCGATATTAACCGAGACGATGGATGGCTATGCGTTTTATCATTTAATCAAATCGCACAGTACAAGTTAAATTTACTTGGTAACGGACTTACAGTTTTGAGTATGTCCTTATACGAGGCGAGATCCTCTCTCCAAACGGGAAAGCCAAAATCCTCCTTAAGCACATGTGCACGATCTTGATTTTTGTCAAAAGTCACACTCGCGAATCTTAGTTATAAAACGCGAAAAATCACGGAAAATTCGCTTACGATTCGAAAAACTTTGCATCACTTTACACTCGCGATGCATATATTCGATCTGAACATTGGCAACTCACAATTCAAATTCTACAACGTTAAACTGGACGTTTGAAAAATATTGTATAACAATATCTATGAAGTAAAATAATATAACACTAATTTTTTAAAATTGTAAAGAGATTTTTATAAATTTCGAAATTTGTTACAATCATTTTTCTCTCTAAATTTATACATGTGCTACGTGATTTTAAGGTCAAAGGAAAATGCTCGACTTACGTTGTCCGACTGCGAAATATGATATGCTATGATAAGGCACGTTCCACTTGACGTTCGCAACGGATATTGTGATCGTCAAATGAAACGTAGGTATATCATTACAATATGATAATTTTAAAATATATAAAAGAGATTAATAACTTTTATATTTCAATTAATCTGTCTTTATATATAAAAATCTTTTATATTTCGAAAATTGTTCAAGTGAGAGAGCGGAAATATATTTCTATATAATTTCTTTGTCCTGATATCTAAAATATCTCGAAAATAATTTGAGATTTATTTGATTCGGCCATCCAATTAAAAAAGCTAGTGGAAGAATAATTTTATTTACGAATTTAGAAAGAGATATAAAATTATTGTTTGTATTAGAAAGATATCGCAGAAATGATTACAAATCATGTTTAAATATCACAGATATGATTTTAAATCTTTTATTTTGAAATCTGTATTTATATATAAAAATCTTTTTATATTTCGAAAATTGTTCAAGTGACAGAGCGGAAATATATTTCTATATAATTTCTTTGTCCTGATATCTAGAATATCTCGAAAATAATTTGAGATTTATTTGATTCGGCTATCCAATTAAAAAAGCTAGTGGAAGAATAATTTTATTTACGAATTTAGAAAGAAATATAAAATTATTGTTTGTATTAGAAAGATATCGCAGAAATGATTACAAATCATGTTTAAATATCACAGATATGATTTTAAATCTTTTATTTTGAAATCTGTATTTATATATAAAAATCTTTTTATATTTCGAAAATTGTTCAAGTGACAGAGCGGAAATATATTTCTATATAATTTCTTTGTCCTGATATCTAGAATATCTCGAAAATAATTTGAGATTTATTTGATTCGGCCATCCAATTAAAAAAGCTAGTGGAAGAATAATTTTATTTACGAATTTAGAAAGAGATATAAAATTATTGTTTGTATTAGAAAGATATCGCAGAAATGATTACAAATCATGTTTAAATATCACAGCTATGATTTTAAGTCTTTTATTTTGAAATCTGTATTTATATATAAAAATCTTTTTATATTTCGATAATTGTTCAAGTGACAGAGCGGAAATATATTTTTATATAATTTCTTTGTCCTGATATCTAGAATATCTCGAAAATAATTTGAGATTTATTTGATTCGGCCATCCAATTAAAAAAGCTAGTGGAAGAATAATTTTATTTACGAATTTAGAAAGAGATATAAAATTATTGTTTGTATTAGAAAGATATCGCAGAAATGATTACAAATCATGTTTAAATATCACAGATATGATTTTAAATCTTTTATTTTGAAAAAAAGTGCGTTTTTTGCATCGAACAATCAATACATTATTCTCATTGTTATTCTCTTTAAAAAAAAAAAAAGATTCAGTCGTGTAATTCACGAACATGTGTTTTAATCGTATTCTGATGTCTTCTTTTGCAAATTTATATATTTCACATATATATTTATACCATTTGATATTATTAATTTGTTCAGAGATAAGACGATTCAACATACAACTTTCACGATATTCGATTTCGACTAGAGTCTGTATGTGCGATAGTACTAAAAGAACCCTGTTATAAACTAATATCTCCTATAAAGTATAAGTACAAGTATCTGATAAATATCTGATAAAAGGAACGAGGACATATTTATTATTGAGAGTGTTTACACACGCACTTATACGATTTATACGAAAAAAAGTTGGCTTGGCTTCCTTCAGACTCAGTATTAGATTTGAAAATAACGAAGAAAAAAGATGACGAAAAAAGCTTGTACGGCTTCTAGATGGTTTTATATATCAATTTATGTTTTTTATGCAGACGAATCGACGCTCGATTTCACGAGTTTCCGAAGAAACTCTTGCTCGCCTCCAGCCCCCTCTCCTATTTCCATATTTTTTTTTGCGGCGATTTAAACGATTTAAATTTTATATAAATATATATACGCGCATTGTGTAAACGATGACACAAATACCTGGCAATATAGTATTTTATATGTATTATAGATCTTTAAGATTTTATAAATGTTCTTCCGCGCGCGCAAGAGAGCGAAAGAGAAAGAGAGAGGGATGTAAACAGAGTGTAATTTCATCCTTATGCTCGCATAAATACGTCGTGTGCTTCTGCGAGCTGCGGCTGCTTTAACGAATCACCTCTGGCTTGAGCAACTTTATCACGAGGACTTTTAATTGGATCCAATGGGCTCTTTTGCCCATCGATATCAGACTATGGGACCGGAATGATAATTTTATAAGCGTATACTTGAGTAAGGTAGCAAACGGATTTTATGAATGCCAACGAGTTTTGTCAGTGTCATCGTTACTTTTCTTCCTAATTCTGTGAATTCTGTTAAACTATTGATGAGAATATATAATTTTTATTTATTGTAAATAAAAGAAAGAACATTGCTGAAAGAGCGTTTTATATATTATGCATTCTGAATCGATACATAACACACTTAGACTTTATCAAATAATGATACGACTATTGGTCCAGAGATTGTAACGCAAATTGTACAGAGAAAAAGTTCATAATATGAATATGACTTTGTACAGTGATTTTGCAAGGACGAAAGTACAACTCTAGGAACAGAGACAATGTGGGACAGGAATAAAAAGTTAATTTGCGATAATAATGTATTGTTTATTGAAAATTAAGTAACCCTTACGTACAAAATAGTAAACGTTTGAAATTAATACTTATAAATTCAATACAAAAAGAAATATTAACATCCATTATTTGTTTCTTGTCTGCTTAACGTGCATCAAAAACAACAACTAAAAGTCACATTGAGGAAAATTTCTAGATATAGGTTTGAGATTATTATAATTAACTTATAGTTAACTTAGAAAATATGAAAAGGATACGTCTTTTAGTGCGCTTTTTATACATAATTCGATATCCACATTCTCTGCACCGAATTGGATCCTTGGAACGTATCTCATTATCATGGTGACATTCTAAAACAACAAGTTTTAAACTTGATTATATAATATAAATAAATAGAAACTATTTTTTTTTTATATAATGTGACATCTATTCAATATAATTATAGAGAGATACATGTTGCTCTAGAAATTTCAAACATTTCTTGAAGGAAATGCGTAAATACATATATTGTTAATTTCAACAAGAAATAATTGATATAATTTATAAAATTTTTAATAAAGTATAAAAAAAATATATAGTATACACGTATATAGTAGTTGCTTTCCACCCAAGTGATTGCTTATCACTCGAGTGGTACTGAGTCATAGTTATAAGTATACTTAGATCAGTGACATCATTATTTAGTTGAGATTATACATCAGTTAAGATTATATACAAAACTGTGGTCTACTGATATTCGCCAATAACTTTATTACATATAATAGTTGCTTTTCAAATTCAGATGATCCTCACTTGTGATGTCATAACTCAGTTGGACGCACGTTCTCTTTGTTGCGAGTAAGATTCAACTGAGTTTTTATTGTTAATTTGAATACATTCGAGACTGCGTTTTAATCAGTCTAAGGCTAATATTACATTTGTCATACGACAAATTTTTTAAGCATATTGATTGGCTACGGGATAGTAATTTTTTAAATCTTCAGAAATTTTCTATCCCGCAGCCAATTAATGTGCTTAAAAAGTTTACTGTACGACAAATGTAATATTGGCCTAAGATTCAACTAAGTTTTTACTGTTAATTTGAATACATTCGAGACTGCGTTTTAATCAGTCTAAGGCTAATATTACATTTGTTATACGACAAATTTTTTAAGCATATTGATTGGCTGCGGGATAATAATTTTTTGAATCTTCAGAAATTTTCTATCCCACAGTCAATTAAAGTGCTTAAAAAATTTACTGTACGATAAATGTAATATTGGTCTAAGATTCAACTGAGTTTTTACTGTTAATTTAAATAGCATTCGAGACTGCGTTTTAATCAGTCTAAGGCCCGGTTGCAACGTTATTTTAGCTTTAAGCAAGACTTTAATATATGTTTATCTTTATCTTTCTTTCTTTCTAAATAAAGATAGACATATATTTAAGTTTCGCTTAAAGCTAATATAATGTTGGTGCAACCGGGCCTAAGGTTAATATTACATTTGTCGTACGACAAATTTTTTAAGCATATTGATTGGCTGCGGGATAGTAATTTTTTGATTCTTCAGAAATTTTCTATCCCGCAGCCAATCAATGTGCTTAAAAAATTTATTGTACGACAAACATAATATTAGCCTAATATACTTACTAACATGAAAAGTAAGGTTAGGAATCTCACTTGTTTGTATTTGTTTCTTTCTATTCACTGGAAAAAAAAAAAAAACAAATACAAGAGAATGTGCGTTCAACTGAGTTATGACGTCACAATGCTTTGTCTGTGAAAGAAATAGATTAAGAAATAGCTGAAGAACACATGTGCCTTTACCTCCACAAATATATACCATAGTTGGTTTTTGCGCAGATTCAGACTTGCTGGATTCCATCTTATTGCAGTTGTTTCACCCTTTTTTTCTTTCCGAAGCCTTGAAATATTAAGTTTACCACGTTAAGAACGTAAATGACTACGATCGCGTACAACAATCCTCTTCGCCTCTTCCTTCTTTTCTTTATATCATCAGGAGTGATTGGTCTCCCAGCAGTACCGGCTGGTTTTTCGACTATCTCGATTTTCTCAGCTTCGTCGACTTCCTCAACCATGATCACCATAGATTACAACAAGCCTCTGAGCTGCGACTCGCCTGTGAGCTATATATATTGGGATAACTGGCGCATGCGCGAGCGCAGACAAAGCTGAGTTGCGTGCCTATCTAATCAAAGAGGAAAAAAAAAATACAAATAGAAACGAAGATAAGTAACAACTAAAGCCATCTGCCTACTAGAATTCAGACGTCTCTGACATTACACTTGAAGATCCATCGTCGGGTAAAATAGCAAGAATGTCTTTATTCTGATTGGTTATTTTTTTTTTTTTATTATGCAAAAGGCAAGGCATTGGCTCATGGGCCATACAGCGCATGTGTTACATACTTCCTCATCGACACTAGATACTAAAATTGTACTAGAATGTACATTATTTATACATATAAATATCACTACACATTTAATTATCATTTATACATATTATAAAAATCATTTATACATATAGATAAATAAGTAAATACGTAACAAGATAAGACAAAATAACATAGGAATTATTACTAGAAAACATTCCAGACTTTGAACTATATTAATAAAAACATCTTAAAATAAAAATAAAAATAAAATTAAAAATAAAATTAAATTAAAGATAAATTAAATTAACTTAAAGTTAATAAATTACGTTAAAATAAATTACATTAAAAATATTGATGTAAGAAAGCATCTATACGTTACTAGAAAAATTACAAAGTAGTAGGATTTTTAAATTAAGATTAAACGTTTAAAATAATGTATATTGTATATTATTATATTTTAGAATTAAAATTATATAAAATTCTGATTGGTTAATTAAATGCTGTTTGAAGAACGCCCTCTCATGTCGAACAAGCAGAAATTTTGTTATATTAATGCACGAGCTGTCAGTAGATGACGTTAGTGCGAATGTTATGCGATGGCAGGTGATGGTGAGATGATTGGACACTATTCATATGTTGTCCTCTCTCTCTCTCTCTCTCTTTTTCTATGTTATATTTTGAAAAACAATCAACTACAAACTAAAAATGTAAATATTGTCATATTATTGTGTTTCTTACATATTTTAAACACATGATTAAATAACGTTTCTCTAAAATATATTTTATAAGTCGCTTCAATACAGTCAATATTAATTGAAATTTCACTAATATCCCATTCTTTCCAATTTTCTCTTTTAATATTCGCGATATTAATATGAAGTATATATTATAATTAACATTATTTTCATCATTCAAGTGACATCGCATGCGCGTAAAAATTCAAACAAATTGCTTAATTATCCAATTTGGCGATCATAATTATTTTCGTGAGGAGCAAAAATTTTTGCCGTAGAAATATTCGCGAAATTTTTCACGTCTCCTGGAGAAAAAAAAGCTACATAGCCGCTTCGATCGGTAACCGAGAGACATCTGTAGCGCCGGATGTGGTGCACCCCAATGTACCGCGCTCACGCATGAGTGGCACGGAAATTGGAGAAGGCGAACGGGAAAATCTCCCGGCAACAGAAGCCCGCTCGCGCGCGCCTTTCCAGTATCCGGGACGCCCGGCCAATAGGGCCGCTTGGCAACGAACGGCGGGACGAGGCGACGCGCGTGATTGGCCGGTTGGCGCGCGTGGGGGGGGCGCGCGTGTGCGGCGAGGAAATACACGAGACGTTTTGCTCTCAATGTGTCGGTAGAACGCCGCGGCGCCCGGACGCTCTTCCAAGGGAGAGCTGCGTGTTTTCCCGGGCTACTCACCCCTGCTCGTTCACGGTGACAACTAGACCCAGGGTAAATTATCCTTGTTCGAAAATCGGCGAAACATTCGCGCGACACGTCGCGAATGTTACGTTCACGTGAAAGTTGATCGCGGTGAAAGTCGGTCGGGATGGCCAACCTTTTATTTACGAAACGCGCGAAGGGTAACCTCTCTCCATGAGCCTACTGGTGGTGCTATTGGCGAGCGGCAGAAGGGGCGAGAAGAAGGAGAGGAGGGGGAAAGACACGGCAGATGCGAAGTGCGGGTTTCCCGCGCGACGCACACGTGAGTGAAGTGCGAAGCGATATGAGCGTTCGTGTCAACATTATCGAAACGTCAAGCGCCGCTCGCGCCCAACTTCGCGGTGTAGCTCACTTCACCGGGAAGCGATTAGTGCCGCGGTATGACATTTGTCATATGATTGACGCCGAGAAAAATCGTCTCGTTTGACAGCGCTTCGAGGACGAAATAATATTTACGTTTTCGGGACTTCTAGTGGAGATATATTGATATCCTAACGCGTTAGAAATTGCAATTGTGTAATTATATACGTATATAAGCATGAAGTGTATTATCAGTGTGATTTTTCATGAGCAGGTGTGAGACTTTGAACCGTCCGTTTCGAGGCAGATAAAAACGGGCACGATGGAGGAGGTCGAAAGCATGCCCATCTCCGTCGACGCCAGTTCCCACGACAGCGTCGATAGCGGCTACCTGTCAATTCTGACACCTCACACCAGCGGCTGCACCTCGATGGTGACCGGCTACAGGACACGATCGTCCTCCGGCGCGTTATTGTCGGCCAAGAAGCACTGCAGGTTCCGTACGGACCCGTTTCAGTGCGAGAAGGCGCAGAGACGCCGTTCCAAGCTCAACCACACGTTGAACGCCTCGGAGTCCGACTATCTCGTCTCTGAGAGTTCCTCCGTCGAACAGGAATCGGTGCTGGAACCGTCATGCACGAACGTCAACCAAAGCCTCAGCCTGGTGCACTCTACGCCGAGCTGCGCCGACAAAAAATACACCGAGATTCTCAGGATCAAGAACAGGAGGAACTGGAGGACCACGGTACTCATCACTCCCGCGTCCAACGACTTCCAACTCTTGTCGCCGCCTCTGTCGCCGGCGGTGCCCTCCTCGTCCTTCGTGGCCTCGGAGCCCGTTGAGGAGGATGTGGAGATGAAGCTAGTCCATTCAACGGAAGGTAAATCGCAGGTTCAGGCAACACCCCCGAGACTCAAAGTCTCGATACCGCGGATTGTCATCTCACCGGCTCGCAGAAGAATCAGTCCCGCGATCACATCGGAGAATCAGAAACTGAGTAAACTGTGTATCGCGGACTTGGCCGTCGTGTCTGAGATTAAACCGAAGAGGCTGGATTTCAGCCATCGTGGTCTGTGCGTAGCGCTGCGAAATAATATTCGTAGAGCTACCTTGGATCATACGGGAAGGGAGAAGGTGGATTTCCTGTCTCTCCTGGGAGAGGAGAGCAACCATTTGAACTTGGTGTCGAAGATTCTATCTTACCTTGGACCTCCGGATCTGTGCTCGGTCAGTATGGTGTCCACGGCTTGGAGGAGGATCTGCGAGAACGATTTTTGTGCCAACGGAAGAAGGATGAGTTACATTCTGCGCAAGCAAAACATCAAGGAGAACCTGAAGGTGACGTTGAAGAAGGCGAAACGCGAGGAGGATATACAGACGAGTCCCAAGAGCAGGCACTACGCCAGGAAGGGCTTCCTAGTGGACGTACAGAACTTGTTATACGTTCCAGCGCAACCGAGACCCCCGAACAGCCCACCTGTCTCGCCGAGCAAAGTCAAGTTTCATTCCTTTGTCAAGGTAAGTCGGTCAATTTATATAAGTCAATTTTTATAAATTGATTCATTTATATAAATTGATTAAATAAATCAATTTATATAATCAATTTTTAAAAATTTTGTTATTTTTACTAAAATATCTGATTAATTCTATTGATATATTTGAATTAATTCTATTGATATAAAATTAGATGAAAGCTAGTAATATTCAAATACTAAATTATCACTAATTATATGATTAAAAATTGAAAATTCAATAAATATGCTTGGAACAAATTCTATAAATAATTTTCAAGAGATTTATTAATACAATTTCTCGCTATTATTTATTAAATAAATATGTCGAATTTTTTAATCAAATATGTGATTAAAAAATATTTATTTATTTAATAAATAATGGCGAGAAATTGTATTAATAGATCTCTTGGAAATTATTTATAGAATTTGTTCCAAGGATATTTATTGAATTTCTAATTTTTAATTACATAATTGATTTTTACACGTGAAATATTGTAAAAATTCGCTACATACTCTACATATTTGAATATTGCTAGCTTTTATCTACTCTATATCAATGGAATTAATTACTAGCTTTTATCCACTTTATATCAATAGAAACTTTATTTTATTTTTATTTTATATTTACATGTCAGAATTTATCGAATATTTGCATAAATTTACAACGAATTACAATCGAAAAAATAATTTTTCTGAGTAAATATTGTGATAGAATAAAATTGAGAAAAATCACAGCAAAGTCAATGACTGAAATGCAAAATCTGTTCAAAGCTTCAAAGAACCACGTGCGCTAGATTTCCCAGGGTTCTCGAGTGTTCGACACTCGCGGGAATTATTAACGCATGTTTCACTCGTTTGAGAATCGTGTTTGTTGGGTTTATCTCGTAACAGCTAGATAATTCGCGCTGGTATCCGATGAGACGCATCCATTCTCTTTAATATGATATGTATCTCTTTAATTGAATAATGATAATATACAGTAACTCGGGATATGCGATTAACAACTGTATTTCATCGAGAAAGTCACGTTTATATTCTCGGCAGCATTAACACCTTAGAATTTATAATAATACTAAGCAGTTATGTAATGACTCTAATTTGAATATGATTGTCTAATCTTGATTTATTGAGAGTGATTGCATTCTCCTTTTGATGCTCTCGATAGTATAAGGTTTTAATTTCTTTTTATCTTTTAAATAAAATATATTCTGTGTTAATTTGCTATTGCGTTCAATATTTTTTTTTCTATTGTTTTTACTAATATCTTGTGTATGTATACTATAATTACATATAATATTATGGAAATTAATATGCTAATTTTTCTCTTAAAATAATACATGCACAATGTACGAAAATTATTAGGCATATTGAAATACGAAAAAAATGTTGTATTTTGTATTAACTCAAATAATTAAAAAATCATCTCAATTATTAATTTAATTTTTGTACTGCTTTTGCAAAAAATTATTTGTCTGCCGGATGATAAAATTCAAAATCAGACAATCATGCATAATGCGTATTTTAATTATGATAGCGAATACATCTTCATTGTGCGTCGTTTTACGATGCGTGTAATTAATTAATAGTCGAGCTGTGCTCATGATCGATTGCTCTATCAGACTGTAAATGAAATACAGCAGTGATATCGACTAGAGTTGTTACAATTTCGAAGATTCGAAAAATATATTTTTACATATTCATGGAAGAAATGTTGAAAATATTTTAAATAAAAGTGAATTAATTAATATATGATATATAAAAATTATTTAAAAAATAAATTATTAAAAATTATTGAAAATCAAAATTTTTGGGCATATTTTTCAATTTAGCAACATTTTATTCAGATTTTGTCCTATAATTTTATTGTATTTATCGCTGTAGTATGATCTTAGAAATTTCGAAGCTTCGAAGTTCGAATATCGAAGTCTTCGAGCTAAATCAGCAGCCCTAGTATCGACGATTCGAATGTTGCGTTACGCATTGCGTCAGACAGCTAAATCCGTAATTAAGAATGCTGGTTGGACTTTGTATCTGTCGTTTTGGCGCTCGTAATTTTCGAACAGAAACAGGACAGCTAATTACCAGAGCCAGCTATAATCGATACCCTGGTCGGTAGTCTCGGGATTTCCTTTTCACTTTAAGTTGGCATCCGCTCATAGTTCGCGCGCGCGAAATCGAATCGCGGTCGGGTAATTGTTTTGATTGCGAGATCATTACTTTGACGTTGATTTATCGTCATATTGGCTTTGAGCCGCCGCGAGAGATAATTGCTTCGTGGGTCGTTAAGGCCGGGGATAAGCGAGGTCCGTCAACGGTGTGCGGAATTTGACGGATGTTCGTTTCTCGATGATGAGACTCCGCCTGTTCTGTATAATTTCATCGTGCACGGTGATTGAAATTCATACCGCGATATTGCACCTCGGTGCGATAAGGAACGCTGCATTTAACGCAAAATTTATTTTGCGAAAAAAAGAAATATTTTATGCAATCTTATAGTGATTGCAAAATTTGGGAGCAATGCAATAATAATAATAATATTAAATTCTCAGCCCATACAGCACAGACCATTATTGTTACATTGCAGCAATATTGCTGCAATGTTGCTGCAATGGTCTGTGCTGTAGAGAGATTTATTATAATAAACAGATAAACAAAAAAAATTTTTCTTTCTCAAAAAAATCATGAGGAAAAATATAAAATTGTATAAATTTATATTGCGATGTTATACGTTATTAAAGAACGTTTATATTAGAGAGAGCTTAAAATTTGAAGGCGATTTTAATATTTTTTTATATCCTAGATCCAAGAATTGTCGAAGTACGAAAGAGCCTCGTATAATATCGCGAGGGAGATTACGACAGGCGTCAAACTTTACGTAATGTTTATGGACAGTCTATGGCATGTTGTGTCATTTCCGCGCAAATGTTCCCATTACATTCCCACGTACGGTTCCGCTGAATCTTCATAAAGTTGCGCGCGCGCCAAAGCTCGCGTTAGAGGCAAAGCGGCGGGACAAACGCGATGATTTACTCGCGGAAATCAGTCAGACGAGCAGCGTGAAGAATCGGTGACAGTGATGTACGTGCCTTCTTGTTCCCGTCGTCGCCGAGGCTACCTACCTGCCGTTTCTCTCTCTCTCTCTCTCCCGCCACTTCCCCCTCCCCTCTTCCCCCTTCCTCTCGTTAAACGAGCGATGCATTCCTCTATCGCATTAGATTGCGATAGCGGATGCAAGTGGCGTACCTAGGATTCTTTGTTACTCGCGTGGAACGAGGGAGTCTGACGTTTGCGCTCATGTCAAAGTCGGTGCATCGCTATTTTTTTTCATCGACGATAATAAAATGCTCACTGTCAACCATGCACGCGTATTGCATCCCAGTTAGATGCGAGTGCAAAGCTTGTTGTTACTGATCGAACATTAAAATTTCGAAAGACAATATCTTTGGAGATATAAATGATTAACGTATCACAGTCAATTTTCGTCGCGAAATTAATTCAAGATATTTTACATTATTATTCTTCGACATCTTGATTTACGTTTGAAAGAATTATGAATTAAATTTATTATAATCTTCTCCAGATTTTTTTTATATTAAGAAACATTTTTTTTATATTTTAAAAAACTTTTTTTATATTTAAAAAAATTTTTTTTAAATATTGAGTTATCGAAATGGGTAAAATTACAGGTTATTTTTTTTTTTTTTTTGTAGGCTCGGGTAAGTAATATTTTGTTTAAAGTGAGACGAGGTAAAAAGAAGCGCCGGTAATCGAGTTTTTAAAAAATGGCGAGATAAAAGCGCGCGGGAAGGTGACGTAAAAAATTGCGATACAAGAAGGCGGTCGGATCGTAAATAAATTCGAGTCGCGGCACGTTGCAAAGAAAAGTCGACGTTAACGTTCGCGAACGGATATGCAATGTGGTTTTAGTTGCTCTCTCTCACGAAAATTGAGTCTGGCGGGCGATATATCAGAGCGAGAGAGAGTCCATCTCTCCTCCTGCACGTCCAGAGAGAAGAGAGCTAACGCTCGTTTCTTCTCCGGATCGCGAATCGCCCGAGGCGAAAACCGGCCACGAGAAACAATGCGAATATATTATAGTATCTGGTACTAAAACAAAGGGCGGGCAGAGAGCCCTTTAGTCTTTTACGACAGTGCGAGACAATTCAAACCACGAGCGTGTAATGCGAGTGCAAAACGAGAATTATTTTAAACCGCAAAACTCTGAAAATGAAAGTATTAATATTATCTAAAAGAACTATTGTAAGCTTGGATTTATATACATATAATATGATTTTTTTTATTTATATTCAATTTTATATTCTGCAAAATCTCTTTCACTTTGTTTAAATATTATATCTTTAAATCGCGAAAATAATTTTGATAACAATTGTATATTATTGATGATTGATATTAGATTGTCAGGATTGAAGATGAGAAAATCTGACATTTTGTTTCATCATATCTATGTATATATCTAATTATCAGGCGCGTTTAGGTGAGCCGAATTAATTCTAATTAATTCAAATTTTATTTATTATTATGTATCAATTTTATTTCTTACCTTTAAAAAGGAATAGATATTTTATTTCTTATCTTAAGAAATATATACATACACACATTTTGATATCCTTTAAAAATATCTTAAAATACCAAAATTTTAAACATTTTTTGGCAAAATAAAATCGCATTTCTGGCTAGTAACATCTGCCTTTTTATCGTGATTCGGGAGAATTAATTTCACAACGAACCGGACGAAGATAGTTCCGCAAGGAGGAAGGACGATTTTCAACGAAAGGAAGGAAGGAATTGTTCCTTAATTAGCAACGGCCACGAAGGGTTCGTTGAATAGCTGTCTAACGTTGTTGATCGCGTCAGGTGCGGGTGTTTCCTGTGAAAAAAAAGACTCCTTGCATACAGTCCCTTTTTCCGGTGGGTATCTTGACAATTTTACCGAGAACGCGCTAGAATCCCGTCAAGCGAGTCCTCTGCTTCTCGGGCTCGAAAGAGGAAAATTGACCAAGACAATCGACTGGTTCTCGTCGTGTAATTTCAATCGCAATATTGGCGTAATAAAAATGTAGTTTCTAAAGAGATAGGATATCTTTTGGAATTCTTTAAAAATCCATTAAAGCGACAAAGTCGAAAAATAATTTTGTATATTTAATAATAATTTTTTTCACACTTTTCAGAAGCAAGGAAAGTTTCTCTTGAGAGATATTTCAAAATGCATATAATTTACATGACATTGAAATATAGAGTATTATGAATTATATTAATGATATTTTGATATTAAATTTTTTTACACATGATTGAAAAAATTTTGATGCTTGATAATAAATTCAGAAACTTCTAATTTTCTTCGTTCGCGTTGTTTGTCAAATGATTAATTCATTTAATTTCGGAACACTTATCACTTACAAACTCGTTCTTATGCGTGTTACGATACGTATTTAACGTACATGAAATTATTTTAACGAGTCGGAAACTCGAATGAGGAAGAATTTTCTGCCTATTTTTTCATTATTATTTTACGTTTTATTTTGCCGCTCAACGGTCCCGCGATGGTATCGTCATATGTTCATATTGACCCACTGTTATGTAGCACCTGGCCAGGTGCACCGGGCTCCGATCATTTCTCTCTCTTTTTCACTGTCAGCCTCTCTCTCTCTCTCTCTCTCTCTCTCTCTCTCTCTCTTTTTCGCTCCGTGCTTCGCGGAGCATAAAGCAGTCCGACAACGGACAGCAGAAAGACCGTTTTATACATGGAGTAAAATAATGCGCGCGAGTAAGCCACGCGTACCGTCATCGTGTGAAATATGCGCGGCACGCGACGATTTCCTCCAAGTTATTTGCATTGTTAATTTTGGATTAATTTCGCTCCGTTACAATCGGAGAAAATTAATTTTTGGAGTCAAGTCGACAAGCTGCCTGATTTGTGCATGCAAAGATTACTTACTAAATTTCTTCAGTATAAAAAAAGTTATTTTTATTTTCTATTATTTATTTCTTTTAGAAAATTAAAAAAAATTATAATGAGGGGTTGAATATATTCTCTTGATATAATTCTATGTATAAAACTCATATATTGTTATAATTTATATTTCCTAGATTTTATTTTTAAAAGTACGTATAACGAGATTGAGCCTAAATAAAAAAAAAAATATTAAGTTAGAGAAATTTTAAGTTAAAAAATTATTAAGTAAATATACGTGACATTTTTTGAAATATTTTTCGTTCACGCGTTAGACAAAATATAAATTAAAAATATAAAAAAATATAAAAAATATAAAAATATAAATTTTGTGGAATATTGAGTATTCTTCGCAAAATGTATATTCTTTTATCTTATTCTTAGAATCCGAAAAGTACTCCCCCGAGAATACGTTAGGCTTCGCCATTCATCTTTATGCTCGATATGAACTCGAGGTCGTGCGATTGATAGTTATCAGTATTGCGATTTCTCCTCTTTTCACCCTCTTAATCTTTTTTTTTCTCTCTCTCTCTCTCTCTTTCTCGTGCACTGCCACATGCGCGCACCGTGTATAAGATTTCCAAGATCGGCATGTGTGTAACAAGTCGCAGGTAGAACAAACCTCCCGGTTCCACGATGGTCCGCTCGTCCTCTCGGTAAAAAGACCAGGAATGTCTCGATAGAGCCCGATAAATGCATTAAATCGAATGCCCGATACCTCAAGTCTTTACCTCTCCACAATGGCTCCTTTTAAAGATGCCGCTAGCTTCTGCGAATCGCGTCATGCATGTGCATTTCAACGTGCATTATAACAAGGGGACCATTATTTATCACTGCAAAAGGGCTGAAGAAATTTAATTGAATTAAATAGATTAATATAATTTTCCAAGAAAACACAGAAATAAAATTAACAAAATATTTAACGTCTTTTATTCATAAATATTTGCATTAAATATTTATGCACTGGCGCGCACAAAATATTCTTTATAAGATATTTTAAAAAGAAAGAGAGAAAACTTTAAATAAAATCATATTTTAATTTCGCTTAATATTTATTTATATTAATTGAAGTCATGATCTTGTATTTTAAGATTGAAAACGAGAATTTGATGCGATAATTTGAGTTTATCTTTTAATTTTTATTGAATTATTAATAATAAAATTTAGTTAATAGGAAAAAGTTACAATGAAAATGCACTATAAACTATATTATTCTAGATTATCAAAGTTAAAATTATAAAATTTGTATACAGTCGGTTTTTACAACGCAATTTACACAATTTGCAATTTAAAAATATTTTTACATACTTTGACTGGTTGATTAAGGTTGCATGTAAACTGCTTGGTGCAGATAGTTATTTTACGCGATTTAACAAGAAGAAAAAAGAGGCGAAGGGTTATTATGTATCCGCCCAAAGATGAGAGCAAACTTATGATTACACGAACCCCTAGCCCCACAATCTTCTGAAAGCCGTACATGCCTGGGCAAAAGTACGAGCTCGCGACTCGATGCATCGATAAATGCATTAAATTGCACGATGAATTGCACCGTCGTATATTCGCGCTATCCAATCAGATCTCTGCAACGAGTAATTTGCCACATCGGTAGTGTGCGCTCATCGATAATGTGCGCTAATTATGAGATATTAATTGCAGTAATACTATGCATATGATAGATGATAATGATTGTTTTATAAGAAATTTCTCATAAAATAATTACTTCTATATATTTATTCTAATATATCTAATATTATTCGAATTTACAATACGACGTTTAATATATATTTTTTTAAGTATGTATTATATTAATAATTACATCTCGAAGTAAAAATACTAAAAATATATAATCACAACAAAATCTCATACTTTAATTTTTGATATTAAATATATACTGATTATCATTTTCAAATTCGGTGTAATTATGTAAAATAATTATTGTATTTTTTTTTAAATACAATAATTATAAAATATTTTTTTTAAATTAAATATATAAGGTATATAAGAAAGAAAGAAAGAGAGAAAGTAAAATTTATTAATCAATATTGATTAGACATATACGTATTATTATTACGAAATTTATACAATCGATCATATTTATTTCGAACATAGAAAAGGTATTGAATAGAGGTTGCGTATTTTTTATCAATATGGCACGCGTCTCTGCACGTTATACATGATCGATAACAGTTTCTGTAACGCTTTGTTAGCGAAAGCCACGCTTATCGATAATTCGGGTATTTTTTGACAAATAGAATCACTAAAAGTGCGAACGATGACACTTCTTTGTAATATAATCGATACAGAATTGACATGAAGGTGACAGATAGTGTTACCCTAGGTCTATAGACTCTTAAAGAGGACAAATATATCACCGATTGCACCTGCTACGTGATTAGATAAGATTTTCTCACATTTGTACGTCAGTAAACTGTTTTAAAACAGTCACTTTTTGAGCTTGTCGATAATGAATTAAGTGTTAAAGAACGACCTTTTTGTAGATAACATTTAAGGCTAATCGGGAGTGCAGGCTATGAAGTGAAAATAAATAGGGTCTTCCTTATAAGTTGCACACTTAATTTTCTCAAAGTAAAAAATGTGCAAAGACTATTTTATTCCGAAGAATAGTTAATGAAAATTCGTTTGACACAAAATCTGCAGATATCAATAATATATTCTTAAAATATTAACCTCAAAGATATACAAATATTATGCACAAATTTTCATTAATAATTATATTGCTTCAACAATTAATATCAACAATAAATTAAATATTCGCACATTGGCCTGGCATATGTTAACAATTGGTTACTTTCTTCCGAGGAAAGGGAACCACGGAACGATGAGCACCTATACCTTCTTATAAAAAATCGCATGTTTGAGACATTAATGTCACTACCTGCATATCCGTGTAGATTAACGAAGCAAGGAAAAGACGGCTGCGTTAACGACAGCTGCGTACGCATTATTCTAGTATACAAACATTATCCGTCTTTATTTTAAATTAAAAGAGTCTAGAATGTCTAGATATACTAACAATAAGTCTTAAGTATACATGCAATATTTTTAATAGCAATTATATTTCATCGCATTTTATTTTACCAATTTATTTTCTATCTAATTCAAAGATTGTTTGTACATTTAATTTGCAAATTAAATTTTTGTACATTTAATAAATAAACGAAAGCTTAATAATTATATAAATATTTTGGAGAAGAAAATAAGCAATAATATTCTATGACTTAAAATGCAAAAATGAGACTTTATATACAACTATATTAATGAAAATTGTGCAATATTATTATGAGATTTCCTTTATTACATAATGATAATCCGTGATTATTTTTTGAGAAAAATTATATATAAATAGATATTAAAAAAAAGAAAAATTATATATAAAAAATTCTGAATACTGAATTAAATATGAAATAGTTTTAAATACATTTATAAATCTCTATAAAACTAATTCTACAATTTCTTTATTTTCCGTAGAAAAGAAAACTTATTTATGCAAAGAATGCAAATTAAAAAGAAAATAAAATTACTAAATATCTGCAAAACGATAACAAAAAATCTTCTACATATTTTATCATTTTTATTATTTCTTTCTATGATATTGATAAAAAAAAACGAGAAAATCGAAATACAATATTATCAATTTTGGGATATCAGTTGACAAAGGTACAGCCTATAACTTCGAAAAACCTGAATACGTATCCAGTTTGTAGCTAGCAAGGATGTGGCACGAGATGGACGTAACCCCTCGAAGGAGGGGCCATGTATCTCATCACTCGCACTGAGAGAAAAATTCGAACCCTCAAGAGTCGTCTGAGAGAGGACTATAAGAAACGAGCCCTTTTCATCTCTCTCTCTTTCTCTCTCTCTCTGTCGTTTCCTTCTTTGTTATATGCGCCTCGATCGTGCTCGGTCACGTTTCCGCGATGTAGTTTACCGAACTCTTTGCACGATACATGCTAAGAGCATAAACTGCCACAAAAGAAAATTTATTTTTTTATAAAATGAAAGAAGGAAAGAATACGATGCTTAAAAATCATTATCAATGTAGTATAAAGAAAGTATAAAAGAATTATTTTGAAAGGGGAAAAAATGTATATAAAAAATATATGTATATCTTAAATAATATATTAAATTAATATATAATAAATATATATTAAATTAATATTATATTTAAAAAACAATAGATATATAATTGATATACATATCCATTAATATAAAAATGTAAGATGATCAGAAATATTAATATGAATCTCGATTAATAAAAATAATATTGTTGATATTTTAGCATATATTTAATACATTTTTTCACATTTTTTTATACAAACTATTAATTTAATTAGTTGTTATAATCTTAAAATGATAATAATAAAATGCTTATAAATATTCAAACGGCGCATTATTTATACTTTAATATGTTTAATTTTTATTTTTCAATATAGAAATTTAATTATTATATTTTTATGTGTTTATGACATCGGAAAAAATAAATACAGACTTTGTGGATGGTCGGATAACTTTGCATTGTTCATTCGTATATAATTGATCATGTTACCAGTGTAAGAAATGCATCGATACACGCGTGTTAAAATATAATGGTAAGGCGAGTATTCGCATGAGTGAATACAAAGTGGACTGCGTGAATGCATCTCATTCTCTACGTGTCGAATTTGATTGTCACTCGCTCAGTCTGTTATTCGACTGTCTCACACAACAAACACTGCTCATTGCGTGTCAGGGCTTTGTCAATTGCGCAGAATAATCGTCTTCTCGAGCTGCGTGACTTGCCGCGGTATTTGTCATCTGAAAATAATACTGAACTCGCGTGCTATTAAAATTGTTTATCAAATATGATAGATGATCGTCCAAATCGAAAATCCTGTTATAAAAATATTTATTATAAATTTTTATATTTAAAATAATTGTAACAAAATATATAATAATGATATGTAATATAATAATATAATATATATAATAATATAATAATATATAAAATAATATATAATAATAAATACACAATCATTTTAACAAAATTATTTCTCTCTTCCGATAAAAAAATAATCATGAAACTTCTATTTATCTTTATTTTACTTTCACACTTTATTATTTCTTTCAATATTTTCCATGTTTGTCAAATATGATTATAAAATTTTTCTTTTTAAAAAAAATCTTCTAAAAAGATCTTAATAAAAAAACTGTATAATATAAATTACATCTTTTGATATAATTTTTAATTTTTTAATGTAATATCAAGTAATAATCGACAGACAATTTTTAATGTCATATGTAGTATCTTTTTTAATGAGATCAGAAACGAAATATTAAACACCGAATTGAATTAATTTTTTTAAATTAAATCTTTTCGATTTCTCGAAGAGTTCTTTAAAAATTCCTTAATGAAAAGTTCTTAACGAAACAATATGTTCTTCCTTCCGGTTTTATGTCTTCCACCATATTTTTTCGGAACAAATACACAGATGTTTTCTTGGAATGCGATATTGTTCGATGAATATGTAATTATTTAAGGGGCTTCTTCTCGTACAATATTCCTTCTCGGTACCAAATTTATCTCGGGATCTCCGTATATAAGCAACCGTTACATTTTTGTGTACCTTCACAAGTATATTCTTATGCATATATCTTATTTGCATCAAATGCAAGATGACGGAGAACTGTTCAGAGCATACAAAAAAAGAAACGCGAAGGTCGACGTGAATAAAGATCGGTTCCTAATAGGCGGATTTACATAATTGTCTCATAATTTATAATGCAGCTCTTTCTTGATAAATTGACATCGTAATCAGTCTAGATGGAAATTTTCTATTGAAATTTCGTGCATTTTGCGCTTTTTTAATTTACATCATACATTTTCATACTTTGAAAATATATAAATTTTAGAATTACATTTAAAAATACATGTAATCTTAATATATAATTATGTTGTTTTATTATAAATTATTATTATAATTACTATGTTTTGATATTTTTTAAAATAAAACGTTAATAAATATATATGTGCAAAACAATGCACTTTACATAATAATATACAACAAGTACAAAATAAAAATAATTCGTAGTGCTTTAAATTTTTCTTTTAATTGCATGTCTTATTTCACAAGCTTTAGAGGCAAAAATTTAATGACTATAATTTTTATAAAAAAATCCGCATAGAAAAATATTAATAAAGATTCACGGAATTTCTCGAAATAGAAAAGTCTTTTTACGTTATATACATTAATCATAATTATTCTCTTTCTTACTCGGTGCTGTTCATAATGCATTTGTACAAGGAAACTTGTTTTGTAAGTTTTACTGAAATCGCAGAGCACGTATCTCGCACATTCTCTTTCTTCATACTTAATCGGACAAAAAGAATTTAATTAAAGGTATGGATTCTTTTGCAGAACGTGCAGATCGTCTCAGATAGAATAGCAAAGAGTGCAAACATGTATCGACGGGAGATGTATTTGTAACTTTCAGTTAAATTTTTTAAATTATCAGTATAATCTTTTTTCTGTTGACAAAATTGTTCCTTATTTTTTTACACTTATAGCACCAATTTAAAAAAATTGGCACTATTGTATCGACATGTATTTAAAATTCTTCCTTCAAAAATTTTTCAAAAAATATTTTATCACACTTGACACATATATTTATTATTCTCATTTATAGATAAAATTCTCTCGTTAGAATAAATAAGCTAATTTCTTCTTCATTTAATTTTCGGAAGCGCAGTTACGAAAGTAGTGATTTCTTAAATGTGTTAATCGATCTAAAAAAATACAGATATGTCGTTCGATGATTATGCAACCGGAAAACAGCTCGTGAATGAGAAAGTGTGTTGCAGCGGTAGGGTTTTGGTGATGCCGCTACTTCCGGCGGAGATATGAGAGAATTAAAAGAAATAAGAGCTCTCTCTAATCTCTCCAGAATTTTATCTTGCCTAGTAACAACTGCGTGCGCTTGTGTTGGTGCCGAAACTTTTTAACCCTTTCGTAAACAGATAGCGCGTCAGGATAACTAAAGCTGTACAGGTTTATTGCACTCTCGTATAAATAACAATGCTTGCCTGTTCACACACCTGATTTTTGAAATTTATGATCTGAAATTACAGCTAATTTGTTAGTACATTTCCAGAAAAGTTTTATCTTTGTAATATTTATATAATAAACATGAAGATATTAAATTAAATAATAAAGTATAAAATAAAAGTATAAAATAAAAATGAAGAGAAATGTCGAATTATGTTTAAAATGCTTTTTCTTTTTTATCGAAAAGACAGACTTATTATAAGTGCATTTATTATTTAATAATTTAAAAAAAAATATCCATATACTTTAAAATTTTCTTTGTGTAGCTTTCTGATTAATACGTATATAAATGATAAAATAATAACAAATTATTTTTTGAAAAATTCATTTTTTCAAATAAATAAAATAAAATAAAATAAAATAAATAAAATAAAATAAATAAAATAAATTTCATAATTTTCCTAAAACTTTCTTTCGTTCCAATTATTTTTAATGCGAATAAGTCTCAAGTACAAGTGATCAAGAGAGACAAAATCACCGAGTAAAGTATGTCTAGCAAATAAAAAGGGGAAAAAATACGAGGGTGAGAGGGAAAAAGAGCGTTGTATATAAAAGTAGAGAAGAAGGAGTGGTAGCTCCTTGAAGGAAGGATGGAAACGAAGGAATGTATAGCAGCTGCCCCTATCCTTTGGGCTTTTGCTTTTGAAAACCTGGTTAGCAAGAGATAGTAATCCAATACGTTACGAGAGGAAGCGAGACGAAGAGCTCGAGACAGGCAACGAAAAGGAAAGAGAAAGAGAGCCTTCTAAAGGGAAAAGAAAGAGAGAGAACACACGAGCAGAAACCTCCCCTAGAACGATGAACCTCCTTGGTAAAACGACAGCTGTGCAGCACGGAGGGTATTTGTCAAGGCAAATCTCGCTCTTTCTTTCCTTCTTTTATTCCTTGCAATATCTCCGTCCCCTTCTCCCTCTTTTTCCATTCAACCAACGTTTATTATACTATAAATCTCTTATCTGTGACCTAGGGTAATCATTTCTCATGCGATTATCAGGATGAATTTTATGAATACAAGTAAAAAAAGGATCTAATTCTTGATTGTCAAGAATTAATAGAGACTTTGGTCCAGGCAATCTATGATGTATATATGAAAGTAGAAACATTTAAAAGTCAGCGATTTTTTTATTTTTAAATAAATTATTAATTAAATAAATTAAATAAATTATTAAAATTATTATTATTAATTATTATTTAAATTATTAATTGAATTAATTAAATAAATTATTATTAAATAATTTATTAACATTTCTAGACAGTATGATAGAATGTCATTTAATCGATATCACGATCCATGTAATAGATTTGTCGTTACAAGGTTGCACGAGTAACGCATGAGACGAGAGATAAATGCGACATTGTTCGCTGCATCGTAAAGCTACGCATGCTGATCAATAAACGTAACGTAGGTTTATTTAATGGGATGCATGCTGCATCTCTTCGCATCCCATGCGCATCATAGTGCTGTCATAATAGGGGATGCTTGCAGTTTCTTCGCACACATCTGCGCTTGTAAACATCTTTGCGTACTAACCAGCGGAAATAGCCAGCGAATGACAAGTCATGGTTTCAAACGATGTTACCATCGTTACCATAGTAGCATTAACCGCACCGCATTCTAACGGCTGGACCACGATACACAGTATTCATTGTCAGCGCTATATCGCGTAGCTTATCTCTACGCGTATGATTATTTATTATACCATTTGAAGCGCGCGTCTGGCTTATACGGCCGCGAAAGTTAATTTTAAGCCAATCATTTGGACTCAACCTTTGTGATTTTCCGTCTTAATTTTTTCAAAGTGAGATTAATGCGTTAATTTTTGACAATGATTTCCTCCTTTACACTTTAAATATATAGGATGCTTCTTAATAAGTGCGAAAAATTTCAGGAGATGATTCTTTGTCGAAAATTAAGGGGGGTTTTTCATATAAACATATAATCCTACATCCCTTCCTGTGGAGTTACACTCCTCCAAAAATGGGGTTTCCTAAAAATGGGGTCTCCTAAAAATTAGGTTTTTATTTTTTAGGTTTTTGGATTTTTATTATAATTTTGTTTTTGTTCCAATTTTCCCAACATTTACTCTAATTTAATTTTAATTTAAAATTTAACTTCTCGTAATTCGAAACCTATGCCATTTAGCATCGTGCTGTGCACGATAACGTGTTTTATTTTTTTTCTTAAAAACTACTGATTTCATGAAAAAAATAAAAGAAATAAAAAAGTTTCTAAATAAATCAAACTTTTTAGTGCATATTTTTAGATGATCATATTCCGGCCCATTAAAAAGTTGTAATAAAAAATTGAATAGGGGTTGCTAGTTTCATCCTCTTATAACAATACAGGAGGCTGAAAAAAATATTAATAAATAAACTTTTTACTAGTAGAAAATATCCACTTAATTTCATTTCTTTAACTTGTTCTAAATTTGAGAAAAAAATAAAAACCTAATTTTTACCCCCATTTTTAGAGGAGTGTAACTCCACAGGGAGGGATGTAGGAGTATATGTTTATATTAAAAACCTTCCTTAATTTTCGACAAAGAATCATCTCCTAAAATTTTTCGAATTTCTCAAGAAACATCCTGTACATATAACATATATTATAGACAAAAAGCAGTTTAAAAATTAAGATAAAAAGGAAAAAAATTTTACATTTATTTTTTTTCTAATTTTAAGATTTTGCACAACGAGATAGCGAAAAATGGGATTGGGATGAAAGGTATTTTGGTGTGTAATGTACCGCAGTAGCAATTCAAGTCACGTAATTCATTTATAAAGTTATCTTGTAATTCGCCGTGAAAAAATATTAAAAGAAATTTTTCGTATTTCTTAAAGACTCATTTCCATAAACTCTTGCCAAACCTAACGTTAATTTCGCTTTGGCTGTCAAGTTTCTTCAACCTCGACTTAGGCACGCATAGATATTCGCGGGTGGGTCGCGATAATTATTCATAGACGAAGTCAGAAGGTCTCCCTTTGGCGCCTTTTGTCAGCCGCACCGACTTGTAGATCTTACGTCTCCTTTTCTCGGAAACGGAGACCGAGATTGTCGATGAAACATGAAAATTTCTATCCGGTCAAGAGAAAGAGAAAGAGAGAGAGAGAGAGAAGCAGGTAAAGGAACTCACGCGCGAGTCGTTCCGCTGTTGCTAGTTGGCCAAATTCGCTATGTCATCATATGATTGGCCCAGCCACGTGACTCCTGACACCCTCCTGGAACCTCCTTCGAATCAGTCATTTTTTGATTTGGATATTATGACGTGAAGAATCAGTAAATGACCGCTAAATGAATCGCGAGTCAACTTTCGCGCCATTTAATCGACAAATTCATTTACTGGTCATTTTTCTTTGAACTCAATATACTTTCTAGCTATGATTTTTGATATTATATATCAACAACCACATGATACTTATATATATTGGATCAATTTATTTCCATAATTTTAGAATTTTTAAATCCTTAGTTTCCTTAAAATATATGATTTTATTTATTTTGCATCATAAATTATATTTTATAATTTCTATCGCAACGAATCAATTTATGCTCTAATTTCTTAAATTAAATATCGATCGCTTTCTTATTTATCTCTTGTGAGATACATAAGAATACAATGATAAATGTAATCGAAAAATTTATACGTCACATTAGAATTGAATTTTCATAATTATCGGCATCATCAAATGAATGCATAAATCAGTTAAATTGAGCACGTTTAATTATGAAAGATATACAACAGGGATTATTGCGATGAATATAGTTGATCGCAGAAACATTTATGTAAATTCTTATACCTGAGATTTTTTTTCGTTTGACGCTTTAATACAGTCGCCGGAAAGTGGGACGAATGCTAATAAAAAATCTCGTAGATTATTCACATAGGGATAGAATTGAATGCGGTCTCGTTAGTTTCGCTTGGCACAAATTTCCACCATCAGCTGTGACGCGAGCAAAATGCGTGTCAAGATACGCGCGCGATCGGAAATCCTGCCATAGAATTGATATGTATGATATATATAAATTGTAATATTTTGTAAGTGCGTTTTTAAAAGATAATTTTTTTAAGTGCAAAAAATTTAATAGGTGAAATGATATTTTTATTATAAAATTTGTTATGTTATTATTATAATTATTTAGAAATTATCATTGGAAATTATCTTTATATATATATAATTATATATTTGCGTTTTTTAAAATTATATAAATATGTTATAAATTGTATAAGTACATTTTTATAATAATATTGACTCCGAGAATACGAATAAAATTACTTCCGAAAATAGACAACAACTCGTCTGATTGTGAAAGATCAGATTATAATATAAATTACTATTATTATAGTATTAAAGTATATCGCATTTACTTTATTTACAATGATAGAAGCTATTGAAAAATATATATAAAGACATATATAAATATATATTAATTTTCTCATTGAACTTTGGCCTCATGTTGGGATAATCTCTCTGAAGAGGCGAAATTCGATATGTTTACCAAGGGACGGTAGGTGTTTGGCGCCAAACGCGAACACGTTGACACATTCGCAACGCGCTCAGTTGGCGCCAAATCCCACAGGGGTGATGCTCGCTGACCCATTCGATTTAGCAACGAGAGTGCGGTCTTCATGGGAATCACGTGCTGAGCAATGAGAGAGAGGAACGCGACATGATCCCTCCACATCGCCATCAAACAGCTGTCAGCGACCGCGATGAGGCTCGGAATGAAGGTGGCTGGTCGGTGCGCGAAATAAGAGACTCAAAGAGTGAAAAGGGAAGCTGACGGGGGAGGGAGAGGGCAGGAAGACCCCGGAGACAGAGGCTATGATGGTCCACGCTCCGTTCTTTCGTCTTAGGTCGTCTAGACAGAGGGAACTGCGTATCTCTGACGTTGTTCCTCGCACATCTCTCTCTCCCTGTCTTTCCGTCCCACTCTATATTTTCTATCGTTCTCCGTCTCCCGTGCTCGTTCCCGAACTTTTCTCTCACTTCCTTCGCTCTTCTCTCTTCCGTACTTTCGCTTCTCTTTCTCTCTTTCCCCCTGCGTCCTTTTCTCTCCCTTTTCGTCTCTTTCCGTCCTTCGTCGCATCTGTCGTCCCGTATATCTCTCGGTTTCTCTCTGGCACCCTCCGCGTCGCGTTGTGTACCTTCCTCCTTCTCCCTCGCTCTCGGATCTCTCTCTCCTTCTGTCCTCGGCGTGCCTTCCGTCCTCGGGCCGGACGGACCGATCGTGCCTGCTCGCGGCTGAGCTGGCCTCCTCGTGGCCCACAGGATAGAGTGAGAGGTCGATCCTTGTTGCTATGCAGCGACCGCTGCGGAGATCCGCAGAGAGGAGAAAGAGAGAGAGAAACAGCCACGCCGAAACACGAACGAGAGGAGAGCGACCGCTATGATTATTATTCGCGGGCCGAATAACCAGTGCGGCCCGCCAGCGAAGAGGCCGCGTGTTTCGCCGTTGCTGGCCGACCGCCTTTTTTTTATTGCCCCCTCCCCCACCTCACTTCTCTCTCTCTCTCTCTCCCCACGTGCTTTCCCGCGTGCGTGCACGCAGATGTATACCCGGGGTCCGTAATAAAGTGTTGTTTTGTCGCGAGCGTGCCGATGCAAGTGACACGTACCGATGTGTTCGCTTGAATCCTTTGTGAAACGGCACGATAGCCCTGGCACGAATATTACATTTGCGTATGATCTTGCCGACGATGTAATTAAGGGAGGAAAAAAATTCCTCGATATTCTCATAATTCTCGCAATTTTTATTTTCATTAAATCATCAATCACGTGGATCTTAAATACAACAAAATCTTGAGATTCATAGATATATGTATCTCTATTTAGATTTTTAATTTTTTTAAACAAGATATTTTTTAGCAAAAGAAAAAATAAAATCAGTAAAATAATTAAAAATTAATCAGTAAAATAATTATAAATAAATCAGTAAAAAGAAAAAAATATAAATCAGTAAAAAAATATAGATTAGGAAAAAAATATAGATAGATAAAAGAAAAAATATAAATCAGTAAAATAATTTATACATAAAAACACATATGTATAAATAATTCGGATAAATTGTTTACTGCAATTGTCTATCTCGTTAGGAAAATAATAGATAGTTTTTTGTACGGTACACGATAAATAAAGCACGCATGTGGGGGGTGGGAGATTGCGCGTCACCGGAGAAAATCTAGATAAAGCGACCACCCCGTATATGTATGCGACCGGAATAAGATTTGGCGATCATCGGCACCGAGAGAGAAAGATACAAGAGGAAACAGGGACCGGCGTCTAGCTGGCAACACGCAGCAGATCTCTAGACACCAGGAGTCCCTCCCTCCCTTCCTCTCTCCCTAATGACGTAACTTACGTTGTTTACTTTTAAAGCTTCCCTTGGCAACAGGTCGCCTTCCAGCACTGGAGAACGGCAATCTGGAAAGAGAGAGGAGAAAGAGGGAGGAAACACATATCTAGGTTTCTCGATTCGGTTGCAAGGTCCCCAAAGTTTCGCGCCAAATTTCTTTTCCTAGCTCGCTTGATTTCTTATATCCGCTGCATTTCTCCTGGAAATTAAAGTTTCCGCAGTACTCTCAAATAATTATTGCTTAAATTTCGCTTTAAATTTTTAAAAATTACTAAAATATTTTTGAAAAAAATTACAAAAACTTTAAAAATAAAAGAATTAGTCTCTTTAAAATAAAATGTATGTTTTATTGCGGTGTCTTTTATAAATGATTCTTCGACTTTTGAATTTTTTAATTTTTTTTAGAAATGTTTTTTTTAGAAATGTTTTTTTCTCTTGAATTTTTTTATTTTTTTTAGAAATGTTTTTTCTTTGTTTTTATATACAAAGATAATAATGTAACAGACTATTTAAAAGTGAAAGTTTCTTATATAAACATCACAAGGAAAAATTCTGAGTCAGGTAGAAACATTTTAAGATTTAAAACTAACTGTACTAACTGTATAATACCTAAAACCAATTGTCTACAAAAGATGGAAATAATGTAAAATAAGACAAAAATACTATTGATTATCTTCCTACAATTATTTTAGCTTTTTTTTAGATACTGGAATACGCTATTTTCATGTGCATATAATTTTTGCATCTCAATTATGGGGATCCTTTTTATTTTCTTATTTTTTAAATATTACAATTATAATATTATGTATGTGAACCTCGTGTACCTGTAGATACGTGCAATTTTTTATATTCTTATCGCTCGATCAGCGCGCAATGTAACCTATAATAAAGATCCCGACTGGCATTTCTTTCTTTTCCTTTAGATGTGAGCTTCTAAGGACTCCTCTCACCTTCCTTCAGATTCTTAACGCATCCTCATCTACACCCTCAATCTTACACGACCTAGACAACAACCAAAATATGTGCCTGTAGCGATGAGAGAATCTTTGTTTTTTAGTTGCTTTAATCTAAATGTAAATCGCCAAATTAGATTAATTTTCCCAAATAGATTTATTCATATAGTAATTGGATCGAGAATCTTTATCTTGTCGCAATAATTTTTTCTTTTAATTGAAAGACATCCATTTTCATTGCAATAAATTCATAAAATTTATATAAAAATTTTAATTAAATATAACAATTAAAATTATTTATAGATTAGTTGATGATAGCAATGATCAAAATTAAAAAGTATTCTTTATTTTAAAAAGTATAATTCTGAATTAAGAATAATAAATAAGAATAATAATTAAGAATAATAAATAATAAAGATAATAAGAATAATAAAAAATAAAAAATAAAGATAATAAGAATAATAAAAAAAAATAATAAGTTGTTTATACCACTGTTTTATATAGTGATATTTTATTGTATATAATTGAGAATGATTAATTTTTATACGACCCAAATTGACATTTAAAATTTCTTTCGTCTGTTTTACATCACGTTGCCTTAATAGTTTTATAGATTCGCCGAATGCGCAATTAATTGGACGTTGACGAGCAGCACGATATGTTGTATCAATCGGCACGATTTGTAAATTATTCGCTTCACGACACGATCGCTATAAAAGAATTAGAAACCTCTCTCGGCGTCCGGTAATTATGCCATCGCTGGATACAATTCACATATAATGATCACGTATGACACGCATATCCATGTTGCTTTTGTCGCTACAAAAGAGACTGCTTGTGTACTAATGAGGATTGAAATGCGTAGCATTTCTACCATGTTATTACAACGTATTTATTTATTAATGCACTAATTGTTAGGTTTTAATATTTTTATTTTTGTCTAATAGATCATATTCTATTCAAATTTAAAATTCTATTCATATTCAAAAGAAATTATTTCTTTTGATATCTTAAGAAATTAATTATTGATTAATTAAAGTAGAAACAGGATACTTATTTTTAGAAGAAAAAAGCATTTAACATTTTAAATATATGTATTAGAAAAACGCGCCAAGAGATACAATATCAATATTTTTCTGTGTAAATGATAAACAATACATAACGCCGTCGTTGATGCACAGATCTGTATTTTTTGCTTGCGAGTACAGGTAATAAATAACGCACGAACACGAGAGGCTTCGCTACAAATGAGAAACAAAATGTGCGTAGCCGTGTAAATCAGACACTTGCTGATCACCTGAACCAAAGGTGCTTGACGAGGTGGCCAAGATAATAGGCCTCGATATATTTCTATACAGACACAAGAGATAATGACGTTGACTGCTAGTAAAATATTGCGGTAATGTAAGGCGGTATGATTGTCTTTTACGAGCTTATTCGACGTGTATATCACGGATATACTTGAAGCGATAAAATCAGTGCGAGAGCGAAAAATATTCGCAATTAACGCACGATCAGATTTTTTTTTATAATTATGGAATTTGTTCGCATGGCGCGAATAATGAAAGCGACAGTAGATAAATTTCTTCATCTCATAAACGGTTCAATTCTTATACATAAATTTTATCCTAAATTAATATCATTAAAAATTAATTATTAATTATTATTAAATATAAATATATTAAATAATTATATAATAATATAATATAAATATATTAAATATATAAATATATAAATATAATATTAATAATTATTATTAAATTATATCATTTATTTTGCAAGTAAGTTTCTCTGCATAAGTTAACACCTTCAAAATATTGAGTAAAAATTCAAAAACTAATTTTTTTTTGTTTATAGAATTTATTATAAATTTTTTACTTAATACCTTGTTAAATGAGATGCTTTAAATTGTCGATTATATTTCCTCTTTTATCGTGTTTTTAGATTATATCATCATATGCTACGGCGCATAATTTCTCAAGGACATGCATGACAGGCTTCCAATCTATAACAACCTCGCTTAAACGAGTAAATGTACTGTTACTCTTTAGTGTTTTTTGAATACAACGATGTGACGATGTTATTATATTGAAAAATGTGTTAATGAATGCGCAAACGCATTCGCATCTAATGCAAAACCGGATTACATGACAACTTTCGCTTTTTATCCTTTTCTCTTTCTCTCTGTCTCTCTCAGGAAGATTGTTTAGATAACATGTGATATATAGTTCATGTTCAAGCCAATAGAGAAGGAATTATGGCACGTTTAATAGAAGAACGCGGTACTAACATGTTTTATCGAGCATCAAACGACCTTGTGCGGAATGTTGGCCGGAATAAATATACAAGTAATATTCACTTTCCCGTTATTTCTAATAGGAATCTCCACCGGATGCTACATTCATATTACATATCCTGTTATTAATCAAAGATATAATATAGTGCAGTATCGTATTTTCATAATCGATCAAAGATATTCAAATGAGGCGATTTGGGAGACAAAGAAAAGAAAAAAATAAAAAGAAATTTATTATATTTATAGGAAAAATAATATATACTTTTTGTCTGAATAACACTGATCGTAAAACAAATAAAAACTCGAAAAATTGATCGATATTTTCCAATAAAAATTCCAATAAAAATATAATTTTCCAATAAAAATTTCAAGATTATTTGTTCACGTTCTCTTGTAAATAATACCGTCAACTGATGATTAAAATGACACATGCTTATAGATGACGAATATGAGTGCAAGTGAACTGGAGCGCCTGTTAAATAGTCCTAATTGGAAACTTACATGCGTAAACTTATTTACATATAAGCTATAAGTAATGTTACAACTGGCGTTTATTCGCAAGATAAACATGGCCTTATAATCGCATATAATGCTCTCAATAACCTTTACCTGAGTGACATCCTTTGATGACGTCTGTTTCGTCCATTCATCAGGCTATCTCTGGCACTAACTGAATAAGACGTCTTCTGGTTAGATTCAATAAGTCAATCAACAGACTTCTATCTTCTAGATGTGATCATCATATGCGCCAATTAATTGAATTCGCTTTAATATTATTAAATTATCGGAAATAATAGAGTAAATTAGTGGAAAATTATAAACGTAATTTTTTAGGATTTATTTAATGTGTGTGTTGTGGATTTATTATGTAGAATAAATATAGTTTGAAAAATTGTTGCTTACTATTCCAAAATATAATTAGGAAACAAATAGAGCTAATTTATATAAAATAATAAAATCACTATAATTTTAAATAACACAATTTATATATCACTCTTTTATTTTAATCTTTTAATCTTTTATTTTTATCTTTTAATTTATATATCAGTCTTTCTTTAATAATAATATAATGTACGCACAAATATAATTAATCTAAAATATAATTATCTAAAAGATTAAATTTAATTCAAATAAAATCAACTAATATAATATTACGAAACGCAATTAAATACAACAAAAGAAAAATTCGAGACTCTTTAAAATTCTCTTACAAATACCTGTTTCGCGCGGGAACACCCACCTTACGTTTATCCGCGTCTCATTATCGAGTCGTCGTTAGCGTTGAACTCTGACCCCGATCGTACCTGTTCGTGTACAAGACCTACCTTCTCGCTACCTACCTACCCCGAAGAGCAGATACTCGTCTAAGGTACCGCTAATTGTGTCCACTAAGATCAATTCCAACAAACGTTCTTCAAGGTATCAATACATACTCGCGTTAGGAACTCAAATATTATGAAATGATGATAATTTTACGATTATAATTTTTAATGTGTATTAATTAATACACATTATAAATGACATAAATGCTAATTTTACAACTCCTTGTTAGTTACAAGAAGTTTGTATTCTTGCACAGAAATATTTAGGTGAATAATTTTTAATGAACAATCATTTGTATAAAATAAGACAATAATAAAATTAAATAAAATGACATAAAAGCCGCGTAAAATCATTCACTTCCGAGGCAAACAAACAAATTTCAATCGACTTGTCAACTTCGTTATTAGTCGACTCGAGCGTGGTAATGCGAATTAATAAAGTGCGTGGGATGTTGCGGGAGTATCTCACGCGGAAGTGCGTAGGCGTCGCGTTGGACCAGTGCGAGAGGAGACAGATATGCGGCTGCATTATTCCTTTGTAGCAGGGCACGGCGAAAGATCGATTTCGGACGCGATCTCGCGTGGTAACGCCTTCCTCCTGTTGCAATCTCTTCTGCCTCGGCAATTTCGCCCGCGGGTCGATGATTAACATTCAAATTGCCCTACACTCGTTTCGCGCATACGCTTGCTTGTCCATTTCTTTTATGAAAGCTCATGCATATGTGTTCCTAATATTTTCTGGCAGCGCGAACGCTGAATGAATATTATTCTAAGTGGGCTAATAGAGACGGATATAGTGTTAAGACCTTCGTAGAATAATTCAGATAATTAATTCATTAATTTCACTCTCCTTGTCCACGTGCTTTAGTTTGACAGCTATGACATTTTGTATGACTATCATTAACTTTATCGATATTATTTGTTTTTTTTTACTGTACATCTAAATATTATAATTAAAATAATATAAAATAAATAATATAATAATAAGTAATAAAATAATAAAATATAAAATATGATAATAAAATAAATAAAATATAAAATATAATAATAAAATAAATAATAATAAATAAAATATAATAATAAATAAAATAAATATAATAATATAACAATATAATATAATAATATAATATAATAAATATAATAATTTAATTTAATGAAAAATTCTCGACCTTTATATCTAAAGTCTACGCTAGTAATTTTGTTTCGAAGATTGCTTTCATATTGTATCCGAGCTTGAATTCTCGAATTCCCGTCGTCGATCGCGATGTCCCGCGATGTCGCTATCGAAAAAGGGGGGGGGGGGGCCGCCGAACCAAAGGCGACCGCCGACGTTGTTAACGAGAAAGCGACGACCGACAGTTTGAGGAGAGGAGAGAGAGAGAGAGAGAGAGAGTGAGAGACGGTCGCGGGGCCGCAGAGGACGACGTGTGGTGGCCAAAGATGCTGGTGGGGAGAGAACGGAACGGAGACAGGTCCTGTTGCCGGGTCCCTGTTGCTACCCGGTTACGGTGCATCGTGCGGAATTCGCAACGAGAGTTTTTGAGCGATTGCGTTGAATAATGCATGTTTATAGCAGAGGCACGCGGCCTCGCGGGGCCGCGAAATTTTCGAAGCCTCGGGTGGAAGGGGGTTTAATTAGGCGGGATGAGAGGAGGAGAGCGGAGAGTAGGGGCGGGAAAGCTGCTGCGTATTTTGCGCAGGACGAAGCGCGCGTCCTTGGATCGTGATACGTCATTGGCGAGATATCCTGAATCCCTGAGCTGGCATCGAAATTCGGTATCAATGACGGGAGGGGAGAAGCAATTGGACTCTCGTGTTTGATGAGGGAAAATAAAATGAAGAATTAATCGTAAAGAAAAAAGAGAATATCGGAAATAAAACTTTTCCACAAGAAGAATTTTTTCTAAATAAGATCTTTTATTTTTTAGAAAGCTAGAAAAAAATAAGTTCCTTGTAGCATTTTTATATTTCATGAATATTCGTATAAAAATTGTTATTTGTAGTTTTTTTCTCTTGACAGGGACAAATCCTTTTTTTAATGAAAGAAATAATTTTTTATAGATATGATATATTTGTACAAAGTCTTCTTACACAAATAAAAGTTTGCGAGCAATTATCGATCTGTAAGATCGATTAATAATTTTATGGCCAGTTCAGATGAAAAGAAGGATTTTCAAGTCTGCCTATTTTTTTTTTACATTAATTCCAGGCATTTAGAAAAGATCTTAAATATGTCAAACAAAGGCATATTTGACAAACTTTAAAAGTTAATGTGCGAAATGTCATAATTGAAATATGCGCCATATCATACATTACATTGCATCGATAATTAAAGGCTTTAAAACGTGTTTTCGATACTTACAGCTTTAATATGTATATGTACAGACTCGTTTAACGAGGTTTCACCATTTTTTGAAGAATGACGCGGGAATATCGACGATTATTCGAAAATAATATTGTCATTAAATCCTAGTCTACATCAGAGTCAATTCCAAGAAGCATGACGTTGCATCGAGAATTTTGGAGATTAGTCATAAATATAGCCATGACGATGTATAGATTGATTAATCTGTCGCGAGATGCTAATTTGCACTTGAAATAACTCAATTATTCGCCATTTCTTCCACGACTTCAAGAATATATTTTAAATTAAAATAATACATATATTTACAAAAAATGTATGCGCTTTTCTGATGTATGTAAAAATATAGTTTTCACAAAAATTATAAATATTTATCCAAATATAAACAGTAAATAATTATCACTATATTTCACTTATAAAATACGATAAATAATTTTGCTGCGCAGCATCAAGTAGGCTTCAAACTAAAAGCAGAGAAAGTCATTTATTCGGATCTCGAATAAAAAAAGACTTCAATTTTAGCGCGATCCATATCTATTATAAAATATCTGTAACATGAAAACATCAATAAAGCAACTAAATATATAGATAAATAAATATCAATATGAAAAATATCTAATATTAACATTGATATTAATTAAAATTTTATATAATTAATATTATTAATGATAATTAAAATTTTATATAATTAATATTAATAAAAATTTTATATAATTAATAGTAATTAAAATTTTATAAAATCTTCGGAAGATAAAGAATCGAGTGGTAAAAAAATAATATCTAACAGCGAGGCTATTAATCAGAATATCATTTCGGAGACACTAAGGTGCAGAAAATATGTGAAACGCAAATAATTAGACGACAGAGAGCGGAAGAAACAATGAAGGATCGCACTAAAATGAATGAAGGAGAGAGCCTCGTGGTCGACGGCCGCAGCGATGCTTCTCCCGCGCAATTGGATGCTGCGCGCGCAGCATCCCCCAAGGTCGGACAATTCTTAATGAATGCCGAGAAAGCTCGCGACGATCGCATATGTCGTCTCCCTCGTCCTTGCACTATGAAGAACGAGACATGCATAGGATTAGAATTTTGCGTCATGGCTCGATGTCGCAAAATTATTATAAATTATTATAAAATTATTATTTAGAAGAGAATGTGTGAGCTCTGGTGCATTTTTAATGTGGCTTTGATACGTAATAAATATACAAATTTTTATTAAAGACTTACATTTTATTAAAAAGAAATTTTATTAAATTTTATTAAATTTTATTAAAAAATTTTTTTATAAAAGACAAAATTTATTTAAGATTTAAGCATATTTTATAGATTAATTTGTGTGTTTTATATGCTTTGGAAAAAATTAGTTATTTAAAAAAATGGAGAATTTTTTATTTTATTGCTTAATTTCTTTACTTTGGTGTGACATTTTATTAAATTTTATTAAAAAATTTGTTTATAAAAGAAAATTTATTTAAGATTTAAGCATATTTTATAAATTAATTTGTGTATCTTATATGCTTTGGAAAAAATTAGTTATTTAAAAAATTGTAGAATTTTTGATTTTATTGCTTAATTTCTTTACTTTTGTATGACATAAAGATTGATGATTTTTCCGTTTTTGATGCTCGGAATAATTTCGTTCGGGTGCTGATTACAGCAAAAAATGCGAAAGCGTAGAAACATTAATTTCGATCTCGCGAAATCTCAAGCATCGCAAAAAAATTTCCCTCCTCGAATTGACGAGACATTCGTGCACGAAAACGGGATTTTTTGGCGTGCGAAAAATCGAATTTCGCTACAGGCGAGAGAACAACGAACAGAATAAGAGAAGCGCGAAAATAAGTGCCTGGAAACATGGAGGGGGTAAAGAGAGAAGGGAGGGAAATGGAGGAGAGAGAGAGAGCTCGGAATCTCTGGGATGAAGCTTCCACGTCCACGTGCTGCCGTTGTTATTGTTGTTGTTGCCGTCTTCGTCTAGCAACTGGATATGGATTTCCTCTTCGAGTTTCTCTCTCCCTTCGTCTATCTCTTCTTTTCCCTCTTCTATATTATCTTTGTCTAACATCGTAGCACCTGTCTCTGTCCACCTTTAGCCTCTTCGTTATCTTAGGTCTGCCTTCAATCATTCGCGAATTCATTTCTCTCTCTCTTTCTCTCTTCCTTTTTTTTGGCATCTTCCCCCTCCGGTTCGCCGATATCCCTTCCTCCGATTTGCGGATTGGCGTCACGAAAGGCGTGCTCAGTTTCTCGATGGTAGGGATCCCGATTAACGGACTCTAATTGCATAGCAACAGAGTGAGGCCGAGATAATGATACATCTGACGCACGTTGCCGGCGGGCCTCTGGCCCACTTCAAAACCAAACGACCCCGCACCATGCGTTTTACATGTGTGAGAGCGCTCTTGAGACTGCGTGTACGCGTGTATGTGCAACGCCAACGTGAAGTTTTGCGAAGAGTGATGCTGTGTACCCGCCTTACGCCATTCCGCACCAAACCCCTGCCGGAAAGTTTCACTTCGACCCTCCGTCGAAGTTTCAAATTAAATTTTCAATTCAAAATAATTTTATTCCAATGGAAATAAATATGTTAATATATTAATATTAGTATATAATAATATATATTAAATATATCTAATATATAATAAAAATATATAATAAATATATATAATATATAATAAAAAATAAATAATATATAATAAATATATAATGTATAATAAAAAAATATATATAAATTATTAATATATGTATTTGCCAATGAATGATTTTATATATTATTATATATGTATATATAATACTTTAATAATTATATATATTTTTTTTATTATATATTATATATATTTATTATATATTATTTTTTATTATATATTATATACATATATATTTATTATATATTTTTATTATATATTGTCTTTGTTCCGATTGTCTTGAAGGAACCCAAGACTTGTTCTTCCCGAGGAACTGTTCACTCGAAAAAAATTCTTTTCGTCGCCGAAATCATGCGGAGATTGTACCGTATATCGGGTTACCAGACATCGTTACTTCGGTTTCTCCCTGATTCAATCGAATGTTAAGTTACCTCCTTTCTTTTCCTTTCTTTTTGACGAATAATCAAGTTGACAAAAATCACCTGTTCGTTGATCACACTAATATATTCTTTTTTAGTGCAAGAATTTTTATATACTGTGAACCAGAAACTCTCTCTCTCTAAATAATTCAAGCTGAATTAGTTTTTAATTAATAGCCAGTTTTTGTCGATTTTTAGTTCGTAAATTCTTCTAATAAATATGTACGCACATATTGTGGACGAATATTTTTATTTTATAATTATTGCATTTATAACTGTACATTTTTATTGATAATTTTTTTATAATAATTCTTATTATAACTCTTTAGATATATCGCATGTTAGCTCTTATTTTCATAGCTTAATTCTTCATATTCTTCATTTCAACTTATGTTATCGCACACAATAAAATTGAATGATCAATCAAAATATTTTATTAAGAGAAACTTTGTTTGAATTTTATCAAAAATTTCGCAAAATAATTTAATTTAAAATTCGCCTTTTTACGCACGAAGCCTGTTTTCACATATCGAAATGTAATCGACCGGGAAAGAGGTCGCAAGTGTGAATCATTTTCACGAGCTAGACGCGTCGACCGAATTTCTCAGCATCTTCCAGTCTATTCTGAAAGAGGCGGCCTTTCGAGGTCGTTCCCAGCCTTGATTTATGATGCAATAGAATAATTGGAGACACAAAGACGACGTGTCACGAGGTCGAGGTACCTGTATACATCGCATTATTGGCAATTTTTTCGCGCAATGGCTCGTAACAAGCTTCCTTTGTCGAGTAATGATGGTCGTGGAAGAGATGTTTGAAGAGAACATGAGTTCGAGCCTGGGAAGAGAAAAAGCTACTGCGAGATCATGTCGAACGATGGGAGTAAAATGCACTCGCGGGCAGAAAAAAAATCTCGGAACCCCTTTATATATAATATATCCTCTTTTTTGTACATAATAATTCTTCCGCAGCATAATAGTAAGCCAATGGCTTGTTTCAATCATGCAATTTCATCTCACTTTGCAATAAGTCGAGCAGTAAGTGCATGCATTGCTTTAAGTATGATTAATCGGATGAATTGTGGACGTGAAGAAAAAATGCAAAAATGTGAGGAAAAGTGATGCACAGATGTCTTATTTTATCATTTTGTATTGAATAATGAAAAATTTTTTTCTCACCACTTGTATCATTTTCTTTGTAAAATTGCCTCGATAATTTATTAACTTAATTGATAAATTTCATAAATTATAGTGGTAAGCAAAGGAAGCTGCAATATTTCTGCATTACGAGATTATTTTTTATACATCTTTTATTTTTCATATTTAAGTCGGTTAAATTTTTTTTAGAATTTGTTTATACCTTTTGAAAAAAGAAAATTACTGTTTTTTATTCGATTCTAGACGAAGGGAACATTAGTAGTATAGCAGTTACATTACAACGATTTATTAGTAATAATTATAATAAATAAAAATATAAATATAATATTAAATATAAATATTCATAAAGAAACTTTGCAAACTATCGAGTTATTTTTTTGCGTGATGCAAAGTGCCATTAAGGTCATGCTCTTTGATTAGTATTATTATGCTATGTAGCTTCGGTCGAACATACATCGCGTTTGTTATCGATTATTCAAGCCGCTACAATACTTTAGGAATTTCTCAATTATCGGCATGTTCTCTATTCGTATATTCTTCATGATCCATAACTCGCCGAGAATGTAAACAATCAACACAATCAACTTTGTATTGTTCTGAACAATGCAATGTTTCTGATAAATCTATTCCAACACAAATAATTGTTATTTATATATAATAATTATATTTTATTATTCTTTTCATTATTATTCTTCTTTTCTTTTATTATTCTTCTTTCATTATTATATTTTAAATGCTTATATTATCCTTGATTTTTATACGTAATTGTATCTAAGAATTTTTTAATATTTGTATCGACATTTATTTGTTGACATTTTGAAATGATATATTTTTATTTATATTGTTACATAATTAATTATTCTATTCAACATTAGTGACAAGAATGTTTCTGACAATCTTTGGTTGCGAAAGACGTGTTGTTACGTCAAAATCTATTAAATTTTTCGAAATCAAGGATCCGGAGACCCGAGATTCAGATTCGATTGAAAAGATCTAATCGGGCGAATGGCAATTCGGCGGAATCAGAGTCCGTAATTCAATACTTAGTACGCTTAATAGAGATATCGAATTACGAGGACACCTTAATTCGATCCGATGGGCGAAAGAACGCAGATAAATGATTCGAATTTGTTAAGATGCCATTCACGCAGCGCTGAAGATTAGCGTGATTTTGCTCTCGATCAGAGATATTAAAAAAATCCCTTTATATTAAAATATCTGCTGCACGAAAAAATTTTGCGAAATTTTGACGGAATTTATTAATTTTAATTTGTTTTTGAGTAAACCTTTACAAAACGATGGCGACGATTTATATCTTCGACATTTATTTATTAATTTTCATTATTTTAAAATCAACTGCGTAATTTATATTAATATTGCAGATACTGACAGAGAGAAACCTTTGCTATTTTTTAAATGCGTTTTTAGACTATCTATTTTTGTGTATTAATTCTTCTAATTAATTCTTTATAGAAATTTAAATTCAGTGTGTGTGCCTTTTGCATTCGATTTATAATCGACCAATTAATAATAATTTATCGAACGTGACATCTTGTTCTTGTTGAATAGAGATCATTAGCATCATAATCAACGATTTATAATATATTATTCGCAAACTTTAGACTAGGCATACTTATCATTTTTCGATTATTTTTCAGTCTATATGAATTTTATAAAAAAATCTGCATTTAAAAACTGCTACCACGGTTATATGATTATTATCATGTCTTTTGATCGTTTTATCTCGTATCTTGATCAGGAATTATTTTAACGATGAATGTATGCCACTTTTGTAGTGAATTGAGTGAAAAATTGCTGGTATATGGAAAATAGTCTGTGAGCATGATAAAAAATATCTTAGATCGTGCTTTTAAAGCAATTATAAATTGCTCTAATAAATTATATTAATTTCTAATGTGTTCTAACTTGTGTTAAGTCTATTAACCTCTCTTAGTTTTTTGAAATTTCCGTTCAAAAAATAAATAAAAAAATGCCCTGCGATTATAATTTCTCGCACTTGTTATATCCGTATAACTATCACAGTCGAAACATATCATCTTGCGGAATTTGTTTGCTAAAACTTAATATAATTAGCAAAAATATTTCTACATTATCTTTAAGAAAGTGATGTCAATTCAAAAACAAATATAATCAATTATATACATGCTTATTTATTTATTAAGACCTAAAATTTAATAATTTTATTAAATTTATTAAATAAATTTAATTTGCTATTATATTATTTTTAATAGAGCGCACAGTATGTACAATTAAATGTCTTTTATAGAGTACAATATATTTTTCACCATGTGTAACAATAACAATTTTATATAATAACAATTTTTTCGTTTTAAGTTAATTAATCATTTTTTTTGTTTCGTTTATTCATCTATTTTGTAGATAAAAAACACGCACAATAATTGTTGTTAGAATTTGAATTAAAAAAAGGGCGCAGATAATATTGTTTTTAGGCATACATTATTTTTTTGAAACATTTTCCGCACATGTACAAATAATAGGCAGATTGGGCAACTGTTATCAACTTCTAAATTTTCGGAGGAATCTCTATATCCGGTTGTCGCAGCAAAGGGAAAGGAAGGAATATCAAAGACTGCTTTGTTAGACTAACGCGATACACGAGCGCCACTTTGTTGCAACGACGCAGAAGTAGATGATGCGCCACTGATATAAAATATTGTTAATTTCTTTATTTTCTGTATATATGTATATTATATATTTTTTCTATATTTGATATATTCTGTATATTTTATATATATTTTCTTTTTTAATATAATTTTAAAAATGTTCTTAAAAATCCCTAAATTTTAGTTCTTTAAAATTGTAGTTTTATGTCGGAACATATAACAACAAAAATGGTTGAAATTCTTTTATTAAAATTGTAAAGATTAAAAATTACATGTGAGACATTTACATTTTTTATAAACATACAAAACTAAAAATTTCTTTTTATAATATTATATACACACATATAACGAAACTTTACAAGAATATAATGAAACACTATAAATAATAATACACTTTTGCATTTTTTAAAATGTTAATAAAATTATATAATTATATATAATTAATTTTTTTTTAATGTTTGATTCAATTTTTGAATTCAGAATAAAATTTTCATTTATATCCATTAATTTAATTAAGAAATAATAATTTTATTGTGTACTATTAATATATACCGTGAAAATTCTACAATATTATTTTATATATGAATTTTTTTTCGATGTAATATTTATCGGAAAACTCAAATAGATTAAATATTATAAAACTCCGTATAAAATAATTTTTTTTTATACACAACATAAAATTAAAATTTTCGTTCTAACCATGAAGCATGAAGCATGATTTCTTCCATTCTTCTCTTCGTGCAACAATGTGCCGGGTAAATGGTCCAGAGAAATAGTCTGTGGTCGTTACGAGACGAGCGTTTTTCTTTCTGTGAAGATCGGTGAACTCCTCGCATGTGGAAGATACAAAGTTGCTCGGGTCCCATTACATTGTAGCGTTCCCCACAGACCACTTCGAGAACCGTAATCGTGTCTACATTTCCCATTAGATTGCTAGAACCACAACTAAGTAGCTACAGAGAGATATCGGTCTACGCAGCTATTAATGAAGGCGGCGAAAAATAAGGGATAATATTTCACGATAGTATGACAGGATTGGTAGATATGTTCTATTAAAAAAACAACATTCTCTTCTCATGGTAGTTTCTTAAAATGATGACCTTTACAAAGTTGCATCAGATCATTAATCATTTAAATACAGTTTATTATAGATAAAATGAACGGAAAGAAAATACAAAATCAATCTTTGGGAGTAAAAAATCAAAGTAATTATTGTAAATTATATGTTTTACATGAATAAAGTTGAAATTTTATCTAATTAACATACATATATTTCTTTTGTATTTTTATAAATCTAATACTTTACATCTAATGCTTTAAAATTAAGAAGTAGAAATTGTGAAAAGAAGTACATTTTTGTGTCGTCTAGTATATCACATTGTAGCATCAGCTGGATGCCATTGCTTGTTAGCAGAGTACCCCACCAGAGATCTACGCATACGTCATCAGCTTAAATTGCCGGGGATATTATTGATATAGGCAAGAGCCACTAGCACAATGTTGTGCCTTAAGAATGAAAAAAATACATTATCTCTGCACACATATTTGTATTTTCCCAATTATATATTTATATTTGATATATTTTTTATTTTTTTAAATTTATCATTTAAATTTAACATTATTTTAAATTTATTATTTAAATTAATTATTTATTATTTATTAAATAGAAAAATAACATTAATGGTTTTATTTATGAGATATTATATTACGAGAGCTTGACATTAATTTTTCATTGAAATTAATTATTCGTATAAATTTATTATATAATATGTAAAAAAAGAATTTTTCAGATATATATTTATATTGCCATTTTGTGCCTGAGCGCTACATTGTTTCATAAAATTGTAGAAAGATGCATTAAGACAAGTTAGTTTCCAATCGATCTATACTTTTAGTCCGATTCTCCCTTTAGAATTTAAGAAATCGGTAGATTATATTAATATTAAAACGATGCCACATACTATAGTTTTTTTCGAAAGCAATGGTGTTATGTGGTAATAGTTCTCGGAAAAGCTAAGATGGCGTGGGGAATGCCTCAAGCCAGTTTCTACATTGTGTGTTTAGGGTCCCATCTGAATCCCAAGCATCACGGATTCGACAAGGGAGAAAAACGATGGGAAATATTCCTTTTCCCATTTCGAATTTAACTGCGTTTGTTTGAAAAAAATTCGCTCAAAAATTTTCTTTATTTTTTTAAACTAAAATTGCAAAAAATGATTATTAAAATCAACAAATAGAAAAATTATCATGTGTAAAAAATATATGCAGCATTGTGTCAAAATAAATTTCAACTTTTTCACATTATAAAAGAGACTGAGATGATCTTATTGTTGACGTCAATATATCGATAATAACAGTAGTATTATAAATTTCAATTACTTTTTTAATAAAATGTAAGAAATATTTATTTTATAACAGTAAAAAAATCGAAAATTGTCTTCAATGTTGCATAATTTTTTTACGTATAACAACTATGTTTACTTATTAGCGAAACGCAATGAAACGATAGCAAAACTAAATAAATAACATAACAATCACATAAGGATAACTTTCTCTTTTTTTCTCTGCTTTTTTCACGCACAATAATTGACAATATCCTTAACTCTATTGCTCTAATAATTAAAAAAATTTAAATTTAAATTTTATATATATATATAAAATTATTATTATTATTATTATTAAATTTGAGTGCTATTTAAATATCATGAACATTTGTGATTTTAATATAATTTAATATAATTTAATTTATTAATATAATTTCTTATTTCTTTGAATATCGTGAACATTTGTAATTTTAATGTAATTTAATATAATTTAATTTTTTAATACAATTTCTTATTTCTAGATGCATGTGTTATCTTTTAGTTATGTTTCTTAATATTTGTTATTTCTACAATCACGTGTTTTTTCTTATTAAAATTACAAGTTGAAATCCACTAATGTCAGTGAGTTCATAGGAGAAGAAATGCACGCGCTTGCGTTCCTCTCGTATCACTCACCTTCATGCAAATCTTCAGCCTGTAAGTTACGTGATAGACCTGCTTATCAAAGTTCTAAGAAAGGCTTCAAAAGTATCGGCTGCCGCTGAATCGTTGCCAGTTCGTCAACTTTATAATCGTACTTTGTATATACTGCCATTTATACATTATGCGTATATATTTATTTTTATGCGATAATAACACTAGCAATTTAAAAAATTTATAATTTATAAAAAATCTATTTATATATGTATTTAATATCTGCATAACTTTTAATAAATAGAAATATGAAAGATAAGAAAGATTTATAAAATTAAATCTTTAGAATTAACTTTAAAATAATTTTATAAAAAAGACAATATTTTTTTCTTATCACAATTTTATGGAAATGAATCTTTTTTAATCTACTAGAGTGTTACACTCATATATGTGTGATTTATACACATCGTGAAAAAATCAAAAAATTTATAAGCGTATATTCCTAAGATTAAGAAAAATATATTCCAAAAAATTGAGACTTTTTATATCAAGTTATTAATTATATTATGTTTTATATACTCTGCTTATTCTTTTATTACATATATATTATATAACTATATATTATTTCAACTTTTTACTTTATTTCTCTTTTAACAAGAGGTTTCTTTCTCGTTTTAGGCTAGTCGTACCCTCGCAAGTGGCGAGTATCTTCTACCATGTCCGAGATGCAGGTTTCCCTGCCACGTGGACAGCGAGAAGAACGTGGGAACCTGCTCGAGGCAGGGCTGTTCCATCGAATTCTGCATCTCCTGTTCGTCGAAGCCGCACACGGGCCCGTGCAAGACGCCATTATTGGCCACCCCGACGAAACGCAACAATAAACGTCTCATTGTCGGTTCGAGGCAGAGCAAGCGGAATCTGCGGCGATTGTAAAACGACATCCTCGGATTTGCGTTTGGGGGAGAGAAAAACTAGTCCAATTCCAGAGTCGTCTCGGCTCTATCGAGATAGAAATGCGTAATATTGTACACTGAGAAAAAAATTGTAAACTTGACTGAAATATTTTCAACTAAGTTTTATTCTTGTAATTGAAATATTTAGGCATTTAAATTAAATACGATTAAATCTAACATGACATCTATTTAACTTAAATATTTAAAGATTTCAATTTAAAAAATAATAATCAGTTGAGGATATTCAGTCAAGTTTACAATTTTTTCCCTCAGTCTAGATGTCGAGAATCAAAAGTAATTCAATATATATTCAATACACTATTGTTTTCCATCACATGTACAATGCTCATAGTGGCAAATGAAATAACTAACATAAGAAATTAGATATCTTTCTTAAAACTAATATCCCAATAAGGAAAGATTATCATCGGAAAAGATGGAGCGTTCGATAATAACAATCATATAATCGGCAAGAGAATTATTATTCCGCGAATATGGTTGAAACATTCCAATATTCTCGTTTTAGATTATTGGATAGATTAATTGAAGGTTTTATGTATAGAAACGAGAAATTTAAAATATTTATATAAAAGAGAAAAACGCTCCTTTCTTTGTTCCGTATTTTCTGACGTCAAAAAGCCGGTACAAAGAATTATACCATGATTGCATTTGTGCCATGATAAGTTTTCCTTCTCTCCTGCGCCATAAGAATTGCCATATTTTAAAAACTGATATAATTATAAGAAAGATCGAGCACTTTTCGTCCTCGAATAACGCTCTTAATAGGATGCCATATTCTGTTTGTGTATTTTGTTTGTATATTTTTCTTTTTTTAATTTAGTCTCTATATTTTTTCCTATCTTTTAAATGAGCGCTAGTTTATTTCGTTTGTATTGTTGTTTTTGTACCGGTGCATGTGCGAAAAAGACTGTATGTAAATAATTGAGCGTAATAGTAATATATTTCGTGTCAGTACCGAGCAAAGTCTCGTGATCGATATTTTATTTACGCTACATTCTTTTTAAAACGATATAAAGTACGTTTGTTACATAATTAAAATGATATTTCATTTCACGGATGTGCTTTGAATAAAGAGGATTAATGTAGGATAAATATATTAGGCTAATATTGTTTCAGTAAAATTATCTTTATGATGTAGCAAAACAAGCAACGAACTTTTTATCACTCTCTTGCTTCATTAATGTCAAATATATGTATAAATCTATTTCATTAATGCTCTCTTCATGCTCTCTAAAGAAATAGATGTAGAAGCATTTTGCGTGTCTTCGTTGATAAAAATATTGATCACGAAATAATCCGAGCGAAAAAATTATTATTAATATCATATATTAATATCATGATTACGCATGATTCACGCACGCGCGAATGAACATATACACGCGCATACTAAGATACTCATTAAAATCTTTTAAATTATTTATTTCGAATGTTTTATATTATTATTTCTTTAAATCAAACTTGTTGTTTAAGCTTTTAATTCGAAGACTCGACTATTATTGTCGCGTTTTATATTTTTCACACACATTTCATATTTATATATGTTTCATATTTTAACCAATATAAACATACTAATTTATCGATTTCCAAGCTCGCCTGCGTTATAATGTTATAACAGGGAAAATACAATTTTAATATTAATAAGTGATTATAATTTGCAATGATTAATGCAATAAAAAATGATTTTCTTTTTTCATTTCGGCGAAACAATTCATGTAAAAAATATCTTGCATTTGGTATCTTGAAACATTTTATTTTTAATACTCAAAAAATATCTTGGCAATGATCCAATGCGTTTATTATACTAAGTTATATTAAAAAAAAAAGAAAAAAAAAAGAATTTTGTTTAGCAAGGAGAAAGTGATACCAAATAAAATGCGTCATTGATAAGCAATAAGAAAAATCTCGATATTTTTATAAGAGTGAACATATTTTAATACTTATTGTTAGCATATAAGTTTTATAATACATTTACTCGAAGCTACATTATGAAAAATGCAAAAATGCTCAATCGTTTCTGTATATTATTATTATATATCTTAAATTTGAAGAATTTAGAATCTTTGCGTGTTAGAAAAGATATTCAGAGAGGTCCCCAAGAATTATTATAGTGAGTCTACATTAAATTAATTGAATGTTGTAAGCCCCTTTCAGGGTAGGTTCCTGTATTGTCAATTAAATATAGTATTTTCTGTATAATCTCATGTCTTTTTCTTTATCCAAAGATAATTATAAGATTTACATCTCTAATTAAATATTTTAGAAAATATTCATTCTATTGTGGACATAAAATTCCACATATATTTCACATTGTGTGCAACGTCATATAATTTATTTACATATAATCTATTTATATATATACTCTTAGAATAAATTATGTATATCTAAGTTAGAAATTTCCATAGTATTCTAATTATCACAGCAAAAAAGATTGCCGTAATTGTCGCTATTGTATATCTCGATGCCTTCGTCTCGTCTAATACTTGATGAAGAGTGATTTCTCGCGATAGAGGAGACTTAAGTACTGGAGATACGCCTTCGCCAATCGGTTCCCCTTTCATGGAGAACTTCATCGCTTCTGTAATTTTCACGTCGATCATTTTCCCCATGTACCTTTCCTCCATAGGAATCAACACCTGTTCGTAGAATTTGTTGTGACCCACGTAATGCTGTTTATCGTGCGACACCTCCGTTACTAGCACTTTTTGCAACAATCCCACTTTATGCTGGTACGGTTCGTACGACTGGAAGAATTCCGATAATCTTTTAGTCCTCGTCTTCACTTCTTGTGTAGGCACTTTCGGCATTCTAGCAGCGGGTGTACCGGGCCGGGAGAAGAACTGATTGATGAAAAGACTCGGGAACTTATATTTTTGACAGAGCGTCATCGTCTGCTCGAAATCCGCCTCCGTTTCCGTGGGGAAGCCGCAAATGATATCCGTGGCGATGGTTAGACCCGGCACACGCTCGCTCAAGAAATTAACCGTGTGCTCGAACTCGGCGCGTGTATACTCTCGTTTCATGTCGGCCAGCACTTGATCGCTGCCAGATTGCACCGGAATGTGGAGGAAGCTGTAGACTTTGGGATGCCGCAAGATCTTGGCCATCTCGTCTAGATGCTCGAGGATGTATGGTGGATTGGTCATGCCGACACGCATCATACAACCATCCGGGATTACATCTACCAGTTTCCATAACAATTCCGGCAAACTGGAGCCAATGTCTCTGCCATAGGCCCCAGTATCTTCTGACGTGAGCCATAATTCGCATACACCCTCCTCAAAGGCCTGTTTAGCTCGCTCAACTATCTCTTCCGGTTGATAACTGCCCAATTCTCCTCGCGCGTGTTTCGTTTTACAGTAGGTACACTGATTCAAGCAACCTGTGTTGATGGCTATGATCTCAATGAGTGGATTTCGCCGCACTTTTGGAAGACTTAGAGAAGCGCCACCCATCTTCTTACCGGAATTCTTTTTCTGATGTAAAAATCTTACTGTATTTCCTTTTAAGGTTTCCTCTACGACTTCTACTACTCGATCAATCTGTTGCACTCCAATTATACTTAATCCTTGAAGGAAAGAGGATTTTGGAGCACCTTGTGGCACACATCTGTAAAAGATAATTGAAATTATTTATTTAGAATATAATACAAATTAAAATTTTAATTAATTTCCATCAGCAATCTAATGTTGAATCTCCTGATATTATATATCAGCTATATTATTGAAGTGATTGATACTTTGATGTATATTCATATTTTGTGAAATTCTTAAAATCAAGAAATAAATTGTCTAAAATTTTATATATTAATTATATATTAATATTAATATATTAATTATATATTACTATTATATATTAATTTTCAATTAAGTAAAAATATCAAATAATTTACAAATGAAATAACTTATATATTTTAATATATTATTAAATTAGCACTAATAATTTGCCACCATATTTCTACAAAAATGTCTAAAGAAAAACAAATTTCCAAAATTCTAAATTTTCTAATTTAACTCTTTTAAGTAAAATATCTCTGTATGTGATTGTATATTCTTCTATAATATATTTTATCCAAAGTTCTTCAATAATTTGATTCTTATTCATCATATCTTCATGTAACATACCCGGCAACTACAATATGTTTGCCCATTTTCTTCCCATGCTCGATTTCATTCCTAAACTGATCCTCCGCAGGATTTTTGACAGTGCACGAATTCAGAAGCCACAAGTCTGCCTTTAGCTTATCGTCAGACAAGTTGTAACCATACATTGCCAGCTGTCCAGCCATGTATTCGGTGTCTGAATTATTGTGCGTACATCCCCACGTTTTCATGTAGATCGTCTGCGTGCCAGGTATTATACTCGACAGGATAGGCGGCTGCGAAACTTCCTCCTGCTCCTGTTTCCTTCGTTTCGGTCGTACCGTGATATGTTTCCTCGAGTTATACCTCTCTTTAGGTGTTATGTCCTGTGACGCGATTAAATCTTCGATGTCCTCGATAATATCTTCGCACGGAACAGGCATGTTTGACAGATACAAAAATGCTCACCAAAAGATCTTTTACCCCGCTCTCCTGTAACGTGTCATGAAATACTTCGAGATTAAGTGTACGTGTGCGATAATGTTATAAACTATCAAATCGTTGATGTAAAAAAAAAAATAAATTCGTCAGATAATTATGATAAATATTATCTTTTATTTTTATTATTGTACTTGTTTTCCTTTATCATTATCTTAAATGTGAACGATTGATTGGACTTGACAAAGGTTAGGATTAATTATGGATCATAGACTTATATAAACTTATATACCATAAACGCAGAGATATCAGATGTCAGATGGCAAATGCTTTTGACAGCACTTTTACAGTGTTGGAGAAACATTGACACTAGAGGGATGTGCTCGAAATTATAGGGAGTATCTCGTTTGACCACAGCCAATTATATCAACCTGTGCCTAGGGTAACCAGCAACGATTAACCAATCAGAGAGTACTATTTTGAATTGGCCAATTGGCGACGTGGTCAATCGGGTACCCTCCAAAATTATATTTGAAACTTTCCATTGGCCGTATTCAGCGGACTCAACCGCTAAGTAGCAATCGAACATGATTGGTTTCTACTTTCAGGTCCGACCAATCAGCGTCGAATTACATCGGAAAATCTAGTAATGTTGCCCAACTGTTGAGTCTGCTGAATGCGGCCATTTTCTGATTGGTTGTGAATAGAGAATCCCTAGAATTCCGATATGAAGTTTGTTCTTTTTAGCTGAATTTAGTCAGAGAGAAGACTGAGAGATGTCATGGCCCGCTTTAGGTGATCCCTGGAAGCGATACTCCCTCTATGGACATTAAAAACGTGGACATGAACTACGAAACTAATGTCCACGAATGTTCTCAGAGGATAACATATATGTCTCTCTGATAATATAAATAATATAAATAAAAATATAAATAATTTAATTAATAATAACTTATTATATTATAAAAATATTAGTATGTTATTTATTATATTATAAAAATATTAGTATGTTCTCTCTTTCCACGCTATTATTTATTTATGTGTGTTCTTTTTCTTCTCAACATCATTTATTTATTTTTTATTTATTTATTTATTTATTTATTTAGCTCGCTCTAAGTCAGTCTTCTAAAATGCAAAACTAAATATTATAGAATTTGACTTTGAAAATAAAATAATCAAATAAATTCAAATAATTAGCATAACGAAAGGTTCCGTGATAAGTTATTTAATAAATAATCAATTTTAATTAATTAATGAAAATACTTCTATAATTTAATATTCCGCGTTAGCGTATATTTTATAATATATAAAATATTTCGGCAACGAATTATCGACAACACGGTGTTCGACTTTGGCAATACAAAAAATAAACAGTAGCGCGCTATGTTAAAGCTTTAATATTAGAATTAACTATATTTCGACCAATGTTTTAATTTTCTCAATCCTTGTTATTAAACAATATACAATTTAATCGAAAATCGATTAAATGATAGAAATCCAAAATATTAAATAATTACTTCGATCGTTGCGATTTTTACGGACAATAATTATTATTATAATATTTAGAGTCACAAATATATTTCATCCGTGTTACACTTTATCGTTCTACTTGACAATCTAAATGTAATTTGGATTGTGAGAGAACACGAAGTAAATCAATCGAATTATAGATGCAAATAATTAGCATAATGAAAGGATAAATTGTTTAATAAATAATCAATTTTAATCAATAAATTAAAATACTTCATTAATTTAATATTCCGCGTTAATGTACATTTTATAATATATAAAATATTTTGGCAACGAATTATTGATAACACGGTGTTCGACTTTGGCAATATAAAATATAAACAGTAGCGCGCTATGTTTCGGTTTTGTCATCATTCGCACGATGACTCTCGAGTAATAAGGTAGTGGTGAGAAACGTTTCGTATTGTAATTTTTTTACTAAACACGATTACGATTAGTATCGAAACATAATTTGCTTTAAATATTAATATAAATTAATTAATTAAAAATTAATTCACGACATGAAACTGTATCGCAACTATAAATCTTTATCGAATCGCAATCATTTATTACTGTGATTAAAAATTGAAACAAAATAATTAATATAACACATTAGAGAAAATATTAGACAATAACATATGAAATTATATAAATGAAATACAGATAGCATTGTAATATTTGCATGTCGATTGTGAAACGATTTATATAATTTCATATTTTATTGTCTAATATTTTCTCTAATGTGTTATATTAATTATTTTGTTTCAATTTTTAATCACGGTAATGAATGATTGCGATTCGATAAAGATTTATAGTTGCGATACAGTTTCATGTCGTGAATTAATTTTTAATTAATTAATTTATATTAATATTTAAAGTAAATTATGTTTCGATACTAATCGTAATCGTGTTTAGTAAAAAAATTACAATACAATACGAAACGTTTCTCACCACTACCTTATTACTCGAGAGTCACCGTGCGAATGATGACAAAGCCGAAACATAGCGCGCTACTGTTTATATTTTATATTTTCTAACGAGTAATATAGTGATACGCCGTTAAATTTCTTTTCTAGATACGATCGCGATTAACATCGGAAAATTATTTATTATAACAATATAATTAATTAACTTTTATAAATAACACATAATTAATATCTATATACATATCGCGACGAAAATTCTCGAATCGCATATTTCGTAATTTATTCATTTAATTAATTATAATAAGAATCATATATATAGTAACAGAAATCTAAAATAATAAATTATTATTTCGATATGAAATTGATTTTTACGAGCAGAAATTATTTCTTTAATATTTATAGATATTTATAGAGTCGAATATAATATGTCTGCGATGTTTTATTGTTTTATTTTTCAATCATTGAAATATAATTCGGATTATAAGGACGCACAGTAAAATAATTGAATCGTGGATCTAAACAATTAATATAATGTAAGGCGCCATGATACATCATACAATCTTTTAATAAATAATCATATAATTAAAAAATCGATATAATCTAAAGTACTTCTATATATTTTAATATATTCCATATGTATATGTATATATATATATATATATATATATATATATATATATATATGTGTGTGTGTGTGTGTGTGTGTGTGTGTGTGTGTGTGTGTGTGTGTGTGTGTTAAAATACGTAAAATATTTCGATGACGAACAAGACAATAACACCGACCTTGGCGGCGTAAACAATAGCGCGCTAATGTTTATATGCCATAGTCTTGAAAAATGTTTCGATAAAAAAATAATAATAACACGGTCTTTCGGATTAATTTTCTCGGGTCTATTATTATTCGCGCGACGACACTCAAAGAGTAAAGTAGTAGTACAAGGCGCTCCGTTAAATCCTTTTCTAGACGCGATCGCGATCAATATCGACAAATTATTTGCTGTATCAAAATACGTAAAATATAATATAATATAATATAATATAATATAATATAATATAATATAATATAATATAAAATATATGTATTGTTTACGCCAAGGTCGGTATTATTGTCTGTTCGTCATCGAAATATTTTACGTACTTTAACATATTTATATTATATTATATTATAATATAAAATATAATATAATATAATACAATATATTTCGATATGACGAACGGACAATAACACGGTGTTCGGCCTTGGCGATGTAAACAATAGCGCGCTAGTCATACGGTCTTGATATCATTCACACGGCAACACTCGAGCAGTAAAGATCGTAGTGCGAAATACGTCGTATATTCTTAAATTAATTATTAATTAAACAATTATTGTATCATGACTTTCAATTTTATTAAACTTTCGATCCTATAATTAGTATTAATATACATGTATTGCATATATATATAAATAATGAAAACAATATTTCTAATAAATTAATATTTAATTTGATTTCATAAAAACATCGAGCGAATCGTACTTCTCTATCCCTTATACAATATATTAAAGTGCGTCTCTCGTAATTATTCCGTGATCGGGAGTGCCGTGCAAAGTGTCTCGCAATCGTTTCTACCTATGACTAAATATAATTAATTGTTTGTTCGCGAGTGAACATGAGTGTTGTGAAGGTGCAAGCAAAGGATGAAGAAAGGAGAAGGATATCTGGAAAAGTATCGGACAGCCAGAGAACAGTGAGAGAGCTTGAAGCAGCCAGAGAAATATGCGGTGAGTAATTTATAAAAATTATTTATTATTTATATTGTTGCGTCCCCGCGTCTCGTTCCTGCAGATGTATACGCCATCCGTTATTCTGTCGGGAAGTACGTCGATGGAAGAAGATTGTCTCCGCGCGCGTTGTTAAGAGGTTGTTTAACATCAACGACGGTCAGCTGAGTCTGAGCCCAGCTGTCAAGCTGAGCGGTCGCGCGTTAAAATCTGTGTTTCGTTTTACGAATTATCTGAGTTCTTGTATGTTTCTCGTGGTTCTATGTTTCGTGGTTCTTGTGTTTCAAAGAACCATATTATTATTTTCGAGTACGCGAGTGCGAGCGTGTGCCGATCAATTGTGTCGCGCGCGTTCGATACATATCGTTCCACGGACGCAACAATATATATTAATTTGAAAATAGACATATCGCTTATTATTTTTTCATTTTCTCAATGGTATATATAATTCGCTCTAAAAATCACGTAATATAATGCATGTATAAGATGTTGTAAGAGGTTTGGGTACGCTCCTCTGAAAAGCGCCTTCAATCCCCGAGGGGCAAAATAAATTTATCTATCTATCTATATAATGCATGTATAAAATATTCCAGGTTTTATTTTAACACATTTAAAGTATCTATAATAAAGCATTTATAATATTTTTGTTATTAATTAATATTTTTATATATAAATATTTTAATATTTTATAAAATATTTTTAAAATAATATAATTATTTAAATATTTCATATATGAAAATTAACATACTCTCTTTATATAATTATATTTTTCAAAAATTTATAATAAAGAAACATTTTTTTGCTAGTTTTACATTTAAAGTATTAATATCAGAGATAAATCTCAATTAAAAGATAAAAAAATTAATTGCGCGTAATAATTAGTTTTACAAAATAAATTATTTTGAGTTTTATAAAGAATAGATCTATAAGAATATTAATTGATTATATTTGAATTTAATTTTTGACATATTGAATTTGACATATTGACATTTAAAAGTAGAAGTGTGTGACAAGAATTAAAATTAATAATAATTTGAATTGTATTTAAATTGTTAAAAAGTTGAATGATAAAACATCGAATAAAATACACTTAATCTTTAAGTATCGTTAAAGAAATAATTATTCTTATAAAAATCATAATAAAATAAATTATCGTTTTATTGCTAAGTGTTAACTGTTAAATGCAACAGAAAAATTAATTACTTGATACTTTTTTATTATCATATAAAACGATAATAATTATATTGCGTGTGCGCACGTTGTGTTGCGATTATTATAAAAATTACACGGATTGTAATTAAATATTACTATTACTGTCAATTTATTTATTTGTCATGTATATTCGTGAAATTTAAATCGCGATTTTTTTTCTCATTTAATCATTGGGTAACATCGAAACTTAGTTTATCTTTTCGCGATAATATTTCTTTTAGAAAACCTTACAAAATACATTAAAATTTTGGGTACTCTTTCTTAATTGAAAGACATAATCGAAATTTATTAGTGATTCTTTTGATTGCGATAGATTATATCAGCTATATACGCCAATCTAAAAATTTCTAATAAATTTTACGCATTTCTGATATTTTCGTGTAATATAATAAAATATTCTATGTATATATTCTATATAACAATTTATTATGTATATCAAGTTATTATGAAAATTATAACAAAACTATGTGTAAAAGTTATTTATAACACTCACAATAGAGAATAAATCTTGAATAAAAGTCTCGAAAAATGGAAAATATATCTTGCAATATCTTCATTTTTCGAAAAATTATCTTACTCTCCGAACTTTCCTTTCTTTTTCTTTCCATATATATAATATTATTGTAAGTCCAAGCGTGTGTGTTATAATGCTCTCATGCAACATCAAATTATCCGTATTATTAAAAATATTTGAATAAATTCGAATATATATTTATTTGATGTTGATAGCATTATTAATTTATAAATTATATTATAATTATACTACATATTTTGCTTCGCATATTGCCGAATATTTTTCTAAACACGATTACGATTAGTATCGAAACATGATTTGATATAATTATTAATAATTAAAAATTAATTAACTTATAATAAACGACATGAAACTGTATCGCAACGATAAATCTTTATCGCATCGCAATCATTAATTACTGCGAATAAAAATTGAAACAGGGGATACAATAAAAGAATTAATTTTGTTATGATCTTTCGATTATTAATGCTTATTATAATAATTTCCTTAACGATATCTATTAGAATTAAATAAATTTCAACCAATGCTTTAAATTTTCTTAATCGGCAATAACACAGAAGATTTCAACGACGAATTATAACAATAACGTAGTAAGTCGAACTTGGCGATATAAACAGTATCGCGGTAATGTTTCTGACTTACGGTCATTCGCACAGTAACTTTGAGCAATAAAGTAGTGACGTTTCATATATTATCAAATTCTTTCTTTATATAGTCGACCCTGGCGATATAAACAGTACCGCGGTAATGTTCTTGACTTACGATCATTCGCTCAGTGGCTCTTGAGCAGTGAAGTAGTGATGTGAGACGTTTCATGTATTATCAAATTCTTTCTCTAAACACAATTGCAAGTGCAACGAAGAACTTTTCGTGAATAAGTGTAAGTGCAACGAGGATTAAAGTGCCACGAGAAAAGAGCGAAGGAAGCAAAAAAAAAAGGAGGTTTTGGAAGTGGATGGATCAATAAGATATGATGTAAGTCATTAATATAAATTATTTATCACATTCATTATTTATTATATTGTCCCGCTGAATGTATTCGTCACCCGTTGAATTCTTTCGAAGAAGATCGTTTTTGCGCGCGTTGTCAAGATATTGTTATAAACAACGACTGTCAGAGAGTCTAAGCCCAGCTGTCAAGTTGTGCGGACGCGCGTCTATTTGTGATCCGTTTTACGATTATTCTGAATTCTTGTATGTTACTCGCAATTTATTAAAATTCTTGTGCACCTTAAATCGCGTTATTATTTACGAGCGCACGAGCGTCAGCGTATGCCGATTGTGTCGCGCGCGTTCGATATATATCGCGTTCGATATATACCGCGTTCCGCGGACGCAACAATATATAAATTATTTATCAATAATATATATATTCAAAATATACATATTTCTCGTATCGTTTTATTTCTTTGATTGTGATTTAATAGTGATTTTAAATTGTAACATGTATAATACATATACTTATAAAAAATATTCCATTTTATTTTAAAATAAAACATTTATAAAATTTTTTATTAATTAATATTTTTAGATAGTTTTATGTTTTATAAAACATTTCAAATTAATATATTTATTTAAATATTTCACATATAAAAAAATAGAAATTTTTTTATTTATCATATTTTTAAAAGTTTATATCTAAGAAATATAAATTATTTTGTAATTACGCAGTTTATAATATTAAAATATATCTATTTAAAAGTAAAAATGTAAAAATTAATTGCGCGCAATAATTAAATTTAAAATCAATTATTTTGAACATTGCTTTGTATAATAGATGTTCTCTTATCCTTTATATTTTTATTTATCGTTTATATTTGCAAATTTAAATTTATGTACTATATTACAAAAAATTCAAATTATGTATTATATTATATATAAAATTATATATAATATAACCCTTCCATGGGGTACACCTTGTCGCGGTGGGAGGGCTTAGTACTTGGATGGTGCCTTGAGGTTTATCTTAAATTTTTCTATTTATGATAAATCTTAAGATGCCTGAATGGGAAGCTAAGTACCCTTTCGCGTCATCGGTGCCGTCAACGTGCAATGAAATTGGGATTTTATATGAAAAGTCCAAAAGTTCCGCGAAAACGCGACGACGCGAGAATACTACAACGCGAAAACGCGGTAACGAAGCGCTTGCCGCGGACGGCAAGCGCTTCGTTACCGCGTTTTCGCGTTGTAGTATTCTCGCGTCGTCGCGTTTTCGCGGAACTTTTGGACTTTTCATATAAAATCCCAATTTCATTTATTGTCACGAGTCTCTACTTCCGATGCCAACTAACTGGGATGTTTCGAGTTTGCACACGTTGTTATGCAACGTACACTCTTGCTTCGTGCTTCGTCAAGTGATTCGGCCCGAATTAGTTAGAACTCGATCGATTGCTCGGAATGGTCGTCAATGGGTCCCTTCTCTTTGCTCGTCTACAGCCACACGCACTGCGTGTGTTAACCCTGTCGAGGAGTCGAGTGGATTCCCCTAGGCACGATTTTCGCTCGGTAAAAGGGGTTGCCTTCCCATTTTCTAAATTGCTGAATGTAAGCATTTAAAAAATGTGGGTATCCTCTTCTTTTGCCGTCTACTAGCCTGGTGTAGCATATAGCAACCGCGGGAGGCATAATATGTCCGGGCGGAGCACCTGAAATCGTGCTTAGCGGGTCCAGGTTCGATACGAGATAGGATAATTATGCGCGAAAAAGAGTTGATGAACTTCATTTTCCTCTATTTCCGTCAATCGTTTCGTCTTCTTTCTGGTTTGGGCTTAGTCCTTGCTCGTTGTATCGTTGCCCGACCGGTTGGCGCGAAGTTGATTCTCATAAGTGAAATGGGATTTTCGCTCGTACCGAAACCGGGAGATCCGTCTATTGTATAGGTATACATATTAAATATATACATCGCGCGATCAAATATAAAATTTTTAATATAAGTTTTTATACAAAATTATCGTTTTAACAAAAGATTTTTATCGCTGTCCCTCTCGTCAGATATTTCTAAATATTGCTAATTAAATATAAAGAATTATCGAATAAGAGTGTGAAGATTCGATGTGATAAGTCAACGATTAAATATTAGCTTCACAAAATTTAACGATCACCTTCGATATTATAGAATCGCGAGTTAATTATTATGAATTTAATAATTTGTTTTTTCAGTTATATTTATACTTACGAATTTCGTATCGGAAAATATTCATAAATAAATTAATAAATTACGGTTGCGAAATCACCGTGTTTTTCCCGCGTTTTTTTCGCATTCTTAGACGAGATTGTCGTTTTAATAAAAGAGTTATCGTTGTTCCTTCGGTTAAATAAACGTTAATAAAAGTTGCGTGGCTCGTACCGCCGAGGAGTCGAAATGATTTTCATCATGGAGAATTATTTCTCACCGGTTCTTGTGAGATCCATTCGCGACGTCTAGTTCGGTGGCCTGTTAAAAGTTGGGAATTTTTATTGTAAGATTGGAACTAATCCCAGGTTTTCCTGGCAATTTCCGAAAGCAATGATTTCGGTAGTAATTCAACGACGATACGCTTCTTTAACGTCGAATTAATTTAAATAATATATATTTAGATGAGAGAAATGTATCTTTTCTTTTCTTCGTTAAAAAATGTTCTTCATTATCAGGATTGGTATCATTATTGTCTATATAATGCCAGAAAGATTTAATAGTAGATTAAATATGGATATAGCGTTGTGTATAAATTTTAATTTTTTAAATAATTTCATAATTTAATTAATTTTTATTAATTTTTATGATAAAAATGATTACGAACGAATATATTTTATTAATTATTAATTAATTTGAAAAAATTATTTAAAATGCATGCACAAATTAACGTATCCAAAATATTTTTATAATTTTTGTTAATATAATATATTATATATACGCGAAATTATACATGAATGTTACATAAAATGTGCGAATACTTAAAAATTTAGAGACGAATCGAATGGGTACCCCTATATCAGTAAGATATTGATTAAAAGAAAAAAAAATTATTAATTTAAACGTTACAAGAATAAGAATCTAGATAATTAATCTAGAATTAATTATATATTTAAAATTATTTCATTCATTTTATTTTGAACACTATTCGAATTGAAATTTTTTAAATCTTGCTGTTATCGGGTTCGATTCGTCTCGCGCGCGACGGTACCCCAAATTATGTGTTCGCACATTTAACAGAAACTCCAATAATGCATGTATTTTATTATTTATAAATATAATCGTTCGTAATCACATTTCAATAACAAAGGTTATATCCATTAATTTTCAATAAAGAAATATATTTCTTAGTAATGGAAGAACATGTTTTCTGACGTGAATATCAATTTCGCGAATTGAAAATAATTACGAGGGATAATTGTCTTTGATTTAATACTGAAATAATTGCTATCGGGAATAATCCGGAAGATCCAGGATTCGTTCCCTTCTACAGTGAAATTCCCGACGTTCAATGGATCACTTAACTTTTCTTCGCAGATTGATCTTGCGAAATCTGATGTAGAAACAAGATGTTAATCGTTCTCACTTTTTAAGATCGCTCCTCTTTTTATCGGATATTACCGGTATGTCACTCGCGTATCTGCAATTGAATATTTTGAATATTATCGATTTATTTATTCGTCGCGGTTTATCGCGAATTTTATATCGCGATTTATCTTATAAAAATTCGCAAGTAAATCGGTCGGTGAATTTTATGTTCATAAACAATACGGATCACAAATGTTTGCTAAAATATCTTCGTCTGTCAACATTTGTGTGATAATAATTATATCGCACGCGTGTCTATTGATGATTTCGATTATCATATTATAAAAATTATACGTATCTCGCAATCGAATATTCCGATTATTGTCGATTTATTTATTTGTCGCGTTTTCTCGCGAATTTTAAATTGCGATTTATTTAGTAACTTAATTGTTGATTTCGAAGTTTATTCTATCTTTTCATTTTGAATATTTCCTTTGATAAGGATTCTTCTACACAAAATGCGCCAGTAATGCAAATACTTTCTTTTACAATCGAAGAAACGATCAATAATTTTATTAATGACTCTTTTGATCATGATTATTTACGTTTATACGTTATTTATATAAAACTAACTAAATTCTATTATTCTATGTCGATTATTAATAATATATATCGCGTAATTAATCATCATTAATCAGTCTTGTCTGGTCTACGTAAAAATTTTTAGTAAATTTTATATTATACGTATACTTTGGACACTTTCGTGTAATAAATTTTATTTTGTATTAAGTTTAATATTATAGTTTATATTAAATTTGTATTATATTTTGTAATACATATTTCTAATGCATTGTATTTTATATATTCTGCATTAAATTTTGTAATATATATATTTGTAATGTAATTATTTTTATATTACATAATTTAATATTTTGTAATGTGTTTTTTATGTAATTGCAAATTAATTATATAATTTACGTTGTATATATTATAATTATGTAATATATATTTTTTATATGTATTATATTCTCTGTTTAAAAACTCTATTAAAAAAAATAAGAAAATTTTTCCTCCTCAATTTTTCCTCCCCTGTATCTCCGCCTTAACGAAGGCATTTGCCAGGTGAGGAGGTTTCAGTACTCTCTGAACCTGAGAGCTATGCCGGCGGTAACATACGCCGATATTCATATAGTCTATTCTTATATTTAAAATCATTTGGACAACGTATGGGCACACATACATACATATAGGTAAGTAATTTATAAAAATTATTTTTATAAAAATTATTATTTATCATATTTATATATTATTTTCAAAATAATAGTTGTTATACTCTGGTGCTACCGGCATTTCGTGCACATAGCACGGAACAAAACCAGAAATTGTGCACATTATATATTACCCTCTGAGAACATTCATGGACTTTGGCTTTGTAGTTCATGTCCACGTTTTCAATATCCATAGAGGGAGTATCGCTTTCAGGGATCACCTAAAAACAGGCCATGACATCTCTCAGTCTTCTCTCTGCTAGAACTAGTGATAAAAGAAATTCAGTGCAGTAACTAACGTCAATGGAGCATCAAAACATAAATAATCCATAAATAGCAGAATCAGCAGGTGAAGATTTATTTGTAATTAATAATACTGACATAATAATGACATTAATACAATTCGAGACGCTAGAGGAAAAACTGGAAAGAAGAAGAGAAGAGTGTATCCAATTGCATAGTGTGCTGGCTGATCATACATATAAGAAGAGAAAGAGATGCAGAAAAAGATTAACAGGTAATATGAAACGAGATGAATTAATAATAACAAAGCCATGTCTAATAGTCTTTTCACGATATCATGAATGTCTTGAAGCATCTTAATCTAAGTCATTAGCAAGTAATTAGCAAAATAACAATTACATCAATGTGTTGTATTAATCATGTTAAATTTTCTAAACGATTCATTAGTTCTAGTCATTCTTTCTCAAACATTTTCATTATCACTTAAGTGGCGTTAATAACAAGCACAATTTTATGCATAATATAATTTAGTTTAACAATTTATTTGCGATTGAACAATTCGAGAAATTTATAGATTACAGATCTTTAAAAAAAGAAAAATTTGTATGTTTTGTTTTGAAGACAATTGGAGTATGAGCAAGAAAAAGAAAGGAGTTGGCAATTGCAAAGAGATGAATGGCGAAACAAATAGACAGAGACTGTAAGAAGAGGTAGAGAAATAACAAAAATTGCTTTGCATTAATTTAAGTAAATTGCCACAAACCCAAGCAAAATTTTATACAGCGTGAAGTTGATGTTTTAAAATCTAGTAAGTGAAACAAATTTTTCTATCACAATGATATAAAATTATATTAATCAATTTTGTTGCATCTCTTTTATTTTTAATCATAATCTTAATTTTATATACAATGTGTTTGGTTTAAGTATATATATTCAGTTATTTTTTTAATTAATAAAGATCCTTCCACCTTTCTTTTTATTTGCTGAAATAGAAAATTCAACACAAATATAACTGCATTGCAAAAAATATATGGATTAAAAAATCGATAAAATTTACTTTGTAAATTAATAAATTTTTAATCTTTTCGCAAAATTTTAAAAGACTGAAAAAGACTGAACTTTACTCAATATTAATTCTTAGTTTTATTATTTGTACAATAGAATATATATATATATATATATATATATATATATATACATTTCTTACAATAATACAATGACCGTGTTCCGAAATTACTGCCAGTACTGCGAATTCTATAGTGCACGTTACGTATATTATATATTTTCAGTGCTGGCAGTAAACTGGCAGCAATTTCGGAACACGGCCAATATATTTTTCATTAAGGTATAATATGACCCATTTTTAGAACAATGGGGTAGAGATTGATGACTAGAAATTGCATCTGAACCATTACAACCTATCATACAGGTATCGCGGCTTCTGCAGGCGTGTAAAGCGGATGAGGATGTTAATTCCGTTTGCGAAATGTGCAACCAATTGATGATTAATCAAATAGTGAAAATCCTGAACCAATACACACCAGCTGACGATTCGAGTTCTTGCTTTGTTCATTAAAAGAATACAAGATAAACTAAAAGAACGCAAGAACAAGGTAAACTTTTTTACACTGATAAAAAGTAATTAATTTTCTTAAGAATTAATCTTCTTAGAATTAAATTAATCAAAAGTCCAAAAAAACTAAAGTCTCACATGTGTATTTATCGCTCTCTCAAATATGAATAATTTATACAAGATTAAGATAGTGAAAAAATTTTTTGCAACATATAATTATCTTTTCATTTTCAGCTGTTAATGGATCTAAATTATTCCTATCCTGTAAGATTTCCATTCAATCTATCAGACATTCGATTGGAAGACATTGAGGTATCCGAAAGTGCTTCGTTTGTTCATGCTCAAAAAGGTATAATGCAACAAAGCAAGTATAATTGTGGTAAAGATTCCCCCATTCTATACCAATCTTTAGCTGAAAATGTTATTTTCACAGATAATCGAAACTCGTTTAGCCTAATCCTTATTCGTATGAAAGCAGCGGTACCAATAAAATCCGATTTAATTAGACGCATCGAAAGCGGTTTATCATGATATATATCCTGATATTATACATGTTTCTTTTTTATTTGGATAATTCGTAGATTTTACAATATGTTGTTCCAAATCGTGCTCGCGTTTAAAGTCAATTCCGTTGTGTAGATAAATGTGATCGGGTCTTGGTGAAAACGATCGATATGTTTTTTGTTATTGTTGCTGTTGTACGTCGAAGTATAGAAAAAGAAAGGAATGAGTAAAATTTTTATAAGGATTTTGTTTCGGATATTTCATCATAAATTTCAATATTGAGATGAACTTTGGAGAAATAATAATTTTACCATTTGTATTATATATTTATAATACAAATGATAAAAAATATATATTTTATATTTATTATAATATTATATTAATAAATATAATATTTTAATGAAATATATTACAAAAGTATAATATTATATCGATGTATATATATAATACATCTATATAATATTATACTTTTGTAATATATTACATTATTTATTATTTATTTATTCCATCTTGGAATTTTTAAAATAAATTTTCTAATTTATCTAAATTTATTGTTAATTACTTTTTTAATTCTAGAAGATAAATATATATAAATTTATAAGTTGCTATTCTCTTGAACCATTATTTTTTTGTGATACACACAAAGAAATATATTTATCTCATTTCAACAAAATATAAAATTGTAAAGTTTCGAAAAATAAGAGTTAATTCAGATATTGTATTTTCTCTGAATATGGAACAATTTCTATAATTCTAAGAAAATAATAATCTAATGAATAAATATATGACAACGACAATAATGATTGAATACAAAATCTTAAGTATTTATTTATTTATTAGGTTTATATATATAATTTTATTACTTTGTATCGCGAATCTTTGTAAGTATTTTCTATATATCTTAAAGTTGAAAACTTACTGGAGATATAATTAATGTATAAAAAGGAAATGTATGCGCGCGAGAAATAGGAAGAGAAAGATATAATGTTATGTTAATATAGATTGTATATTTTGATATCAAAGAAATAGAGAAAGAACTATGATAAAACATCGAGTTTGATGGAGAAATGACATAACAATGAGAAAAATAGAAATACGAAGGGGACCAAAAGAAACAGAAAAAATATATTGTTACATTTTAATTTTTATAAATATATGCCATTTTGTATTTTGTGCCATTATACGAATAGAATATTAGATATTATAGATGTAATAGAATCGTAACAATATTTGCTATTTCATTTGGACTTTCATTGGTTTTGCGTATTACAAACATATTGATATCTGGAGAACAAAAAAGAGGAACAGAGAGAAAAATCTTTTCTCGAGAAATGGACAGAATATATTTACAATTACACATACCTTGATGTGACATATTTATTTGGTGTGAAAATGAATATAAAACCAGTTCTTATCCCATTATTGATAACAATTCTTACCCCATTTTTTATACTTTTTAAAAGTGATAAAAATCTTTTATTATATATTAAAAATCATTCAGCAATAAATTTCTCGCAATAATTTGTATATAATATAAAAACATTTTTAAGTTTTTTTTTGAAAAGAGATGCAGAAAATATAAAAACGCGATAAAATTATCTAAATTAAATACTCTTATACATTAATATTATTATACTAGTACACAAATCAGAGGTAATATCAATCTTTTATTGTATAAATTATGATGTTAAGTAAATAATAAAAAAAAAACAACATTAGATTTAAGCAAATGAAATTCATGATGTTCGGTGGCTTCCACGGATCTCCGAGAAACGAAGCGAATCGAAGGAAAGGAATCGAAAGAGGGAGGAAATGAAAAAAAGGAAAACATTCTGTGACTTTAGGTATGATAATATGTACAACCCGATGAAGTCGACAGTACTCAGCGTCTTCGACTTTCGAACGCATGCGACCAAAGCGATAGATGCTTCGTCTTCATCATCGTCATCGTCGTTGCCGCTGCTGCGTGTGTAATCGTGTTGCACAGTGATATCTTCTTACCGAGCTTCTACCACATTCAGGTGCTTAGACCGATCGCAATGACTACGAAGGAACTCTACGTTAAGGTATTATTCACGAATAGTAGTTCAGGGGAAGATATCTGATACGCACCCTCGAGGAAGATGGCATGTCTTTTCTGATGCAAAATTGCGCGCTGAGGATACTCGCATCGGTTTAATTTCCCCAGAAAGATCGAAGCTGCGTTTCAAAGGGATGTTTCTGTTCAATGTGTAGTTTAATACATGAACATGTACTTCCAATTATTCGTTCTCGACTCGATACTTCGGATTCTATCACTTGACAAATAATAATTTTTAACGAACTCAGGTGATAATTAAGGTTGTTAAATTATTTTCGTTATCTTGAAATTTATGAAAGATGTTTGCGCAGAAATAAATGTGAAGTATGTATGTAAAATATGTTTTCAAGTGCATTCAAGCAAAAGAGTTGATTAAAAATCTAATAAGATTTGATAGCAAACTCTCTAAAATCTTTCATTGCTATTTAAAATTTAATATTAATGATATACTCTGATATATGCTGTTGTAATTAAGATAAATTATATTGTAGATTATATTGTAGATTATATTAGCATAAATGTAACATAAACTTAGAAATTCTCTGGATATGTAAGACAGTATATGAGATCTAACTACAGCAATCAGAAATCTCATGGAGCTGAAAATATCTCGGTTATACAATCAGTGGAAATTTCAGAAACGATGTCAGATACTATGGGTTTATGAATGTGTATGCGAAACTATAATCTGACTTTATTCTTACATTAATTTGTTTGCCCTTCAGTTACAGTTTGCTCTTCTGCGATTTCAAATATTTTGATTGAAACAAACAAGTTCTTATATCTCACTTCTTGCTTTAAACTTAAGCTTTACACACCATGAAAATCAACAATACTGACCTGACATTGCTATCTAAAGCTATTCTAAAGTTAATAACTCTTATATTTCATAGAGGCATATTTCACGATTAATATCCTCCTTCTGAAATCGATGCAAATTTCTTTAAAAATAATATATATATATATATATATATATATATATATATATACATATATATATATAATCAATATGTCTTCATTTAATATAATTCAAGAAAATTACTCGTTTCCCGATTTTTTAAAATAAAGATACTGATAGAATATTTTTCGTTTCTTTTTTTATAAAATTATACGTAAGTTAAATTTTTATTGACATATATACTTTTACAAACTAATCGAATTGCAGAACCTGTTATTCGAACAATAAGATTCATATTTTATTTTCTTTTAATTATAAGACTGTCATAAGAATCACATAAAGATGATATAATTCTCGGGCTTTCGCGATTTTTTTTCAAAACTAAAATCAGCAATCACCAGAGCAGGAAAGCCATTGCCGAGAGACCTAAATTCTGACTTATACAGGTAACACGAGTAGCCGTAGAAACAACAGTTTATTTTTCGCGATAATGTTTTTCTCATGTTGATAGTACGGTTATGATTATAGGATCGGTGATTCAGTTGTACTTCTTATAAGAAAAGAAATAATTTATAACTGATATAATCATCAATTTTTGAAAATTACTCAATTATTATTAAAATACGTAGAGATATTATAACACAATTTAAATTTAAAAATAAAAATAATATTAATATTAATAATTTAAATAATTCTTTTTAAAGTAAAAAAAGATTTGTTTTATATGATTTAAGAAATATCAACACATATATACTATTTTTGAAATAAATTTATCACAAATCTTTCAATTATATTCAATATTGACTGAAATGGTAGGAATTTATAAATTATTGTATTATGTATATTATAATATATTGTATTATAATATTATATTGTTATAATATTATATTATTTATGACAGATATAAATTAATAGATAATTAAGTCAACAAAATAATTGGTATAATTAAATAGAATCTATTAGATTAGAGTGTTCATTTTTGGACTGTTAATAACAATGGTTTTCAATAGTCGCATCTTTCACACAATTATAAATTATATTAATAATATTATATTAATTAATATTGAAATTGCGAAATGTCACTAATATTAAGATTGACTAAAAATTAATTGTATTTCGTTATCCAAGTCGCGTGTCAGAGAAATCAACGATGTGCAAATGCAAATGTATATTGTAGAAACTAATTTCGCCAAGTGTATAATTAATTAAAATTTGAAAAAATTTTACTATATAAAAGTACATCTCGATCAATAATGTCATATAATAATGTCTATTCATTTTAATGTCTATCATTAATGCACATTGTCTTTATAATCTTCCCATGGAAATTATCGATAAAAGTTTACTGAAATACAAAATTAATATAGTATATAATAAAATTAAATGCATCTCTCCAATGTGTCATCATAATGTAATAAACATCAAAATTAGAAAGTGGCGATGCGCTATATAACTTGCTTCTTTAGTTACATCATTCCTTTTAAGCCTTTTTGACGCTTCTCTCTGACGTTGGTGGTTGATTTATCGGCACAGATGAGCGGCAGGGGTTGTCCGAAGTCAAGCTTCATGGTTTTTGTTTTATCAGGTTTTCGCCTCTTTGGCTCGAGGGTTCGAAAAAAACGATGGAAATAATGTCGACGATATAGACATTGTTCTTTTGGTATTTTTTCACATCGATCATGTTAATTTGAGCTACGACGATGCGGGTTTTCTGAAAATCCTAGACCGTTGAGTATCGAACACACTTTTAAAACGTGAAAGTAGAAAAATATTTGTATCGTTGGAAAGAGAAAACATTTTCCATATTTTTGAAAAATATTTTGTATATCTACAAAGAAAAAGAAATTAATGAAATATATTTTTTTCTTCTCTCCACATTAAATATAAATTTATAGAATAATATATGGTCTTTAACTATTGGTGGAATATGATTATAATTTGTTAATATAAGAAAACTTAAAGAGATATGAGATTTAATTCAAGAAATCTTAAATTTCGATTCGAATCTTCCTAAGATGATTGTTGAGACTATTTACAGATGAAATGCATATGTAATCGCGAAGAATCTCATAGTCTTAAGGGGGACGATGGAGGGCAAAGAAGATTACAGAATAAAATCGAGACATTTTGCTTCTTTGCAGCAAAAGAAAGGGATCTTGATAGTGATTTATTGATTGAACTGATCACCCAATTGTTGGCTATTCTCAACTTTTTTTAGCTTACTGTTCACAGTTTGAAAGCGTGATTATGAACTTTTTATCTAGAAAGATATTAGATGAGCTACAAGAAACTCGAGCTTTGTTTAATAAAAGACATTGTTAGAGTGACTTTTGATTGTCGATCTAAAGAGATATTTAACAAATTTCACAAACTAGACCTTTACAAAGTAATGTTCTATCAAATTCTCATTCTGTCTGTATGTTATCAAATTTTATTAAGATTATTATTAAAATTATAGATTATTATTATGAATTTTAGAAATTTGAAGAATTTTAGAAATTTGAATTTTAGAGATTTGAATTATTGTTTATTCTATTAACGTAACACGTTTGTATTCTTAGTGCTGATAAGAATCCTTTCTCTTAACAGATCATTCTCCTTGTCTTAATTGCAGTGCATGAAAAAGACCTCATGTCTCAACATCACTAGTTCAGGAGATTAATATATAAAACATATAATATTAAAATATTAATAATGTATAATATTATATATGTATATAATAATATATAATATTAAAATATTTTTTCCGACAAAGAAAAATGATCCCATATTAAATAAAGCATTACGTTGGTCCTTTCTGGCATCTCTTTCAGTCTCTATTAGCGAGATAAAAGCTCTGATGGTAATATCCTACGAAGTATTCTGAAATGCTCGCTGTATAATTAACTTTTATTTCATCGAAACTCAATGGCTAAATTTATGTTTGTTTATTGTCACTAATTAATTATGCTTCTGAGAAGATATGCATCGAAAATGTCAACTATTTTTGTTTCTACTTAACGAAAATTTATCAACATATATTCTGAAGTACTTTATCAAAAATGTGCTTGTATCAAAAACAAAATATATAAATTTGAAATATGGAGCATAAAATATTGATAAATATCAAATATAAGCCGCAATTAATTGCCTCGATAATATAGTTATTTTTGCAATGCACTCGTAAGTTTATCTGTAATACGATTTTTCATTTATTTTTATTTTCATTCGTTTTTTTAAATAAATGTGTTCAAAATTCGTCATCATTTTACATATCAGAAAAGCTCCATTATATATTTCATATTTCAACTATTAACTATCCAACTATTAATAAACTATTAATAAAACTATTAATAAAACTATTAATAAGTTTTTTATAATAGAAATAAAATTTCCTTATTATTTATTATGTGGATTAATTTTTTGTTCTCAAAAACAAAAGAGATCATTATGTTATTAGTTATATGTTTGATTAATCAATATTATGTTAAATAGTATTATTATAAATAGAATTTTTAGATCAAACAATAAATCCTCCCCAGCCCTATCATACATAAATGATATATAATAACATTGAAAACATGAGTTGACAGAAAATTAGAGCATTCGTCAACTGAATCGATATATTTTTATTGATGTCCTAGTGCTGTTTATGTATCTCTCTCTCTCTCTCGTCCGATGATATTTTTGTTTAACTTAAAGTAAAACTAATATACATATTTTTTCGTGCGTTATCGCGTTACATATCTGTTTATACATTTTTAATAAAAAATATACTTATAACTCATCAATATATCTGTGTCTCAATATTTTAATAATTTTACAAATTTTTATATCTCAAACAAAAGGATGCACCACACACATATTTTCATATCAAACTAGCTAATAAAAGCAAATGTTTATTAACGTAAAAAAAACCTAATTGATTATAGGATGGCCGAGTATGGGTGCCGCATCCGGAAAAAGTATGGGAGGGTGCCGTGCTCCTGGAGAACTACAAGCAGAATCAATCAATGTTAAAAGTACAAACGGAAGAGTCAAATCAGACAAAAACATTGGAGATCAAATCAGACGTGGATCTTCCTCCGCTTCGAAATCCGGATATTCTTATAGGGAAAAACAATCTCACATCATTGTCCTTCCTTCACGAGCCCGCTGTTCTCCACAATCTTCAGATCCGCTTTCAACGGCATTCCATCTACACTTATTGCGGCATCGTCCTGGTAGCCTTTAACCCGTACAACGAATTACACATCTATGGCAATGACACGATATGGGCCTACAGGGGCCAGGCGATGGGCGACCTGGAACCTCATATATTCGCCGTGGCCGAGGAGGCCTACATGAAATTAGAGAGGTGACTAATCGTCCATCAATATTTATCTATTGATTAAATCTATTCACCGATACACATATATATGTTGCTATTAATTAAGAAGTAGATTAGATGATTTTTCCGTTGGATAAAGAAATAACGAACAAATAAATAGATAAAGAATTAAAGAATAAAAAAGAGAAAGCTATAGATAAATCTATCGAATAATTAATTTTTTATGGAATATTAAATTATTATAAAATATTATAGAATATTAAATTGCATTTTCTACACAAAAAAAATATACTCGAGAGATATTTTATATATATTATACTTTTTAATGAATAAATAAATATAAAATTAAATATAGAAAAGAAAAAATAAAAGAAAAAATACTCGAGAGATATTTTATATACATTATACTTTTTAATAAATAAATAAATATAAAATTAAATATAGAAAAATTGAATTAAATCATATTTCGATTTATTTATCGAATTTAATTATATTTATTTAGCCAAAAAAATATTGATTTTATTCAATTCCATTTAGAGAGAACCATGACCAGTCGATTATTGTCTCCGGCGAGTCGGGCGCTGGCAAAACGGTCTCCGCAAAGTATATCATGCGATATTTTGCGACTATCGGTGGATCGGCGACAGAGACACAGGTTGAGAAGAAGGTTCTGGCATCTTCTCCTATTATGGAGGCGATAGGTAACGCGAAAACCACCAGGAACGACAATTCCTCGAGATTCGGCAAGTTTATCGAAATCCAGTTCAACAAGGACTACCATATCACTGGCGCCAGTATGAGGACTTACTTGTTGGAAAAGTCGCGGGTCGTATTCCAGACGAACGAGGAACGAAATTATCATATATTTTATCAGATGTGCTCAGCAGCGGAACGTCTTCCCCAATTGTATCTATCCTATCAGGATCAATTTCACTATCTGAATCAGGGCGACAATCCCACTATCGACGGTGTGAATGATCTCGAGTGCTTTGACGAAACGATCAGTGCATTGACGATGCTTGGTTTCACATCCAAGCAGCAGGAAGACATGCTGCGCATTCTAGCCGCCATATTGCACTTAGGTAACGTAGAGATAAGTCATTGCAAGATCGAGGACGCTAAAGATAGCGAGGTGGATACCGAATCCAGCTACATCTCTTCATCGGACCGACATTTGCTGATTATTTCCGAACTACTCGGTATCGACATAAAGGCAATGCGTAAATGGTTGTGCCATCGGAAGATCGTGTCGATGCGAGAAGTCTTCCAAAAGCCGATGAACTTGGAGCAGGCAATCGGCGCGCGAGACGCCCTAGCTAAACATATCTACGCCGAGCTTTTCAACTGGATCGTGGTCGGCATCAACAATTCTTTGCGGTCTCTTAGCAAAGCACAGTATTTCATCGGTGCACTAGATATCTACGGTTTCGAGACATTCGAAGTGAATTCGTTCGAACAGTTCTGCATTAATTATGCAAATGAGAAGCTCCAGCAACAATTCAATCAGCATGTCTTCAAACTTGAGCAGGAAGAATATTTGAAGGAAAATATTGAGTGGACCTTCATCGACTTTTATGACAACCAGTCATGCATCGATTTGATCGAAACCAAACTGGGTATCCTAGATTTACTAGATGAGGAGTGTCGCATGCCGAAGGGTTCGGATGCCTCGTGGGCGGAGAAATTGTACACAAGATGCAGCAAATCGAAGCATTTCGAGAAGCCGAGGTTTAGCACTTCTGCTTTCCTGATTCACCACTTTGCTGATCTCGTACAATATGAGACATTGGGCTTTTTGGAAAAGAATCGTGACACTGTAATCGAGGAACAAGTAGATGTGCTGAGAGGTAGCGAGAACAAGCTACTGAAGAAACTGCTTAGCGACGGAGATCCGAAACTGGCAGTGCCGCAAACTAGGGTGAAAGTGTCTACGCAGCAGAATACACCGAATGTATCCAATAAGCAAAATAAAAAAACTGTCGGCTTGCAGTTTCGTGATTCGCTCAACATGCTGATGGCTACATTGAACGCTACAACACCGCATTACATCCGCTGCATCAAGCCGAATGACGCGAAAGAGGCCTTCCTATACAATCCTGTGCGAGTGGTGCAGCAGCTGCGTGCTTGTGGTGTTCTGGAGACCATCAGGATCTCGGCTGCAGGCTTCCCGAGCCAACGAATATACGCTGACTTCTTCCAGAGATATCGCTGTCTCTGTAAATTCAAGGAGATACGACGGGATGACTTGAAGGAAACTTGTCGACGTATACTGGCCAGGTATATTAATGATGAGGACAAGTTCAAGTTCGGCCAGACTAAGGTGTTATTCAGAGCTGGTCAAGTAGCGTTTTTAGAAAATCTACGAGCAGAGAGACAGCGGGATGCTTCCATAATGATCCAGAAAACGGTGCGCGGTTTAATCTACCACAACAGGTACATGAAGATCCGTCGATTGATCCTCGGTCTTCAGAGGTACGGTAGGGGTTATATTGCTCGGCAGAAGGCGGAGGCTGTGAGGAGGGAAAGAGCCACGATAAAGATACAGACGCGCGTGAAGGGTTGGCTGCAGAGGCGATGGTATCTGCAGGTGAAACGTACAATCCTCGGTCTGCAGACATATGGCAGGGGTAACATGGCTCGCGTTAGATACAAGATAATGAAGGACAATGCAGCCGCGACGGTGATCCAAAGATTCGCTCGGGGATACCTCGTAAGAATGGCGTGTAAAAAGAAACTTAGAGACATAATTATCGTACAGTCGTGCATTAGAAGACGTCAGGCAAAGAAGATCTTTAGGCGATTGAAAGCCGAGGCCAAAAGCATAGAACACGTCAAGTCCCTCAACAAAGGATTGGAAATGAAAATCATTACGTTACAACAAAAGATAGACGAATTAGTAAGTGACATCTTATTTAAGCTTTACTTATTATAAATAGAAAGAAATAGCAACAAGAATCTGTGCGGTAAGTCATGCACAAAATTATTTTAATAAAACTTTAATCAATAAACATATTGTTGTAAATTTCGGCGGTCCTTTTTTTGGATCTTCAGCGTTAGATTAAATATAAAGTTTCGATATTCTAACGATTCGTCTCATTTCGCTCTCACAACAATAAAATCACAATCGATTAAAACGAATAAATTGTTAGACATTATAATAAAAGAATCGTTGACAAATTACCTAAATATTAATATTAATATAAAATAATATTAATATAAAAAAAGATTGCATTTTTGAAATATATGAATCTATTTTTTAGGCAAAGGAAAATCAATTCTTGAAGAATATACAAAATGAAATGTTAGATTTGAAGCTCAAACTGGATAACTTAAAATCCGTCGATATTGACAATAAAAAGTTGAAGAAAATAGTGCAGGAAAAAGAGAAAGAGCTGAAAAATATACAGGAAATTCTGAAACAGGAGAGAGACGAAAAGATGGATATATTGCACGATAAAGAGAGGATTTCCCTACAAAAGAACGAAGAAAATAAGAAACTGCAGCAAGAGAACGAGAGATTACGAAAGGAGCTCTCAGTAGCGACTGAGAAATTGAATAGCAACCAACGCGATGCCGAGGAAAGTCTAAAGTATCGTCTCGAACAAGAGAAAGATCTGCTTCAGCTGGAACAGGATCAGGATCGCGGAGCTTATCAGAGACTGCTGAAGGAATACCATGAGCTAGAACAGCATGCGGAAATGTTGGAACAAAAGCTGGCGTCACCTGGACATTCGCGTTTCTTGAGCAATGCTTCCAGCGATAGTGGTCAGACCGCATTCACAGAAATTCCACAAGATGATCAAATCGTAAGTCGATACGCCATAACATATTATTGAATAAATCAGAGAATTAGTTGTGTAAAAGAAATGAATTTGAATTTTAGTACAATTAAATGCACAAAATCAACGTCATTATAATTTATTATTATTACATTGATTTACTATTATATCGATTAGAGCTACATACTTTCCGATTTTACTCTAGGATTTTGGTTACGGCTCCGTGAGACCCATGGCTTCCTCGTCAACACTTTACTCGCGAGTAGAAACGATTGACTGGAATCAACAACGATCGGATAGTCCATCGGACAGAGAAATTCAGTTGAATAAATTGCCTTCGGAAAAATACGCATTTACGCACGCCCTCGTAGACATCGGTCTCGTTCTGAAGCTGCAACAGAAGCTAAAGGATGTCGAGAAAGAGAAGGGCAGATTGATCAGAATGGTCGAGGATCTGGAACACGATAACGAGGAATCTTCTAAAACACAAGATTCGTTTAAAGTAAGTATGGGAAATTTTATTTAGAGCAATAGCTCTCTTCTTGCAATTTTTTTTTTTGATACAATCTATTTATTTGTCTAAGTTTTAGATTAAAAATATTGTTCCAGTACTTGTCAATCTCCTTTTTCCAACATACAAGTTTGCGATATTGTATTTATTATTAAGATATTATCAATATAAACTCATCAATAAAACTGTTCTGTTGTCTTACCATTATCAGTGGATTAACGACGAATCGGGACAATATGATTTATTTGCAGCTTCAAGAGCTGGAAATGGAGAATTCGCAACTTAAGAAAGACTTAAACTCATTGAGGAAGACCGTGTCGTTGGGCAGCCCATCATTTGCGCAACAAAATCTCATGAGTAATTTACTATTACAATTTATTAACATCGTAAATATATATTGGCTTTTGACATATGAGTTAATCAACTTTGTATTTTTCAATATCTAAACACTGAAGGATAAGAGACGTAGATAAACACATTGTATATCTTCTATTTTCTGCTTTCTATCCTTTCTATCCTCTGAATACTGTCTTTTCATTAATTGTGTTTTACATCGTGTTAAACTTAACAGAATGTGTTAATAATTATAATTATGAGAGATTATAATTATAATTATTTCTTCCATTATTCATACATCATGCATCTCATATTGCTTGCGAAATTGTCGATTATCATATCAATATTATCGATAATTTCAATTCCTGTTTTTAATTTTAATTCTAATCTTTAAAAGTTGAAAATACTCTAAGCAGTTTTATCGTTATTATAAAATTTACAAACACTACAAAGGTCTATGTTTGGAAGTTATAATTCTTTAAAATACTTTCGATATACAGGGTGTATAAAAAATACTGGGACGGTGAAATATCTCGAAAACTAAAAATTCTAGGTGACCTTGCTCTGACCTTGGCGACGCCAAGGTTAAACTCATAGCGCCAGTAAATAGATCTTTTGAAATCCTACAACTTTTATCTGAAACATTTTTTTCTGAAATGCTTAGTTTTCGAGATATTTCACCGTTCCGATACTTTTTATACACCCTGTATATTTATTATACATTTGTGTAATAAATTTACAAAAATGTAAATATTTATGTGCGATAATTAAATGTTCGCCTGCTATTAATTCTCGAAGTCACCAATATTAAATGCCTATGTAAGAAACAATAATAATAATACACAAGAAACACAAGATAATAGTGACATAATGACATTATAGTACAATTCGAGGCGCTACAGGAAGAATTGGAAAGAAGAAGAGAAGAGTGTATCCAACTGCATAGTGTGCTGGCTGACCACACACGCAAGATGAAGGATTTAGATGCCAACTATAGTCGCGTAGACATCATAAACGAGGACGGCGAGCTGGTACTTGCTTTTGAAACGCAGAAAAAGATTAACCGGTAATGTGAAACAAGTCACGCATTTAACTGAGTTGACAAATAAGACAGAATGCCGTGTCTAATAGTCTTATCGTTTGCGCATGCACTTCGATTTTCAGTAAACTTAAGACAAAGTCACCGAGAGGAGAGTGAGTTGAGCAGATTCATTTTCCGTTTAAGCATTTTGTTTGGAACTGTTCAATTAAAGAAAGGAGACTTTATAATTTCACCATATCATGAATGTTTTGAAGCATCGTAATCCAAGTCATTAATTGGCAAAATAACATTTACGTCAATGTATTGTGTGAATTATAAATTTTCTTAATGATTCATTAGCTCTACTCATTGTCTCTCTCAAACATTTTCATTATCACTTTATAGTGACATTAATAACAAGTACGAGTTAGGTTTATACTTAACACAATTCAGTTCAACAATTTATTTGCGATTGAACAATTCCATAAATTTGTAATTATAATACTCTTTAAAAAAAGAAAAACCTGTACATTTTATTTTGAAGGCAATTGGAGGATGAGTTGCAAGGAAAAGAAAGGAATTGGCGATCGCAAAGAAATGAATGGCGAAATGAAATAGACAGACTGCAAGAAGAAATAGAAAAACAGCAAAAACTACTTTCTATTAATTTAAGCAAATCGCCGCAAACTCAAGCGGAACTTTACATGCAGCATGAGGTTGCCAGATTAGCGTCTGAAAATCTAGTAAGTGAAACAAATTTTTTTATCATAATAATATAAAATTGATTATATTAGTTTGAGTCAATTTTGTTGCATCGCTTTCGTTTCTAATTACAATTCTAATTTAATATAATGCGTTTGATTTAGATATTCATATTCAGTTATATTTTTAATAATGTGTCGAGTAAAAGTTATTTTGTTTAAAAAAATTTTTATAATGGCTTAAATAAAATGACTTATATTTGAAACATTTTTTATTTAATCTATTATAGAAATAAATAAATATATATATATATTTCAACTAAAATGTAAAAAAATGTAAAAAAATGTAAAAAAAAATATATATAATATACAAATACATATATATTTTTTTGACACGTGTGTTAAAGGATCTTCAAGAAAAATATGATAAAATAGTAGAGGAATGCAGATGTTATAAGAAACAATGTAGAATCCTGGCGATGCGATTAAAGGATGCAGGTTGTAAGTATGATAATTATGCTTATTGAAAATAAAAAATATCAATAGGGAGAGAGGTATTGAAAAATTTTTCATTAACATCGAGTATGTGCACACATACACATATAGACATATTTTAAATTACTTTATCTTAATGCTTCCAAAGGCGAAGGAGAACGTCCTTATGTGCTAAAAAACGTCGTTGAGTGAGTGGTCTTGAACCATTTTATCAATTGAAAAAAATTGTATATATCGTACAATAAGCAGTTACACTAGTTAGAAGATAAACATTTCGTGTTTAAAAATATTATATTTAGAACACAAAAATTAAAAGATACCGAAAGAAAAAACAGACTTTTCAAATAGTTCGATAATACATCATATGGATCATAATTCACTATCGCTTGCATATTGTATCGAGCACGCGACATAGTTCGACATAGTTAAAAAAAAATTTGAGAAGCCTATAAAAATCGCATGAAATATAAAAATTTTAATTTCTTTCAGTACCTAATGCGGTAGAATACGCAAACAGATCCGTCATTGTTTCCAGTACTCAGGATGGAAGTAATATGCCTACCATTCATAAGAAAAAAAGAGATTATGAAGGAATGTTTGAATTCAGAAAGGAAGATATCAACGTTATTATACGTCATCTAGTCACTGGTAAATATCTCGCACACGCTGTATCTTTAATTAACTTTCCTTAAATTTTAATCAATATCTATTAAATAAAGCTCATACGTTATTTTCTTATATAAATAGATGTATATAGAATTTTTCTCCATTATACATCTGTTATATGATTATAAGATATTATTATACATTTATAAATTTATGAATATTTTGCATTCTGTTTAGAACTGAAGCCCCCTATAGCGGTGACTCTGCTACCGGGTTTACCGTCCTACATCCTTTTCATGTGCATCAGACACACCGACTACATCAACGACGACGATAAAGTACGATCGTTGTTGATCGAATATTTGAACGCTGTTAAACGTGTGCTGAAGAAATGTGATGACTTCGACTTCAGAGTGCTCTGGCTGAGTAATACTCTGAGACTGTTGCATAACATGAAACAATACTCTGGCGACAAGCCGTTCCAGATCGAGAATACACCTAGACAGAACGAGCAATGCCTGAGGAACTTCGACCTGAGCGAATATCGCGTTGTACTGAGTAACATGGCGCTCTGGATTTTCAATAATCTCGTCACGAATCTCAAGGAGAGAATCCAAGCGCTCACGGTACCGGCCTTGCTGGAGCATGAGGCCATACCTGTGCCGACCGATAAAGCCGATCGGCTCAGATCGTCGTCGATGGGCGGACTGGATTCCACACAACAGAAACTGGAGAAACTTCTTGGCGAACTGACATCGATGCACAAGACTCTGCAGAATCACGGCGTCGATTCCGAGGTTGTGATGCAGCTGTTCAAGCAACTATTTTACTTTATGTGCGCCAGCGCTCTGAACAATTTGCTTTTAAGAAACGAATTCTGCCGGTGGACGAAGGGTATGCAAATAAGGTACGATAGGTCTCTCGATTATTTTTTTATTTGCTGAAATAAATTTGACACGAATATAATTGCATTGCAAAAAATATTGGGCTTCAAAGAATCGATAAAGAAATTTACTTTGTAAATTAATAGATTTTTTATCTCTTCGTGAAATTTTTTAAAAGACTGGACTTTACTTAGTTTTGTTATTTGTGTAATAGAATGTATTGTATATATATTTCTTGCAATAATATAATATTTTTTATCAAGGTATAATATGAGCCATTTAGAACAATGGGGTAGAGATCGACGGCTAGAAATTGCATCTGAAGCATTGCAACCCATCATCCAGGCATCGCAGCTTCTGCAGGCGCGTAAAACGGACGAAGATGTTAATTCCGTCTGCGAAATGTGCAACAAGCTGACGGCTAATCAAATAATGAAAATCCTGAACCTATACACACCAGCCGATGATTACGAAAGTCGAGTTCCTGTTTCGTTTATTAAAAAAGTACAAGATAAACTAAAAGAACGCGGCGAGAACAACGAACAGGTAAGCTTTTTTGCGCCGATAAAAAGTAGTTAATTTTCTTAGAATTAATCAAAGGTCCAAAAGAACTAAAGTCGCATATGTTTATTAATCGCTCTCTCAAATATGAATAATTTATACAAGATTAAGATAGCGAAATAATTTTTCACATCATCTAATTACCGCATTTTTCATTTTCAGCTGTTAATGGACCTAAATTATTCTTATCCTATAAGATTTCCATTCAATCCATCGGACATTCGATTGGAAGACATCGAAGTACCCGAAGTACTTCATTTGTCCATGCTCAAAAAGGTATAATGTAATAAAGCAAGCATAATTGTGATAAAGATTCCTTTGTTCTATACTTTGATTGAAAATGTTATTTTCGCGGATAATCAAACTCGTTTAATCCGATCTTTATTTGTACGAAAGTTAGCGATACCAATAAAATCCGACTAAATTAGACGTAGACATATCGGAAGCGGTTCATCACGATATATATAACGTTTTATATGTTGTGTTCTTTTTCTACTTGCTAATTCGTAGATTTTATGATATGTCGTCGTTTCAAATAGCGCTCACGTTTAAAGTGAATTACTGCCGTGTATATGTGATCGAGTTTTGGTGAGAATGATCGATATTTTTTGTTATTGTTGCTGAATAGCGTTATATGTCAAAGTGTAAAAAAGAAACGTATAAATATAAAATTCCTATAAGGATTTTTTGTTTCGAATATTTCATCATAAGTTTCAGTATTGAGATGAACTTTGAAAAAATAATAATTTTATCATTTGTATTATATTCATAATATAAATTATAAAAAATGTATTATATTTATTATATTATATTAATAAATATAATATTATATAATAAAATACATTGTAATATAAAAATATAATATTATACCGATGTATTATATTTATTATTTTTTTTTGTTCCATTTCGGAATTTCTAAAATAAATTTTCTAATTTGTTTAAATCTATTGTTGATTATTTTTTTAATTCTAAAAGTTAAATATATATAAATTTGCAGAGATGCTATTCTCTCAATCCGCTAATTTTGTGATATATAAGAAATATATTTATCTCATTTCAATAAAATATAAAATAATGAAGTTTCCAAAAATAAGAGTCAAATCAAATTGCAAATCATTGCGTTTTCTCCGGATATAGAACAATTTTCATGATTCTGAAAAAGCGATAATAAAGACGGAATACAAAATTTTAAGTATATATATATATATATATATATATATATATATATATATATATATATGTAAATACCGAAACTTTATTATTTTGTATCGCGAATCCTTGTAAGAATTTTGTAAGAATTTTGTATTTTAAAGTTTAAAACTTGTTGAAGATGTAATTAATGTATAAAAAAGAATTGTATGCGCGCGAGAAATAGAAAAAGAAAAGAAAGATATAATGTTACGTTGGTACAGATTGTATATTTCGATATGAGAGAAACAGAAGAATTATTATAAAAAAATGAGTTTGTCGATTTAAGAATGAGGTAAACAAAAATAGGAAGGTGATCGAAAGAAATAGGGAGGATATATTGTTATATTTTAATTTATAAACATATGTACACATGCGATTGTGTATTTTGTGCCATTTTACGAATAGAACGTAACAATATTTGTTACTTCATTCAATTGTCACTGATTTTATGCATTAAAACATTGATATTTGAAGAAGAAGAAGGGAAACAGAAAGAATATATCTTCTCTCGAGAAATAGACAAAATATCTTTACACAATTACACGCATCTTGATTCGATGTGACATATTTATTTGTTGCTAAAATGAAAATAAAGCCGTTGATAACTGTTTTTACCCCATTTCTCATGCTTCTTACGTTAAAAGTGATAAAAATAATCTTTTTTATTATATATCAAAAATCATACATCATTAAAGTTCTCGCAATAATTTGCATATAACATGAAAATATTTTTAAGTTTTTTTGAAAGGAGAGGCAGACAGTATAAGAAGGATAAACAGCACAGAACATTGTAACAATACGCCAATATTGCAATACTGCTGCAATGTTACAATAATATTAATAATATTGCTCCAATATTCTGTGCTGTATGGGAAAGTATCTAAATTAAATGCTCTCGTATACTAATATCATTACACTAGTACAAAAATCAGAGATACTATCATAATCTTTTATAGTATAAATTATGATGTTATAGTAAATGACATAGAAAAACAGTATTAGATTTAAACAAATGAAATTCATAATGTTCGGTGGTAGTGCCGTAGTTTATGTGGAGGTACTTTACCTGATGGACCCGGACAAATAATAATTATTAACGCGAATTTAGATGATAGTTAATAAAGTTATTAAATTCTTTTCGTGATCCTGAACTTTATGAAAGGTGATTTTTTAAAATAAAGATACTAATAGAATATTTTTAGTTTTTTTTTTATAAAATTATTTGTAAATTGAAGTTTCATTGACATAAACTTTTACAAACTAATCAAATTGCAAAACCTGTTATTGGAAGAATAAAATTCATATTTTATTTTTTTAATTATAAGACTTATATAAAAATCACATAAAGATGACATAATTCTCGGGCTTTCGTGATTTTTTTTCAAAACTAAAATTAATAACTACCGGTGCGGGAAAGCCATTGCCGAGAGATCTAAATTCTGGTCTATACCAGAGGTGGTACAACCTGGCTATAGAAAAGTAGACACAACAGTTTATTTGTTGCGATATTTCTTATGTGTTGATAGTACGATTATGATTATACGATTATAAGATCCGTTCGAATTAGTTGTACTTCTCATAAAAAAAGAAATAGTTTATAATTGATTCAATCATTAAAAAAAAATTTTGAAATTTATTCAATTATAAAATACATTATTATTATTAATTATTATTAAAATAAAATTAAGATGTTATAACATAATTTGAGTTTCATCTTTTTCCTTTATTAATAATTTCGTTATTAATAATTTTCGTTATTAATAATTTAAATAATTATTTTTAAAATAAAAGAGATTTATGTATTATAATAATTCAAGAAATATCAAGACACATACTATTTTTGAAATATATTTATCATAAACCTTTCAATTATACAGTGTGTGACTAAAACAGTAGAAATTTGTAAGTTATTATTATATGATAGATTTAATGTATAATTAAATCAACAATGCGAAATAATTGGTTTTATTTGATAGAATATGTTAGATTACAGTTTATTTACTGTCAATAATCGTTCTTAATAATCGCATTTCCCACACAATTATGAATTATATTATTTAATGCTGAAATGCGAAATAACACTAATATATCAAGACCGGCAATAGTTAATTGCATCTCGTTATCCGAGTCTTCTTTCAGAGGGAAACGATATACTATATAAATGTATATTATAATATAAATGTATGTTGTGTATAGAAACTAATTTTGCCAAGTACATAATTAATTAAAATTTGAGAATTTTATTATATATTTATATAAAAGTACATCTCTATAATTAATGCGCACATTGTTTTTATTATCTTCCCATGAAAATTATCGATAAGTCTACTGAAATCCAAATTAATACAATATATAATAAACATAAGTGTATCTCGCAAATGTACCATCGTAATGAAGATCAAGATTAGAAAGTGGCGATGCGCTATATAATTTGCTTCTTTAATTTACACCATTCCCTTTAAGCCTGTGATGCTTCTCTTTAACGTTGGTGGTTGATTTATCGGCACAGATGATGTGTGTGTACAGATGAGCGGCAGAGATTGTCCGAGATCAAGCTTTACGGCTTTTGTTCTAACAGGTTTTCGCTTCTTTGGCTCGAAGGTTCGAAAAAAATGAAGGAAAATAATGTCGACGATGTAGACATTGTTCTTTTGATATGTTTTTGCATCGATTATATCACAGAGGGATGACTTTTCTCGCCGCGCGTTTTTAGTCGCGCGAATTGGCCGATCTTTTTTAATTAATATCTCGAAATTTTAAGTGGTTGTTTGTAAAATGGTATGAGACTTTTCAGTTCAGTTTAGCTGGATCTATTTATGGTTTTTCTTTGGCACACGATAGCTAGGACGCCCTGTATATATATATATATATATATATATATATATATATATATATATAGAAAAATAATTTATAATTATTGTTTACATTATTGCTAAATATAACTGTTTAAATTAATCATAAAAAATACAAATTCGCACGATTTTATTACATGAGTTTAATTTAAGACATAAAGAGCAGAAACTCGAAATATCAAGCTTGTTATTGGCCAAGAGTCAATTAGCGAACGTTACAGTTTAATATTGGTTTCCAAAATTTCGTGATGGAAACGAAAGACTTGAAGATGAGAAGAGTCGTGGACATCCTTCAGCTATTGACAATAATGATTTAAGGACTATTATTGAAGCGAATCCACTTAAAACAATTCAAGAAATGCAAAAGAATTCAATGTTGATCATTCAATAAGTTGCATCTTTAAATTCAACATGTAAAAACCGCAATTATTTTTGCATTAACCTAATACAATAAGATGTTAATTTAATATTATATATATTATATATTATATATATAATAGGCCTATATATATATATATATATATATATATATATATATATATAAGGTGGCCTTGTCGTGACCTTGGCGACGCCATCCAAGGTCAAACACATGGCTCCAGTAAATAGACCTTCTTACACCCTACAACTTTTGTTTGAAACAATTTTTTGTAAAACTTCTATTTTTTGTGATATTTCGAGGTCCCGACTCTTTCGAACACTCCGTATGCCGTAGCGATGTAATGACACGTTTCCGATCCCAGGTTCATTTGCAAAAGAATGATTCTTATGGTGCCCCCGACAATCTCTGAAAATTTGTCAATTGAATTTCCGAACACCCTATATATATATATATATATATATATATATATATATATATATATATATATATATATATAATATACATAATGTCACGAAAACCATTATATAAAGAACCATTATTTAAATTTGTTTCTTTTACAAGAAATTATAATGTAGAAGGAAATCAGGCAAGAACTATTTAAACACACTTAGATGTTTCTCTGGTAAAAGTTATAATTTTTAAAAATATTACAAAAATGTAAAAGTCATAAAATTTCCATATAAGAAACTTGATATTGTTATAATAATTATGTCAAGGTAACATGAATTATATAATATAAAGATTATTATTAATGTATGATAAAGTATTTTCTTATCATATTTCAAATATAATATGTGAAAATTGTTACAAATTATACAGACCATCTTGTATGGCACATAAATATGTTTTCATCGTTATAATAAAAGAAGTTCTTATTCTATTGAAATCTTACAAAATTAAATAAAATACAATGTAATATAATACGAATAAATTACATAGTATACATAACAGCATAGGATTCTTTGCATCAGATTTTTATGATTTAAATTTTTTACAATATTTTTGATATTGTAATTTTTACAAAAAAAGATGTTTTAAATAATTTTTTATTTCTAAAATTGGTACATTTTCTTTTACACAATAATTTTTACATTGGTACATTTTCTTTTATATTTACATCATAAATTTACATTATTAATTTTTACATTATAACTTTTTGTAAGAAAGGCAGATTTGAACAATGAAATTATTGCATATTTTTGTGACATTAAAATGACATTAAAATGCTTTTTATGACGTATTAAATTATAAATTTATATATTATTTAATTAAACTATTAAACTTATTAATTCTTGATACTTAAATTTCATAAATATTGACACATGAATATTAAAAAAAAAACTAGCATCTTTTTGTAAAATAATTTTTTTGATCAAGTAACTAAATTCGACATTTTTCACGTTTCTTTGGAAAGGTAATTTCTTATATATATTGACTTTTTTCTTAATATAACATTGATACAAACTTATCATTACAACCAATTTAATTAAAATAAATCTAATTTTGCTATTGTTAAATTATTACACAATCTTTTTGAAATTGGGCGTAAAGACACGTCCGACCTCCTCCCACATACATCCCTATCTTTCTTTAATTCAACAGGATTTAATATGTTATTTAATTTATAAATAATATAAAGTATATTATATTATATTTAATATGTATCATTTTTTTTATCTCTTACGAAATTGTTGATTTCTTTTTAATTTTATGATAACAAATATAGTATACAGATGTTTTATAATAAATAAAAATACTTGGCCTTACCATATATAGTATTCAGATATTTTGATATTTGTTTAAAAAGAGCGATTTTATTTCCCTTAATGCAATTTCTTCTAATTTATTAGTTAATACCAAAGATTTTTCGACGAATGTATAAAAAAATTTTTGTAATGTTAAAGTATAAAATTCTGCGATAATGCTTTCCGATTATTATTTCACATAGGCACTGAAATAAATATTATAAAAAGAGTATAGTAAATATTATATTTTCTTATTTTTATTTAGTTTTTTGTATTATATGTTTTCTCATTTTTCTTTTTTTGCTATACTCTTACATATGGAGCAAAAATCGAAAAGCCACAGCACTAAATTTTAATACTTTAATATTACCAAAATTTTTTGTTTTGTCGAACAATCTTTGATATTGATAAATAAATTATTAATTTAAAAATAAATAATTAGAGAAAATTAAATGCATACACACGAACACATCACATACACGTATATTTCCACATGTAATATCGAATACACGTATATTTCACATGTAATGTCGAATACATGTCCAATGTACGTGAATCTAATTGTCTGCTTTGAACATCTGTAACAAAAAATCTGTTCATTTCTGAAGGTCGTGCCCATTGCGACTTTTGTGTGTATGCGTGTGTGATCAGGAGATCATAAATTAAAACCAAAAATATCCAACTTTTAGACGATTTCACTGAAATCACTTTTCCATAAGATCTCCATTATTGCATAAGTTATCATATGTTTAGGAGGGGAAGACATATATAATAACAACAGAATAAATAACATCCGCAAAGTACACAAATTCTTATTATCAATTCAATAATAATAAATAATGATATTTATTTTATTAATTATATTGGCATTTATTGCCATTATACAGGATGTTTGCGGACATTTGCGGCAAACTTAAAGGAGTGATAGATCTCGATAAATGGAACAATTTTTGTTAAGCAACCCGTGTCCGGCGATGCCTCCTTAAGGTCCTAGGCTGCGATGAATGCTGTTTGATTTCTATATGGTTAGATTAAAATAAAAAATCATACGTTTTTTAAATTATATTTTGTTTATTTTATTACAATAAATGTTCAAAAAAATGGCGACCTGCAACTTCAATACAAACATTGCGACATCTACGGTGCATCGACTGACGCACCCTCTGAAAAATTCCAGGATTATTGCATTCATCGCAGCCTGGCGTTTTAAGGAGGCATCGCCGGACACGGATTGCTTAATAAAAATTGCTCCATTTATTGAGATCTATCACCCCTTTAAGTTTGTCGCAAATGTCCGGAAACACCCTGTATAATGTATTTTATCTTAAATTATCATCGCAAAATTGCTGTGAGAAAGATAAATACACGTTACTAGGCTCAAACAATTTTCCATTTATTCAAAGTCCCGTGTTGTTAATCTCTCATCAGGCGCCATCCCGGGTGGCGGATCGGGGAACGTTCGTCGGCTTGCCGGAGGGTACCGGGAAATAAAATACCCAGGTTGGACCAAAACTAACAACTCAAAGCAATGGATAAAATAAAACTTGGAATGACTACCCCAAACTAACGATTCAAAGCAATGGATAAAATAAAACTTGAAATGACTACCCCAGGTGGCAGACCAGGCACTAGCCTGGAAAATCCATCTCTCTGACGAGTCTGACCCCATGGATTCTAGGCGGGGTCAACTATTGCTTTTAAAACCAAATACTTTAAATCTTACTCTTAAGAACGACCCGACTTTGCACATAAATAAAGAACTAGCAAAGCTAAAACCGAATATTAAAACGAAATTTATACAACAAATACTCCACAAAAGCCTCACTCAACAACGTGAAAGAAGTCACTCGCTTGGCGAGTTACCCACAGACTTCTTTAAACCAGCCAGTAATGCACCAAAAAATCGGAAGAGGAACAGGTAGTCCTAAGATCAAATTAATAGTCGTAAACAAACCAAACATAATTACTGGCTGGGACCGCAATCCCCTCCCCTAATATTCCGACCTCAAACATGTTCAAAGATCTAAAGGAGGATACTGATCCTGACATAACACGAAGAAGTGCTTAAACCACTCTCCATATACGTTGCTAAGGTTAGTAACATCAATCCTCTAACTCAAATACTCTCTAAGAAAGTCAGGAATCAATACATAATCAAAACACTTAATGACGAAATTAAAGTACAATCAAATAACACCGAAGCGTATACTATTATTATAAAGGAACTGCAAACAAGAAACATGGAGTTTCACACATACAAGCTAAAGAAAGATAGAAGTATTACCAAAAAACCTTGTTCACTTTTCTATATTGAACTGAAACCAAATTCTGACAATAAAAAAATATATGAAATACAGTCCATTCTTGAAAATAGTCAAGAAACATCAGGACGGTTAACAAGGAAACAATGTTTATTATTATATTCATATTACTTACGTTTATTTTATTGGTATATAATTATGTATATCATAAAAAATACGGGCGACTTAATCTTATACCGGCTTAATCTTATACCTTAATCTTATACCTTATTGGCAATGCGCTCCAATTGTATGTGTCAACAGAGGAATTATAGAAATTCTTCTGTAAATTATCTGATGAATATTGGCCCATTTTTAAACTCAGGTTTTTTTACAAATGTAATATTTATTCGTCATCCAGACGATTTAAAGACGATACTAAACAGCACTGAGCACATCGAAAAAAGTTTTGTGTATGACATGAGTCATCCTTGGATAAATACAGGCCTCGCCACTAGCACTGGTGACAGGTGTGGAAGAGAGTGTCGGGAAAAGAAGGAAAAGGAGGTGGATGGGAGAGGAGATGGGAGTTAGGAATAGAGGAGGAGGTGGAGGAGTACCAGAGGATTGTGAGGTCATGAAGGCAAAAAGGGAGAGAGAGCGGATAGAGAGTTTTTGGAAGAGAAAAGTTGGAGTAAAAGTGCTGAGTTGGGAAGAATGACGGAAGGAGGGAGAGGAGGGAAGGAAGGGGAGGGTACGTAGGGAGGGTGTGGGAAATTAGAATGTAGTGGTCGCACAAGGGTCAGGTCGGGGGGGGATGTAAGTTCTTTTATGGATTGTGAAAGGTTCGGGTACGCTCCTTTTAAAAGCGCCTTGTAACCCTAAGGGGAACCAATAAACTATCTAATCTAATCTACAATCCATTCTTAACAGTAAAGTTATTTTTGAACCTCTCCATTCGAAATGAGAAATACCACAATGCACAAACGTCAGACATATGGTCATACCAAGAGTTACTGTCACCGTAGATCAAAGAGCGTGAAGTGCTCAGGAGACCATACCACAAAAAACTGCCACAGAAAAGGGAGATCGGATGATGTGAAATGTGTGCTCTACAGAGGGAACCATCCTGCAAACTAAAAGGGTTATACCGTATATAGAACAATACAAAGAAATATGTATCCTACCTTAAGAAAGAGAGAATTACCCATTGTGAATGAGGAAAAAGTTTCCCATTTATTGAAAGTGCTTATTATTTTCATCGTTTCATCATTATTTTCAGAATTCTGAAAGTAATAATGAAGATATTTATTAAAAAATTAATTATCACCAACATTGCATTAATTCAAAATAATAAGATGTTAAATTATCTTATTTAATGAATCATAAAATATTTTTCGGATATTATTAATAAATTGACGGAAGATTATTCTCATCCCCATTGAAGTTTCGGCTGGGCAATAAGTTAGTAATTGGAATATATGAACTAGATGAACCAATAATAGGCAAAGAATTAGTCATAACTCCTGGTAAGATATTTTTAATAAAATAAAGTTTAAAATTATTTCTATAACTATAATTTACACATAATAAAATTACTTCTATAATTACAATTTACATAATAACATAATTTTGAAAGAAGCAGCTTTTATAACATATTTATATGTGTATATATGCCGGGAAATAAAATACCCAGGTTGGACCAAAACTAACAACTCAAAGCAATGGATAAAATAAAACTTGGAATGACTACCCCAAACTAACGACTCAAAGCAATGGATAAAATAAAACTTGAAATGACTACCTCAGGTGGCAGACCAGGCACTAGCCTGGAAAATCCATCTCTCTGACGAGTCTGATCCCATGGATTCTAGGCGGGGTCATCTATTACTTTTAAAACCAAATACTTTAAATCTTACTCTTAAGATCGACCCGACTTTGCACATAAATAAAGACCTAGCAAAGCGAAAACCGAATATTAAAACGAAATTTATACAACAAATACTCCACAAAAGCCTCACTCAACAACGTGAAAGAAGTCACTCGCTTGGCGAGTTACCCACAGACCTCTTTAAACCAGCCAGTAATGCACCAAAAAATCGGAAGAGGAACAGGTAGTCCTAAGATCAAACTAATAGTCGTAAACAAACCGAACATAATTATTGGCTGGGACCGCAATCCCCTCCCCTAATATTCCGACCTCAAACATGTTCAAAGATCTAAAGGAGGATACTGATTCTGACATAACACGAAGAAGTGCTTAAACCACTCTCCATATACGTTGCTAAAATTAGTAACATCAATCCTCTAACTCAAATGCTCTCTAAGAAAGTCAAGAATCAATACATAATCAACACCTGACATGCTCGCAAGAGTATGGAACGAGTTTGACTACCGTTTAGACGTATGCCGTGCGTCCGGTGGAGGGCACATTGAACATTTGTGGGAAAAAAAAGTATTCTTAAACTTGGTATTCTTATACGTATATTAAAATTTACCCGAAGGTTCTATCTTCATTCATTTCAAAGTTATAGCCCTGTGAAATCGGATGAATCATTTTGAAACACGCTGTACAATCAAATAACACCGAGGCGTATACTATTATTATAAAGGAACTGCAAACAAGAAACATGGAGTTTCACACATACAAGCCAAAGAAAGATAGAAGAATTACCAAAAAACCTTGTTCACTTTTCTATATTGAACAGAAACCAAAGTCTGACAATAAAGAAATATATGAAATACAGTCCATTCTTAATAGTAAAGTTATTTTTGAACCTCCCCATTCGAAATGAGAAATACCGCAATGCACAAACGTCAGACATATGGTCACATCAAGAGTTACTGTCACGGTAGATCAAAGAGCGCTCAGGAGACCATACCATAAAAAACTGCCACAGAAAAGGGAGATCGGATGATGTGAAATGTGTACTCTACGGAGGGAACCATTGACATCTGATGTCAATGATCTCAACACTCGATAGGTCATGAGTCCGCGCAGTGTTCATAGCAGGCTAAAGGTTGCCGCAAATATAGATAAGAATATCGATACTTTCACCCGGTCTACGCAATGATAAAGACGCAATAACTCACCGAATTTCGTCAGATCTTTCGAAATGCTTAGAAGCGCGAGCTGATCGATATCGACACGCAACTTATCGTACCAGAGAGAGAACACAATGATTACGATAGATTACGACGCGATTACACAAAGACGCGAATACAAGATTTACAAGGTGACTGAAGGCGGCGGTTTCTGGAGAAGTCACGGTAAAATGTCCTAGGCCCGGAGGGATTGATCTGCTCATCGATCTCTCCAAAAGGCGAAATGCTAAATAATGTATTGAACGCACTACGCGAACCGACGGTCCAGAAAACGTCACGTCACAAAATATATATATATGTTTTCTTTTTTTTTATTTTTTATTTTTTAATATATTCTTCCATTAACATTTATTTCAGTACCTATATATGGAGAAAACATCGAAAATCTATAGCTCCAAATTTTAATAGTTTAATATTACGAAATTTTTTTGATACATTTGTCGATCAATCTCTAAGTTTAACAAAGGAACTTAAAGAAATGGGAATAAATAGAAAGGAAATCGATCTTTCCCATTACATCTTAAAATATACGATTAACACTATATGTGGTAAGGCCCACTATTTTTATTTATTATAAAACATATACTATATTTGTTATCATAAAAGTAAAAGGAAATAAAAATTTTTATTAAAATTTTATTTTTAGTAAAAAGATAGCGTTTATATGTTTCATTATATATTCATGAATGATTCAAATCTATTTAGGAAGACAATATGTATCTATTCCAAATAAATAATAATTTTTTATATGTTTAAAAGTTTTTTAAACTTTAAAAATTTTATAAACTTATCATTGATCTGACTAAAATAATTTTTTAAAGTCAATTTTATCTAAATGTAATATACTAATTATCTAAATAACATAAACAGATATACATTTAAAATGTTTAAAAGCATTTCACATAACACAACTTTTGCATGTGTTACTTCCAGCCGACTCCACGTTTCCTTTCCTTTCGAAGCTGTATTAATGATAAAATATTTTTATCTCGGGCCTAATAATCTTCAAATATCCGTCATGAGTAAAATTCAGAAAATATCTACAATTAAACTCCATAATCTATTTTCGAACATATGAGAGATAGGAAATCGATGATATAAATTTTATCACAAACACCTAGATAATCGTCGCTAAAAAAGGATCAATAACAAAATCTAAATTATCAATAAACCGACAAATCTAATCAACAATAACTAGATAAATCTCACAAAAATTCAAAACTTTATTAAGACTAACAACAAATAGACACCTGAACAAATTTTGTTAATCTAAAATCAAATCGAAGGAAAAGATATAAGCCGGAAAATCGAACAGAGTATAAAAAGGAAGCTCGCGAGCAAGATGATCATCAGTCACAATAAGTCGATACTCCGTACAAATTATAATCATTCGATATTCTGTGCAAGTTCGCTTAGTCCGAGTAGTTCTCGCGAATTCTCGCCAAGTACTCAGCAGCTTTCCAATCCACGGGGACTTCACGACGATCTGCCGGCGAGACTACTCATCCGCGAACCAACCCTTCGAAGATCAACCTTATCAGCCATTGGAAATAGTAAGTCAATTCGATTTTTCCTTTTTCATCATCTCGGTATCCATATTATCTCTCGGTATTCGCGCATTTCATTATTTCATTTTTCTCTCAGTGAAAGCCCATTCCGGAAGTAAAATAATCGTTTTCAATCATATATCAAAATATACTTTGAACTTGCGTGCATTGCGAAAAACGCCAGACGAAATAGAAATCGTAGGAACCGCCGAATTCGAAGGTTGCTGGCGAGGGCAGCGGCCCGCCTTGCGATAGAAACTCAAAGTTTCACACAAATTTCACATAATTCTTCCATTCCCTAGCTTTTCCCCAGTTTACGAACCCGACTTTGAAGCTCCTCCCTCTGAACCACTTTATAAGCCACTTCCGGATATAGAAACCTTTCTATCCTCTTTCCCTTCTCCACAGTTTTCCGGAATCGATCTATCCCATCCTCTCATCCATCTATACCTTACAAAGAAATATCCCCGTTATCATTAGCCCATTTATCCCGGGGATTAAATAAATTATATGAGACCGAGTCCGATAAATCTGAAGGACCTACAAGCCTACTTAGATAAGGCCGCTATGCTGTTGGAGGTCATATTTTGCATACCCTTATTTTGATTTTCGTGAAGATATCTATTTCGAGGCGAAAAAAGAGCAGTCTCAACTCAAAAATAATTGAAATCAAACAGTACATTACTCTCTTCCGTTATTGGCAACATTTCTAACATATATAATTCAATTTCTGTATGATAATGAAATACAACAATAAAATTCGCGTAAAACGATACAAGTATAAAAATTTGTGTGTGTGTGGTCAGCTCACACACAGATAAACTATATACATCTCATATATCGTATAAATTATATATCAAAAAAATGTCAACATATAAATTATATATCCAAATCATCTATATATCATATAAATTTATATCAAAATGCACATATATAAGTGATATTATGCGTAAGGTTCTGTTTTGAATTGTCATGAATTATAAATCATATAAAAAGATTTTTACTATTTGAGATCCTTTAATTTTGACTTTTGCATATATTATTACGTTATCAATTAATATGTCAATTATATTTTGACTTATATATAACTATTAATGTATGTTAGCTGATTGAAAAATATTCAAACAAAACCTATATCGCCAAAAAATATGAAGAAGATTATATTCTATCTTATAATAGACTATTACTACTTTCAGAATTCTGACGAAGAAAATAATAGATACTTTGAATAAATGGAAAACTTTTTGAGCTTAGTAATGTATTTATCTTTCTCGCAGCAATTTTGTGATGATAATTTAAGATAAAATACATGGCAATAAATGCCAATATAATTAATAAAATAAATATCATTATTTACTATTATTGAATTCATAATAAGAATTTGTTAACGTATTTTGCGGATATTATTTATTCTTTTGTTTGCCTTCCCTTCCTAAACGTATGATAATATATGCAATAATGGAGATGCTTCTTTCAGATTAAAAGGTAAAACATTCCGCACAAATTTTATGGAAAAGTGGTTTCTGTGAAATCGTCTAAATCTAAAAGTTGGATATTTTTAATTTTAATTTACGACCTCCTGATCACACACACACACACACACACACACACACACACACACACAAACACAAAAGTGGGCACGACCTTAAAAAGTGGACAGTTTTTTTGTTAAAAACGTTCAAAACGGACAATTAGATTCACATACGCTGGAGATGGATTCGACATTACAAATATGCGTGTATGCGATGTATTCGCGTGTATGCATAATTTTCTCTAATTTATTTGTCAATATCAAAGATTGTTCGACACAACAAAAAATTTTCGTAATATTAATGTATTAAAATTTGATGCTATGGCTTTTCGATTTTTGCTCCATATTTATTTTCATTAGAAAATTATAGTAAAAAAAGAAAAACATATAAAAAAACATATAAAAGAAAAACATATAAAAAAACATATAATACAAAAAAACAAATAAAAATAACAAAATATAATATTTATTATACTCTTCTTATATATTTATTTCATTTATTATACTCTTCTTATAATATTTATTTTATTGCCTATGTGGAATAATAATCGAAAAGCATTATTGCCGAATTTTAATACTTTAACATTACAAAAGTTTTTTGATACATTCGTCGAAGAATCTTTGGTGTTGACTAATTAGAAGAAATTACATTAAGGGAAATAAAATCGCTCTTTTTAAACAAATACCAAAATATCTGAATATCAAATATCAAAATATCTGATATCAAAATATCTTACTCTATACGGTAAAGCCAAGTATTTTTATTTATTATAAAACATTTATATATTATATTTGTCATTATAAAAGTAAAAAGAAATCAAATATTTTGTAAGAGATAAAGAAAAAAATATATATTAAATACAATATAATATAATTTGTATTATTTGTAAATTAAATCATATATTAAATCCTGATTAAAGATAAAATTTTAAAAAGTATTAAGAAAATTGTGTGATAATTTAAAAATAGCAGAATTAGAATTAGCAAAGTATACTCTGAATATATCAAAAGACTTACGCAATATTAATATTACAAATTTCCATTTAATCCAATTTCTTCTAATTCCAATCACTGTCGTCCGCACTCGGCGTCCGGTCTGTCTGTTTCTCAGACCGTTTTCATGGCTCCCGCTGACTAAATCGTCCCCGCCAACCTGCCGTGAACATAAATATTATGAGAATTAAAAAATCAGAAAAAAATAAATAAAGAGTACATATATAATACACAATGTGAGCGATTCTTTGGAGCTAAAATTGCTCAACGGAGTGCCGGAATACGCTCCGAAAGGTGCGTCGGGAGTTAAGAGAATAAGAATGAGAGTCGAATGGTCGGAGCACGTCGAGAATCGAGTCCACAAAGTACTACAGTTCATTATTTATTGCTCACAATCAAAATTCGTCTTAGTTGACGTTTTACAATTTCACTTATAGATTCTCCCGTCATTAATAGTAGCGACGAAGAAACCAGCTTTTAGCACCAGCCATCGCGCGTCATATATTTCGCAATTCCCTACAAATTCCTCTCTCGGTATGTGTGACTCGGATGCTAAACTTTTATGATAACCGCTCGATGGAATCGTGATTCAGTTAACTAAGATTTATCGCGGGCTACTACTTGGACCGTACGACTGATCTTGTGAAATATTGAACAGTCTGATTGCGGAGAAAGGTACCTTTCCCCTACGCGTCTGCGACAGGAATCGATCGGGTTATCAATCCTGACCAATCGTCGCCGATTACGCTATATCGTACGATATTACATAATCGGCGAGGATTATTAAATCCTGCGCTGGGACGACCTTGTGCGAATGCCGACGCCGATTTTTGCACGAACTCCCGATGGCATCATCGATTCAGATCAATCGCTAGATCAAAACTTGATTTAACGGCTGGTGAAATCCCCGACACACAAAAATAAGTAAAAATAAGAAAATATAAATATATAATACTTAAAAATAATATTGAAAAATATTGATATTTAAAAATATTAGTAGAAATTGAATAAATAATAATTTTAAATTTGTCATATTGTGTAAAGGTATAATAAAAATAAAATATACAATTACAGGAATACAAGTAATAAATATATATAAGTGTATTATAAAAGCTCCTTTTTTCAAAATAATATTATTACGTACATTGTAGTTATAGAAGTAATTTTATTATGTGTAAATTATAGTTATAGAAATAATTTTAAATTTTATTTTATTAAAAATATCTTACCAGGAGTTATGACTAATCCTTTGCGTAATATTGGTTTAAAGTTTATATGTTATCCTTTTTGCCACATTGTTTTATACCTGTAAAAGTTGTGTTATTTGAAGTATTTTTAAATATTTTAAATATTAGTATATTAGATAATTAACATATTTTAGATTTAGTAAAATTAACTTCTTAGAAAATTATTTTAGGGTGAGATCAATGATAAATTATTACAAAGATATTAAAAAATATTACTTATTTAAAATAAACACATATTCTTTAAATAAATATAGATTTGAATATATAATGAAACATATAAACGCTATCTTTTCACCTGTATTTTTCTGACAGCCAGAATTTGAATGGAGATGAATAATCTTCCGGCAGTTTAATAATAGTATCCGAAAAATCTGAAAAATATTTTATGATTCATTATATAAAATAATTTATCAACATCTCATTATTAATTCAATGTTAGTGATAATTATTTTTTGGATAAATATCTCTTCATTATTACTTTTAGAATTCTAACGAAGAAAATAATAGTCACTTTTAATAAATGGAAAACTTTTTGAGCCTGGTAATGTATTTATCTTTCTCACAGCAATTTTGCGATGATAATTTAAGTTAAAATACATTATATACATAGCAATATGAATACCAACATAATTAATAATATAATTATCATTATTTACTATTATTGAATTGATAATAAGAATGTGTTAATGTACTTTGCGGATGTTATTTATTCTTTTATTATGTCTGTTCTGTTACCCCCCCCCACCCCTTTTAGAAAACTAATGATCTGACGACATTTTGTCATTAGGAAAAGTTGTTGTATTCGTCTAGCACAATCTGGCACAAGAGAAGAAAAATAAAAAAAATGTTACATTTTTTTTCACCTCCATCCTCTTTTAATCGATATTTAATCAATCCCTGGGATTGTTGATGCATTTTTGGCTTGTTATTTCTTCGTCTTTGGCAGCACAACATAGCACAATGTGCAAAATCAGATTATCTATTATAGTTTGAAAAATACAAGCATGTAAAGTTTTGTATTCCTAAAAATCTGTTTCTAATTTTTGTTGTACAACAAAAATTAATGCTCTGACGACATTTTGTCATTAGGAAAAGTTGTTGTACTCGTCGAGCACAATTTGGCACAAGAGAAGAAAAATAAAAAATATTAAATTTTTTTTCATCCCCACCCCTTTTTATTAAATATTTAATCAAACTTTATAATTACTTATATTTTTTATCTGTTTATTCTTTCTAATTATGAGGACAATATAACACAATTTATAGAAATTCAATTAATACTATACAAAATGATTTATATATTATCATTGTTTTTAACTTTACGAATTTTTTTTAGCTAAATGGAATAAGATAACAAAGTTTGCTTAACGGCACAATATGACACAAACTTATGCCAATTTATTAAAAAAAATTGAACACGATTCGGATCAAGTGCGGGGCTAGTAATATTTTTTTAATTTTCTCGAATATAGTTCAAGTTATTGAGCTGCGGCTTGCGGCACAAATCAGCACAAATGTAGCACAATGCAGCACAATTAATAAAAATACAAAATTCAAAAAGTGCGGGGCTAACTTCACATAGGTCAAATCAAAAGCATTAAAAATATTTATATAATTTATATCAATAAAATATATAATTTTATATATAATTTATTATATATATATATATATATATATATATATATATGTGTGTATGTATATATATATATATATATATATATGTGTGTATGTATATATATATATATATATATATATATATATATAATAATTTTATTTATTAATCTTGTATATTCGTCTTTATATATTTTCTCTCTCTACATAGGACGATGTTTTTACAAAACTGCTACTCAATTGTATTGTATGAAACGTCAAACAATTGGCTGACATTTTTGCAAAAACATCGTCCTGTGTGGAGAGAGAAAATATATAAAGACCAATATACAAAATTAATAAATAAAATTATAATATACAGGGTGTATCTGAAATGATGCACTAAACTTTAGGAGCGTATTCTAGAGGTCAAAATAAGACTTTTTTTTCTTATAAACATGGGTCCGCAAATGAACCCCCCCTTCGAGCTAAAATTCGAAAATGTGTAAAATTGACCAAACACCCGCAACGCAATTTATCTCTCAAGAGAGGGTGATCAACCTTCTGCCATTTTTTTTTTTTTTTAAATACAGTCAATTTTCAATTTTTTCCCCAAACTTTAGGGGCTTCTAGCTCGGAGGGGGGTTCATTTGCGGACCCATGTTCATAGGAAAAAAAGTCTTATTTTGACCTCTAGAATATGCTCCTAAAGTTTAGTGTATCATTTCAGATACACCCTGCATATAATAAATTACATATAAAATTATATATATTCATACAAATTATAAATACCTTTAATGCGTTTGATTTGACATTTCATTCTCTTTAACGTTGCGACACATATCCAGAATAGTTATCAGGGCCGTCTTAACCGCGTGTGCGAAGTGTGCACTGTACACGGGTAGCAGGATATAAGGGGCGGCAAATTTTGCATGGACTTACAAATAAAATTGAATGATCCTTCACTCAAAGAGTGTGATATTGATGCGATAGAACTTGATATGGAAATTGAAAATGTTTCAGTTTTCTTTGAAGATGAACTTAATGCTTTCGATGTATTGCAATTTATGTTAAAAAATGAATTAACCACAACATTTCCAAATTTAACAGTATCTTTAAGAATTTTACTGACCCTACCTGTAACAGTAGCTACAGGAGAAAGATCTTTTTCTAAGCTCAAACTAATAAAAAGTTATCTGAGATTTTCAATGTGCCAAGAAAGACTCAATTCTTTAGTTATTTTAAGTATAGAGAATGAAATATTTGAAAGCTTAAATATAAAAGACATTATTAAAGAATTTGCTACTAAAAAAGTCAGAAAGGTAAATATTGATTTCAATAATTAAATTGATAAGTTAAATTATGTTTGTTTTTCTCGCATTTTTGTAGTAATAGTCATATACTTATATACAGGGTTTTCGAAAAGTCCGGAAACAGTCGAATATCTAAAAAATAAAGCATTTTAGAGAAAAATGTTTCAAATAAAAGTTGTTTGGTTTAAAGAGAGCTATAAAATGAGGGCAATGGTTTGACTTTGAATAGTCGCTGGAAGGTCACATAAAGGTCACCTTGAATTTTTCAAATGGAACACTCTATATATTTTTGCACATTCTTGTAGCTCATCTCGGGAGCTTTCCAAAACACTATAATTAAGTTAGTTTTCATTAAGTACTTTCCGAGTTATGAGGCTTGAAATCATTTCTTAATTTTACATAAACCGTAAAATATCTTGTAAAATATTCATTTTTCGATTATCTTATCTTAATACTTTTATGTACAAAATAATGAGAGGAATCAATTGGTGTAAAGAAAACACATAATTGTTTCGAAAAAAAAAATGTAATTTGCAATTAACAATTACATTTTTTTTCTTAAAAATAACTGTGTTTTCTTTACACCAATGATTCCTCTCATTATTTTGTACATAAAAGTATTAAGGTGAGGTAATCGAAAAATGAATATTTTACAAGATTTTTTACGGTTTATGTAAAATTAAGAAACAATTTCAAGCCTCGTAACTCGGAAAGTACTTAATGTGAACTAACTTAATTATAGTGTTTTGGAAAGCTCTCGAGATAAGCTACAAGAATATATAATAAAAAATAGGCGGTTCCATTTAAAAAATTGAGGGTGACCTTCACGTGACCTTCAAGTAACTATTTAAGGTCAAATTAATGACATCATTTTATGTCTCCTTTAAAACCATATAACTTTTATCTGAAACATTTTTTCGTATCTCGCATATTTTTCAAAATATTTGCCTGTTAAGATTAAAATGAATCACCCTGTATAATGTGAATATAAGCTTTCGATTGCGACCATTTTGAATAAAATCTGTGCAATCAATTTTGAGAAATGATGATCGAATATCAGAATTGTGACATTTTTTGTTCTTCTCCAGGTTCAGACTCACGTATATATGCTCGCACGCACACACCCAAAGCGAATTTGTTACTCAAGCGGCGTTCACACCGTGCATATATTGCCCGATTATTGCTTCAATATATACAATGCTTTAAGAGACAAAATCATATGTGTGCATATGTGTGATATGTTTATGTATGTGTGTACGTACGTGTGAGAGATTAATTTATCGTACAGTAACAATTTTCAAAAACTACCCCTTCGGGGTGGAATTTAATATCTTAGAAACGGAGCCGTAAAAAAATACTTCTGCTGTTAAATAAAATTAAAAAAAAATAATTTGTGGTATAATAACAATTTTCAAAAACCATCCCTTATAAAAGCAAATTTTAAAAACAAATCCCTTAAGGATGAAAAACAATATCTCGAAAATGATGCGTCGCAGAAATATAGGACTTATGTCGTTAGTTAAGATTTCTACAAAGACTAATTTATAATAATAAAATTTTTAAAAACCACCCCTTGGGGGTGAAATCTAATATTTCAGAAACGGTGTACCACAAAAATATAAAACCTGTGTCGTTAGAAAAACTAATTTACCGTACAGTAACAATTTTCAAAAATAAAAAAATATCCCTAAAAATAATTTATATAAATTTTCCCCCAAAAATTAATTTGCAGAAAGCATATAAAATTTCACAAAAAGGTGTGAGATCCCTCTAAGAAAAATCTTATAAAGGTAAAAGAAATACGCCAAGTATATAAAAAATATTCTACTTTATATGTAACAAAATATTTAATAAAAAAGTCTTTAAAAATAATTTACAGTAATTTTCTCTCACAAAATCATTTTTCTAAAAAACAAAACCTCAACAAATAATTTTCATAAAAAAAAATATTAAAAAATAAAATATCAAAACTAAATATGAAATTAATAATTACTATTAGCCAAGTACTTAAGAGCAATTTGTAAATTTGATATAATGTTTGCCATGAAGTCAATTTTACATTGTAGAAATATTATACATAAATTCTTCCTAAGAAATTAAAACGCATTTTATATTTATTCAGAGAAATTTGATTTTTAAAATATTTAAAATCAACACTAAATGAGAATTAGGATTCTTTTAATTCCTAAAACATTTTTTATAAATTGTGTGATTTAAAACTTGCGTAAAACTTTTTTTTAAATTATATACATTATATAAAAAATGTTTTAGGAATTAAAAGAATCCTAATTCTCATTTATTAATTTTAAATATTTTAAAAATCAAGTTTCTCTGATTAAATATAAAATGCGTTTTAATTTCTTAGGGAGAATTTATGTATAATATTTCTACAATATAAAATTGACTTCATGGAAAATATTATATCAAATTTACAAATTGCTTTTAAGTACTTGGCTAATAGTAATTATTGATTTCATATTTAGTTTTGATATTTTATTTTTTAATATTTTTTTATGAAAATTATTTGTTAAGGTTTTGTTTCTTAGAAAAATGATTTTGTGAGAGAAAATTACTGTAAATTATTTTTAAAGACTTTTTTATTAAACATTTTGTTGCATATAAGGTAGAATATTTTTTATATACTTGGCGTATTTTTTTTACCTTTGTAAGGTTTTTTTAGAGAGATATATGATTAGATACAATTATATATTTTTAAATAAAATTAAATTAGATGGTCTGTTTTATTTATTTCTTATCTAGTCTAATTAAATTATCTACAAAGTATATTATCACTTTCTTCTTATAATTTTATATAAATAAACATTTCTGTAAATATTTAAATTAGATTATTACTTTCGAACGATATCTACATTAAAGCATATGCTCTTATGCTTTTAAGTCAATAGAATGTATATAAGATAGCAAGAATTATATATAATACATTCTTTAAATTGTATATAAGTATATTTACTAAGTTTTTATGAACTAAACGAACAACATATTTAGTTAATATATTTATATACAATCTAGAGGATGTATTTATATATTAATCATTTAACATCTAAAAAAAAGAAAAAAATGGGCTCTAGTATACCACCATACATTACATCTACTACAAAAAAGAATGATATAATCTTTAAAAACAAACCTTTTGAAAAAAAAGTAAAAAAAGACGCCAAATACACGCGCCATGTATAAAATTGTGTTATTTTAAAACTAAAAAAGCTATTGTAAAAAATTACGTAAAAACTACTGTAAAAAACTAACTTTTGTACAAAATTATCTTAAAACGTTGTGAAAATTACTGTAATGTAAAAAGTTACATATACAAAATAGTGTTATATTAAATTGTAACAGAACTTGTATATTAAACTAAGCTGTGTAAAATACCCAGGTAGCAGAGTGACGTCAAATGACATCTTAATAACGTTTTAATGACGTCATTGTACGTCATTAAGACGTCTGAAGACGTCATCTTGCTACCTGGGTAGATGTCTTAATTTTCTACAAAAGGAGTGATATAAAAAATTGCGCCAATTAAGAATAAAAACTTGCAAGTTTAAATAGAAATATTTTAAATAATTAAATTATTTTAAATAATAATTAAAAATACTGTTTTGTAAAATAGTTGTTGTAATTTTCAAAAATAATAATATTAAATTACAAAAATAATGTTTAAAATTAATTTAATAATACTAAAAGTTGAAAACTGAAAATTAGTGTAAAATAAAATAAAAAAATATTTTAATTAAAAAAACTTGGCGCTACTAAACTAAACAATATGCTAATAAAATTAGCAACTCCAGTAGTTCATTATTTATTGCTCACAATCAAAAGTCGTAGTTGATGTTTCACAGTTTCACTAAGATTCTCTCGTCGTTAGCAGTAGCGGCGAAGAAATCTCACCAGCTTCCAGCACCAGCTATCGCGCGTCACATATTTCACAATTCCCCTCAGATTCCTGTCTCAGTATGTGTAATACGGATGCTAAATTTTTACTGCTCGGATGGAATCGTCAACTAAGACTACTTTATCGCGGGCTACTACTTGAACGACTACTGAGCTTGTGAAAAGTTGAGCAGAGTCTGCTTGCGGAGAAAGATATCTTTCCCCTACGCGTCTGCAACAAAGATCGATCGGGTGATCGATCCTGACCAATCGTAGCACGCTATGCAAAATCGTATAATATTATGTCGGCCAGAATCCTACGGGGCGATGATCGCGCGTGAATGCTGACGCTGATTTTTTAACTACCGTTAGTACCATCGATTCAGATCGACGGGCTCGAAAAACTTGATTTAACGGCTAGTGAAACCGAACACAAAAATAAGTAAAAATAAGAAAATATATATATAATATATAAAAATAATATTGAAACATATTGATATTAAGAAATATTAGTAGAAATTTAATAAATAATAATTTTTTAAATTTGTTATATTGTGTAAAAGTGTAATAAAAATAAAACACACAATTACAGGAATACAAATAATAAATATATATAAGTACGTTATAAAAACTGCTTTTTCCAAAATTATGTTATTATGTAAATTGTAGCTATAAAAATAATTTTATTATGTGTAAATTATAGTTATAGAAATAATTTTAAACTTTATTTTACTAAAAATATTTTACCAGAAGTTATGACTAATCCTTTGCCTAATATTAGTTCAAAAAGCTTATATATTATCCTTTTATCCACTATTTTGTAAGATTACCTGCAAAAGTTGTGTTATGTGAAGTATTTTTAAATATTTTAAATGTATATGTCTGTATCTGTTTGTGTCATTTAGATAATTAACATATTAGATTTACATAAAATTAACTTTTCAGAAAATTAGTTTGATGTGAGATCAATGATAAATTTTTACAAAGAAAAAATTTTTATAAAAATTTATTATTCATTTAAAATAAATATAAATTCTCTAAATAAATATAGATTTCAATCACTTATGAATATAAAATGGAACATATAAGCGCTATTTTTTATCTGTATTTAATCTGGTTTATATATAATTATTAACTTATTGCCTAGCCAAAACTCCAATGGGGATGAATAATCTTCTGTCAATTTAATAATAACATCCGAAAAATCTAAAAAATATTTTATGATTTATTATATAAGATAGTTTATCAACTTCTTATTATTTTGAATTAATGCAATATTGATAATTAATTTTTGAATAAATATATTTTCATTATTACTTTCAGAATTCTGACGAAGAAAAGAATAGGCACTTTCAATAAATGGAAAACTTTTTGCCTGGTAATGTATATATCTTTCTCACATCAATTTTGCAACGATAATTTAAACTAAATACAGATACTACTTATTGAAGAGTATGGGTATTTGCTGTTATTTTATACACTTGACTTGTCACGAGTTGCGAAATTGGACGAAACATATTTAACATATTCCAAAGTAATCGATTTATATAGTATTTCAGGAAAAGAGGGATGTGATAATGCTGACCCGAGCATGTATCGTGCTTTGCTTTTTAAATTTTTTCTTCCGCTGCTTACTTAGCTTCCGGCAACATGACCGTAACTTATTTTTCCTTAGGCACGTGTAACATTTCTTTATTTAAGTTTAATATTTTGTAACGCATGCTCTTTTTTGCTCTTTAATTCATTTCATGATTTCTTTCTCGATTCTTCGTAATTTTTTCTGATATATTTTTAATGTTTAATATTAAGAAATTAATCGCGTGTGTGAGTATATATGTGTGTGTAGGTTATAACATGGAATTCAAATCTTTTTTAAAATGTAATAAATGTGGAATAAAAGTAATAATCAAATCCTATTTCTACAGTTCTCTCTCTCTCTCTCTCTTTGTTTCTCTCTCGTTCTCTGTCCCTCCTTTTTCTTTTCTAGAATTATATATTATATTATGATTACATATGTACATATATTCATATATAATTTTTTTATATATTTACACATTGTAATATTGGTATATATGTACAGATAAAACCGCAACATATGTATTTATTTATCTACTTATAATGCATGTGTATAAAACATATTATTTTTATAGTATAAGAAAACTTTTTCTCTAATAAAAAAAGTAATATTCATAACATAAATTAAATCTTAATTTTCGTAAATTTTAATCAATATCTATCAAATAAAGCTCATATGTTATTTTTTTATATAAATAGATGTATATAGAATTTCTCTCCATTATACATTTGTTATATGATTATAATTATGATTATTATATATTTATAAATTTATGAATATTTTGCATTCTGTTTAGAACTGAAGCCCCTTATAGCGGTGAGTCTGCTACCGGGTTTACCGGCTTACATCCTTTTCATGTGCATCAGACACACCGACTACATCAACGACGAAGTACGATCGTTGTTGACCGAATACTTGAAAGCTGTTAAACGTGTTCTGAAGAAATGCGATGACTTCGACTTCAGACCGATAAAACCGGTCGGCCTAGGTCGTAATCGATGGGCGGCGGACCGGACTCCACACAATAAAAACTGGAAAAACTTCTCGGCGAACTGACATCAATGCACAAGACTCTGCAAAATCACGGCGTCAATTCCGAAGTTTTGATGCAATTGTTTAAGCAATTATTTTACTTTATGTGCGCCAGCGCTCTGAATAATTTGCTTCTGAGGAACGAATTCTGTCAGTTGACAAAGGGTATGCAAATAAGGTACGACAGGACTTTCGATCATTTTTTTATTTGCTGAAATGAATAGAAATTTCGACATATAATTAATATTTATTAATATTTATTAATATTTATATTTTATATTTTTTAATAATTAATATTTATTAATATTTATTAATAATATTTCGAAATATAATTGCATTGCAAAAAATATAGGGATTAAAAAATCTATAAGGAAATTTATTTTGTGAATTAATAAATTTTTAATCTTTTCAAGAAATTTTAAAAGACTAAACTTTACTTAGTTTTGTTATTTGTATACTCAGACAGCACAAAAAGGCCAAAAGATGTCTTAAAGACGTCTAGAGGACTTTAAGACGTCTTTAAGTCGTCTTTTAGATATCTTTTGGACATGAGTGCTGTCTGGGTAATAGAATATATTGTATATGTATATATTTCTTGCAACAATATAATATTTTTTATCAAGATATAATATGAGCCATTTAGAACAATGGGAGATCGATGGCTAGAAATTGCATCTGAAGCATTGTAACCCATCATACAGGGATCGCAGCTTCTGCAGGCGCGTAAAACGAACGAAGATGTTAATTCCGTCTGCGAAATGTGCAACAAGCTGACGGCTAATCAAATAGTGAAAATCCTGAACCTATACACATCAGCCGATGATTACGAAAGTCAAGTTCCGGTTTCGTTCATTAAAAAAGTGCAAGATAAACTAAAAGAACGCGGCGAGAACAACGAACAGGTAAGTTTTTTTGCGCCGATAAAAAGTAGTTAATTTTCTTAGAATTAATCAAAGGTCCAAAAGAACTAAAGTTGCATATGTTTATTTATCGCTCTCTCAAAAAATATGAATAAGTTATACAAGTTTAAGATAGCGAAAAAATTTTTCGCACCGTATAATTATCGTATTTTTCATTTTCAGCTGTTAATGGACCTAAATTATTCTTATCCTATAAGATTTCCATTCAATCTATCGGACATTCGATTGGAAGACATCGAGGTAGCCTTCGTACGAAAGTTAGCGATACCAATAAAATCCGATTAAATTAGACGTAGACATATCGGAAACGGTTCATCACGATATATGTCACGTTTTATATGTTGTGTTTCTTTTTTATTCGGGTAATTCGTAGATTTTATGATACGTTGTCGTCTCAATTATATATCGAAGTGTAAAAAAGAAATGTATGAATATAAAATTCCTATAAGGATTTTGTTTCGAATATTTCGTCACAAGTTTCAGTATTGAGATGAACTTTGAAGAAATAATAATTTTATCATTTGTATTATATTCATACTACAAATATATTCATAATACAAATTATAAAAAATGTATTATATTTATTATTATATTATATTAATAAATATAATATTATAATAAAATACATTGTAATATAAAAATATAATATTATATCAATGTATTATATTTATTATTTTATTTGTTCCATTTCGGAATTTCTAAAATAAATTTTCTAATTTGTTTTAATCTATTATTGATTACTTTTTTAATTCTAGAAGATAAATATATAAATTTGTAGAGATGCTATTCTCTCAAACCGCTAATTTTGTGATATACAAGATATATATTTATCACATTTCAATAAAATATTTTGTGAAGTTTCCAAAAATAAGAGTCAAATCAAATTATAAATCATTGCATTTTCTCTGAACAAATCATGGAACAATTTCCATGATTTTAAGAAATTAATAATCTAATAAACAAATATATGACAACAATAATAAAGATTGAATACAAAATCTTAGGTATATATATGTAAATACCGAAACTTTATTATTTTGTATCGCGAATCCTTGTAAGAATTTTGTATTTTAAAGTTTAAAACTTGTTGAAGATGTAATTAATGTATAAAAAAGAATTGTATGCGCGTGAGAAATAGAAAAAGAAAGAAAAGGTATAATGTTACGTTGATACAGATTGTATACTTTGATATGAGAGAAACAGAAAAACTATTATAAAAAATTGAGTATGGTGTCGATTTAAGAATGAGATAAACAGAAATATGAAGGTAATTGGAAGAAATAGGAAGAATATATTGTTATATTTTACTTTATAAACATATGTACACATGCGATTGTGTATTTTGTACCATTTTATGAATAGAACGTAACAATATTTGTTACTTCATCCAATTGTTACTGATTTTATGCATTAAAACATTGATATCTGGAGAAAAAAAGAGAGAAACAGAAAGAATATATCTTCTCTCGAGAAATGGACAGAATATCTTTACACAATTACACGCATCTTGATTCGATGTGACATATTTATTTGTTGCTAAAATGAAAATAAAGCCGTTGAACTGTTTTTACTCCATTTCTCATGCTTCTTACGTTAAAAGTGATAAAAATGATCTTTTATCATATATCAAAAATCACACATCATTAAAGTTCTCGCAATAGTGTACATATAACATGAAAACGTTTTCAAGTTTTTTTGAAAGGAGATGCAGTATAAGAAGGATAAACAGCACAGAGCATTGCAGCAATATTGCAATACTGTTGTAATGTTACAACAATATTAATAATATTGCTCCAATATTTTATGCTGTATGGGAAAGTATCTAAATTAAATGCTCTCGTATACTAATATCATTACACTAGTACAAAAATCAGAGATAATATCATAATCTTTTATTGTATAAATTATGATGTTATAGTAAATGACAAAGAAAAACAGTATTAGATTTAAACAAATAAAATTCATAATGTTCGGCGGCAGTGACGTCGTATATGGAAGTACGAGAGTCCGCTCTCGTCTGATGGACAAATAATAATTCATACGTCTTTAAATTCAATATGTAAAAACTGCAATTATTTTTGCATCAACCCAATACAATAAGATGTTAGTTTTATATTATATTATATATATATATTACGAAAATCATTACATGAAAAAGCATTATTTTATTGTTTTATTGTTTAAATTTCTTCTACAAGAAATTATAATGTAGAAAGAAATCAGGTAAGAACTATTTAAACACACTTAGATATTTCTCTGGTAAAAAGGTATAATTTTTAAAAATATTACAAAAATATAAAAGTCATAAAATTTTCATATAAGAAACTTGATATTGTTATAATAATTATGTCAAAGTAACATGAATTATATAATATAAAAATTATTATTAATGTGAAATAAAGTATTTTCTTATCAAATTTCAAATATAATATGTAAAAATTGTTGCAAATTATATAAACCATTTTGTATCGCAATTAATATATAAATATGTTTTCATTGTTATAATAAAAAGTTCTTATTGATGACAAAATTAAATAAAATACAATGTAATATAATACGAATAAATTACATAGTATATACATAGCAGCATAGATTTTTTTTTACATTAGATTTATGATGATTTAAATTTTTTACAATATTTTTGATATTGTAATTTTTACGAAAAAAGATATTTTAAGTAATTTTTTATTTCTAATTGGTACATTTTCTTTTACATCATAATTTATACATTGGTATATTTTCTTTTACATCATTAATTTTTACATCATAATTTTTTGTAAGAAAGGTAGATTTGAACAATGAAATTATTGCATTTTTATATAAATATGCTTTTTATGACGCATTAAACTATTAATTTATATATTAAACGATTAAGCTTATTAATTCTTGATTCTTAAAGCTTTCATGAATATTGTGTTTCATGAATATTGACGCATGAATATTAAAAAAAAAATAGCATCTTTTTGTAAAATAATATTTTTGACCAAGTAACTAAATTCGACATTTTTTCACGTTTCCTTGGTAATTTTTTATATATGTTGACTTTTTTCTTAATATAACATTGATACAAACTTACCATTACAACCAATTTAAAGATAAAATAAATCTAATTTTGCTATTGTTAAATTATTACACAATCTTTTTGAAATTTTATCTTTAAATTAACAGGATTTAATATGTTATTTAATTTACAGATAATATAAAGTATATTATATTATATTTAATATTTATCATTTTCTTTATCTCCTACGAAATTGTTGATTTCTTTTTAATTTTATGATAATAAAATAATTTATAATAATGTAGTATACAGATGTTTTATAATAAATAAAAATACTTGGCCTTATGATGTATAGTATATTCAGATATTTTGATATTTGTTTTAGAAAAAGCGATTTTATTTCCCTTAATGCAATTTCTTCTAATTTATTAGTCAACACCAAAGATTCTTCGACGAATGTATCAAAAAACTTTTATAATGTTATGTATAAGTATTAAAATTCGGCAATAATGCTTTTCGATTATCATTTCACATAGGCGCTGAAATAAATATTATAAGAAGAGTACAGTAAATATTATATTTTTTTATTTTTATTTATTTTTTTTTGTATTATATATATGTTTTCTTATTTTTCTTTATTTACTATACTTTTCTTATATATGGAGTAAAAATCGAAAAGCTATAACACCAAATTTTAATACTTTAATATTACGAAAATTTTCTGTTTTGTCGAACAATCTTTAATATTGACAAATAAATTATTATTCTAAAAATAAATAAATAGAGAAAATTATGCATACACGCGAATACATCACATATTCGCATATTTGTAATATCGAATATATCTCCAGCGTATGTGAGTCTAATTGTTCGTTTTGAACATTAGTAACAAAATATCTGTCCATTTTTGAAGGTCGTGCCCATTGGGACTTTTGATCAGGTGATCATAAACTTAAACCAAAAATATCCAATTTTTAGACCATTTCACTGAAACCACTTTTCCATAAGATCTCCATTATTGCATATGTTATCATATGTTTAGGAGGGGAAGACATAACAACAGAATAAATAACATCCAAAGTACATTAACACAAATTCTTAATATCAATCCAATAATAATAAATAATGATATTTATTTTATTAATTATATCTACATTATTGCCATGTATTTTATTTTAAATTATCATCGCAAAATTGCTGAGAGAAAGATAAATACATTACTAGGCCCAAAGAGTTTTCCATTTATTCAAAGTGTCTATTATTTTCTTCGTCAGAATTATGAAAGTAATAATAGATAGTAATAATAGAAGAGATATTTATTCAAAAATTAATCATCACCAACATTGCATTATTCAAAATAATAAAATGTTGATAAATTATCTTATATAATGAATCATAAAACATTTTTTCGATTTTTCGGATACTATTATTAAACTGACGGAAGATTATTCATCTCCATTCAAGTTTTGGCTGGGCAATAAATTAGTAATTGGAATATATGAATTAGATCAAATGTAGATAAAATGATAGCGTTTATATGTTTCATTATATATTTATGAATGATTTAAAACTATGTTTATTTAGAAAGACAATATGTATCTATTCCGAAAAAATAATAATTTTTTATATCTTCAAAAACATATCATTGATCTAACTGAAATAATTTTTTAAAGTTAATTTTATCTAAATATAATATGTTAACTATCTAGATGACAGAAACAGATATACATTTAAAATATTTAAAAATAATTCACATAACACAACTTTTGCGTATAACATAACTTTTGCAGGTATTCTTACACAATAGTGTGGTTAAAAGGAAAATGTATATAAACTTTTGAATCAATAGGCAAAAGTTTATTATAAAACATTTACATAAAAGAAAATCAATTAATTGATTCTTGCATAATAAATTTACGAAATTTATCGAAATAACCATTTTTAGACTATTTAACTATAAATTACTCGAAAACCTGACATGCTGGGGTAATTCTGCTCCAGATTCATTTTCAGCGTTAAAAAATCTATCAAATTTACCTACTCTGATTTTTATAACTGACCCTCGCAAGTCTCTGTAATTAATTGATCAATATTTGTCGAATAATCTTTAATTTTGATGGAAGTGAATTAGAAAAAATTGGATTAAATGGAAATTTGTAATATTAATATTACGTAAGTCTTTTGATATATTCAGAGTATACTTTGCTAATTCTAATTCTGCTATTCGTAAATTACACAATTCGTAAATTACACAATTTCTTTAAATACTTTTAAAAATTTTATCTTTAAACAGGATTTAATATATGATTTAATTTACAAATAATACACACAAAAATTATACTATATTATATTTAATATATATCTTTTTCTTTATCTCCTACGAAATTGTTGATTTCTTTTTAATTTTATGATAACAAATATAGTATACAGATGTTTTATAATAAATAAAAATACTTGGCCTTATCATATATAGTATATTCAGATATTTTGATATTTGTTTAAAGAAAGCGATTTTATTTCCCTTAATGCAATTTCTTCTAATTTATTAGTCAACACCAAAGATTCTTCGACGAATGTATTAATAAACTTTTATAATGTTAAAATATTAAAATTCGGTGATAATGCTTTTCGATTATTATTTCACATAGACACTGAAATAAATATTATAAGAAGAGTACAGTAAATATTATATTTCCTTATTTTTATTTATTTTTTTTGTATTATATACATATATGTTTTCTTATTTTTCTTTATTTACTATACTCTTCTTATATAAAAATCTTAAAGCTATATCGCCAATTTTTAATATTTTAATATAACGAAAATTTTTTGTTTTGTCGAGCAATCTTTAATATTGACAAATAAATTAGAGAAAATTATGCATACACACAAATACACCACATACATGCATATTTGTAATCTCGAATACATCTCCAGCGTATGTGAATCTAATTGTCCGTTTTGAACATCAGTAACAAAATATATCTGTCCATTTCTGAAGGTCGTGCTTATTGGGACTTTTGTTCAGGAGATCATAAACTAAAACCAAAAATATCCAACTTTTAAACGATTTCACTGAAACCACTTTTCCATAATATTGTGCGGGGTGCTTTACTTTCTAATAAAAAAGAAGCATCTCCATTATTGCATATGTTACCATATGTTTAGGAGGAGAAGACAACAACAGAATAAATAACATCCGCAAAGTATAAATTCTTCTATTGTCAATTCAATAATAGTAAATAATAATATTTATTTTATTAATTATATTGGCATTTATTGCCATGTATTTTATCTTAAATTATCGCAAAATTGCTGCGAGAAATAAATACATTATTAGGCTCATCAATTAATTGATTTCCTTTTATGTAAATGTTTTATAATAAACTTTTGCCTATTGATTCAAAAGTTTATATACATTTTCCTTTTAACCACACTATTGTGTAAGATTACCTGCAAAAGTTATGTTATACGCAAAAGTTGTGTTATGTGAATTATTTTTAAATATTTTAAATGTATGTCTGTTTCTGTCATCTAGATAGTTAACATATTATATTTAGATAAAATTAACTTTAAAAAATTATTTCAGTTAGATCAATGATAAGTTATTTTAAAGATATAAATATTGATATTTATTTGGAATAGATACAAATTGTCTTTCTAAATAAACATGAATTTAAATCATTCATGAATATATAATGAAGCACATAAACGCTATCCTTTTATCTGCATTTGATCTAGTTCATATTCCAATTACTAACTTATTGCCCAGCCGAAACTTGAATGGAGATGAGAATAATCTTTCGTCAATTTAATAATAATATCCGAAAAATCTAAAAAATGTTTTATGATTCATTATATAAGATAATTTATCATCATTTTATTATTCTTAATGCAATGCGGGGGATAATTAATTTTTGAATAAATATCTCTTCTATCATTACTATTTATTACTACTTTTAGAATTCTGACGAAGAAAATAAAACACTTTGAATAAATGGAAAATTTTTTGAGCCTAATAATGTATTTATTTCTCGCAGCAATTTTGCGATAATTTAAGATAAAATACATGGCAATAAATGCCAATATAATTAATAAAATAAATATTATTATTTACTATTATTGAATTGATAATAGAAGAATTTATACTTTGCGGATGTTATTTATTCTGTTGTTGTCTTCTCCTCCTAAACATATGGTAACATATGCAATAATGGAGATGCTTCTTTTTTATTAGAAAGTAAAGCACCCCGCACAATATTATGGAAAAGTGGTTTCAGTGAAATCGTTTAAAAGTTGGATATTTTTGGTTTTAGTTTATGATCTCCTGAACAAAAGTCCCAATAAGCACGACCTTCAGAAATGGACAGATATATTTTGTTACTGATGTTCAAAACGGACAATTAGATTCACATACGCTGGAGATGTATTCGAGATTACAAATATGCATGTATGTGGTGTATTTGTGTGTATGCATAATTTTCTCTAATTTATTTGTCAATATTAAAGATTGCTCGACAAAACAAAAAATTTTCGTTATATTAAAATATTAAAAATTGGCGATATAGCTTTAAGATTTTTATATAAGAAGAGTATAGTAAATAAAGAAAAATAAGAAAACATATATGTATATAATACAAAAAAAATAAATAAAAATAAGGAAATATAATATTTACTGTACTCTTCTTATAATATTTATTTCAGTGTCTATGTGAAATAATAATCGAAAAGCATTATCACCGAATTTTAATATTTTAACATTATAAAAGTTTATTAATACATTCGTCGAAGAATCTTTGGTGTTGACTAATAAATTAGAAGAAATTGCATTAAGGGAAATAAAATCGCTTTCTTTAAACAAATATCAAAATATCTGAATATACTATATATGATAAGGCCAAGTATTTTTATTTATTATAAAACATCTGTATACTATATTTGTTATCATAAAATTAAAAAGAAATCAACAATTTCGTAGGAGATAAAGAAAAAGATATATATTAAATATAATATAGTATAATTTTTGTGTGTATTATTTGTAAATTAAATCATATATTAAATCCTGTTTAAAGATAAAATTTTTAAAAGTATTTAAAGAAATTGTGTAATTTACGAATTGTGTAATTTACGAATAGCAGAATTAGAATTAGCAAAGTATACTCTGAATATATCAAAAGACTTACGTAATATTAATATTACAAATTTCCATTTAATCCAATTTTTTCTAATTCACTTCTATCAAAATTAAAGATTATTCGACAAATATTGATCAATTAATTACAGAGGCTTGCGAGGGTCAGTTATAAAAATCAGAGTAGGTAAATTTGATAGATTTTTTAACGCTGAAAATGAATCTGGAGCAGAATTACCCCAGCATGTCAGGTTTTCGAGTAATTTATAGTTAAATAGTCTAAAAATGGTTATTTCGGTAAATGCATAAATGCAATTTCGTAAATTTATTATGCAAGAATCTAATTTTTTCAAATATTTCTGCCAACAGCATCGTATAGAACTAGTCTTCACCTTTCAAATCCATTTCCAGTGTAGGCCACCAATCTTCTGGTTCAGAGGACGAGCGCTCCCGTCTTCAGTCGAGCGCACTCGGCATCCGGATCTGTCTGTTTCTTAGACCACATAGAATGAGTCCTCGATGACGAACGATCAGTTTTTCTTAAGGCTCTGCAACCACTGCTTTGATTGCGCTTTTCGAACAGCCATTATCACAGCTCCGATCAAATAGTCGTTTTCATGTCTCCCGCTGACTAAATTGTTCCCGTCAACCTGTCGTGAACCTGTCGTGAACATAAATATTATAAGAATTAGAAAATCAGAAAAAACTAAAAAAAGAGTACATATATAATACACAATGTGGGCAATTCTTTGGAGCTAAAATTGCTCAATGGAGTGCCGGAATACGCTCCGAAAGGTGCATCGGGAGTTAGGAGAATAAGAATAAGAGTCGAATGGAGCAGGAGTCGAGAATCGAATCCACAAAGTAGTACAGTTCATTATTTATTGCTCACAATCAAAATTCGTCTTAGTTGACGTTTTACAGTTTCACTTAGATTCTCCCGTCGTTAGCAGTAGCGGCGAAGGAATCGCCAGCTTCTAGCACCAGCCATCGCGCGTCATATATTTCACAATTCCCCTCAAAATCCTCTCTCGGTATGTGTGACTCGGATGCTAAATTTTTACGATAACCGCTCGATGGAATCGTGATTCAGTCAATTAAGATTTATCGCGGGCTACTACTTGAACGTGCGACTACTGATCTTGTTGAAAAGTTGAGCAGAATCTGATTGCGGAGAAAGGTACCTTTCCCCTGCTGCTACAGGGATCGATCGGGTTATCGATCCTGACCAATCGTCGCTCACTATGCAAAATCGTACAATATTATGCCGGCCAGGATCCTGCGAGACGATGACCGTGCGTGAAGGCCGATGCTGATTTTCGCACGAACTACCGATGGTGCCATCGATTCAGATCGACGGGTTCGAGAAACTTGATTTAACGGCTGGTGAAATCCCCGACACACAAAAATATGTAAAAATAAGAAAATATATATATAATATATAAAATATATAATATATATGTAAAAATAATATTGAAACATATTGATATTAAAAATATTAGTAGAAATTTAATAATTTTAAATTCGTCATATTGTGTAAAGGTGTAATAAAAATAAAATATACAACTACAGGAATACAAGGAATAATAAATATACATATATAAGTATGTTATAAAAGCTGCTTCTTTCAAAATTATGTTATTATGTAAATTGTAATTATAGAAGTAATTTTATTATGTGTAAATTATAGTTATAGAAATAATTTTAAACTTTATTTTATTAAAAATATCTTACCAGGAGTTATGACTAATCCTTTGCCTAATATTGGTTTGATCTAGTTCATATTCCAATTACTAACTTATTGCCCAGCCGAAACTTCAATGGGGATGAGAATAAATATCTTCCGTCAATTTAATAATAACATCCGAAAAATCTAAAAAATATTTTATGATTCATTAAATAAGATAATTTATCAATATCTTATTATTTTGAATTAATGCAATGTTAGTAATAATTAATTTTTTAATAAATATCTCTTCATTATTACTTTCAGAATTCTGACGATGAAAATAATAAGCACTTTCAATAAATGGAAAACTTTTTGAGCCTGATAATGTATTTATCTTTCTCACAGCAATTTTGTGTGCGATGATAATTTAAACTAAATAGAGATACTACTTACCTTATCGAAGAGTATGGGTATTTGCTGTTACTTTATACTTGAATTGTCACGAGTCGCGGTTACTGAAATCGGATGCAATATACTTAACATACTCAAAAGTAACTGATTTATATAGTATTTAATTAGAAAGAGAGAGATGTAATAATTCTGACCCGAGCACGTCGTGCTTTGCTTTTTAAATTTTTTCTTCCGCTGCTTACTCAACAGCTTCCGACAACATGACCGTATCTTATTTGTCCTTAAGCACATCTTGCTTCATATTGTTATATCTTTCTTTTTCTTATATTTAAGTTTAATATTTTGTAACGCGTGGTCTTTCTTGCTCTTTAATTCATTTCATGATTTCTTTTTTGATTTTTCGTAATCTTTTCTGATATATTTTTAATGTTTAATATTATGAAATTAATCGCGTGTGTGAGTATGTATGTGTGTACAGATTATTCAAATCTTTTTTAAAATGTAATAAATATGCAATAAAAATAATAATCAAATCTTATTTCTTGTTCTCTCTCTCTCTCTCTTTCTCTCTCTCGTTCTCTCTATCTCTCTCTTTTCTTTTCTAGAATTATATATTATATAAAGATTGCATATGTACATATCTTATATGTAATTTTTTTATATATTTACACGTTGTAGTATTGGTATATATGTATAGATAAACCGCAACATATGTATTTATTTATCTATCTATAATGCATGTGTATAGAACATATTATTTTTATAGTATAAGAAAACTCTTTCTTTAATAAAAAAAAAAGTAATATTCATTACATAAATTAAACTGTAAGCGAGTATGAGCAGTTGTTCTCGATACATCTGTTAATCAGATATCAAAACAAGGAGATAATTTGAACGTAAGATTAAATTATATAATAAAATAAAAAATTATATAATAAAATAATAAAAATGTTTTATTGTAAACTTAATGAAAAATAACTATAAGAAATTAGGCTCTGTATATTGAAAATATAAACTTAAATTTAAACTTAAATTAAGTTTTCGTTGAAACTTTATTTGTGTGCACAGGGCACAAAATTTTGCGCGTTTGGCTCTGAAGGCCCGTTTAAATTTAAGTTTATATTTTCAATATACAGAGCCTAATTTCTTATAGTTATTTTAAAATCACGCCGGCGGAAGATGGCGTTATTCCTTAATTTAATATTCATTTGTAGGCGACCGAGAAGTATCGAGTTGAAGGGTCTGAATAGCTCAGTGGTAAGAGCAGTCGCCCGGCAAGCGAAAGACTCGGGTTCGATTCCCGATTCAGCGACTTTCGGCTCGATATTTTTCGTATGATAATGAAATACAACAATAAAATTCGCGTAAAACGATACAAGTATAAAAATTTGTGTGTGTGTGGTCAGCTCACACACAGATAAACTCAAAATGCACATATATAAGTGATATTATGCGTAAGGTTCTGTTTTGAATTGTCATGAATTATAAATCATATAAAAAGATTTTTACTATTTGAGATCCTTTAATTTTGACTTTTGCATATATTATTACGTTATCAATTAATATACATCTCATATATCGTATAAATTATATATCAAAAAAATGTCAACATATAAATTATATATCCAAATCATCTATATATCATATAAATTTATATCAAAATGCATATATATAAGTGATATTATGCGTAAGGTTCTGTTTTGAATTGTCATGAATTATAAATCATATAAAAAGATTTTTACTATTTGAGATCCTTTAATTTTGACTTTTGCATATATTATTACGTTATCAATTAATATGTCAATTATACTTTGACTTATATATAACTATTAATGTATGTTAGCTGATTGAAAAATATTCAAACAAAACCTACATCGCCAAAAAATATGAAGAAGATTATATTCTATCTTATAATAGACTATTACTACTTTCAGAATTCTGACGAAGAAAATAATAGATACTTTGAATAAATGGAAAACTTTTTGAGCTTAGTAATGTATTTATCTTTCTCGCAGCAATTTTGTGATGATAATTTAAGATAAAATACATGGCAATAAATGCCAATATAATTAATAAAATAAATATCATTATTTACTATTATTGGATTGATAATAAGAATTTGTGTTAATATATTTTGCGGATGTTATTTATTCTGTTGTTGTATCTTTCCCTCCTAAACATATGATAACATATGCAATAATGAAGATGCTTCTTTCAGATTCAAAGGTAAAGCACCCTGCACAAATCTTATGGAAAAGTGATTTCAGTGAAATCGTCTAAAAAGTGGATTTTTAGTTTTAGTTTATGATCTCCTGATCAAAAGTCCCAATGGACACAACCTTTACAAATGGACAGATTTTTTGATACTGATGTTCAAAACGGACAATTAGATTCACGGTACGCTGGATATGTATTCGACATTACAAATATGCGTATATATGTGATGTGTTCGCGTGTATGCGTAGTTTTCTCTATTTATTTATTTTTAATAATTTATTTGTCAATATTAAAGATTGTTCGACAGAACAAAAAATTTTCGTAATAATAAAATATTAAAATTTGGTGCTATGGTTTTTCGATTTTTACTCCATGTATAAGAGTATAGCAAAAAAAGAAAAATGAGAAAACATATGTATATATATATATAGTATATATCTTTTAAACTTCATGTTTTGCAATATTATTTAAATATTTAAATTTTAATTAACATATATATATATATATATATATATATATATATATATATATATGTGTGTGTGTGTTAATTAAAATTTAAATATTTAAATAATATTGCAAAACATGAAGTTTAAAAGATCCATATAATAAATTATAAAAGGAAATTTATTTCTATTATAAAAAAAAATTCTATCGAAATTTGTATCTACTTTTAATCATCTAATGAATATAATATGTAAAAATCGCATTATATATATATATATAAAAGGAAAAAGCAGGTCATTGTAATGCTTGAAAAATCGCTCGATGACCAATTAAATGACGATTACACAGAAAATACAAAAAAATACTGTCGGTTTACAATTCCACGATTCGCTCAATATATTGATGGTTACGTTGAACGCAACAACGCTGTATCAAACTGAATGACGCAAAAGAGGTCTTCAAATACAATCCGGTGCAAGCGATGCAGCAGCTGCGTACTTGTGGTGTTCTGGAGATCATCAGGATCTCGGTCATAGGATTGCCGAGCTAACGAATACACAGTGACTTCTTCTAGAGGTATTACTCTCTCTGTAGATTTAAGGAGATACAACGAGATGATCTGAAGGAAACTTGTCGACGTATACTGGCCAGGTATATCAATGATGAGGACAAGTTCAAGTTTGGCCAGACTAAAGTGCCCTTTCGAGCTGGCCAAGTATCGTACTTAGAAAAACTACGAAGAGAGACGGATGCCTACGTAATGATCTAGAAAACGACGCGCAATCTACTGTAACAGGTACACGAAGATCCGTTGGTCGATCTTCTGCAGCAACAGCACCGATCGGGAATCGAACCCGAGTCTTTCATTTTCCAGGCAACTGCTTTTAACCACTGGACTATCAGACCTCACACCTAATGCCGCTACTTAATATCTATAAAAATAATTTATGTTAATAATATATAAATAATATAATAAGATATTACTAATATTAATGGGATATACATATTTTATTTTTAACGATGATTATATTAAAGACTGACAAAATATTTGATGAATATTATATATTCAACAGACATCAAATTCAATGAATCATTTCGGTATTAAATAAAAAGGTGTCATGATAGAATGACCGTTATAATAGTAAAAGCTTTATTTGATATATTCATTCTTCATTTTTATGAATATATAATTTTTCTAAAGTTTTATATTTCTATTCCTATATATAATATGAAAAATGATAACACCGACTTTATTAAATGAAATATCTTATTATATTATTTATATATTATTAATAATATAATATATATTAATTCTAATATATTATATTTATATATTTATATTATATTTATATTATTTATATTTATATTTATATTTATATATTTTATATATATATATATATAAATAATATATATATTATATATTATATTAATATATTATATTCATATTACTTATCTTTGTATTATCTTAATTTATTTATGTTTATAGTAACTTATGCTATATTTATATCATATATATTTATAGTATAACTTATTATTTCCTTTTTAGCCACAAAGTATAATCTTTTGCAAACTTTAATTTCAAAATGTTGCCGGTTTCTTTTTGAACAAGAATAGTTGCACGAATATAGATGTGATGCAGTTAGTTATTACTAGAGACCTATTATAGGTCTCTAGTTATTACTACCCCTAAATGCGATCACCACTTCAGCTAAAAAGAACAAACCTAGGGACTTTAAAAATATATGACCAAAGAATACTCAGAATATAGAGAGTCGAAAAGTGACATTTGAATGTTCAGCGACTCCTCTGATTGGTCAATCTAGTAAAAACCTCAAACATCGATGTGTGGACAAATGAAATGTTTCTAAACTGAATCGGCTTTATATTCCTAAAGTATGGTTTCAATTTCTCCGGTGATGTTTACTATCTTGCAATTGGGCCATATCTTGTGACCATATACATTCGTACGCCATCAACGCCATTTCGGAAGGGGAAGATTATCTAAGGAGCAGTTGATATTCGTAAATTTGTTTGGATTAAAGGATGGGCGAGGATTTTAACGGAGGTGAGTAGTTTGGAAAATCACATGTTTCACAGTCGAGATATTATCGAGATGATATTATATAGCATTATTAAATAGCCGGTGAACGGATATGTTTATGGATGTAATGGTCAAACAACCAGGCTAGTAAACACAATTTGAAGGATTCCTTTCACATAGCATTTTGAGATAACGACCTTCTCTTTATCTTATTCAGATATGAGATTTACTTGAAAAACTTTGCCTTCGTATTTTTTATATTATAACAGATGAATTAAAATATGGGAACTTCCACAGGAGCAGATATATTATTTTAATAAAGTGATATTGTCCTCCTTAATGTTTTATTGATTAATGTTTTATTGAATATTAATGTTTTATTGATTAATGTTTTATTGAATATTATTAAAATATTTTTTCATCTCAAGAGATGTATGTAATAGATAGATACAGTTAAATCACAAGTGGATTTAATTAAATATGTATTTATTGTTACATAATTAGATGATATTGCAATATGTTTTATTCTTAGATCGTGATAGACAGGACCGAGATAAAGATAGAGATCGAGATAGGGATCGTGACAGGAGGCACCGATCACGTAGCAGAGATCGTAGAAAGCGATCACGTTCTCGCTCCAAGGATCGTAGAGATAGAAAGAGGAGTAGCTCGCCCAAGAAAAGTCGTAGCTCCAGAAGAAGAAAACCTTCTCTATATTGGGACGTGCCACCGCCTGGTTTTGAACATATTACTCCTTTGCAGGTAAGATTTTTTGTGTGTGTTATTCAGATTTGTTTAACTTTAAATATTATATTTACACATGTATATCTTTTATCTTTACAGTACAAAGCTATGCAAGCTGCTGGACAAATACCTGCAAATATTGTAGCAGATACACCACAGGCAGCTGTACCTGTAGTTGGTAGCACCATAACTCGTCAGGCTCGAAGGCTTTATGTAGGAAACATTCCATTCGGAGTCACTGAAGAGGAAATGATGGAGTTCTTCAATCAACAGATGCATCTGTCTGGACTTGCACAAGCTGCTGGAAATCCAGTATTGGCGTGTCAAATTAATTTAGACAAAAATTTCGCATTTTTGGAGGTATAACACTAACTTATACACACATATACAGGATGTAATTTTTTATATCATTTTTTTTTATAAATCATTGAAAGTATAGTATAATATCGTCAATTTTGATCTAAGCATAATAGGAATATTCTTTTTAACTTTTTTCCTTTTAAATACAGTTCCGATCAATAGATGAAACTACGCAAGCCATGGCGTTTGATGGCATAAATTTTAAAGGACAGAGTTTAAAGATAAGAAGGCCACACGATTACCAGCCAATGCCGGGGATGACCGATAATCCAAGCATGAACGTGCCAGGTACGGTTCCCGGTATGTTCTAACATACATTTCCTTATTATTCAATATACTCGCGATCGGGTCACATTTAAATAATCTGTCACGCTTATCTTAATTCTGTGTATATATTTTTATTTTAGATTCGCCACACAAGATCTTCATTGGTGGTTTACCAAATTATTTGAACGAGGAACAGGTATGCATGGCAAAACCATGAAATAATTTTATCTATTGCACATCTTTGAATGCAATTTTTTTCTTCATTGATAATTATTCTAATCAATCATATTAGTTTGCCAAATGACATTGCTCTATCAGATATTATATTTATCAAGAAAGGACTTGACTTCAATGATCAATGAAAAATTGCATTCCACGATATCACAACGATACAGGGCTATATATATAGCACGGGAGGCATGTGCATATGCTAACCCTGTCGCGTTGTATGTTACCCTCAAAGGACTAAATTATAATATAGGTATTTAGCTATTTAGCGGTGAGTGCACTCACACATACATACACACGACTGGGAACCCTCGTCTTACTCGAGTTCAACAGAGGTATGTATGCGTTTCCATCAAGATATTTCGGCGTCGATTAGGCTCCTTATTAGATAGAGATGTATAATTCAGAACGTGACTTTGTATTATTTTTTTCATATTTTTTTTTTTACACTCGGGCAGTCCGCTTCTCGTATTTTTCTACGAAACCTCTTCTTATCCTTCGCATCGTCGCTCCAATGTGGCATATGTTGCTTAGTTTAGGGAAGTATTAGTGGCGTTACAGCATTTAGGTGGTATGCAGTCATCGACGATCATCCTTCTCTCTCTTACAGCCTTTCTAGGCGTTGCGGACCCAGTCCATCACGAAGATACGAATTTCTAGGCTATTTTTTTAGGAGAGCCAACAGGGAAGGGAGGGAGGGAAGAATTTGTCTTGACTACGTTCGGAAATTAACCGAAGAAAATAAACGATCATTCATGTTTCGAATCGTATGGAGTAAAGATAAGCAGGATATAGAAATACTTGGTGACATTTTGAAACAAGTTCCTCTAAAGTTTTTTATGTCCTTGGATATTTTTCCACACTTTGAAATTTTACAGACTCGTCCTCTCGTGCAGCAATGATACATGTTGCAAAGGATCTCTTTTTAGGTCTGCAAGAAAAGCATAAAGATCAACATTTTTATATATAGCAGAATTTTTTTTTCCTTTTCTTTCTTTTTGGGATTACAGGGTCAACACATAATTTTATGTGCATCTGGTAACAGCTCCAAGTTCTCCGGTATATATTCTTTTCAGGAATACTTCTTTTCCTCTTTTGCAGCTGTTCTTTTTTACAGGCTTTTCAGGCTTTACGTGCTGCACGTCTCGTCTTGTGCCTCGTTACGTTTACAGGTCACCGCGAACGAATGACTATTGAATATATCAATGCATTGAAAACTTCTTGAGCAAAAATAAGAATGCAAAGAAAGACGTAAATAATTAAAGAAGTAATAATAGAAATAGTAATAGTAAAAGAATAAAAAAAGAAACAGCTATCTTTCATTGGATGATTTAATCGAATAGAATGTAACGGTATTCTTACAAATTATGCTTAAATTCGTAAGAGAAGTAAAAAAAAAAAGAAAAAAACGTATCATCTCATTATATAGTAAACTGTGGACTGATACCAGTACCCTTTCTCCCCATTTCTTAGCTTAGGGTCGTGCCGATCAAAAGCATTCGCTTACCACTACCACTACTTCTACCACTACTTCTACCACTACTACTACTACTACCGAACATGACAAAATACCACACTGCCTGGAGAGAGGCTAGCCCAGTCCCTCGAGGCAAGTACTTATACCATTCTCATGCCTTCGTACATTGGATTATGCGACGATTTTGTAGACCCCCTTCCTCGATGTGTTGTCGGTTCTCCTGTGCCAATGGTGCGTCCTCTGATTCATTAATTTTACATTGATAAAAGCATATTGCTCTACTAAATTGCTAGGTGATTAGCAACTTTGAGACGTAGAATCAATTTTACGACGACAGAAAGGAAAAATGTAATTCCTCTTCGAGAGCAGCATGCTGTTATCTAAAGTTTTATGTTTTCAGTTCCTTAGTTCGTCGACATATATGTAAGTATAACAATATAATGTATATATTATAATAAAAAATATGAATATCAAAGTCAAAGATTTTGTGTTTGAAATAACAAATGATATAAAGAGCGTGACGCCGAAGCGCAATCAAGTGGAAATTATTTCCTCTGGCACGGAGGCGATGTGTGTAAGGAGTTATTACCGAGGAGAGATACGCAAGCATATTTATGCATTTATATTTCATTTTTCTTATATTGAGACGATGCAACTTTCTTCTAAAATTCTTTTGGAAATCGCAGGTTCAATTAAATATCTTGTTATTAATCCGAAAAGTTACTTTAATGTATTTGAGAAATTTATTTTAATATTAATAAATTTTGATTATAAATTTTATATATTTACTTTACTTCATAAAAATGCAGGATCTTCAATTATAATATGTGAGAAAGTTCAAATATGATATATGAAAGTTCCCAGATTTAAAAAAAATATAAATGTCTTTTAAATATATAATTCATAATTTTTGATATCTTTAGATAATTTAACTATAGATTTTTTACAATTAATTATAATATCAGAGTTGCATAGTCTATACTTGATAGATTTGAAGATTGTGTTATGCGAATGGAAAAGTAATAATTTCATGATAATACAGGTGAAAGAATTATTGATGAGCTTTGGACAACTGAGGGCGTTCAATTTAGTAAAGGATTCCGCTACTGGTCTCTCCAAGGGGTATGCCTTCTGCGAATATGTGGATGTCTCGATGACCGACCAGGCGATCGCCGGGTTGAATGGGATGCAGTTGGGTGATAAGAAATTAATTGTGCAACGCGCCAGCGTAGGTGCTAAGAATCCCATGATAGGCGCACAAGCTCCAGTACAAATTCAAGTGCCTGGTTTATCGATGGTTGGCACGAGCGGACCTGCGACCGAAGTAAATTTTGCTGAGATATTCGAATAAACTTAAATTACTTAAAATCATTAAACTACAATTTAACGATTTAAACAATCGTATGACATTTTTTAGGTGCTTTGTTTGCTCAATATGGTCACACCGGAAGAATTAATGGAAGAAGAAGAGTATGAGGATATTCTTGAGGATATTAAAGAAGAATGTAACAAATATGGTGTCGTGCGATCAGTGGAAATCCCACGACCTATCGAAGGTGTCGATGTACCCGGATGTGGAAAGGTATATTTAATATTGCAATGTATGCCTGTGTGCATATTACTTATCTTTTTACTTTGTTACAGGTATTTGTTGAATTCAATAGCGTGATTGATTGTCAAAAGGCGCAGCAGACTCTCACAGGACGAAAGTTTAATAATCGCGTTGTAGTCACGTCTTACTTTGATCCCGACAAGTATCATCGTAGAGAATTCTAAGATGATTCTCTTTTTCATACCGTTTAATAATTATATATAATATGCAATGTATATGTGAATTTGAATTATCTAAACGTACCCCGAAGAATTAACAATTACTAGTTAATAAACAACGATGAAACAATAACAGGTATTCAAGTGTAAGTGATTAAAATGATCGCAATTGAAAACATCGATATACATCATCAATTCAAGGCTTCTCTCGCACTTTGAATACATAACATGAATATGTATAATAAATTTGGTCATTAATATACATATTGACAATGTGTGATACCTCATACACTTGTATATCGCTAAGAGAATAATTCTAATAAATCAGGAAATAATTATCTCAAAAATAATAAAGCAGGAACATAACTGTTTCTGCAAAAAATATGTTATTTATAAAATTTTGATTTACATAATTTATAATACAAATTATATTTGAAGTGTATAAGTAAAGATTCTTTTTAACAAATTTGTTAAAAATTAATTCAATTTTCAAGTTATAACGAATTGATAGAAGTAGTTCTCCAGTATAGATTATGAATTTTTGTAATGGCGTGTAAAGTTCATTGAGCAGTAACATGCCAAAATGTAACAACTATATCAGGTATAGTCATACCTTTTAAAAAATAATTTAACAAATGTTTATATCTTGTTTTTGTGTTCATTACACATTTTTTACTTCATTACTGTTATCGATATTGTAATAATAACTGCTTTATTATCTTTTAATCTCTCAAAATTTTACCAAGAATATTCACATTAGAACTATTTGATGTTGTTCAGAAAGCAACAGAAAGATTTGCAATTCATTTTTTATGCAATCTATTACAATTTATATGCTCCATCACCTGCACATCCAACGTAAGATTTATTAATAAATGTATATGAAAATAATTGAATATCGCATTAAAAAATAATTATTATTTAACAGTTTAATAGCATGATAAATTGTTACTATTATGTAGTATCGACATTTTGCGAGAATTTTCACTTTCGAAGACTGCTTGAGTGGTTCTCAAATTGTCCTTCATGACAAGAAAGTATTATAATAATTTATTTAAAAAATCAGTAGCGTTGCTGTTTCATAAAATTTTATATGACAAGAGAGAGACTGCAAAAAAGTTTGAGAAATATTACACCACGCGCGCACAACGTTTGCTATAACTAAATAGTAAAAAATATTGTGTGATAGATTCAATTGGAAATTTAAAAAAATATATTTATACTTTTTGGAATATTTACAACAAACATTGCATGTGCATTATCTAAGAAAGCCACACAGAGGTTTTGTTCGGCCGAGTTTATCTTCCTCCTCTAATGTTTTCTTAAGAGCTTCATTTAATTTAAGACCGATGTCCTTTCCTACCTGTGAAATCAAAATCGAAAATTTAGATTTAAAAACAAATTACCATATTACAATCAAATTTTCGTATTATTTTTTTGCATTCCTATCATGTAGCATACAGAATGAGAAAGCAGTGCAAGAGAATAGTAAAAAATATTGTATGTGATAGATGAAATTAGGAATTTAAAAATATATATTTATACTTTTTGGAATATTCATAACATAAATAATAGGAAAATAGAGAATAAACAATGCAAAGGTTTGATTTGCAATTTTAACCATATATAAAAACATTTAAAGATTGTTATTACCTCCAACATCTTAATTAAGGTAGTAGGCAACAAGCTCCCATATCCCTGCTTGACCATAGACGTCACTTTGCCGTTCGGCATCACAGACATAATGAGATTAACCGCACTGCACGATTCTTCTTCTAATGTTGGATCTATCACAAAATTGTCACCAATCTGTTGAAACAAGGAAATATTTTCCAGTCAAAATGTTAATTTTTGTATTAATTACATATCAAATTTTTGTGCTGTTGATTATAAAATATATATACAATTAAAACTATAAAAATGAAAGAAAAAAAGATGTTAATAGTGTCATTTTTTTAATAGAAATATCTCATATTTGAAGAGAATTTTCACATCTAATTTTTTAGATAAATAGAGAAAAAAATAGCTTAATGCTATATTAATATTTTTAATGCTATAAAAATATTAATATATCATTAAAATTGCTTTAAAAATATTTTTAAGGATTAACATATACCTTGCATACTGTTACTATCGATGGATATGTCGTAATATCGAGTTTAATACAATCGTAAGGATCGTCTGAGACCTGAATATCTGGTTCCCCACCATCGAGCGTTGCTGCAATTACTTTTGGAATTTCAGTATTGTACAATGCTGCTTTCACCGCAGCACCGACAGCGTCAAACAGATTTCCACCACATTGAAGAATCTGAGGAGACAAAAGATGACAGTGTGGACTTTTAAGCAGCATTCTATCATTTGATAACACTTACCAAAATGTCCACGTACATTTTCCAACATTTCTTATGAGGTATTATACACAATTGTCTTAAGTCAAAGGCATCTGGTGTCTGATAAGCCATGGAAAGAACATTGCTTATTTCGGTCGCTAAATCATCTCCGCCTTTGCCTTCAAATGCTGGTGTGGCATTAGCTGAACTGTGGAGAAGAGATGATAAAAATATGACATTCACAAATATGATTTTATAATTGAAAATCCAAATCTACTAGATATACCAATCTACAAAAAAGTCCAGTTTGCCTTCATCTGGTTTTTCAGCATATGGTGTGTCAATTTCCAATTTCACGCCAACTAATACATCTGTAATATTGCCAATGCGAAGTCTTGCTGATCCATGTGCATGTGGCATCAGTCTAGTTTCGATCTCGATGGAACGATATTGGCACCTAGATCGACCATCATTTCTCAGATCAAGCTGAAATATGAATTAATAAATTCAATTATTGCACATTGGAAGAGTAAATAAATAATTAGGAAATAAATAAATAAAATATATCAAAATAAAATATAAACTTAATTATATATATATATATATATATATATATATATATATATATATATATATACATATATATATATATATATATATATATATATATATATATATATATATATATATATATACATATATATATATATATATATATATATATATATATATATATATATATATACACACACATATATATATATATATATATATATATATATATATCAGAGTTGGGAAGTAACGCGTTACTTGTAACATCGTTACCATTACCGTTACCGTTACTTTTTTCCATAGACCTTATAAGTATGGACTGGCAATTGCCTATAGTTTCTGTAGAGAAGCAGTGTCCGGAGGAGGTTAGAGAGAGAAAAACATACTTTTTAGTACTTCTCTCTCTACAAGTGTCCGGACACTTGTAGAAACGTATTGCCAGTCCATATCTGTAAGGTCTATGCTTTTTTCTGTCTGTAACGGTAACGAATTTACCGTTACTTTTATCGTTACTTTAATTCTGTAATCCTGGATAGTATCCCCTTAGTAATTGAAAAATCTATTCCTATTACAAAACAGTTTGCAAATATTTTGGAAAATTATATACATGCATGATGTTTTTCTCTGTATTCATAAATCTAAAATTTCTAAATTACAATAAATGAAAAATTGAATATGAAGAACATCAATGATGGAATAATTTATAATTATCGAATATATAAAAGTAATAATTATATTTTAAAATCAATTATAATAAATACTATAAAATAATAATTATATTTTAAAATAAATTAATTTAATTTTTGTATTATAAAAAGTAATGAAAAAATAACGAATCGTTACTTTCTAGTAACGGTAACGAGTTACTTTTCAAAATTAGTAACGAGTAACGGTAACGAGTTACTTTTTTGAAGTAACATTCCCAACTCTGAATATATACAGGGTGTTTCTAAAACTGTCGGAGATTTTAAGGGCGTATTCTAGGGGTCCAAATAAGAAAAAAAGTTCATATAAACATGGGTCCAAAAATGCTTTTCCTCCGAGTTATAGCCCCTTAAAGTTGAGGGAAAAAATCGAAAAATGTATTGTAACTCTCGGAGACTTTTTCATAGAACGTTAAAGTTTTGCATAGCGTAATAATTAATAATGAGCTTTATTTTTATGTGGTTTTTTTCGATTTTTTCCCTCAACTTTAGGGGGCTATAACTCGGAGGAAAAGCATTTTTGGACCCATGTTTATATGAACTTTTTTTTTTATTTTAACCCCTAGAATACGCCCTTAAAATCTCCGACATAGTTTTAGAAACACCCTGTATATATATATATATATATATATATATATATATATATAATTTTTTAAAAACATATATATATATATAAAACTGTTTAAAAAAAATTAGTAATAGAATAAGCTAGTTTAAAATAGCGAAGATAATTGATTTGAGGAAGTAAACATTCGTTCAATCGAAATACAGTGATTATATTGGTTACATTCTACTTAATGATCGCAGCACTCGTAAACAATAGGCCAGTATTCACAGTCCGTTCTTATATTTCAGATTTTTTAGGTCTGGTCTTAGATCGTCTTAAGATTCTGTTCAGCCAATGAAATAACCGGATAACATTTTCAAACCTTACTTAAGATGATCTTAAATATAAGAACGGGCTGTGAATACCGGTCATAATGTGTCTTTGTTTAACCTTTAGCAAACAACAAGGATGAAATGATTCTGCGAACGTCGCGATCATCAAATGGAACGCAGCCATTGAAGACATCGATGTCAAATACTCACATCGACTCCATGAAGAATAAATGTCTTTTCGCCTAAACCCAAGGGAGTTTCAGCCATTCTGAAAAAATTAATTTTTAATAATATTAATTTTACTTTAATTCAAATAAGATCATATCGGATATAAAATATTTTTGCCGTCGTTTGTCGCAATAAAAGAAAATATAACCTTACTCAGAACCACGAGGTTGTTCTTTATAACTGAATTTCTCGTATTTCAGTCTACATCTATTAAAAATAAAATAGATACATATGGAAGTTAGAGAAAAAGAACAAAAAGTGCAGTAATTTAGTTACAAAGAACAACAAATAACCTAATAACTAACTACCTTGTTATGATTGTTTTGCATATACTCAAAAAAGACCGTCTTATAAATATTAAAAAGAGAGAGCGATAGCGGCGGATCTCTTTCTCTCTCGCACAATGGAAGGAGAGAAAGAGATACGACCGCTATCACTCTCTCTTTCTAATGTTTGACAGTTTTTGGATGAAGATGCGCAGGATAGTTTTGAATGGTGATAGCCATCGACTAAGAAATATCTAGAGAGTAACACTAACTGCTCTAGTAATACAATCTCGGGGAAAGGGGACATGGGCCCGTATGTAGAACGCACTAATATCTTTATAAGCGCGTTCTGAATACGGGCCATGAGGTTGACACATCATCAAGGTTGATCAATCGAGTTGTCCATCTACTATTTTCATAAATCTATAGCTATTTTTAATTTTTCTGATTGGTTTTCTTCTTCTATTTTTATACAAATAAAATAGTTAAAAATTATTTGAAGATAAAGCAGTTTAGTTTAAGAAAATTTAAATTTACTTTCGAAGAATCTTTAATTATTAAGGCTAATATATTTCGGTGACATAAATTCTTTAAAATTCTGATTAAAATTTTTCACTCTCCAGGATTGCGTTCAAAATTTATCTTGGAATAAAATAGCATTTAATTAATTAAATAGATAAAGACATTTGTTTTTTTAATCTAAATTGGTTAATGGAACGTCACTTATTACTCCAAACTAATAAATTTTAGAAAATAACCCAGAATATAATTCTGAATAAAACTACAAATTTCACGTTTTATATAACAATATAAATTGAATTAAAAAAAATAAATTAACAAATTGAACCAATTTTATAAAACAGATGACATTGATATCTATTATTACTGTTTATTAATAATATCATGTTCTCTAATAACATTTATTAATTAAATAACTATATATGAAAGACATGTATTTCTACAATTTATATAGGAGATTTATCGAAACCATTTACATAAAATTGGTTACCCTTTGTTCGATATAAAGCATCCAGATCTTTGGTATCAGGATACATTTTTGGTCTTGATAGAGCTATTTTCCATCCACCTTGTCTTGTCCATTGCTGGAAATAAAATACATAAAATATACCTTGAAATAAAAGCAGTGCATCTCGTGTTTGAAAAAAACTTTTGTTACAGTACCATTTTATTAAACTTTAGATGGTAATAGATGCAATAGACTGTAAAAATACCTATCGCAGTTTTGGATATAATATGTCGCGCAACACATGCACCTGTATAGCCCTGTAAGAAGACAAAAATTAATTTTTGTATATATAAGTTTTATTGAATAAATCTTTCTCATCATGCTTGCACTGTTACCAAAAATGGTTCTATCATATTTTGAACTTTATTCATAGGCGCTTTGTAAAATCTCCTGATGGGATTGTACATCTCCTTATAGTAACCCGGTGGTGTCACCGGCTCTTCTGGAGCGAGCTTTTGTGCATCCAGCCATTTCTTTCTCCAGGCACGTTCCTCATCTGTCATCCCCAGCATTCGTTCCCTTTCGCGACCTATACGACGAACTATGTTCATGGGTTTATCTCCTCCGCCTTCCAAGGCTATAGTATCTGGGGGAGATGGTACTCTAGAGACAGTAAATTGTAAGAATAATTACATAAATCTATTGCCAGTCCTAAATATTGCTTGAATAAAAGAGAAATATTGCTAGATTATAACTTGGATGCGTTGTCAAAATCATTAAAAGGATTTTCATGAAACACTAGGTCTCGTTATTTTGAGTGACGCAAGGATTTATGTAGATATACAAGTTCTCTCGTTATTTTTCATCGTGAGAAGCTTTTTATTATAATAAAAAAGGTTTAAAATTTTTTAATGTCAAAATTACACTAGGCACAAAACTGATACATGTCAACATTTCATTCATTTGTTGACACACATGTTGTTATTTTATGCTAGAAATATACAGAAGAATAAAAAAAAAATATTACGTACCGCGACATGATTCTATTGACGTTTAAAAGAATCTCAGAATATTATCAACAATTCCTCAAACTTCTCTGGAAATGAGGTTATATGTTCCTATTACATCACACATGTCACATATGTGGCGCCATCTTGAATACGTTCGGCAATCTCGCGTTTAATTGGCCAATCAAAAGCAAAGATTTCTTTGTTCCGATTGGTAAATTCCATGTTATTTTACCCCGCGAGAATTTTCAAATTTTCAAATTTTCAAATCTTTAATGAAAAGCTTTATCTCTTCAAATGAAAATTTAATATAAAAACAAAGAATATTTCGATAATCAATTTAAACGAAGTATTTTAAAATTATGCATTTTTATATCAATATTTTTATGAACAGCCGACTGTCACTTGCAACTTTTTATTTACAAAAATACTTAAAATCAGGTAATTAGATTTTGTTCTATAAAAAAAGAGAAATGAACAATTACATATAAATAATTATATATAAATACAATAATAGATGATAATAAAAAAAGAGATGTTATAAGGAAGTGAGAACGATGATAACAAAATTGGTGCAACATTCTGATCATATAGGTATATCATTTATTTATTTAATCGATTTTCTCGCAGTATATTTTTTTTTCATTCATATACTTCATCTTTCGTAAATCAGTTACAAGTATTATCGTCTATTATCTAAGGGTATAGGTAAGTAAGTTACAGGCTCTTCACAGTATTGACTCTATATACTATATTCAGACGACTAAACTTTGTGTGTATCTACAAATATATTATCTCGTATCGCATATATGTATGTACAGGGTGTCTTGTGCAATACTTCCTCCTAACGACAGTTACGTGCGATCGAGAACTGCATTTTGCGAAGAAAAAACCTTAAATGGCCTTAAAAATGGACTAAGCGCACACAAAGTATAAACTTCAAGTCAGAAACTTACAATTATATCGATTCTCATGCCATTATAGAGTAAGTACACATATATATTTTTGATATATAACTCTAGTTAAATATCTTTTTAAAATTGCATATATCTTTATCAGCAAAATTACATTCAATTTCATTTATATCTCAAACACATTTCATTAGTGATTTGATCTATTGTGGTATCTATTGTCAAGAGAAAGCAGACACCATGTATACATATAGTATACTTAGTGTGGACCAGGAAAGGCGAGACCTATAACAGGGGATGCATCGACGAATTTGAGATTAAATTTTCTTCGCCGAAGATTTCAACGACTCTAAGTACATAGTTGTTTAAGATCGAAACTAAATACAATTGACGAGTTATCACAAATGTTAAAAATATAAGTAACAAACTCTTATTTAATGTAAATATAAGAAGCAATAAGCAATGAAAAGACGCTATTGGAGAAAAAGTTATCTCAAATTCGCGCATCCCTCTTGTCGACATCCACTTTCGCCACTTCAGGTCCGCTCTGTATGTATATTTATAATAACATCTTTATTTCTCTAGATCAATATTTCTTTTTTTCTCTTCCCGTGTAAGGGAATTAATAAATATATATCTTTTTTATTATTTGAGTCTCAAGGGCAGAAGAAATCGTCGCAGTTTCTGGAGTGAGAATTAAGTCGTGTATTCCTCCTATTTTGATGAGAGAGGATCGGTTATACGATACAGATTAAAAGTAGATTTATACTTGATTTGACACATATGATTGAGGTTTCGAGCAAGTTTGTCTGCTGCTTAGCTCGCATCTCACAGCCTAGAGGTGATTTAAATCCAGAGCACGGATTCCATTTTATAAACGGAATGCGTCGTGCAAACGCCGCACAAATACCTCGACAAATGCCAAGCCCACTGCTATATTACTATGTTATTCGAAACAGCCGCAGAGTATCGATAATCGCCCGAAATTTATGTTCAAAAACAGAGCGCAAAGTGCAATGAGTCAATATCTTCCAAAAGACTTTCTCCCAATTACCCTCGAGAATATCGGAATAATTGTTTCCGAAAATTAGAATATTCTAATTAAGAATGAATACAATTTTCATGAATATTCTCTCGACTTTGCTTATCATGTTTGGAATAAGTTACAGAAGCAGAACAATATTTCTGACTTTTAAACATTCTCTCTTGATCAAAGTGGTTGCCTTACGGTTTCCCTTTTCACCTTCACGCATCGTTTGCAATACTATCTTAGCTTCTACTTCTTTGCGATATATTGAGGACTTCTTCTTTATAGCCAAAGTATTGTGCGCATTTTTATTTATCCGCAACGAGTCGCATACATTGATGTTCACTATGTGTGTTTCCGCCATAGCCGGCTTATATTCAGTCTTTTGCAATCTATCTTCTATAATGCGATTACGAGGAATGGAGAAGAAACTATCCAGAGGACGCAAAGTATTGTTCTGTTTCCGCAGAGCGAACATAAACCGCGGACGCACCTTCGCTGTTGCCGATAACACGTATGAGCCGAGTAGAATGAGAGTGATGTGAATCGCGCTTGTCATCGGAATGCGCTATATTAGATTAATCAGAACTGCCGGACCTTAAATTTTCTCAAATTTCATTAATCACTTTCATTCTTACCAGCTACAAATAATATACATCTGTATAATATTCTATATGTATATATATATATATCACACATACGTTTGTGTGCATGTGGTCATTGTGCATTTAAAGTAAATACGACATAGTAAAATATAAAGCGGCAGCAGAATATACTGCAATACTGTTCGACCTATGAAAAGGATGATGCTCCTCATTTTTTTCTTCTTTTAATATTCATCTTCTTTTAATCCCTTATGAATAAATGCGCGGTCACATTTCTCTCTTCCCTTTTTTTTTTTTGCTTTATGTGTGTATGTACAATATGTATGTGTGTGTGTATTGGCGATTTATCCGGCAACAATCGATTCGTATTTGTAATAAACTTTCTCATAATGTTAACATGTCTCGTATAAACTATGCAGTGCCAATGCCTATCGAGTAAGATAAGTACACATAAAATATATGCAATCGGTAAGTAACGTAATAAAATTATAAAGTATATATCGCAAACATCATGGACGAGAGAGAGATAGAGATAGAGAGAGAGAAAGAGAAAGATGTGGAGAGAGAAGGAGAGTAATAATTTTTTATGTGTATATTATGGGTCTATACACATTATATAGAATCTATGTATCTAGCTCCGTTGCAGATCTTCGTCTGTCGCGCGATGTACTCGATAAAGATATATATTGCTTATAGATATATATCTGTCTCAAATTGAGGTGTTGAAATGCGAGCGCATTTCGCTACTTATGATTATTTCATAAATTAAATTACGCAACGCTTTTCGCTGATGCCTCTTTCTTTCCTCTCGTTTCGGGATATCCGACGCGAATTATGCGTCCGATAAAAGTGAAACAACTTAGCATGGGATATATATATATAATATATATATATATATATATATATATATATATATATATATGTATATATACCTAAATCTCTCCTCCCTCCATTAATGTAAATATTCATTTTTATCTAGACTAATATGGATCAGTGGCGATATCGGCTCGCACACTCGCCCGTTTTTAATTCGATACACTTTCATAGATATATAATTTTCTGTGTTTCTTCTTTTCTTATTTCTTTTTCCTCTTCTTCTCTAGCTACTGGTATTGCAGGACAGTGCGTGCACTTTACAATGAACAATGTGAATGTACATATATGTATATGAGGAGGCTCTGAAACTATCGCGCTTTTATTTCTTTCCGATAGCATCGGTTTGTCACTTGAAGATTTAATGATCTTCAATTCTCATTATACGTTTACAATATAATATACATTACATAATTCAAAATATGTGATAGAATATAAGCTTACTAAAAAATTAAGATTGTTTTATTTGTTTACATCCAAAAACAATTAAGTTTTCCTAAATTTTTTTCTTTGCTATTTAAAGTCATTTATTTGATTTTCTGAAATTCCATTTCAAATAATAATTATTTTGTGTGACGTTTTCATATTTTTATAATCAAGAAATGGCAATAGTTTCAGTATGTCCTAGGTCCAAACGACTGTTAATTATCGTCGTTTCTATTATTTTATCAGTTGCAAGAATTTGCAGAAATTTAAAAAGACGCGGTGCGTAATCCCGCGTAATCCTTAGGATAGTATAATTTACTCACGGACACTGATTAAGCAATATATCGATAAATATTACACTGAACGCTAGTCCCACACTTATCTCTTTCTCATTCCTTCCGTAAAGATTTTCATTCATCAAACAAAACTCGAATAACTCGGTGCTAAATAGAATTTAACGTCGTTTCGATAGAGAATCAAAAGATTAAAATAAAGTTTCTTAATTTTAAAACCAATTAAAATAAAAGTAATTTCTCCATTTTTGATACTAAATTTAATGTCGAAACGATCATCTGGAAATTAGAATTAATTTTGGTTACTTTAAAGATGAGAGATGATTTCAATAAGATTAGTTCTCTACTTGTCTTTCTTTTCAACGGCCTCGAATCGACCTAACAAAATTTAGTGGAAAATTTAATAAAAATTTCTGTCAATTTCTCGATGATACCAAAAGGACTGAGAAAGACGCGTGTATCCCGCGCTCGTTGATTAACTAGATATATCAGATACCTAAATGAAGCGCGGCCGAAAACGAGGCTACGCGCGGAACATGACATGCATACGACGACACTTAACGCGATTAGAATTACTTTATACGCTAACGTTACATATATATATATATATATATATATATATATATATATATGTATATGTATACGTATATATGTATGTTCTTTCGATGAGATTCGGTAAGGACCGACGCGCATTTTAGCATGAGTCTTTCGAGTTGCGCTCTTCGCGTCATGATTCAACTTCACTTGGTGTTATCGATTAGCAAGTGGTAGTGGCATCTTGGACCGGTAGGCCTTAAAGACGATACAAACGCGCGCGTGTGTGTACGTGTATTTGTATATATATGTGTATGATGTGTGCAAAAATTTTCGCGCGAGACTGGAAAAGAGAGCGGGGGCCTCAATCCCCAGAGGAAATGCAATAATACTCGCGACATTCTCGCGTCGTCTTTCTCTATTATCAAATACACATACGTAATCATAATAAAAGTCAGCGCTATCCTAGGCTACTCTAAATTCACCTCTATCAAGCAATAAAATTATATATACGTACCTACTACTCTTATTCTTTCTCTATTAACGACAATGCGTGTAGAAAAATGAGCCTTTCGCGTCTTTGGTTAAACGCGAAGCATTTAGAAAGTAGTCTGGCAGTGGTTTCGTAGATGCTTCGACCTTAGCCTCGGACCAAATTTTGATTCTCAAATTTTTCACCCCCTTTTTTTTCTACCACTTTCATCTTTGTTCTCCCGTTCGTTTTAGACGTGATTTTAGCTGTCAGTTGCAAAGGAATTGAATCAAAGTGACGTTTACTCAGAATTCGTGTCGTTGAGCTACGGTTTTTGTTCCGATGATTTCTAAAGGGTACCAACCACGGTCGTCCGGCGAGCTCGACTGAATTTGACAGGTTGTCTGAATTTGAAACTGAATAGTCCTCGCTGCGACCCTGACATGTATATGCCTGACACATAAACCGACGCGTTCAGAAATCCATTTAAAAGAAACTTATCCTTTGGTATAGTCATGTTTTTTTGGTTTCGTTTCATCATCGGACGACGATCGGTCGTCCCAGTTCGCGCGATAAATCGGCTTCGATGAAGCTTCGTTCCGACATAGACGGACGACCGCCATCGTCCTTGTTAGTATCATCATCTCTCTTCCCTTAATGACTTTCAGAGCGCGCGACGCAAGTGACTGCGCAGACAATGGCACAAGAACGGCGTGTTCCTGAAGAAGGTGTTTAGATCACTGAAAAATAAACTAGAGCTCTGCTTTCGCAAGACAGCGGCATCAATTCCCATCACTTTAGTTCACGAATAGATGGTGATCACTTCCCGTCCGCTACCCCGCACCATCAGTACCCTTTCCAAGCCTTCGGTAAGCACCTCGAGGAATTCCATATCTGGTTTTCAAGTTAGTTAAGAAAATTTAATTAACATGTTCTGTTTCTCTCTTATTGTTGTTCAAAAATCTATTAATGTTTAGCTTTTTAAAGTTCAGAATCGATGTTGAGAAGACATTCTGGCATTCATTAAATTATACAATTAACAATTTGAATTATACTAATAAGAATTATTACCACGATAGTGTTTTTCTGAACGATACGATATTTTTTTAAGATGATTGAAAAAAGGATACAGTTAGATTCACGTTCCATCTTGGTGTCCCTTGGCGGACCAGGAAGATTCAAAATAACCAGCTGAGCTTCGCTACTCATCTTTCGGATTACCTCATTTAACTTCAATGAAGTGTGCATACGCCTTACATCACCCTCGTCGCTGTTCAACAGAATCGTTTGTTAAAAAATAAATATCAAAATTAAAATTAGAAAAATTATCGTACAACTCACGGTGTAATCGTGGGTTTCTTAACTTCCGGACTCTGACTCTTGTTCTCTTGCGCATTACACTCTTTCTCCTCCTTCTCTGTATTCTCCTTGTTCTCCGTCTTGGGCGAACCGCCGGTAACTTTTGTTTCTTCGTCATTGTTTTCCTTAGCCTCTTCTTTTTCGTTCGCTTCCTCGGCGACACCCGGTTCTTTATTGTTCAATTCGGTTTCCTGCATCAATTTCTCCTTCGTGTCGTCGGTTACATTTTGGTTACCCGGCTCCTGGAATCTCACCTTGGTCGGTATTTTGGCGTCGATGTTATGATGGTGGTCCACGATTGCCTGCACCTGTATTACAGCAACGCAAGTAAGCAACGCATGCGAGAAACACTGTGTCCCGAATAGCGGAAGACAGTCAATCGAAAGATGAGACTAATAATCTAGCATCAAAGCACTATGGCCGCCAAATCAATGCTATCTATGTAAGCAATCGTGCCAATGAAGCCGAAATTCAAGGAAAATTCCTGAGATCATGATGGACAGAAAGAAGCAAATCGTTGCCAGGCGCTAATATTGAAGAATATTGAAGACAAATATTGAAGAACATTTTCAAATTAATTTTTAATTTTGAAAATTAGAATAATCAAAATTACACGATGTTGATATTCGCTAAACTTTTCTTATTTATCTATTTTCGTAAACTTGTTACATTTACAAGTTTATCACATTATAAACTATTTTATCTTTATAAATAAATTTTTTTTTTTTTCGAGAGCAATTAATTTTTAAATCATAATATTCTTAGCCTCATAAATTAACTATGACTCTATGGTAACAATGTCAAAAGTGATAAATATATGAGGCGCAGTTCATCATATTTGCAAGATATCAATTCAATAGCGACCTCGCAACAATTTCTTTCTACTTATGGCTTTTTTTAATCATATGTATGATCATCGAGGAGGAATAAGACCGTTATGTGATATCGTGGAAATAGAGAAAGGGAATATAAAATCATCAGTGTATAATGGAGCAATGATGAGGAGAGAGACAGGCATACATGGAATTCCGAGGGTTATCTGACAAACCAGAGGTAATTTTTCCTCGGCGGGTACCTCGTTGAAGTCCACCAATGACTGCACCTTTATCCGTGACAAGCACGCAACAAACAGACACACACCGATCAGTATCACCGTCTCTCACTATGTTGTTATTTTAGTATTATATGTATATATCTATACATATAATGCTATAAGCAGTTTTCCCCTTTGCCTCGCATGTAACACTCACCACTCCTAGCGACTGTTTCTTGTTCAATTGTAGCTCGCGTAACATCTGATTCCTCTGCTCCATGATTAGGGTACGTTCGTACGTGTATGCAGAAATATCGGTATTCGTCTATAAACAAGCGAAAACGTGGAATTTTAATTTATGAAATTAATCATGCTATCGACAATTTTTCTTCGTTAAAAAACTTTTGTTACATTGAAATTTTCAAAGAATATTAATTTCTCTCTGTATCTAAATTATATATATTGTAGAATCAAATTACCATTTCGACGATTTCGACTTCTGCTTCGATTCTCAGGTCGTACAGAAATTTCTTTAGATCTTTCTTCATCTGTATAGAATTATCTTCCATCTGCGCGACTGTGAAAATCCTCATCTTGCAGTTTTTCCAGGTGCGATGCTGCTTCAACAAGAACGGTAGTAGCATCAGTAGACCGCCATCGTGTACTATCCACCAAACATCGATATTGCCGATTATCTTCTCGCTGGAATCTGGGAAAAAGTTTATGCCCTTGGGTACTAATAACGCCATCTTGGCAGCCGCAACGCTCCTCACGGTTTGCAGGAAGACTCGCCAGGTTCTCTCTTCCTCTGATTGCCGCCAACCGTACGGCCAACCCAGTATCACTGTATTAGGTTTCAATCCGCCTAGCCCAATAATTTGTATCAGCGAGCTTAGGCCGTCGACGGCATTCTTTGCCACGAGAACGTCGACAAAACCCTTAACTTTTTCTTCCGACGCGGTCTTTTTCAAGCTCTGTTTAGCTGCCAATGCTTCGCCTGAGTTCTGTGTATAATCGCCGGCAATGCAGCTGACACTGATGGTGAGACCTTTGCCGGCCTTTAGCTGGCTAGTAAAGGCAAAAAGTTTGCGATACTTGGGCACCAGATCATCAGTGAGTTTGGCGAGGATTAGGATCTGTGGGCGCCAGTTCTTCGTGTGCGGTGGGCCCTCCTCGAGTCTAAGCAGCGAATATCTGGCGGCAGATAGCGCCAGACCGCGAATACCATCGCCCCACTCCTTTTCAGCGCCGCGATATTCGATATATTTGTAAATACAGCTGGCCATACCCATCGCCAGCAATGCGTAGTACCAACTGGTCATGAACATGATAGCAATGCAGAGTGATAAACCAAGGAACGACAAACTCCAGTGATAATACTTGAAGCGCGGTCGCCAATTGGGCGTGCGCAGCAGGGTCTGCAGTGCGCAGGCGAGGTTTACAAAGCCGTAGCACATGAGGAAGAACATGGACAGCAACGGTGCCAGGTAGTCTACGTTGCCGAGTAAGATACCACATTGGCAGATCAATATGGTGAGTATTAGGGCACGCGTAGGTTCGCCCCGACTAGAACTGGTGGCAAATGGCGTCAGGAAAGGAATGATGCCGTCTTTAGCAATCGCTTGTAGCAGTCGTGGCGCTCCCGTCAATGATTGTAGGCCGGCGCCCAAAGTGGACAAGAAAGAACCGATCAGAATCACCCATTGATTCGGCCACGCCATATTTGCCACTACTAGCTTGCCGCCGATACTTTGACCAAATTTGTCGCGTAGTAGCAAGTTGTCAACGGTACCGGCAAAAAGTAAGACGCTAGACAGATAGACGGTAGAAGTCGTCAGAATCGCGCAGATTGTGCCAATTGGGATGGATTTCTGGGCATCAGCTAAATCACCGGATCGATTGGAGCCCGCCATGATTCCTATAGATCATCATTAATTAATTATGATTTGTATATATAATATAATAAAAAAGAGAAATAATAATAATAATAATACAGTACATAATAATAATAATATTAAAGTACAAATATTAATATTAGTATATCTCGAATAACGAAATTCATTAGCTTACCTGTTACGGAAGGAAAGAATATACCGATGAGAATGGTAAAGGTCGTGGTGAGATCGACTTGAATCTGGTTGTAGCTCGAACCTGACAGGACATCCATGTCTTTCGGATCGGACCCGTATGAGATTAATTGGCCGTCCTCTTGAAAACTGTCCCATATGTTCTCTGCATGTCAGAAAATGGAGGGCACATTTCAAATAATTTATCTATCTTATATAATAATCACAAAAATTGTAATCTTACCTAAGAAGACGCCACTGGCCAAGCCACGAATACCGTTGATAATAGTAACGTTGTTCTCGGTGTAATACGGATCACATTTACTATAGGTGTTGTTACCGCAATAGATGCCATGTAAGACGCCGCTAACGTTTTTATTGCAATCCGTTAGAACGTTGATGTCCTTTAATAGTCTTCTGCCGAGTATGCACATTCTGAAACACAAATATCGGAGTTTTATAGCGCTCAATCCTCTTTTAATCGCTTGTCTTTTGCGAAAGATGCGATCATTTATGGATCGTCTATACAATGTTATAATATCGCGACAATATTCTCACTGTTGATAACTACGTAATATGAAAATTATCGTAATTAGTTTAGTACTTCAGAGATTCGTTGCCGTTAAAGTTCACGAAGAGTCCCACGTAAACAGCAACGATGGAGAGAATGACGCAGGCCAGTGCCACTGTAGCGAACTTGTTAACGAACTTTACGCCAATGAAGACAATTGTTCCCATTATCAGAAGCAGGCCAGTGCCATATACCCGGAAGTTGTTGTACATAATACTAGCATCTTTCGTAAAGTCACCGAATATGCTGAGTGACGGTGCCATGTAAGTCTACACAAAAGTACCGAAAAAAGATGAGTAAGACAACAAGATATATCCTATAATATTAAGATAAAAATTATATAAAAGTCCACCTTAATCCATAAAATATATAAATAATATTTTATATTATATGAAGAGATAAATCATGCCATATTTCTTGATACATGATAATTTGATTAATTTCAACAACTATGAACCATGAAACTGATATCTTTACTTTTTTATTTTAGATATAGATGTAAATCTCAGTACAACCAATTAAAAGATTAATTGAAGTAATGATCGATTGACAGGTACTTACGAGGACGATTTCAACGGCACCGATGATGTACATCGCAGCAGCCAAAGTAGTACCGGTGTAAAATAGCATACCTACGGCGCCGCCGAATTCCGGGCCTAAGCTTCTCGATATCATGAAATAGGAACCACCGGCTGGTACCACGCCATTGGTGGCGATGGCACTCATGCTGATCGCCGTCAGCATCGTCTACGAGAAATAACTGTTTGTTACGATTCATTTGTATATTCTCGAAGCTTAATTCAGCGCGAAGTTATACATTCATCGCTCCCAATTAAATTCTCAATATGTTCTTAAGGGGATGTCGGTGTTCTGTTTTACCGATAAAATGTTATATTTCATTTTTGTCCGAAATCTTTTTATTAGTTGCACAAAATAATAAATGCTCCTCCACGATTAAAATACATACAGAAACAAAGCGAGAACCTCCTGATTTTATATTAAAAATTTTTAAAAATTGAAAAATCGTAAAAAGGTCATAACAATATTTGCTTAATATAAAAGTTTTGCAGTTTGTATGCACAAAATAAGATAGGTTCCCGCTAGAGATTGTATGAAGGAATATAAATGAATTTTTAGAAATGAGTTTAGAAGCCTAATGAAAGAGATTTCGGTTTATTTACCGAAATCTTTTTCATTAGGCTTCTAAACTCATTTCTAAAAATTCATTTATATTCCTTCATACAATCTCTAGCGGGAACCTATCTTATTTTGTACATACAAAGCAAATATTGTTACGATTTGATCCCAGAAGCCGATAAAAAACTGAAATTTTTCCATTTTTTCTTAATTTTTAAAATAAAATCAGGAGGTTCCCGCTTTGTTTCTGTATGTACTTTAATCGTGGAGGAGCATTTATTATTCTGTGCAATTAAGAAAATGATTTCGGACAAAAATGAAATATGACATTTTATCGGTAAAACAGGACTCCGACTGCCCTCCGGATCCCCTTAAGAGCAAATTTATGTGGCTAAAATTTCGATTTTCTATACAGTTACGCTCTGCAAATGTATACTCACTACGCAACAGCAGCATAGGACGATAAAGAAACCTTGAATAGCGCCAGCCGTACCAACCACCCATGTTAACCGGATAAAGAGGATTACGCCAAAGATATTTTGGATACATGGCAGATAGACGCCTATGAGGGTCCCCATTCGCGCTCCACCCCCAGCAGCTGGTGCCGGTTTGCTATCAGGGTCAGTCGCAGCCGGAATGGTGTTGCTATAGTTGGCCAAGCTGTTGAGCAATGTCGAGATCCGCGGCCGATCCTCCATCTCCTCCTACGATTCAATTCGATTCTTATCCGTCCCTCGATTACACGTATAATATTGCGGATTTCAAAGATAAAATATTTTTACTTCACTCTTTTTTTTTCTTACAACATTTTCACCGAGTATTTTAATTTAAAAAAATCTTTTGAATAAAAAAAGATAATATAATTGAGCTTGTGCACTATTTTTAGAAGAAGAGACACTTTGAATATTTTATTCGAAATTTGAGTGATATGGATGATCACATGACTTTCGCTACTTGTTATAAATATTAGACTTTGCTACTACTTTTCATTTATCTATGTTTTTCAATTTTTGTCTTCTCGCGTATAGATTTTATTACTGAATAGAATCTGAAGTAATTTTCAGATTTTTAAACCGACAAACTATCCAATTCAGTCATCAATTCTTATCATTCACATGCTTATGATAAGAATCGCGACCCTCGCTCGCGTTGTAACCCTATATAAGCTTCTTATTATGCCAAAAAGGACGCAATCTCATTTGCAATTTTATTGATAAACTTGCGGAAAAGTGTCGCGTAACTTCGTCCGTCGAGACGCTTTTATGGAAATTGTTGGTCCTTTGTCATGTAAGTTCTCGCAACCTCGTTACGAGGATATTACGTTGTTGTTGATGTAATTTCGTGATGACTACTTCTCGAAACAGTCTGTTCTTACATACAAGGAATACAGATTCATGTACGTCAAATGTGTAATTATTATGTTATTATCGTAAAGAATGTCGAGAAGATCCAATGATCTATGGCGATTTTCTTCAGAAAATTACAACAAATTATCTTTGATATCCTAATCTCTTAAGTTCGTAGAGTAAACAAAATATTATTCAAGAATAGGGGTCTATCTTCTCCAAATAGAAAGAGCCAGCTTATTTCTCTCTCTTTCTCTTGCAAGATTGGTATTATTATAATTATTGATTAAATTTTCTTTGTCGGAAATTACTTTTAAAAAAAAATTTTAATGCGTGATAAAAATATCGTTATTTGTTCATTCTCTTAAGTTTAATTTCGATAAAGCCAAATGAGTTAATTTCGATAAAACCAGAGTGCCGGGTTGAAATCGCCGTAAAGCGAATTAGCGGATTCGACGAGATATAATATTCGTTTCATAAGATTCGATGCTCGATAATAGTTCGCAATTCTGAACGGAACCGAGCACAGATAAGAAAACTGGGCCGATAAAAGCTCCGGTTGCTCTCTTACAGTTAGAAAAATAGCAGAGTTCTTCGTTAAAATATATCGAGGAGTAAGAACGAGGACAAGAGAACAAGAAGAAAACGAGAGAATCAAAATATGCGGCTTAACTGTCGTTCTGAAGGAAAAATAATCCAGAAAAGAATTTTTAGTCTACGCTCGGTTATGTCACAAAATTCCTTCTTGTTTGTTCCTCAGAATTTTATAGTACGTACTAAGTATTATTGAAGGGAACATTTTTATTGTTTTTAAAATTTTATATATATATATATATATATATATATATATATATAGCTCTAATGTTTTCATATAAAAACAATTTTATGTGATAGATATAATTTTATGATAAAAGAGAGAGAGAGGGGGGGGGGGAAGACAGAATCTAATTTTGTTAACTTTTACGTGTATAAGCTCTAATTCTAATTTCGTTTATACAGATTATTCGCTAATTTTCACAGTTTAATATATTCTGTTAATTAATTATTACATAGAAATGAATGTTATACACATTCGAAGTAGATAATCTCTTGGAAAGATAGTAAGATTAAGAAAATGATTAACGTCTAATGAAATGATACATACATTGAAAGTTAATAAATTAAAATATATATATATATATATATATATATATATATATATATATATATATATATAATATTTCTTTTAAAGCAAAATGCGAAAGTTTTCTCCTTCCCAATCTTAATTTTTAAATTAAAACGTACGTATATATTTAAAAATTTATTAAAAATAAACTCGTCAAGAGAGATTAATTTCATTAGACTTTTCTTGTACTTACACTATAGAGATACAGGTTGGTCTCATATCCTGATTTCTTCTCGGAATTAGTGCTGCCGACAATAGGATCGCCATCTCCGCCTGCACCGCCTCCATCGCCTGAAAGCAAGAAAAAAAATGTAATTAATTATTTGCCAAAAAATATAATTAATTATTTGCTTTTATTTGAATGCGAAATGCTTGTTTTAAGACTTCGGGAGAAATTATACCAGCCACCGAGAAAAATTTTAAAATTTTCATTAAAATTAATATCGAGAATGTTCTCAAGAAAATTGGCACTTTTCTTTAAAAGGCTTTTAAAGAGAATGAAATTCGAATTACCTATTTATTGTTAGTAATTAATTTATTTTCTTTATTCCATTTCACGCAATGTTGTTTGTTATGTTTTGCGATTAATTTAGATGCAAACGTGTGTATTGATAGATATATTTTCAGTTCAATTAAAAAGCCGTACATAAAATACTTAAAGTGTTCAGAATATTTGTAGAAAGCTGTAATATTTATAATTATCTGCTGGATGGCTTATATATGACTCCGATTATTTTTGCAAGATTAAAAATTAGTTGTCAAAGCGTTATGGATTGATGGAATGATATAATTTTAATTTCCATAAATAAACTTGGCGAGGGGAAACATTAATCTTCTTCCTGTTCCAACAATATATAGTACAGATTAAATATAATATCATATAACATAATATTACATTAATATAATATAATATAATATTACTTAATTAAATATAATTCTAAAATATATGTAAAATTAAATGTAATGTATACATAATAATATTTATAATTATCTACAACAAAAATCAATAATATAAATTGTCACAAATAAAAAAATGTACACGCTAGCGTCAAACTATGTATGTATTCGTAATTCATGAACAGTTTGTAAATAATGTGAAGAGAAAAACTCGTTAAATTTGCATTCGTGATTATTTGCCCTGATTCAGCAGTGAGACTGCTTCTCAACTCAAAATCAAAAGATACGAATCGTCACAAATAAATCCATTGATTTATATGTAATATTACATTATGCGTGAAAATTTGTGATTGTATATCTGGCTCATGTCTGGATAGGAAAATAAGAGAGTAAAATAAAGAGATTGTCGTGATTTATCGAAATTAAACAGAAGCGCCCAAATGTTTGCTGAAATATCAGGATAAATTTACGACGATGAATTACAAATCGCGAATGATTAACTACGAATCGCCAGTAGAGACTCTATAACAGCAAACAACGAATTACTATGAATTGCGAATCGTGAATACACGCATAATCTGGCATTAACAAAACGTTCACATTTACGTTTTCTAATCTTAGATTCAGAATTATCAATGTTTTTTTTTTAAACACTGTATTTTACATGTCTCATATTTGATTTCTTATCGTTATCGTTACTTACACTTATCTATTTTATTTGATATATTTCGTATATGATTTTTTACGTTATCGTTGCTTATGTCATTATTTATCTATTTTATTTTACATATTTCGTATATGATTTCTTACGTTATCGATGTTTACGTTATGACTTATCTATTACTCTACATTCGGTCCTTTTCCTCGTATTTTATACGCGAAAGAAATATTGAAATACAGGCGAGAATTTAACGATATTACGCCCTTAAAGGTCTAACTTCCAATATAGTATCCCACGATACAAATGGCACTAGTCCAACTGGCACGTACGATCGTTAATCGACCTGACAGAATTTTTATCAACGCCAATTCAGAACCCGTCTCGTGAGGAGAGCTCTAGTCTCTCGGCCCATTTGTCTCTCTCAGCGAATCTCGACTCTTTTTTGGTATTCTATGATGTTCATTTTCTAATAGAAAAATATTTTTTTATTCAATTCGTTTGACCAAACTGCTCAAATATAGAATTTATCCTAAGTTTTGTAATTATTTGTTTCTCAAAATTAATGCTTTTTTTTAAAAAAATATAGATAAATATTCAAGTTATGAATCAATAAAAAAAGGAAATTTGCAAATATATTTTGACAAATTCATATCATTCAAATATAAATTCGAACAAGAGGGACAAATATTTTTTTAGAATTTTTAGATACAATTATCAAAATATTTAATATCAAATATACATGTATAATATTTGAAAAAGTGTATATAAAAATTAATGTATAAAATATATATTACACGAAAAAAAGAAAGAAACATAAAAAATATTTTTTCTCTTCAATAATATTACAAATATTATAAATATTATTTTCGAAAGTTATGAATTTTCATACAATTTATCGTGTAATATTTAAGCAATTTTTCATCCGTTAATGCGGGAAGAATGATGATGAAGAAAAAGAACAGGCAAAGGAAGACTAAGAGGATAGCGGATTACGCGTTCTTACGTCATCGACGAAGGGGCGGGCGTGCTTGACAGTCGTGAGAAAAGGCTCTTCTTACCCTTGTCTACTTGAAAAGCTTCAGCGTGACATATCAGAGCCGCGAATTTCGCTCGTAATCTATTTCCGTGGCCGGCGCGAATAACGCTACGAGTAAAATGCATTACGCGATAGATATTACGCGATCAATGTAAACAAGACAATAACTCTTAGTCGACGTATTTATAGTCGACAGTTTTCTCGATATACGGATCGTAATTCGCGAATTAAACGATACTTTTTGTAGAATGTCCGATATTTTTTATAATTATACCATATGTGACATCGAAAATATATATATCTAGAAATATTTATAGCACAGGTGAGTTTAACGGCTGGAAAATTGAGTTATTCCTTAACGTGATTATAATCTTATCAGTTATCTGTATATCGAAGATATATCTTCTTATTCTATAAAGATGAGCGAGCGGATAATTGAAATCTTCGAAAAACAGGGCATCTGCGACGATTTTTTATTGATAGAATTGAATACAACTGCATCAAATTTTTTAATTATTATTTTATTATGTGATATGCCACAAAAAATTAATATAAATATAAATAAAGTAAATATTATTATAATTTAAATTAATATAAATATATAAATTAATTTTATATATAATTTAATATATTATATATATATATATATATATATATATATATATATATATACATATAATATTATATATAATTTAATATATTAATTTAAATATATAAAAATTAATTTAAATTAATATAGTAAATATTATTAGAAAAATAAATATTAATAGAGAAATAAGTAAAAAGACAATGAATATGTATTATTAAGATCTATCAAACGCGTCATCTTGTAATGATATTATTAATGACTTTATCAACGAATAAATTATTAGAAAAGCATTGTTCCATTTACGATCTGAGTTATCGCGCGCAATTTCCGCTAGTTTTATCAGCGATGTAACGTAACGGAAAAACGGTAGAAGTACGAGAGCGACGCGAAGTAGGTCGATGGTTTCTCGACGTGTGTGATGCAATGCCAAGGCTTTCTCGTGTAGAGAAAAGTAGATATAGTAGACGCATAACAAAGAGAAGCATGCAGATAATGTAGGATAGGACGCATCCGAGGGGAAAAAATGTGTCACAATTATTATTGAATATTTCTTGACTGTCATCTACCGCCCGCGTTGATTCCCCTTATCTTGATATTTCGAGAACCGCGGACTTCCCGTTTTCTTTTCCTATGTCCACGCGAACTTTATTACGCTCTGTCGCAGAAACCACATATATATTTCGTTCGCGAATTCTACGCAAGTAACAAATTCCAGGACGATTGCGTCAACGGTGACAGGATCTCGATCGGAATCCTGCGAGAGCGGCGTGACCGAAAAGGAGACGCGCGTGGAATCCGGGAAATCGTTTTCGTGTTTCGTTTCTTTATTAAAGCCGGGACGAGTATAAAATAAATAAAAACAAAAATAAAAATAGTCATCTGCCTCAATATTAATCTCTAATATTTTTTTTCAGGTATCTTGAATAATTTTTTCATTTGTTTGATATTCATTTTCAATACTTCTCTAAATAGAAACTGTTTATTTTTATTATTTAACCCTTTCGTACCTCCAGCTTTCCCAAAAGAGATGTGTTTCGTATGAAGACAATTTTCTAGGTTTTTGGGGGTGCTGATTCCAAATTTATCATCAAAATTTAAATTCAAAATGGCAGATTCAAGATGGCGACTATGAAAAGCTTAAATATCAATATATTTAAAATATGAGCTTAGATTTTATTTTTTTAAATATATATTATGTTTTTTCCTGAATATACACACACGCGTTCGATTCGTAGCATTGTTATACACTTTTTTTTGAAAGCCGCGCATCTGCCGCGAAACTTAATGCCTATCGCATGCGTCGTCTTACTTTGATTACACATAAAAAATATTATAATATTTATCATAATAAAATTGTAATCATATTTAAATAAAACTGTAAGTTTATAATTAGCGCATAAATTCTATGATTTTTTTATTAATATACGGTTAATCTTTATTTTCTAAAAGTTTGATTTTTTGCAAAGTTTAGATAATTAAATTTTATTGTAAACATTACATTTCAAAGTGCGCGATTTTTTTACATATAGCTTGAACCTTCTTCTTTAAAATAAGCCGAGATAAAAGTCGATAGGATTATTTGTTTAAAAGTTATGATTTTTTTCGTAGGTGGGACATATATGTCCCGGAGGTACGAAAGGATTAAATGGAATATTGAAGATTATTAGGAGCATCTAATTTCACTTAAATATCGATATTAATATCGCAATAAATTATGGATTTAATATCGTTATTCAAATATATCGAAATCGAGTTTCAATATTTCATGAAATTTGTATTAAAAAGTTTTTTATTCAAATATATTGTTTTATTATGTGCAATAATATAAATATAGCGATTCGTAAAAAATACAGCGAGGGATTAATATCGTCTCGCGTAATATGCAATTATATATACGATACTTCAAATCACATTACTTCCGCTCTTCTACCGTTCTTTAATCTAATTAAGAGCTTTTCATACGCAAAAGAATAAAACGGAACGAATATTTTAATGGATAAAGGAAGCTTTGCGCGCACGCAAAGTAGTGTTTGACGCGTGCATTAATTTTTAATTACTATCAGTAATCTATATAAAAGAAGTTTATGCGTTTAATAAAAAAGAAGTTTGATCGTTATATTTCTATGCTAAAAAATTTTCCGATACGATGATCAAAGGACGGAAGGGTGGAACGAACGAGCGAGAAAAAGGGAGATGGAACGAGAGAAGGAAAAGAGAGAAATGTCATTTTTCCGTGGGCAAATACGATAAGAAGAAATATATCGCAAATAAATACACGTGTTCTCGATAGAACTGCATTTCTTTGACGGATGCTGCGAGCGAACATTGTAACGACGCCGATAGTGCTGTCACGAAAAATGGAATTCTCTTTCGGGAATATTTCCTGAGGCTCTCTCTTCTACAGAATGTCACACACGTAAGAGTTTTCACCGTTTAGTGGAGAAAAAGATCCTTAATAAAGAATAAGTTACCGTGAAAAATTCGATTTGATTTTTCACGTGTTTTCCGCTCTTTATTAAAGTTTATTTTAAAAAATCATTTCAAAAATACAGAATATATACAAAAATTAAATAATAAATATTATCAGTATTTCACGTAAATCTGCATCGAATATGTCAAATATTTTCTGATTTCTTGTTTAATTTACAGGTTTATATACGCTCATGCATTATATATATGAGCGGATAATTATGATTAATTATGTCATTTATATACTCATCTATGCGACACGCTCTATTTAAACACATGTGTAACACGAACGTGAACCTGGTCACTTCGAAGATAATTAAGGTTATTAAATGGATTATTCCCAAAATCAATTCCAATAATTAGGGACAAACAGAACAAGAATTTACGATTCCGAACCGGTAAAATTTCATGAAATTGCGATCATAAGTCTCCTTCGCGACCAGATCATAATGATAATCGTAATATTTTATTAATGGGACTAACGTGCACATTGTGCGAACAAATGATCATAAAACTTGGAAGATCATAAATCTTTCAACGATTGTCAATATCAGGTTGCACGATTGATGACTTATCATCGTAATATATAGACCTCGTAAATCTCTTTAATAAAATTTTTCTTGTAGAAGAGAGTTAAGAAGTAGTAGAATCAGTAAAAAATCGATCGTGCATGCATCAATATTAAAATTTTAATAAAATTTTAATATATATCATTAGAATCTAACAATAAATAATAATAAGTTAATCATTTTTTTCAACAAATTTCTTTTATTTAAAAATATATAATGAAAAATCTGTTTGTCTGAAAATTTTAAACATTTCGCACACATAATATTGGAATTAATTTTTCATTTTTAACTTTAGTATGATTTTCTTGATATAAATTTAAGAAATATAAAGAGTGAAAAACCTTACAAATATCGAATGTTTAAGTGCAGAAGTTTTTTATAACAAGTGGATTAAACTATAATTTAAATTTAATATATAATTTTTTTTTTAAAGTGCACAGAAGATTAATGAAAAATTTTATATAAATTATTGAATTAAATATATACATTTTGTAGCAAATGTGTTAATTAAAATTAATTAAACTACGGCGATAAAGATGCGGGAAATGACGAAACTTACCAATTGCAAAAGTGGAGCAGCTAGTTGTGGTGAGAAGGGATATGGAGTTGGGTAAGAAAAGCCGCGTAAAGGAACTGGAGCGGGACACGAGTGTCATGTCTGGAAAATAGAAACTCCGCTTTTGTGCTTGCACGCGCGGAATTTGTCAAAAGCTGCCAAGTTCGGACCAATCTCGTGGCGGGAATTAACGAGAACCGGACTTCAATTGTCCGACACAACGCCGATGCAATTCCGACGCAAGATGATCCTCTCACTCTCGAAGAGCTGTTCCCTTTTGGTTGCATTGTATAAGACCGCGTTCTCTATTGCAATCTTCATTCGTTTGCAATTTATCCCCGATAACGTGATTCCCTAGATATCAAATATTTTTCGCTTTTAATTTTTTTTCACTTACATATACGCTGCAAATAGGCTTCAATTATTTAATAGAAATAATACACACATCCATTATTAATTTATCACAAATTATTTATTATTGTATGGATATTTTTTCAATTCTTTATTTCCTCCCGATTTAATTATTTTCTGCATCAAAGGTTAATTTGTTCCCTTTGTGATGGAGCCCGGGATAATGCATCGTGACGTAAATCGAAATTGCGGCTCGCCTTTTGCATGCCGCTGCGAAAATTAACGGCTCAGATACACCGAAGAGACGACAGTGTCTGGTGAAGACAGATCGGTTTACGACGCCAGCGAGAGATATAGCATCACCCCTCTTTTCCGTAAAATAATACATGAGATCGCGTGTCTTATATCTCTGATAATAGTCCGTATCGATGTTATCACATTATCGCAAAAATATCGTAAAATCATCTCTTTTCTCACGGATGCATCTTTTGCGCAAAAGATTTCTTCACAGAGATTGTACATTTTTCGTGCAATTCTTTCGAATTGCTCGATAATACGATATATTTTTAGAACGTTTGCTCTATTTTCACTTGACATATAATAAATAAAATCTCTTGTACACAAAATGTTCTTTCCCTTCACATCTGAAAACGTTAAGCCTGCTGCCTTTGAGCGGGGACTTAATAGCCGTCTATTACCTGCGATTAAACTGACAGGTAATTATGCATGCATCGGTGCGCAAGATCCGTTTGGCTCGAACTGGATACACTTGAATGACCCAAACGAGAATCGGGAAAATCAGGCTAATGAACAATCTTAACTAACGACGTTAATTAAGAACGATACGTTGTTTTCTGTAATTTTTCTTCAAGAGATGGCTTCTCGAAACTCGTGATCGACATAATTGTATCCGTTCAATATTCTAAGGGCACAATCTACCTTTCGCAAACTCCTCTCCTCTCTCGCAAGCTTCAATAAAACATGAAGTTATTACCTTTCGCAGAAATTATCAATTAAATAAATTGGGCTAGAGAGCTATGAATATATAATTTATATCTAATAAATCGAGGAGAAAGATATACACCCACGTATCCGAAAGTCAAAGATGTAAAACACAAGAGACCGAAAATGCGAATATCATTGAACATCGTCCAATTAGATTCAAAGTGTTTGCGCTTTATAGGGAAATAAAACTTTAAAATATCATAAATTTAAGTTATATAAATGTCTCAATTACTCGTGTCTGGGAAACGTTACTCGATTCTCATGGATGCCCGTGCCTACCTTTCAATTTCATAAAAAATTCTATTTCCCGACGCTCGTAAATAAAGTTAAACAGATGTGGGGAGTACATTTCGACGGCGGCCGCCGAATTGAATTTCATATTTCAACCTTATGGCAATTACTGCACCATACAGTACTTTATCGAGTGGGCAGCGGCTGGCGATTATTGGCCATCGACTGATTTATATCCCCAGATGGCATGTGTATTTTTGTTCGCACGTACGACATTACGTGTCTTAAACGACGTTTTGCACTTTATACGATAAGAGAAGGATGGATTTATAGATTATTGCGCGAGAAAATATATCCAAGTTGATCGCGCTTAAAAATTTATAAATTGTAACATTTTATTTATCTACCAATAGTTATATTCATAGTAACATCAAAATAATAATAATAACATCAATAAAATAATTTTGTGGCTTTCTATTATTTTTATTTCATTTTATAGAAGAGAATATATTTTTTGTATTTTGCCTAGTCTATAAATGTTTATTTCTATAGCCATTAAAAGCAACATTGAACTTCTCTGTATATCAGTAAATGTTATTTAATTTTGATACACGATTGAATGAGTAATAAGCGACTGTGCAAACAACAACACCGTTAACGATCGGCAGAGTTTGCATCTAGACTATATGCGTCGTTTATCTCGTGTTAGCTTTGGCTAGCTCATAAGTCGCAAAGCTAACAACGAATTTAGTTAACTTGCTTGCTAAAGTTGACATTTATATTTAATGTTAAGTTATCACGACGACAATTAAGTCTCTTCGCCTCGGAAAATTGTCACGACAAACGAATTTTAGCAGTATATTTAAAGCATTTCCCCTTCTATCAATTGTCAACTTTTTTCTCTCTTATTTAGATTCAACAAAAATTAAAATTCACAATTCTGGATAATTCAAATACTGATATAAATTAATTTTCTGATCTCTATAAATAATTTATTATTAAGTGATATAAATAATTTATAATTAATTTTCTCTGAATACTGATATAAATTAATCTTCAATACTTCAATAATATTACTAATACTACTTCAATACTAATATAAATATAATCTTCAACAATATAATCTTCAATACTAATACATAATATACTCAACTTTTTTCTCTCTTATTTAGATTCAATAAAGATTAAAATTCACAGTTCTGGATAATTCAAATACTGATATAAATTAATTTTCTGATCTCTATAAATAATTTATAATTAACTGATATAAATAATTTATAATTAATTTTCTCTGAATACTGATATAAATTAATCTTCAATACTTCAATAATATTACTAATACTACTTCAATACTAATATAAATATAATCTTCAACAATATAATCTTCAATACTAATACATAATATACTCAACTTTTTTCTCTCTTATTTAGATTCAATAAAGATTAAAATTCACAGTTCTGGATGATTCAAATACTGATATAAATTAATTTTCTGATATAAATAATTTATAATTAACTGATATAAATAATTTATAATTAATTTTCTCTGAATACTGATATAAATTAATCTTCAATACTATTTCAATAATATTACTAATACTACTTCAATACTAATATAAATATAATCTTCAACAATATAATCTTCAATACTAATACATAATATACTCTTCAATACTAATACATAATATACTCAACTTTTTTCTCTCTTATTTAAGATTCAACAAAGATTAAAATTCACAGTTCTGGATGATTCAAATACTGATATAAATTAATTTTCTGATATAAATAATTTATAATTAATTTTCTCTCAATATTGATGTAAATTAATCTTCAATACTACTTCAATAATACTACTAATACTACTTCAATACTAATATAAATATAATCTTTAATGATATAATCTTCGATACTAATACGTAAAATATACTCTTCAATACTAATACATAATATAATCTTCAATACTAATACTTCAATATTACTAATATTACTAATATTGATGTAAATTAATCTTCAATACTACTTCAATAATATTACTAATACTACTTCAATACTAATATAAATTAAGAACTTTTATTTGTAGGAGAATATACGTAGTATACTAGTAAATTCTCTTAAAATTAAAAGTATTAAAGTTACATCTTGCAAGATTATTGGGAATAACCGCACGGATTATGTCCGACATTTGTTCCAATCGAAGAATGGCGACTAACGGCAGGAGAGGTTCGATGAAATTTAAATAATCGGCAATTACGAATCAGCGAAGCGTGAATTTCGCGCGGAAACGCAACCAGCCGTTTGAGCGCACCCACGCTATGCCAACGTAATTCTCCGATGCATGACGCCGCTGCCGCAGCATCCGAAATCTGATACTGCGGCGAGCGACAATCGAGAAACTATGCGTTAACGTAGGATGTGCATACATGCGTAATTATTGGCCGTAAACTGCCGGTCGTTTCAACTTCGCGGAAAACCAACGAGATTAATTTCGAGTGTGTTTTCGGCGAAATTTGTTTAGAATCGGAATTCATCTCGAGTAAGGAATTTTAGTCGAGAATCGTAATTTAATCACTCGATGGGAAGGTTCCATTTAATTATTTCTGATCATTTTAATTTTTGTTATTTCTCTAAAATACCTATATAATACAAGAGTAGAAGAGAAATCAGTCTTTCGCGCGATTTAAAGAAATGTTGTAAATTATTGCTCGCGGACGAGATGAGAAAAGTTCATTGATGAGCATTCATTGATACGGCTCTGATAATTTTTCCCTTTGATTCGTGGTGGAATGTAGAGCACTCTTTAAATGTGTAATGCGATAACGTTGATGATAACGCTTTGCTTATCTCCTCTGTAAATCGACGTGTGTTTACACATGCGGATAGTAAGTGGAGGAAGTCGATGCATAAATTTCATTGCGCGCTCGATAGATCAATCATGATTACGTTCATGTAGGCGTGTCAATAGTCAGAGGGACGCGTAAATCATGGAGGCGCGTTGCAAAATGGTTTACTTCAATCCGTATCCAGTATTTGATTAGCTTGATCGTGCGCAGATAAAATGATATAGAGTGAATGCATTTTTTCGGGATATTAATCAAAGACTCGTAATGATACATTTTTTCTTATGATATAGAAAATTGATAAATAAATATAAATAAATATAAATATAATTAAAGGCAAAAGAGATATAATTAAAAATAAAATTCGATACTTGAACTATCATTGTTAAGTCAACAATTTTAATTTTAATTATATCTTTTTGGCCTTTAATTATATTTATTTATAATATAAAATATAAACTATCATTGTTGTCGAACTTCGATTTATTTCAATGTTATTTTGTATAATTATTTTTCGATAAATATTTCTCGCGGAATATTTTTTCGTTTAAAAAAGAAATATGTATCGTAAGATATTAAATTAAATTTTTCATTTAAGCATTGTTGTCACGATCGAAGATTTATTTTATTTCATTTTGAATAAAATTTTAAATTTGTATTTCTATAATTTTATAACATAAAATCTCGTATCTCGATTTTTATCTTATCAAGAGATAAACGTAGAAATAAAAATGTATAAGTAGAAATAAAAAATGTATAAGTTTCAGGTTTTTATTTTATCTGACAATTTGTCGTCATTCAATAACAAAGTTTCCAATGTCATTCGATTCCAAATACATCGTAGCAATGCTGACAGAATCAAAGATAGAAATTGGAGCACACTCATATTCTGCAACGAAATGTAAACAAATGTATTTCTCTGATGGTCTTGTGCTCCATCATGCGCACTTCAGTGTTGCACGCGATTTGTGATTGTTCATTTTTATTTAACCTCTCTCTACTTTGCCGCAGAAATATGATCTCCCAGTCAAACATTTGAAACCAATGGAATGCGAACTATGCAATCGACATAACTGAAGGATTCTATAAAATCATTCGCGTTCACTAGCTTCAAACTAGTAATTCTAATTTTGTACAGAATATACAGAGTTCTAGAACTCCAAAGATGAATTATTAAAGATTGACTTATATGAGGACTTAAATTATTCTTCTGAATTCAACAACGTATCGAAAAGTAGCAAGCCAACAATTCATTTTTTTTTTAAATCGTCCAAACGGATTTTAAATTGGGATCGAATCGAAACCTTTACATTGCTCGCGAAGCGAACTATGACCTTTGATTGTCACCGTTACCAAGCATTCGAAGCAATGCTTCACGTTTTGCTGATCAAAGGACGCTGCTTCGCCCAGTGCATTTGCATGCACACGTATATACGTTACGCGTGCAGGTTGCTGATGGTCGCCGTTTTCGCGACATCCGCTTTGCGAACGAGGATAAAATCAGTTTTTACAACCGTATTTCGCTCTATTTAATCATGCGACAGTCGCATATATCCACGAAATCTCGGGCATATTTTGTCAAAGAAGCCGAGGAATCTTTAATGTAAAGCTTTCAAACTTTTTCTTGTCAATTTCTCGCAGTATTAATATTAATGTACATGTACATGGAATAAGATTATTTTAATCGTCGTCTATGTGTAACATGGAATAAGAATATTTTAATCACGCAACAACAAAAAATTTGTATTCCATAAAAAATAATAAAAAATATTTTTTACAAAAAATATTTGTATAAAAAATATTTTTTATTCTGGTACCAGAAATATAAACGTAAGTTACACTTTGAGATGATAATATTCGATTCAAATTAAAAATGTAAAATTTAGATTATATATTTCAATATTTTCGCCTATAAAATAAGAATCAGTTTTTGCTAGAATTTTTCGAATGTCTGATATATATGAACCAGTATATAAGTCTCTAAGATAGGATTTACTCTGACCAGGTTAGTCTTGTTCCAAGTTTCAAATTTTCCTTGTTCATGAATGCTCAACATAACTAAGCAGGAATTGTTGTATATATGGTTGATTGATAAAATTAATTTTTTCTTAGGCATAGAATATTTCAAAGAAAAGAGTTCATTTTGAATTTATTTTTCATTAAAAATTCGAAATTCTTGTGTATTAAATTTTATAATTAGATGATCAAGTACTCCATTTGATTTTTTATTTTTATAGGAATTAAAAAGTTTTTTAAACAATTACAAATGTTTATATGATGCAGATTTCCTTTGACATGTATAATAAATAATAATTATATCAGAAGGTTGGTATAAGATTTGTTTTTTTTCTCAAGTATATTAATATACATTAGGTATATTTGACATTTTAATGCAACTATCTTTATTTTATGTAGAAATAAATCTGTGAAGATTATTTGTAAAATAGAGAGAGAAAGAAGGAAAGAAAGAGATTATGAGTATGTGTCAATAATCATTTTACAGTACGCGCCGATTCTACATAAAATCGTAAATCTGAGTAGTTCTACATGCGCGGATTGACAGTAGGTGAAGATAATGAAAGCGTACAGCTTCACTTTACTACTATACCGAACAATCGGATCCATAGGAAGTTATTGGCATTAAAAACACACGGGGATACTCCGTGGTCATATATACGCGCCTCCACTCTGTCTCTCGTGTGCACTATCGATTCACCTCGCGGCCTTGTGCTTAATTGAATTAGTATCGGACTAAAAAAGGATGACCTTGAGTCAATTAACGGCGAGACAGAATAAGACAAACGTTTCTCGCTACCCGCTCGGACAACAAAAGGAGAAAGTTCCTCTTTAAAAAGTCACGAAAGCTTGCAATTATGATTCTCTCAACGCCCACACTTTGCGCGAGCGCTATCCAGTGCAAAGTAGCGGCCATTGATTCGCGAACGCTTGCAGAAGATTGGAGATTTTTGGAAGAAATATAATTGATCGTTTATCAATTTTTGTTCAAAATAAAATGTCTAATAATTCCTCGTGTAATTTCTATAATTGTTCCTTGATAAACATATTTCATTTTTATTAATTTTTAAGCAACTTTTAGTTTAAAGATCCATATGATCAATGTTACAAACAGTAATTTTCTAGCTTCTCTTATTTTTATTTTTTTATAAATATAATAAATTTTTATTTTCAACATGTGTTGTCGCTTAATTTACACAACACGAGAGAGATATTTTCCCGGTTACCGAATTTACGAATTTTTTAATGAACGATCGTACTTGGAGGGTACTTTGCAAAAGCTGGGCAGATCGGAACTGGAGCGGAATTGAGCGAAATGTTGGCAAATGTGATAGCGTACCAGTTTGCGGACGCGCTGGCGAACCATCGGGCACGACGATCTTGGTCTGCGACTTCGGCGTGCCCTCGCTCATGATAGTTTCGACACGATTTCGACTTCGATTTTTCACCGGGGGTGAGAAACACGAGGCCCCCCTCTTTCAACTGCCAACCAAAGCTCAGTGCCGTGCACGTTTCTTCGATCGCCGCGCGATTCGCAGGATTCTTCCGATCGGATCCTTCTCTTTTCTTCGACCTTTCTTATCTAAATCGATCACTCTGAGTAAAACACGCCTTTACTTCAATTTATGTGTGGGATGGAATCGTTGAACTTTTTTTTTTGAAATTTTGATTTATGATCGTTCTGTATCTCGTCTGAGAATTTCGATGAGATCGGAGATTCTAGATCGAGAGGAAAAATTTGTCGATGTGATAACGATCGACTATTTAGCAAAGATCGCAAGATCGTGTGATTGGCGGAGGCTTCAGATTTTTCGTGAAAATCTTGCTCGCGATCGATCGTATTGAGCTACAATCGCGGGTGGAAATCCCAGATAAGCGTCGTAGAAGGATTCAAGATCGATCTCAATTTTTGCAAAGCTCGCGTCGATCGAAATGCAAAATTCAGGACGCTTCTCTCGCACGACAGCTCGTCGCGGGATTTATTTTCCGCCTCGATCCTCTTCGCCAACCCTCTCGCGATCTGGGAGGAGTCGACGCGATACGGGGGTGAGATCGGCGTACGACCGCGAGGCGGGTGCTCTCAGTTTCTCAGTGGGTGCATCTCTCCCTCCCCCCAGGCGGTGTCACAAGGTCACGAGATCACTGGGTTCGGCTGGATTCACGCGCGCTGGCGTACGTACGTTCGATCGATCGGTCGGTCGGTCGGTCGGTCGCGGTTGCCACCAACGGGAAATACTTTTGCCGATCGCGACCAACGAAATCTCGCTACACGCACATATATGTACACGTACGCATCACGATCGAAATTCACTTGTCGATATTTCGATACTAATCGTCCAAGGATTTACGAAGATCGATCGAAAACAGATCGTCCGAAGACACCCACGCACACTCAAAGACCGCTGTCGTGATTGATCGTCGCCGCAGGGTGATCCTGGCGAGCCAGACGGCGTCGGAGGAATCAGACAACGAGACGCATGGGGAGCGCAGCGCGCACGTCTGACTAGAGCGCGGAGCGTAGCTACTTCGCGGCTGACTAGAGCGCGGACCGTCGCTCCTGAACAACGCGCGGAGCCAGTGATAGAACCCGCGATGTGTCGAACTGCTCCGACGCGCTGCGGAGTCACGGGTCACCACCCTTGCGCGTCTCTTCCTGGACGAAGTTTCCAAATCTCCGTCTCTCGCGCTTCCAGTCTCGTCCCTCTTCTCCTCGTTTCTCTCCTTCTCTCCCTTCCTTTTTCCTCCCGATCTTCCTCTCTACACGCTGATCGCTTCAACGTGCTTCAACGATTGCCCGATGCTGGCTCTCCTCTCGCACGACAGCGGCTTTTCCTCGCGGAAAACGTCGACTGCCGCGCGCGCTACTACGAGGGGGTCGACGGCGGCGGCGAAACCTTCTCTCCTCGGCTTTTCCAGGGGCTCCTCTCCTCCTCCGTCGCGCGCGCACGCTTTCACACGCCCTCTCCTCTCGGCGATCCTTCTTCCCTCGCCCCCGCTCCCGGTTGCGACCCCACGATGCACATCCCGTCTCGTTTCATCCCTGCGCGCGTCCTCCCTTCGCCCTCTCGCTTCCTCTCGCGGAGAGGACCGCGAGGCGTCCCGGGCGTAGTGAGCAGCTCTCACCCGCTTTTCCATCCTCGCACGGCGCCTGCGCGCCCCGGGGATGCTCCCCTCGCTTACCCCATGCGATCTCCTCCTGTCCCTCTATCCGTCTGTCCGTTCTGCGGATGCCCTCTCGGTCTCTTTCTCTTCCGCGGTCCACGCCTCCCCTTCTCCTCCTCACCCCCATCGGCCCCATTCTCATTTCATCCCATCTCGCTGCTCCGCAAATGCTCCCTCTCTCTCTCTCTCTCTTTTTCTTTCTCTCTCCCGTTACTCCGCTTTTCTTCTCTTTCTCTCTTTTCCATTAGATAGGTGACGCTTTTATCGGCCATCCTCTCGCTTTTGCCCGTGTTATCTCACTGGACCATACACGCTTCTCGACGCTGAAGCTGCCCTTCCGGGGGGCGCAGAGTTTTTTGGCCGGACACTCGCGGCGGATCGAATTTGAATGCGCGCGAGACGCGAAAGCGGGTCACGGTTTCACATCTCGGTGGAAAAGAATGGCAAACGTCGAGTGAAAACGATACCGTGTTTTCTTCATAGGATAGAGAAAATGCATAACTAAAAGAAGAAACAAAAGAAAGAACTTAATTTAATGCCGTTAAATTTTATTTTGCACCGTTCGCTCGGCGTCGCTCTGCACAAATTCGCGAACTGCCTAAAGCGCCAAGTGACAAATTCATTTGCCTCGCGCGACACGTAAAATGAAGAACGGAATATGAAAAGTGCGAAGAGAAATTATAACACGCGCGTTGCGATTGTAACGCGATAAATCTCGTCTTCGCTCATTCGTGCGATTTCTCCGAACATCAATCGTCGAACGCAAAGCCCGTCTCTTTCTCGGTAAATCATTCGGGCGTGCATGAGAAAGAAAGAACGGCTCGACGCCACCGTTATTTTCCTCGCAACGTCGGCTATTTACGTTCACACCTACGGAACGTACACAACAACCGAGGCTTAAAGCCCGACCTTAGATGGAAACGCCAGCTTTAAGCGGGGCTTCGCGATGCAAAAAGGAAAGAATTAGAAGCCCGGCTGATATAACTCGCAGCTGTCGTTTTGCAGTCCTTCTGTTTATACAATGCATCGTTCGTGAATTTACGGCAAGTGCAGATATGCATTGAACGTGACGGTATACTAAAAGAAAGGATAGAGAGAGAGAGAGAGAGAGAGAGAGAGAGAGAGAGAGAGAGAGAGAGAGATTACGCTCTCGCATTGTAAATGATCTCGGATATTTCTTGAAGTTCTTAATGCGCAAACATTTTCAGTATAACTGCTGCAGAATTTAATTAAGTATATGTATATATACATGCATATATAATTATTTCTTTAAAAAAAATCTCTCTCCACTAGAGAGGAATATTAATTAAATATACATATATATTCTAGTATGGAACGATAAAACAAATTATTTTCGCTGTATTTTGATCTCGGGTAAATAATGCACTTTGTCGCCTCATATAATGAGATATAGAAAGTAATAACACATACACATGTGCATACGGATGACAATGGAAATTCACTAAACTGAATTTGCGTTGGCGAAATTGCGTTTCCGAGTAATACTGTGCAGTTTTATTACACTATGATTTTGTGATATCGCTTAACATAGAAGAAAATTTAGTACTTTAGGATTTCACTGCGCTGCAGCATCGATCCTTTTTCCGGGTTTTATATCGGCTGCATCGTTGAATTTTGAATTTTCAAGATAACTTCTTTTTTCTTTTCTCCCCTCATCGTAATCAGCGAATTGTGAGATACGAGAATTTCAGCAAATGCGAAAATTCAGGAATAATCGAGACTGCCCAGAAGCTTTAGCAAATTTGACTTGCATCGACTGCCGATAAATTGGCGTAACTTTTTTACAAAGCAGTAGAGAACGGCAGAGAATTAAGTCGTTTGTATGGACGATTCGACCGCGGTTTGACTCTCACGTGTTCGTTCTACTTACGACAAACTTACATTGCGGAGAAGTTGTATGCCACAAGGACACTTAAAGTCATAATTTATGAAAGAGAAAAAGTTAAAATATTTAAAATTAGTTAGCAAAAATATATTATTCGATTAAATATATTAAGTTAAATGCACTAACTAATTTTATAAATTAATTAAAGAATTAGAGAATATAAATTTTATAAATTAATATAATTTTATAAATTAATTAAATTAATTAGAGAAGCAGTAGGTTTTTCAAATTAATTGATAAGATTGTTGATGATAAAAAAAATCAGGGGCAATTTATGCGTTTATGCAAGGCAAAAAATGACGTAGCAATGATAATGTGACGCCCATAAAAGAGTTGTATTAGGGGAAAGCACGCGGGTAGATTCGAGGGCAGTGAGATAATTGTTGAATTTATAATGCAACAGCAATTTAATTTTTCAGCGCATGCACGGACCCAAATCGGCGAATTAGTCGTATGCACGGTGAGTGCTTCACGCTAAAATTTGCACAGCGAGTAAATTCATGGGTGTGCAACCCAGTTGCGAATGTCTGCTGGTTTAATTAAGGTGGTGTTACACCGGCCCGACTCGTACGCACACGTTGATGAATGGTGTGCTTTTAAAAAGGAAAATGAAAAGGAAGGAAAAAGAGAGAGAAAGAGCACGTATCTCGCGTAGTGCACTTGTAAAAACGTTATTATTGACTTTTGTGCACAGCCACCAGGATAAGGGAACGCTGGAGCAGGATAACGAAGCTGATGGCAAAGTTTTGTCCGTTTTTCGAAACTTCTCATCTTTCGAAATTATCGTAAAGACGATGAATCGTCTTCAAGTCGTATAAAGGTTCACTCCGAGCCATCAATTGCATCGGGCAATTCGAATAAAAGTTTCGACTTTTCGTATCTCTTATTTCCGGTTTCGTGTGCACAAGAAATAGAACGTTTTAATAACTCGTATAAAACGTATTGAACTTGTATCGCTAAATTTTTTATTTGTACTGTCGCATTTCATGTAAACTACTTTAAGGAAAGAAAAAAAATTTAATCTAAGAATTGATATATTTTTATTCGTCTTTGAAGATTGTTTTCTCCTATAAGTTCCCGTAAGTCGAAATAAATATAAAAAAAACTTTGTTGAATCTCTTCTATCTTTTATTTAAATATTACAATCGGCAATCTGTCGGTAAGTTCGCGATAAATCTATTTTTATTATATATTTTTATTATTTATTATATATTTTATTATATATATATTAATAAGTATATATCTCAATTTATTATATAAATATTATATAGATATTATATTATATAAATATTATATAAATATTATACTTTGTTATATATTATATTTTTATTATATAATAAAAAAGAGATGAAAACCAAATTATATGGGGAATCTCTATTGCAAATAGCTACAGTTTTGCGGAATAGTGATGGTCGCCTGCGATCGATACAACATGCGGTGTACCTATATCGGGAAACGTTGACTGAGTTCCAGCGGACTTTCGTAATTTTCGACAAGAGTTTGCAGAGCACGTGGAACGAACTAATTCGATTACGGACGATCTGACCGCGTCGAGGGAAGATTTAAAATTCGCCGACGAACATGCAATATTGTAATTATAATCGATTCCGTTGTTATTTCATTAGAGTATGTGCGTGTACGATATGAATTAATAACAACACGCATACACACGAAACGCGTATTGTGTAGCGACGTAGAGATATTTATATTTACGTCAAACGAAGAATTAAATGATCATGATATATTATATTTTGATTATACGCATCACATATATTCTCGACATCGAATATTTGCAATTTAATCGAATAAAGAATCAATGTCAATTTCTCCGTGTTATATTCAAATTAATTTGCAGTAACTTGCATCATGCGTAAATAAATTATGATGCGTGACAGAATAAACTAATACATGTATGTAATGTGCAATATATATTCATATTATATTATAATTCTCATCGAATATTAAATAAGATAGTTTATTTATTATCAAGTTCGCTTCCTGTTAATTTTCAGTCATTTTGCATTCAATTTGCATTCCTGAGAAACTATTTCGAAAGAGAGAAAGGAAGAGAGAAGCAGATAGATCGATGAAGGAAATCTGTGTGCAACTCTGGTCGAGTAATTTTGCTAAGTGAAATGCGCGCAGGAATTAATTCGCACGTAAACTATGGACGTCTATTTAAAGTTGCACTTAAATTGATGTTCCACGCGAATTAGACCTCGCCGTGTCATTATCTTTAAGTGGCTAATTATTTGTCGCTTCTAAACTCGTTATACAAAATGTTGAATATTTGTTATAAAGGTATTAATAACCATAAACAAAATACAAAGATACGTATCATTATATTCTGTTCCATGTATTAAAAATAGATTCAAAATTTTATTGAAAATGCAATCATATATAATTCTCTCACAGATGATAATAAATTAAGAAATTGAAATGTATGCATTAGTAAGTGCGTATTTATTAATTATCAAATTTCAATCACAGAAAATTTTCTTTCTGTCACACAAAGTCACTTCTAAGAACAAAATAATCTTGATACGTGACCTTTACAATAATAAAGTTCAAATAAGAGAATTATTACATAGAATTGAAATAGACAGAAAATTGAACGAGGAAGTTGCTTGAATTTTATTTTCGAGCTGCTTGTGAAAAATAATTGATAAAAAGAGAGAAACGTATATTACGATTGTTAGAGAGAGAAAGAGAGATGGCTATAACTACACCGCAAGAGGCGTTACCTCGTTGGCCAGCCTTTACGATGGTCATACGTGGCGTATTCTTGCTGAGGAGTATTCGGGATAACGAGGCAAATATAGGACAAAGACTTTGGACGTGTTATGTGAACAGAGCTCTCGCACTCGTAGTACTGGCTGTTCGATTTTTATCAAGCACAAAAAACGAATGTAAAAACGCCATCATATGTTAAAGCGTGAATTATGATTTTATTTAAATAATAGATAATAAAGAATATAAAAAAAACGAATGAGAGCTTATTCACGAATGACAAATTTTTTAATTAAATAAAAGTTTGTATAGAAAATTAAATAAATAATTATTTATTTTTAAAATTTTTATTTGTATTTTTTTTGTCTTCCGTTTAATAAAATTTGCGATTTTTATCATTTATGAATTCAATCATTCTAAGATTTATTTATAAGCGATTAAAAAGTGTCACAAATAAATATAAATAAAAATAGATAACAAAATATTATTCCTTCTATAATTTTAACTAATTTTTTCTAAAACAGAACTTATTTCTGAGAATCAATTATAGAGATATTTAAAATTTAATGTTATCGAAGCAAACAGAGAAAGGTGCTTCTAGGATGGTCAAACATAGCTGTAATATTTAAATAAGAAATAAACAGAAGAAGAAATATCGTATTTATACGAGAATGTTTTCGTACATTTTCCAACTCCGATCTACAGCTTCTCTTTACCTCTCATGCTCTTATCGCGCTTATTCCGGACAAGTTCTCGCGATCTATAAGAAAGCTATACCTTCTGGGTGACTTAACTAACCCTCCCTTGGATTCTTTCTAACAAAGAAAGGTGCCTCACTCACATCGTTGTACGTCATTAGAAGCGGGCAAAAGGTGAGCCCGGCGGACTTATGGTGGCTGAAGCATCAACGGGGGGGAGATGCCGGACTGTCGACGGGCTGAATGACGTCATTCCCGGGTGAACGATGACGTAAAAGCCGGGGTAGCGGGTTACGTTACGCAAGCGTGGAGGGTGCGCGTTGCGCGCGCTCACCCACTGCCCTACTTTCCGCCTCGCGCGCGCATCGGGTGAACTCGCTGCTCGTTTCACCTCTTCGTCCTTCTTGCATCTCACCCCCTTTGCTTGTCGCGCGTACCGCGTGTCGAGTGTAAGAGTTAACCCCTATTTCGAAAGGGTTTCTGTGTAAGCTCCATTTATTTAAACGCTTAGCAGCATAGGAGAAGAGTGCATTTTTCTCTATATGGCAAGTTATCGAGATAAAAATCCTTCTTCATTTCATTCTTGTGCGTTTAAAATTGCAAAATTTTTCATAGGAAATCTTTTATTTTCGATAATATGTGTATCCGATGTTTTATTTTTTAAAAACGTTATTTCAGTATTCTTCAAAATGAATATTTTTATTATTTTATGATATTTTTTAATAGAGGAAAACATGAAAAATAATATATCCATTATATTAGCGTTGTTATTCTTAATTTCTTTATTGAGCGCAAAAAGAATTGTTTAAAAAATGTAATAATATTTTTTTAAATCTTGATAGTTGCCGATATAATAATAAAATGCAATGTTTTGATATTTTTCAACAAGTTTTATCTGTATCATTATTTATTCACTAATACACTGAAAAAAAGGCTTGGTTATAATAATCCAAACTTGATAAATGTTACCCACCGCTGTGGTTTCAACTAAACGTATAGGTGATTAAGACGAAATTATTTAATTATTTTTAATATTTAGTGAACTCAATTAAACGTAAAATATTTATAACTATTTTTGGAAAATGCTTATATTTAATACTATAAATATTTATAACTATTTTTGGAAAATGTTTATAACTATTACTAAATATTTTGTTATTATTATCATACTTGATGATAAAAACTAAATATTTCAAAAAATGCATTACTAAATGCATCTCATAGATTTACCCAGAATTATTTTTTCAGTGTAGGATATTCGTTACATCAAAACTTCTCGAAAATATTTTTTTAATATTTCTTTGATGATAAAAATGAAAAAAGTTTGCAACAAATTTTTTCAATTTGTTGTAGCTTTCAATATATAATTTTAAATGCCATTTTGCGCGATATTGTGTACGGTAAAGTCACAGAAAAGTTTGGACATCACGTTCTAGTTAGACTTTTAATAAAATTTAAAGTTTGATACGCATTTTTTCCATTACGCGATATCGGATAAGAATTAATGCGACGATTTTTCGGATCGATTGGCGAAATTGGCGAAAATTCCGGGAAATCGCCTCAAGCTCTCCGAGAGAGACCGTTTTCTCATCTTCATATATTCAAGCTCCATTAAGTTCAACACCGTAGGAAGCGCCCTGCGGCTATGGACCCGGGATAAGAATCGCATCGACTTCCCCTTATCTGGGTCAAAGGTATGCACAGCACGTCGGATACGTATGCATACATGTATACATATATACACGTAAACATACATGTGTGCGTGCACATTGCATCCCGAGGATAAACAACATTGACACTGACGGCTGCTCCTGGCTCTCGATCTGCATCGTTAATATACGATACACTCAAGCTGTTCACCCGTAAAAAAATGCATGACGCGACGACAGGATAAACATGTCGGGAGATATAAAGATTTACAACTTTGTAGATCGTTGAGATTAACATTGAAGAAAAATTGAACATGGTTTTCAAACGATTAAAAAGTATGCTTATATCATCAAGATAAGCTTCGCTTATAAATTATTTCGAATAAATCGATGTTTAACTTGAAAGCAACAAAGTGCCCTTTAAGTATATCAGAAATTAATGTTTAAAGAACCGTGTATTAAGAAAGTTTACAAAGATTAAAAAATTCTTTGTATGTGTATGTATATCTGAATGCGCGCGCTAAGCATGGCTCATTCGTCTGATTTCTAATTTCATAGTATTAAATATCAAAAATTGAATTTTGAGGAAAATTCAATTTTCAAACTCTAAACAAAATTCGGAGAAAAAAATCAATTTTTTCAAAAAATACTTTTATAAAATTTATAAAAATTATTATTTTCTCTCTTTCTTGTTAAATACATTATACTTTTCTAATTTTTAAATTAAAAGTCAATTTAAAAACTACAAGAAATTTAACGATCTAAAAAAAAAAAAAAAAATAAACATCTCATAAGAAGAAACAATTTAGAACTTATCAAATTAGTTTACAGTAAGTTTGATGAAACTTTGAATTGAAATTTGAAGAGATAATTAAGAGATGAATCTGACAACCAATTGCAAAAATAATGCAAGATTGAAAAGTAGCCAAAATAAATTTTGCATAATTTCGATGCCATGACACCAGCCATTATAATTTCAAACAATTAAATATCAAAAATTGAATTTTGGGGAAAATTCAACTTTCAAATTCTAAGCAAAATTTCGAAAAAAAAATTAATTTTTTTCAAAAAATACTTATAAAATTTATATAAAATTATTATTCTCTCTCTTTCTCGTTAAATATATTACACTTTTCTAGTTTTTTGTAGTCAGCTTAAAAATTACAGGAAATTTAACGATCTAAAAAAAAATAAGCATTTCTCATAAAAGAAGGAACAATTTAGAACTTATCAACTTAGTTTATAGTAAGTTTGATGAAACTTTGAATTGAAATTTGAAGAGATAATTAAGAGATGAATCTGACAACCAATTGCAAAATAAATAATGCAAGATTGAAAAGTAGCCAAAATAAATTTTGCATAATTTTGATGCCATGACACCAGCCATTATAATTTCAAACAATTAAATATCAAAAATTTAATTTTGGGGAAAATTCAACTTTCAAATTCTAAGCAAAATTTCGAAAAAAAAATTAATTTTTTTCAAAAAATACTTATAAAATTTATATAAAATTATTATTCTCTCTCTTTCTCGTTAAATATATTACACTTTTCTAGTTTTTTGTAGTCAGCTTAAAAATTACAGGAAATTTAACGATCTAAAAAAAAATAAGCATTTCTCATAAAAGAAGGAACAATTTAGAACTTATCAACTTAGTTTGCAGTAACTTTGATGAAGCTTTGAATTAAAGAAAAGATAGTTAAGACAGAAATCTGACAACCAGTTGCAAAACAATGAAAGATTGAGAAATAGGCAAAATAAATTTTGCTGCATAATTTCGATGCCATGACACCAGCCATTATAATCGCCGGTCACTTTGCCACCATACGGTTCGTCGCATGTGTCGCTTAAATGTGCAAGGTCGAACGGTGAATTATCGACTGGAAATTGCAAGGGACGGATTATCGGGCACCGAGGTCCTTAATAAGCATTCCCTCACGGCAATTTGCGCAGACGGTGTTGCATCAGTCGAATGACGTTAAAACGTGGCAATTTGGTCACACGCATTATGGAAGATGTCCCTCTATCTAGAGAGAGGTAGGAAGATAGTTTGAGAGGATATGAGATAAAAATTATTTTTGTAATTATTTAATGAGACAAATTCAGGAATTCTTTTATACAATATAAAATTCCTCAACGATATCGATAGATAGTAGAATTTCGCTTTTTGATAAATAAATTTAATGGAAATAAAATTTAATATTTGTTTGTTTTAAAATGTTATCAAAAATATTGTAACAAATAATCTAAAAATAAAATTATGTATCACTTGCTCCATTTTTAGCTAAATTAATCATGTGCATATTTATTAAAATAGATTTTGAACATATTATATTTCTTATAAAAGAGAGAGAGAGATAAATACAGTGGCTAAATAAATGATACAAGTCCGCAATGCATAATTCAAATATGTGATTAACGTGTAGTATCGTGTGGGAATGAAATCTTAATTAACAGTAGTATTGGTCGACCGCAAAACCGACACACATCGCCAATCAATGATCCTAATTGACCGATTAAACAAGATAATTCGCGACAGTTCGCGAGCCATATACGTAGAGCTTCAAGAAAAAAATCCATGGAATTCGCAGAATGTCCTGATTGAAATCACGGCTCTCGTCGTCGTTAAAAAACTAGTGCTGCGACTTCATCACGGAATGCGAGAATAATTTAGACAAGAAAAAGAAAAAAAATATAAAGGGTACACGTGACGCATATCGGTGTTCTATATCGGTACATCAACATTATAATGATAAAACCCAATCATAAAATATTCGAGCGCTTCCCGCTTAACGAAATTTGATAACGTAATACGATGAGATAATTGTAAACATATAACACACATTGACTTTTCAAATGTTTAATAATTAATAAAAATTTTAATTTAATTTTTAAATTCTTATGAAATTATTCACTAATAATTCGAGATACCTTTTTCATTTTTTTGTTTCCGAAAAATCGCAAGAGATTCTTACATGGTATGTTGATAATGTTGCAATTTTTCAAAGTGGACCGTTTGTTGGGACTACTACTATCATTTTATCGATACCGTTAAGATGTCTCTTGGATAAATCGCTGTCAAATAACTCGTTTGAAGGATTTACTTATCTGGAGGAGCAAATAGCTCGACCGCTGTTCGCCGTCTCTATTCCAAGCGGCAGATCGATACAGCGGAGTCTGCGTCTCCAATCCGTGTATATATACTTTATTACCACGCGGTGCACCCGATACATATCCCGGGTACAGGGTGATCCCGCGACGCCGATGCGCCCGCGCGCGCGCGCGCAACTCGCGTTTTAAGGAGATTACCATGTCCGTATGAGAAGGTTTATCGCCTGTTCCCGGTGTATCCCGACGCTCTTTGACGAATAAAAAGCGGGAATCAAGAGACTTCGAGTCTCACAACGTCTGAGTATTATGATAATATATGCATTTACACTTAATCTCATAATCCAACCGTGGATTAAACATATATTGTGTACGCTACAATATAATGTCACTCCGAAAATGCACGCTTATAAAATGTAATCCCGTACGAAATGCATATGATATAAACATAATCCCAAGTTAGAAAAATATCTCTTCGAGAAAAGCAGTTGCTGATATCACTGAACGTTTAATTTATTTCATAAAAATATAGAAATAAAATAGCACAAAAGATAATTTCAATATATTATTATAATTATTTTCTATCTCTGTTTCGTTTAAAAATTATTCCAAAAGTTTCTCAGTCTCATCTCTTCCTGTAGAAATTCCTCACGCGTACATATTTTTTATTTTTATCACGATAATATAATTTTAAGTGCGCCTTTTTTATAATTCTGTCAAATTTAAAAAGAGGAAAGTTTTTATGTCACCGACAAGTATACTACAATATTATTAGAATTAAATCGCAATTTTTTTCACTACCTATATTCGGTATAAAAAGTTCTCTCATACACAGTTCTATGTTCGGATTAAACACGTGTCAAAATATAATCCTCCCTCTCTCTTTCTGCATTCTTCTTTTCTCCTTCTCTCTTCCAATTATTAATTAACGAGGCGCTTTCCAAAATTTATATGCATATGCTATATATAACTTGCACTATAACTTGCTTTTATTAACAATCGACCTTCTACCTGTAAAAAAAAATAAAAAAATGATATTCGCGTATTATGTTGCAGGGCTTTTATATTGACATGTTGTTACATGATATTAATGTTGACAGTAAACAGTTGCAAACGATCGATAAAACGGGTTAATTGGCTGTTTCTTATAGGTCATGCGAGCTCAGTAAATTTATCTTAATTTATGTACGCGGTGATATATTTCTTTAACGCGGAGGAAAACGAGTATAATTCCGAAATAATGATATGAAATAATTGCAATCAAAATTTGAAAGAGAGACAAAATGGCATCGCGAAATCAGGTGGGCGAGACAACGCCCTAAATGAATTATATGATATTATTCACTCCAAATTATCCACAATGATCCGTCATGCTCAAACAAGCGTATGAAGTACAATCTGTATATTAATTTCATTAAAGAGAAGAGAAATAAGCCGAGTAATTTCAGTACCTTAATTAACAGAATATACAGAAATATTTCGAAATGTGTTTTATTATCTCCGACCTCGGAATCGTCGTTTAACGAAATTTTATGTGCCCTCAAAGTTTAATAAATGAGAAAATAATATTTTAAAACGATTTCTCCCTCAGCTTTTTGATTATACAGAATTTCGTATGTGCGAAGGCTTACTTGGTAAATCTAGGAATTCAGCATGGAACTCAACATTCCAATTACTCGAAGCCGGACTTAGCAAGTGAAAACTTAATTGCAATCGCGTAATACTACGAGATATACGTAGGAAAGGAGACGAATAGGGTAAAGTTATTGGCCGACGTGCTGCTAAATGTAATCCTACAACATATCTCTAGTTTCTTCGATCGGCGGAAATAACAGTGATCACGTAAATGATAATCAATATGCTCCGATTGATATCGGTAAAATTTGCGAGACTGAAAATATATTAGCTAATCGATTCGAAATAAAAAAAAGTCCAGCAAAAGGGCAGCACATACAGATTGAATTTTGTAATTAAAATAAATTGAGTTAAGCTAATTGATTCTCGATTTCATCAATCCTGTATTATCCATATTATATGAAGAAAATATTTATACACGAGAATACATTTGTTCACTTTATATTGCCAATTGTATTTATAATTAATTCAATGTACTGTCGTGGAGCTAAAGGGGAATGCAATTACGATAAAGGCCGAAGCTACTCTGAATAATTCAATAAAGAGATACGATGCGCGCGAGAGACGTTTGCCTTGCTCGGTGTGTTTCCCAAGCGATGAGAAAAAGATGGAACGTTTTCGCGTGATATTAAATTGATAGGAAGGCGAGGGGCGCTCGTAAATCAGTATTAATTAATTTTTCATACATGAGGCGGGTTCCGTTGTTCCAAGAATGTCACAAAATTCGACAGAAGGCCGTCTCTCTCACGATGGGGCTAAATATTTGACGGAACAAGCGTGCGAATCGTCCGGCATGGTTTAATGTTGAATGACGCCCGGCGGTTTTGATGGACGTCAATAATATCCGTCTGTGATCGTGAATACTTTTAGCCGACTTCAGAGACGCGAGGAAATCGCCGAAAAATGTACCATATCGAACATGACGAGATTCGAGAAAAAAAGTTAAAAAGATTTAGAATCTTTCATGTAATTTTATTCAAATATATTGAATTGCTCTAAAAAATTTTTTAGACTTTTTCCTATAAAATATATAAAAAGATAAAATAATTAAATAATTTTCTAAATAACTTATACAATACATAGACAAACTAACATGTATATAATACAAAGAAGAAGAAAATATACAGGGTGTCCCAGACTTAACGAATCAGCCGTTAATGATAGATTCCTGAGATCATTTGGAAATGAAAATCTTAATACCAAAATGTTGAGGAAGATGTAGTTTCGGCGCTATAAAAGATTAAAGGTTACCAATCGGCGCGTTTCGTTCTCCTATTCATCAGGGACTCGCGATAATATCGATATCGATAGAGGGATGAATATAAGATAAAAAATAGGATTCTGCAGAGCGCGATTGTGTTTTCCATGCGACAGTAGTCAGTAGTTTGGACATTTTTATGAAGTCTTCCTCAACATTTTGGTATTAGAATTTTCGTCTCCAAATGATCTCAGGAATCTACCATTAACGGCTGATTCATTCAGTCTGGGACACCTTATATATATATATATTTTTTTCTCTCATTTTATATAAATAATTATAAATAAATAAATAAATATATATATATATATATATATATATATATATACTATAAATTAAGAAATGATATCAGTAGACAGACACATTTCTCGGCATTGTCGCGGAATTTTTGCAGCTTTCTTTATACATGTCTGCCGATTAATCATAACTGGTCTTCAAAGAAAATTGGATTCAGAACAATGCGGTAAATATTGATTGGTACGCATTCTTCGAATACAACCAATGGACGTTTTTCTGCGACTGTAAATCGCGCGAGATGATCGCTCATCGCGATTTGCGCTTATCGATTTTCGGCTTTCACGAGAATATATCCGGCTATTGCGCTTCCTGCTTTTATTTTCGCGCGTGAATCGTTGTACAACGATCGAAGCTCGCTGATCTAAATAAAACGCCGACAATAATTTTACGCGCTGTTAATTATTTCGAGCGTGTTTACTCGAGTCATGTCACTGTAATGGATAGACAACAGCGCTAAAGTAAACGGATTCTATTTTACACGTAAACGTTCAGTTAATTTTTAAAAAAGTACACATTTATATATAATTTTATCTATATTTTATATAGAACTTTTTCACAGCCATGTATATTTCATCTATAATTTATGTACATACACATACGTGTGTTTGTGTAAAATTTATTTTAACTATAATTTACTAAAAAGAAGAAAGTATTGCTAAAGTGCTTCGTTCAATATACTAAAAATAAAAATAATATATTTTGACAGAAAAACTTTACGATAACATCCGCCTATTTTGTAAAGTTATTTCAAACAAGATAGAATATGTAAGTATGCATTGCATAGATCAAATTCAATATTTCAAATAAGATAAATTGAGATCAAGCTAGCTAGTGGAAATTTGACATTTAAAGAAAACTGCCCCATTTTTGGCATCTCCTATTAGAGATGAATCAGAATCATTGATTCGACAAAAAAAAACAACACTGAACGCAGGCTTTATACAATTCTATGAAGCAAAATCTATAAAGCATGATCGTGTGCGAATGTCAATTTGCACGTGACGTAAGTCAGAAAAGGCCAAAGGCGACAATGCCATCAAGGGATAAAGATCGAGAGGAATTCATTCGTTTCGCTTTTCCGCGCTTTGTATCAATAACTATAATCGCAATGCAGGGATAAATGGTCAATCGAGGCAACGAGGTATTGGAGTTCCGGGATGATAGAACATAGGGAAAAACAATGGCGTGGGACGAACCGGGAGGAGAATTGGAGCGTGTGAAAGATCAGAGAGATCAGTTCGGAGGATTTCTCAAAATTAAGGATTTAGATCGGAAAAATATTCTTTTTCGTGTGGTTTTGTCGAGAAGAAATACTTCTCAAATTTTGAAAATATTATTTTTACAAAATATATATATTTTATATATTTTATTACACATTTATTGGAAAATTATTAAATTTTAATCAATATATAATATTGATATAGTATATATCGCAAAATTATATTACATTATATTATACATTATAATATATATTATTTATTTGCTCTTTAAATTTCGTTTAACATTTATATAAAATCTTTGATAAATCTATTTTAATTAAATTCATTATTTTTAAATTTTATTTCAATGTTTGCTCTCTTTCTTTAATTTAGTTACAATAATCGTCAATTATAATAACCAATTATAATAATTATAATAATAAAAAAATATATGAGCAAAATATAATATTGTTAATTCCAAACCTGAATGTGTCATAGACTTTGAATCTGACATTTTTGTTTAGTCTGCGTATTATTAGGAAATCACAGTATCGCAGTGTCACAGCAAGAGACCGTGGTGCCAATTAGACCCCCGGGTGCTATTCAAGAGTCAAGAATAAGTTTTCCTCAATAAGTATTGTTATAGCCACCGCATCGAGGATATAAGTCAACCTATAGATAAAAAAAACTATGCACAATATTAAAGTAGCCTTCGATTATAGAGAGTTAATATTGCGTGTATCTTGCTCTTTCTAGACATTTAAAAAACATAGAAATACTTAAATATTTAAATAACGTCCAAACTTTATATTCGTTCGCGGACATCTTTTAGATCTTTAGACATCTTGTAGATTACGACTTCTGTTTAAGAGTCCTGTTGTCAAAAAAATTAAAGAACTAAATTAAATATTGAACACAAGAGGAAATTCGGTGCCAAGATTACTCCGCTATCGATCGCATATATAATGAGCGAACGGTCAACGAAAATAACCGCGGCATTGAATGGACAATAAAAATGGCGAAAGAAGAAGGAAAAGTTGAAATAATAGGACAAAATGCCGGAAGAGCGATATCGATATCGATTCATTTTGGAGAAAGTTATATATTTTCATTCATCTCTAAAGAAGATCGCTTTCCATAGAATTATACTGATGTTACACATCTAAAGTGACTAAAATATTATTTTTCTGTCTTACTACTAATTCGATTACTTAATAATTCAATTAAACTGAATTATTTCTAACGAGTTTTTTTATTTAATTTATAAAATAAATATTACTCCCCCTCTTTTCTCATTTTCTTTCCTGCCATAGATCTCAGAAACTATGTTTATCGAGAGATCCCGGGCAAGATGGTTTTGAATATTTTGCCCATTCGAAAGTTTGAAGAGAGCAATGCAAGTCATAAGTAGCCGTGCATCGCTGCGCATGAATCTTCAAAGATGCGATCGAATGCCGATCATATTTTTCAAGCGTGTCGGAAAAACTGGCTCGAGGTCGATGGCGGTTTTCGGTGAAAATTCGCCGGCGTACATTTCCCCCCTTTTGCGCGTCCACCTACACTTTGCCTGGTCCATTATCCCGGCAATATCCGGCGCAGCATGCGCTTCTGAAAATCGGGTCGGCGCCGGGAATGATCCGAGCGCCCCTCGTCGAGGGAGCAAATTGACAAATTGGGCCAATCAGGTACGAATGTACCGCTAATCGTGGCAAACAGTGTATTTTTTGCTCCCCCATGCGCGCTTAATCTTCCGCCCTGGGAATATAATCTTTCAAGCGAGCTAATGATTACAATAATAACATATTTCAGATTGGGTTTAATTAAGATCGCCTCGTGATCCGCGACGATTGAGAGACGTACATTATAAATGATCGTAGATTAAAGAGCTACCTACTGCACTGCTATTAATTTACATTATAATACCCTATACTTTTCGAAATTTTTACTCGCCATTCAATTCTCAAAATTTTTATTTTGTCGAGGATATTTTTAATATTAAAAAAAAAAATCGAGATATTTTTAATACAAAATATTATACTTTTAATATAAATATTACGAAGTTATAAAAGAGAGCTTTTAATAATTTCCCCCGAAAAAAATATAATAATTTCTAATATTTTTGGAAAAAAATATATGTATTAATTTTACCTTTATTAAAATTATTTAAAAATTGACGCACGGTATACTTTGTAAACAACTACATTCACGTGATATCAAATAATGTATACGTGCTCGACAGGTTGATTCGAACTAATGTGAACTCGTTCAAGGTTTGCAATTTGTAAGGAACGCATTTACAGGCCTACATTTGCGCAATATATTTTTATCGACGCGGTTATAAAAAATACGTCAGTAACATAGTTTTTGATTGAAATAGTCCCACGACAGCGACACGGTCTATGCGAAATGCATTATCATAATGAAAGCACTACAGATATGGTTGCGTTGTGTCTTTTATCATAGGCTATTTAATGCCGGGCGGCGATAAGCGATGCAATAAGAATGTCGCGCCGGCCACACGGTCGCTATCATTCCGCGGCATCGTTACCGAGTTGTCTACGCTTTATCGATTTTCCTCGACCTTGCCACACGACGAAGGCATGAATTACCTCGATACACTCTTTCGCCCTTCTGTCTTTCTCTTTCTCTCTCTTGTTTCTTTGTCTTCATACATGCATTACATAAACCTATCCCGCAAGTATACACAATGAATCTACGTTTTCAATTAATTTCTCGCTCAGTCTCCTTCTATCCAGACAATTGTCATGGATTTTAAATAGATAAGTTACCGCGCACTTTAATTCGAACTGTTGAAAGTTGACAGAGAGCATACATTTTACGAAATTGTTTTTAATAATTCTTTATACACGATTTGGTCTAGTATTTGTACGAAAAAAAAATTCTTTCTTTTTTTAGATTCTATCTTATCGAAATAAAAATATTGTTATTATAATTGTTTGATTCAAGATTAATCTTTACTTTTTCCTTGGTAAGGTAATCTTTTTTTCTTCTTAACATACTTATATATTTCGTTGAACAAGAATCGTGTAGCTATATTTTATTGAATCACCCTTGGCTGCGTTTTTTATGTACACATCGAGCTATTTCTTTCATTCCGCTCACGATTCTCACATAAAACTTGCAAAGTTGCGATATAACGAGGCCGAGATGTTGAGTGTCAAGAACAAATCTTTATCTAGTTATTCATTAACGATCTCGTTTTCGATGTTCGATTTTTCAGAAAAAAATATCGTCAAACTGCGATATATATTTTGAAACATTAATTTTACAGCTTCGTTCAAAAGTAAACGTAAAGTCTCTAAAGAGAAAATCGTGACTTTCAAAAAAGCTGCAATTAGAGACTGATCTTCAAGTAAGAGCTATAAAACGCAGAGACGAAATAGATATCGAGTTGTAACGAGAGCATTTGAAACTCGTTATATCTCCAGGGATGCGCATGGAATGCTACGATTCGTTTAACGATTGAACGCTTCGAAATGGCACCGCTAATTGCTGACTTCAAGATTGCCATCGCGACAGTAAAGAGAGCTGTCATTGCTTCATATTCATACAAATTCATCGTGTATTTCTGTCGTCATTTTTTACGAGGCAAGAAGAAAAAGTGAATGTTCAATTTCGTTCGCAAAAGTAACGTATAAAACACAGAGCATTCAATAATTTTATCGACAATTTCACTATTATAATTGAAATTACTCCCATTTACGATTATTTCCTTACATCTTTTTTTCATTTTATTAATAAACAAAAAATGTTAAGCGATTTATGAATTAGTAAAAGTAATTTAACCCTTTCGTATCTCCGGGACATATATGTTCCACCTACGAAAAAAATCATAATTTTTAAACAAATAATCCTATCAACTTTTACCTTGGCTTATTTTAAAGAAGAAGGTTCAAGCTACATGTAAAAAAATCGCGCACTTTGAAATATAATGTTTACAGTAAAATATAATTATCTAAACTTTGCAAAAAATCAAACTTTTAGAGAATGAAGAATAACCGTATATTATGTTGAAAAATCATAGAATTTATGCGCTAATAATAAACTGAAAGTTTTATTTAAATGTGATTACACCTTTACTATGATAAATATAATAGTTTATATGTGTAATCAAAGTATATGCGAAATAAGATGACGCGTGCGACGGGCATCCGAGTCTCGCGGCAGATGCGCGGCTTGCAAAAAAAAGTGTATAACAACGCCATGAATCGAAAGTATGCGTGTGTGTACATTCAGAAAAATCATAATATATATTTAAAACAAAAATCCAAGCTTATATTTTAAATATATTGATATTTAAGCTTTTCATGATCGCCATCTTAAATCTGCCATTTTGAATTTAAATTTTGATGGTAAATTTAGAATCAGCATCCCCAAAAACCCATAAAATTGTCTTTATATGAAACGCATCTCTTCTGGAAAAGCCGGAGGTACGAAAGGGTTAATGTTAGTTCAAAATTTATCAATACCTGCTTCTCAACGACTTCTTATCATTCGTATTCATCTTTTACAATTTATTCAAAAAAATTATATGTCCGCATTTTTCTTCGCAAAAAAATGCTTTTTATATTGGTGACAATTTTCATCTGTCAAGTTACGCGATCGTATTTGCGAGTAGTAACTGTCGAGAATTTCTCCAACGAGATAAAAATTCTCCGTAATAACGCTCCTTCTCCTCATCGCGTTGCGTAACGTCGAGGCATCTTGAAAATCAATTTAAAGATTGCTGCTACTGTGTTGAAAAATGTTGAAAAATGCGCGGAGAGGCGACACGCTCGCTAAACTGCGAACGCGCGTCTTTCGAGAAAAATTGAATTTAGAAAAGCTCGACAAAGAAAGAGCGAAGTGCTCTTGGTGAGCTTCCAATGCACCGTCAAATCACGCTATCGCGAATATTCCCATTAACTTGGTATCTCGGAAATCAAATTCGGAAATATATGCATAATTAAGTGCTAATTTATATCGCTTTTAACTTGATTTGTCGTGATGCGGAGATCTGTTGAATCATTTCTTTTCTTCCCTGCATCTCTTTCACTATATCGTCTTTCTTGAATTATAATTGCATAAAGTAATCGTGAAATACAAGTCACAATTATAAGAGTATTCAATTCTTAAATGATGATTAATAACAGAAAAGTTAAATTTTGTATTAAGCTTCGATAAATGCAAATTTAATAACAAAGTCTAATCTAGTAATCCAGATTAAAATTGTAACGAAAATCATTTACACATCGCACGACGATGCTATTTGTGACGGCGTCGTCATTTTAGAAATTAACTGTCGTACGTTCAGCATCCATTGTCGCGTTTACGTCCGATTGCAAGTAGCGTAACCGTGAGACCAAGCAGACTATGAGAATCGAGAATAGGATAAGACACGTTTACGGTTAGCTCGATCGACTCTCTGTCCAAGCTCGTTTCTTTGTTGAAATATCGATGTGCCGTTCAGCAACACTTTATTGCTCGCTCTATCAAACGACTACAGTTTAAACGAGCATCAAAGTTTACTTCCCTACCGCGTGTTTGTTTCGGGTGTAGATTGATTGTAGAAAAAGACGCGGAATATTTGAAAAATCACTCCGCTCCCTCTCTTCGGTAAAGTGTCAGTAATTACAGTATAAGGATAATTAAAGACTATAACAAATATTTTGAATATTAATTTTTATATACAGGGTGTTCCATTTTAAAAAACGCACCTCGATAATTCTTCAACGAAGCATTTTCAGCAAAAATGTTTCAGATAAAAGTTGTATGGTTTCAAGGGGGACATAAGATCGTGTCATTAATTTGACCTTGAATAGTTACTTGAAGGTCACGTGAAGGTCACCTTCAATTTTTTAAATGGAACCGCCTACTTTTTATTGCATATTCTTGCAGCTCATCTCGAGAGCTTTCCAAAACACTATAATTAAGTTAGTTTTCATTAAGTACTTTCCGAGTTATGAGGCTTGAAATCATTTCTTAATTTTACATAAACCGTAAAATATTCATTTTTCGATTATCTTACCTTAATACTTTTAAGTACAAAATAATGAGAGGAATCAATTGGTGTAAAGAAAACATATAGTTGTTTCGAAGAAAAAATATGTAATTTGCAATTAACAATTCCATATTTTTTCTTCAAAACAACTATGTGTTTTCTTTACACCAATTGATTTCTCACATTATTTTGTGCAATAAAAGTATTAAGGTAAGATAATCGAAAAATGAATATTTTACAAGATATTTTACGGTTTATATGTAAAATTAAGAAATTATTTAAGCCTCATAACTCGGAAAGTACTTAATGAAAACTAACTTAATTATAGTGTTTTGGAAAGCTCTCGAGATGAGCTGCAAGAATATGTAATAAAAAGTAAGCGGTTCCATTTAAAAAATTGAAGGTGACCTTCACGTGACTTTCAAGTAACTATTCAAGGTCAAATTAATGACACCATCTTATGTCCCTCTTGAAATCATACAACTTTTGTCTGAAACATTTTTGCTGAAAATGCTTCGTTGAAGAATTATCGAGGTGCATTTTTTAAAATGGGACACCCTGTATATTATTTTTCAAAATCGATTAATATTTTTCAAAAAAACACTTGGTTAAAGGATTGCAAGTAAAAAGTAGAAGGGGAGAAAACATCAAATGTTCATAAAGTGCATAATACATGCTTCAGAGTGCTTAGAAAAGTATATACTCTGTCAAAATTTATAAATAAAATAATAAGGTGAAAAAAATAATTAGATAAATAATTAAAATAAAATTACAAATAAAATGAAATAATGAGAAATTACAAATAAATAATGTAAAATTACAAATAAAATAATGAGACTAATAATTAGATAAGCAATTCTTCATTCAAATTTGCAATTCGCTCTACAACATACAAGTTAAATAATTTAACGTCACATTGAACATTTTATATGCATTTTTATATAGTTGGAGATAGTGATTCGTCATCAAATATGTGCGAGAAAAAAATCGATTGCAAATTCGTCGAAGAATCAATCCATCGTTAAAATTTCATGTGATAAAAAGTGAGTTGCACCATTCGCGTATCACCATTCGTCTATCAACGGTTCTAATATATTCAAGTGTGGTTTTTACAGGATTTGCGAGACTTCTTATTAAAGGATCTGAGGGATTAATCGGGATTAACGACGAGGTCGAATTGAAAATTCAACGGCAAAACGATGCGGAGATCGTTTCCGCGCGAGAGATCATCCAATAGACAGTTACTTCTGGATAGGGTTAATCCAAGGGGATTCGCCGCTATTGTTCCCGATGGCCCGCATTTACATATCGTTGCTCGTACAATGTCGGCCCCGACCCGAACGCGAAACGTTAGGTAATAAACGAGCTTAGCTGAGAAGTACCGACGATAAGAGCTTCGTTATCTGTTGTATACATAACCGTTGATCTTTGAGTTTAATGTTCTGGAGTCGATATTGTGACGCGTTAAATCGATTTATGACTCATATAATCATTATTGAAACATTAGCACGTTAGACACGTGCACAGCAATTAAACATTTTGCGACGCAATTATTAAGAGACTTACATTTTAAGACTCTTTCAACGAAATTTGACAATTATTTTTAAACAAATGAAAGTTATTTCTAAGAAATTATTTATTATTATAATTTATTATTATTAATAAATTATTATTAATTATCTTTATTTTTGGAATTGATGAATTTGATATAATAATGATATAAGTTTGCCCGAAATTGGATAGTTACCTCGATAGTTACTATATTTAATCGTTGAGTTAACTATGTATATTTGAATCCTTCCACGTGGAGAATCTTCGCTTTCGCATATCGAATATTAGATAGATCGGCGGATAAATCAACATTCCAACTATTATCGTTTCTCGGGGGAGCTCGCACCAAAGTTATTATTTTTGCTGTTTGTTCTTAGAGAGGAAACAGCGAATATATCCTTCTCTCATAAGCCTGCTTATCCACCATCGCTGATCCTTATCTTCGGATTCGCCATTCTTGGCATGTACGTGATTTAAACCGAGAAATCCAGGTGAGTAAGAATAGACAGAGCAATCATCGGACTTTCCGCTGCAGGTGTGCGATAAAGACGTCCCCGCGCTTGAGAACGCGACGCAAAACGACCTTCTCGTGCCAAAATCGCGTTTCGACGCGGAAATAATGGAAAAAACGCATCGCCCCGGAAATTCAATTAATGTCAAACCGATTACGACGCCTCGCTCTCGTGCGCCCCCGATGTATGTAGATCGATTAATCGCTTGCCGCGTATCGATCAACGCTTTACGCAATTAAGGGATTCCTCTACGTCGTCGAGCAGCTCGATGTCAATTGACGTGAAACTCCATTACGATCTTGCGATTGCAATTATTTCCGAGGAAAGGTCTTCTTTAAAATTTTCCATCGATCCTGATATATTTCTGATTAATTATTTCCTCTCTGTTTCTTTTCTTAATAAAAAAGAGAAAATTATTTCAAGAAAAAAATGTAGAAGGGGATTTTTTTTCCAAGAAAGCATGTGCAATTTAGATTGTTGTTCTCTTAGCATGCACTTAATTTCCTCGTACTTAATTGATCCGACCTTTCTTTCTGCGGTATATTTTAAACCACTATTAACATAACACAGCATACCGCATCGATTATTTCTACAAACAATTCATGAACAGTAACACGGTGCAAGATTTATATCTAGTGTTCAATCTATTTAAAGACGTCTATTTTCCTCTCAAGGATCACGCGTCTATTACAAAGCGTTTCACGCCGCATTATGCGGAATTTGCATACGTTAAATATACGCGAGCGTAATAATAACCACGTTCTCTTAGAATTATCTAATCGTTAACTTCAGGTTACGCTATTATCGCGCATCATCGATGTAAAAAGTATAAAAGAAAAAAATTGCCATATCAATAACTTGCGTCAATATTTAATATTTTTATCGTTTACCTAGATGAATATATTAATGACAAATTTTCGAGGATATTGTCATCGTTTTATAAACAAGAGTTTCGGATAAAATTGATTTTGCTAATTAAATCATACATCGTAGATGTCTTTCATAAACTTGCGCTTAATATTTATTGGTACCAAAATTTTATTTAATTGAATAATTGAATAATTATTTTAATAATTTAATAATAATAAAAAATTAATTTTTTTGAAAATAAAAAGAAGAAACGAGAGCGGTTACTTGCCTTCGACGATCTGCTCCTTCGTCGCCAGGATCAGGGGAATGGCGCCGGATGCACTCATGATGTTCTACTGCAGCTCACGTAGATAGTACTTTCACACGTGCACACACGCACAACGGGGAAACAATGTTTTACTATACATTCACAGTTTCCTCAAACGGTAGTCTCGGCAATGCGGAATCGATTTATCGAATGACAGTTTCTATTTTTGTACCGGCGCGGATTTCGCGCGCGAAAAAAGGAGGAAAGGGCGAAGAATCTCGACTGGAGAAGATTCGCTCTTTTTTTCCCGCGGATTCGTTCTGGAGCAACGCCGATTAAACTCTCAGCAGATCTTCAGTCTTAAATCGCGAAAAATCGTCCGGATTGATCGTACGATTAATTCTGAAAGTATTATTATGCGAACGATACTAAACGACCCAATAGAAAGCATCATCGATAGTCAGACAGATTCGACTTCAATAATCTGTTCAGCGATTAACGATAAATTTTTTGAAAAAATCCAACAACTAGTATTTAAAAAAAATGGAGTATTCTTAAAGATATTCTTTTTCTTATAACATTTGGATTTACAATTTCTCACATGTCGTAGTTGACAATCAAAGCTCAGGATAAAAGTATTTATTTGTAAATAGAAAATTTGTTCAATTTTTCACATTATATTTCCATGTTTTTTAATTAATTATAAATGTATTATAAGTATCAATGTACTTAAGAAAAAATTAAATAATCATTCAAATAAATTTTTATATAATCAGAGATATATTGGAAGACGGATGTCGTTTTTCAATTTTTTACATAATATCGCTCGAAAATGCAAATAAGATTTCGATCGAGTGCTACTAAATTGAATTTCAATTTGTCAATGCTTGATGAAGACACAATTGACCTTCCTAATCGATGAGTTTCCGTTTCTTGCAACGTTAATAAATCATATCGTTCAATAAAATTCGAAAAATAAAATGGCAATTAACGTGGAAAAATAAAAATAAAAACTTCATTCGCTACGAAACAAAGAAACTAGATAGATAAAGATAAATATCGCAAATAAACAAATGAGTAGAATAAAAAGCAATTACCTAAGTAAAAGGAAAAGGCGACTGATGAAATTAACTATTTAAAATAAGCAAGGTACACGTGTATCACGCTTATAGGCTCTGCCATTCATTCGTTCAATTTTTATCTTTTACCGTTTTATCTGCTTGATTAAAAGAGCGTGATACCGGTTTACGTAGTACTTGCTGCGAGAGACGCAGCGTTAGGAAGAGAAAAAAAGAGAGAGTAGTTAACGCACCGTGCGTTCCTTTAGGCTTCGCTATTTTTATTACACATCAGCGGTCCATAAAATCTAACAGCATGTATCATATCATGCAAATCATGTATATATATATATATATATATATATATATATACATACATACATACATATATATATATATATATATATATATATATATATATATATATATATATATATATATACAGGGTGTGTCATTTTAAGTGATGCAGCTGAATATCTCGAAACCATGGCGGTTTCGGTGAAAATGTTTTAAACAAAAGTTGTATGGTTTTAAGGGGGCCATAAGATGGTGTCATTGGTTTTACCTTGAAAAGTCGTTTGAAGGTCACGTGAAGGTCACCTTCAATTTCTTAAATGGAACCCCTATTTTTTATTACTTATTCTTATAGTTTATCTCGAGAGCTTTCCAAAACACTATAATTAAGTTAGTTTTCATTAAGTACTTTCCGAGTTATGAGGCTTGAAATAATATCTTAATTTTACATAAACCATAAAATATCTAGTAAAATATTCATTTTTCGATTATCTTACCTTAATACTTTTATGTACAAAATAATGAGAGGAATCAATTGGTGTAAAGAAAATACATAGTTATTTTTAAGAAAAAATATGTAATTGTTAATTGCAAATTACATATTTTTTCCTCGAAACAACTATGTTTTTTCTTTACACCAATTGATTCCTCTCATTATTTTGTACATAAAAGTATTAAGGTAAGAAAATCGAAAAATGAATATTTTACTAGATATTTTATGGTTTATGTAAAATTAAGAAATTATTTCAAGCCTCATAACTCGAAAAGTACTCAATGAAGAAATACTTTATTCTAGTGTTTTGGAAAGCTCTCGAGATAAGCTACAAGAGTAAGTAATAAAAAATAGGGGGTTCCATTTAAGAAATTGAAGCTGACCTTCACGTGACTTTCAAACGACTTTTCAAGGTAAAACCAATGACACCGTCTTATGGCCCCCTTGAAACCAACAACTTTTGTTTAAAACATTTTCACCGAAACCGCCATGGTTTCGAGATATTCAGCTGCATCACTTAAAATGACACACTCTGTATACAGAGTGTTTCTTAATAAGTGCGAAAAATTTTAGATAATTCTTTGTCGAAAATTGACGAGAATTTTTCATATAAACATATACTCCTACATCCTTCTCTGTGGAGTTACACTCCTCCAAAAATGGGGATAAAAATTAGGTTTTTATTTTTTAGGTTTTTATTATAATTTTGTTTTTGTTCCAATTTTTCTAACATTTACTCTAATTTTATTTTTATTTTAAAATTTAACTTTTCATAATTTGAAACCTATGCTATTTAGCATCGTGCTGTGCACGATAACGTATTTTATTTTTTTTCTTGAAAACTACTGATTTTATGAAAAAAAATAAAAGAAATAAAAAAGTTTCTAAATAAATCAAACTTTTTAATGCATATTTTTAGATGATCATATTCCGGCCCATTAAAAAGTTCTAATAAAAAATTGAATAGGAGTTGCTAGTTTCATCCCCTTATAACAATACGGGAGGCTAAAAAAAATATTAATAAATAACTTTTTACTAGTAGAAAATATTCACCTAATTTCATTTCTTTAACTTGTTCCAAATTTGAGAAAAAAATAAAAACCTAATTTTTACCTTCATTTTTGGAAGAGTGAAACTCCATAGGGAGAGATGTAGGAGTATATATTTATATGAGAAACCACCCTTAATTTTCAACAAAGAATCATCTTCTAAAATTTTTCGCACTTATTAAGAAACACCCTGTATATATATAAAATTAATATATACATAAAGAGAGAGAAGGAGAGAGGATAAACAACAAATGTTCGTAATACGTTGTCGCCGTGACTGTCGACTTTGATAACACGAGGAAATTGTCCAGTTTAATTAGCGGCGATTAAAACCCTCGATAGCGCAAGGTACACGAAACTGCGAAGTATCGCGTGTCATTAGGCATTAGACTTTATTCACCGGGTGTTTTCTTTTTCACGAATATTTTGTTTCCCTCGTCCGTAATTGAGTAGTAGCGTACTCCTTTTTACGCCTCCGATCACGCGAACGACGATATAAAATTTTCTTACAACTTTAATCGTGATATACTCTATTTACGTATTCTCGTTTATCTACGTTTATTTTATTTATTCATTCATTTGTGTAAGTAAAATTTGTGAAAGGGTGTTTGTGCTTTGATTTCAATCCGATTCAGCGAGATTTAATAGTGTCACGCGTATAATTGCGTAATCATGTGATGATATAAATCGCGGACGCCCCGCAGATGAGGTTGACATTGAGTCTTGTTTCAGTTCCGTTGATCGTTTTCATTCGCGTGTAACATCGATCCCGTATGTGATACTGTACATTAACGTACAAATGAGTTCACCCATGTGTGCCTCTTGTCTCTCTCTCTCTTTCTCTCTCTTGCTCTTTTCCTCTCAATTTCCGAACGAGGTCGAGGGGAAAAACGTTACTATACGACGAGCGAATCGAAAAAAAGTCTCGTGGTTGGTACTGAAAATTGACAGCGACACCTCCCCCCCGGATGATGAATGGCGGATAAAACGATCCGTGAGTTCGAAAGACTGAAAGCAGAGCCGTTTTGCCGTCACACGGTGAATTATGATCCCCAGAGAAACGTGTTTCATCGTTGTTTGCAGACATATTGCACGATTCCATTAACATAATGTAATAATAATAATTGCGCGACAAAGCTTGCATTGTCAAAGCCGACAAATGTAAAAATAAAATTATAAAAACAGTACTAGAATTAAAAGAAAGGATAATAATGATAAAAATAAAAGACGCAAGAGTAAAATAATAAGAATAAAATATTCTTAATAAATAATCGAGAATAAAATATTCTTAATAAATAATTTCTTAATAAATAATAATAACAGGTACGAATAATAATAATGAATGCAATATTCTGCGTATAAAGGAGTCGCAATACAAGGATGAAATTTACAGAAAATTAATAAATTAACATACATTTGTGCATGTGCAACAAGTCGCTAGTATGTTGCATTGTGTCACGTTCATTGTTACATATGTTACATCTCTAAAGGTAAATTGCTATCGCGTTTAAATGGAAGCTCAATCGTAATTATTTACCGATTAATTAACCGAACAATACGTGAGCTAATACGTATTTCTTCTATTTTCATATGGATAGCATTGATCTTAGTGTTAATTCGTGAATCAAGCCTTCCATTATAGTAGATTTTAAAATAACTGTATACGCTGTGTATTTTTGTCCGACCCTTTCTTATCGTTTCTTCTGTCTGTACCGCTTTTACTCCTATTTAAATGTTTAGTTCTCACAGTCTCTACTTTCTCCATGCAAATAATTAATTTTCACGATATGTTCCCTCTTTCTATCTTATGTTCTTGTCATATTTATCATTTTCTGTTATTTTTTATTATTGCATTTGCTATTTTTTTATCAATCAGATAATCAGTTTAAGAGCTTTAGAGTAATAATACTCTCGTTCGAGAACACACAGTTGATTATTTTTATTTATTAATACAATATCACGTCATTTTCCGTGTGTAATTTTCTCGCGATGGGGTAAAGTAAGATTAGTATAATCCGTATCGTATTGTATAGTATTTTTTTCTATTTTTAATATAATTGTTATTGTTGTGCTTTCTATTCTGATAAAATTATCTCTCTGTTGCACTTTCTCTTTTCATTTGTCTTACTTTTATCTAATAATTTAACTAATATATTTTAAATAATACTGAACTATTTTAAACAAAAGTTTGATGAATTCTTACGTTTAGAGCTCTTCAAAAATACTCTCGATTATCACGAGACCATTCACGAATCATCTTTTTGTCACAAACAATCTTTCTGTGTAAAGGAGTTTTCGAGTTCGCAAAATATTCGAGACGACTTTCGAAACTTCTCTTTAGGATCTACAGCAGATCGTCCGTCGAGGATCCTGGAAAGGCGGCCTAGTTGTACCCAGATAGGCTCAGAATGGATCGATGAAGCCGCTGTCTTTTCGACGTCACGTGATCTTTCAAGGATCGTTTCGACGATCTGCTCGGATCGAGTTTCGGTTGAAATAATCGTTTCTTTAAATATATCAGAAAATGTCAAGAACTTTTACACGACTTTATCTGTCAATGCCACATGATTCTCTCGATTAAAAATCGGGTCATTCTATGTAAACTCTCAGGAATATTTTAATCTAAAATTTTTAATCTTAAAATTGATAAAGATTCAATCGCCATTTTTGTCATTTTATGAGTATTAAAAAAATTATACCATTCTTCTTAATTATGATAATATGAAAAAATTTTCTCACTTTGAATTAAAAAATAATCAGATTTTGATGTAAAAGCGTATCTTATAATGCATTCCATAATATTATAATCTACTCAATGATATTATAATCCATCATAAAGACGTGTCGATAATCCTGGTCGGAAAGAAAATCATCGCAAAAAGGCACTCTTCCATTTAATAATTATCGCTCTATGAAAGTCATTAAAAATGATGCAAAAAAGTGATTGATATAAAATATAGAAAATTATGTACGTGCTTCTCTACGATAAAATATAACTCGACAATATAAAATAATTTAGATGCTAAGAACATTTTTCATACAAATTTTTTTGCTTACTTTAATCAATTTTATTATTTAATCTTCTTTTGCTTACTTTATTCAATTTCATTATTTAATCTTCTTATACACTTTTTCTTGTTATACTGTATCCTCTTATATTTTATTTATACTTTTATATTTTCTCTGAAGTATAACGTGTGTGCAAGTGAATTTAAATATATTTAAAAATTGTCAATCACTTTTCTTTCATTTCTATACTTTAGTATAATAGGATTTACATATATTTGCACGATACACACATATATATTTCTATTCTTACATTTACTTTTCACGTAATATATTATCCAATATATGAAAATTCCTCTTAGCTTATTATAAAGACTTTTTCTGTCAAACTTACATCAATTTGCATTTTAGTCTACGGACATTTTTGCCCGCCAGGATATTCGACTCATTCGAAATATTTTTCTGTCAGTATCGTCCGAATTTTCGTCGGAGAAGAAAAGTCAAGTCACCTTCGCGTCACGATCGGAAAAAATCGAATATTATTTTTCCTCGCGACCAGTTTAAACATATTACACTCCGTTTGTCGTATCGACGCTTTACACCTCACGACGATTTATATCTCGCCCGCAATCGGCATAGATCACTTTCGATCCGTCGCCCTTTCGGGCGGGACGACTTCCGGGCGAGGACAGACAAAAGTAGAAAGAGTTAGAGACAAGAAGACGGTCGGACAGACACGAAGAGAGGGGTTCTCTCTCCTCGAACGGGGCGAGAATCGCGGCGAGAACCAGAACGGATTGTCGGACGAGCGATTGAAGGGAAGCGACGACGCGACAACCAGGATCGACACACGCACAAGTGGTTTTTCGCGTTTCGCGTCGGGTGTCTCAGGGGTTGGCCTCTGCCCCACTCACCTGGTAGCCGCGTAGGGTGCGCACCTACTACTACCCGAGGTAGGCTACCACCCGCCAGACCAACCGACCCATCCACCCACCCATCCGCCCGTCACCCACTCTGCCACCCCACTGCTCGATTCGCTAACGGCGAGAGAGTTAGAAGCTCTCTCCGACTGTAGATACGTTAGGTACACACGTGGGTGTAGGTGTACGTGTATCTGTGCGCGCCCAGACACATGTATTGGTTACATCTACATGCCAGATACGGCCTGCGGGTTGTTAACGCGTTCCGCTGCCATTTGGCAAGGCAAAGCGGTCTGCTCCGAATCTAAGCTGAATCTAAGCCGGATGGCGCGCACCTGTTAACTCCAGAGAAGCTACGATTTTTAGTGAAACGAGGGGAAAAAGGTAGCTATTGTATCGTTATTCCTAACATGTCCGAAATCTATCGCGGAGTATTGACTTATCAGCGGGCTTTTGTGCAGAGAGGGCGATATCTCTTCGTCAAAGTTATTTCCTCCATCCGTGAAAATTTAAGTTTTAAACACATTTTTACATTTTTAAATATGATAAAAGAATATTAATGAAATTTATTAAAATATTTTTTAATGTTCTTAATAAAGTGATTATTAATAATGTGATGTAAGATACTTGTTTTTTAATTTTTCTATTAATATATCTCTGCACTTGTTAAATTATTCTAAAAAGAAAAAAATATTAGATCGAAATAAAATTAGATGAGAAAATTAATAAAACGTTGAAATAACTCGGAAAATGTCCGTGGACTCGATATATTTCACAATCAGTGGGAATAGAGTGACATTACATTCTCCCATTTCCTTTCCTACAGGAAGATATGCAAGTGTCACGATATAATATATATGTACTCGCTGTGCGTGTGTCGTGTATATTGCAGGTAACTCTTAATTTAACGGCATCTCACCGCTGATTGCAACCTTGTTTTTTTTCATGTAACGATTTCACGTGCTTCAGCCAGCGCAAAGATTGCGACCTACAACACTCGCGTCTGATTACGATTACCTATTCCACTTTGTAAAGCGAACTTTATACACCAGACAATTGATGTTTATGCTCGTTGATGATTACATTGATGATATAATTAAAGTGTTTTTTCTTTTTAGAACAAATAAAAATCGCGGAAGCGAAAGAAATTTGTGACCTTTAATCTTTTCCCGATATTTAAGTTAAAGCAGTTTCTATCTTATTACTTATCTTATTCAAATAAAAGAACGCGAAACTGATACTTAGGACTTCTATTTTAATTCTGAAATAGAGGTCAGTTCAATTTATATATTTTTTTAACTTTGCTTTCTTAAATTTCGAAACACAAATAAATTTCACATTGCATAATTGATACATAATATTTATTTAAGTGATAAAAGAATTTATCAATTAAAGGCAACGGCGCGATATTTCAGTATAATTTGGCTATAAATTGATAACACGCATAAAGAAGTAACGATCGTTATCGTTAAATTAATATCGGCAGTAATTTGTACCGAACGATTCCCGTCAAGCTTCCGATAATTTTGTACGTTCGTTTAATTTGTAGCCATTCTTCGTCATCGCTTCTGGTAGAGTGGGTAACTAGTAATTATACGTGATTGATATCTCGAATTGAACGTCGAGATTCGATTAATATACCCGGAACTTTCATAATTTTGACGTTGACGCACTCGTTTATATCAATCCTTCACCTTCGTTCATTCGAGGTTTCCGTTCGCGTATGAAACGAATCTTTTATTACTATGCACGCACCGAGGCATACGTTTCCTATTATCATCGTTTGCATTATATCCAATAATCGAAGAAGAAACAAGGAATTGTTTCGGTTAATATTTAAACTAATCTGACTTTGAATTAATTAACATCGACAATTAATAATTAATATTAGTAAATTAATTGTGACAATTATTAATTGTGTTAATCAATCAAAAAATTTTGCCGGACGCTGGCGTCACTGTTGATACGAAATTATAATAATTTCCGCAGACATTTAGAATTTCAGGCACGTTAGAGGGCTCGGTCTCCAAATGGGAACGATTTTTCGACGTCCGCTCGAGAACAATTTGAGTTCTACGTGTCCTACGGAGTCACGCGACCGAAATCAAGGCTTTCGGAAGGCTTCTCGGCCGTCCTTTGAGCCTCGAATCTCGGCACCCCCTAAAGAAAGGCGTAGGCGGATTGCATGCTGGCCGCCAGTTAACAATCGAGGCCTCCATCGCATCTACGGGTAAGATGATCGTTGCACACAGCAAGCGTGCAGTAAGGTCACAGACAATGAACCTCGTTTCCAGTTCAGGGTCTGACTTGGTCGAAGATGACGACGCGATGGATTATTAGCGTCACACCCCTCGTGCTGCCGCAATCGAAAAGGAAAGCGATCGATCTCGTGAGATCGGATCGCGTGATCATGTATGTTATTTGCATGGCACGTGTCACAAGTTCCTCGTGTGCAATTCGGTCTGAATCTTCTTCAAATCCAGCGGAAATTATACAACAAATACGTGTACAAGATGTTAGGAACGAATTCTTTATTTAACTTAAAAATCTCCGTCGGGAATAAGAAATCCTCAAGTTTCTTAAAGACTTGAGCATCTAAATTTGGTCGCGGGAAAAAATTTTATAACAGGATTCAGCTAACAGATTCCTCGATTCCGATAAGAAAAGTTTGAAACTCTGAGTTCAAGTATCGGCACCATTTCACTCTTACATACATTATAGAATCGTACGTACATTATTCCATGCGAATATGTATTGTTCATCGTACTTTATCGAAAGTTTGTTTTTCACAATAAAAATCAATAATGATGAATAACATATAAGAGAGGATTCTTCGAAAATATTACAAATTAATAGAGCAATCTGACATATATATGTTACATATATATTACATATATGTAACATATATATAACATATATACAGGGTGTTCCATTTTAAGTTTGCCATCGAAATATCTCGTAAAGTCTAAAAGATACGAAAAAACGTTTCAAACAAAAGTTGTATGGCTTGAAGGGGACCATAAGATGGTGTCATTGGATTGACCTTGAAAAGTCGTTTGAAGGTCACGTGAAGGTCACCTTCAATTTTTTAAATGGAACTCCCTATTTTTTATTACTTATTCTTGCAACTCATCTCAAGAGCTTTCCAAAACACTATAATTAAGTTAGTTTTCATTAAGTACTTTCCGAGTTATGAGGCTTGAAATCATTTCTTAATTTTACATAAATCGTAAAATATCTTGTAAAATATTCATCTTTCGATTACCTCACTTTAATACTTTTATGTACAAAATAATGAGAGGAATCAATTGGTGTAAAGAAAACACATAGTTATTTTTAAGAAAAAATATGTAATTGTTAATTGCAAATTACATATTTTTTTTTCGAAACAACTATGTGTTTTCTCTACACCAATTAATTCCTCTCATTATTTTGTACATAAAATTAAGGTAAGATAATCGAAAAATGAATATTTTACAAGATATTTTACGGTTTATGTAAAATTAAGAAATTATTTCAAGCCTCATAACTCGAAAAGTATTCAATGAAGAAATACTTTATTATAGTGTTTTGGAAAGCTCTCGAGGTAAGCTACAAGAATAAGTAATAAAAAATAGGGAGTTCCATTTAAAAAATTGAAGATGACCTTCACGTGACCTTCAAACGACTTTTCAAGGTCAAACCAATAACACCATCTTATGGCCCCCTTAAACTCAATTAACTTTTATTTAAAACATTTCTTTCTTCAACGCTTCGTTTTTGAGATATTTCGCATTATCAACTTAAATAGTCCATCGTGTATATAACATATATATAACATATATATAACACGAGAAAACCGTGCATATCGCGTGGCGTGTCACGTGGAATTAAATGTCGCTGGTTATCGGATTTGAATATTGCATTGCGACAATGTGAACCGGCAAGTGGGATCGCGATCAATTCGCGTCTGCGGATCTCGCGCGATAACGTGACGGACCTGGCGAAGGTCTAGGATAGAAATTGCATGCTCTGCTCCAGTTAATCGACGAGGGCCTACATTCGCTCGCGAGAGAAATTGCCTACACCCTATGCACTCGAATGAGGTCGCAGACAATGAACTTCGCGTTCGTTACCTTCAGTCTTTTACGCGAGCGAAGAATGAAATAGCTGCTATCTGCGGTTGTGCGAGAAAATATGTATATACATAATTGGAAATACTTCGTACGAAATTATTTCGAGAGCGAGAATGACAGAAGGGATGAAAAATGTCGAACATTACAAGAGAGCGCCACGTCCCCCCTTTTCACTTTGACATTTTTACTTTATTACTTTTCTTGTGTATCATTCACCCATCATCGCTAATGGCTTATCGTTCTAATTGTAAGTGCTGTTACACAAGGAATACGAGTCCTCGATAACCCAGGAATGATCTGTCTCAATTTGTTATTTTTGTATTGAACGTTCTACATTTTATTTTCTTGACAATAACAAAAACGTAATATATAAAAGAAAGTTTAAATCAAGAATGAATTTACTATGAGAATTTATGTGATTTTTGTAAAAATTTAATTTTAGATTCATACGTGAATTTTACTGATATAAATAAAATCAATTGTTTAAAACTAAAAATTATGAGAAGACTTGAAACTGGATTTAGAAACTTGGATTATCCACATGTTCTGGATTCATCAATTTCTTGTGATCTATATTTATATTCCAACAATGCGATATTTTAATTCCACACGATCTATCTTCATAATAAGTTTAAGATAATTTTCTTAGTCTCGACAGGTTTAAAATTGACATCTGTGATGGTAGCGACAGTCTTGATTAATTGGATTAATTCGTGCAGAATCTAACGCTTAAGAAAATATGATTACATGCGTCTTGCACATCCTAATTATAATAACGTTCCAGAAAGAGATTAAGAAACTAATAAGTTTCTTTTTCACGAGAGTTCCTTCGCGAAAAATCATGAAAAGCATATAAAATAAAATGAAAAAAAGAGGAAAAGACGACGAATATATCGGAAAAGAAATCGCGTGCAATACGGTTTATATTGTGTATTATTTTCTCGTGGAAAAGCGAAAGACGAGAATATTTCATCCTTCGGCAGGATATTAAATGTCGGAAAAGCTCAGGAATCATCCTGCAAGAAATGCACTTGCATACATCATCGAAAGAATAAAGTTGTCTCTTTATGCGATGGAAAATCTCTACATCGTGCAAAAAAAATATCAGCTTGATATTAATCTTACATTCGTGACTTTTCTCGGAAAATAAGCGATTCGACTCGACGACGACGGAAGTGCATCATCCTTCTCGAGAGTCGCGTCACCCGGTTTGGCTTTTTCATCATAAAGAGTCACGAGTCCGGAGAGAAAGAAACGAGTTATCTCAGAGTTTCCGAGATGAAATACATTGGATGATATATGTTTCTGCGTATATTTGACAAAGTATGAAGAAGAATTGGACAAACTTGAAACAATCATAATTCAACGAATTTGTGCGAAAATTTATATAAGACGTATATTAAAAATTTCTAAACATTTACCTTCTTAATTATTTATATTAAATTTGATAAAAAATAGCACGTAATTGTACGTATAAAAGAAAAAAAGAAAATTGCACGTCTATTTATTGCACTCGTGCATACAGTTTATAAGAAAAATTTATTCTATGTTTTAATATTTATGATAATATCGTATGTATAAAGATAATCAATATGTATGCACAATTATCACTGTGTTTTATTATTAATGTTTACGTAATGTGTTTTATTATTAATGTCATATTATCAATGTTTACGTAATTATTTTATACAATTAATTAGAAATAATTATATTATTTATCCTTTAAAGAATTTCCGAGTATTTTGACAAACATTAATAATGTTTGTCGAAATTAACGCTATTGCTATCTGCTATTGTCACCGTGTGGTAGTTTTCCATAAATTAATATTCCTTTAATCTCTCAATTAAATAATCGTAATTAATTATCGAATATACGTGTGTCAGATTCAGTGAAACGATGCGAGGGCACAATAATGAAGCCCATCGATCAGCTGGTAACAAATTCGCACTGTTACAGCTTAATGCTAAAACACAGAGGGCTTCACTTAGGAATCATTTATTGAAATAAGCCGGTTATCGAATTAACTGCTCGAGTTTCAGTGAAATGCATTCGAGTATGCGATTTAGATGGGCGTATCGGATGACACGCATCATTTTACACATTGAAATAGTGCGCAGCCCTTCAAAAAAATGTTATTACTACGAAAATCTTGTGTGATAAGCTTTATGCAAAATTATAAAATAAATTAAATTAATAAAATATATTTTGCTTCTTTTATATTACATGCATTTTTATCACGTTGTGTCATAACAATAAGCCTATACTATTCGCAATCGAAATGACCCAGACAGATGCAATAATCAATGGATTATGCGTTAACCTTGACTATTATTAAATGTACTAATCACTCGCGCCATGCGTTTGCAATAGCACAATTAAAACGACAAGTTGTCATTAATTACTGTTTACCTAACAGTTTACGCGATTTGTGTTGCAAGAACAGCGTTTTTTCCGTATATTCTATATTCTTGTCAATTTGTATTTTTCCGTAATTTTATCTTTTGTGTGTAATTGCAAACTTAATCTTAAACATGCGGTTAATTTTTTTACCTCATAAATAGTAATAAATCTCATCATATGTGTTTTAAGTTTTTTTCAAAAGATTTATATAATTTGTATATAATTTATAAAGTTTTAGAATTAAAATATGTATATTACTTTAACACAAAATTATATAAATAAATATAATTTACATTACATTTCTAATTTATTATTCTAATGTCAAATTATCAACATTCTGATTTAATAGATTATCAATGTATAAAAAAATTTTTGTCAAAAAGTTACAGTGTTTTTCCGTAGTTTTATCTTTTATGTGTAATTGCATCATAAACATGCAGTTAATTTTCTTCTCATAATTAGTAGTAAATCTCGTTCTCTATGTTTTTTCAGTTTTTTTTTGCAAAAGATTTATACATATATGTATATAATTTATAAAGTTTTAAAATTTTAAAATATGTATATTACTTTAACACATAATTATATAATTTTATATAATTATTATACAATTAATATATAAATATTATATAATTAATATATATTTATTATATAATTAATATTTAAATATTATATAATTAAATATGATTTACATCACACTTCTAATTTATTATTCTAATGTAATTATCAAAATTCTGACTTAACCCTTAGACTACCATTTTTTTTCTTTTTAATTTGAGATTTTTTTCATTGTTTACACATTAGGTAGGCTTTGTAGAATTTAATCATGCATGGTGCCTGTATTCTCTTTCATGGGACACATGTGTCCCGTTGGTAGTCTAAGGGTTAATAGATTATCAATGTATAAAAAAATGTTTGTCATAAAAAAATAAAATGATTCCATAATGCATTATCCTCCTTTCAGCAAATTTTCAACAATGTATAATGGTACTTATCGTGCATTTATATGCGCGATTTTCGTTTCAATCGCCTTCCGGGTCGGCGCAACGCAAATCCCGAGTCTGACCCGAATCGTCGATTGTTGTTCGGCCGCGGGCAATAAATTCACGAGTGTGCAGAGGATAGAAACGGGGTCTGTCTCCTCGACCCAGTTCGAAGCCGCGCCGATTATACACGCACGGTTATAAGTTTTTCTCGTACGCGTGTTTTTTCGCGCAAGGAGACGTCACGTCTGCTTGCGCGACTTGTTGACAACTTTATCTTCTTCGATACAAGCGCCGTTTTTAGGATAACTTGGGATAGCGGAAAATGATATACACAGCCGAGAATAAATTTCTCCATTCACGTGATAAAAATATCGCAGTGACACGGATCAAAAATTTGTCATGTCTCTAATCATCAAATGCTCGTCAAGTTTACTCTGAAATTACTTGTTCTATTAATCTATATAACAGTCTTTTAAGTTATCTTTACTTTTAAATTATCTTTCAAGTTAAATTTACTGTTATATCTTAAATCATTATGTTAAAATTATGTACAGAATCATTATAATTGAAGAATTTCGTCGTCTCTCTTTCTCTCTTTCTCTTTCTCTCTCAATTTGGTACATGTATATCTTGAATAGTGAGTAATATTTTGATTGCATTGCATTATTTTCTTTTTGATGATAATCATATATATATAATAAAATCTGTTTTCGGTCCATCAATAAAATTAAAATTGTGTGATTGATATGCCTTGTGATAATTAAAATCATCTCATTTTTTATTGACTTTCGCGTTTATAGAATGTTAAGTCGATTCATATGGATCTTTCAACGATCCGATTAATTGAAGTCTTTCTTTACGCTCGCCTCACGCTTGTTGCGCATAAAACTTTAATGCGATTATTATTAAGTGCTGTGGATTACTTATATGCATTCGTAGATATCGCTACCAGATGCGCTGTAACTGCGTATCATTTAGTGATTGGTTTGTGACGAAATTAACGACGTTGTGTTAATTAATGGTTCAAGAAATATTGTGTTATTTCTAATAAAAATTAATTAAGTATGTATATAATATCAAAATTTAATACTTTGTTTCCTTGTCCCTAACATTATTCTTTAAAAAGAAATAAAAAAATTTACATCATCATTATTCAATTTTAATTTTTGTGTCTTAAAAATCATAAAACAGTCCATCACACTATTTCTCCCTCAATCAAAATAAAACGGATTTTGTCGTAAAATATAAAATATATTCTATGTATGTTTTTTTTATTTCATTTAAAATCTTAATAAATAACTTCATTAAAATGTGATAGACAAAAATTATTCATTCGTAATGTCGGTTAATAGTTTGTATCTTTTTCTATTTTTATATACATTAAATTCTATCTACTTGTGTATGTGTGCATTTTTGTTAAATTCTTATATTAAAATAAATATAGCTGTCCATGTCAATCTCGAACTTTTTATTTGCACTATAATGTTTTCTTATCTGTATTTATCGATAAAAGACTAATATTAGAGTCTATGTGAAACATATCCGAATAACTCAATAACAACTTTCGGTTTGCATTGACACTTCTCCAAGAAAACATGGAGCATGTGAGTTTATTTTCATGTCTTTCTTGTAACTTAAATGAATCAAATTTAAATAAACACATATATATTGAAGTTCATCTGAAATTCTTAATTCAATAGATCATTATTTTATATACATGTATTTGATATATTTCAAACATAAAATGATAAACGCTTTAATAAGTATCAATAAATTAGTTTGTGGATTTTGTCTTAATTATGCAAATACATGTTTTATTGAATTACATATATTTTACAATTTTTTCTTCATTCACTTTAGAAGCGAAATAATGTTTATATCTTTATGCACGCGTGCAAAGTCTTTGTTTTTATTATATAAATATATTAAATAAATTATATTATCTTTTTTATAAATATGGAATTTATTACACGTGTTAATGAATAAGTCTTTAATTTGTATTTTATATATATATGTATAAAGTTTTTCACAAGCCATGACATTTTGGCATTATAAATCTTCTTATGTTCACATTAAACTGTCTGAAACCTTCCTAAGATCTCGAAAAAAACTAATCATGCATTAACAACGAAACTCGCGAATCTGTCTTAATGTATTTTACACTTGGCGATAGAAAAAGGTAAAGTTGGAATTGGATTATTCCGGCAGCATCGGCAGTGCCAATATTTGTTTTGCCACAGACTCGGTAGGCAGAAACGAATTAGAGAATATTGGATGAGCGCAATGATTAAACGATAATGCATGTATAAGATGGTAAATATATATTTCGTCTGCAAACCGCATCCGATTCCGTCATCGAAAATGCTTTTATTAACTCGCCTGATGCAATCATAATCATTAATTAAAGTACATAACAAAAATACCTTTTTGTTACATTCCTTGCTATTATAATGTTTTTATTTTTTAAATAAGTAATATGTATATACATATAATGAATTAAAAAAATTTTAATTAAAAAACATTATTTGAAATTTATATTTCTTTAGTTTTACTAAAATTTAAATAAAAAATTAAATAAACCGATAAAGATCATTGCAGCATTATTGCCGCGTTTTGCGAAAGAGAAAGATGAATCAGGAGAGCGACGTAGATCCTATCGACGCTTGATTTTCGAACGAGTTGCATCGCTTTGCAATGAAATCCCGTTTGATCATATTTTGGTTCTGTGCATCAACGTTGATGAACGTCCGCAAACGATGCGAATAAACAACGTCATCCTGTAATCTTCACAATCAAAGGGAACCGGGACAGATGATGTCTAGGACGGCTGCATTTCGCGGATGATTCGCGCGAGCGGAATCTCCTACGTCTTACTTACTAAATGAAGCACCTTATAATCTCACTCATATCAAGGCTACGATAACGATTCACATATCACACGTGCAGAGATACAGATATTGAAATTATTTTCTTAGAAAATATTATTTCTGTATACCTGCATTCCAAAAGCGAAAATACACATCGAAAGGATTCGTGGAAAATAATGATTTCGCAGAAAACATACTTTGTTATTATTTGCGAAAATAACAAGAATCTATACTCCATTAAGTAACTGCTAAACATTGCATATCGAAAGATGAAGTCATCGTATATTTTAATTTGAAATCACGATACTAAACGTATCTGCTAAAGTATTTGTTATTTACACTTTGAAAGATTTTTAGAATTTCAATTAAATGTCTAATGATATGTATATTTAATTCCATTTGTGTGTTTTCTCTTTCGTGTCATACATTTCTCATTCAAAAACAAACAAATTTAACTTATTACACATTTTATATTTTGTCAATATTTAATATAATAAAGATTAGTCGTAAGTATTTAATTTTCTAAATGATAAAAAAATATAGTCTCTTAATGCATTGAGAAAAAAATCTGGTTGCATTAATTAGAAATTTGATAGATTCAATCAGTATGTCTGTTGGAAAATTGGCGAATCAGAATTTCTTTAGGAATTATCAGATGAACGTAATTAATTTCTTCCTGTTAAATTTACCAAATTTTTTTAATAATACTAAATTTAAAAAATGGCATCACTCTGTCCATGTTTAATTAATGTAACAAGAAGTTTTATAGATCCAATTAGAAAATACTAACCAAATGCTTATAATAAAATTCATTAAACGTTCTAAAAAAAAGTTATAAAAAATCGAGTGTTATCGTGATAATTAGAAATTCTGCTTGGTTGAACCAAAATGCCTTCGATATTTTGTCAATATTTAATATAATAAAGATTAGTCATAAGTATTTAATTTTCTGGTTGTATTAATTAGAAATCTGATAGATTCAATCAGTATGTCTGTTGGAAAATTGGCGAATCAGAATTTCTTTAGGAATTATCAGATGAACGTAATTAATTTCTTCCTGTTAAATTTACCAAATTTTTTTAATAATACCAAATTAAAAAAATGGCATCACTGTGTCCATGTTTAATTAATGTAACAAGAAATTTTATAGATCCAATTAGAAAATACTAACCAAATCCTTATAATAAAATTCATTAAACGTTTCAAAAAAAAGTTATAAAAAATCGAATGTTATCGTGATAACTAGAAATTCTGCTTGGTTGAACCAAAATGCCTTCTATATTTTGTCAATATTTAATATAATAAAGATTAGTCATAAGTATTTAATTTTCTAAATGATAAAAAAATATAGTCTCTTAATGCATTGAGAAAAAAATCTGGTTGCATTAATTAGAAATCTGATAGATTCAATCAGTATGTCTGTTGGAAAATTGGCGAATCAGAATTTCTTTAGGAATTATCAGATGAACGTAATTAATTTCTTCCTGTCAAATTTACCAAATTTTTTTAATAATACTAAATTTAAAAAATGGCATCGCTGTGTCCATGTTTAATTAATGTAACAAAAAGTTTTATAGATCCAATTAGAAAATACTAACCAAATGCTTATAATAAAATTTATTAAACGTTCTAAAAAAAAGTTATAAAAAATCGAGTGTTATCGTGATAACTAGAAATTCTGCTTGGTTGAACCAAAATACCTTCTATATTTTGTCAATATTTAATATAATAAAGATTAGTCATAAGTATTTAATTTTCTAAATGATAAAAAAATATAGTCTCTTAATGAATTGAGAAAAAAATCTGGTTGCATTAATTAGAAATCTGATAGATTCAATCAGTATGTCTGTTGGAAAATTGGCGAATCAGAATTTCTTTAGGAATTATCAGATGAACGTAATTAATTTCTTCCTGTTAAATTTACCAAATTTTTTTAATAATACTAAATTTAAAAAATGGCATCGCTGTGTCCATGTTTAATTAATGTAACAAAAAGTTTTATAGATCCAATTAGAAAATACTAACCAAATGCTTATAATAAAATTCATTAAACGTTCCAAAAAAAAGGCTTAAAAAATCGAAAAACGTTATAAAAAATCGAATGTTATCGTGATAATTAGAAATTCTGCTTGGTTGAACCAAAATGCCTTCTATCATATACGTCTTGTTGAAAACGATTTTTCTCAGTGCGCCTTTTTTTCAATAAATACATGTTTTTCTCAGCTATAGCCTGTTAATAACTGGTATAACATAGGCGAGGGATGTACATTTACCGGAGTGGACGGATATAGACGGTCGTAACCGTGTCCGGCAAAAGCGAAAGAGAGAGAGAGGGACAGGAGTCTCGCCCACGATTAAAATATTTAATGTCAAAAGGCACTTATGTGTCGTTTCGCAGAATGATATTGCGCTCGAGGACAGAGAGCGAAAAAGACAAAGTATTAAAGCTCGGTTAAAGAGCCACACATAACCGGTGGTGAGTACGCGTGCGTTGCATAATACATTTCCAGAGATAGTTTTAAGGTGGGGTACACGGGGTTTCATCGACCGATGCCGAGCTACAGGGTGGAGCTTAAATCAGACGATAACGCGTCAGCAATTTCTTTTGGCGAAAAGGTTTCTTTCTCGCATTTTGCTTAAAAAATCGTCCATCGTACTCCGGAAATCGCGCACTAACAGTTAAGCGCGAATAATTTTCCAATAAATTTGAATTTATCCTGTCCTAAGGAAATGGAGATTGCCTCTGCAAATTTCTCTTTATTTTCCATAATCTTTTCTAGATTTATTTCAAATTCTAGAATTTAATTTAACAAAATTACGTCTGTGTATCCCGTTATTTGTAAAAAAATTTGCAATTTCTAATCTCTTGCAATCAAAGAATTATACTTTTGACAACTTGCGATTTACAGAGAAAACGCGCGAAATTATTTTCGATGTAGTGAGCTGATCCTGTGTACAATGACTAGTTCTTCCAAGGCTTTTGCTGATCGGAATCAGCGATACTAGAGCACTCTGCACCCGATAAATCACCGGTACTGTATCGACTGTCGGAAGTCGAGGACCGCTTCGAGTTGGATGCTCGCAAACTTCGATTTTCGCGATTCACACACATCTGAGTTGCATTTTACCATCCGGTCCTCTTCGATATTTTACGAGATTTTTGTTAATTAATTATATTAATATAACAAGATATAAAAAAGCCTTTAACCACAAATACATGCATACTCAAAGTTATAATTAAATCTAATATAATAAAATGATAAAAATCAAAATATAAATTTGAAATGATAAGATGTGTCATTAAGATATAAGAAAAGTCTAAATTAAACTCTCTTTTTATAAAATTTAGCAAAAAGAACTATTTGCGATCAAAAAATTCTAATTTCTTAACAAGAAAAAAATGGAATATTTAAATATTCCATTTGTATAATGTATGCTAATTGCCACTAGCATGTTTGCAGCTTTTATGCAAAAATTTCCCAGCGGTTTAATTGAAAGTCCCTGCGTATGATATGTCGCAATTGCGTAAGACACGTGTCTGACGCGAATGGGACCGACATCTTCTGCGCTTAAATGCATACGAAGATGCATACTGCGATGTAGAGAGAAAAAGAGAGAAACTGATAGAAATATACAGCTCCCAAGTATCTAACGATTATTTTATTATTGGTCCAATTACGGCGTTATTGTTTTCACACACATATGCGCGACGGCGAAACGATTAAAGCTCTCGCTTTATACAACCCGATTATAGTCATGCCATCAAAATGATTCAACTGGCTGGATTTTTGCCTCCGTCTGCTTGACGCGGCAGATTATGGCGTTTAACCTTTTAATCCCGACTAAATTCCTGCGCGCGATGCAGCATTATTTCATATCCCAATTCAAGATCGTTCTCAAGATATGACTGGATTTTCTCCGAAAAAAATAATAGGTTTTTTTTGCAAATTGGTCAGCATAGATGTGTCATTAATTGAAAATTGATTTATATTCCTGTAGAAATTGAAAGCTTGATTTTTATATTGAAAAATATGTGAATTAAACTTTACACACAAAATATGTAAGAATTAAAATATATTTATTTTATTTATTTTTGTATATTTGAATCGAAAATTGAATTGCCTTTATTAAATTATAACAATCAAATTTTGTTTTTAATTTTGTATCTACGTGAATTGAATTTTAATTGAATTTTAATTGAGAAATTCAAATAATTATACGAAAAGCCGTTTAATTGATAGAAAAAAAGAACACATGGACAATTACTTGCCTAATAAAATTCTATAATTTTTAATCGGGCTTTTGCGAAATTTGAGTCGAAATTTGTGCGATGATTCATCATTCATTTTTATTTTTATCTCTGAATAAACGCCGAGAATTTCTCTTTCTCTCTTTCCTTCTCTCTTTCTCTCTCTTCGAACTCGGCTATTGTGTATTGTGATGGGAATTCGTCGTGACGTATCGCCGGGAATAAATGTCAATTGACATGCAGGGTCTCTGTTCTTTCTCACAGCATTGCCGCAGTACGCGTTTTCGCGTCGAAATGCGCTTCGCGTCTCGTTAAAATGAGAAGATCCGCTTCATGAATGAAAGGCCGCCGCCGCCGACCACTTCCTCGCTTTTCGTAGAACGAGAATATACCGAGGAATTGGGATCAAACCAGTATTGTCCGCTTAAGCTCTCTCTATTTCTCTCAGCGCAAAACCCACGGATTACACAATCGGCACGATAACTTCCCGTATGTTCGAAAATCCGAGGATTTTTAGTCGGAGTTTAAAATAATTCATGTTTGCACGTACGAGTACATGTATAATATCGAAGAAATATAGAAATGTAGAAAATATTGAAATTCTTGACGCACGAGAAAAATATCAAACTTCCATGCAAAAGATATTCCGGTTCAGGATGCAAATTAATTTAATTATTATTAAAATAATTGTTAATTGATTATTCAATTAATTTCTGTCTTGTATGTCTACTTAGCGAATTCTGGATTTTATTTACATTTTTTTTACACGTTGTTTCCGTCGACAAAACGAACGAGTGTTTAACATAATCTCGATGAAGCGCATCCGAATGCAATGCTTCTGTCCTGGCGGTGCGCCAAAATGGGAAAATGTTAGTTCGTACATAATACCACGCTGACATATTGTGTCACATGTGGAAACGCGCATCTTTTATGGCATAAGTCATTCCGATATTTCACAGTTTTACATGCATGATACATCTCACAAAAATAAAATACGATGTTTTTGCACAAAATGCAACTGTAATAATTGCGTCTTTCTTATGCATCAATTAACTTTTTTGAATTATTTTTTTAATTATATATTATATATATAATAAATTTTTTGAATTTATTATATATTATATATATTATATAATATATATTATATATTATGTATTTTATTACATACTATATATATATGTACTTCTTATTTATGTCTGTACTCCTTAAAAATTTGGTATAATTATTTGAATATAAATTTGTTTAATATTTAATGCATGATTCATGGAAAACAAATTAATCAACAAAAAAATGAATATCTATTTTTTATATTTATTTTAAAATATATATTTTAAGAGTGAAATATACAATCTTAATCATCTTTTTTTATATAGGAAAAAAAGTTTTTAAAAAAATCTATTTTAGAAAGTTAATAAAAATCGTCACGTAAAAATGTATTATAACAACACGTTATAATACTTCTATGGAAATGAATGATTCTAAAAAAATCCTAATATGTCTTTCATCAAAATCATCCCTTACTTGGACAAATACATTGGTAGGAAAGTTACTAACAGTCGTATCCTTTGATTGTTCGAGGGCGCCACGTGTTTTACTTGTTATTACGGGGCGAATTTTCTTGTATATATGAAGATATATATGTGTGTGCGTATATGTATAGTTAGACAAGCATTTTTATTGAACAAATTTCGCGTTAAATGTAGCCAGCTAATCTTATTTGATTCGCCTAATATGAAGATCGAGTTCAATGTCAACATGAAACAAGAACCGGTCGACCGCATTTAACGCTCATTGTGTAATCAGAATGTGGATGCAAAAAGAAAATAATAAAAAAAGTCACTCATTAATATCTAGTATTCAGATAATTAAATATTAGCTCCAATCGAAAAATCATTAGAGTAATAAAAAACTCAATATAACGTAATTAAGTCAATTCGTTTGCATAAGTATTTAATAGTTAATAATTATAATTATTTAATAAATATTTAATAATTAATAATTATAATTAAAGAAAATAATAATAATAATAATAATAATAATAATAATAAATATAGAGAATAGATCTTGTGTGCTATTATTGAACAATTTATATAAATCTATTTTTTTCAGTACTATTATTTAATTAATTTTTTAACTTTATCTTTTATTTTAAATTTTCGTATAGAAAAAATCTTCTTTTCTTTTATATACATAATCAAATTTATACATATAACCAATTTTATATCATCAATTTTTTTAATTTTATATATTAGTTCATATTTTTTTAGATTTTTATGAGTGACATCCAATAAATATGAATTGGTGAAGATAAACTTTCTTCATATCAAAAAAGATAAACAAAAGTAAATAAAGGTGTCATAAGTGAACAAGTAAACAAAGTCACAAGAGCGACAAATGTACGATCGTAGAGTTAGGGCGGGGTTGCGCGGGGTTATCGACCACCGTCGAATCTACCTTGGGAGGGATGCAATTGCATAGTCCTCCCCTCACGTTCTTCCTAGCAATCCTGTCTCGCTTTGTCAGGGCGAGTTTGCTCATCGACAAAGACTGGCCTTCAGACCGGTGATGTCACGGGTGATTTTCATGCAAATCTTACGAATCAGAGGTCAGACAAGTTTTTTTTTTAAAAATTCAACGCATCGGATTCGTACAATCAAATATCATCTCGCTTCGCAAAATCGTTCGATATCTTATATTATATATATATATATATATATATATATATATATATATATATATCATTTTATATATATACGTATCATCGTTATATTTATACAGGGTGTTTCTTAATAAGTTCGACAAATTTTAGAAGATGATTCTTTGTCGAAAATTAAGGAGAGTTTTTCATATAAACATATACTCCTGCATCCCTTCCTGTGGAATTACACCTCCAAAAATGGGAGTAAAAATTAGGTTTTTATTTTTTTCTCAAATTTGGAACAAGTTAAAGAAATGAAATTAGGTGGATATTTTCTACTAGTAAAAAGGTTATTTGTTAATATTTTTTTCAGCCTCCGCATTGTTATAAGGGGATGAAACTAGCAACTCCTATTCAATTTTTTATTAGAACTTTTTAATATTTATATGAAAAACCCCCTTAATTTTCGACAAAGAATCATCTAAAATTTTTCGCACTTATTAAGAAACACCCTGTATATATAGTGCGTGTGCACACATACGCACTTATTCCAGGAAAACGCGTTACAGCTGCAGTCACGAAACGTCAAACGACCACGATCTTTTTTCGGTTATTTATCGCGTACCAAATTAAACGAGCTTCAGAATCGGATTGCGTATAATCTCTCTCGGCGTATTAGGTAAGAGAGATGCGAATCGCATGGATATATTAATCCTGAATCATTGGCGGCGTTCCGATCTTTGCTAGAAATTTTGATGATTTAAATGATATCTCAAATTTATATATGCGAAAGAATAAGATAACAATAAAGTAATCGTCATGAAATAAAGACTGAGCAATATTGAAAGCTTAAGTAACTTTTTTCTTTCCTTACTTTTTTTAGAATAATATACTTTAATCGTCATTATTAAGAAATTTGTAAAATTATGAAATTATTATGAAATTTGTTTTTGTAAAGTCATAACGACAATCTCTGAAGTTTTATGAATCATCGTTAAAATTCGGGACGATGGAACTAAACGTCAATATCTGTTTTAGCTTGACCGATAAGATTCGGACGGTCACGAAGGCAACAGAAGTTATAAACTTGGATGTACTTTTTAAACTCATAACATGATTTTAACACAAAGTGTCTCAGAGAATCATATTCTTCCACAGAAGTGGAATAACAGAAAATAATAAAAATATCCCTATATAATATTATATAATCACAAAATTTCAAATATTTTGAAATTAAAGAATTTCGATTATTATACTCTTCTGAAATTTTCTCCCAAAGTTTTTTTTTTTAATTTTTACTAAATTATAGCGTTATATGTTATTTGTGCGAGATTTTTAAATTATGTATGAAGTAAACTAAGTAATTTTTACTGCTGCCAACCCCGTAGATTGGCAAAAAGACGGAGGGAATATGCGTTTCACCGAGTTCAGATTGATTGTAACAGGTATTCTCGATAATTATAACGTAGTTCGATATCATCTTTTGCACATTAATTTTTTATTAAGATGCTGTTAGGATTTTACGCTTAAAATATTTTTGCGAGAGGGAAATTTTTTAATTAAATTTAAATTTTATTCAGAATTCAGCACATCTTCAAATTGATGTTCAAAGGGAATGTGTAACCGATACACGACATACTATTTTCTTTTTGATCGTCGCAGTAAAAATAAATAGTGTGATATCTTACGAAATACATCTTGTGTTTATCTAAATAGGAAAGTAAGTATCACAAACAAATGTCAAAATAGTCATCATGTGTACAAATAACTAAATAACAACACGTTAGCTCGAACTCTTGTGAAATGATTTTCGATAGACGTAATCTCTTTGATTAACGATAAAATTTATTTTTAGCAATGAAAATGTCAATGAAAATGTTAGAACCGAGTATTAATTTATGTCGATGACCGATCAATCAATAAAATCGAAAAGTCACGTTATAAACGGAAATGCTGGCCGCATTAAATTGTCATTTATTAGTGCGATCTGAGACGATTATTTCTCGATAAAAATAGCCGAACTTTGCACGCAAGCTAAACAGAGTTTCGAGAAAATATAAAGTGCGAATGCAAACTGATCACAGTCGAGCATAAATTGATACTTTTATAAACTATTGAATATTAATTACATTTTGTACTACATTTTAAAAGTGTATTCTTTGACAAATTTGAAATTATTGGCAACTGTAATAGAATTATTAAAAATTTTCTCCTTGAAATATATTAAATATTCTAATAATTAAATTATTTATTTTTCTAAGTAAATTTTATTCAATATTGATATTGGTAATTAATTGGCAAATTAATATTAATATATAAATAAATTTTTATTACACAATCAACAAAGGTAAGTCCACTAAGAAAAGATAGGCTCTCAGAGTCAATCGAGGAATACGTGTTCAAAGATTGACGTGAAGGGAAATGCTTATGAAACAGTTTGTATTGATCGCGGCTTCTTCGAACTTCTAACACGATCGGTCTTAATCTCCGTCGTGATGACGATCGATCGATTGACCTTGGAACGAAAGCTTCTCCCGACACATCGAGCTACCTTTTGTTCGCAACGATATGAAGGATAAAACATATTAAACGCTCGCAGATTATATCTTTTTCGAGTTTCGACGAGAAATCATGAGGATATAACGATGATAAATTATCAATAAATTATTTACTTGTTGCTCTTTATATCTCATATACGTCCTTGTGATTGTTTGAGGATAACACGAATGAGAAAATAATTGCGATCGAACGTGCAAATGCATGAATAATGCAGCGAGGCTAATGCTATTCATTGTGGCTATTTTTGCGAGCATCTTTTATCAAGTCGCGGTTGATTGACTTTCCTGTTACATAATTATAATGTCTATTATCTAACCAAGTGTTTTGTTTCACAAATCCCCTTTATTTTGATTTGTATTTAATTGTTATTATTGCAAAATACTAATATATCGCTTGACACACATACACACATTGATATTTCTTATCAATTAATTTATTTTAAATAATTTATTCGAGGCATTATTATTCAAAATAACTCATTATCAAGCCATTAAAATCTTTCGAAAAATGACGCCTTAATTATGCTATTTAGAGAAGTATATATACTCCTGGACAAAATTAACGCTTAATTTTTTTTCACTTTCTCTTTAAAAGCTGATATTTAACTTTTAACGAAAAATTTTAAAGAAAAAGTGAAAAAAAAATTATGCGTTTATTTTGTGCAGGAGTATATTTCGTTATTCGAAAGCTATCCTTTTTTCCTCGAAGGTGTATCTGATTCCATGCCCCTTTTTCCAGACACGGCAGAAACGAAGGGTTTTGACCCGCGACAGTCATGCGCCGAGAGCGACGCGAAGTCAGCCGCGAACGGCAGGCGAGCACGCGGATAGCGCGCAACATGGTGGGCCGCGTTATCGGCGACTCATGCACGAGATGCGATCGACGATAAAAATAAAAATGCGCGCGCGCGCGCGCGAGACAGACCCACGCGTCCGGCGTCTTCCACGGGGAGAGCGCACGTGGGGTTTCTCGACGGGATATATGTATGTATATGTGTGTATATGTGTGTGTGTGAGTGTGTGTGTATTTCTGGACGCGAGAAAACAAACGAAACAATATTATTTTCCGCCTTTTATTAATAGAATAAATAATGATAATTGTATACTAGAAACCTTCCTTGGTTAAAAAGAAACTAATGTGCAAAAGATGATATCGAGCTATGTTATAGTTATCGAGAATACCCGTGACAATCAATCCGCGCTCGGTGAAGCGCACACTCCCTCCGTCTTTTTGCCAACCGTAGGTTGGCAGCAGTGGGGAGTAAAAATTTGATGAGTTGAAAGGTTTTATAATAAAAAATGATAATTATATGTTCTAAACCATCCTTGGTTAATAAAAAACTGATGTGCAAAAGATGATATCGAGCTATGTTATAGTTATCGAGAATACCCGTGACAATCAATCCGAGCTCGGTGAAACGCATACTCCCTCCGTCTTTTTGCCAACCGTAGGTTGGCAGCAGTCGGGAGTAGAAAGAAAACACTCACCACAATCGCGTACCGGCTGCATGTATCGCGTGGCGTTGTTCGCCGGCGTCACTCGAAACCGCTCCATTCTTCTCTTCTCCGGCTGCTCCTCGTGTCACTCCTCGTCGTCTCCCTGGTCGGAGGGCAGATCCAACGCTGACGGATCTCGGGACGCCGAAACGATCAATCGATGCGAATGCACGATCGGATGACACTCGGGATGCGAACGAATCGGCGAATTCGCGCGCTGTCACTCGCGTGCGCGTCCCCCATTCGCCGATGTGAAATTACGGAGCGTTACTGTACGCGACGCGACGCGACGCCGCGGCCCGGTGTTATCGTTACACATGAGGCGAGGAGTGGGGGTAAGGGCAGTGACTGGAGAAGGAGGGATGGGACGCGCGAGCGAGAGAGAGAGAGAGAGAGGGAGCGACGGGTGGTATCGAAAAGCGAGAATCTGTCTGGTATGCTGACATACCATGTATGTATCCACTGACAGCGATGAACGTCGTACAGAGGAAACCAAGAGTGAGACAGAGACGAGGGTGGAAAATAACGACGAACAGAGAGAGAGAGGGAAATATAACGCCATAAGGAGCGATAAAGAAAATGATGGGGAAAGATAAAGGACAGCAGATAAGTAGGGAAGGAAAAAAACAATTAAATTATTTGAAATATAAGAAATGAGACAGAACAAATTTCTCTTATCTTATCCTTACAAATGATTATAATAATATTAGTAAAGGTAAAATTCTCTCGGAGAACGACAGACGGTGAAAAAAATGACTGAACAAAGAACGACGAGAGGAACAAAGGCTAATATAATGAACGAGTGAGGCTAATTGTAAGAACGAAAACAAAAGGATGAGATGAGAGCGGGGAGGGAGGAGGCGGGAAAAAACTAGACTGATTGGAGAAGATGGAGTAGGCATTGAATTGGCGCCGGAATTGTCCTCGATGGTATACTCGATATATTTTCTTGCACCTCTGCAGTGTCGGCTCGCCCTCTCGCGGGCCCTCAACCACCCATTACGCCTTCAGTAACGTACCTAGTAAACTCGTAATTTATGCTTCATTAAAGATGATATAATAATATAATGATACAAGATATTTATCGTAATTTTTCAGGACTACTCGACTCTACCGGGTGTGCGACTATATTGCTTCTCGCAAAAAAAAAAAAATATCAATGCGCGGAATATAACATTCTTACTAAAAGATACGAACTTGCGACGAACCATCTATTTTTTCCTCTGAAACCGCCGCGAATATTCGTATCACGTTCGGGAGGTGTCGCGTAAAAGCGTCATCAATTATATAAGCCATTCTCTGAAAAACAGAAATAAGACACTCGAATAGTATTTCCAGCACAGTATTCCTCGACGTATTTCAAGGATGTCTTTTTTTAACGTTACAATCTCATTAGTTTTATTACATATCGTAAATAATTATTATAGTCGCTAATTTATACGAGATAAATTTTCAGATTTTTTTTATTTCTATACAGATAGAATTTAATTTGAAGCATCGAGAAAAATAAAACAGCTGGAATTTTTTACATCGAATATTTTTCACGAAGCATTCTTTCTGTAAATAGAATAAATAATTATTAATGTGTATATATAATAATTATTTATTCTATTGTGATGCTTCAAATAAAATTCTATCTGTATAGAAATAAAAAAAATCTGAAAATTTATCTCGTATAAATTAGCGAGGATTATATCACTATTCCGCTTATTTCTATTGCGTTATATTCGATTTATCATCTCGCGTGGCGATTTCGCGGAAGGGTACAAATCAGTCGGTGAGACTCGGAGGCTGACGTCTCGTATCGGGTATGGCACGAGAGAGGTATTTTTTCCCCCGAGTTTCAACCCGCAGGAACGCTCTCCTCGCTCTCTGTCTCTCCTCCTCCGTCTCTCTCTTCCTCCGTCTGTCTATCTCTCGGCGTTTCGAGCGAGAAACAGCTGATCGCCGTCCCTTTAATCGCGTCGTCGAGAGCCGTCATCGTGCGAGGTGAGTCGCTCCGAGATCGTTAAGCGGGATTTGACGTCTGGGAGCCGCGATCGGCGCAGGTGAGTATCGTCCCGTGCGATCGACGGTAACGGGTGCCGGTACGCGACCCATTTTTATAGGTTAGGGAGGGTTTCCTTCGTCCGCGAAGCTCTCGGTCCGCGAACGTCCGCACGGACGCGCAATGGCCGCCATGTTCGAAACGCGAAATCGCCTCTTTTCCCGTGGAAAGTCAGCCGGATCGGTGTATCCTCTCTCGCGATCCTCCCACTTTCGACGTTAAGTATCCCCGGTCGTCGAGCGATCGAGGTGAAAATCTCGTCGGGATAAAATTCCGCGACGAAAATATATTTTTCAGATTTTATCATCTATGATTCACTGATAAAACTTGCCAGCAAACACCAAATAACAGTTATATAACTGTTAGTTATAATTTCCCACTCAACAATATAACTGTTATGTAACAGTTATATTGTTGAGTGGAAAATTACAACCAACAATTATATAAATGTTACTTGGTGTTCGCTGGGTTAACTCACCGAAAGTCTCGTTTCATACTTTTCCATATCACGGTTATTCATATCGAGATCAAAAGACCCATTTATTTATTTTTTTTTTTTACAGTGCGCTTCGAAAGTGTCGTTCGCAGTTCGTTAATAATTCAGTCAACGAAAACAATGGAATGCTCGATGATAATTTGAGTACTCTTGCCGGAATGACGCGAACAGTGGTATCCGAATCGCGCGGGCGACGCGCCATGATAGTTGACAGCTCGCGTGCCGGTGTTTCGCCGAGTTGACAGTCGGAACGGTGGATCGCGGACGGACGGGCGTGACGTCATCAATGGCGGCTACTGTGTTGTCTGTGTACGCAGCGGCTGTTGCGAGGAGGTAACGCTGAGAGACGCCGATTGTTGTTTTTCGGACGAGGCTGCGGTCGAACGCGCGAAATATGGGCTCGAAGAAACACAAAAAGCATAAGCGCGAGAGACACGAAGGTGAGGAAAAGATGAAGACACGCGCGATTCTCTCCGATCGTACTCAGGATCCCGATCTGTGACAGTTGTCCACTATTTCCGAGAACGTCGTTTCGAATTTTCCTCTTCTTCTATTGTTTATTCCATCTCGTCGTTTCTCGTCGAAGGAAATTGTCATTGATTGTCCTGTGTCCGTCAATAGAATGAATGATAAACAACAGTGGGGTATCGTCTTCTGTTAGAATGACTTACTCCTTGTCAATGAAGAAATTTACTCCGAAAAGTATAATCTTCGAGTAAGAGAGAGAGAGAGAGAGAGAGAGAGAGAGAAAGAGAGAAAGATAGAGAATTAGATGTAGATTAGATTTGTAAGGATATGTGTTACTGAAGCATCATTTCATCGCACTACAAATCAAACTCTGTACTTATATGTCTATCATAAAAAGGATTCGAATGAAAAAGAGACTGCTAAAGAGCTAAGACTTTTGCTTTATTGGTATTCGATACAGTTTACGCTCTTTGTAAATTTTCATTGGAATCCTTCTCGTACTCATAGTTTAATGATGCACAGGAATTTTGACTACGTTTTCACCAAGGACAAACTGAGAGTGAGGTTGGAGTAAAAGTGAGGTGGATTCGAAAGTATAAACGAAGCGTTCTACAGCAACAGGCGTGACGTAGAAGTAAGTGACGAATAACAACGGACATGGACTGGTTGCACGACAGAAGCTAGCTGTGCTTCTAAAATTATCAATTGCCCCAAACCCTTTCATTTTTTTCTTTTTTTTTTTTTATTTGTTAAATCCATTGAAGTGCAACAAGATTTACGCAAGAATTGTTACAACAGAATATTATGTATAGGGCACAAGATACAGTTACACATAGACAAACCTGTTGCACTTCAATCATATAATTCCTATGGCTGTTATGTATCGTGGCATTGAGAGCCACATATGCTTCGCTTCACCTCTTAGGGAGGTATTTTCAATTTTGATGATTGCTCTCCCTGATTATTCCCGTCGATTATTCAGTCGATTTAAAGTAACAATGGAAATATTATTTTATAGTGTATATTTCTATTATTAAGATTTATTTGATTTTCGAGCTACTTCCATCTCGCTTCCAGTTTGTTGAATGTGAAAACAAGGTCACTATCCTGTTAATAAAGTCATCTTTACATTATCGTCGACATGCTTCCCATCCATTTGTCTCTTAATGTCCCGTAGATTTTATAATTATTTACAATTTGCACTTTTTTCTTTTCAACACCTTCATGTTACACATTGCAACATCTCTCGACGTTTCTTGTTTCTTGTGTTGCTATATTATGCTCTTATCCTGCATAATTTTCCGCAAGATTTCCTGCAAGATTGCTGCATGCGGCACACAGCAGATCATGTGTATAGCTTTTATAGAACAAAGATTTTAGTACGCTGCTTTAAAAAGTTTATTTTGAATGCAACACTGACTGTATTTCTTCTTCATTTTTAACAGAGGGTCAGTACACAACGACGGACAAGCCGCCTAGCTTGAAGTTAATCTTGAAAGTAGGAGGCAGTACTGGAACGCCTGAACACGGTAGCGAGTCGCCGAGTCAGGCCACGATGTTGTCGCAACATTACCAACAACAATTGGGCCTCAACTACTCTGTCAGTCAAGGAGACACGGAATATGACAGATACGTCGGCCACAAGAAACTCAAAAAAAAGAAGAAAAAGAAAGATAAACGGCATAAACATCATCATAAGGACAAGAAGAGGCGAAGAGAAGAATCGAGTCAGGAATCGGTCGGTGATGCCGACGAAAATCTGGCCGAGCCAATACCTAAAAAGACTTGTACTAATCACAATCAGTTGTTACCACTCAGGCCACCGCCAAGCGGTGAATTAAGGGTAGGCGTTAGTAGTATAAGCTCTCTATCACCACATCGTGAACCCAGAACATGCGTTCTCAGAAAAATAGCAGAGCGCACACCTCTCCAGAGATTATTGGAACATTTGTTGAGGTCGATGGAAAAGCGAGACCCACAACAATTTTTCGCTTGGCCAGTTACGGACAGCATTGCGCCCGGTTATTCTCAAATAATCACAAATCCCATGGATTTCAGCACGATAAAACAAAAGATAGATGATAACAATTATCAAAATCTACAAGAATTCGTAGATGATTTCAAGCTCATGTGCGATAACGCCATGACTTATAATCACTCTGATACTATCTATTACAAGGCAGCGAAAAAACTGTTGCACGTCGGTTTGAAAATGGTCACTCCCGAAAAACTGCGACAGCTCAGGCCAGTATTGATGTACATGAACGATATAACGAAAGAGGAGCTCGGATTCGAATTGGGCGTCGAGGATCCGAACAATTTGGATGCTCCTGTGACGGAGGAGCAGATCGAGCGAGAACGTGAACAGGAGGAACGCAATGAAGAGGCAGAGGAGCTCAGGAAGGAAAATCAGAGAAAAATGAGACTGGCTAGTTTAGGTAAATTCGAGGCGATACCGGACGACTTGACGCCCGAAGAGATACTCAAGCAAGCGAGAGGGGCAGCCAAAACGGCGATGGAAAAACTCAGTCTGAAGAGAGCAAACTCTAAGATGGGTTTTCTGCGACAAAAGAAAGACGGCACTACCAGTCTGCAGATTATCGTACCCGGGGACGGAATCATTCCTGGAACCAATCAAAGACCTGTGTCGCTGGGCCAGTTGATAGGCAAGTTGAACCACGGCACAGGAGCATTAGCCGGATTTCGGGAGGATCGTAGAAACATGTCGAAGCCGGTGAAACCGTTGTATTATGGAGCGTTTGGTTCGTACGCACCAAGCTACGATTCAACGTTCTCTAATCTCACCAAGGAAGAAACGGACTTGGTCTATCAGACCTATGGCGATGAAACGGCTGTGCAGTATGCCGAGTCAATTCTGGACTTTGCCAAGGATTGTGACTACACATTAACCATGGTTGACGATCTGTTGGACATTCTCACAGGTGGCGATCATCGAAAGACGAAAAAATTCATTGAGGAAAAACGAAAATTGAGAGAAGAAGAAGAGAAAATCAAGAATATACTGGAGAAACCTATACAGGACATGAATCGTAACATTTCGTCGCTGGATAAGGTCAAGGTTGATATCGAGCAATTAAAGACACTCTCGGAATTCGGTATCGATATAAACTTCTTAGACACTTTAGGTAATTATATGTGAGATTATATATCGATAAAAATAAACGATCTAAACGACTTTTTTAATTAATTTGCAATAATTTATATATGCTATTTATATTAAAATTCTATTTTCTAAAACATCTTAGTTTGAACATATGTTTATATTAATGTCTGCATAAATTTTATTAAAATAGAACTATTTAATTATTTAACAAGCCGTCAAAATAATTTAAAACTTCGATGCCGCGTTTCTCTTTCGCATTATTTACATGAGATGGTTTCCTATTTGCAGAGGAGGACTTTAAATACAGTGAAGAACGCGCCGTTCTACAGAGTCGTCTGGATGATACATCGCAGATGCTAAATCGATTAAAACAGGTCCAGCATGAACGTTTATCAGCGCCACCGCCGGCACATCTGTCCAATGTTCCTAAGGCGGCAGAAGCTGAAGTGATGTTGGCCGAGAAGATCACTGATAATCTGACCGACATAGCGAAGAAACTGCCACCCTCAGGTATTGCACCAGTCGACGGTCTGCGTAGGGCGATGGGCATAGCACCCTTGGGCGGACCAGAGCCCATGGAAGTCGAACCGATCACGCATAATCCTACTATAGTCGCTGATACTTCGTTACTACCGCCCAGTGCGAATAACGGAAATAATCAAGTGCTGTCGAACCTGCTGCCGACCTCTCCGATTCAGAATACGAATCTATTAAGTCCGACTGGCCAGCAGAATCAGAATATGAGTATTGTAGGCGCGAATCAGCCGCCACCGCCATCGATCCAAATGCAGATGGGTATGACACACAGCAGCCAGACACCACCGTCTCTGTTGAGTGCGACGGAGCCATCCGGTGTGACTGATCTTGAGTCCGAACTGCGTGAATTTCTAGAAAGCGATCCCACATTGGGACACTCGCCTCTCCACGACGACAAAACTCTGGAGGATATTTTATCCGAGTCTTAGTGCATACGCACGTTCTGAGTGTTCTGCAATATATAACTTATATACAAATAGAAATATAAATTATAAATATACAGAGTTCTGTACATTTTATTATCGATATGCTAATTTTTTCATGTACGATTAAGAATAAATTAAATTATATAATCCTGTGCCTTATTTTAATCACTTCATTTTATTTTAATTTTTTATGTTGTCCTTTCTTCATCAAAGATGTTAAAGAAGTTAAATTTGAAATGCAAACACACGATATATTAGAATAAAATGAAGTTTATGTAAAATTTAAAAAAATGGAACACAGGATTATATATTTTCTTTTTTGAATTAAAGATAGAAATATATTTACAAGACTTGGACATTTATTTTATAAGGAATGAAATATTTAAATTTTATTTTTACATACATTTATTATTTTGTGCATAATGGCTTATTTGTTATGCAACGTTTGCGAAATGTAATTTACATATATCAATATCCGATATTATATGTTGCGTTATCAAGGACATAACATTGGTCCTGTACATAGAGTGTACATACTAGTATTTCAGTGTGTGTATAAAGGAAATGTACAACATTATTATTGATCACTGATAAATGCTATATTTTATATTTCGAAGCATAATCGAAGGAAGATGCGCAGCAGCCTCAGTCATAATCGGAAACAAAATAAATCGGCGTATCTAATGAAGCGAATAATGCTTTGAAATATACTGTATAGCATGCAATGTACAAAGATACCGATATTCTGCGAATATTCCGAGTTTCAAGGAGATTAATACGCGATTCAATTCTAAACTCGAAGTTGTGAAACCGCGGAATTATAGTCGATAGCATAGAAACTTCAAGCACTACTGTGCTACTGAGAACCGAAAGGATTATAACTCGGGCACAATCTTCAGTTTTCAGCTACAGTTCTCTTATATAACTTCTGTCTACATTTACAAAAAAATATTTTTGCTAAATCTTTTCTCTTTTTCGATACGTTGTCTGAAATTTTAAGCGTGTAATAAGTATAATTTCTTAATTCAACAAGGAAACCTATTTCAACTTTGCTCGAGAATATTCTGCAGCAACACAGACTATATGTTCCCAGTAGGATGGCAATTGCATTAACCCGTTCATGTCAGGCAGTATCGTTACAGCTCTTGCATTTGACTACACAATTACGTGTATTTGCGTATGCGGGAAACATGTCATTCCTTTCTCATAGTCACTTTGCGATGCATCCTCGGAAATTGGTCCGATAATAGCTTATGCCACAAATGCGAGAGTTCATTTTCGACAAGCGCGGGCAACCCTTCGTGCCACGTGCTCTCTGGACTTGTGACAATAATAGGTTCTTGTGAACAAGGCGTTATCATATCGTCATAACAAAGGTAAGATCGCAATATGAATTAATTAACTATAAAACGCTTTATATTACGTCTTTTGCTATACAGTTATAGCTACATTACAAAGTTACACTTGCAATTAGGTAATACACAGTTTCTCTTTCGTTACATCTTGTGCAGTAATCTAATTTTTTTTATTAGTTTATTAATTGTATAATTTATTTTTCTCGAGATATAAAAGTTTCTGGAAAAAATATGATATATTTGAGAAAAATTAATATAAATGACAAATATTTTTTTCTATCAAAATAATTCCATTTTTTAAATAAATTAATTGATTAGGTTTAATAATTTTTTAAATGTTTGTTAAATGTAAAATTTTTATAAGAGCTTATATAATTTAAAAAAAAATAAATAATTTATATGTAATAAAATATTTATTATCAATAATATTTCTTAAGAAGTTCACAAGATAAAGCGCAGAATATGAAATAATCATGAGCCTATATTTTTTATTATTCAAAATGCGTAATGAATAGAATGAATAGAATGTATAGAAAAATGCGGCTAAAAGCAACAGGTATCGTTAAGTGTCGCATAAAGTTGGCCACATATTTCCACGCAAAATCCCCTCCTCCGGCGCCCTCTTTATTTGAGATTTATTTGATGCGTTAATTTGCAAAGTGACGCGACCGTTAAACAATCATAACTTCGGGCATTTGTATTATTCTCCTTTTTTTTCGTCACGATATAATAAAGTGTTCGTGATTAATATGGAGAGTGCCATGAAGTCGCGCGATTATCGTATTGTGATTATTAGTACACGGACGATCTTGATTAACCGTATTTTTGCTAAATATAGTAGACCGAGGAGGTTTCTTGCTTTAACATAAAAAAGGTAAAGAGAAAAGAAAACACATATCTAGTATGTGCCTAATATTCAGTAATGCTTCTTTCTTTTTTTCGTATTTGTGTTTACGTTTGCATTCTCAAAGTTTACTTAATTGCCCTACTTTCCTTCATTTGAAAAAGAGGAGGTTATATTTTTTCTCTCTTCTTAGCCATTCTTTAGGCTGTGCTGCATTCGCAGTTTTATTCGTTCCATATCATATAATTTTTTCGTGAATAATTGCTGAATATTATGCTAATGCCATGAAAGAGCAACAACGGAAAGAAAAGAGAGAGAGAAAAAGAGAAACAAGAGAAAGAGATCCTGGAAGTATCAAATGACCCGAGGAGTACTGTAAAGTCAAGTAATTTAATAATTACTTTTTATTTATTATGAACAGAATTAATTGTTTATTGCCGCGCATAGCATATTTTAAAATATCTCAACATATGTGCTTATAAGATTTAAATTATTATTTAAATTATAGATTTTTTATTTATTAAATTCTCTTTATATAATAAAAAAAGAGGGAATTTTTTTCATATTCAAAAGAATTTTTTTTTTTTTCGAAAATTATACATATATTTTTTTATTGAATATTATTCTTATTTTTATTGAATATTATTCTTTTGTTAAATATAAATTAATTTAAATGATGCAAATTAAAAATATATATGTGTAATATTTCTTTTTTGAAACATTAATTATTTTGAATATTATGCTTTTAATTTAAATATATAATTTATATACATGTGCTATATTATTGTCGCGATATATATATATATATGTATATATATATATATATATATATATATATATATATATATATATATATATATATGTTTTATTCGCATTTACTATTCATGTGACAAAATAATAACATATGTATATGTAATATGCATACATACATAGTAATACCTTGTAAAACTCGATATATTGTAAATATTATGTTAACATAAAACCGGTTTTCTTATTGTGTGACGTTTTATATACATTGTGTACACTCTAATCACCTTGTTGTCATTCACGGTCACTCACTCGAGTTAGTTCGTAGTATCTTTTCGAACGCCGAGAAATATCGCGAGACAATAAACTCTCTCTGTGATGTCATTACAATTAGAGGTAATTAATCCGTGCGGTTGATTAACTCCTTAAACAACTCCTAAAAACATGTATTTATCGAAATGCATATTACTTTAAAAAAAATTAGAATCGAGATAGAGGGATTGAAAATTATAAATTATTACGATATTTATCGTTGATTTTTTTATATAAATATATTTTACTAATATAAATATACTTAAATATACTTTAATTATTTTTGTAAATATACTTAGTATTATATACAGTCGAATATATTTCTTTCACGTTTTTCGCCTATTTATAGGTATATAATTTTCTCATTATTTTTTTATAAATTTTATTACGCGCAATAATGATTCATTTAAATATTCGTTATTTCAGACATTATTTTGTAATTTGGATTTTTTGTATTTTACAGATTATACGTACCGAGTGTGAATCATAGTTTGTACGACTCCAATTTTCGCATAATTTTCCCGTCGCAATAGAATAAGGTACGCGTCGTATGTGATTAAACGTCGGGAATGCCGTCTAAAGTACCGTGCGATTGTTCTATTCTGTTAATTAGTATACGCGCAATCGTAATTAATCATGTTTTCGCGAGTGAGTGCCGTAGAGGAGCAACAAAAGATGAACAAGAGACAAGGGAAGGAGTCGAGCAACGACGGAACAACCGAGGTGAGCAGGTTATAATTTATTTAATTTATTATTTATTTATTTGTTGCTTATGTATAAAATTAATTGGACGTTAGCTCTAGTGTGATAATCCATTTTACATTGTTATGTAATATAATGCATACGAAATATTTCAGATTTTATTTTAAAATAATATTTATAATATTTATTATAAAATATGTGTAATAATTTATATATATATATTTTTTTTCATAAATATATATAAAATGTTATATGATTTAAAGAGGTTGTTATATAATTATATTTAGATTATATTTGTAGACTATATTTATATAAGAATTCATTTTTACTTAAAGTATAAAACATGGAAACAAATTTAAATATATATTTAAAAAAAATTATATATATATATATAATTTAAAAAAAAAATAATATATATATGTAATTATATACATATATATATGAAACATTTGTTTAAAAGACAAATAAAAAATTTAATTAAATGTAATAATTATTAAATTAATTTATTAAATTTATTAAATTTATTAATTTATTAAATTAATTTATTAATTATTTCGAAAACTGCTTTATAATTTAAATATATCTATATTTTGCAGATACAAGGTTACGTATATTACAACTCCGCTGCTGTGCATTGAAGGGGTGAGTGTTAAATTACTTTTTAATCAAATTAAGCAAATAGATATCGGAAAAAACTGTTTAACTTATTAATTAAAATTTTTTTACGATTATTAAAATAAAAATATAAATATAATAAATTTGGAGTTTTCAATAAATATTGCAATAAAATATCCTATAAATTTGCATCAAGTACGATTCTTATATTTAAAATGCTCGACGCTATTATCGAACAGGAATAATATGTACACGCTTTTTATATAAAATTAATTATAAAGAAAATTATAAATGATTTTTACATTTAATTAATTAATGAACTACAGAATGTTTGCAATATATCTCTACATGAATGTGTCAAGTTAATAATTCGCGATGCGCACAACTTACACATTGTCATGTCAGATTTCAAAAGTGTCTGAAGTCTGCATGGTTCGTAGACACTGCGTGTACGCTGACAGGTTAATTAAGCCATATTCTGCCGTTGTTTCGAAAATGTAGACGTGTAAATGACATGTGCGAAAGCGGTTTTCACACTACCGACTGACCATCAATTCATACATTTGAGATAGAAAGAGGCTATTTTAGTTCGCTTACGTTAATTCACATTGACACCGATAATCTTTAATGAAAATAAACTTAAATTTAAAGGCCATAAGAGCTAAACGCGGATGATAGTGCGTAAGTTCAACGAGAAAATAAGTTTTTCGTTGAAACTTATTTGTGTGCACAGGGCACAAATTTTCTTGGTACGATACCAAGCAAATTTAAATAATTCTCAATTCGAGAATTTATTTAATTATTATCCCTCTTTCCCCCCTGTAATGTTGTAGGCGAGAAAAAATTTTTTCTCGCCTACAACATTACAGGGGGGAAAGAGGGATAATAATTAAATAAATTCTCGAATTGAGAATTATTTAAATTTGCTTGGTATCGTACCAAGAAAATTTGTGCCCTGTGCACACAAATAAGTTTCAACGAAAAACTTATTTTCTCGTTGAACTTACGCACTATCATCCGCGTTTAGCTCTTATGGCCTTTAAATTTAAGTTTATGTTTTATACACAGAGCCTAATTTCTTATATAGTTATTTAATGAAAATGTAATTTGAGCCACGTTATAAATTTTTAAAACTTAAAAAAAAAAGTTTAATGTCTAATCAGCATCGATTAATTAATATTATTTTTATGATCTGTCATTTTCATGAAGTTTTACAACTTTTCGCTTTAGAAATAAATTAAAATTGTAATCAAGAAAGAAATTTAAATTAATTTTGTTATAAAATTGTTATTTGTATACATAATATACGAAATTTTATTATAATGCAGAGTATTCTGTGATAAATGAACATTCGATAAATAAATTTGTATATTTTTTTAAAATTTTTCTTTCTCTTCTCAATTCTTAGAAAATTATCAAACATCGTACAAAGATTCACGTATTTATGAGACAAACAGATTATTGATTTATCACTTTAGAAGTTCGAATGTAAATAAGCAGCGTTCATTTCAGCGAAGTTTTATGATAATTTAATTACGGGAAATCCCCCCCCTTTCTCTCTCTCTCTCCCTGATTTGCGATTTACACTGTATATATTTGTTATTGTGATACGAAAGTGTTCTGTAAACGCCGGAAATGAAGTCGCAGCGCGATTTGCATTCGCAAATTGATTATCGCGCTAACAAGATGCGCTGGGATATTTTTATATTGCCGATAACGTACCCACGGGAGAAATTGCCGTTTTTTTCACGTTGATTAGGAATAGTGCATCGCGATTCATGGTCGATTATAATTTTACATCGCTCTCACGATGCTATGTATTTTATTTTTTACACAACTATATTTTATTTTTCTCGCGAGAAATAATGATGCTATCGAGAAATTTGATTCCGCATGAATAAATTTTATTCTTCAAAATTTAAGATTATATAAGGAATGCTTCATGATATAAAAATTTCATAATGATCACGAAAATTATTTACCGAATAAAATAAATTTCTTTCTCAATCGTATCACTTTAGAAAAAATTATAGTATGTTTTTATTTATATTGCTTATAATTTGAAATAGATATAGAAAATATACCTTTAAAGTTTTAAAGAATTGCATACTTGAATAATTTTAAATCCAAGACAAGAGAGAAAGAGAGAGAGAGAGAGAGAGAGAGAGAGAGAGTGTGAGAGTGAGAGAGAGAATAAAATTAATAGATTGAAATATTTGCTACGATAATTTTCTCTTTTTCTCTTTCCAAGGAGCATCGCTTTATTAATTTGCTGACGTATTATTATGGAAGACTTGAAATCCTGATTTCATTATTGAATGTGCCCAAGCTTAGTTTCTCATGATTCGTTAAAAAAGAATTATGATGGAGAGTACATCGGGGACTTTCCTCTTACGCGTTCTGCGTTTAGACTGGTAAAATTAGTTATACATTACCTCTTGCTCCGAGTAATCTCATTAGAGAATTGAGAGTAATGAATTAGCTAGACGCGCGGAGAAGTCTCTGCCATTGCGCGATACATTTAGACATGAATTATTTAAGGTGCACGCTACATTTTGTTATACAAACAATTAATTTCATTCTCATTCCTCCATTCAAATGTCGTTGGATCGTATAAAAAGAATTATGAATTATTACAATGTGTTTTATGAAATATATACCTATATCGACAATTACATATTATTATAATTTCTCTTATTAGCGGAGCTCTATTTTTTCAGAAACAATTGCGAAAAATAAAAGAATTTTTTCTTTTTTATTATATCATTAGATCATTTGTATCAAAATAATAATAATAAATAATAATGATATATAAATAATAAAAATTAAATATGCAATATTAAATAATAAAAATAACAGATTTAAAATGTCAGAACTGTTTTAATATTTATATTTACGTACACATACAGATTTTTATTTCTGATTTATCATACAAATTATATTGCCTTATACAGCCTATATAAATCATGTAAGAATAGCATGATGTACGGTGAAAATCATAAATAAATCAAGAGGCAGTTAATAAAATATTTCAGAATTTCACGAAGCAAACATGTTGGTAAGAGATTAACAATTAAAACGCGAGAAATGTTGCTTAAAGCGCCGAGTGATTAGATGTTTCAATTACATGGCATATCGCTGGTCCCCAAGACCTTGATACTTTATTTTAATCTCGCTTTTAGCTTACGCGCAATCTTGTAGAATCAATTAAAACTTGATAGAAATCGGATACAACGTCGCAGCGTGTTATAACGACGATCGAATTCCATCTTTCAATCGCATTTATCGAACGGATAAATTATACCGTCTTTCACACGAAATTGTAATTTAAACTGCTAATGGCAACATTGAAGTCAGCACTGAAGTCTCTATTATTGAATGTAGTAATATATTAGTTTATTATTACTCGATATCGTTTTAAATATTACGTTTTTTTATGACTTTAAAAATTTAATTTTCTATTTTCTTTTATAAATACATACCTAACCTAACCAAGCTATTGAAAAAAAAAATACAAAATAAATTGAAACATGATTTGATTTCCTGTTTATTAATTAATTTTCTAATATGCTACATACATATTGCAAATATTTTTGTGAAATCAATCTTCTTATAAAGTATCAAATTTTTACCGTTTTATAAAACAAACAATTTTTTGTAAAAAAACTGAATTTACATATAAATTTGATTTTATATATAAAGTTTATAAATAATTTTATTGATGATGAAAAAACAGAATTAAAAGCAATTCTTTTATTTCGGTGAAAAATTTTCGATGTTATAATTGGAAATGCATTTTGTTCAACAAAATATTGTTGTTGTTTTTTTTTCTTTTTTACGATTTTGCCGGAACCGGACATTGAACTCACGAAAATTGTAACGATTTCAACTAGCGCAAAACTTCCTTCGTGAATACCCAAGTTATTTCCCCGGGTTGAAAAAAAGCTTGTTCGGAGAAAATGATTTTTTTTCACCGCTGTAGCTGACTACGCGTAACCTCTCGTAAAACGAGCAATCATATTTTCATTACAGCGAAGGAGATTGTACTCGCTATTTGCATGGTTTGAATATATATTCACATACATATATATGCGCTACATATTGTGCGTCGAAAACTTCAATACGTTTCATTTGCATCTGGTAAGGTGTTACTTTAGTTGGTAAATGCTGTATATGTATATTCTATTGAAAAGGACCGCTGGTTTGGCTCAAAAGCAAAGTGTGATTATGTCGTATAAAATATATCAATATACATAATACAAGCAAACTTAGAACCACAATTAAATATAGAGGTATAATACAATTTACAAGCTTACATTAAATTTATATTTATAACAAAATGATAAAAAAGTAATATCGTAAATTAAAATTATTATTATTCAATTTATTATTTTAATTAATAGTAATATTTTATGATACAGAATATATTTTTAAAGCATAATAAACACACATTACATAGATATCAAAGATTTTATGCATACTGAAGAATTTAAAAATATTTAGTGTTATATTTGAGAATTTAATAATTTAAGAGCTTGTTTTTTTTAATATACATGAAAGATGTAAAAATGTGTTTGATAAATTTTTTACATAAATCATATTCTCTCTTTCTCTTTCTCTCTCGCTTCTCTCTTTTGTAGCAGATAAAAGATTGCTATTTTTAAAATTTCGTCAGCAATGTAAGTCCTTGTACAATCGAGATTTTTCAGAGAGAAATTGTATATCGAAAACGCGGAAGAAAACCACGTCATTTTTATAACGAACAGCTTGGAGAACCCGAATGCTTATGCGTTTGGCTTTTCGTTACTTATTCTCTCCAATTCTTTATTCGAAATTTCGAAGACATTTCTGTAACTTTCAAAGCGTACTGAATATCTTACCTTATATCTTCCAATTTAAAATCAATTTACAATACCATTTAAATTAGAAATTTAAAAAATGTTGAGATAATCAACGTTAATTGCTCATTATTTAAATATTATATTGTTGACGAAAATATTATACAAAAAATAATATTTCAGATATTGTCAGGAAAATATACCGAGAAAGAAATAAGAATCTTCTTGAAGAAAGAGAAATTTTCTTTTTTAAAAAAAGGTAGCTTCGATGTAGTATATCACCGAAGAAAAAATCATAATTTGTTATTCGAATGAAAAAAAAAACAAGTTATGGAAAAAAACGCCGATTTGAATAAAGGAAAATTTTGCATGGTAACGCTTGGAAAATCAGTTCCGCGTTTCTTATATGTCATACGCGCTTGGCTTTGGCTTTCTTTTCAACCTCCGGATCGTTCGTCATTCCATCGACACTCTTATTTTCTAGTCTCTCGGGGAATGCGGATGTTTTCAATGTGTCTAGTCATCATGCAAAATAAGCATCTCGTGAAATTGATAAAATTGGTTAGTACACAGAAAAAAAATAAGTGTCAAATCAAAACTTGTATACTTAAACTAACGCGTTCATTGTTTCGTATATACGCAACAATTTATAATCTTCTTAGAAAAATTTAATAATTTTAAATTTCAACAATATTATAGTCTTATTTTAATATTGTAATTGTTATCTCAAGAATATATAATTATTTAATTCTACTTTAAGAAAATTATAATCTTTGATTCAAAAATGTTATTTTCTATCTAACATTGTTTCTTTTCCATTCAAGAAAATTAAATTTTAAATCATAAGAATATATTTTTCTTGATTGAACTATATAAAATGGCTTCATTCAAGTAAGCAATTATTCAAGCAATTATATTTTTCTTTAATTAACACAATATAATCTCATTTCAACATTTTCATGTTAAAACTAAATATATTTTTAGAACAAGAATGTCCTTTTCTTCTGTGTAGAAAAGAAATTGAAGACACAGTAACGATGCTAGAAATTTCTAATATCCAAGGGAAGTTTCAAGTTTCTTCACCAACATTATTAAATACTTTTTTGAAAATACTTTTTTTAGTTACTACTGAAAAAATGAATTTTCCTACTTTTTAATAATGCAAGCTATTTTTTTATACTTGAATCTCTTTCTATGATAGCTATATAAAAAGCGCCGATGAAGGCTTTGTCGGTTTAAGAAAGGAAACGGAGAAAGAAGGAAGCGAAAGCTCATGAAGTATGGATTTTCTACTTGCTTCGTTATAACATATGCATGAACGGTTTGCTCCTCGCGATGACGGCTTCCTTTTGTTTCCCTAAGTAGAATAGTGGCAACGATATATGATAATGGTTTATTTGATCTTACGAAGACAAATTTCTCCACGCAAGCATAAATCATTCATCGCATACAGCTCGCATGATTCATCAATATTGAAAATGATTGATTTAAAAGGTGAATAATTTACTACATGCACACAAAAGGATATCTAAATCTAATTATATTAAACTCTAAAATTAAATCTAAATTTCTAAATAATAAATAAATTAAATTTTATTGCCTAAGTTCTTTTCTAATATTAACTATTGTTACATAATAATATAATCATAACATAGTTATATCATCACTAATTAAAATCATCATCTGATATTAATCTGATACCGATATATATTGGGAAATATTTTTATGATTACACGAATGCAGCAGAAATTTGAGATTCTTTCTTTCGAGAAGAACTTCATACGATTTTTCGTACCATAACCATAGACGTATAATATACGTCTATGATCATAATGTTAAACTAACATTTCGAAGTTTAATGGATACTAACTTCATTTCATTTCTGACAAGACGTGGCCAGCAGAAAGCTTTGATTTTGCCTCGAAAAAAGCAAAGTTTCATTCTAGTTTGAGTCTGCTAGGATGAAATATATCTTTGGTGAAGGGATCTTATTTTTAATTCAAGATTATATGTGAGATGTTTCTCTCTCGCATCATGTTTCAAAATGTTGCCTGAAAAATTGATATTTTGTGTAACTTCCGTATCTATTAATAACACTAGTAACTTTAGTAAGTGTAAGAAGTAATTGAAGTATAATTATACATATACACATGTATATATAATATAATAATTATATTTATATTTATATAAATATAATTATTATATTTAATAATTATATAATAATTATATAATATATAATATATTATATATAATAATTATATAATAATTATATAAATATATTATATATATATATATATATATATATATATATATATATATATATGTATGTATGTATATATAATATAATAATTATATTTATATTTATATAATAATTATAATAATTATATTATATACTTATAATAATTATAATAATTATAATTATATTTATTTACACACACAAGTATAATTATTGTGCCGTGTCTATTTTATTTTACATTGTTTTATATTTTATCAGTCTATTCTTATATTCATTACATCTTTTGAACGTATCGTCTTCTTGGCTCGAGCTTAGGACATGATAAAGCGTGAAATCGCTTGCTTATAACAAAGCTAGTGAATTTAAAGCTTGTAAACAAGCCAAAAATACACAATGTCGAACAGGTGTTGTTTCAGCGATAAATTTGCTGAGGCAGCAGGTGTATCAATCTGCTTGGAATTGACGGATACTACGCCGGGATTGTACGTTGCCAAGGGAAAAAAATGATAAATTTCTAGTTTGCTGATCGTCTCATTTGAATTCCGTACAATTTTCATTTTATTTATTTACATTTATAACAAGAGAAATTTGAGAAATTAAGTAATATGTTCAATAACGTTGCGATGTAAAAGATTAATTGATCATGTAATTATATGTATTTACAGCAGCTTGTTCGGAATTTTTAAATCACCAAGTGTGTACGTATTGTCAATTAAAACATGTGTAAAATCTAAAGTATAATAAGCTTAATAAAAATCATAATAAAAATCTAATAACACTTTCCTGATATAATTTTGATATTAGCTTTTGATTACAGTTACGAAGGCAAATGTAACGTAGTCATGTTATATTACGTAGACAAGAACAAAGACGATTAGTTTATTCTTGCTTGTTGATTAAGAACCATCAATCAGACCGGTCCGCTTAAATAGCCACAATATCTCGACCGGGAATATCCAATTAAACTGTAACGACAATAGCAGCAGTCTGCAAGACACGATATCGGCTTCAAACGTTAATCCTTGCATTGTGCAACATTAAAACGGAATCGCATGATTATGAATGATTCAGTGACGGCTGCAATTATGAATAGCAGAATGCTCCACTTGATCTTAAATATCCCTTTTTCGATTTCTTTTTCATCCACGAATACTCTTTTATTCTCGAACAATATTCATGATGTGATATTGAAAGAAATTAAAGAAGTTAATAGTTGCGTATGAAAGTTTAATTATGCTCTGTGAAAGAAATATTAAATTTTAGTTGGTCGTAATACAACATTTAATGCGCATCATAATCTTTAAATGTACGTTGTAGGATTTACCGCAGGATTATTTTGGTCTTTAATATTATTTAATTAATTGCACGATATTACTGTTAATGAGACTCCAAAATTCAATCAATGATACATTTAATGAAATATATATGTTACTGTAATTTATAGTAAATTAATAAGTAAATATCTTCTCCGCAGCAATTTCTACAATGCTATTTATAAATCTCCAACTCTGTTTTGGTTTCCTTTAATTTATATTATACAGGGTGTACCAAAAGTCTGGAAACGGTCGAGTATTTTATAAACTATGCATTTTAGAAAGAAATGTTTCAGACAAAAGTTGTTTGGTTCGAAGGGGGCCATAAGATGGTGTCATTGGTTTGACCTTGAAAAGTCGTTTGAAGGTCACGTGAAGGCCACCTTCAATTTTTTAAATGGAACCTCCTATTTTTTATTACTTATTCTTGCAGCTCATCTCGAGAACTTTCCAAAACACTATAATAAAGTATTTCTTTATAGAGTACTTTTCGAGTTATGAGGCTTGAAATAATTTCTTAATTTTACATAAACCATAAAATATCTAGTAAAATATTCATTTTTCGATTATCTTACCTTAATACTTTTATGTACAAAATAATGAAAGGAATCAATTGGTGTAAAGAAAAAACATAGTTGTTTTTTAAAAGAAATATGTAATTGTTAATTGCAAATTACATTTTTTACAAGTTTTTTCTTTACACCAATTGATTCCTCTCATTATTTTGTACATAAAAGTATTAAGGTAAGATAATCGAAAAATGAATATTTTACTAGATATTTTATGGTTTATGTAAAATTAAGAAATTATTTCAAGCCTCATAACTCGGAAAGTACTTAATGAAAACTAACTTAATTACAGTATTTTGGAAAGCTCTCGAGATGAGCTGCAAGAATAAGTAATAAAAAATAGGAGGTTCCATTTAAAAAATTGAAGGTGGCCTTCACGTGACCTTCAAACGACTTTTCAAGGTCAAACCAATGACACCGTCTTATGGCTCCCTTCGAACCAAACAACTTTTGTCTGAAACATTTCTTTCTAAAATGCATAGTTTATGAAATATTCGACCGTTTCCAGACTTTTGGTATATCCTGTATTGTTCTTCGTGTTGCTAGAAAATACGGCAATTCATGAATACTCATTGTTACTCTTGTTAATGAAAATAAATAACTTTCATTCAAAAGGCTAATTTTCATACAGTTTAACATTTAATAGAATAGTCGCATGCTACTATTTAAAAAATATATGAAAATGTGTTTTAAGAAAAGAGAAAATCGATAGTTCGCTTAAATATTAAAAGCACGGAAATGAACGAGTAACAAAAATGTATAAGGGCGGCCTGTGAAAAAGGCAGTAATCAGGATTCTCTTAAGAAGATATCGGGAGAACTGAGTTGATGACATTAGCTTTTGCTACCATCTGGCATCTTATTCTGAACTTTTAATGGCGCATTTACATTTTTTAAGCATAATGGAGTGTTCGTCGAGTTGCATTTTAGTAGTTAAGTGTTCGGACGGTTTACCGTCGCTTCTAAAAGTTTAGACTTTTGTCAAGGATTCTCAGGAACATGCTCTACAATAGTCTTGAATAATATTTAAGTCTAATTAATTTTAATTGCCTATAGTCAGAAATAAATCTTACGAAAAGAGAGAGAAATGTCAAATTTTATATGTATATTATTCATAATTTATATTATTTTTTTATACAAACGTCTTTGTTTAGAGAAATTATATTTAATCATAACTTACATTTACCTAAAAGGAGATAGAATATTGCAAACAAGTTAATTGTGTTACGATGTTCGAGAGAATAAAATTTAAATTTCGCGTTGGTTCTTGTCGATGTTCTCTTCGTTGAACAGCGAAAAAATTCAATTATTCATCTGAAGATCCATCGTCTTTACTTATGCGATTCCTTGCAATTTTTCAATTCTATTCTTTCAATAACGCTTTACTTCCGTCAGCCTTAAAGACAAAATTGCAATTTTCCGGAACGAGCGTTTTCGCGAAGAAGATCCCGAAAGCTTGCGGAAGGGCCCGGCTTTTCCGGGTCTCCGACTCGATCGCCGCGATTTTGCATTTTAAAACCGGCGATCTTACTTTCAATCAATTTTTTCATGCTCGCGCAACTGCTTTACATTAAAAAAAAAATAGCATCTGCCGTCCTCTTTCCCGCGGAAAGATCGCGCGCATAATTTCGAGAGATTACGTCCAAGTACTCGCGTAGATCCGGATATTTTATCTTTTTTATACCGATATCGGGATTTTATATTCGTGGATGGAACGCATAAAATTCAGCGATTAAAGTGATCGTGATATTTTTCGAATTTAATCGATTTTACCGCGTGTCCCTCCGATATAATCATGTTATACAATTTCTTATATTCCATCGTCGTCAGTCTGCTTTGCGTTTCTTGCGAGTTAAGCAGAAAGAAAGAAAATAGCGCGGAAATTATATAATCATTATCACGAAAATACTCGAGCGCTCGTTTCGTGACCGCAATTTTAATAGTTTACACAATTACGTTTGTTTTACTTCGAAAGGCTCTTGATCTATTCATTACGAACTTTGGATATTAGAACGTTCGATGTTATTGATTATTATTTTTTTTTAAGGGAGAAAATTGTTTCAATAAAACTAAGAAAAAGAATTGATTAAATAAAAAATAGCATGAGGTCACAATATTCAAATTTTCAATTTAGAAATTAAGCTTTCTATTATTTCATAATTTTAATATTGTTTTAACAACGACAAGAAATTTTTTCTGTATTTTGATAAATGTTAAAAAAAATAAGCACATGATTTCTCTTTAAGCTAAAAAATTATTTTTAAAAAGAAAGGGCGTGTGCCATATTTTTCGAAAATTATTTTTGCTAGAAGAAGCTCTGTATATTAAGTCGATAGTAGTTCCTAAAGAATTAAATTTCAAATATAGCTCGCAGCTTGATTGTCCGAGAGAGTTCTGTTAAGAAGAGACACTGAAGAGAGAAAAGAACACTTCCCATAAAACGCAACGATTTTTGGTGCGGCAGGCAAGCAAGCAACACGGTAGATTGCTTCTTTGCAATTTTTTGACATAGTGGCTAATTGCGGAGGATACTCGTGATAATAATGTTAAGTGGTGCAAGTAGTTGAAAGAAGGGGTAATTTCTGCACGTTGGAGATTACGTTCCTTAGACGTAAATAGGTTTAAAAGGTCAGCCTCGAGAGAGCTTAAGAGAGATTTGCAGGAAGAAGGTAATAGAGTCGCCAGCGGACACACAATAGCCTCCCAATGGAGGACCATAAGAAATAAAATGCTCATCTCGAGTCGAGGTTTTTTTCTTTCTTTTCTGGTCAACCTCCGGTATGCCGTAAACGTTAGATTGGGACGTGAGCGTCGCGAGGCCGAAGCTCGCATTCTTGAAAAGCGGAAAATCGAGTGTCCTTTACGCTATACGTGGTATGAATAAATGTATCCGTTATATTTTCTCACTTGAAAATTCAAAACGAAAAATGTTCAACGATAAAGTCAAGCTTCGAATTTGCAAATTAAAAATTCATAGGAATCGGGAACAATTTTATTTCGAATTTTTATCGACTTTTGTGTTTTTGCGATAATTTGAAATATTTCCTCGCGGAATTAGGTCCTGAAATAGTCTATTGTTGAAAAATGACAATATGAACGACGAAATTGAAGCCTTGATTGATCAGCGAAGAAAGGGAATATTTTCAGCGCAAAACCCATACGTTTTACCGGAATTAAAGACACGAAGCGCACATCGAAGAACGATAACGTAATGATACAATGACCTTTTTCAAATATCGAAGGACCGAGGTAATATCGACGACCAGGGCAACGTATATGATGGCTCCCTTTGAAATCGATAAACATCAGAGGAAAACCGGCGACTATTCGATATCTAATATACAGAGAAATGATGGTAGAAATCGAGAGAGAGAGAGAGAGGGGGGGCAAGGGAGGGAGGGAGGGAAGGAGAAGGAGGAAGCTTTGATATTTGCGAAAGTTTATCGACATGTACGGTCGAAGAATTTCATTCACAATGAAATCACACGAGCACACAAAGTTTATATTTCAAATAATGCGATTATATATCAAAACTTTCTCATTTTTGCAATAAAAATAAAGTTCTTCTTAACAATATATCTCTCTCTCAGAAGCAGAATTGACTTCTACAATATTCATTCTTTGAAGCATCTTTATCTAGAATCTTGTCTTGAAGGAAGAGATCTAGATAATAATGACATAAACAAGTCAGCAAACAGAAATAAAATCAGCAAATATATACTTTTAATTTGATTGGCAATTTGGAAATATGTTTTTTAATTTATTAACAAAATCCTATTGTTTCCGATTGTTGTTTATTTTTATATAAATTCAAATTATTTAAATTGATTTTCAAGATATTTAGTTACCACAAGTTTAAAAATATCGTATGAAAACCGTAATCAAAGATCAGCTTTCGAGATAAACCTTGATATTTTATCTCATGTATAATACTGAAACTAGAAACATAATTAATTGGGAATTTTTGTTACGGGCTATGTAATATTATAACGAAACGAAAGAAGATTATTTAAATTACTGAATTTTCTGGAGCCGCAAAAGTTCATATTTATTATATATGCGCGATATTTGCGCAGCGAAATTAAATGTAGGTAGAACATTTCATGCAATATTCATCACGATAAACAAATTTCCAGGAAAACATGTATATGTGTATATTATGCCTGAGTGTAACGTGTCATATTAAAGGATTTTAAAGCGACGGAATGTCATCGAGAACATTGTTATATTTTTCATTTTTTATTATAAAAATCGATATTTTTGTTTGCACATTTCAATTTGTCAATGTTAAATTGTAGTTTGTCGAAAAAACAGAATATAAAAATATAAACAATTATAAATACAAATTATATAATTATATGTAAACATGAATTATATTACAAAAGATTATAATAAAGATATGCAAATATTTTACACACAGTGAGTTATATATTAAATTAGTTATATATTTAACAAAAGTTGTATGTCGTGTGTCACATACATTATTATAATTACAATAATGTCTCACGATTAAATATAATTCTAAATTATGTTGCTAGAAATTATTTTTTTTATTCGTGGAAGAGCAACAGAAAAAGAGAAAGAATGACGTTATGGAATAGGTGTCGCTCATACAAATTCCGAGTATGATTTACAAGATGCGAATACCCGAAAACAAGCTGTTTAGGATAAACGCGACGGCAGTATTGTCTGACGTAAGCTTTAAAAGGATAAAACTTAATGCTTTCTATGCACGATGTTATCTTTATCCTTGGATTTACTAACATTGTGGGAAGAAATGCAGCTGTGGATCCGCGAATCTCTAGAATGTCCGTATCTCTTCCCCCTTTCTTTCTGTCATTGAGAAAGCAACTATTATATAAACTAGATATTTACCATAAAATATTTGCCGCAACGCGATGGCTTGCTGTAAGAAAATTGTGCTACTTTCTTATACACATGTGATTTCTTAATCAATCAAATAAATGGCTAAGGCACTCTTGCCTTGAGAGAAAATCCCCCATCGAAAAATATCCCCATCAATCCTTCCCCATCACCCTAAAATCTGCTGTCAGAGTCATTGACATATTGATTCAATTATTTTTACTTTTCAACTTTCCAAGTCAACTTACAAGTTCCATGTTGTTTCACAGATTTGGCCCGTGAATTTAATAATACAAGATTGCTATATTTTTTCTCACACACTTGTAATATTGAATATTTATGATATTTTCAAGAAAGAAAATCTTATCTTTAAATAAAATACATTTAAAAGATATATCTAAAATTATATGTCTTTAAAGAGGTGAAAATGTTTGCCACCATTATAAACAAAAAATAAATTATATTGATGTTATGTCAGTGGACATGCCAAAAATGTTTATAAATTCGTGTAATTTAGTATTGGAACTGTGCCAAAAATTTTCTCTAGAATATCTATGAATTTACCTCATAAAAGAGATACTCTTCGTTAATGAGAATCCGCTTTTGAGAACGATGAGTAATATCAGCGTTTCATAAAATTTATGGCATTTTTTAGCTAAAGATTAAGAAAACATGATCCTTCCTTCTACTTTGTTATAACTAGAACGGCTTTGATAGCGGCTTTAATTAAAGAGATTTTATCGCAGAGGAATAAGATAATCGGATGATTCCGACTGTATCAATCATGAACGAAAGTTACAACCATCGCGGCAAATCCGCCCAACTTTCTCTCCCATCCTCTTTCTACATTTGCGGGAATCCTGCCGACCGCAAAAGGATACTCGGGCGAACGACGTGTCCGGGAAATCCACTTTAACCGTACAAATCCAAGCGAGAACCGCGCGTGGCAAAAGGCCGTCTTTATCTACTTCTTTCTACCTACGCGATTTCGTACGCTGGAATTTCATTAGTACGGTACATAATGTGAACGAGTAATGGCTCAAAATTATCTCTCACCCAAGATGTATAACTCTCTAACAAGAGTAATCGTAGCAAAAGCATCGTGTAGTGGTAGGAACAGTAGTCGTACCATTCTTCGCTTTCATCTAAAAAAATATACCAATAGTTAAATAATTGAATCAGATAAAAGTTAGATCATTATTGCACCGATCTTTTTGTTTATCCAATAAATTATTGAGATGTTAATTAATATTTTAATATCATTATTTACTCAAATAATTATTTGAATAAATAATAATGTTAAAATATTAATTAACATCTCAATAATTTATTGGATAAACAAAAAGATCGGTGTAATAATGATCTAACGTTTATCTGATTCAATTATTTATTTTTCAATTAATTTTCTTTAATCCAATGAAATCACAAGAAATTAAATTGGATTTAAATTTAATAAATTTTAGGGTAGTTAATAATTTTTTAAAAAGTCGTATACTCGCATATTACATATTTATATTATATAAGTTTATAATTATAAGTTTGTATAAATTTATTTATAACGTTAAGTTATTTGAGCTGTACGATTGTTAAGTTATTTGAGCTGTGCGATTGTGAGCTATATAAATGGAATCCAGTAACGAAATAAAAGATCAAACGATGCAAAAGACTCGCAAAAACACCAATACTCGTAAAGACCCGACTTTTCGATGGAATCGGTTTCAGCAAACGTAACAATTTCACGGTGCATTATTTCCACGCGGGCAAATATTTTTTGATGGAAACGACGGAATTGGAAGAGTGAAAATTGTATTGTTTTCCTACGTGACGCACGTCGACGGCACAGGATGCGTGGGGTGACGACAAAACGCGTAGAGATGCGACACCTACGCACGAGTGCGTAGCGCCATTCAGTTATATAAATCTCAATGCCCGGCGTACGCGTCCTCCTCCACGCAAAGTCGTCGGTTAGCGATCTATTTATATTTCCACGAAGGTCTCCCTGCGCGGGAAGGGGTGAGAAAAGTCGAGGCGTCGTCGTGCGACATCGGATATCTCCCTTGCATCGAGTTATTTTTAGAACTCCCCCCGGCGAGAGGAGTCGCTTGCTTCGAAAGCGAGCAAATCCGCAGTTTTGACAAAATATGTATCTTACTTTTTTTCTTAACTTTCGAAGTTTAATTAATGCGATATATTAATTTTAAAATTATTATAATTTATTAATAAATTTTATTAATAAATTATTATAATTTTAATTGTGACATTATAATAATTTATAATTTTGATTATAACATTTTAAATATAGTAATATATTAGATATTTTTGTAGAAGGAAAATTTTGAATTTTTTAAAATTACATAAGTAATTACATTATACATATTATAATAGTGTCTTATTACATAAAATCAAATCATATAAATTTTATATACAAGGTGTCCCAGACTTAATGAATCAGCCGTTAATGGTAGATTCCTGAGATCATTTGGAAACGAAAATCTTAATACCAAAATGTTGAGGAAGATGTAGTTTCGGTGCTATAAAAGATTAAAGATTACCAATCGGCGCGTTACATTCTCCTATGTTCAGGGACATAGCGCATCAAGGCCCGTGTACAGCGCGATAATATCGATATCGATAGAGGATGAATATAAAATAGAAAATAGGATTCTGCAGTGAGCGCGATTGTGTTTTCCATGCGACAGTAGTCAGTAGTTTGGACATTTTTATGAAGTCTTCCTCAACATTTTGGTATTAGAATTTTCGTCTACCATTAACGGCTGATTCGTTAAGTCTGGTACACCCTGTATATATATTTTATAGGGTTATAAAATTATTAAATATCTTATTTTCTAAGTCATTATTGGTCCCTTCAGACACATGTATCATACAAGCTTCGCAAAGGCACCGCGGAGTGGGACGATTCGTCCGACTGAGTGGCGGCCTACCTGGCTGCTTGCTTACCTGCGAATCCGAGGTCGTGGCACCTACGTGATGATGCTTACCTCGTTTCGCAAGGTGCGTAGAGGTGTCCGTGAGGGAGCGCGCGTTCCCTCGCACCTGCGGCCACGCTTGCGCGTCGACCACGCAGCCGGGGATGATGGTGGCGGGTGGCCAGGAGAGAGGGTGCGAGGGTAGCCTGCTACGGCCGGGTCGACGTCGACGAGAGCTGTCAGAGCGGCGTCGCGACGCGAGCCTTCCGCGTCCTTCGATTCCGTTGAGCGCGCGCTGGTAGTTGAAACCCGGTACAGGTGTGCGTAGGTCTCCGTTCGACCGGGAGGACCAGGGAAATTCTCACCTGTTACATTAACGAGCGAAGACGTACCACGACGGACGGCCGTCGTAGCCGCGGAGAAGTCCACGAAGGGACATCGCGACGTCGTCGAAGGCGCCACGACGGCGTAACAGGTACGCGTTATCATGTATCTTTCTTTCTTTCATGGTACCCTCGAGTCTTTCGGGGTTCCGAGACATAAAAGGGATTCGCAGCGGTTTGTATTTTTCCCTTCGGATAATTCATGATGTAATGTTTTCCCAGAACACTGTCCCGCGGCGAATTTCCTGTTGCGTCGCACTACAATGACATTTTGCGCCTTATTGTACGTCAATTTATATCGCTGAATAATCAATGACAATCAAATGCAGTTGATGGAATCAATTGGCGGTTAATGAGCGTTTGTAACTTTCGTGTCTTGTTGAATTAATTGAAGTCCACGTACACCGCTCGCGCTATCTTGATAGCACGTAATGGTCGAGCCTTTTATCTTTTTACCATGAATAGTTGCAAAAATGTTAAAAGTTATCGATATATATAATTGTATATATAATAAATAAATTTCGAACACTTTCTCTCTTTATTTTTCATGTTTTTAATTATCGAGAACGACGAGAGTTGGCGTTTATTAATTTCTTAAGGATATAATTTTCATTTCTTTTTCTAAATTTTTAATTTTAAAAATTATAAAAGTTATTAAAGACTTTTAAAAAGTATAAACTATTATAAATTTTTTTAATATTGACAACTATTTTATTTTGTAATTATTTAAAAATATGATTACAATTCAAAGTGAGAAAAGCTTCTCTCGTCTCATTATCTCATATTTAAAATCCTTTATTATTTTGTGACATAAATTGTGTAATAAAATCATCGTAATTTGAAAAAAATATAATTCTCATAAAACTGTCCGCGACATTTCATAGGATAATCGAATATATGCTATATTTACCTTTGTATTATTGGAAAGTAAATAACTCATCGACCTCGCTAAATTAATTCTTCTTGAACGAATCGAAAATAAATTTGTTCAAATATTAATTCAGTATCATCTCCAACAATATTTGTGGAAATTCATGACCTCGTAATGAACTCAATGCTTGAAATAATTCAAAGACATGAAACGCGGAGGGCTTCCTCGAAAAGCAATAAAGCAGATTTAATAGAAGCGCGGATATCTTTATAATAACGTATATTTTATAATCACGTGTTATATTTTTAAAATGCATTTTATGTAGAAATACTATCGTTTTGCGGTTTGATGTGAAAACTGAATCCACAATCATGTAATTTTACTGAGGAGATGTGTTAGTTACAATAAAATTTTAACTTTATTTCGTATGCGTAAGCGGAATAATCTATATTTGAAATATCGATGAAAATAATGATATATTTTCTTTCAAAATACATTGCTTTCAAGAAAAATCGAATCTTTCATTACAGATTATTAATATTCATATTGTTAATATTATATTCACATACACAATGCTAGAATTGTTAGATTAATTTCCACGATAGATTTTTTTCAGGAAAAATTCTTATGTGTGTGTCTTAATATTGCGCAAAAAAATTCAATTATCTCAATAATATAATACAATATAATTATATATAATACACTCTTTTAAAGAGTGTTTGATTTTATAATGAAAAAAATCGATTATTTTTAAAATAATAAATTTTTATTATTAAAATTGAAATCAGTTTCTTGGATCACTCGGTATATGATAATTATTTACATGTGCAATTAATCGATTGATTTTATGTACGACATAAAAATTTATGATTTATGTAGTGTGAAAAAGCAAAAAAGAGCTTATATTCAATTTCTCTCTCTCTCTTTTTTTCTCTCTGTGGTATCTTTCAAAAAAGTATTAACTATTCTCGTGAAGAGCACATAACCATAGCTCTCTAACCGACTAATAAAGATTTAGAATGGCTCTTTAAAAAATACGCTTCCAGGATATCAAGTTCTCGAGCGAACGCGACCCGAACTCTTCTGTAAAATCCTTCTATGGAGGATTTTAACAGCGTGAAATGTGAAATACTTTTTCACGATTATTCAGCGGCGCCGATGAGCATTGCATTCAATGCGAGAGCACTCAAGTAATAATAGTTATTCAAGCGATGATAATTCTTATTGAGGCAAAAATCAATATTGATTGTTCCGAAAAAAGAGCATTCAGATTGTCCGATCTTGCGATAAAGAATCGCGTCATAAATCCATATGTTAACGCGAATAGTATCCATAATTATATATATATCGATATATCTTTAACAGTATGATTATACTTTTCCTATAATTGCCAAATATATGAAATAAATATAATAAATTGATCGTTTAAATTAATAAACACGCAAAAATATAAATTATACGATGTTTTTGATATTTCCATACATACAGAATTGTGATTTAAAAAGAAAATATGTTTCCTTTGTTAATTTATTTTCAATCTAATTACATAGTCAAATAAAATCATATGAATAAATATTTTAATTCGCGAGAAATAAAAAGACCTTCAATGTATAATTATCGCGAGATAATATTAAACTTTATATGCACTTGTTTATGCGTGTATGTAGCAATAATTGTATTTAAAATTCGTCGTTTTTTCAATTCATTTTATTGCTTGGAATAATGTTATCCAAGGCTATTTTGTTCTTGTATGAAAAATTATTTCAAGATAAATTATATTAGTAAAAAATGATATGTCGCGTCGCGAGAACTTTGCTTAAGGAAGATTAGTGCCGATCAGGAGCGACAGTTGTTTAAACAAAACTTTAAAGAGCTCTATTTTTCTGAAACGTATAGATTCATTCATCATCGTTATCCGTCACTCAAAACTTCGCTCATCTACTCTTATTTGTCACAAACTTTAGTTAAAACTCGCGAGAGATTTTTCTGAGAAGCTGCTGGCTATGTTTCGCATAAAAAACAGGCCGTTGCTGTGAATTAGGCCGCGACTATCGATAACGAAACATCTCGCAAAGAAATTGCCACCGTTTAGGAAGCAGGTCCGCTATAAATCGATTATGCGGTAACAATATTAAAAAGCTATTCATGAAGTTTCGCTACCGTGCCATAGCCATGCTAATATTTTCGTTCTTCACAAAAGATACTTGCATATTCGCATGAATATTGATATTTCAGCGAACGAGTATACGAGCGATATCAGTTATTAACTTAAACAAGAGAGAAAGAGAGAAAAAATCTCGCAACCTTCCAATATTTATGGTAATCATAATAGCTCGTCCGACGAGTGAATTTTTCGAATGTATCGAGCTACGAGCATCTTACAACTAAACTATATGAGCCGCAAACTTGAGAGCATCGCCATTCCATAAAAAAATATCTTTTTTATATCACGGAATTTATACTTATACGAACTATTAATACGAGCCATAAGTTGGATTAATGATGCGAGTAATTTTCCCTATCTCACCAAACGCAAAGAAATAAAATTTCATATAAAACTGAACTGCTGAACATATGATTTTTATTCTTCCAGATAAATATATAAAATATATGAATCTATAAAATATATTTTTTATGTCATTTTCAATATTATTTTATTATACATAAACTCTGAAATAAGGACATCTTTCTATTTTGACTTCTATCACTTCATTAGATATAATGTAATAATTTATATAATTACAATTTTTTAAATTATTTTTTAAATATATTTTATAATTTTAATATTTTTTTCTTAAAGAGCACCTATTTCTTTCTTCTTAAAGCAGTTAATATAAATAAAAAACTGTTCGAAAAAGATTTGAGTTTCCAAAACATTATATATTCTTTTACATTTCTGAAAATTTCAGTAGAACGAGTCAACGCATATTCAGCCAAAACTGTATTGATCTGTCTTGCTCGTTAAATTTATCTTTTTTATATTGTTTATAAATAAATTCTTTTCGTGGAATATTGTTATTTGTACTTGCATTTTCTTTACTCTTATATAGAGCATCGACTTTTATCAATTTAGAATGGCCAAATGTCTGAAAACGACTTCATATCATACATCGTCGTCGAACAAGTTGTTATTGCTCGAAGTCCGTGTGACAGTTGCATATCGAATTCCTGTTTCGAGTATTCAACAAGTACCTCGCGAGAGGCGGTCGAGCGAATCGAACCGACGCGACGCATCGATGTGCTCCGAAAATTCCGAATACCTCATCGAGTCGAGTCCTTAACCAACACGCGCGTACCATAACTTAATTGCTCTCGGTCATTCAGCACGAACCATCGATAAATATTTAAAATAACAAATAAATCTCGTGAAGAGAGGATTAATCTAATAATTCGAAAAGCGTCACACAAAATGCAACAAAATGAAAATCGATAAAAACTAGTATTCGCTAAATTCTAAGATTACTTTCGCTTAATTTAACAACAGCAGCGTGAGGCCATAATAAAATTAAAGAGGAAAAACAAATGCACACATACATGCAAGTTATTTTTATTTTTAATTATATAATTTTTATTATTATTATTTTCATTTTTATTATTAATTATATTTTTATTATTATTATTTTTATTTTTATTATTAATAATATATATTTATATATATTATTATTAATATATATATTATTAATAATAATATATATATATAATAATAATAATAATAATATATATGTATATATATTATTTTTATTATTAATAATATATATAATTATATTATTTTTATTTTTAATTATATAATACAGTAATATAATATCTTAATTTTTATTCTTTCGATATAATTGAGGGAGAAAATGGCACGTTTACTATATCGAACTATATGTGCTTTTTTAATATAATATATATAAAGTATGTTTAATGATAATAAAGATTGTAATATGTTTGGTCATTGCTATACTATGTGGTATCCATTTTATAGTGAAACATGATATTAAGCATGAAAAATAAATTCCTAACGAGGTCCTTTCCTTGAAGGAGACTCCAATACGTTTAAACGAAGTATACGAGAGCTACGATGTCACCTACATTTTAAAGAACGCATGCCTCAACGTGAAAAAGTACGTGAGCGGAGTATTTTATACGCTAACTAGACTGAGATTTCATATTTTTATCGTCACGTCGAACATCGCACCTTTCACACGATCACAAAATTTACTAAAATTTTGCTTGAGTACGATATGAAATATATAACAAATACATATCTTTTTTTCGCAACACTATAGCTATATAAAAGAACGTGCAAAGATATATTTTATATCTATTTCTAGAAATGTACATAATCCCTTTATTTATTGCAATTTTTTAATTTTTTCGTTGGTAATTCTACTCGAAAGATTTATACAGAAAATATATTCTCAGAATTCATAATTATAATTTAACTCCTTTCTTGTCATAAATATATCTTTTGGCACAGATTGTGTAGACTTTAATTGCGCTCGTCAGGCAAACAATTTAACTGGGGAATTAATTATGAATCATTACCGTCGCAGCTTATCGTTCTAATGTCGAATTTTATCAAGAGACGTACAATTGGCTTAGCTTGCGTTGAAGATAATTTTTCGAGGTGGAAGAGCTCTCGCTCGTACCGTCAATTGGAGAGTACCATTTGCGGAAAACGAGCATGGCTGAGCCGAGGGTAGTTCTCGAGAAAATGCCGTGACCAATTAACATCAGTATCATACCTTCCCGAGAGGGAAGATATATCTGAAGACGCAAAAACAAACAAGGGAAGGAACGCGCGTAGACATAATTCAACAGCAATAATAAATTTGTCGGAGAGGAGCGGGCGAACGAGTGAAATGGCGTGTCTTTTATAAAAATTAGATAGTTTAAAATGAATTGGAAGTGATTTTCATTTCTATGAAATTTTTTGCGAATAAAATTCTTCGCTTTACATAATACGATTTTAAATGACAGATCTATTTTGTTTTATTTATTAATTGATATGAAACGTCACGATATTGAAACAAATATTTTAAACAATATTATATATATATATTTTTTTTTACGGACAAGAAGTAAACATTAAAACATCATTATCATTAAAATGCCACATTTGAAGCATCGTGCTTTTTAACCCGCGACACCTCGCGAAAGTGCGAAATGCTGTTCGCCAACATTCTAACGGGAATGCGCAATCTCAAGAACGTAAACTTGTACGCGAAAGAATGTCGTCAAAGATGTTAGTCTTTCGGGTCTGAGAAAAACAGAGAGAGAGAGAGAGAGAACAAAGAGAGAGGAGAGTGCTGCACGTCGCTCAATTAATCCCTTCGCTGTAATTGCAGCCCGCTCATTATATCTGCGAAATTAAATTCCGCATCTTCTTGGCGCGCGTCAAGTCACCTCTTCTCGAACATTAAATCCAGCGAGTCGATTGCTTACATTTCGAGACGGCTCGTTAATCATGCCGTAGCCATTTAAGCCGCGGACGAAAGTTTCCTCACGGTGCTTCATCTTTAGCGAGGATGCATCTTGATGGCATCTCGATGCCGAACACGGCCAAGTTACACCCTAATCCCTCTTTAGAACTTGTCTCACGCGCTTTAGGGGAAATTAACATTGCACCGAGATATTTTTTTCTCACTCGACTTGACAAACATTTCTCTGTCTTAAATCCAGATCGAGAAAAAAATTGTCTTTTAATTACATTTCACATTATTTCGCTCAAAATAAATTAAAGACAGCGATAAATCAGTGATAAATCAAAGAATTCCAGATCTGGATTCCATTTTCGATACGTAATTGGACATCGTATTACTTTGTTATAAAGCGAAAGCAGATAGAAAAATGCGCGAGATAGATCAATTTAGCGATCCATTCGCGCTTGTTGATAAATGAAACTCGCTTTATTTTGTACTGTTTTTTATTTTTTGCCGAGACGCTCGGTTTCCAGAAATAACGTTCGTCTCGCGTCTCCTCTCCACTTCGGATACTCGTCTTTAATAGATAAACCTCGAAATTACGGTGAACGTTCCGCTAATGAGGATTCCGTACCTGCGGCACGTACCTCTCTAACGATTTCATCTTGTACATATATAGCACGAACGCGAGTGTTAATTCAGTTTAGTAAACCGACGCTTGTGCACACCTAACGACAGTGTTGCCCTTTAATTATTTCTCGGCCGTTATCGGCCCATGAGCCTTCATTATCGAATCAACTTCCGCAATTTTCCTAAATATCGATTATTAATATTTACATAGAGAGAGAAAGAGAGAGAGAGAGAGAAACGTAGAAGTTTAAATATTTTAATGACGGTAATAAAGTTTTTCGAAACCGCTGCTGGGAATAATTTTTTTTTATTTAGATATTATATTGTAATAAAGTTAAGGGGATGCCGGAGTCCTGTTTTACCGATAAAATGTCATATTTCATTTTTATCCGAGATCATTTTATTAATTGCATAGAATAATAAATGCTCCTCCACGATTAAAGTACAGAAACAAAGCGGGAACCTCCTGATTTTATGTTAAAAATTAAGAAAAAATTGAAAAATTACAGTTTTTTATCAGCTTCTGGGGTCAAATCGTAACAATATTTGCTTTGTATGTACAAAATAAGATAGGTTCCCGCTAGAGATTGTATGAAGAAATATAAATGAACTTTTAGAAATGAGTTTAGAAGCCTAATGAAAATGATTTTGGTAAATAAATCTTTTTCATTAGGCTTCTAAACTCATTTCTAAAAGTTCATTTATATTCCTTCATACACAATCTCTAGCGGGAACCTATCTTATTTTGTGCATACAAACTGCAAAACTTTTATATTAAGCAAATATTGTTATGATCTTTTTACGATTTTTCAATTTTTAAAAATTTTTAATATAAAATTAGGAGGTTCTCGCTTTGTTTCTATATGTACTTTAATCGTGGAGGAGCATTTATTATTTTGTGCAACTAATAATAAGATTTCGGACAAAAATGAAATATAACATTTTATCGGTAAAACAGGACTCCGACATCCCCTTAACTACATTTGTTTTATATAATTTTTTTTATTTTCAAGTCTTTAATGATCCAGTTATTTTTTTATTTCTCAATAGTGTTCTCTACATTTTTTTAAAATGCAAATTTTGAACTTTTAGTTACATCTCTTTGATAAATAAGTAAAAGCATTCCATTATTCATGCGTAGATTGCATCTTGCTATAAAAAACTTAAGGCATTCTGTATAAGGCACTCGTTTCAATCAATGTTGCATTTCACAATCTCCTAGATTGTAAGGATCCAAAGATCCACTGAGAGAAAAGTAAAACGCAACCTTAATGACTTTTGTCGTTTAGTATACATATGAAAGCAGCAACAGGTTCCTTTTTCCTTTACAGCCTTCGGAAGTGTATGCTGCATTAGCATTCTCGCATTTTCAGCAGATTTTATCGGGACATTTTTATCCAACATTTGTCGAGACATAAATTCGGGTTTTTCAAAATTTTCCATGAATAAAAGTTCCTCTGCATAAGAAATATTTCTATTATTCGTAAATCAAACATATCTCGCGTAAAATTTGCATCTTTGTAAGATAATATATAAAATCTTTTAATCGGTAAAGATTTAATACAAAAAAATGAATAGAGATTGTCAGGATTGTAGAGGAGTCAAATCTAAAAATTATTGTAGTCACGCGGGAAGAACCGACGAACATAAGAAACGAAAGGAAGATTGCGAGCAAGGAAGATCAGACTTTTCTTCAGATAAAGAGAAATCGAAGTCTCTTACGCGGAGAGGATCTAAAATGCTGAATACCCCGTACGTCTGATAACGACGTTGCATCTTATTTGTCTTTGCAGCGTATTCCATGGTATTCGAAGCACATTCGACGTGCGGAACTTTGAGTGCGAATTCGTAACGAACTTGCCGCGCGAGTTGGAGAAGCGCATCGCGGTCGCGGTTGAAACGAGCGGACAGCAAAGAGAGATGCATGCAACGCGTGTGTTCGTCTTGATATGCGAAAGGAATGTCAGAATGGATCCCGAGCTTTCGCGTCGCTATCTGCATCGCCGCCTGTCATCTTTGTGCGCGAACGCGTTGTTCGTCTCGTCTTGAGAGAGAGACCGCGACTCGACTCCACTAATGAATCGACGTTACTCGCTACTGTAAGTGCAAACGGTTCAACAAAAGACACGATCAAATTCTCAATGGTGTCACAAACTAGTCCTAGAAATCTAAACACATGCGTTGGTTTTTATTCGTGCGATATTGATTCGTTTTTTTATATCTTTACTCGTGATTCACAGGTTCTAAAAAGAAGCTTCAATTAATTCTCAAATTGCGATGTAATCCTATAAATTGTTTAATAAATTATTTTTAATAGAATTTTATATACAATAAATACTGAATAAAACTTTATACAATTGTCAAATTATAGAAATTACAAGCTATTAAAAAAGGTTTTTCCCGATATTAAGCTTTTAATATAATACTAGATTTTCTAATTATTTCAGGGCCAATTCTTCTTCGAAACGAAAATGTTGGGAAAAATTATTATTTTTTGAAAGATTATAATTTAAAAAATTTTTTTCATCATATATCTTTGTGATTGAACCTCAAATTATAAATTTATTAAAGCAAATTCCACTTGAAATTAACTGAAGAATACAGTTTTGTTAACCTTTCAACTTCACAAAGTTTGCCCTTCTTTTTAAATTGCTCGCAACTCGGAAATTATTAATACCTTGACATTTCCGTTAAAGGAAAATTGTTTTTAAATTGGTCAGAGAATCTGTTATTATAAAGACTTTCGGCAGTTTTGAAATACTCTGTTGTAATACATGTATCATTAATTATAATTGCAAATTACATTTCAATCCATATCCAGTACGTAATTTCTTGACGCATTAATCACAGATTACAGTTGCTTCTGTTGTTGAAGAACAAATGAAAGCTTTTTGCCTACCATCCGTGTCACTTAACTATCTGATTTCGATCTCCCCCACTGTCATTACTCTTCGTTTCTGCTTTTTGGGGACTTACTTTTACGATTCACATGCCACTTCTCGTATGTTTCTGAATGGACACGGTTCACTCAGCACGCACAAAGAACGCAAAAAACTGTTTTTAGTAGGGTCGATCTTTCGACTTCAGCTCCAGCGAGCGATGGAAAGAAATGGATTTTTCCAAATGAAGCGAGTTGAAAGACTTCATTTCGTAAAAGAGCGCTATTACAACAGATGTTTTAGGTCTCTCTCATATCGGTCCACTTCGATGATGAGGCCTTTAGGGCGATCCTTTAGGAGCCGCATAAACGGAAACGTCCGACTCGCAATGCGTGATCGATTTTGACAAATAGGTGCTCTCGATAACGTGCAACCTAAAATCATAATGTATTCTCCTTATCTTGCCACGCGATAATCGCTTACAGTTATTTTCTTGATGTTCCAAAGCATTAATTTTTTTTCCATATTATGAATTACTATTTATTAGAAGCATTAGGTCAATGAAAATTATGAATGATTTTCCCGCACGCGATGATTATTTAGAATTGTATTAATATTGTTTAGTGGTAAATTTTGTCATAACATTTTATTATAAAAAAGAGTGGAATCTAGAATTAACAATATATGCTTCGCGCACGCGATCATCGCATTACATTTAAATCGATGTCGGTTAATAGTAATTTGATTTATACCATGAATGAAATAATACTTTTATAGTTAAAAAAATCAAAATATTTATTTATCAAAATATTTATTTATTCCAATATTATTTATTTCAATATTAGTTCATTCATTTTTTGATTGCGCAAGCATTATTTTGATAATAATACTTGAATACTCGTATCTAAACGTATTTGTAATGATTATTTTTTTATCAAATTTATCTTTCCAATCTTCTATTAATTATTAGGAATAATTGCTAAAAATTTTATTATCCATATATTGTTATTAAAAACAATCACAGTTAATGTTTTTAAAAATTCGTTAGCTTTTAGAACATATTTTTTTAAACTCCTTTCAGTAGTTTAATCCATCGCTACGTGGTCAGATATCAAAATGACAAATTATTCGGCAGTGCCGCTGCAAATGATTTAAATGCACTGTTGATCCGAATAAAAAAGATCGTAGACTCTTTTCCCGACCAATCGTGACATTTGTTCCTTAGGAAAGTTCTTTCGCTGCCTCACCGCGGCAATCTTTTTTCGAGAACGACGAGAAAATTTCGCGCGCAAGAGGATTTTCTCGTCGCATCTGCTCTAACACGACGGCCGCAATTACACGCTCGGAGGTTGCACCCGGAGATGTTGTATTATAAGATATAAGCTATTGCGACGCGATATTGGGGAAAGCGAAAGCTCTTCGAGAGTTTCACCGCGCATTCCGCCTTAGGCGAAAAATGTGAGATATACAGGGTGTCCGAAATCCATTTTGCATTCTTTCGAAGCTTCATTTTTGACATTAAATAAGTTAGTTTCCAAGATTAAGATTTTGTTAAAGCAAAATTTGTTTAAAAATTTTAAACGAAGAAAATAATGCTTCGTTATAAATTCACGCGGACTCAGAAATTTAGCTCGCGACGAGGCCATTGTTTTTATAATTAAAGATAATTAAAATTCAGAGCTGAAGTTTTTCCACTTCATTAGATATGTCGGTTAATCAAACTTAGCCGAACTGAGATTTTATTATAAAAAATGCAAAATTTGCTCAAAATTTTATATAAAAAGTAATATTTTATTATTGATTCATACTGTTCAAGAATTTAGTTTGCGATACAAGGCTATTGTTTTTTATTTATCAATAATTTTAAAACTTGATTTTAATTTTACTTTAAATTCTCACTTCGCAAGTAAGATAAAAAGCAAGTGAAAAAAAAAGATGATGAATGTAGAACACCCCGTATAAAGTGCGAAACAACAATCTTCCTTGCTCGGTTACTTGCACGCGGTCAAGAGCTCGTTACCTCGCATTTCTACCGCACAAAATTGTGTTAAAGCGAAAATGTTCTTAATGATCAATAAACAAGCGCCTGATTTCATAAACCGTGTTAAAGGACCGATTAATTTAAAGAAAGTAACAAGGCTAGGTTTCATGAGAAAAAGTCCTGAGAAAACATAATTTACAATAAGACGCAATCTTACGAATTCTTTTTTGCAACGCGTATTCGCGCGCACGCACGCGGAAAGGTTACCGAATTAAATTAAATTAAATTAAATTAAATTAAATTAAATTAAATTAAATTAAATTAATGAAGCAATAATCGTAAGACACGAAAAAACGCATTCAATCAGATTAAATTACAATTCACGAGTAGAAGAAAGAAAGTTCTTTTAATAAAGAGATGAGAGTAGTTTACATAAAATTAAACCCAGCTGTAGCATCCACTTATTTTCAATTATTTTACAAAAGGGGAAAATCTAATTCAATAAAGTTAAAAAAATAAAATAAAATTTCTAATTCAATAGAGATTATACGTGTGTTGAAATAAATACTCATATACATATATACGTATATATACACTACGTTAAAATTTTTTTATATCGGATCGTACCATTATTTTTCCCAACGATTCGACGATTCACTTTTTTTGCGCTGCAGCGGTATGCGAATTTCTCGATTGCGGATCAACTAGTTGTTAATCAGCGAATTTTTTGCCGCGAATGGCAACCTCGTCGCTTCCGAAATCCGAGATTAAATTCTACTCGATATCGAAGTTGGGTCTACGTGTCCCCAATTCGCCGGCCGTACACGAATAACGTCTTACTTAACCGTTTTGTCGGCTGCCGGTGGCGACGAATTTCCATGCATTTGGTTAACAAAATTGGATCGTGACGAGGCGAGCAGCCGCTGACAATGCAGTTGGTCCCTTACATAAGAGTATTTCGTTATCCCTTTCTTTTTATCAGAAATCGTCGATACTTATAACATTTTGCTATCATTGTACAAATTATCTATTAATAGTTTATTAGTCATTATATTATACTATACAAATTATTATATTTTTATGTCTAGATGCAACGTATATCATATTACTGTCCTTTTTGAAGATTCTTAAAATTTAATTAAATTATGCATACATATAGTTTCTTAATTTAAAATAATTTTTCTTTTATTTTTTAATAATTATCCTGTGACAGGATAATTATTAAAAAAATCCCGTAACAGGATTAATTATTAAAAAAATCCTGTAACCGGACTAATTTCAAATTTTTAGTCAAGTACATAACATAAATCTGACCATACCGAGAGATTATATTATCTACTCGTCTCGGATATTAATTCAGATTACTGGTATCACAGTTAATTAATACTTAATTAGCTAATTTTGCCTCGATCCATGTTAAATATTTTTACGGATATTTTACGAATAATGCGAGCCGATGTAATCTAATTAACGGATGCTGTAACAGGATCTAATGCGGAAACTTGTCTAATATAATATGGATGGGGTGCGGACATTATTATTTGAACGCATTACGGGATGTAAATTTGCGCGATGTGGAAAGATTGACATTAAGGAAGGGGGAAGGGAGGGAAGAGGAAGAGAATTGATATGTCATTGATATTCGCGAATTGACCGCAAATCATAATGTTTAAACGGATCCCAACGTATCTGATGGGAATAACAAGCAGAGCATGCGTAACATAAATGCGTTATCTCGATTCGATTAAAGATTTAACGTGTTACCTCATAAATCATCCCATCATAAGAGAGATATGTGTGCGTATATATCTTTCAGGAACAATCGATACAAACGTCACGCGCACATCATGTACGATGTAATATTATTCTCTAAAAGCGAATCAGTGTATTATCACTCTGAAAAACAGTAAATAGTCACCGATTACAACACTATAAATCAGTGATATTTTGTTGAAAGAATCAGTTAATAATTTTGACTGTTTCAATCAGTAATATTTCTCAATATCAGTAATATTTCTTTCGTTATTGTCAGTAATATTAAACTATAATTTATCTCTCTATCTATTTCATATAAAATTAAAAATTTTATTTATATTTACTAAATATTTATTATATTAAAAATTTTATTTATATATATATTACATGCATATTGAACTTGTTATTTTAAATAGATAACGAACGAATAATTTTCATTCGCCAGACATTTATTTGTCCGAGATGAGATCGTCCTTATGAGATCGATTTAATATCTGAAGCCTCTCTTCTATTGAGAGTATCAGAAATTAAATCGAAGTAATATTTCTAATTTTATCTGTCGCTCTTTGCAAACTTTATATAATTCTCTAAACTAAATACGAGAGAGATAGCGATCATAGTGGTAAACGAACGAACTAGCGATTACTAGTTTTACAGTGAAATTTACTGGTTTTACAATAAATTTTATTTTAACTGACCATAATCAGTGAGATATAAGATAAAATAACAAAAAAATAAGCGTTTCCACTGAAGATCAGTAAAATACTTACTGATTCTCAGTAAAATCTTATTTTACTGTTTAAATTAGTGATATTTTCACTGATTCACTTTTAGAGAGTACATAAAGCATTCTGAGTGTCAAATTGCAGATAAATCGACAGAAATATTTTTTAATTTAAGAGAAAATGAAACATTTTCTCTCCTCCCTCTTCTTTGTGTTGTAAATCAGTTTATAAAATATAGAGACAATATTATAAAAATATTGTGATTGAAATTAGATTTGTAATTAAAATATTAATTTGTTAATTAAACAAAAAATTTCTAATTACATATTAAAAAAAAAAATAAAAAGTAGATAATTATATAGTTTCTCTGGCACAAATAATTTTTATTGGAGGTATGTTTTTTTGTGTTTCACAAAATATTAATATATCTATTAATGTATCTATATTAATGCTTTTATGTTTTTAAATTCTTTTCAAATACGACATGTTTTATATCAAAATGCTAATTTATACTATTCGCATGCAATTTTCTAAGAAAATATTTGCGAACATGCACGTATCCAGTCCTTTGCTCAAATATTCCTAGATCAGATATCTATTGCGAAACCTGGATTTCCCAGAGTGACTCACGCGCCATTGAAAAGACAAACTTGCATCGTTGAACGAAAAGGCAGACGACAGAAATAGCTCTTGAGAATTACTTTCGCAACTTTGTGTGCTATGTATGCGCGGATGCGAAGTGTTTATACACGCCCAATCGAAGATACTGAATGTATCTCAAGAATGGGATGCACTATCCGTATTGTTTGAATTCTTGGATCGATAGGTGAGAGACATTTATCGCTGATAAACTCCAATCCCCAAAGAAAGTAATATACAGGGTGACCCATTTTAACTTAGGCAGCCAAATAACTCGAAAAATAAGCAAGATAGAGAAAAATGTTTTAGACAAAAGTTGTATGGTTTCGAGGGGGCCATAAGATGGTATCATTGGTTTGACCTTGAAGAGTCATTTGAAGGTCACGTGAAGGTCACTTCAATTTTTTTAAATGGAATACCCTATATATTTTTGTACATTCTTGTAGCTTATTTCGAGAGCTTTCCAAAACACTATAATTAAGTACCTTTCCGTTAAGTACTTTTTGAGTTATGATGCTTGAAATAATTTCTTAATTTTACATAAACCGTAAAATATCTTGTAAAATATTCATTTTTCGATTATCTTACCTTAATACTTTTATGTACAAAATAATGAGAGGAATCAATTGGTGTAAAGAAAACACATAGTTGTTTTTAAGAAAAAATATGGAATTGTTAATTGCAAATTACATATTTTTTCTTCGAAACAACTATGTGTTTTCTTTACACCAATTGATTCCTCTCATTATTTTGTACATAAAACTATTAAGGTAAGGTAATCGAAAAATGAATATTTTACAAGATATTTTACGGTTTATGTAAAATTAAGAAATTATTTCAAGCCTCATAACTCAAAAAGTACTTAACGAAAATGTACTTAATTATAGTGTTTTGGAGAGCTCTCGAGATGAGCTACAAGAATGTACAAAAATATATAGAATGTTCCATTTAAAAAAATTGAAGTGACCTTCACGTGACCTTCAAATGACTCTTCAAGGTCAAACCAATGATACCATCTTATGGCCCCCTCGAAACCATACAACTTTTGTCTAAAACATTTTTCTCTATCTTGCTTATTTTTCGAGTTATTTGGCTGCCTAAGTTAAAATGGGTCACCCTGTATAATTCAAAAAGGTTCGAATTTTTTTCATAATGACGTCTTTGATGTGTAAATAATATAAAATATGTTGAACCAATAAAAAATAAAAAATTAAATAAAATAAAAGATTAAACGTTTATAATATAATTAATAAAAGATTAAATTTATAATATAATTTCTAATATCAATATTTGCAATAATGATCGGCTCTTTTTCGTTTGTTAAGAATAAGAAACGCCAAAAATTTTTTTATTAAAATGTTAATAAAGAAGTAAAAACGAAAAAAAGGAAAATTATCTTTTTAAGAATTGAAAATATGTTGAACCAATAAAAAATAAAAGATTAAATAAGATAAAACTTTTATAATATAATTTCTAATATCAATATTTGCAATAATGATCGGCTCTTTTTCGTTTGTTAAGAATAAGAAATGCCAAAAATTTTTTTATTAAAATGTTAATAAAGAAATAAAAACAAAAAAAAGGAAAATTATCTTTTTAAGAATTGAAAATATGTTGAACCAATAAAAAATAAAAGATTAAATAAGATAAAACTTTTATAATATAATTTCTAATATCAATATTTGCAATAATGATCGGCTCTTTTTCGTTTGTTAAGAATAAGAAACGCCAAAATTTTTTTTATTAAAATGTTAATAAAGAAGTAAAAACGAAAAAAAGGAAAATTATCTTTTTAAGAATTGAAAATATGTTGAACCAATAAAAAATAAAAGATTAAATAAGATAAAACTTTTATAATATAATTTCTAATATCAATATTTGCAATAATGATCGGCTCTTTTTCGTTTGTTAAGAATAAGAAACGCCAAAAATTTTTTTATTAAAATGTTAATAAAGAAATAAAAATGAAAAAAAGGAAAATTATCTTTTTAAGAATTGAAAGTCATAGAAAAGTTCAATGTTACTTTTCGCTAAATTAGCTTTTATAAAATGAAAATCCATTGGGTTGTACGTCTTATATAGAATTATATTGGAATTAGCTTGAAAAAGATAAACGCCATCGATGAAACGATGATAAATCGCTTGTATTGACGTAGCTCTGTTTCACCACAACTTTTATATACCTTGCAATGTTGTACGCAGGTAATCGAAGATTGCAGGCTATCTTAGTATGTCGTTGTTATATAATTATGACAAAGTACTTTCGAGGCAGGTCAGATTACGTGTACTGCGTTTACTTAAGGTATAACAAGAGTTGTTTGCGATCAAAACAACGGAATAAGCATTAATTAATTTAGCAACCTCATGAATCTCACGTTACTCTGATTTACTCGTGTAATAATCATAATGTACAATAATAACTTCTTTATCCTTTACGAAAAAGGAAATTTTATAAGTGGTATAATGTAACGATAACAAGAGTTTGGAGATATTATTAATATATTATTATTATTATTATTATTATTATTATATTATTCCTCATAATGTGTTTAATAACAATATGATTATTAATATAATATGGTTATTAGCAATAACAATTGTATTTATAATAAAATCATTAAAGAAAATCGCTTTTCCCCTGGTATTTTGATTCCGCATTTCGCAGCTGTGCTTCGTTAAATTTTAATTTTCGCGAGCGACCTCCTTTCGAAAATTCGATTTTGTTGTTTCGGCGCACGAATATCGTCTGCGTTTGTATGCTTGTTTATATCTCCGGGGATCGGGCGAGAGACGAAAGGAAGGGCCGAGAGTAACGAGAGCGTAGGATGAAATTGGTATGCTGATTGCATAGAGAGCGAAATATCAAATCGATCGATAACCAATTCATCGAATGAGCCGTATCGAGAGAGTCGCGTTAACTTTCGGCGCTCATGATACGCGTCCCGGAAAATAGATTTTAAAATTTTCCGAATTCAAAACGGCATTTTTCTGGTTAAAAGTTCGTTAACGTACATTCCCATTTTTTTTTAGACGCGCATCATCGAATCAGGGTTCGTTCTGCGAGTCAGATTTTATCGGCCGGCAATATATGTCACTTTTGCATGATTCGTGGCTATGAAGAAACGAGAGGGGATAAAAAATGAAATATGTAGGAGCGGATTAAAATGTCTACCGGAATATTCTGAATACCGTGAAAATGCGCATCGCGTTACGTGTCTGAAGAGGGCGAAATCACTCGAAACAGAGAATGATGTACGATGCAGAAGATGGCATGACAATGCTAAACAATACACTGAATCATATCGCTATTATGTACTGGCCGATGAAAGACCGGTAATAGGCGATAATGCGAGCGCCGACAATATGTGAACGAGATAGCTAACAATTGAGCGAAATAAAGGCGTTGTTTGACGAGCGTCCGATGAAAATGATCGCGAGAAGGAAACCGGAACGTGTAGAACAATCGATCGACCGCGTTCTATCGAACGAGCAAACACCTTTAATATTGTAAGAACTTACACACTAAAAAAGATATAGCGGGATGCAATAAAGGAGGACGATAATGAATTGTCTCGAATATTATTTTGATTTATTTATTATTTATTTATTATTTGAACTGTAATATATTCGAACAAAATATAAGTCGGTAAGAAAAAATAATAAAAATATTATTAAAAATATTATTTATAAATAATTATAAATATTATTAAATAAATAATTATTAAATAATAAAAATATTATAAATAAAAATATTATTTTATATTTATATAATACTTATAATAATCGATAACGCAAGGCAAATTCTTCTTATAAAATTTCTTATAAAATAAAGTGTTAAAAAATATAAAATTTCTTAAAAAATTTCTTATAAAATAAAAACTTATAAAAATCGATAATGCAAGGCAAATTCTTCTCATAAAATTTCTTCTTATAAAATTCTTCTTATAAAATTTCAGTGATATAATTTTGGCGATACCAATTCGATATTTTCTCAGACATTACAATTATTAAAACTGACCTCTCAATCTGATTCCAATTCCTAACAGAATCAATTTCAAGTCTTCATTATCTGGATGCGAAGTTTGTTTCGATCGATTCGAAAAAAAAATCGAAACAAAGATAACGAGTTGAAATCTCGAAGAAAAGTGGAAGCCGTTCGTTTTGTTCTCGTACGCGACTGATCGACATTATCGCGGATGATCGAATTTATTCCCGCCCCTCCTATTGTGCCGTGGATGGGTGATGCACCGGTATATATGGTACGGTAGGAAAAGTTGGGACAAACAAAAGTATCAAACAAACCGACTTTGGAAAGAGAAAGAAAAAGAGATAAACGGGCCGTTGCGATAACGGTAAATCGGAGCTTACTTGAGTTATCGAATACAGTGGAAAGAGTTAAAAGAACGTTTTCATCCATATCTGAAGATATAGTCTTTTTTTTTCTCTGAGGACATAAAAAAGCTGAATCTAATTATAAATTATATTTTTATACTTTACATTTTTTTCATATCTCCGTTACTTTATTATATTTCTTATATATATTATTCAAATTTGAGATATATGAAAAGCAAATTTTAATTCAAGAAAAAAAATTACATATTTCAGAAAATCTTTATTTTGAAATGACATTATCTGATATGTTATTTTAGGGCGAAACTTCTTTTAAAACAAACGATAAATGCTATTTTATCTAAGATTTACATTAAAGTTTTTAAAATTCACGTAATTAATCTAGAATTCATGTTAATTCGTATCTTCGGGAGACGAAATTAATGGGAAAATTTCTCGAAATGTGGATAAAAATATGGATGGATTGAGCAATTTATGAAAGCCGCTCGTTAACCATTCGCATAAAAGTGATATGATACGTCGTGAAGAAATATCGAGAGAAGAATTCGAGCTTTTTTTCATATTATTTTCCGTCATCCGATCAATAAACCAATGTCTACTTTTTTTGCATTCGTCGAATAGAGAGATGAAACCTGAATCTCAAATTAGAAACCTCGCACCGTCGCATGTTGACGCATCGGATCATGAAAGTTCGATGCTACGAATTTCCAATACGTGTCACCTGTTACTTTCGATTAAGTTGCAATAATAAATTTTTGCACTATTTTGTTCTACGTTTTTAAAGTTTAACTAAAATAACAGACAGTATTAAAAAATAAATATATTAAATCAGATGAAATATGATTTAAATAATTACATTGAATCATTAATATTTAAAAAATAATTTAACTTAAATATCTGTATCTCTAGACTTGTTATTAACTATAACATTGGTATGCATGAGAGTTTAATTTTACACTTTAATGTATACTTTAATGTACAAATTTACACATTCCATTAAATGCAAATGGCACCATGAGAGAGAACTGCATTTATTTTATGTGTATTGTGCAAGAAAAAATTAATCTAATAATTAATCTAATAATTAAAGATTTAATATGATTACAGCGACAAAGTTAAAACTTAAAGAAATAATGTTTAACGTTTGCAAATATTGCGATAATAATTCGTGCAAAACTGTCGTCTTATTCGCAGGAGATGCGGTCGGTCGCGATCAGACAACCGATCGCATCGTCGATTTGTTTCACTTGCACAGCGTTCAGTATTGTATAGTTTATTATTGCACACTGTAACAAAGCAATGGGTCAAGGTTCGCTCTCGGTGTATTTAAGTATACAATATATATGATACGCGTTAGAGTACATTTTCTGCGTCTCGATTCGTGATAACTGACGACGAAAAGCGCGTCATAAACCAGCCGAAAACTATCATAAACATTATATGAAATACGGAGACATTGATATTATGAGATTTTGTGACTTTATTAGAGATAGGTTTTTTTACATTGGACAATATGTGAGTGTAAGAATTGAAGAATGAAATAAAATAAATTATAAATTATAATTATATATAATAAATTATAATTCTTTGATCATTTCATTTCTCCGGTTAGTTTTTTTTACGGAATAAAATATGCATAATATTGTAATTTATATTTTTTCCTTTGTTATTTTCCATACAAATCACACAAAAGTATTGTTGCAGAATTGTGAATGGAATTTTTCTGTGACTTTATTTGCAAGGTTTTTTCCCTCAATATTTAAATAAGCAAGGTATTTTTTCTCTCAATATTTATATAAGAAAAAATAGATTTCTATTTAATCTATTGAATTATTAATGATTGAAATTATTAATTATTAATTGTTGAATTAAAAATAAGAAAAATATTTTGAGTGGATTTTATGTAATTTTATGTAATTTTTACTATTATATAATTTTATATAATTTAACATAACATCACTATGAATAGTAGATTTTAGTATAATATTTTAATAGTAGATTTTAATATAATTACTATAAATATGAAGATTATTTCGGGACCATTCTATATGGACATGTTCACATACGTGTCACGTACAACATGTTGCAAATTTAATACAACGAATTTTCGGTGGAGGACACATTCCGACAGAGATATAAACGAGATTCTCGACTTGGCGCGCGTTAAACGTTAATTGCCATTACGTAGCGTGTTGCTAATTGCGACGTTACCACAACACAACACGACGTGAATAGGAGGTCACGTCGCGATCTAAAGCTTCAAATATTCGAGACGACGTTCTTGTAGGATTGATTCAGGACTAGAAGGTTTGAGCAAGTTATTGTTCATCGTACGATTGCATTTGCGGCGATACCGAGGCAATTAAAAGTCATTAAAGTCGTGGAAACGCGGCCAATCGCAAAATTCGTACAACACAGATATTCAATGGATACATTTTTGCTCTGGTATAGATTTAATATTTCATATTTAATATTTTAAGAAAATTGAAGAAAGGCTGTATACGAGTAAAAAATCATATAACAACAAGCATCGAATAAAATTAAATCAATTTTCAAGCTTACCGGAAAATCGAATATCGCACGTGGGAAAACAGTTTTCGTTTAATTAGATTATAAGCTATTACGCCCCTCGTCAGATCGACCTTAAACGTGGAAAACCGTCCTGGTAACGAGAAAAATAACCGCGAAATTAATAACCACGATCGATTTCGTTGTAAAATTTTCACAAAATTAATAATAATTCTAGCCAGCCGTGTAAATTGCAGCGAATCTATCGAGATTTCGAACTGAACCGCAGTCTGAGATTGCCTAGGTAGCGATGTTGACGTATCATTGCGGCGTAGGAAGCATGTTGGGTATGCAAACAGGATCAAGACGCACTTTGGATCGGATGCTATGGTGGTCGGATATGGCAGGAGGACATTGATGGTTTCCCACATCCCTTTCGCCATTATCCCCTCTGGCCTCTACCGCCTATATTACGTTTACCCATTTCATCTATCGCGTCTTGTTGCCGCGAAATGAACGGTGAATCCGAACCGCGCGTCTCCCGATAATCGAATTTCCATGTAACGAGATGTATCGTCAACGTGTACCGTTGTTGACGCAATCTTAGATTTGAAAAATATCACGTCCGCGACTTTTCCGAAAAATCCTGACTTTAATTTTAACCGCTCTCTAAGCTCTAAAGTTGAATAATACGTTTACATTATTAAGTAGCTGAATCATCTTCTCTCGAGCAGTCTTTATATTTAAACCTTCTTAAGGCGATCCCTCAATCTATCTATTTTATCGACAAAACTGTAATTTTTGGGCACGTGCCATTTTTTATTGCCTACATAGAATTAAAAATCCTTCTCTACGGTTGAAGTATAGATGCAAACGGACACGGGGAAGCCGATTATATACTGAGAAAGAGAAAAAAATATAAAATTATATATTTATTTATCGACTTCTTAGATCAACATGGCGTCTAAAGCTATCACCTCATAATAACATTAGACTTGTATAAATGTTTTGTAGCTTTTATGCATAAAACAATAGCATACCCAATAGCGGACTGCACAATAGAAACTTGAGGAACTGTGAAAATTGAGTTTAGTAGTCTAATTAATAAATGGCATATGCCCAAAAATTTCGGTCCGTATGTACCTGAAATGTTGGTAAAGTAGAGTAGAAAAAGCAGTGCATCTTCTTTATAAATAAGTGATAGAGAGAGATACGGGGTGAGGATTAGATGAGGGCGCTGTAATCGTGTAAGAGTTCGCCGTTCAATGAGGGATTAACGATCAATTTTACTTTTCCGAGAGATTTTAAGTTGGAAGTGTAAAATTTACGAAATATAAAATCCTGATTTTCGCGGGTGGACTTTATCACTGAAACTTTTGGCTGCTATCAAATATTTGTCGCAATACTTGAGTGATATCCCGAGATATAGTGGAACGTAACGCTCCGAGGCTTTATGCGAATGTTGTACAACGACAGAATGAAAATCCCTCGAGCGAAAGGTAAACGTGCATCGAGTTTCGAGGAACATATCTGCTTTCTTGTCCGCCTGCGGTCAAGTTTGCGTCCAACCGGAAGTTCCGCCGATGCAAGCGTTGAATAATGTGCTGAGAAAGCGAGTCTCCTCCGGCCATTTGCTGGATAGAGCGACGTGTCCTCAAGGGATCATGAAAAAGTGAGCAAAGGTTAACATTTTGTGCATTTCTTTTAAATTTTATATGAACCCTTGTGCACAAATGCATAATGTATTCTACAAAATAATATGAAATAACGAATCATGTAAATTAATTATATAAATTAATAATTATGACTATATATTTTATCTCAAAAGGATACATGTATGAATTAAGGAGGAGAAAGAGAGAGAAAAGTGCATTTTATTCGCGGTCTCTAGGCTCATCGATGTGACAAAGGATGACAAAGGGTTCGTGAAATTATTCCACGTCGCCACAGGACGCATATTAACTCGATCTTTTTCATTCTGTTCGTCCTCTGCATGTCAGAGGAAAAAGGTGACGGCTGATCGTCGGGGCGTAACGCTTTCTAAGACGGTGGGTACGTCAGCCCCACTCTTCTCTCTCTCAAAGCAACCGCAGTCGTCGCTATTTCCGCGCCGGGACGACAATTTGCATGAAATTTGCATGAAATCCTTCCGCGACCTTCACCCTTTTCGGCATCTTTAATGGCCGGCGTACAATGAAATATGAATAAAAATATCGCGCGATGAATAAAGCAAAGCGACGAGTACTAGAAAGCAATCCGTGTGATTGATTCTGATTTTGCAGTGAGCGAAGATTCGAAGCTAAAGCAAAATTTATATTAAAATTTAAAATAGTAGCCCCTTATAAAAAAATTCCTATTCTATATAGAAAGAATGAATAAAAAATGATATTTATTATCCATAGAAACGAATATAAAAGTCGATATAATTGATGCTTTTGTGTTTCGAACGCCTTCAATTCACCTTTATTGATTTTGTAGTTTGCGAATACTATAAAATTATACTCCGTGTTAGCTATAAATGTAAGTCACAAGTGCATTGAGTTATATACAAGACATCGCGAGAGAGGAAACGCAAATACTTTGTCACTAAAACCGAGATGTAATTCTAGATGAAAAATGTTGTGTATCGATTATTGGTAGCACCATGTATCCGATAACGTTGCGCCATGCGTTCACATAAGTTTTCATGAAAGAAAGTTTCGGAAAATAAAACACGACACCCTATATATTGTGCCAACCATATATATCGAGCTATCGCCTTTACGAATTACTCGACAAGTTTTATGGAGAGAATATGTATGTAGCTACAAACAAAGAAGACCGGCCGCACAAATATTGCTTCGAGAACTCGTACAAATATTGCGAGTAAATTCTCCTTGATATTACAAGAGAGGCGACGTCCTTATAATGGTTTCCAATCCGAGAAAATCCACTTTATATCGACTTTTAATCGAAACAATTAAGAGGAGAGCTTCGTCTTAAGTTGTTCGACTCTCGACGAGACACGTCGTTTGATCCTTTCAACACCGCAGCAATTTCACAAATAATTTCGGGATTTATGCAAAAGTATGAATGTAACTGGGAGAGATGCACTGATGCATTTATTGCTCTATTGTTGAGATAAACAAGAGACAAGAGGTTGTGGAAATATATATTGTATATTTCTCTAGGAAATATTATTTGCATAACTTGGATTACGTATATTTACAAGAAATGAGAATTTACATATCGTGTTAAAAATTTTTAAAAATTTTTAACGCTCAAATATTTTTGCGTGATATTATTTGTCTTTATTTCTTATTATGACGGTTTCAATAATTTTTTTTCGTTTCTTTCGGTGACAAGCGCAACAAGCAAGAATAATGCACTATTGACACATCGTGTGTATTTGGCCGATTAAGTATCGATTTAGCAAAGTATCATAATACGATATTCGCGCTGTATAAAGAAAGCCTCGAGTTGGGCTACTCGATGAGCGAGTTTCTTCCGCGAGCGGACTTTTATTCTTTCTTCCACCGATCAGCTTCACCAATCGAGTCATATACAGAAAATGTCCTCGATTTGATTTCTTTTATTTAATATAGACGGCTTTACAGTCGGGTTTCAGGCGAAACCTCGTTTTGAGTGCTTTCGATAAAATAGAAAAACGCATTTAATCCCTTATTTCTATTAATTCCCTTATTCTAATAATTTTTTTATATATTATTTATTTATTTATTTATATATTATTTATTTATTTATATATTATTTATTTATTTATTTATTAGATATATATTTTTTATATATTATTTATTTATTTATTTCTATAATAATTTTTATAAAAATTTTTATAATTTTTTAAATAAAAGTATTTTAAAAAAATACATCCAACAAAAACTATATTTTAAAAATACGCACAATATATAATTTTAAAGCTATTATATTTTTTAATACGTCAAATTTACAACTGAGAAGCCATTAATAATAAATACTGGTCGTTTTAAAAATATCGTCTACACGAATTATCGCGAGTTATCTGTCAGCCATGTGGACGTCTCTCTTAGCCATTGAGTCGGGGGGATGAATTTAATACGCGACGACGACATTGATCGCAAAATCGATAAAAATAAGAGCTCGCCGAGACGGCAACGAGCTGACAGGGGCCAATGACGAGCATTATTACGTTATGCGTACTCATTAAAGCATGAATAGCATCGCTAATAGGCACGCGTCGGTTATTGCTCCGGTATTTCGCTCAACAGCATCAATGGGCGAAATTGGCTCACCGATTTCGGATTTCTCCTCTCGATCACTTCGCTGGCTCTACAGGTGAAGCCGTCTGATTAATCGTTTCCGTGTTACACGCGTTTAAAACATTTCGACGAGTTTCAACTTCCCGTCGGAAAACGGCAAATTAATTGCAATTGCGTGATAGTTAAGCGCACACCCCGTTCGTGCTCGGACTGGGACATTCGAAATCATTCGTGCAACTACTCTAGAAACCGGAAATGACAGTGAGATTGTATGCTTAAAATTAACGCACGAGGGAAATTATTCTGAGATAATCCTATTTTTAGCTCCACCTCGCATGCTGCATAACTTGAGGACCTTATTTCTCTCTCTGCCTCTTAATATTCTATAATTTTTGTGCAACACACACTCTGATATGTAATTTTAAATCTGAAAAAAAATTATAAGAAAATTTCGCGCGTTGCAGACGACAGAGATTAAAGGGAACTGTTTTAAATTAAGAGGAAAGCATGACGTTTTCATCGCTACTTAATCAGAGCGATTTACTAAATTTTCGGTAATTTCGTGACCCTGTCATCGTCGTCGTTTTCTGACGATGGTAAATAAACGGGTGGAAATCCGCTTAAAAACGGTAAAAACGCGAGTGAGTTTTCATAAAATTAAAATTAACTCGAGCTTTTTTTTATATCTATTACGTAAAAATATTAATATTATATTATCATTTTCGTGCATGCGTCATGACAAATTGTACGTATAACGAAAGACAATTTAAGCATTTGTGCGTGTGTTTGTCGAGGTATATTTTTTTTGATGCGAGACAACGATATACGGAACAACGTGTACGGAATTACAGCAGAATTACGAAGTTACATAGACATTTGCAACACACGTAGAGTGACTAAAGTGTACACGCGCTTTTAGTTAAACCTTTCTTGCATGCTTACGTCAAAGCCGCGCATTATGCATGCACGTTTTAACTAATCCGATGTTCTTGGCGGATAACGAGAGACATAATTTGTTTTCCCGGACTTTATCAATCGTGCATACACGAATAGCCACCCCGAGTTATTTGGATCTTTTTAAACGGTTTCTTGATATATCAATCGATCGACTGCTCAACCGCAATCTAAATCTTTTTACTTTTACGTAAACAAGCAAAAAAAGTCGATGACACAAATAACAGAAAATTAACATGACACATTTTTCTAATTTCTCGAATAATTTTTTTATAGACTGATTCTATTTTACGTACTGCTTTCATATTCTTCTTTTTATATATTAATATTTTATATATTTTTATATATTAATATAATCATTATTCATCTTTCCAGCTTTATTTTTATTTATTTTTATTTACTTAGTTATTTTTATTATCAATTATCAATCGTTAATTTATTTTTTCATTAAAATATATATAAAAATATATATATAATAAATATAATAAATAAAATAAATATAATAAATATATATAATATATAAAAATATATATAAGTATGAAAATATAATAAATCGTGAAAATGTATACATTTGCAATTTTAATTCCTCACTTCGCCAGTCATTTTTTGAAGCGTAAGAATGCCATATCTTGCCATTGACACGTTTTAAATCAAGGAGAAAAAGAGAAATAGGCACAAGGATTCTTATGGTCGTGCGGGCGTACCTATACTTTATCCATTCTTTGTTACGACAGCTCACATCTTGACGCCCGGATTAAGGTCTATATCTTTACTTGCGATCTGTCGTAAAACTCGTGTTCCTCGAAGGCGCTGTTTTGCTGATCGTCCACGGCGTCATAGATATTCTATCTGTCTCCCATGGAAGCTGATAACGTGTCAGACCTTGACCTTGACTGGCTTATGAATGAACATGAGTAACCTGCAGCCCCCTTTTACTCTCGTCTCGATTACCTCTCGCCTTGATGCTTCGATGGCTTAACGATAAACACGTTGCGAGACGCAATATGTCATTCACATTCGCGTCCTGCGATGGGGATGGAATATTTAGTACTGAAAAGTGATCATCGGGCACTTTGATTATCCAACTTAAAAGGGCCTTGGGATAGTCATCATTGTGGAAATTCCTCCCCTTATTTTCATTGATAAGTGTAATATTAAAGTGTAATATAAATTGTGTGTTATATATATATGTTATATATATTAAATATAATTTATTAAAATAAAATATAATTTATTATTTATAAAAATGATTATTAAAAATTATTATTTATAAAATTTATCATTTATAAAAATATAATTTATTAAAATATAATAATTACGTACATCTGTAACATTTTGTTATTACGCAAGTTTATTATTATTGCTCGAATTAATTATCGTATCGCGTATTTAATCTATGGGAATGAGAGAAACATGAATTTTTTTCACAAAGACAGTTCTGCGTTGCCTAAATATGAATGCATATCTCAGATGCACACGGTGTCGAAGGCGAAACGCAATATCGTAGTATCGCAAGCATCTGTATAATCGCAATTGCGGCACGTGGCGTCGCGACCTTGACCGGCGTCGTCCTCGGATTCCGACGCGATTACGCGAGCTGCAGATGGTATTAGCTTCCCCCCTCATCCTTGCGGATGCGAAAACGCACAACGGGCGATCCTGAGCGAGCGTAGCAGGAACGCAGGGCAGGCGGAATCGATACGCAACGTGATAGTGTACCTGTAGTAGTTATGAGAGCGCAATTGCGAGAGCACGGACGAGTTTGCCGAGCCGCGAACAACGTACGGTATGTGCATTGATCCATCCGGTAAATTAAGCTCTATTAATATCGCGAGCTGCTGCTCCCTTCGATAGAACGGAAGAATGTTATAGGTAAAACCGAACCGTGTACCATCGCGCGTTTTTGAGTTTCTCTCCATGTGTGTCGGATAAATTCGCCAATTGCAAGAGTTGATGATATATTAATGAAACTAACTTCTTCTTAGTCCTTTTGTTCGATTCCGAACATGGTGATCTCTCTCTTTCATATATCTGTGTTACGCACCAGATTATCACACGTATATGGGACCTACAGTTTAATGCCGATTCCGAACGGCTGTACATTAGAGAGATGTTCTTGGCAAGATTTCTCGGTGATTTGCCATTGCCTTCCGAGAGAGGCGCGAGCGTATACAATTTTTCGGTTCAACCGGGAATCGAACCCAGAGCCTTTGGCTTTATAGACTAGTGCGCTGTCTACTATGCCACGCTTCGCTCTAATGAAACTAACTAGAGAAACTTTTTTTCTACTATCAACATTATGAAAATATGAGAGAAAAATCAGAATTTAGGAAAAATCGATGTGACGTATTTTAACCGAATCTCGCCATTTTGATCTCGCGAAACCAGCTGAGGACTCTCGACGAGAGCTCGCGAATGTGTATATTTCGAAGGTATAAACTCACCACCTTCGGGATAAAATAAACTCGACTTTGCATACCAAGAGCGAGAGGATCGCGAAGAAGAGAATCGCGATGCTGAAACGCGAGTCTCCGTTTTATGCGAGTTTTAACTTGGCCGTCACCGATGTACACGACGGTCTGTTTAATACATTGTCATAACTCCGTACAATGTAAGGCAGCCGTTAATAGAAATTTCTGACAAAAGTTTTCCGTGAGAGGCGAACCCGCATTTTGCTAATCCCGACTCGCGCGAAACTTTTCTTCTTGTTCTCTTTTTCCCTTTCTCGCCCTTCTCACCCTGTTTTGCGTAAGGGAACTTGCCTCTTTCGCACCCTTTCTCTCACTCGACTTGAATCGCGAATTGGATAATATCGGATTATTCGCGAATATTATCATGAATAGAGAACATAATTTATAAGGGATTTTCATTAGACACCGAAGGGAGAAATTACTTTTCTATGTATTTTTCATCTATTCTGTTCTGCAAACTTAATTATTTTCATCACGTAAATTTGAAAATCTTGGAAAGGAGTACAAGAAATAAACTCTAAAATTGATTTTAAATGAAAAATGGTTAAAATCACGTTTGTTAAAATCATCAGGGAATTTGATCTACTTTTGCATAGCAATAAACAAAAGGTCTATAATTACAGTTTAAAATACATCTCAACTTGCTCAATTCTATTTTTTCGACTTTAATTTAAAATTTTTCATCAAAATATTTAATAGCAAGTAATTAAAAGTTTCACGATAAATATGAGATTCTCTTCAACGAGAAATCGGCTTTATATTTTACCGAAGCTCCGAATTGCGCAAAAGTTACAAAAGCCTGCGGTTCTACGATATTCTATACACATAATGTAGTTTATTATACTGGTATTAAATAAGTAATTTGGCTACTCCATCGAGATTAAAATGGTGATGCAGATGGTGGCTACGATGCCGCCGAAATGAAGCTTTTTGTTGACGATCGCCGGATCAGGAATGTTAACGAACGTGCCGTGAAATTACGGAGGGCGATTAGAGGAAAATTACAGTTCTTGCGAGGTAAAGAGCACAAGCACATTGTTAAAGGACGCGGTATATCCGATAAATCGTCGTAAGAAGATAATATGGAAGAGTTTGTACGTTGTGGGGAAGATTGAACATTTAAGGACACGCGAGAGCCATCGCGCCTCGATGGGATCGGAGTGGAAGTGGTTATCCTGCTGCTTCGGGAACCAAGAACGCAGCTCTTTGCGAGAATGCAATCGGAAAGTTGTAAGGGAAGACTATGTAGACGATGTTGCTACCATCGTCTCTTAACTTTTATTAAACGCGCGCTTCTGCCAGTCAACGAGCTTATGAGAGTTTCCAAATTACGATTTTACAAAGCTATGTGCAGCACTGTGTACTACAAAATTCGTGTAATTGAGATCGAGTACTCGTAATAATTTAGCGCTAGAATACTTTTAGTGCTTAAAATTTTAGACGGAACATTCAAAACTGCAAATTCAAGTCGCTTTAAATATTGCCAACTGTGCTTGATGTCCTTCTTTTTTACTAAGAATATACATATTTTATTTTCTGGAATATATATTTTCTGAAAATAGTAGAAAATGTGTGATTGATATAGCGATTAATGTATAATATACTGAAGTAAAATATTGGCTCGAAGTAGTACGTGTTCATTTGTAGTCAGACATTTCTTGGATACAATATACAGGGTGTTCCAGACTACCCGTACACCCCTTTTAAAATGAAAATAAATGGCTTTTCTCAAAAATCGCGAACAATTTTTAAGTAAATCGGGTACGCTCTATCAAATGGTGATATTTTCAATTTTTGATTCCGATCGGAAGTACGCCATCCGGATCGGAAGTTGAATTTTTTTAGGAGAACATGGTACTTTTTATTACAGATTCGAATTGTACGTGAAAAAATAAGAAACTTTTGTATCAAACGTTTTTTCTAAAAGTGCCTCTGTCAATCTTAAAATTGACCTTGAAAGTAACTGTGATGAAATAATGAACTTCAAATGTTAAGATTGACAGAGGCACTTTCAGAAGAAACGTTTGATACAAAAGTTTCTTATTTTTTCACGTACAATTCGAATCTGTAATAAAAAGTACCATGTTCCCCTAAAAAAATTCAACTTCCGATCCGGATGGCGTATTTCCGATCGGAATTAAAAGTTGAAAATATCACCATTTGATAGAGCGTACCCGATTTACTTAAAAATTGTTCGCGATTTTTGATAAAAGCCATTTATTTTCATTTTAAAAGGGGTGTACGGGTGGTCTGGTCTACACCCTGTATATAGTTGCTATAAATCTCTCTATTATAGAAAACCTCTTTACTGTAGAGCATAAAAAATAGTACATTGTATAAAAGTATTTGAAAGAAAAGTGTTCAAAAAAATATGGTTTTACAATATGACGAGATTTATGAAATATTGATATTTCTTTTAATACTTTGAACTTCATGTGACATAAAATTTGCGATTGAAATATTTTGCGTAATTTTTTAAATTCACTTTACGTTTTCAACGGCACAATCGCACTGAAAATATCATGTAAATGTGTGCACAAGAACGAGAGTAAAATGGTGTATTTCTATCATCGATTGGAATAAATCGCCCGTGTCTAATCGCATCATAAAAGATCACCTACGCGAGCATTATCATCGAGCATTGGAACGCGCGGAAAGATAGATCAGCTATAAATAAAAATACTATCATGTAACGAAGCCTGTCCAAAGGTCACTGATAGACGTTCTCATCGGAATTTTTTTTCTACATGATTATATTCTACGTCGATTATATTCGTTATATAATGCATCAAGGCTTAATGAGAATGCGGTTGGCGTGAGATGAGAAAAGGGATAGTTAGATAAGCGGATAATCTACCGTGCAATCAGCCGAGTGACTGATCGTACAACCAACTCGAGGAGAACTGATCCTTCTTAACCCGTCTATCTGTCCTTTTACCAGTTGGCCTAAAATATAATACACGACGTTAATCTGCACGCATTCAACATGGCCCACGAAACTCACAACCGCGACTGAAGACAGATTATGGGCAAGCTTAAGCTCGACTATCAGCTCCTGAATAAGTATGTGATATATCGAGATACCGGATTCTCGGACTATGATCTGGCCATCTACACAATATCACAACCTTCTCGAGAAATTTAATTAATCTAAACGAAGCGTCGCGCGTAACTCGTATTAATCATGCCAAAACTAGGTCGCCTCCATTAACAGTATTAATAATTATGATCATGATCGCGATACACGTCGAGAGAATCGATTGACAGTGAATTATGTAGCTACTGTACAGGATGTCCCGAGCCTACAATTACAAAAAAACTTTTTGGGCTTAATATCCATTTTATATACTAGTTACTAACTCGACACATTAAAAGAATCGATTGACAGTGCGTTATATAGGTATACAGGGTGTATCAGACCACCCGTGCCAGCCAAATATCTCGAAAACCAAGAACGACAGACAAAAATATTTCAGACAAAAGTTGTAGGGTTTCAAGTAACGTATTATATAGTAATATTGGTACGACCTTGAATAGTGTTGTCAAGGTCACGTGAAGGTCATCTTAAATTTCTTAAATGGAACCCCCTATTTTTCATTACATATTCTTGTAGCTTATCTCGAGGGCTTTTCAAAACACTATAATAAAGTATTTTTTCATTGAGTACTTTTCGAGTTATGAGGCTTGAAATCATTTCTTAATTTTACATAAACCGTAAAATATCTTGTAAAATATTCATTTTTCGATTATCTTACCTTAATACTTTTATGTACAAAATAATGAGAGGAATCAATTGGTGTAAAGAAAACACAAAATTGTTTCGAAAAAAAGAATGTAATTGTTAATTGCAAATTATTTCAAGCCTCATAACTCGAAAAGTACTCAATGAAAAAATATTTTATTATAGTGTTTTGAAAAGCCCTCGAGATAAGCTACAAGAATATGTAATGAAAAATAGGGGGTTCCATTTAAGAAATTTAAGATGACCTTCACGTGACCTTGACAACACTATTCAAGGTCGTACCAATATTACTATATAATACGTTACTTGAAACCCTACAACTTTTGTCTGAAATATTTTTGTCTGTCGTTCTTGATTTTCGAGATATTTGGCTGGCACGGGTGGTCTGATACACCCTGTATACATAAATATTTTCGTTTAAAATAATTCGTCGAAAATTCTGTCGAATATAATATTTATCTCGAGCGTGATGTTGCATTTTCCTGCGATCATCGTGGAAAATTATTGCAAAGATTAAAACCGCATATCGGGATTTTATCGCGTGGATTGCGCTGAAAGTACATTCTGTTTGATCTCTGGAGATTATGCTACATTGCTATACGTGTTTGTGTGTGTGAACATTGCAACCATTACGGTAATACTCCATATTTCGCCTGCTAAACTGCAATATCCGACTACGAGTGCGCGGTCGCACGCTCGTACTTTGTTTACACGCGACAAACTTTCAGAAACGCATCGGTTTTGTCCAGCGACTATAGCATTCTCGAATCCACGCGTCGGTATGGAAATACCTATTAAAGTCACCTATTAAAAGTCGAGGTAAATTCATCTGGTTCGCGTTTAGACGACCGGATACATATTATCCGCGGCGTAGATGCAGCGGGCGAATCGTAATCAGCAATTTGCAAACTTTGCTAATACGAGCTACGCGTGACGTTTTGCCACTGTGCCGTTTATAATCTGGAGATATATCACGACCGATAATAAACTTCGCGTGCATCCTTGCGAGCGTCGGATAACGAACAGCGCTTCGAAATTAACGAGACAAATTCGGAGTATCGATCATTCCATAAAAACTTGAAATTTTCTATCAACGTCGGCTGATGCTACGTGACTGCTATGAAATAATCTTCGGAGATAATTAAAAAAAAATTCCTCAAAAATAAAATATTTTTCAAAATATTATTCAATTTTTTCTTATTTTAATAATAGCATCTAACTTAAATCATACATTAACGATATTTAAATTATTTAACTTTAAATAAAATGTTTTTTAAAATATTATTCTATTTCTTCTTAATTTTAATAAAAATATCTAATTTAAATCATTAATGATATTTAAATTATTCAATTCAAATATAAAATACTTTTCAAAATATTATTCTATTTCTTCTTAATTTTAATAATAATATTTAACTTAAATCGATATTTAAATTATTCAAATAATTTACATTTCAATTTTAATAATAATATCTAACTTAAATCGTTAACGATATTTAAATTATTCAGTTTAAATATATAAAATATTTTTCAAAATATTATTCTCTTTCTTCTTAATTTTAATAATAATATTTAACTTAAAGCGATAACTATATTTAAATTATTCAAATAATTTACATTTCAATTTTAATAATAATATCTAACTTAAATAGTTAACGATATTTAAATTATTCAATTTAAATATATAAAATACTTTTCAAAATATTATTCTATTTCTTCTTAATTTTAATAATAATATTTAATTTAAAGCGATAACGATATTTAAATTATTCAAATAATTTACATTTCAATTTTAATAATAATATCTAACTTAAATCGTTAATGATATATTTAAATTATTCAATTAAAATAAAATACTTTCCAAAATATTATTCTATTTCTTCTTAATTTTAATAATAATATCTAATATAATCATTAATAATATTTAAATAATTCAAGAAATTTACATTTAAATTTTAATAACAATATCTAATTCAAATTATACATTTACGATATTTAATCATATAATTGTAGGCAATAAGAGCCAAACATAATTAATAAACAATTCTAAGATTTCTATACAATAAATAAAACAAATTAAGGTATGGTTAATATTATATATTGAATTTATTGTGTGTTCTAAATATATAAATTCGGACGTTTCGGTTCTTTTTTGGGCCATCTTCAACGCAATAAGAGAAAATTTAAAATATAAATTGAATGGAGTGGAGTTAAATATACAAAAAAATTTCTTGTACATAATACGATATTTAAACTATTCGGATTTTATTATACTATTAGAAAAAAATACATATATAATTATAAATATATTTTCATTTAATTATGAAAATATACAAGGAGAATTGAGGAAAATTATTTCCGCGAATTATGTACGGAATGCCTAGCGGACTTAGCGGAAACTGACTGAAACGAAGCGAGGAAAGTATCTCGGGCCGCAAAAGGCTATTCGTTTATCGCATTCCGTTCCTACGTTCCTGAAGCGCGGAAAATGGATTTTCAAATAACTTCTAACATGCTGAAAACGAGAATAAATGCGACGTCTGCATTCGGATTGCAAACGGAGTGGATAACCGGGAGAGACGAAGGCACTCCTCGCGAAATATTCGAGGGAACGGTATTCCCTTTGCGCGATAGTTTGCCCGCAGGATTACATATATGTTCGATGAATTTCAGAACCATCGAATGTCTGCAAATGCGCCGTTCATGTTCACATACAACTATAGTTACCGTTCATTGGAGGCTTAATGCTCGGAAACTCGACGCGATTATTATCTTTGCGGATCCTATGCTTCCAATCGAATAAGGATGGGATTAGTTCGAAATAACTAACAAATACTTTCCGCAGAGTCTAAGATTTTACACAATGGCTGAATCGAAAAGGGATTAATCTTTGAAAAAGTAAAAGATAATTGCAAGAAAAATTTCGAAAATGAGGGTCTTAATTAACTAAAATCATGGGAAAATTATATAAATAATTTGTCGCAATAATTTGATGCATTAATATTAGAGTAACGGTTTAGATGTAATTTCAACTTGGAAATCAACAGAATTTTAGAATATATCCTGAGATTTGACGTTAAAAATTAGGAAGTCACTAATAGTGATTTTGCATGGTACTATTACCATTATAAAGAAATTACCCTTACATCTATCGAGCACAATGAGCGTTATGTCGATTAACGTGAAACTCACCCTTACTCGCGTGAACGTTAAATTACGCGCAGATAACCGGGGGAGGCCGCAATTACTCGGTTAGAATTATGAATAGAAGCGGGGCCATGTCGAACAAACGCGACGAAGATCGATTCGGATCGATTGAACTCCGAGAGATGCACCGACGATAATATCAACGAGAAACGAGCCCGTATCTGATTCGACCGATAATTATGCTCGAGCAAGATCGTGAATAAGGTATTCGCACAGATGTACTCGGGCTTAAACCGCAAACGACATTAACATGATCCATTATGAGCGTGTGAAACATTTTCATGTTTCGCGAACGTAACTCGCTCGGGAACACTGTTCGCCGAGCTAAATAATTCACGAATAGTACAATTAGAGAGAGAGAGAGAGAGAGAGAGAGAGAGAGAGAGAGAGAGAGAGAGAGAGAGAGAAGTGAAATCAATTATGTTCGCTCTATGTGGTGACGCTTTATTATAATTCGCGTAATTACGTGCGACGACACGGGTAATTTCGCACGAAACGATGTTTGCAAACTTATGTTTTGCCGCTAAATTCCTTTATCGAGAGAATCAAGTTTCCTTTAGAAACAAGATCGAGAGTGGGTATATGCTAAGAATTTCGATATTATAAGCATGTAATGTAAAGGATCATGTATGAGCTTTATAAAAAATAAAGGGCAGCGTATACGTTTTCTTTTCTTTAAAAGAAATATTATAACAGTTTTTATAATATTAAAATATACAGGGTCTTCAAAAAGTCCGGAAACGCTAAAATATTTCGAAAACGATCAACTATAATGAAAAATATGTAAAATACAAAGTTGTAGGACTAAATAAAATGTACCTAATAGTGATAAGAATTTAACTTTGATTGGAGTACGCAAGGTCATATGAAGGTCAAGTTGACTTTTTTAAATGGAACCCCCATTTTTCATTACATTTTCTTATAACTTATTTCGACAGCTTTCCAAAATACTATAATAAAGTACTTTTTCATTGAGTAAATCAATTTATAATTGTTTCTAGGAAAAAATATGTAAATGTTAATTGCAAATTACATATTTTTTCTTATAAACAATTATGTGTTTTCTTTACACCAATTGATTTCTCTCATTATTTTGTACATAAAAGTATTAAGGTAAGATAATCGAAAAATGAATATTTTACTAGATATTTTGTGGTTTATGTAAAATTAAGAAATTATTTCAAATTATTTCTTATAACTCGAAAAGTACTCAATGAAAAAATACTTTTGAAGACCCTGTATATATGTATTAGATAAAAAAATCCACTGTTTTATATTACTATATTATATTAAATTTTTTGATTGATACACAGGATTCTCTGGATCCTCCTTCAAGACAAGTAACTTTAAGTGTTATTCGAGTTTTATTATGCAAATCTGCTTATATGCCGAAACGCTAAAGCATTTTTACTTTCTTACAGGAAATAAGTCGAATTTAAATGGAGATTTTGCGCGCGGAACGACCCGTTTTATGTCTTATTTTATGAAAAATCGCCCTGTCGAGCCTCGCGCGGTTACTTAAAAGAGAACTGAATCGAATAAAATCGCCTTTTGTATAACTGCTGCATAAAATAACATTACAAAGGCAACATGCGCTCGATATAATTTGCATACGTATAATAATTCGCTGTCGTACTTTTCGACGCGTTGTAATTTTCTTCCAACGTTATTTCGCCGTCATATCATCGCATTTGAATGTAAACAGCCCATTATTAATCCATCAAATATTAATCGAACTCGAGTCGCTTCGACACGTGTACCTCACCTTTACATAGTCAGAGGTAAACGTTTACGCGTACGGCTTTACGGCCGTTAAAGCTTCGACTTTAAGCAACACACCAAGTTCCCCCGAGGTCGCCGAGACCTTGACACGTTACAGTTAGAGACACTGTTAGCAGTATTGCGGTGTGTCGCAGTTATAACTTACTCCGGGCTACAACAACGCGGCCCGTAACCGGAGGCGTCGCGTATCGTTTATTCGGACTATAAGCCCAAGTTAAATTAGTTTTGTCGTCAGAAATTAATCACGGCGATATAAAGCCGCGTAGTAGCCTCAACATTATCACCGCTTAAATAATTCCGCTTTCATTTCGCGCAATTCCATCCGCGCAATTCCGAATAAAGTATATTACGCTTATGAAATTCAACGAGGGGGAGAGAAAAGTCGTCCATCGGTTAAAATGTTTTCGAGTTAATTCGCTAAAATCCGTCATTGTGTATAAACTCGTTATATCTGTACAATATACAGGGTGTCTGATTTTTTTGTTGCAATCCCGAAGTGTGAAGGTAGATCGGCTCAAGTTAAGAAGGAAGGTCCTCTACTGTTTTGCGATATTCGCAATAATTAACGAAAAATTAATTAAAGAAGATCAGCCAATCCGCGCGTCACGAAGCGGTGGGCGGAGCTTACTCACTAAACGTAACGCTGAAACGCTGCGCGCAGTCATATTTTGGAGCCCCCTCCCCCACTGCTTCGTCACGCGCGGATTGGCTGATCTTCTTTAATTAATTTTTCGTTAATTATTGCGAATATCGCAAAACAGTAGAGGACCTTCCTTCTTAATTTGAGCCAATCTACCTTCACACTTCGAGATTGCAAAAAGTTATCAGACACCCTGTATATTATTATTGTCTTCGAGAATCTATTTATTTTAAACTATGTGCATTTCTCTCTCTCTCTCTCTCTCTCTCTCTCTCTCTTTACACAATAAACTGCTATTATAATCTCATTTCGCGATCTTTTAATTTTAATCAATAATTTTGAGGCTCTTGTTCAAATACGAAATGCAAAATGAAAAGACTGAATTGAATATCGAGAATAAACAAAAAAATTAATTTTCTCCTTTCGATTGAACCCACTGACCCGCTACTTCTACGCTTACAAAAGAAAAATGCAATTCCCGGAGCGACACCCTTTAACCGACTTTTCGCCCTTCTTTCTCCACGATTTCTCCACGTTTCTTCGTCACTCTGCACCCCATTTTAGCCTCGGCACGATTCGTTATTTGACTTTCGTCGTCTTCGATAAGTTGCGGCAGACTTGTATTCTCCCATAGAGTTAATGTAGCAGCTTTCCATTAAAGCTTAACCCTTAACTTTCCTTTTCTATACATACTTTTAATGAAATTCTTCAACGAGCTTAATTCAATGTCACGTGAAAGACAAAGAAATTGTTGAACTTCTCATTTCTCCGGGATAATGCTTGGAGCTAATTTTATGGTTATACAAAGGTTGCTTGACAGAGTTTGCGTAAAATAATCTCGCTGTTGCGTAAAGATTAAATCTTTTTTCTCGACAAATAACATTTTTCATTAAATATGCTTGTAAAATGTAACGTTTGCTTTGCATCTTATTTATGCATCTCGACAATAGTGTTTACAGTTGCAGACTCCGAGGGACAGACCGAGGGGATACAATGTATACTTGTTTTCTCTCCTCCTTCGGGGATACATGCTCCCTATACCTTTTCATATTACTGTAGTAATTGTAGAGATACAAATGCGAGACAAAGCGTCGCGTGACTGTAGGTTGATTTGCGAGCAGCTTCCGACTCTGTTGCACCAAGTCGTATCGCGAATGGGAGCAACAGGCGATCGTCAACGACCTCGTCTTTCGCAGTCTCAGGAGTACAAATGCAGGAGTGGCACATCGATCATGCGCCGCTCTGAACTGTATTCACCGCCTATGTAATTTAGCGTAATGCACCGTCAACAATCGAAGGTATACACGAGCGAATGATCGATTATCCGCAGTATCGAGAAATCGAATGATTCAATCTCTCTTGTTAAATAAAATATACAGGGTGTTTCTTAATAAGTGCGAAAAATTTTAGGAGATGATTCTTTGTCGAAAATTAAGGGGGGTTTTTCATATAAATATTAAAAAGTTCTAATAAAAAATTGAATAGAGATTGCTAGTTTCATCCCCTTATCCCTTATAAGACGGGAGGCTGAAAAAAATATTAATAAATAATCTTTTTACTAGTAGAAAATATCCACCTAATTTCATTTCTTTAACTTGTTCCAAATTTGAGAAAAAAATAAAAATCTAATTTTTACCCCCATTTTTAGAGGAATGTAACTCCACAAGAAGGGATGTAGGAGTATATGTTTATATGAAAAACCCCCCTTAATTTTTGACAAAGAATCATCTTCTAAAATTTTTCGTACTCTAGTTTATAACAATTGGATATATATGCAAAGTACACGCATTATAAAAATACATTACAAAGCAATTTATTGCAGTTAGAGGTAATTCACCTGTGATTTTCTTATATCTTCAAATATCACAGGTGAATTACCTCTAACTGCAATAAATTGCCTTGTAATGTATTTTTATAATGCGTGTACTTTGCATATATGTCCAATTGTCATAAACTAGAGAGTTATATATAGAATTAAACTAACTTTCTGAGCATGTCGCAGACGCGCGATTCGTCTACGTACACTTATTATGATAGATTTACAATGCAAAACGGGCAATTCACACGAGCGAACTGGAACGAATAAATATTCAGCGAATATTTAGATCCCTCGAAACTGTATCCATTATGAGTACAAAAAAATCTCCTTCTATTTATTTGCGCAAACAAAAACATTGGCGTAAAGTACATTTTTTTCCGTATCTGCAGCCGCGTTGGAAATTGAATTCAAACGCCGGAATTACACCGGTTAAATCCGTATACAACGTTATACCTTCGGGGCAAAAAATTCAATGAATTATCTCGTAATTTTTGCGCAACTCTGTGCACCGGCCGGTATAAAAGCTTCAATAGTCGCTAACTGGGCAGTTTTCGTACTAACCCATCATGTCTATACATATACATGTCTATGATATATATGTATGTGTATATATTTGTCATGTAATATAACAGTAAAAGAGAAAAAAAATAATAGAATGAAGTAAAAAATAAAAGGGTAAGCTATTGAAATCAATAGCAATGATGAATATAACTATCTAGCATGTGTAAGTGTTACATCTAATAATGCTAAATAAGGATTATACGAGATAAATTATCGAATGCTCTCTTAGGTATTGGTGCTATCGCTTCTTAATTTTGTCCCTCCTTTCACTACAAATAATATACGTACATATTTAGGCTCGGTATATTTTAAAAAGACATCTGGGGGAGAAGATATGCTCGATAAATATCGAAGTATTTATAAGTCCTGTATATATTACGGATGTTTTTGACGTATATGATGGATCCGCCAATCACTCTGGACGACCTATGGCTTAATGGTCTCTCGAAATCTACAGGTCGCCTGTTGCTCCGTTCCTCCAGGTCGCTAGTTATTGGCCAGAGACCGGTCCAGATTTCTCGCTAACCAGCAAATAACTCGTCTATTGTTACTTTTTCGTCCCCCTCCCCTTTCCCCGGAAGTCTCCCTTTTTCGATCATTTATTCCCGGCCTCTATATCGCTTCAGTCCGTTTACATTCGCTCGCTTCTTCGCCTGCTGCTCGTCCCTGCTGCACTTTCGCGACGATCAATACTCACCTGCACCCTGGAGGAGATAGAGGCGTGGGTGCAGTTCATGGCACTGCGTGTTCCGCGAATGGCAGACGAGAGACCTCGCCAACTTGGACGACTAAATCATTTTTGTCTCTACATGACAGATAGCGGTCACATAAATCCCGGGCCGCCTGAAACTACATAATTATGACACGGGCCACGATTGATGTAATCGAAACACTGAGATGTGACTGGACGATATTCCCCAACGGTATCACTGATGACCGAGTTAACTTCATCGTACGCGATATTTATCGTATATTGAATAAACTGCCATTCTTTAGCAATATTTTTATATGACAATTATAAAAGTTTAACGTTGCAAAAACGTTACAGGTGTCGTATTGTCGTTATTCTCGTACCGCGCGTTGCTCATATCTCTTTGTGGAAAAATATTTCAACATTTCAAGCTCGCACGTGTGCGAAACGGGAGAAAAGAATTTATGACAGTAATCTCCTTTTCCCGTTGAAATCCATTATTGTAATTCATTACTGTAATTTATATCACTACGTGATATCATAGGCATGGATGAGAGATAAACACTGACATTTGAGCGGAAAAGCTTCAACGAAATTTCTCACTTTTTTTACTCAATGCTTCTTATTTTCAATCGCACTTTTTTCACCGCAGCATCAGTTAATTGGGAATGCATATTCGCAATTATTGCGAATACATATTCGTCTTGTATATTTATGTCAAAAGCGAGACAGAATATTTGCGCAGCGATATTGTTTTCCCAAATAAGCTGAATCGTAATTGCGAACACACAATGGACCATTTGTCCCTATACAATTCGGATAATTGGTCATTTAGGCGATTGTATCGATTACACAATTATCCATTTATGCTTTAGCCACTAATTTGGGCAAATTGAATCGAATTTTCCCCGCGATATCGTTTGGAATTTATTTTCGCGGTGAAAAGATATTTTTCTGGAGTAATATTTCTCTCGAAGCTTTTATGTAAAACCGGCGCTGGACGCAGAAAAAAATTGTTCCACGGCGGCGTTTCCGTCCGGGAGATATGAGAGCGCGGTCATACCTATGTGTCACACGGTACATAAAACATCTTATCCTCGTGTCGCGGCTGTTCGAGACATGTACCGGGCATTTTATAACAGTAATTTATCATAAAGTTCGAAAATAGCACACACTGGACGCGCCTACCAGCGAATTATAAAGACTGTCGCTCGTCACGCATCGTACGCAAAGGGGATGAATCTTTTGAATATAAATCATCGAGTCCTTTAAGCGTGAAACATGAGGTCATCTGTAAAGAGAGCGATTTTGCAAATGTAAAAGTCCAAAAATTAGAAACACGTTTCATTAAAAACATAAATTGTACAATTGAGTAATTAAATTTTATAAACACAAATCGAGTTATCATGTGGCTTTTCGGTAGATTTCTTAAAAACGGATATTTTCGGGTATCATCTATAATATTTATATTAAAAAAAAAAACAATAATTTGGAAAAATTTCCGACTGTGATAAAATTTTGGCGATAGGAGAAATTTATTTGAAAAATGTCTAAAAATCCCCTGGAAAGCAATTTTGGGCTTGTACGGCCTATCGATCATTTCACTAAATTCGAAACACGAAGGCATACGATATTTATAAATTGAATTCGCACTTGTACGTGCTAAATTAAACGTGTAACAAAGTTAAATTTCAGAACAAATCGATGCGCGCGCAGCCCCTTAACTCGCTTTAATTTCCTTTTGCATTATTTTTATGCGAATACTATTTTCCCTTTGGCTCAAGCGAGTGTTCCGGATACGAGAGGAACGATAATGAGGTGAAATTGGAATGAAATAACGTTAATTTATATTATTTTAGAAACTCACGTTTGAGTAGTAATGTTTTTAAAGGGACGTCACATTCCATTTACGTGTTCATTTATTTGCGTACCGAGTGCAAACTTATAGTTTTCCGCAAAGACCTACGTCAGGACTGAACTTGATAAACTTTATACGAGTAGTCCGATCCATTGGAATACATAAGTGCGTATTAAAAGCGGAGATATATTTCAGAAACTTTACTTTGCGAGACGTAGTGCACATGTCGCGTAAACTGAGTCTGACATGCGTAAACGGCCATAATCACGGATCGATGATGCGCTTATATTTTCTTTTCCGTCTTTTTCACGTTACACCAAGCATTTTATAAATATCTGTCGGCTAGAGAGATTGTTTATCATAGTCCATGGATATCGCCTCGTCGTTATTAATAGTAATATTTTCTACGTACACAACGAATGGTAGAATAAAGAACGGGTGACTCGCCGTGGGATAATAAAAGAATAATAAAAGCCGTTAAGTGATAAAAACGACGGTATCTTGCGGATTATGTAATTTTCAAAGTATCTTGAAACACGTTCGTTAAAAGTACATTATCCGCACCGCTAAGCAATATGTATCATCCGATGCCTTAGCAGCTGAATTTAATGTGCTACATGTCTCTGTAGAATACATGCTCGTTTCCGTTACATAATTTTCCGTCATAATTCTCTCGTGATTTAGGAAGTGTTCATACTTGTACTATTTTTCCTAATATATTATTTTAGCTGTTTTTTTTTATATTTTTGCCGAATAATTGAAAAAACTGAAATGTATGCAGATTGGATTTTTTTAATTGAAGTCGAAGAAGCTCAATTTAAAAGCTTCATGGTACCTTATTTCACAAAATAATTATTAATATTAAATAGTAATTTTCAATTTCAAGATAACAATAATATTTTCTTTATTTATTTATTTTTGCAGGTATTATGTTTGTATCACAATTTAAGTTATCACTAGTCTATGTTGAATATATTAATAATCCGCAAGGAAACAATAATCTCCGATAATATTCCGAGCATTGGCATTGGTTACTACTTTCTGCACAGAAAAAAAGAACATTCTTGTTTTGAAAATATCTTTAATTTTAACATTGAAATCTAGAAATGAGATTAGATTGCGTTAATTAAAGAAAAATATAATTGCTTGAATAATTGCTTGCTTGAATGAAGCCATTTTATACAGGATGTATCTGAAATGATGCACTAAACTTTAGGAGCGTATTCTAGAGGTCAAAATAAGACTTTTTTTTCTTATGAACATGAGTCCGTAAATGAACCCCCCTCCGAGCTAAAATTCGAAAATGTGTGAAATTGACCAAACACCCGCAACGCAAATTTATTTATCTCTCAAGAGAGGGTGATAGGTAACGTCAAAACTAAGGTCAAATAATAAGGCAATCCATAATACAGCCAATTTTCAATTTTTTCCCCAAACATTAGGGGCCTCTAGCTCGGAAGGGGGTTCATTTGCGGACCCATGTTCATAGGAAAAAAAAGTCTTATTTTGACCTCTAGAATACGCTCCTAAAGTTTAGTGCATCATTTCAGATACACCCTGTATAGTTCAATCAAGAAAAATATATTCTTAAGATTTAATTTTCTTGAGTGGAAAGGAAACAATGTTAAATAGGAAATAACATTTTTAAATCAAAGATTGCAATTTTCTTAAAGTGGAATTAAATAGTTATAGATTCTTGAGATGACAATTACAATATTGAAATAAGACTATATTGTTAAAATTTAAAATTATTAAATTCTTCTAAGAAGATTATAGATTGTTGCGTATATACGAAACAATGGACGCGTTAACTTAAGTATATAAGTTTTGATTTGACACTTAGTTTTTTTCTGTGTGTGCGAAATTTGAGTCATTGTTGGTGGTTTTCAATTTGTAAACGATTGATAGAACAGTTTTAGGATCAGTATATCACGTCATCTTTCAGTACTTCGCTTCCCGCATTTTCCGATCCGTCCTGATAAAACGGAAGTGCCAACTCTGGTCGACCTATTTTTACGGATGGATACGAGGGAAATACACGTTATTCACGAAGACACGTATTCTTTGGAGCGTGAATAACTTCCTATGTATGCACGATGTTTATATAAATATTAAATTGAAGATACAATATTTTCTAAGAGAGCAAGAAAAAGAGAGAGAGAGTAACGTTTACGCGCCATTGAAGTATTACACATCAAGATCGATCGCCCTGACAAAAGTGACGTCTCGTATCTATTGATAGTACTCCCGATGGATCGAACACAACATGTGTGAGGAAAACTTCGGATATATTTTGCATTGCAAATAGTGCGCATTGTGCACCGGGATAAAACGTTGAAATATTCGAGCACACGCTTGGTCGAACGATGTGATGCGTCCGACAATGATTTATGACTTATTAGATCGTGAAATTAACGTTTGCGTAAGTTAGAGTAACGTTTCATAAATTACGCAGCATAAAAAATAGACGATATCCGACGCATCTCCGACGTGATTAATAATCGTAATTGATGTTTCGGCAATTGCTATACGATTTCGCATTAAATTATCGCGCAAATAAGGATCGATGTGTTGCGTTTTCATATTTTCATCGTACATTATTTCATTCAATCATTGCGGTCGAACAATGTTGAAGCTTTTTCTAGATACAAGCAATATCAGTTTCCGTCTTGATTAATGCCGATTGAAAATCTCGGAAGGGATCACCGACATTGCAATTCATTTCGTGTTTGCCCCGGTTGGCTCTTGTTCTTTTCACAGTGAAACGCTAACGGAATAACTCCTGCAACGCTTCCGTCTGCTCTTTGTTATTATTTTTTAAAGCCAATCTCCGGCCTCAAGATTTTCAGCCAATACTGCTTTCTTTCGGAGAAAATTATTATCGATTTTCACTTGTTTCGCGCTGACCACGCGCATTTTTCTCCCTTCGCCAACCATAAAGTCGGTCATCCCTGTTACCTTTCGACCGATATTTCTCGAATTTTAACTCTAATGAGCGTTTAATATCGACATTAATTAAAATCTTTTTCTATCTTATTTCTACACAATTATTTTTGCGCGCAAATATCACCTTGTCACAGTTTTTATTTTGAATTCTCATCGTACGAAATGGCTTTAATAAATTTTGCGACTTAATTAAAGTCTACTTTAAATCGAATATGCGTTACTTAGCTTCTTATCTCACTCGAGGATGCTCGACGGAGTGGTTGCGAGACGTTGACGCATAAATCTCTAATGCGACTGAATCTGCGAGCCAACCGGAATTCATTAACTCTTCTCTCGCGGCTGTCTTTAATGATGCACGCGGATGCCCTGATTTCTTTACCGGAACGAAACGGATTATCGATGTTATTTGAATTTTACCGGAGTACGAGCAGCTTTTACAAAGAAAAATTTCGCACAAACGTATTTAACACGTGCACATAAAAGCAGTTATACGATTCAGATTCTAGAACAAGTGTGTTTTTTCATTCCAATAAAAATGAAGACATTCTCATCGATAGTAAAAACGATTGTTTTGCATTGAAAATCTCGCCGATTTTATAAAGTTTATACACACAAAATAAAATTGAAACACACACACACACACACACACACACACACACACACACACACACACACACACACACATATATACAGGGTGTATCTGAAATGATGCACTAAACTTTAGGAGCGTATTCTAGAGGTCAAAATAAGACTTTTTTTTCCTATGAACATGGGTCCGCAAATGAACTCCCCTTCGAGCTAGAGGCCCCTAAAGTTTGGGGAAAAAATTAAAAATTGGCTGTATTTCAGAAAAAAAAAGGTTTTGACGTTACCTATCATCCTCTCTTGAGAGATAAATAAATTGTACGTAAAAAATAAGAAACTTTTGTATCAAACGTTTTTTCTAAAAGTGCCTCTGTCAATCTTAACATTTGAAGTTCATTATTTCATCACAGTTACTTTCAAGGTTAATTTTAAGATTGACAGAGGCACTTACAGAAAAAACGTTTGATACAAAAGTTTCTTATTTTTTCACGTACAATTCGAATCTGTAATAAAAAATACCATGTTCTCCTAAAAAAATTCAACTTCCGATCCGGATGGCGTATTTCCGGTCGGAATCAAAAGTTGAAAATATCACCATTTGATAGAGCGTACCTGATTTACTTAAAAATTGTTCGCGATTTTTTATAAAAGCCATTTATTTTCATTTTAAAAGGGGTGTACGGATGGTCTGGGACACCCGGTATATATGATTGTTCAGAAATATAATAGGAAAGCTGGATTATCGTCTGTATCGAGACCTGCTAGGATCAAGCAAATATCAGTTAGATGCGCGAGAAACTGAGAACCGAAGAAACGAGGTATCCTCGTTGCCGGATTTTCCGACGATATCGACTTGGCAAGTTTCTTCCTACTCACTTTGCTGATCTTTTCTTTCTGTTTTATCGAAGAAACGACAACGGCTTTCTCCTCCTTCCCGCTCTGTACAACCTCATAAATCCCGACAAACATCTCCCATTATCAAGAAACGCTGGACGTCTTCGAGCACGAAGTACACATTGCATGCTCTTTTATGAAAGATCCACTATCTATGTGTATTTCTAGTAAGATGACACGTTGAAAAATGGTTGCTGCGTCTCTTTTAACGATACCCATTTATACGAGTTATCTGCAATACGCGAGCAATGTGCGGAAAGATACAACAATGTGAATTTTTCTGAAGAACAATGCATTTCATGGCACAGAAGATGAACGAATTGGATGCAAAATTCTATTCTAAAAACGAGAAATAAGATTTAAATTTCGAAATACTCGGACTACAACAGATGGTATAAATATTTGATAATCGAATACTTTAAATTTGCACGAGTTTCAGATTTAAATCTATTCGAAATATTCGAGTATCTATAGCGCTGTTTGCAAGGGTTATTCAAATATTCAAAGCTTTGGCAATTTCTCGCGACGCGACACATCGAACGTTTTTATTCAATTTCGTCTGCCGCTCGATTTTTATTTAAATACAATAAGAGGGACAAATTCGATGACAATTTTACAGATGGAGAGAGCCAGCTCGTTCGAGGGAGCATTTTGCTCAAGCGGTCGATCAAGCCACTGAAAATAGTTCGTACATAGTTTGGATTCCTCTAAATTACTGCCCTCGCAAAAGAGAAATCCTTCATTCCTGCATTAGCAAGGAGATAGACTAACAATTTGACTGCGCGAAAGTTAACATTATAATCGACTGTCACCTAATAATTGTTATCTTCGGAAGCTGAAAAATCTGCGCGCGAAGATTATTATAATTTCAAATTATTTTTACTTTTAGATAAAAATTGCAAAATTGTGAGTATTCTGTACAAGCACATTGTTATAAAAAATGAACAATAAGTATGATTTAATATTTATATAAAATATAAGAAAAATTAATATAATTAATATAATATTTATATAAAATATGCAAAAAATTAATATAATATAATTAATATAATATAATATAATATTAATATAATATAATAATTTATAATATTAATATAATATAATAATTTAATATAATATAATTAATATAATATAATTTATAAAAATATGAAAAAAATTGGGATGGACGAAATCCAGCTATATTGTTCGGAGATAATATTGATCGAACTTCTATATCGCGGCGAGTCAATTTTGAGCGCTTAAAGAGATCGCATTTTGAATCTATAAATTTTCGCGAAAGTCTCGCGGACTATTTGCATACGAAACGAGTAGAACGCAATTCCATTTTGTAACAGTTCATGAATAATCTTCAGATCGCCCCACACGATCGAGGCTCATCGCGCTTTTCTAGTTCTAGGTGCTTCATTGATCGAATTTACACTTTTACGATCTACTGCGACGTTGAGAGGAGCGTTTCTTGCGATCTTAATTTGAATCGCGTCGATTATCCGGCGATCTCACGATGATTATAACGTACAAATCAACGTCGTTTAACACGATCAACAATGAATCTTATCCGACTGACTGCGCGAGTTCATTTATATTTCTAAGAGTGATGGGCCACGAGGATTCAACCGATCGCGATTGAATCTTCTTTGATGACTCTTTTGGCAATTTCCGTTTATCCGCAAGTCAAACTAAATCGTTCTCATCTTCCTATTAATGGCGGAATTTGATTTAAATTAAAATGACGAATGCTCCTTCGTCTTTTGTATTTTTTCTACGAGATCTTGATAATAAGTTATAATAGATTTTTTATCTTTGCATGGAGACTTTTTATATAGAAGAGAAAGAAATTTTTTTATTTAGATTCTGTATAAATTTTATACATGTAGATTTTTAAAAATCATAAATGATTTTTAATACTTTCCTTTAACGATACTATTTCACGTGAAAGGTATAAAAGTCATGATGTTACATTCATCAATCAAAAAGGCTTTGTCTGCATTTGCGTTATCCAGTTGTTTGAACTCGTTTGGAAAATGATCCTGAATGATCCTAATCATTTTTACGCTTTCCACACAAACTGTGAACGCGAGCGCAACGGAATAACTTGGAAATAACTTTACATTAATTAAATAACATGGAAATGACTTTTAATTACTATCTCTAATATGAAAGACTCAAGTACTTTTAAACGCGCAAAGAAGATATAATTAGCATCGATAGCGACGATCCTACGTTTTATCGACGCCACTTAATTAACAACGGGTAAATAAAATTGCTTTTCTACACTTTCCTAAAGTGCCTGGAGTGTTTTATGTGATAAGAATAATTGTTGTCTGTGGATCATTTTATTCATTTTTATTCACGGTACATCACTGGAGGCTTTGATAGAAAAAAAAATTTCTTTACGTTGCTTTTTCAAGGCTTATTAAAATTAATATATCCTTTTTTTTAAAATATCTGAAAGTCGCGAATAACGAATGTCTGACAATATCGCATTCTTTTTCACTCGTTCAATTCTGACATGATTTTATATGAACAATCCATTATTCTTTTCTTACAATGCTAAGATATAATAGAATCTATTGTCTTCTATAATTCAGCGACTAAAGTCTTTAATTGTATTGTCGGATGGAGCAAGGATAAGAATTAATACCATGTAATCGTATCACTTTGTTCACGTTATTACGGCATCCTGCTCCCGCAGATTCTATCTTTCTTCGTTTTGTCGAAGTTGTAGCATGCGCTCAGAGACCGGCGCATCGTCAAAAAAATCGATTTAGCTGCCGCAAAGTCTTCTATCTTCCCCGTGGAAGTAGATAAGAGCAGTAGGTAACGTTTCGGAAAGCTGGCGTAGAAACCGCGGATGAATTATTCGAACAGATTTCGTCGAAATGTTGTTCCTGTTTTTCGTGTTCCACTTAATCTATATTCGCGGCGCAATCGTGATAACGCTTTTTTATGCATGCTTTTAAGACGATGAACGTACCTTAGAAAAAATTCGCTGGAATTATTAATATTGGTCATGTTACATTTTTATTGATATGTTTGTATATTATTTATTTATTTCATAATATGTGATATGAACAATACACAATTATATTTCATTGTTGTATTTTTATTATAAAAATCTCGAGAACAATATCTTTTTTATTCTACATTGTTTTTATTCGCATTTTTATTATACACAAAAAATGTAAAATGTTATACAGGGTGTCCCACTTTAAAAAACGCACCTCGATAATTCTTCAACGAAGCATTTTCAGCAAAAATGTTTCAGACAAAAGTTGTATGGTTTCAAGGGGGACATAAGATGGTGTCATTAATTTAACCTTGAATATTTACTTGAAGGTCACGTGAAGGTCACCTTCAATTTTTTAAATGGAACTGCCTACTTTTTATTGCATATTCTTGTAGCTCATCTCGAGAGCTTTCCAAAATACTATAATTAAGTTAGTTTTCATTAAGTACTTTCCGAGTTATGAGGCTTGAAATAATTTCTCAATTTTACATAAACCATAAAATATCTAGTAAAATATTCACTTTTCGATTATCTTAACTTAATACTTTTATGCACAAAATAATGTGAGGATTCAATTGATGTAAAGGAAAAACATAGTTGTTTCTAAGAAAAAATATGTAATTGTTAATTGCAATTTACATATATTTTCTTTGAAACAATTATGTGTTTTCTTTACACCAATTGATTCCTCTCATTATTTTGTGCATAAAAGTATTAAGGTAAGATAATCGGAAAATGAATATTTTACTAGATATTTTATGGTTTATGTAAAATTGAGAAATTATTTCAAGCCTCATAACTCGGACAGTACTTAATGAAAACTAACTTAATTATAGTGTTTTGGAAAGCTCTCGAGATAAGCTACAAGAATATGTAACAAAAAAATAGAGGTTTCTATTTAAAAAATTGAAGGTGACTTTCACGTGGCCTTCAAGTAACTATTCAAGGTCAAATTAATGACACCATCTTATGTCCCCCTTGAAACCATACAACTTTTGTCTGAAACATTTTTGCTGAAAATTTTGCTTCGTTGAAGAATGATCGAAGTGCGTTTTTTAAAATGGGACACTGTATATAATATCCATCTGTAAAATATTTGCGTTAAGCTCATGCGATGGTAACGGAAGCAAAAGTAATATAGGAAATAAAAATAAAAATGCCTAGACTATAGTCGATATCTTGACAATGAAATACGACTGATGCAAAAACTTGTTTCGCGATATGTCGAAATAAAAATGGAGCTACGAGAAGGATTGTAACACTTTTTGCAAATCCAGAAGTATAAATCTCGAAATGTAACTTGTGCAACTTTGATGAATGGAAAATATTTTATAGCCAAAATTCACCGTCAATCTCGCGTATAGAATACATTCAATGCTGTGCAATTGAATAAAATTACACTAAATTGATAAAATTACACTCAAAATGACCGAGTAATAATGATCACAGTAACATTCCGTTTAACTGTCAAGGGCTTTAGATATTTGTTAGTAACTATTATTTTTACATTATCAAATCGCTTTATTTAAATTCGATTTTACAAAACAGCAGCAGACAAAATATGTATAATTTCTTTTCATTAGAGACTCCAACGCACAATATATGTTCGTTGTTTTTCACGAATGTGATTAAATTCTATCTGAACAAGTTAACAAGAAACTTGGAATTTGAGTTCGAGAAACATGCCAGGCAAGAAGACGTATCCTGCGAAGTTGTAAGAGTTCAAGTTGGAGAGGCGTCTTAACCGCGTTTGCGAGATGAAGCCGAGTCCCTTCCTGGTCCCTTCTTCTCGTTAAATTATCTCGGTGTTGCCGTGTTCGCTGCGATAAAATTCGAGGGGAAGCGCTTGCGAAGAAAAATCAATTGATTAAATCCCACATGTGGGATCGGTCAGCTTAACTGGCCATCGGTGTTTAGAATAAAGTGGCCGGATTTAATGAGGATTTACCGTACTGTTGAATTAGCGGACCTAGTGAAGATGAAGTGAGTGGAAAATGGAAAGGACCCTCTTTGTCCTCCTCAAGTAATTCGTCGATACTCTTGAATGGGTTTGCATTAAACGAAACGAAACTATCGGTGGTTTCGGGTCGGCGCACATTTATCGCAATCAGGGACAGTCGAAATAAATTTTACTCAGCGAATAAGAAATTTCATAACATTTTGGGGAAGAAGAGATAAAAGCGCTCATTTTTCTGACAATGAGTAAAAGACACAAAACCGTCCATATTTTTTTGTAGAAATTATTTTTCGATTTTATTCGCGTTTGCCTTGTACTCTATTTCGTAACCATCCATATCCCTATCTTTTCAAACCTTTTTCATTACCGTTTTACGCGGCAAGTAAGGAAAGCAAGTTTACTTTAGTAGATATTAAACGTTTCTTCTTACTCGTATGTTTTCACAGTATTTGCTACAACTTGCAGAACTGTTTTAATTCAGCAAGAAGTATAAACAAATGTTCTGCATTTTTATTTACTACTTTTCCTGAAACAATTCCTGTGATAATTAAAAGCAAAAGCACAAATATTCTTTGTTCACATGATCCAATATTTCTTTTTTTCTAGACATCTAATCAGGACGAGTTATATTAAGACCGAGGCGTTGCTATTTTCACTGTACATGCGAATTGAATAACAAAAATCGTATCTCTCTACAAAGTGGATTCTCTCTCATTTCTCTTTTTCTTCCTTTTTTTTTATTATCTACTTTTTTTATTTTTCAGACTTTTGTTAAAAATACAGTTTTATATAAACGAAAAACATACGAGATATTCCTCTGCGATCTTCATTTTTTATGATAATTTTTTCCAGTAAATTTTCTCTCTCTCTCTCTCTCTATTTATATATTTAACTTTTTTGTAATCTTTTTCAGATTTTGAAATTTTAATGCAATTTTACGTAATTATTCTTAATTATTCATCAGGTGGCAATTTTATGTAATTATTCATAATTATTCATCAAGTATCTTCTTCTCCAAGATTTAATATTATTAAATTTTAGTTTTTTAATATTATTTTATCTTACATTAGATTGTTACGTTTTTTTATATTTAGTATGAAACATCTTCATGCGATAAAAAAAAACATACACAATTCTAGAATTCTTTACATCCCGTAAGAAAATTCCAACTATTTCAATTTAACTTGAAAATAATAACTTCAATTTAACTTGAAAACAACTCGTGCTGGGTATTTCGAAATCTGCACTTTCAACAGCAATCTGAAGCAGCTATTGAAAGGTCGCAATTGTGATTTCGCATATCGTAGATTCTCGTGTGTCACAACTTATTTTCCTCACCGAGTCTTGGCAGCTCGACAAAGAGGCCTCTGTCGAGAACACATAGGTAGCTCAACAGGTAGCTTTGAGAACCTCCGCGCTCCTCTCTCTTCTTCTTTCTTCACCCGGTATTTTTCTACCGTTCTTTCATATTTTACCGTGCTACGCCGGCGAGCTGTCACGCCTACATGCGTAGATTGCTCTTCGAGGTTGATACTTTCCATGCCGCTTCACCCTTTGACATCGAATTTGATGGAATTTTGGCGGCGCATACATCCATAAGCGCGATAAACACGTTTAAATAAACTTGTTCATGCTACTTTATTTATCATACCATCACGATTAGTTTAGATAGCTGAATTTTTATAAGATATCGACCCTAAATGTGTATATTTAAAATAATTTCTCTAAAAACTTTATCTTTGAATAAAAAATTCTTTTTTTTTAAGGAAATCTCTTAAATTTAATAGTGTGAAAAAATGATATATAACTTTTTGTTCTGCGACGTACAATTATATAAGCATTAATTGCTTTCACTACAATTCTTTTCTATTTATTTTCAATTTTCACTAAAATTTTTTTCTATTTATTTTTAATTTAAATTAATATTCTACATTAGTTGCAAATAGATAAAAAAACAAAAGAAACAATATGGCGATAGAGATTATTTATTGCTATATTATTATTAGTTGAATTCATTTAAATACCAAGTTTCAGTCAAAATTGTAACTGTTTTTATAAATATCGAGAAAAAGCTAATTATCATCGCGTTCATTAATGTCGACGGGCGACATTAATTCGTTCGATACACAATTACACGGACGATACATTTGGAACCAGTAAATGAAGCATGATTCGATGCAAACATCGGATGCACGCTATGCAATCAGACGCGGTTCGTAGATGGGAAAAAAATGCGCAATCAACGCGCTGTCGCAATTCATTGATAGCAAGTCACAAATTGCGCGTTTTCACTTCATCTTTAATTTATTATGTGTTGTGAATTTTGTAGATTACATTTAAAAAAAATAGAAATTTAAGATTTTTTTATCACGCTTAAATCGCTTCGTGCTTGTAATAGCTGGCTCTCTCCTCTTTATTCTTCTCTCTCTCGTCGTAACATAATTTTAAACTCTCCTTCTGAATTTTAGCGAGTTTAGCTTCGAACGGATACTGAATCGAAAAATGCTTCACGGACGAAAGACTCTTCTTCGTCGCCCTGTTCATGTGTTTTATGGGATCCGTACGATGTTCGAGCGATTTGATCCGACCTATCAAGGGTACACCCTCCGTTCTCGCAGGATTTCGTGATCCTGATTGTCTTGCATTCAACTCGTCCGTTATTTGTCTCGACGTTATTAGAACACGTTTCAATTGATTGTTCTAAAGAGGCCAATGTTTTCTCCTCGTCGATGAAATGTTTAGACCCTATGTAGCACGTTCTGAAGGTCGTATGTGACTCGCGTGATAAAAGTTCCACCAATTCGTCGTTCAGCTTCGAAATGTCCGTACGAGACTCGATCACGTACGTCAAATTAGTTCTTTTGCTTCTGAAAGATCTCGCACTGTCCAATGAACTTGACTCGTCATCTGCATTTTCGATTGAAATTTGAAGATTCTTTTTTATTCAAGAGTAATTTGTATATTTTGAAAAGAAATATGCGACATACAGAGTAAAATAAATTTAGTATTTAATAAAATAAATTAGCATTTACTAAATAAATAGCATTTAATAAAATAAATCTAGTATCTTATTTAATAAAACAAATAAAACATTTATACTAACTTTGTAGAATAATACGATGAATTTTAAAATTTCATTTAAAGTCCAGCTTATACATTATACAAATAATAAAACTCACTGTTCTTTAAATAAATATATTTTTTAGCTTCCCGTTATATTTGTTTGAATCAACGGATCTACCAATGGATTATTTTTACGCTTTATATTTTTTTAAATTAAAATATTTTTTAATAGAATCTCTACAAATACAGAGCTCGGTGTATCTCCCTATCTTAAAAAGTCTCCGATACCTATTTCACATCGATCGGGGATTTCGTTCTTCAGGCAGTCGGAATAAAAGGACGGTATTAAAGCGTCGTTGCCCTTGTCGGTCGACGTTCTCCTAATTCTCGAAGTTGTTATCTCTTCGTTTCCCTCGGATAGTCCGGTCTTTTCGCTCCGTGGCGATAACCTTCGAAGAGCACCCTTTAAGCATCGATCCTCACCTAACGTGACTTCGCGCAGAGCACGATTCAGCTGTTCGATTAGATCTCGGATGTAAGACAGCGTCGGGGTGTCACCCTCCTCCTCACTAATCTTCGCGGCGACCCGTAGCTCTTCGAGCGCCTCTGTGCAAACCAGAGCTCATCTTAGGGATAGTCATGCATGGAGATCTCTTTCCATAATTTTGCATTCACATACATAAATTCATGCTAGTTTACACACATGGCGGATGAATCCATCCGCTTCTTATATAAATTACTGCACGATATTGGATGGAAATATTCAGATATACAGGGTGAGCCATTTTAATTAACGCACGCAATTATTTCGGAAATAAAGCATTTTAGAGAAAAATGTTTCAGACAAAAGTTTTATGGTTTCGAGGGGGCCATAAGATGGTATCATTGGTTTGACCTTGAAGAGTTATTTGAAGGTCACATGAAGGTCACCTTCAATTTCTTAAATGGAACCTACTATTTGTCATTACATATTCTTGTAGCTTATCTCGAGGGCTTTCCAAAACACTATAATTAAGTACCTTTTCGTTAAGTACTTTTTGAGTTATGAGGCTTGAAATAATTTCTTAATTTTACATAAACCGTAAAATATCTTGTAAAATATTCATTTTTCGATTATCTTATCTTAATACTTTTATGTACAAAATAATGAGAGGAATCAATTGGTGTAAAGAAAACACATAGTTGTTTTTAAGAAAAAATATGGAATTGTTAATTGCAAATTATATATTTTTTCTTCAAAACAACTATGTGTTTTCTTTACACCAGTTGATTCCTCTCATTATTTTGTACGTAAAAGTATTAAGGTAAGATAATCGAAAAATGAATATTTTACAAGATATTTTACGGTTTATGTAAAATTAAGAAATTATTTCAAGCCTCATAACTCAAAAAGTACTTAACAAAAAGGTACTTAATTATAGTGTTTTGGAAAGTTCTCGAGATAAGCTACAAGAATATGCAATGACAAATAGTAGGTTCCACTTAAGAAATTGAAGGTGACCTTCATGTGACCTTCAAATAACTCTTCAAGGTCAAACCAATGATACCATCTTATGGCCCCCTCGAAACCATAAAACTTTTGTCTGAAACATTTTTCTCTAAAATGCTTTGTTTCCGAAATAATTTCGTGCGTTAATTAAAATGGCTCACCCTGTATATTGAATCAAGGGGGATTCTTCAGATTTTTCTAAAATATATACATACATTTCTAAAAATATATATCATGTTTTTTTCCACAATTTTCGTCAAAATGAACAGGTCTGTGAAAAGTGTTTACTGCTAATGGTGTATAAATTTATATATAATTCTATTCTACTCTATACAGGGTGTCAGGAAATTTTTCGCAGTCCCGAAGTGTGAAGGTAGATTGGCTTAAATTAAGAAGGAAGGTCTTATACTATTTTGCGATATTTGCAATAATTAACGAACAATTAATTAAAGAAGATCGGCCAATGCGCGTGGCTAGAAGAGCCTTCGCCGCGCGCCTACACACTCATCGCTCCTCCCCTCCCCAATCACCGTCTCGCCGCGCGCCGCCATTATGTTACAGTGAGACCGCCTTCACTGCCACGCACTTCTAGCCACGCGCATTGGCCGATCTTCTTTAATTAATTTTTCGTTAATTATTGCAAATATCGCAAAATAGTATAGGACCTTTCTTCTTAATTTGAGCCAATCTACCTTCACACTTCGGGACTGCGAAAAATTTCCTGACACCCTGTATAATTGTCAGTTACAAGTTGCAAACAATTACATTTCTGTAGATATTTTTAAATTTGAAAAGTTTAAATTATTCATACGTTGTTTACAGTCCACAATTTCATATTTTTTCACAGACACAGGAAAATAAAAATGCCTCATGATAAAAATGTCAACGTATATATATCAGAATATGTAGAGGAAAGCGTTATATTTTTCACTTTGCTCCTCTTCTCTTCTTCCCTCTCGTTTTTACAGCTTAACCATATATTTCTGATATAACGAGATATTTTAGATATTTCCCGACCAGTTCAGATAACGTAAAACTGCGGAGCAGTGCGCGGTATTTTTTCAAAGAGCTAAAAATGACGCAGAGTGTAACGCGATATTTAAAAAAAATTCGGAAAAAAGTTAAAGATTAGTTTAAAAAGTTCCTCTAAAATTCCGAGAGGACAGAACGCGATATTTTGGCAACGTCGGCGCGTCACGGTTTTGCCAGGATTTTGCGAGGGAGAACTCGTTTAGCCGAGAAATTCAGCCAGGGGTAAAAACAAGGGACGTTTTCGGAGGGACTCGGGGCGACAGTTTGAGAAATGGAGTCATCACCGGCGAAACGACCCAACGTCGCCAGGCACTGCGCCCGTAATAGACCGGCATGGAAGGTCCACTTGTTCGAATTCGCCTCTTCCGCGCACTCCCGACACTGCAGTGCCTTGCGCAGCGCCTCGACGTACTTCCCCGTCTCCAAATGGCAGCGCCCGATCTCGTGGTGCACCCAGGCTCGCAGCACCGGATGTTCGATGGAAATGGACAGATTTTCCCAGGCGCGAGCGGCGGCCTCCAGATGACCAAAGTTGAGATGCACCCTGCCGAGAGTCACGAGAGCTTCCGATAAGAGAACGATGTCCCTGGTGCTTTTCGCCAGCTGAACCATCATGGCGACGTTGCTGCAAGCTCGATCGTGCCTTCCCAAGGCTGTGTGGATCAGAGATAAATATTGGTACGCTGGTATTGCGTATCGACGAGGATCTTCCAGACCGGAGGACAACGTCAGCAGATCCTCGGCGAGTCTCAACGAGGTCTTCATCTGGCCGGCGTTGAAAGTGGCTTTCAAATTCTTTAGCATGGCGTTGGCACGATTATTTATGTGCTTTAATATCATTCTGGATCGAGTTAGTTGGGAGGTCAACGATCCTAGCGCGGGAGAAGGTTTCTGGCAGGTCCTCTTGCGAATATCGAGATATCTAAAATGAATTAAATTAAATTGAATTTCTTTCGAGCTTTAATATTCTAATTTTAATTTTATATTTTAGTTTAATCGTGAGATTTAGTTACTAAAAAGGAAAAGAGAAATTTAATCTTGAATCTCGAAAGATTGCAAAATCAACTTTAGGTTTCAAAAGGACAAGTGGATCTTTGAAGTTAAAATTAGTAATAAAGTTCGCTCTCGTCGCGATTTGGAAGCACTCTGTAGCTATCATTTACGTTAGTTACAAGCAAGTTAATTCTACACCTACTTGAAAATATCGGGGCTAATCGATAGATTATTACAAGACTTCGAGACATCGCGTGCTTTGAGCGCCGAGCTCTCGGGAACTGAAATCTTCAAGATTGCATCGTGTCTCGCACTCGCAACTTCACCAAGCTTCATCGAGCTCTTCTCCGGATGATTCCAAGAGTTTATCACGGCCGCGGTGCGTCGTGCAGCCACGCTGTGACTGCTGTCGTGTGGACAGACGGTGGCTGCTCGATGGTACAGCACTAATGCTGATTCATATTCGCCACTGTGCATTTTATACGAGTGAAATTTTAGATTCTCATTATTTATTCTGAGAGCATCAAGCTCTTATTAAACTTTTACGTTCATCTATAGATGAATTAATATAATATTTGAGCTCGAAATTTTACTTTATAAAATTATTATATTATTAATAAATTTTGCTATATTAAAGTAGAATTTATAATAATTATTATTTAAAAGAAATATATAAAAAAAAATGCAGCATATTTTATATATGTATTACATAAATTATATTTAAAATAATAAATTAATTATATTTAAAATATAATTTAATAAGAGAGATATTTAATATAATTCTTCATTCAAAAATCGAATTTTCTAAGAAAAAAGCACTACAACATTTACAATTATGAGATTATAAAAGATATTGTCTTATTGATAGTGGAATTAACTCTCAAATTACTTGAAGATTTTTTTATTGAAGAGAGAGAAAAAAAATATATATATATTTATTTCTTTATTTATTTGCGGAATTGAAACATTCATGACTATTCACAAGAAACTAAGTATAGGTTGTTTGTAAAACGATATTCTCATCGAATGTTTCTTTCAAAGAAATGATGTATTGGCAACATTTCCGATATTCCCCATGACCTATTTCTCGCAGCGGCCAAATTGCTTGTACTTTGACAATAATGATCGGTTATTTTTTGTAGCAGATTTTAAATTTGAAATGTTTAATACGGCAAAATTATATTTGCAACATTTTGTCGATAGCAAATTTGTCTTTCTGTAATCTTTCACATAATCCGATAAAAGCTTTCACAGTTAACGGAAATATAATAAAACGAAATACAATATGAATATCTAATCAAAGAAAGAGAGATTTCCATTTTAATTAAAAGTATTAATTGAACGAACGCTTTAATCATTAATTCATTCAAATGCATTTGAGAAATATTTTAATGTAATATTTAAAATAGAAAATTCTCCAACTTTTTACATAGAAACTTTTTCACTTCATTTATACGTACACGTCGATCAATCTACATCCGTTTAAAATATTGACATTTTTGACATAACTAAGATAATAGGATTCATGCATCCAGATCAAATTTCCAGTTGAAAATTACAAACGTCAAACAGCACAATAGGCTTTCCTCTCTTATTGTTACATGCATTCACGATCTGATACAATTGAGAATTCTTTCATATAACGGCATAAAAGTACTATCAGAAAAACGGTTAATTTAGGTTTCCATAAGAAAGGGAAAAAAAAGAGAATTAACGGGTTAATGCACTTTCGATGTAACCCCAAAAATAGCGACCCACCCTGGAATTATCCGAATAACGTGGACTCTCGAGACTAGCGTCACGCTCGCGTCAAATTAATCGAACTAATCAAAAGTTATATGAAGCGGGACGCGAGATTATAATATCGTTCCCATCTACTTAATATCATTAAACAGATATCGATTATGTTACCCTTGGTACAAATCATCCGCTTGACGATGTAGAGCCTGCGCATACTGCCGGTTATTTTCGCGCGACAATCTTGAAATGCTCGGCTTTATCTGAAGACGCGCACGACTCTCCGCATTTTCCACGGTCCGTTTGGTGACATCGAGATCACGCGCGTCGACGTTAAGCTCCCATCTGCCAGAAGTAGCCATTCATACCGCCAGTAGTAAGCTTCTCTCTTCGATCGGAGATATCCACGATTTGTCTTTCGGTCGGAAGTAACTATCGCAACCAATTTCACTCATTCAAATCGATTTCTCGTACAATATACTATAAATTCATGAAGTAGGAGTAAGGAGATGTGAGGTCTGTTTTTTATTCTTGCATTAGACTGAACTAGAACTGAACTTGCACTGGCACTGAATCAGTGCAAGCGAGAATTAAAAGTATAGGCAGGAATAAAAAACACTCGAGATGTAAGAGTGCAACATGGCGTCCAATATTATAAATATTTCAAATAAAATTATGAAAATGTTTATATTATAAATTTGGATAAATTTTAATTTTTATAATTTTCTTATAAATTTTTAACACCAATTGCGTTATTTTTTTACCAATTTAAAAAACAAATCTTACATAGATTGAAAGTGGCAATGAAAAGTGTTTCGTGTAGGGCCAGGTTTGCTGAATGGAATAGTTTATATCTTGTCGCCTTGAAATTGTATGTAAATGACAGATGGTGACATCATGGCACATCAATGACACATGGTGGAAAAGATTGAAAATTATTACTGTTAAAAATTATTTATATAGTCTAATATTAATAATTATTTATATAGTAAAGTCTCCTTACTTTTACTTCATGTATAAACTGTTCGTGACAAAAATATTATATTAATTAATTAATTACATTTATTAATTTATTATTAATTTATTATTTAATTTATTAATTTATTATTAATTTATTATTACACAATAATTATTATACAATAAATTTCTTCAAAATTAAGTTTCTAGTTTAAATAGAGGAAATGTTTTGCATAGAAAGATAATGTTATAAAATAAAATTTTATTAACGTGTGTATATATTTTATAAAATAAATATGATTCTTTTAAAAGAAATAAATTTTTTGAAAAAAAAAGATAAAAAAGATATATATCATGAAGACTAGTGTAACTGCGAAGGCTTCCAATAAACACGTTGTGTATACGAGAAATAATCTATCTTCATAAATTTCATATCTGCGTAAAGCACATTATGTTGCATGTACTTTGCTTCTCGAGTGATCTTGGCTATCCGTCTTGTGTTATTCTCGACGCAGTTTCAGAAAAATGTCGCACAGAAGGTACATACGACATGTTTCTCTTATATCGATCATATGTCAGAGTTCTATATCTCGGAAGGTTCTTATTAAATTCCGAAATACGCAATTATAAAAATACATATTTCATCTATTACATTAAATGATTAAATTTACTCCCTCTTGTTTACTTAATTAATTATTATTTTGTTCCCAAGAGCATGGTTGCTAATTAATTATTCTCGCCAATTAAGTCAGTGTACTGTTACGATAAAACGATACCGGAGAATTTGACCGAATGGGGTGGAAAAACCGAGAAGAGAGTGAGATTGGAATTTTAGGCGACGGTAACGACTGAAAAAAAAAAGAAAGGAAAGAAAAGAGATTTTAAACCGAAGTGTCGACGCGGTAAAAAGATTTCCGCTACGACGCTTCCGGTAGCTCTCCGGCCAGAAAGTTACGCAACTCGGGTTGAAGAGGCGCGATGTCATTATTGAAAAACGACCGTATGTCACGGTGAAATGGACGTCACCAGATTGGAATGCATTACGAGAGACGATGATGCACGACGAATAAAACGAGAAATCATCATATAAACGATCATGATTAAAATATTGATTTTAAAATAGCGGACTGCGATATTGATTTCTTAGAATTCTTAATGTAGTGGTGACGCGATCAAAACCCTGGTCTATTTAATCGACAGCGCAATTTCAAGGTTTAATCTTTTTAAATCGCGACAGAGATTTAAAAAATAATCGCTAGATAAATTTATTTTCGCGAATATTAAAAAATAAGCATATACAGGGTGTCCCAGACCACCCGTACACCCCTTTTAAAATGAAAATAAATGGCTTTTATAAAAAATCGCGAACAATTTTTAAGTAAATCGGGTACGCTCTATCAAATGGTGATATTTTCAACTTTTGATTCCGACCGGAAATACGCCATCCGGATTGGAAGTTGAATTTTTTTAGGGGAACATGGTACATTTTATTACAGATTCGAATTGTACGTGAAAAAATAAGAAACTTTTGTATCAAACGTTTTTTCTGAAAGTGCCTCTGTCAATCTTAACATTTGAAGTTCATTATTTCATCACAGTTACTTTCAAGGTCAATTTTAAGATTGACAGAGGCACTTTTAGAAAAAACGTTTGATACAAAAGTTTCTTATTTTTTCACGTACAATTCGAATCTGTAATAAAAAGTACCATGTTCTCGTAAAAAAAATTCAACATCCGATCCGGATGGCGTATTTCTGGTCGGAATTAAAAGTTGAAAATATCACCATTTGATAGAGCGTACCCGATTTACTTAAAAATTGTTCGCGATTTTTTATAAAAACCATTTATTTTCATTTTAAAAGGGGTGTACGGATGGTCTGGGACACCCTGTATATTAAATAAAACAAAAGAAAAAATAATTTTCGATCTTTTTACATTAAATATAATTCCAAATTTCTTCAATACAATTTTCAAAAATTTTCGCGATTGAAGTTGCAAAGAAGAGCTATTTTAATTAGTATGTTTTATAAATTTACAATTATATACGGAATACAATGTTAAAGAAATTTTGTTGCAATCAAAATTACATATATTATTAAGACTTTGCTTTCAAAGGAAATTTTTGTCGATTATGCTTAACAAGATATATCATGATTAACATATGGGGGAAAATGATTCTCTTTGTTGTGTTCGAAAAAAATTATTCTTTGTTAAACTGTGTATTTTCTTTGTTAAAAGAGTAGAATTTAAAAAAATGTGAATTCTTTAAATAAGCTGTCTTCCTTTAGTAAGAAATAAAAACTACAAATAATTTGTGCGACAAAATCTATAGTTTTTAATAGCCTCCGCAAACAGAACGAATAAATTAATAAATGGTTAATCGATTTTTATTGGCAAAAGTGTCTCGATTATTCAGTAACAATTTACTCACAATGAAAAATACCGGGCGGACAATGCAACGAAAATATTCGCGTTTTCTCGTCGAGAATTGATCATCCGAATTCCTCGAAATTCACGTATCCCGGTCGCTTGAGAAACGGGGCGTACTGCTTCAACAGAGCGATCCTGGCGTCCCTTTCCGGGTCCTTCGGCGGGCTGGGCAATATGGTCCTTCGCATGGAGGGCATTTTGAACTTTCGATCGATCGGCTTGTAGCCGGGCATGACGGAAAGTCGTCTCTTGGCAGGCACAACGTCCATACGCCGCCACAGAAAGTCCACCTCCTCCTTCATCTCCTTTGGCATCAGCTCGAGGATAAGCTGCTGCCTGGCGGTGACGTCGTCAAAGTCGCCGATCCGTTCCACGTCCAGCTCGTCTACAGCTTTTATGGCCCTTTCATAGAAATCTATCTGGAAACGTTATGAGATCTTGAATTAACTCTATAAACGGGAAATACCTTTCCCTACATCAATGACTCGATTGTGTCGTGCTTTGACACAGAGAATCGTTTGTCTTTACAAAAGACAGAAAGTACTTTTTGAAAAGCGCTTTACGATATGAAAAAAATTCTGACGGGCCAGGAATAGCAAATGACAAGAATGCGTTTGAATAAAAAGAAGAAAGAAATTCATCAATGATGTTAATGTTCAAAGAAATATGACGAAAGCGCAAAACTGTGCCGAGAAAATCACATTTTGCTCTGTTAACAGACATAACGTGACTCACGAATGTAATTCGCGCAAAACATTATCCATTAAAAAATTCAAATTGCAAAGACGCGCGTTGCTCCAAAGAGAGTAAAAATTAATGCAAATTGTGCTCAATATTGCGGTCGAATAAAAGATCTTGTCAAGATTGCAAACGAATCGGGGTTACTTGCCACTTTTCGAGATATCTTTCTAGAGGCGCGCCGCAGACTAATTTTAAGTGATATGTAATCTGGTATCGATCGCAATAGGATAAATTCGACCGCGAAGCGGACGAGCTATTACGAGCTATTACGTGTTGTCGCGAAATTGTGGGATTTTATTTTTACCAGATAATCGATACCGAGCTTTCTGGCGCACGCGAGCGCTAAAACCGCCGCGTCTCTCGCCTCGTTCCGATTATTCTGATGAATCTCTATCCGCAGTATCAGGTGATCGACGTTCAGGACCCACTCCTCGCAGCCCATCTCCTGGGCTATGTCGCGGCCCTTCTTCGCGTAGAATCTGGCCAGGTCGAAGCGGTGAATGTCGATGAGAAACTTGCAAAATTCATGATGCAGCCAGGCGAGCTCGAGAGGCGCGGATGCCATGGCTAATCTCCTGCTCTCGCAAATATTGAAAGCATTTTCAAAATGTCAATCAATTAAATGAAAATTATTACGGCGGATTAATTGCATGCATTTATTATTAATTATAACCAGAAATTTTACGCATAAATTATATATTTATAGTGTTCATAAATATATGTCATATATATTTATATTATAATTGCATAAATCATTATTATAATTATATATGCTATAAAAAGAAAGGTAAAATGTTATTTTAAATTATTTGGAAAAGAAATACGAGCTAATGAAAAATATATGCAAACAAAATAAAATTTACAAAATAAAATTTAATTTATTTATTTATTGAAACAAATAAAATTAAATTAAAAAAATATAAAATTAGAGAAATTAATATTTCGGAAAAATCAATGTTGCATGATAAATAAAATATACACGTGTAATTCTGTTTGTATATAAAACTTGCACAAGGGATTTATCAGATATTCTAATATATTCTCCTCAAAAGGAGTTGCTCTTATGAATAAATTATACACCTGCGAAACATCTTTAGCGTCTCCTTTGGATTCACAGTCGGCATCCACGCGAGATCGCTGTCTCGTGGCAATATCGCGACTCGTATTCCCAAGTGATGTTTCAAATATCTCGTCTTCAGTTCCTCGTTGTCCAGACTCGTCAAATTACGCGTGTCGACGTACACCCATGCTACCATTTTATACAGCGTGTCTAGGCACTTTTGCTTCAGGGGAAACATCTTGTTCGAGTACGAGTCGAATTTATTCTTAATGCGATCGGCGAGTCTGATGAAAGAAATAAAAAGAAACGAAACTTTGTAAACTGAATTACAAAGTTTTATCAAAACTTTATGTTCCGATTTCAACAAGAAGAAATATTGCACGCATATCGATAATTCATTGATTGATTCAGATGCTACTGCTGACTTGAAAAAGCTAGGATAATCCTTGTTGATCCTCGCGACGTGCATGCGACGCAACAGAAAATCCGCTTCCACGACAATGAGGTTCCTGCGCAATTTTCGCTCGCGTTCAATCATCATTTTGTGCCCTTTCGGAATCTTTCGTCGCTGGAAGAGCAGAATGTAAAGCGGTCGTCTCATTCGAAGAAGTTCCTGCAGATTCATCGCGTTTCGATGGCACGTACTTGCGAGAGCGAGTAGCTCGGCAGTCGAGATCTTATTAGGCGAAGCCACGGTTTCCGGATGGCTCACAATCTCTTCGAGAAAATTCTTATCGGTCGTCAAGTAACCCATATCCATTTTCGCTATGACGTGTTGCAGTCTTTTTATCCGCGCTTGACGTTGCACTTCCGGATCGTTTACTTTAAATCTTGCCTGATCCTTCTCGATACCTACAATTAAAGCCAATCTAGCCACTTGATCGATAGACAATTTTTTTTAGCGAGATATTTAATAAATAAATTTATTAGAAGGACGTGATTATTTTTCTGAGAATTATAGAACTTAAGGGGATCCTAAAGCCGCCTGTTTTATCGACAAAAACGCCGTAATTTTTGGAAGTGTGCCATTTTTTATTGCCTGTATAGAATTAAAAATCCTTCTCCAGAATTGAAGTATACACGCAAATGGACACGTGAAAACTTTATATAGTATGAGATTTTATATTGAGAAAGAAAATAAGTATGATACATTTTTATTTATCGACTTCTTAAATCAACATGGCGTCTCAAAGCTGTCAACTTGTACAAATATTAGCTTCTTATGAAAGTTTTATAGCTTTTATGCATAAAACTGTAGTTTTTACGATTGTGTACTGCACCGTAGAACATTGTCGAACTATAAAAACTTAATTTAATTGCCTAATTAATAAATGGCATTCTTCCGAAAATTTCAGTCCGTATGTACCTGAAATATTGGTAAAGTAGAGTGGAAAAAGCAGTGCATCTTTTTTATAAATAACGTGATAGAAAGAAATACGGGATGAGGATTAGATGAGGGCGCTGTAATCATGTAAGAGTTCGCCGTTCAGTTTAGGATCCCCTTAAATATATTATCTTATATTCGCTTCATAATTACTTGGATTAATTTTACGGTGGTAAAATAAGATTTGACAACCAAAATGTTTTCTTTATTCCATCGAAAGATGGGATCTCTTCTCATAAAAATCAGAGAGTTGTTTTACAAGATGATTATTTTCTCACCTTATCGTGGCTTGAGCATGAACAGCGACGATATCGGCGAGATTTATTCTAAGCACACGGTACACACCTTCGAACTCGTCTTCCTCCACCTCAAGCTTGCCTATCAGAAGCTCACGGTGCTCGCACAACCGCCGTATCCACGGATACAATAAGAACAAAGCCATAGGCGACGTATTCCGGCCGATACAATCTTCAATAGTCTCGTTCGCCTGATAGACGCCGTGCTCAAAGGTCATCCCATGTCGTCGCATGCCTTCGTAGGCGTGAGCCAGGCTGGGACCGAACTCACCGGTCTGGAAAAGCGCCTCCATCCGCACCTGTCGCGCTTTGTAATGACCGGGATCTGCAGGCGAGATACGAGCGCAGAGATCAAGCGACCGCTATTTTATCAAGCGAAAGACTGTTAATCGACGCTGCGCTTAAGCGAGTTTATCTCTGGCACGGGTCTTTACAGAATAAACACGTTATTTGAAGATTAAACAAGAAGTGAAGAAGAAAAATTCCGAATATATTGGATGCGAGTTAATATCATAAATATAACAGGTAGAAATAAAATAAATAGAAATAATGAGGATAATTGCAAAATAAAGCATATCAGGAAAACAGAGAAAGAGAACAAAAAGCTCCCCCTTTTATGTCGTTTTGCAATTCACAAAGTTTCTTGCAATCGTACCTATTTTCATACATTTCTCCGACACTTTTTCCGCAGCAACGTATCTCGTGTATTTGATGAGCGCTCTACAGAGGCCGATTAACGTTCTAAGGTCCTCGGCCAGTTTAGATGCTTTTTCATAATAATCTATGGCCAAGGGATATCTGCCCAGACTGGCCAGTCGATAGCCCCATTCACGATAAAGAATGGCCTCCCTGAAGACTTCGGGAACTTCTTCCCTCCTTGACACTGACATTACGATTTATTGAATCTTTTCAAGGAGAAAAAGAGACAATTCATGCATGGCATATTACCAAAAATTAATATTGTTCCGAGAATAGTAATTCAAAGTAGAGGAAGAATAAATTATCAACTTACTTATATCTCTCTTTTTTTAAACAATAAATTTTTCTGGTAAAATATCGAGACTAAGTATTTTATAGGATTATTTTTCACATGATTGCTTTTTTTATGTAATTATCATTTTTTTAAATCACATTTACATAATTCGCTGGATATATTATATTACAATTTTTGACATTAGGTGACATCCAGGCATGGAAAATGAATGAAATATACGGTATGAAGATAGACGTATGTGAGCGAGAATATACGATTATATATGATTCTGATTTTCGCTAAATTCCAAAATGTTCGGCGTGGAATATAATTTAATACAAAGCATAATGTGTTAAATTCCATTTGTTTCTACATATTTACGGATTTACATCAGTAGATAATAGTACAGTATGTCAGGTGAACTATTTAATGACTCTATTGAATCGATCAGCAATGATATTGAAATGTATATATCAAAATATTCGAAATTATAATTATTTCTTTTCACGTTAGGAAATATACGTCACTCTCAAAAGCGAAATTTGAAACGCGTATTCACAATGATGTCGTTTTTAAAAAGCAACATCGAAGATGATTGCTATTCACGAAACCAGGTCGCTTCTCTCCTCGCTTTTCTCTCGTTGAAAAACCACTGTTGGAATCTCGTCCGTTTCAATACCGCGTTATACTTTATACGCGATGACAATTAATACCGCAAAAGCCACTACGTTGCAGTATATTTAGGAATGAAAACGGAGACTACAACTACGGCCTGATTCTCGACAATTGCGAAGAAACTCGGGTGCAAGAATTTTTTAGTTATCTCACTTTAAATCTCAAAGAGAATATTCAACAGGATATCTTACATTTCTTGAGATTTTGCGGTATTCATGAAAATTATTAAGTAAGGAATTTCTTATTGCTTATCGTTAGACACCGCTTAACACTACAAAATATGCAAGACTAAAAAATGTTGAAGAAGTTTCTGAAACCAAGCGTTCAGCGAAACACGATAGAATCTCCTTTTCTTTTAAAGATGGTATACTTATTCTTATCAATGTTATATATCTCATTAAAGTAATCATGATGATGATATATCTCTCTCTTTTACTCATTCAACCTTCCCCTCTTAACTCCTCCAAGTCCCTCAACCATTTCTCGCCCTCTTCCCCCAATACTTCCTCTCCTCATCCTAAACATTCCTCCCATGCTCCCACGTTTCCTCTTTTCTTTATTAAAGTAATTATTATCACTATGATTGACAGAAGACGTTACATTTTCAGAGTCCCGCAAAGCAATCAAGACGAATCATTCTTGTAAACGCGGACCATCGGGTTAGAGGTGTCCTCGAGATGCGGTGATGGCTTTGTTGTATAGGTTCGCGCAGCTGCACGATCGCAGTGGCACGCGGGTCTTCTCCTTCGTCGTCACTAGGACCGTCGTGCGCGATCCTGACAGGGACGTCACGAGCAAGGAACTAGTATGCGGTTTCCAGAGATGGGCCGTCGCTTTCTCGCGCGGAGAAAAGGTAACTCGATCTAGTCCATTAAGGCGATCCCTTAATCCATCTATTTTATCGACAAAACACTGTAATTTTTGAGCATGTGCCATTTTTTATTGCCTACATAGAATTAAAAATCCTTCTCTACGGTTGAAGTATAGATGCAAACGGACACGGGGAAGCCGATTATATACTGAAAAAGAGAAAAAAGTATAAAATTATATATTTATTTATCGACTTCTTAGATCAACATGGCGTCTAAAGCTATCACCTCATAATGACATTAGCCTTGTATAAATGTTTTGTAGCTTTTATGCATAAAACAATAGCATACCCAATAGCGGACTGCACAATAAAAACTTGAGGAACTGTGAAAATTGAGTTTAGTAGTCTAATTAATAAATAGCATATGCCCAAAAATTTCGGTCCGTATGTACCTGAAATGTTGGTAAAGTAGAGTAGAAAAAGCAGTGCATCTTCTTTATAAATAAGTGATAGAGAGAGATACGGGGTGAGGATTAGATGAGGGCGCTGTAATCGTGTAAGAGTTCGCCGTTCAATGAGGGATCCCCTTAAGGCTTATTTTTCTTGACAAATTTCCAATCAACTTTTAAACCTCTCCCAAGGTCCTGGGCGTGTACCTGGTATGGCGTGGCGCATCAAGAAACCTCCGCGTGTACGTGGACTTCACGTTCACGCTGCTGAATCGGGAGCACTTCTCCATGAACGAGAGCTTCTCCGGCAAACGCGTCAAGTTCACTTACGAGGCGCCGGCCCAGGGCAACCGCAGCTACATCGCCGTGGCTGATCTCTACAGCCGTAATTTCGCCGATACAAACGGCGAGTTTCAGCTGGAGCTGTCCATGGCGAATGTGCGGACGGTATACATGACCGAGGTCAGAATGCCAACGTCGGTGTTCTCGGCCGGCCAGACGAAGCCGAGCAAGCTGGAGACTGACTACTTCGCATTCGGCGGTTTCGACTGGAATTTGGTCATCTATCCGCACGGCAAGGATACGGACGGCTCCCGCGGCCAGGACAGCCGCGTGAGCGTCTATCTCATGAGACTGTCGGGCTTCGATCATCGATGCAGGGTGAGGTACAGCCTGGCCCTGGGCGAGGGCGATCGACGAATCGACTCGGGACAGATCGAGGATATCTCGGACGCGGAGGGTTGCGGCTTCGGCTGGCACACGCGAGTCAGGTGGTCCGACATCGCTCACAAGGGCATGCTTCGCGTGTCGCTCGAGATGCTCGAGGCGAGAACCATCTGCGAGATCGCGGTGCAGGCCTTGGGTTCGTCGGTCCTGCCGGCTGCGCCCTGCTACGATCGCGACAAGCAAGCCTGGGCCATACGCGCCGATCTCAACTCGGATACCGTCAGACTGCACTTGGTGTACAAAGACATCCACAACGTGCCAAGGAATCACTTAAGGTATTGAATTACTATCTTTATTAATCGTAAAATTATATATCTATATTATATATGTAACACATAATTAAAAATGACATTAACTAAATATTAAAATAACATTTTGTAATAATCAAATATTATCAGAAAATTGAAACGAATGAAACGTTTTTCACTTGTGCAGGTACGTTAGTTGGTCGGCATACTTGCTGAGGGGCGAGGGACCAAACGTCGCGGCGATTGGACTGCCCGGCGAACCGTTCAGCCGCTACTATGTTCAAGAGTCCGCCGATGAAGGTATCATCATGGAGACTAACGTGGATATGAACGAGGTGAAGGAGAATCACTGTCCATACCTCACAGACAAGGGACAGCTGAGAATCCGGATAGAATGGAACGAGAGTCACCTGCTCTTTCAGGCGACTTATCACAAGTACGACGATGTGTGTCGCGTGCACAATCAGCAGATGCGACGCGAAATCATGTCGTTGCAGGCGGAAAATTATAGCCTCGAGCGGCAACTCTTCAGCTATCAAAAGAGTCTGGCGTACGCCCAGGCGCAACAACAGCAGCAGCAACAACAGCAGCACCCGAATCAACAACATCATTCGGTGGTGGGTCATCAGGGCCATCTAGAGCGATCGGCGTCCAGCGACACCGAATACGCTTGACAAGTGGAACTCGAGTTACCAGTGTCACCAACCCCATCAAATTGTCGATGTCAGCTGCCAGCAACGACGACGATGGCGGTGCCAGAGGACGACCAGCGAGTACACCAGAACCTAGTCAGGATAATGGATCGGCGACTGAGCAACGTGCAGTTGCAACAGCATTTCTACGAAGAACAACGGCACCGTCATCGACACAGCAACGGCAGCAGCGATGTCTCTTCGCCCAGACGGAGCATCGATCGCAACGGCCAGGAGCATCGCCGCAGCATCCTGCAGCAGCCCAGATCCAGCGTCGGTGCCAGATCCAGCAACGGAGGAAGCGTAGGCGGTGCTTATGAAAATCGCACCGGAGGCAACAACGATCGGTATGCCGGCTACTATCTGGGATACGTCGGCCAAGCGGCGCACAAGCGACGCAGGACCACATTCTGGGAGACGCTGACGGGTCTGGTGTGTTCCCTGGGCGCTCTGGCCTCCAGAGCGGCGAAGATGGCCGCTAGACGGGGCGATCCTCTCTGAGGGTACGGCCGATCGTCGAGGACTCGACGCTTTGGGATTACCGGGAGTGGGCAAACGCGCGGGAATGTAATGTGGAGCTCGTTGGAGTGTATATACAGCGCGTTCTGTCTTCTGTATATCGGTGCAATATCTCCCCCGAACGGATTTTGAGAGATATTGGGGAAAGTTACGATCAAAGGAATTGTATAATCTTGACATAAAGCCACGTGGTGTATGCAGCATTTCTTTTCCATTTATATATCTCTCTCAAAATTAAAGGAGATATATTTTCCCTTTTTTCTTAATTAAATTTTTCTTCAATTTCCCTTTTAATTTAATTCAATCGCGAGGATAATAGAAATTGAAATTAATTTGCTTTGATAGAATTGGAAGAATTTATCTGAATTGCATTTTCTTGATTCATTATCTCTTACGAGATTTTTTTACTTATATATTATATAGAAACATTTTACTATCTTTTAGAAAAACACGTTAGGGAAATATGCAACATAAAAAATGTGCCGTATATTCCACATGACCAGTTTTCATGGGAGGTACGCGAACGGGGTTTCCGTTGAATCTCTTGAATGATTCAAGAGATCACCGATTTTATGAGACAGAACGTCCCGTATAAATGTAACGCGGTAGGGAGCAAAAGAATCGAGGAAAGAGGATCGTAGGGCGAGTCTAGGGTCGTGTTCGGCTCTACACCTACGCACACGTACACACAGACACAGAGATTTACACACACACGAATCTATACACGTACACTCGCGAACACAAATCTATCTACTTGTCAATTTACTAAAGAACCTATTTTCCTCTAAAGACTTTTTTCACCTATTGTGTACATCGCCGTGGAAATAAGAGGATATGCGCGTTGGCACCTAGTCGCCAAACCAAGTAACAGTACTGTAATTATCGTAGGATATATATCAAACAGAATTAGAGTACAGTTAATGTTATATAAGCGAACAAATTCCAGAAAAAGTGAAGGAAACAGAGGGGAGAAAAAAAACAGAGGAAGCACGGACTCGTACTTTTTTCGGGAGCTCTTAAACAACCGCTTCGTATAATGCCATCGCTGCGCGATTTGAGTTCACTCAAACGCTTTAATCGACTTTGTCTCCTTCAAATTGATCTTATTACTATGAACGTTGAGAACGCCATCGTTACATAACTCTACGATTCCACTGAAATTACGTATAGATACTTAATCGAAATATCGAACCAGTTCTATTAATGAAATGACTATCCGAGAGATATATGTGGATCAATTAATGAAATTAGATTTTTTGCAAAGCTGAATCTATTTCATATTTTTATAACTAGAGATTGGCTTTGAGAGATTTGTGTCATTTTTTTCCTTATACATTGAAACAAGTTTAACTTATAAATTGATACAAAAGTTAAAATAAAATTTTTTTCTTTATATTCAAATAAATTTTTTTAAATTTCATATTTTATTGAAAAATGTAGCAAAACGAAAATATAAACTAGAATTCCAAAGTTTTTGAAATAATTTCTGACTTCAAAGATCAGAAATACGGATTTTTAAAATGAATTTCTATACATTCCTTTCTTATTCGAAATCAATCCATCGCGTACACAAAACATCACCCGACGATTAAGGCATTTAAATAAAAAAAAAAAAAACGATGGCGTCATACGCAGCCTGCAAGCACAGACTGCATCTGCCTTTCGTGGAAGGTTAAATTCATCAGGGTAAAAAAGAAAAAGAAGCGAATAAATCATTCTTCCATTTTACACGAATTTGATGTCGCGATCACGAAAACTCGCCTAATTATTTTTCCAAAGATTGTCCAAAACTTGTTCTTACTTACGCTATTACTAGGATTCCAAAAGAGGTCTTCGGCGAAGTGCATCGCGCTCTCATCGTGTCTCATCTAATTTCCTATTTGTCACGTACCGTCGAGTATTTTAGAATCAATATCTCGGTGTAAACGTTTCGCGACGTTTCGCAGCCTAATCGTGCACGCAAGCAACTGGCACCGACATAATTTCTCTCTTATTTATCAGCGATGTCGTATCTTTCGCGCCGACGAAAATTCCATCCGGAGGGAAAAAATTATTATGAAGAGACGAAGAAGTGGCATAAGATTGGAAACTCGCGGTATTTTTCTTCCTTCGCAGTCATACTTATTTCGCAGTCTCTTCATGCTGTCTCTGCAATGCGTTCGATGCAGAAATGCATTCGTAAAAATCTGCAACAGTCGACATTTTTAAATCATAGCGTTGCACGAATCGGTATTTTATTTTTGTCTCAGCTGCGGTATTATTCGGTATTATTTGACTGCCACTGAAATTTTTTTATTACGAAGAAACATACTTGAAATATACATCTGACGTAGCGTGAATTTTTTCTTCGATTTCGTGTTTTCTCAGATGCGACATTAGCATTTATTCTCTTATCCGTAGAATGAAATTTCGTGCGCTGTAATTAAATAATTTTGCGTCGACATTTCCATCTTATCTTAGTCCCTTGCCGCCAGAACGATGCAATAATTTTCGCTTTGCCTCACCGCGGTATTTTCTTATACATGTGAGCATCGTACGTTGCCGAAATATATAGTTATATGCGAGGCATGTACCATCCCCGCAGGTACATATGTGTATCTGCGACACCGGCAGGTAACATTTGATCGATACAATATACGCTGGATGTTCCGCGCAAATACACGTACACGTAACACATTTATAGAACAATCGAAACTGTCCTGCGTAATGTGTATGCGTATGTGTGTGCCCTTAGGTGACACGTCGCTCACATTTAGAATCTTGTCTCTCATCCATACGGCACCTGCAGCGAACGTCAGTTTAAGAGGAGAAATCGTTGACACCGGAATCGCTGGCGGCATTTTCGTGCCAGTTTTAAAATTGAAATCGAACGGCTGAATTCTCGATTGATGCATTTATTTTCGCTACTTTGAGAAAAATCCTCTTGCGTCAGAGGCTGTCTGATTTTTCATAGAGAAACAAAAGTTTTTTTAACGTAGGAGGGATTTGACGTCCTGATCAATTCCAAAGATCGATGGAATTTAATGTTGGTTTTAATATCGGAGGAAAATTTGAAACATTTTCATTGAAAGAAAAAGGAGTATTTTTCTGTGAATTATAAATTTATAATTTTAATAGAGAGAGACTTTATTCTCCCTTCTTATTGATTAGTTCTTCATATAATCATTAATTTATTTCATTTTTTTATAATTAATTTATTTCATATTTATACTCTCTAAAAGTGAATCAGTGTATTATCACTGAAAAACAGTAAATAGTCACTGATTACAGCAGTTATAATAAGTACAGCACTGTAAATCACTGTGATATTTTATTGAAAAAATCAGTTAATAATTTTGACTGTTTCAATCAGTAATATTTCTCAATATCAGTAATATTTCTTTCGTTATTGTCAGTAATATTAAACTGCAATTCATCTCTCTATTTATTTCATATAAAATTAAAAATTTTATTTATATTTACTAAATATTTATTATATTAAAAATTTTATTTTATTTATATTACATGCATATTGAACTTGTTATTTTAAATAGATAACGAACGAATAATTTTCATTAAGTCGCCAGACATTTATTTGTCCCACTTATAAGATCGATTTAATATCTGAAGCCTCTCTATTGAGAGTATCAGAAATTAAATCGAAGTAATATATCTAATTTTATCTATCGCTCTTTGCAAACTTTATATAATTCTTATGACTAAATACGAGAGAGATAGCGGTAAACGAACGGACTAGCGATTACTGGTTTTACAGTGAATTTTATTTTAACTGACCATAATCAGTGAGATATAAGATAAAATAACAAAAAAATAAGCGTTTCCACTGAAGATCAGTAAAGTACTCACTGATTCTCAGTGAAATCTTATTTTACTGTTTAAATTAGTGATATTTTTATTGATTCACTTTTAGAGAATAATTTTATAATAATATATTTAATATTTATTAATTTATAATAATATATTTTTTATAATTATTAATTTATATTTCATATTTATAAATTTATATTTCATAATTATTATAATTTATTTCATATTTTTACAAGTATTATTAATTAATTAAGTAAAATTTATATGATGCAAGAGTGTTGTGTCTGTGTTACATATTAAATTAGCCCGGTTAGTCTTGACAATGATAGTGGCAAAATACTTGATTGTACAGTCGAAAGTATTAGCAGTCTGATGCGCAGTTATATTGACGATATTGACGGTTTCGTCGAGAAGATGAATGTAATAAAAGATGTAAGGCTGCGAAAGGACCAGGCTCGCGCGCGCGCGCGCGCGCAATAGTAACAATACATCGCGCACAATCCGTGTCCTAGTACTGCAGTCAATTTCATCGGGATTATATCGGTCCTGCCCGCGTCTTAGCGACAAGATTTCCTCAGCATCCCTCGGCTGGAATGGACGCTCCGAGAAAGCGTTCCTTTCCATCCGAAAACTTTCTACTCGAACACGCGTTCGTGACAGGCGTAAATAGCAGCAGCAGCAGCAACAGCTCTGACAATCGCACTTAATCTCTTCATCAACACGATGAAGATTGAATGTTTGTTCGCCGGCGCGGATTTTCGATGCTTTCGCTTCGACATTTGAGTAGGAATTCTGTGTCTTGTGTCGCAGAAAGAGCGAGGTCAAACTGACAGCGATTGTCGAATTAAAAGACAATGTGTTAGAAAAAAATGATAAAATGTAAAATGATATGATATGTAAAATTTAACACGAAATTTTAAATTTGTGGAAATGTTTTTCTCTGGTCTAGGATTGATATTTTACGCATATAAATTCTATCAAAAATTTTTGCATGTTCTTTTTTTTGTTACTTATTTGTTTATTTATTGATATCTTTTATGTCAATTTTGATGTTATTAAATAACAAGTTCACGTCAATAATTTTTCCACGATAGATACTTCAGAAATTCAATCAAACTTGAATGGGAATACGTAATAGACGATCGCGAACAATAAGTGACGCATTTATTGCGCAGATACACGATCACGGATTTGTAAATGAAATTTCTCGTAATAGTCGCCGCGGTTCAACAGTTCAATTAAATTCAATCTCGCGAGAGGCAATGTAACAAAGCCTATCTTTTTAACCGATTATGTAATAAGATATCAAATGAAAGACATATATTTAATGCTCACAATTTGAGAAAACATCGAAATTCTAATTTAAATTTAATCGATAAAAAGATGTCAAATTACATATTCTATGAAAAACCACCTTCAAAACTCAATGTTATTTTTGCTTATGATTCAAAATATATAAAAAAATATTCATAAAATATCGATATTTTTCTGTTAAAAAACATTTGCACCAAGAGTCGAGATTCTGAACAAAATTTGCAATTTTGATAGATCTGTGTATTACTAATCACGTTTGTAACATCACTTATTTGAAGAATAGCGTAAGAAAGCGTAGACGAAACAGCTCCGGCGGACAAACATATATGCAGAAAATAATTAAAAAAAAAAAAACGCTCTAGTAATATAGCGACAGTCGCGCAGTCGCGCTTGTTAGTTTGTATGTACGAAAAAAATCGATCCGCGCGATCGATCTCCGAGTTCTTTCTCGCGTGCGTTTTATTCTACATTCATCGCGCTCGTTTACTTGCCGACACTATATTCGTTCGACACATACACACGTTATAATATATGTGTATATACGATTTTTCGATGTGTACATCGTCGTTTTACGCGCCATTGTGTCGCAGCCGATTTAACGATTCGCCGCCTAATCGATCGCGAAAATAATCGCGATTACCTCACAATCAGTTTGTGCACTTATCGATGATTTTTTTGACAAATTGCATATCAATTAATAATTTTGAAGCACTTTAGAGAAATTCTATATCGCGATTATTCCATTCTATATATCTATTTTCTGCCCTCAAAATCGGACGAATTTTTAGAACAAATCTGTCGATCGAGGTCACAAGGTACACCGCACGAGATTGCGAATGCAGAATATAATTAAACCGTGTACATACATATACATATGCATATACAATATACATGATATATGACACATACGTATATTTGTATACTACATGTACATATATTTGATATCGCGAGCGTGCACACAATATTATCCAGTTACCCGTAAACGAAGGAAGAAATATTATCGAGTGTTCAGCAGAAAAAAAAAAGAAAATGAAACGACGCAATTTTTGTTTCCGCGAAACGTGATAAGAACTCCACTTCATTGCTTATGCATATCTCTTATCCGCAGATAAAAGAGGGAAAAAAAATTGGCGACGATACTATGGCGCAATACGAGGAAGCTTATGTCAAGTATAGTTCGACATTTCCTTTTTCCACCTGTCATTCAAAAAAAAAAAAACGAGGACTCTCCTTTAAATTAATATATATCCGTTATATATATATCCGTATAACTTTCGAGCACAATGCAAGAGCACGTTTTCTGCGACCTTTTTTCATCCATGTGTGATTCTATTAAAAATGATAAAAAAAACAGAAAAAAAAAACAAAAGATGTGAACGCAAAATACACTCTCAAGAGTTTTGAGACAAATACTAATGTACTTAAACCATCTGTGAGTCTGCCTCGTCTTTTATAAAGTTCTTGCTATATTCAATCTATTGTATTCAATTCGATATCCCATCATATCCAAATAATCCTTAATATTAATATTAATAATTATTATATTAATAATATTAATAATAATCCTTAATATTAATATTAATAATTAATAATTAAACTGCATGATTTTATTTTTAGAAAAATATTAATTTAGAAGGAATTAAGAAAAATATTAATTTAGAAAAATATACATTTTTTTAAGTGCAACAATAGGAACAATATATTATTCAATATTAATTAATATATCTTATCGTGGATATTTCACAATTTAAACATTCTAGAAAAGAGTAAAATGTTATATTTTAAATATTATAATAATATTATATTTTAAATATTATAATTAAATATTATATAGAAAATTTACTCATGTAATTGCAAAAAAGTGCGAAAAATTATTTTAATATAAGAAAATCTTTTCATTTCGTTTTTTGAGTAATTTGTTCTTTACAGTCAGAGTTTAATTTTTATTTGCGGAGCAAATAATTCACCATGAAGTGCGATTATTGCAAAAGAGCCATCGCAGCGATCCATCATATCGGGTAACCCGATTCAACAGGTGCTTTTGGTGGGGACACGTTCCCCTTCCTTCATGAAGTTAGTCATTTGACACACGCTCGTTCGAGATCATTCGAGATTTCGCGATCGCAGTGCACGTCAATTAGTGTGAAACACACACGTGTTATAGTAATATATTGAAATTTTTGTCATTTCTGTAAGAAAGCTTTTGTTCCACGAATGCAAAAGACGTCGCAAAAGTGATGTCACTCGTGCAATTCATCAAATTGCAAACGACATGCATTATATAACCTCACATCCCATTAATTTCGCTATAATTGCAAGACAGAAAAATAATTGCAATTCTTCGTGGAATTGTCGACGAGCGGAATATTTCTATTTTTCTCGCCATTTTTCTCGAGTTTGAAGCAAAGCTCGGGGAGAGAAGAGTTAAATATTTTTCATGAACTGTCAAAATTTTTGTCGCAGGTTCTGACAGAACGTCTGAATATATTTCCAGTGAATTATAAAGAGGTAATAACTGAGGAATGTGTCTTGCCGAATTTGATTACGCAATTATAGATGATGAACATCTACAACAGTGACGACAAATGATTTTTCAATAATCGAGGCATCGACAGGAATCGCTGATAATCGAGCAACTCGAGCTTCATCGGGTCGATCATCGTTTGCTTGAAGACACGTGGATATTCGAAAGCTTTTAGAATGAGATACACATTCTCCAGGTTATGGCAGCGATCTATCAATGAGAGGAATGGAATATTTTGACAAAGACTGTCGACCGCACGAAAGAATCTCGACATTTCAACAAATTACCAGTAATTTCAAGTGATACTCGCATGATCGTTTTTTATGTCGAATAATCTGTTTTTCCGTTTTGGCTGTAAAAATTTCGTTATCTTGACGATACGATAGCAAGTATCTTTTTGATACCGTCGTCATGCCTCTTAAAAGAAGGTAAACATCAAAACGAGTTTTTTTCCAAGAATCTCACTGGCAAGTCATTCAAGAAGCAACAATCAGAGACATTCATTCTTAAGATAATTTTAGAATAAAAACACTCTCTTTCTGAAAACACTCTCTTTAGAATAAAACCACTTCTCTTTCTGAAACAACAGCGAGATGTTGACTCGACGGTTGAGCAACCGAAGATTGTTGGTTGACTTCCTGGCGCTGATGTTTGGTCTTGGTGCTTGGATCGGTGTGAATGGCATATATGTACAACTGCCTCTTATAGTGCACACTGCGCCAGAAGAATGGAGCTTGCCCGCTCATATGGTGATGCTGGTGCAATTCGCCAATTTAGGACCTATACTGTACACTCTGTACATAAAGTAAGTCTTCTATTTTGCCTTAGGATGATTATACGACAAGTAATACAAATATCTGTTTTTTAATTCTAGGTATACTGCTTGGGCACACGATAGATATATTATTTATGCCCTATTGAGCGCAGGAACGTGTGCTTGTATCTCATTGAGTTGGCTATACGATCATACTTCAATTGTATTTGGTAAAGAACACTCGACTGCCCTCCTATCACTGATGTTTGTGGTCGCCCTCGTTGGATGTACAAGCTCTGTACTCTTCATGCCATACATGAGAAATTATCGTGAGATTTACCTGGTATCTTATCTGGTTGGAGAAGGATTAAGCGGATTCATACCGAGCACGGTTGCTCTAATTCAAGGTGTTGGTAGCAATCAAGCGTGCATCAATGTTACTAAACCGGGATCTACCAATCTAGAGTTCATCCCTAAATCAGATCCGAGATTCTCTTCTCAGATATTTTTTATCTTTATCGGCACTTTATTGTGTCTGAGTTTCTTGTCGTTCTTAGGCTTAAATTTTTTGCCTGTGGCACTTGGAGAAAGAGTCAAACTTCCAAATAGTATGGAAATGTTACCGACCGACACAACAGCACCACCTAGCTACAAAACTAATTCCGGTTGGAAAATGCCGAAACATACATATTATTATTTATTAATCATGATGGCCATAGTTTGTTTTCTTGGCAATGGTACTCTACCAAGTATACAGTCGTATTCCTGTCTACCATACGGTAGTGTCGCATATCATTTGACAGTCACGTTAGCTTCCATAGCTGGTCCATTGGCCATGTCCATAGGTTTTTTTATTGAAACACCAGCAGTTAAACTTCTTAATACTCTTACAGCAATTATTTTAGTACTTTCAGGCATTGTTTTATATTTGGCGGCGGAATCACCTCATCCTCCCTTCCAACATTCATGGATAGGTGAATTTATGATAGTTGTTTTATGGATAATTCTTTGTGGCTTCATAGGATTTGTAAAGATGGGCATTACAACTTTGTATCGACCTGATCCTGGAAGAGGTCTTTATTATACTGGTGTCGCGACACAAATCGGATCTCTATTAGGTGCAATCACCACATTTAGTTTGGTCAATTATGCAAAAGTATTTCAGTCTTATTCTCCTTGCGAATATCTTATGGAAAATTAACGCAGCCTGTATTTAGTTCTATCAACTATTTGCATATAGATAATATATTAGAAAATTGGATTATTTTAATTTATTATACGTTTTTTTAGTTTTATGATCAAAATTTTAGAGACATTATTCAACAATTATTATATTAACTTGTTAGAATTAATTCTCTAAAAATAGGGAACAAACTTTTTTATGAATGCATTTTACAATTTTAATCTCCATATATTTACATAAGTTATCGTGATTATTTCTCATTATTTATCAATTATATAAAACTGAATAGTCATAATGATAATTGATAATATGTAGATAATAAAACATATATTATATGCTATGAAGATGACTTAGATGATGTGCATAAAATTCAGTAAAAATATTAAATAATTATTTTTATAAAAATAAAAATATGTGGAAACGACACTATTTTTATATTAATATTTTAAAATTATATAAATTCCATTATTAAAATGCACATAGTGCATGTAAGAACATTATATTTCTGTAACAATTTTCTCTTTTATTTGCTCTGTTCTGATTATTAGAAATTTGATAATATTATACAGATAATGAAAAAAAAATTAAGTGAAACACTCAATTTTTTTTTGAATAAAAATCTAAGTACTTGGATGTTTAGTATGTGAATATAACTGTTGCGTTGAACTTTTTCTTTATAGTTCCTTATAGATCTATATACAATTATGCATCATACAGTGTTTAAGTTAAACTTATGTATAACTTGAATATATCCTATTTTATGATCACTTAACTGCTCAGTTTTATCTGATAAATTTTATTGAGTAGATTAAGATGGGTGAGGCAATTTTTTTATTTCTTACCTTTTATTATTTCTTGACTCTCTGCTCTTAGTAAGTTTATTATACAGAACAGAGTTTCCTGTCGTTACTTATTGTTTGGAAGTACATAACATGTATCTGTGATATTTTAATGCTTATTAATACATATTTGAATTTAAATTTTTGAACATCAGTATTGAATGGTCAATTTATTTCATTCAAAGTATACCAATAATTATCTTTTTAATTATTACCAGAATTATTTATATATAAAGTCAAATATTAAGTGTTTATTATTGTGTAGGAAATAAATGAAGGAATCAGAAATATGTACAATGAGAGATGATTTACAAGTGAACCATTATCTTGGACATGTCAAATGTGGCCACGCAATCATCCATCTTCTCGTAATCTTATTTAGTGTATCCACTTGGATTGGCATCAATGGAATATTTATTGAATTGCCGTTGCTTGTCAATATTGCTCCAGAAAGTTGGAATTTACCTGCGTACATAGTAATAGTGACGCAATCTGCGAATGTAGGTCCTGCGATATATATTTTCTTACGTAAGAATAAATGCGAATTGAACGAATCGTTGTGTATATTATGTTTATTGTGCTTGCAAGTTCTCGCTATGGGACTGCTTATATTCTTTTATGATAAAACAACTGTCATTGGTGGTGAGAAACATAGCCTGATCTTGCTTGTCGCAGTATTCTTTAATGCTTTGGTCGGTTGTTTCAGCTCTGTACTGTTCATGCCTTATTTTCGTGACTTTGATGACATTTATATCGTGTCCTATTTCATTGGAGAAGGTCTGAGTGGTGTACTGCCAAGTATAGTGGCACTGATACAAGGTGTAGGAGAACGATTAGAATGCAATACAACAGAAATAATTTCTCTTAATGGGTCCCATGTAAAGTTTCCAGGACAATATTACTTCCTGTTTTTGACTCTTGTGCTTGTTTTGTCGCTTGCCGCGTTTATCGTTTTACAATATTCTCCGTCTGTACAAAGTAGAAAGAATCACTTGCGTGATCCTAACTTTTTCACACAAACTAAAGTACAATTAGTAGATTATAAGCGGCACAACGAACTTGATGTTAGCCCTAATGTCTGGTACATTGGTCATACGTTATCAAAAAAAGAAAACGAAGAAGCAAATTGTTCTTTGTCAAAGGAAGCAAATAATTTATACAGATTCAGAAAAATTTATTTATACATCCTGATTGGAATCTGTTGTTTCTTTAGTAATGGATTCCTCCCAAGTATCCAATCTTATTCGTGTCTACCATATGGTCAGCTTGCTTACCAGTTATCCATCACTTGTGCTCAATTCGTCAACCCACTTGCCTGTTTCTTGACATTCTGGCTCAAGGTATCGAACATAAAAATTATCAATTGTCTCTCTCTGATATGTTTAATCGCTGGATGCTATGTTATATGCATAGCTTTATTATCTCCTGCTCCACCATTGCAAAGCTCAACAATCGGTGTAGGATTAATCGTTTTATTTTGGATCATTTTATCAGGAATCGTATCGTATTTAAAACTCATAATCGTGTCTCTTCTGAAACATATATCTTCTTCGAAGGCACTTTTCGATATAGGCATAGTTATGCAAGTGGGTTCGGCGAGCGGTGCAATTATCTCGTTCGTTTTAATCAACTTTACCGATTTTTTCAAAGTGTATGATTCCTGTTCTGTCTGAAAAAGAATTATCGAAAAGCTCTGTATAATGTGCGAATCAAAATGCAATAATAAAAATAAGACAATAGTGCTTTAGAAAAAAATTAAGTATCTTTATATCGATATCAATAGATAATGATAATGTTGTATTTTTATTTATAAACAGTTTAAAAAATGTATCTGTGAATGAAAAATGATGTAAAAGATATATTTTATATAAATAATGTCAATATACGGGATATAATATGTGTATATTTTCCATGTTAATTTTTTTCCAATAAAGTATTTAAAATGATTGATTTAATTAAAATGAGGAGCCAAATTTCTCTCTGTAAAAGACTCGTATATACATGTAGTATGTATACGTGTGCATTTAAAGTACTTTTAAGTAAGCGTGCATACATGTATATATTTATAAATTATTAATAGATAATGTTTAATGAAAACTATATTTTAATAGCGAAAGTATATTCAATTTTTGTAGAATTATATTTACATAAACAAATTTATATTGTTACTTAAATAATTATATCACATATAGTATATTTTAATATAATTATAATAGAATGTGCAAATATTGCTGAAAAAAATTATATTAGATGTAGATATTTATTAATATGAATTTTAATAAAAAAAATTCCTAGTATATCTTTATTGTATAAAATTTATGCATATATATGTATGTATATATAATATAAATTGTTATTAACGGAATAAAACTTGTTTTGCGAATTTTTTCTGAAGCTTTTGCATATTATCTCGGAAAATCCATTAGACTAACATTCCATAATTAATTTTTTTTTCCTCGAGAAAAATTAAATTTTTCGCGCGCGAAATCGTAATTCATATATGCATTTTTTTCGCGACACCCCGTATACACAGATGGCGTAGCTCTGCATTCATGTGCGATGCACAATAATATATTTACAGCTGTGACAGCTGTAAATGCGTACAAGGAGTTCACATCGATGATCGCTTGACCGATTGATACGGTGATAAACGTCAGTGTTTAAGTACCACGACTAATCCTGTTGATCCTCACGTTTTTTTTCGAACAGATCGAATGAGAATATTCAGATTCGCACGGTGCACGGAGGAAAAATGGATGACGAGAATGCAAGTTGCTCGCACGACAGCGAGGAAGACAATGCACAAGTGTCATTGTTGGACCTCCCGGTCGAGGTTTGTACGAAAAGATGCCAATCTCATTTCTCATACGTCTTATATTTCTTACACATATGCGCGCGAAATTCATTTTTTATTTTATTGCTGCTGTCACTTGCTGTCACTTCGTTCTATTAGTCGCTTGTCGATGCAGTAAAACGTTCACTTCTTATTCTCCCTTTCTCTTTCTTGAATATTAATTTTATTTGTGTATTTAATATATATTATTTATTTTATTTGTGAATATTTCTTGAATATTTATTTTATTTGTGTATTTAATTTATAGCAGACTAATTTATCCATGTATCATTTAATTTATCTGTATTGCGTTTCAGATATTCCTGCATATATGCTCCTTCTTAAAGGCATCGACGTTAGTGCACAGTTTGAGCCTAGTATGCAAGCAGTTCTATCTGATTTTAAAGGATGACTCGTTATGGAAAGCGCGAATTAATCATACATGGCCGGATGCTAGCTATCCGCTTTTGCGTCCTGGTTAGTTAAAATTGATAGTACTTTATTACTTTGCATGACTATTCATTTTGTAAATAAATATCAAACACTTTCTATATCATTATTTTATATTAATTTTACATTAAGACGATATATAATTTCAGCAAAACCTGACAGACTATTTTGGAAATTGTCATGTGTTGCGATTGAGAAACAAAGAGCATTATGGAGAGAGAAGGAATGTCCTATGGAGAAAATAGCTACACATGCACAAGGCAGCACAGTAGATGCTCTACTACTGATGCATGTAAATAATATATTAGTTAAATATCTTTGGACATTTTTCTTTATAAAAAACTAATATATAATATGGTTCTAATATACAGGATGGCACTGGTTATATTGCTGGTGCAAGAGATCGCAGTCTGATTTATGGGAGATTTGGTAAAAATACTTATGGATCCCAATATACTATTTGTAACATAGACTCTGCACATAATGGATGGATTTGGGATCTGACAACAATCGACAACACTGTCTACAGTTGTAGTTGGGATCAGAGTGTCAAATCGTGGATGCTTACCAATATCGGTCTTGTACAACATCATACTTACAGTATATATACGTATGTATAATAACATACTTATATATACAATAATGAAATATTAATTTCTAAGAAATAATTGTATTTTGATTCAAGTTATTCAAATATTATAATTTGTTTATCGATAGAAGGCTCAAATAGTGTAATTCTAAAGTCATTAAAAGTTCTTGCCTATTATTATTTATAATATAAATAATTTTCTAAAAAAATTTGCAGGGGTGTATCGGGTGCATTGCTGTGTGTGTCATCGTGTCCAGAACAAGCTCTTTTCGCGACTGGTTCATATAAAAGGACCGTATTTGTCTTTGATTCGAGATCGGGAGAAAAACCGATTAGGCAATATCGACCGCACCGAGGAGCTGTTATTAAACTGGCAATGAATTCCGAATACATTTTATCTGCCAGCGAGGACAAAACGGTGTCTGTTTGGGATCAAAGAGCCGCACGAATCATGAAATCTATCACAGTAATATTACTTATTTCAACAGCATAAAGAAATGAAAATATATACGATACCGCAGGTATTTTAGATTCCAGGTAAAGCATTTCCCATGTGCATAAATATGCAACAAGATTGTGTTTGCGTCGGGGACAGCGTCGCCAAGTTACACGTATTAAATCCAAAAAACAACTTTGAACTAGTAAAATCTTACTCTACTGGACATACAAAAAGGATAACGGGAGTGCATCTGACACGCGGAAATCTGATAACGAGTTCCACAGATGGCACTGTCAGAATTTCGAGTCCTACAGATCCGCCGAAACCTATGGCTACTTTACACTCACCTTTCGGAGGAATTGCAAGAGTAAGTATCACACGCTATACAAAAAATATTATATCAAGAGAAAAAGATTATAATCTTTTGCGTGAAATGTAAAATAAAGTTTGGAAACAAATTTTCATTTCCAATTGCATTTTGCAATCAGATTTTATCATTATATCTGAATGAAAACGAATTTTTTTCTCGAATCTTTTAAAATATGTGTCTATAAATTTATAACATCTAAGCTGATGTTAGAATAAAAATATATTTGTTATGTATTTCATTTTACAGATGGATTACCAAAACGGCATTCTCGCAATATCCGGCAGCGAAATCGTAGTATATCGGCCGATGTGTTCAGTAAAATTAATGGATAATTAATACATTTCTATACGCATTCTATAATTTTGTTATATAAGTATATTGCTTTTTGATATATATAATATATTCATAATTTTCAATAAGACTATCATATAAAACGCGCGATTCCAGACTATAATATAATATAATATATATCGCGTTTGTCTATAATATAATATATATCCAAAATTAAAAATGCAATCGATTTGATGAAAATGCATTTATATACATATATATAAAATTCTATGTACAGAGGTTTAAATATATCTTGTTTTCATTATTTTTCTGCTGTATTATATTAATTATTTGTATTTTTTGTTTGCAAATTTTATGAAAAAATCATTTTGATGTAATTTGTTTTTTCGAATATGAGACACCCACACAAACAACTATATTTATAAGATTTAAAAATACAACTCATATTCGAATAATAGATATTCTATCCTTATCCATCGAAAAACTTGCATTTTTCTCAATTATCGTGTCTTCGTGGGACGAACATTGTATGTACGACTTTTTAAATTTAAACTTTCAAAACGTCACGTGACGTATCACATGTGTCATATGCTGCAATTTCAAGCGATTCGCGCAGCATTTTTTCGTAACTCGCAGCGAGTCGTATCCGCGTCGGTCATCGTGCGTGTTTTTTTTTTACGTAAACGAGTTTCACGAGCCAAGTTTACGCGCGCGTGTGCATGAAAAATTTCGCGATCGGATTATCTCATTCGTTCGGCTCGCTTCGTCGCGCGCTCATTTCTAAAAGTGCGAAACAAGTTCGCGGTTCGCGGCCGCGAGCGAAGAGGTTAGTGTTTGCCGACACGATGGCGCCAAATTCGATAATTTAAGTCGTCGGCGATATCAACAAAAATTGAATCTTCAAAGACACGAGGATAAAAAAAAAACAACAGCGGTTTTCTTGTGGTAGAACGGAACTCTTAATTGAACTCGTGCCAAGGTAAGGCTTTTAAAATGTCAAATATTAAGAGAAATATAAAGGCGGGTGCATAAATATAAATATATTTATAAAATATAGCTTTTATATAACGAACAAATACAAGCAAAAATCTGAGAAGAAATAAATTATATATATATCGAATTTTTTTCTGGAATCTTTTATAATAATATCTATAATATATATATTATAGACATTATTATAAAAGATTCCAGAAAAAAATTCGATATCATTCAGATATAATGATAAAATCCGAAAATGTAATTGCAAAATGTAATTATAAATAAAAATTTGTTTTTAAACTTTATTTCATATTTCAAAAGCTTATATATAATATATATATAATATCAAGAGGAAGAGATTATGAGCTTTTGCGTTAAATATGAAATAAAGTTTGAAAACAAATTTTTATAATTACATTTTTATAAGTACATTTTGCAATCGGATTTTATCATTATATCTGAATGAAACCGAATTTTTTTCTGGAATCTTTTATAATAATATGGCTATAAATTTATAATATCTAAGGCTGAGAGAGAGAGATCTCTTATAAAATTAGAATGAAAGTATATTTGTCATGTCCTTCATTTTATAGATGGATTTTTAATTTATTATTTAATTTTTTCCATTATATATATATGTATATGTAACGAAAAAATACATATAATAGCAAAAATAATAAAAATTTGAGATATTTTTATTTTATTATTTTTTAATTAATTTTCTCACATATAATAAATCTGACGAGAAAAAATTAAAATACCTAAGCATATATATATGTATATATAACGAAAAAATACATATAATAGCAAAAATAATAAAAATTTGAGATATTTTTATTTTATTATTTTTTAATTAAGTTTCTCACATATAATAAATCTGACGAGAAAAAAATTAAAATACCTAAGCATATAAATTTATATATGCAAAAAATTAAAATTTAAAATGCCGCTAAGTATAAAGGGAAGAGGAAGGGGAAATATGGCGTTTGTAGTAAAATGCAGAAATCTGTAATGATTTTTGATTCACCCGTTTATTCACGCAAAACAAGAATAGACTTAGATATCCGTGTCGTTAATTGTACCGATGTGTACATGTTTGTCCATATACATACAATATCGCGCGTTATACGCATCCTTGAAATGCACGTGTATGTACATTACACACATACATTTTTACATATTATATGTATATATAATATAATTTTACATTAATTGTGGATAGGATACGATTCCTCAGCCCTTTCTCATCTTCATTCTCGTATATGCTCGAATTTAACAGTACATCGCGCGTAGATCTGATTGTGAGTATACGTGTTTATGAGTATTTTTTATATTCGCACGTGTATAGATAGTCAATATCTTTTGTCTCTTACGCAAGTGAATAAAAAAAAGGGAAAGAAAAATTAAAAAGCTGAAAGTCGTGTTTCGTAAAAGTGTATCGTCCGCTCACGCGTCCTCTCGGAAGGAAAGAAAAAAAAAATAGATAAAAGAACAAAACTAGAAGGAAACGTATCCGCGAATCGCAGCTTGTGCCTCACATCAACAGGTGCAAATCGGCGGATTAACGCTTTATTCGCGAACTTTCAACGTTCGTTTCGTGATCCTTCTTCTCGGAAACTTTTTACTTTATGGGAAGAGATTTTGGAGATACGCGATATATATTTCTTCTAATACAAGTGTCTCTGTGTCGCGCTGCAACAAGAGATACATGTGAAAAAAATGTAAATATTTCTATACGAAAATATCATACGAGGTTGCTGTATTCTTTCAATTTTATAAATCTGTTAATTATGACGAAGATTTGCACATGTCGATGCTGTACGCAATTGTCACTCAAACAATGTATTTACGTTACGTAAATAAGAATGCTATTTCTCTCGGATGCACTTCAGGTCTGCTTCGGAGCAAGCACTTTGAATAATATAAGTCAAAATTGTGCGATGTATGTATATTGTATATATTTTTATTATATATATATATATATATATATATATATATATATATATATATATATAATATATATATATAAAATATATATATAATATATATATTTTTATTATTATAGTTAATAAATAATATTTTTCTTTTTTCTAGGCATGAATAACTCATAAATGCAAAGAATGAATGTAAAATAAGTAGAGTATTTATATAAATCTGAGCCTTTTGACTCAAGATCTGCGAGCTTCCGAAGCCGGACCTGAAGATCGCAAAGATGGAATGATTTCAATACTGATTTTGGAATGGTTCGTGATCCTCTCTCGGTCTCAGAGTGGCGACGATGTAAAGCACGGCGGGATTTTCGTTCAAAAAATCAAAACAGACGTGCACAGAAGAAATCAGGCCTCAGGATTGGTCTCTACAATGTCAATTAGTTTAAATCTTAATTTTCTCGTGTCTTCTCTCTTCCTCTCATCCGAAAATGGACTTAAAAGAATATTAAAATCTCTAGATCTTCCTCGATTTGAATTAAATTACAATAACTTATCTTTTCCAGTGTGTGCTCTTTTTATCTTTGAAATATTGTTTAAAAGTTTCCCTCGAAGTTTAGTAATTTTGCCAACGATCAGCCAATATTTCTTGAAATCTTGTCCACTTGACAGGAGGAGCGACTGATTCCTCACGTGTATAAATTCTTGCATTCTTCTGTACTCGTCTTGTCTTCGTGGCAGATAAGTAGTCTCTGATCGGATCGACTTTCCCCCGGGGTTGCTTTGCATATCGTACACAATCGGGCAATCATCCAATTGGACGTGGCTTTGAGGACGCGCCCGCTTCTCCGCCACCGCCCGTTGCTCTCTCTCTCTCTCTCTCTCTCTCTCTCTCTCTCTCTCTCTCTCTCTCTCTCTCTCTCTCTCTCTCTCTCTCTCGGTTAGATACGCGCGCTAATACTTTTGCTTCGTTTTATATAGGTCGCTTATATAACTTAAGAACGTGAAAAAATAAATAAATACTACGCGTTTTACGCGCGACCGGCTCCGTCCACGAAGCGGACGCTCAAGGCATCGCGAAGGAAGAGAGGCTACTATTGTAAAATCGTTCGCGATGTCGCTCGCGTGTTCGCGTGAATAAATTGCAGGAAGATCTCCCTCTCTCTCTTTTCTCTCGAACAAACGAACGAAACTTTTGAGAATATGCACGCGTGCAATAAGCGTGCATATATTCGACTCACGTAATTGAATATTGTTGACATTGCCGGTGTATGTCTCTTCCATTGCGCTGCCAGTGCGTTCACCCGAGCGGAGACGTCGCGATATACATTGCAATAATAACAACAATAATTCTACTATATGACATAATAATAATAATAATAATAATAATAATAATAATAATAATAATAATAAAAATAATAATAATAATAATATTAATAATGCGGTCGATTTGAGTGACCAGTGGGCCTTCGATCTGCTCTTAATACTTGAAACGAGAAAAATACTTAGAAAAGGAGGATAATTTTGTCTTTCGTTCCGATAAAATTCGCGTTTATTTCCTACTAATTTTTATTTTTCAAACGTCCAGCGACGTTGTCACTTTTTCTTGAAAATTGCACGAAGATTTCAAAATTTACCCAGCCAGCTGATATCCTCTTCGTCTATCGCGCGCACGTTCCCTACATAAACGACTAAAGGCTCAATCTAATTAAACAACGAACGGATGAAGGATGGCGGTAAAAATATAATCGTGACATAATATAATCGAATAGTAATAATAATAATAATAATAATAATAATATTAATAATATTATTAATAATAATGATAATAATAATGATATAGAATACTACCATTATTACTACGTAATGATGAATGACGACGATTAATAATTAATGATTAATCGAATTAAAACGAGTGCGTAGTGCGCGAGAGCGCAGATATTTTGTCGACTAGAATTCGTATGGATTTGCTCTGTGTGTACGTGTATGTGTATGTTTGTTTGTTGTATGACTCAATCCGTACCGTCTCGCTTCTCGTGTCTCGTTATTTAATATGTTATTGTTTAACTTCGTTCTTCATCGTGTTTAGCAACGACGCGACTCACCGCGAAAGGTCGCCGAAATCTCTCTCCCACGAATTCTCTCATTTATATTCTTGAATATTCGCCCATGTTGACAGAACGAATCGCACGTTGCAGATGCGATCGGAAAGCTTTTCTTATATCTTAAGAATGACGTAAGTATTTCCGCGTCACTCCTCCATCCAAGTCCTCCATCCAGCGTTCATCTTTGCTTTTTCGGAATCTTCCAATCGAAACTCAAAGACCGTTTTCCAACGCAATATCTAGACTTCCTCGAATGTTTTCCCGAGGATGTCGCAAAGTTAAATCTCGTAAGGTTCCAGGTTTCTCGCAGAAAACGAACGACGCTTCAGGTTGACGCATCCTCTCATCCTTCTCTTCCTTTGAGACAGGAATAGTGCGTTTCCCATCGATCTCTTTCTCGGTTTTATGCGTATGCTGCGTGGTGTTTCTCCTTCGTGGTGCGGCGCGTCGTTGCTTCGATTATGTCCCGTTTACTTCTTGCGACCTAGGTACCTGGCCATCTCCTGGAGCCTTTCCTTCTCATCTTCAAGCAGCAGCACTTGGATGCAGCTCGTGAAGTATTCTGTGCTGAAGCACTCTTGCCTGCAGCGGGGACAAAAATCGAGAAGAAAAAGATCGATTAGTCTACTGATGAATGCAGAGTAATTACCGATGTTCTCGGTGTCAGGTATGATGCATTCACGGACCTGTTCGGGTATTGTTTCGATAGAATTTCACGATATATTTGATTTTATTATTCGAACAAAAATAATTAAATATGATAAAAAGATTTGTTAATTTCAATTATCAAAACTTTTTAATTGAATTTATATTGACTTGGCTTCAGTATATATTTAGCATGCTTAACACATCTTTATTTATAAATCATGAAAAGCAGAATAAGAACTCTTTCGAATGTTACTTGCAAATAACACTTAAACAATTTGAGAACTTTACGTGTAATATACATGTATAACGTAATATAAATGTAATGCTTTCTAGTGAAAGAAATGAACAGGTCTGTGAGTTAGCAATTATTAGTATGTGGATAAATATCAGGAAATGTGTGTATGGGAAGGTATTGTTTCGCACTCTACACCAAGAATTTGTACGTCACAAGTAGAGTGCGAATCATTTTGCTTTGAAAAAGTCAAAAACACTCAAAAATCACAAAAACATTTAAAAATCGCAAAAACACGGATATCATCACCTAGAAAAAGTATTCTTACGTCGATCTGCCGTCTTTCAATCACCCTGAAAAAAACGACACTGCAAAAACATCAACGAGTTGCAAAAATTGTTGCATCAAAATCTAAACACTCGCTTGTAAATTCGTCAAAAAACAGTCCAAAATCGTCATCGCCGCAGAGACAAAAATATACGTGGATAATATGGAGTCAGAATGTACGAGATGATGCTGTATATCGCTAGCAGTGCTGCATTTTTGTCAAACCAAATGAAACATATAGATATGTATATGAAAAAAAAACGGGTATTACATCTATATATTTCATATTAATTTTTCAAAATTTATAAACTTTTATAAAGTTTGTATATAATTTCGATTGTGATTGGCAAATTCTCAATACATCATTTCAACATCTCATTTTTTTCCTATATTGCAGCATTGCTCATTAGTATAAGATTGCGCAGAATTACCTAATTTCATACTCATTATCTCGATGCGAAGATACTATAATACACAGTATTCGTCCAGGGGATGGCGTTAAAAAATGCAACGAAAATATAATTGAAAGAAATGACAAAAAGGAATAACGAAAAATTAAAACAAGAAACATATATGTACAGGTATAAATCCAAATCGCGGTATCTATTTCTTATGCAACGTTTCAATTTCTTTCTTGAATTAATACATTATAAATGTGTTTGCTCGGTATTCTCCTAATTAAAATAGCGAATAAATTAGTTTTAATTGCGTTTTTATCCGATTTTTATATTGCAGCTTATCATCAATCGTTTGCATGAAGCATCTGTACACATGGTTTTCGATCCATTTCTGCGATTGACAAAGCCAAACTCGACCACGTATTCACAATTTTTACATACTTGTCATTACATATCGTGTAATTAAAAAGAAAGAACGCGCCGATTTTTCCGAATTTTACTTTGTAAATATTAAACATACACTTAATTCGCGCGAAGATTACGCAAACAAATCGAAATTTTTGTTTCTTTTCTACGAGTAAGTGTATATCAGGACGAGAGCAGATGAGGAAGGATAATGTGGAAGAGCAAGCGGGCACGGTTAGTTCTTTATATTTGCGAAAAGCGGAGAAAAGAAAAGGGCGCTAAAAGGAAAAAATCATAAACCAAAAAGAAAAGGCTACCTAAACCCCCGGATCGGCTCCGTGGAGTTGCTTGATCCACCTTTGGATCTTTCCAACCTCGTCCGTCAGCAACAGGACGTCTAAGCATCCTTTGAAGTAGTCCGTGGTAAAACATTCCTTCCTGCGGAAAGTTAAAAGGAAAAAACATGTGAATTATATTATAATACAGTAACATGAGTTGATTTCATAAGCAGCGGCTCGTAGACCGGAAGTCCTGCAAAATACTCCGGAAATGTGACATCGCAAACTCTTAAATCCACTCCAATCATATCTTAATAGATTATGAAAGGATAGATGCATTGATCAAAAATCGCCTGATAATTAAAAAAAATTTATACAAATCTTAAAATATCTACAAGCATTGCAATTAATAATAAATTAATATTTTGTTTTCACATTAATGTTGAACGCGTTTTCTTATTGTACAAAGTCAATAGCAAAAAATCTCAATATTAATATTAATTTCTATCTCGGAAAAAAAAAAATCCAGAAAACAAAAACAATACTTATATTTGCCGGAAAAATTCGATAATCCAATAATATTTCAACCTACAATTCATGGATGCATCTATCCTTTCTCGTCATCGTCGATTTCTCTCGATAGGGCAAATTTTATCCCGAATGCAGCTGTAACATGCCGTAAATGCATTCTGGAGGTAGCCTGTCAATCCACCCCTTTTTTCACGTCGCTATCCCGCTCGCTGTCGTGCAATAGCTCTTACGCGACGGCCGTTAAGCGGCTCGGCACAAACGGCAGGTAGCAACGGATGTGCGTTGGCATTCGCTCGCACGAGCTATAAATAGAAGAGAAATCTCATTCCATTTCGATACGCGTGCCGACGTGGTGTGTGGTGTACGCGCACATATATACCTTGTGGCGGTACCGAGAGCGGAGCACGTGTACTCGTAAAGGTATATATCCGTACGTCCACCTTGGCTGTTGTTCGCCATCGATATTTTTCAAGGTAGAAATTAGTGTATTAATAATAAAATAATATTTTGTTTTCACATTGATATTAAACGCTTTTTCTTATCGTATAAAGTCAATAGCATTTAAAAATTTCAATATTAACATTAATTTCTATCTTAAAAAAAAATTCAGAAAACAAAAATGCATGCAGATATAATATTTATAATATATCTGCCGGAAAAATTACGCGGTCGAAGTTATTCGCGAAATATTTCGTTGCTCGAAACTCTCTCTCTCTCTCTCTCTCTTCTTCATAAATTTCAAATAATCCTTATATATTATATACAAGATGAGAAACGTCCTGAAAAATATATCTAATTTGTTTTTCTTTATTTCTCATTTGTTTATCCGCCCGGAATTTCGGAGATTAAACATAAAATTTATGTGGATATTCTTCACTGGAATGTGAGGGAAATTTTTCTAGAAAATGACGAAAAAAAATATATCTCAAATCGATTGTACGAATTAACGATAAAAAATGCAACAGAGAGATTAATCTTTGATTAATTAACTCTCTAAGAATAACCTGTAGATATTTATACTTTAATTATATAATTATATAATTAAAGTATAAATATCTACAGGTTATTCTTAGAGAGTTAATTAATTATATATTTTATAATTATATGCTTTAATTATATAATTAGATAATTTTGTAAAATATCCGAATGTTAGATATAGTAACTCTTAACCAATTCGCGATAATGTATTATTAAATGATTAGTCATAATCACTTTTTTTCATATAAAATTGTAATAGTTCTTTATAAGATTAAAGTTCTATTATTCTAATACTTTTTATACACCAACTTTTTAATGATTATTATATTTTTTCTGGATTCCGAAATGATACTATTATCTAGTAAAGATACTATTTATCTATCCGGATTTATTTAGTCGAATCAATTTTAAAGCGTGCTAATAAAAAATATTTGTCTAACTGAAAATCACATAGCTCGTGTAGCGTTATTTTAAATTTCTTTCCATTTCTTTCAAGATTATCGCGTTTCTGTGATTCGCATTATTACAAACATCGATAAATAGAGTTTATCTTCTATTGACTTGTAGCAACGATACAATAGCACGTGCGAATTCCGTCTGCCAACCATCACATTTCATGGAAACGTAATTAGACGTACTTGCAAAGCATATGCAGTTGTGGTTCCCGGAACAAGTTGTAGCAATCCTCGCAGATACGGTCCAGACGGGCGAAGATACTCTTGTCATACACGCCCTTGCACTGGATGTCGAAGAAGGACCTTTTACCCAGCGGATGGCCGTTGAGAGTCGCGGCGTCCGCGCCCAGACCAATGCAAGATGAGATCAGCAGAAACGTCAACGACCACGTGAGAACGGACAGCAGGAACGGGCAGGTCGTGGACGACGACCTCGACGACGATGACGGCGTCGACGTCGACGAAAGTGACGTCGAACACGAGGAATGATATACGGCCGACGGATACATCGCGAACTCGCCGTTGGACGATGACGATTGGGCGTCTTGCTGTCGATGCATCATCTGCAAAAAGAAAACCAAAGTCCTTAAGGATACCGTAGTTTTCCTTCTATTTTTTTTTCTCAATTGCATATGGACATGGGAGAAAAAATCACAGATTCTTCGAAGGAACTTTTTATTCTATTCGTAGATTTTTGAAAATGATTATATTTTACGCGACACGAAAATGAGACATAAATATGTTTTTTAGATCTGTTGTCCGGAATCGAAATTTTTAGCGATAAAAAATTGATAAGAATGCTAACTACGTTTAAATGAAACGTTATGCTTCTTATAAGCTTTGCGCTTATTAAATGTTTACATCAGAAAGAGAATTTTTACTTTAATTATAACTTGTGCTAACTGACACTTGTTGCCAGTAGTTGCATATTTATAAAGATCGCACTATTTATTCCCATTGGGTTTTTCCAGAGAAAGATAGGGATGTATGTGGGAGAAGGTCGGACGTGTCTTTACACCCATTTGATCAACGAGCGACAGAATCCAATGACACTTGTATCTGAATTATTAGAATATGATTGGATAACGAAAAAATGTGGATCTTATCTGCACGCGCTTAATATCTTATGAAATCTTATTTATGTTCATGTCATATTTCGCATTATTATTATGAAAGTCTACTAGAGTGGTTTGAAAAGTCCGTGCAAAGTCAGAGAGATGGCACCACTGGTGTGTATTGAAGTTATTTTCAGTTAGTAGCATCTCTTTGAAGAACACACACCAAATTTCAGCCAGATCAGTCTATTTCTCTGTGTTTGGCGTTCGTTTGAATCACGGTCTTCTAGGTCTGGGCACTCGCTACCTCCACTCCAAATTTTCTCTCGAAATCAGGCAATTGCTTCTACACTTAGCCACGAGCGCTGCAATCGAATGGGCTGGAGTGCGAGAGAGATAGCCATAGATAGCTGTTCTGCTCAATCACATGACAAATAAATTATTTGAAATTATGATTGAATGAGATTACTCCAATGCACTATTCGTATAAAAACTCAAACTCGTAATAAAAAGAGTCTAATACACCTGGAATTTAACTAATATCTAAGCCCAGTAGTGACTAGCGCCACGTGGCAGAAGTTCGAAACTGGCCGGATTTACGGGCACAGCTTTTTTGACCAAGTGCCCAGACCTGAGTAGAAGACCATGGTTTGAATCGAGGAAGTCCAGTGATTTCCAATAAATGGATGAAAGAGAATTTGGCCGTGAAATTGATGGAGTTAAGGTTCCAACTCGTTCCGCATCCCCCCTATTCTCCAGATTGGGCTCCCTCGGATTACTACTTGTTCCTCAATATAAAGAAATAGCTAGTGGGATGGAGATTTTATTCAAACGAGGTGATTGCGGAAACGAATGCCTATTTTGCAGAGTTGGATTAATCCTATTATTGGGATATCCTACTAGAGCAGCGTTGAACGAAGTGTACAAGCCTAAAAGGAGATTACGTTGAAAAATAAAAAAGGTTTATCCCGAAAAATTAAATAGTTTTCATTTTTGCACGGACTTTTCAAACCACTCTCGTATAGACACAAAATCATAGACATTGCAATTAATATCTTTGAAAATATAAGTTGTAGAGATAATCACAAAGAGAAGTGAACAGTAATATTTTTTTTTATAGATAATACCATTTTTGATAAATTGCAACGAGAATTTTTTTTTGATCAATTGCATTTAATACTCGTATTATTAAATAAGAAGATATTACACATATATCTGCAATCTTATTTAAACACATTTTTAATGTCTTAAACCCATTTTTCATGCGATATTTAAAAGATAAGAAATCAATATAAATTTATACGTGACTAATTAATCGTCAACAAGATTCACTTTTTACTTGAAAAACAGAATAGTTAATTAAAATTACGATAAGCAAATAAGAAGTTAAATTAAAAGACGATAACGCAGCAATGAAAGCATGAAAATAATTCCAGTTATCCCAAATGTAATTTATATATGCTTCGCACTGAAAAATTATTTGCTCATTGGTTTCAATATATCGACGAATTTACTTCCGTTGTGATTTTTAACCGGTTTTTTCTGGTGACAAAAGTGCGGGCAACGTCGAAACTATACTCCTGGACAAAATTAACGCATAATTTTTTTTCCCTTTTTCTTTAAAAGCTGATATTTAAATTTTAACGAAAAATTTTAAAGAAAAAGCGAAAAGAAATTATGCGTTAATTTTGTCCAGGAGTATAGGTATCTTAGTTAAATAAAATTGGTGCGTGAAAAGAGTGGCTTTTCGAATCTTTTCAAGAAATCTTCTCATTTCTCCATTTCTCTTTCATTTTGCAGTTCCATTTCCTTCAGTTAGGACGCTTAGTCGAAACGACTCAGAATGACGCCCTTAAAAATTCCTTTTTTGCCTGAGAATAACTGAAAATTCGATTTTGCGCACATGTGCGAAAACGCGAGATCGCTTGTTACACGAATGTAAAAGATGAACACGTAAACATTCGGATATATACCAATATACCTCCCGTCACCTTTTCGCCCTCCCCCTCGCGGCTCGCATACACCAGGTTGAGATGTAAAGCAACTCTTAACCAGTCCTGCAGCAGTCGCTGTGAATGGACCACACGCAGGTAGGCCCCACCTGTAAACGTCCTCAACCGACAACTTCATTAACCGGGGCCCCAGCGCACGATCCACCGCGAGAGGGGGGCTTTCCTTTCTCACTCTCTTTCTTCTCCTCCCCTCCCGATCCCTCCCCTCTCGCTCGTTCTCTCTCTTCGTCCGGGTATCATCATGCCATCCTCGCCTCATCTCTCGCCTTCCTTCCTCACCCCATCGCCACCTGCACACACGGAGAGAACGAGCGTTTCGCCCGGTTCTTCTTTTTTCGGAACATAATCACCGCTCCCGGGTGGGATCTTATTTTTAGCCGCCAGGACGATTCTCGGAACTCTCCGGCAACCGCTCTCCTCTATATATCGGCGCCTCCACTTGGTAATTGGCCGTAGGCCGATAATTTGCCCCCAAAGTCGCCCGGATCCCGAGATCGTTAAGACTCTCCTCTTTGTAGTTCTCTCGTTTTCTTCTTCTCTCTCTCTCTCTCTCTCTCTTTTCCTACATCCTCCATAAGGATTTCCAAAGGCCTCCGCGAGAGAGAATGGATACATTCCGAGATCTGTCCCGTTCTTTTTTCTCGGAACGGATATGTCCGGTGTGAATCAAGATCAGCGGCGTCGTATCAAAGCCGGACGATTCTCTCCGTCTCTTTTTCTTGGATTCTACTTAATTGATTTTGTGAAACACGAATCCGTCGGTGGCATCACAGCTATCGTACAATAGCAATGATTAACTAGGATTGTCAATTATAAATGAGGTGAAAGTAAATATTTGTTTTCGCAAATGTTATATCTTATATCACAGTATCTGCTTCAATTTACATATCTAGCATTTATATGATGTGAAATGTATATTATTAGTATATTAAAGTATTTATATGATGTGAAATGTCTTAAAGATGCATAAAATAGAAAATATAAATATCTCATTCATCTTAAATAAGCTGTAATTCAACATACAAGTCTTATTAAATAAAAAATATTATTGATTTTTAATCAGAATTTTACAACAAAGTATTAAATAAAGAATGTATTCAAAATTATTATTATAAATTATTATGATATTATTATATTAAATTATTATATTTATTATATTGAATTTATTATATGAATTATTATTATATTAAAAACTATTATATTAAATTATTATTATATTAAAAATTGGCAATTCAATGATATCTTTTCAAATAGCCCAACTGACGAACGCGATTCGTATCGTTAATATTTAAACAAGATTTTTCATTTAAAAATGTCTTTATATTGTATCCATATTTTTTTCCCTGTACTAAGAAAAAAATTGTAAACTTGACTAAATATTTTCAACTAATTATTATTTTTTTAATAGAAATATTCAACTATTTAAGTTAAATAGATGTAATATGTGTTAGATTTAACATGTATTCGATTTAAATACTTAAATATTTCAATTAAAAAAATAATAGATATTAGTTGAAAAAACCTAGTCACGTTTACAATTTTTTTCCTCAGTGTCAAAAAGAGGAAAAGATGGAATCGTGGATCTCCGCCGTACTTTCTTCCTCTTTCTCTCTCTCGTATAAAAATCTCTTTACTTACTCCCCCTTCATTTCAGTCCCCGTAAACGAACCGAGATTACGCGCGTGAGAAAATCCGGAGAACAGCAGGGTGCGTAAAGGCGTCATAAATTAGACCCAGTTGCACCGGTACATTTTAAAGGGGACTCGATTCTTTCGCTCTCTTGGCCCCGATTCGGCGGACACCCGGCCGGATTTAAGCCATGGGGCCTCTCTCTTTCTCTTACTTTAAATTTCGCGGTGATCGCATTGACAATCGGACCACACAGAGACATAAAATGCGGCGATATATGCGTCGCTCTCGCCTCTGACGCGATTTCGATAATTGAGTCGGCTTATATAGAGAAACGATACAACGCGTACTGGGAGGAGGAGTCCAGTTGGATCTCGATCCCACGAGGCGAGACACGAGTATTCCACTTACTTACGGGCAGATTACATTATATTTTTATTGCTTCGGTGGACAGCGCAGGAACCGCAAGCCGTTTCGCGAGTGTCCGCGTCCCGACGTGTAAGTAAAGGCGCTTTTTCAATCGGCGAAATATACGCGGCTTATAATCACCGCACGTATAACGCATTACACCATAATTTGCGGGATAGAATCGGTTTTTTTTAAATATCGACGCGTTTCTTCAGGATAAAATTTAAAAAAATTTTCATCGAAAGCTCATCTTTTGTAAAAATCAGATTTTATATAAAATTTAATACGAAATGATGTAGTTTATTACAGTTTATATAAGTTACATAATTATATATATTTGTACTTTTATAAAGAAAATTTAATTGCATTTGAATTAACTAATAATTCTTTTTTGAATTATTAATATTAAAGTAAAATATGCATGTGTCTTTAAATACGTTTTCATGAAACGATTAACTGGAATAACATGAAAAATGCATTTCACATAAAAGGCAGAACCGTTGCAGTATCGGGACGGCAGCATCTCGATTGTGTTTGGCGAAAAATCGTCGCTATATTTAGATCGAACGATCTGTGGGCGTAACAGACATCAGGTCAATACGAATCATACACGCATTTCGCTCACTACAGAGATTACGCGTGTAATTCAAGCGAGAAGGATTAATAGCCGTTCTAATATCGCAATAACGCAAAACGAAATAAAATATCGAGCTATCATATCATATCGTATTTCATCTTTTTATATTCAGTGTAGGGGAAATAAAAATTCTAGTTTTATTAACAAGTTTTTTACTCGGTATTTTTTTAATTTTTTCACATTTTATCTGATGTAATTAAATCATTTTTGCGAATATGATTGAAATAGTCATTCTAACAATAAGATGGTAATTAGCTAATATCTTTGCTAATATGTTTAAATTATTATAAGAAAAATGAGAAATCTGGAATCATTCTGAAAGAGAGAGAAGGAGACATTTATACATAAAATCATATTTATCTGATTAAATTTAATTAGGTCGAAGAGGGACGGACAAGATTGAATCCTCGATGTTAAAAATGGATCGGTTCTAGAAAAGCTCATTCTTCTTTGTAGATGCAATTTCAGATTCGATCACGGGAGAAAGATTCACACTTTATGCGTCCCGTGTAAAGGAAGGTGAAATACGCAGAGGGTGGCATTGTGAGAGAGAGAGAGAGGGGGGGGGGAGGGGAAGAGTACGTAAGCGTGTCGAGGTGTACGCGGGGAGACGCACGAGGGAAGAAAAAGTCAAAAGAGACCAGTTGCTCGATAGGTGAGGTCTTTCCTCGGCTCGGCCACGCACAGGTGTGCAATCTGCGAAGCTCCTTTGGCAAAAAGCCACACGCTTGCTTCGGCACCTCGCCCCGCGGCGGCTCGTTCGCACACGATGTACAGGGTGTCCCGCAGCGATCGCGCGGAAATTTTTTATCTTTAGCTGAAGAATTAGATATTAGTAAAATGTTCATTAGTGTCAGTGAGGATTTTTTAACCCTACAATGTATATTTCTTCAAGAGACCTTATTAAAATTCCAATTGTATAGCTCTCGTTTCGTTTATATTCTTGAAGCTTAGTACGTGATTTAATTATTTTAATTATATATCTCCGTAAATAAATATCTTGCTAAGACAGTATTGTTTATGTTTCGAATTCTAATTTTTCGAAAAATTTGTGGTCGTGAAACGATACGATGGATTTAACTCACACTATCTTTTTAGTATTATTAAAAAATATGTATACTTTGTATTTTTTCCGATAAGTTAATTTTAATATGAGGATAAATGTTGATCGTTGTTCTGCAGAAAAAAATAAGGAATATCGTAGGATTTCGCGAAATGGAGTCCACGGTTTTAATATCGGAATTTGTAGAATCACTTGATCCTCGCAAAGGAAATAAATGATTACGAGTCACATTCGCTTCGATCTTAAAAGAGAATCAATATTGTACTTATAACAGTCATGTTTGCATAAACGATTACATCCGGAAATTTACAATACAATATGGCACATGAATTCTTGCAATTTTCCAAGATATTAAAGGGAATTTTTATTTTTCAGATTCTAGTTTTGAAACAAATATTTTATATTTAGTTTTATAAAACAAAGATAATAATATATTTTAATATAATATATTTAATATATTCTAATATATTTTACGAGTAATATATTTTACTTGCAATATAATTATTATTAGTGAGAGTAGTGATTATCTATCTTATACTTACAATTGACATAATAGGCTATCTCTACGACAATTTTTCTTTCAAGAGTCGACAGATCAATCTATCTATAATTTCCCGGTTATCTCGCTTGGTAGAATAATTTTCGATTTCCTTATTACGCAACGATGTCCAATTAGCGCGGCGCGTAACAAGATGGTCGCGATAGACACGTTTAATTTTCTTTCTCGAACGAATTCCGAGACCTTTTCTTCAACAAGCTTTCATCTGGGATCCGGTGGGCCCCGAAAAGTTCCCGAGGGTGAATGGTTCCCGTGTATCGTCGGTCCCAAAAATCCGGAACAGTCGCGCCGAATCCTAATCTCGAACCCCAATCGCTCGGGCCGGGTCAACGACCTGCGCTCACGGGGCCTGGTTCGTCGTCGTTTCACATCGCGGTGACATTAAGAGGATCGGTGGTAGGCCTCAGGTAGGCATACGTGCGCGGCCGTCATTATCAAGAGAGAGAAGGGAAGACGTAAAAACGGGAAACACGGCGTACACCGAAGGTGCAGTGACTTTACAAAGTCACCGTTCGCCAGCGGGGCCTTCCGCAAAAAAGCACCGCGGCAAGGAGGATAAGAAGAAGCGGCGAAACGCGTGCAATTACCGAAACGCGCTCTCGGGGCCCCTCGGGGGAGAAGACGAAGAACGTCCGCGTGTCCTACGCGCTCGTCGAGGGCAGGGAGGGAAGGAGCGAGGATCCCTGGGTAGGGATCCGGGCCCCCCGGGCCCGGAGGGTCCAAGAGAAAGAGAGAAGGAAGGGGAAGAGAGGGGAGGGGAAGCTGCACGGCAGTATCGTTAGATATATCGGCTCTCCTCGCCAGGTGGTCCTTTTCCCGTGCCGGATGACTCAATCCCGTGAGGAGTTGCCGGACGAGCTCTCTCGCGAGGGGCCCCGCTATAAGGCCCCCCCCCCATCTCCTTGAGGCCCCTCCGTGTGTGTTCGCGCGACAGTTTGCGATACACATGGATGCACACATGCATCCACGTACACTTTACGAACACGTAGTCGGGCAATACACATCGTGTGTCCCACGTTGAACCGCGCGCTCGTACATCGTCCGACAGTAATGATTCGTGCACGGCAGAATTATCTCAGCCGGAGATACTTGTCGGAGATATCCCTCGGAAAGCCTGTCATTGAGATGCGAAGTTTACGCTTCGAAAGTCGAATCAATGGTGCGAGTCGGACTCGAAAGTTTTATCCAAAGTCGCATTCTTACGGAATAATAGATCTTATCGTTTTAATCGCACTTGTAAGTTTTTCGACGAAACTGATACAAGCTATCATCCTGAAAAATTATATTGTATTTAATGAAACTTCTGATGTCTTACTAATTAAACTATTTCAACTAAAAACTATTTAAACTATTTTAAACTATTTTATTAAACTATTAATTTGTTAGCTTCTCATTATGCGATGTCCAACTTGTTCGTACGACGCAAGGCACGAAAGATGCACTATGGCAATCATTGTACATTTCATTAGAAATATATTGCGGCACAGTACAGCAAATATAATTTTAGGAAATACATGCTTTAGAAAAATATATATTGAAATAATACCAGCAATATTATAAGAAAAAAAGTAATATGCATTAGAAATACTTTTTAACTCTGCGGCAGTACTGGCAATATTGCCAATGAAATAATAATAGAAATACCAATAATACAAAAGCAATACAATGTAATGTTAGCAATAAAATGTATTGTATTGCCAAAGATGGTAATCATTGTTCATTTTTTGAAAATGGTTGCCCTCGGCAAGACTTGTATCTCGCTGTCGGCATCGACGCATATCTTGTGAAGAGAGCATTCACACATTTTTCAGCCCAACGAATAATTGCTAGAAAACAATATTCGTGAACTAGAAAAATATGTGAGGTGTAAGTGGCTAGATCGGGAATCGAACCCGTGTCTTTCGCTTTCTAGGCAACCGCTCTAGAGCACTGAACTATCCAGACCTCACGCCTAATGCTGCTCTTTAACACAGTGATATGTGACTTCAAAGCGATGTTGATATCTCGCTCAATGGATGCAATGTCGATTGCCACGGAGGATCCCCGAAAGGTCGCTCGCTGACCAAATAAGTGCCGGTGGAGGATTATCGTCTACATCATGATATCTACTCATCTCCAGAGCCGCAAACACGCGTGCCGCGTGCGTTTGATGCACGCGCGTATCGGCTATGGCGGAATTGTGGTTTTTTACACACATGTGCGCGCTGACGGGAGAGAGAATGAAGCTCGGGATGGGGTGGGGAAGAGAAGGAACGAGAAAAACGAGAAAGAGAGATCAAGATGCCGAGGGAGCGAGCGAAGGGAGGGGGACGAGGGGAGGGCCCTCTAATTAGGCGGTCGGCCGCCACCGCCGCCGGTGTACCATGTACCATATAACATATGCCATGTGATACGTGTGCTACACACACGCTATATACCGTTCAGAAGGGAGAAGAGAGAGAATCCGAAGAGGAAAAAAAAGAAAAAGGGGGACGAGGCGGGCCGTAAATCAAGCGGCAACGAGGCACTCTCCTTCTCTCCGGGGCCCCACCGCGATCTCTTTGACGTTTGCGGACCTACCTGCCTACCATCCCGCGCGCGTGTGCGTGAATAATAACGCGTGTATGCAAAGAGCCCACCGTCGTGTTGCTCCCCACCGTGATTCGGACCCTCGATGCGAGCCCAAAGCGGCGTCGACGGTATCGCCACGAATGATTTTCTCGGCGAAAAACGTGTTATTAGAGAGGGAGATCCCTTTGATCCATCTTGCCAGGGGCACCGCGCGGTGCTCTTTTACACGGGATCAACTCGAAGCTGGTCGCGTTTGTTTTCTTGTCGGTAACGAGAGTGTCAATCGCGTAACGAGGTAAGAAACGACCGAGGGATTTGCCGGAAGGAAATTATTCATACGTATTTAAGAGGGAGAGAGAGAGAGAGAGAGAGAGAGAGAGAGAGAGAGAGAGAGAGAGAGAGAGGATGTGCTTTTAAATCTGGATCTTTTTGTAGCCTCATACTATGTGACTATTATATGTAAGCACCTCCTGCCTGAGAATTTCTCCGAACGAAATATCACGAAGATATCATTATCGACTACCATGATTAACTGTCAGAGCACCTGAGTCTAAGTAAGAAATACTAAGATCCGTGCTATCTATTTTTCAGTAACATACCAACCATTTTGTTCATCAATTTAATCTCGTATGGCAACTCGTATTACTTTTATTTTCCACTTTCACCGCGACATAAAAAGTGCAGTTTACTGGTAACCAATTATTTTCTTTTTTAATAAGCACGAATAAAAGGTATTTTCTCCTCAAGAACATATTCCTACGAGTTTGCAAGCATCTATTTACCACATAATTCCACACTTTAACATGACTTGAATCCTTAAGAATCATAAATTGCAGCAAAAGTACATCATAAATCGTAGAAAAGTGCCTCTGACGAAGAGAATTTAGGGGATCTAGCCCATGGCGAGAAGGTCCGAGGGGGACTGGAGGGTCTCGTCGAGGCCACTGCCAATCATTTTCGTGGAAACGAGTCTCGGGGAAGGAAAGACGAGCTGCTTTGTTGACCATCACCATCATGCAAGAGCCTGTGTTAGAGAATCAATGACGTCAATCGCGCCCGCGGTAATTATATAAGGACGGTTCTATCGGCCTTTGCCGACCTTTGTATGATGATTAAATGCTAAGCGATTCCGATCGACGCGGCGCGCTCTTTCTCTTTCTCGGGCCCATTAAATCGAACGCGAAATTTTTCACCCGGGAGACACTCGCGGCGCCTTCGCCTCCCGCGAGATCCTTAATAGAGGAACGATTTATCTTCCAACCGGTCCCTCGCGTTTGTAATTAGCGATGATGTTACCTTCTGATATCGGGCTCGAAGTTGCACCTCCTCGCGATCAACACAACGAATCTCGATATCGAGAAAGAAAAAGAGATTTTTCATGCATAAAGAGTGGAACAGAGAGATATATGTTCATCGATATTTAAAATACAGAACTGACAGTACAATGCTGGTCAGTTTTAATAATATAATTAATAAATCGGTATTAGTCATCCCTCCGTGTGTGAATGTTACTCGACTGTCACTAATTAAAATTTGAGCAGCGTGTCTAATGAAACAGGAGATTTACGTTCGTCCCTGCATGACTTTATTGTTAAAAGCGATTCAAGGCTGACAAGTAGAAACGGCACCGTAGTACTTATTAAGGCCATTGCACAAATATTAATATATGTATGGAAGTATGATCCGTCCGTCACACGTTCTCGAGATAATAACAAGATTTCTTTCCTTATAACAATAGCATAAAGCATAAATAATACACATTCAATGCAATTCTTTGGAAAATATATAACAAGGAATAATTTTGAAAATTTTTCTCTTTACATAATTTTCGTTATCTACTCTCTATAACCGATATATAACCGATATATAATCGATTAGTTTCTTTACGGTAGTCGTGTCTAGTAAATCAGACCGGTAATCGGCAACTGATCGTAAAGGCGATAAATAGCGCCGTGAAATACGTTCGCGCTTGCATACAATGGGTGTCCAGTAAACGTCCGTCATACGTCAAGTCAATAACCATATTTCTCGTTGTTGGGGCGGCCGGGACATAACCGGTCCCCATCGCATGCGGCAATATTATCAATTCAAATGGACGTTTTTATCTCTGTCGCCGATATCTCAATTAATTACTAACCGCGCGAATCTCACGGCTGTAGCTCATGCTCGGGACTTAAAGAGCAGTTTGTTCTTCTCTCCTCGTATTAAATCAAGCGTCTCGGCTCTTTTCGCACTTTTTCATTTTTTCTCAGAAAACTTCCCTCCTGGAGCTACTGGTTTATTCGATAGTTTAACGTGATTCACGAAAATAAATCCTCTTGATGATAAATCCTTTAAAATACCTTCATAAATACGTAACATACATAATTTATTAGATTTGAAACTAATTTTACTTTATTATATCCTAACCTAACCTAACACAATTTTTAAAAAGTTTGTTCCCTCTCTTTATCCATCTAATTCTTTTCAAAGAGACAACTTATCCGACTTTTAAAGAATACCATTACGCGTCTAAAGACGCCCCCTCTAAAAAATACCATTACGCGTTATATTTCATCGTCCGTCTGCGCACGAAAGAATAAATTTAATCTCCGCGCTCTCGATGCGCGCTTATCAGCCGGTATCGATCTCCGATTCTACTCTTCGTTTACATTTTTCTCATCTTCTGTATCCTCGCGAGATCAATCGGAGCGCGGACCTCCGTTCCCAGCGCGCAACGCAACGGAATTAATGAGCGCACCTGTATGTGACGTAGTGACATATGTGACGCACGTAGCAGCGGCTCTAGGTGGGCTCACACGCGCTCGTGCACTCGTGAAGGAATGCTCAACAGGTGTGCCGCCGACCCCTCACGCCCTTCCCTGCTCGCGTTATGTGCACGTGTGTATGTACATTGCCCGTCAATACTTCGTTCCGTCTCCCTAGCGAGAGTTGGTGATATCTATCCATTGCTAATGCATGGGATTCTTATTACATTAGCAAAGGATTCTTATACATTAGCAAAGGTATTGCCTTTCCTCGCTAGGGAAACGGAACGAATCATTGACGGGCAGTGTACCTATCGTGCGCTGCATGTGTAGGTCAATACACTACGCGCCCGACATCCTCTGGTTTTAGATCCTTTCGTTTTCCTTCGCGGAGGATTCCTTGGAGAATCCCGATCCAGCCACTTGCGCCTCACATATTTTTCTGCGAATATTGTTTTCTAGAAATTATTCGTTAGGCTGAAAAATGTGTGAATGCTCTCTCCACAGGATATGCGTCAATGCCGTTGCCACGGATGGATTCTGTCGCTCGTTGATCAAATGGGCGTAAAGACACGTCCGACCTCCTCCCACATACATCCCTATCTTTCTCTGGATCCCTATCTTTCGACTCTATTCAAAAAATTTGCTTTTTTTTCCCTTGCGATTCCCTTGAGATTTGTTCTATTTGCGCGACGCGGGGAGATTGATTTGTGCGAGCCGCGCACAAAACGAAGCGTTGTGCGTACACGCCGTCTCTCGTCGCGAACGAGTGCAACGAACCTCTCTCTCTCCATCAAGCCGCGGCCGGCTTCGTCGTCGAGAGTCGACGCGACAGAAGCGAAACGTCACCGAAACGCGCACGTTGTAGCTGATCGACAAGAATCGCGCGACTCGCTATTGAAAAGATGCTCAACAAAAAAATCATCTTGTCCCTTCCTTATTTTTGTCACGTGCAACGAATCTTCCAATGCAGTTGTTTCACGAAATATTCGCGTTTAGCTCTCATGAATCCGATTTGAATAACTGCGAAACAATGTTTGAAATGATTGTTGATACATAAATCACGCAACCCTAACAGCGCAATATATTGCAACATTGCAACAATATTGCGCAGGATAGGACATGGATAGATTGCTGCAACATTGCAGTAATATTGCTTGCAATATTATAATTTTGCCGTATATTACATTACGATTTTTCAATTATTTTGTTGTACTTTTAAAGAATGTTATGTTTTAAAGATTCCCTAACAGCACAATATTGAAATTTGTTTTTTGTGCCGTTAGGAAATCTTCAAAACGTAACATTCTCTAATAGTACAACAAAATAATTGGAAAATGTAATATATCTGTTACTCTCTTGTACCGTTAATAAAATTTTCATCGGCAAGGCCGTGGTTTACTTTTTTTGCGTCTCGCTACTCTACACTTGAGTAGCCTCCAAGGCGAGACTTTCTACCATCGAACTCTCGCGAGTTCTAGATCGAGCATGCACCATGCATACATCGGCAACAGAGAGCCTTCTGTCTTCCTGCGCGTCGTGAACGCGTCGAGAGAGGAGAGAAGGACCGAGTGAATCTCCGCGTGATTTATTTACACACGGTCTCCAGAGTTGCCCCTAGGCTGCGCATCAGCATCGCGCAGAAAGAAGCATTAACCCCGTTGCGTTGCGAGCTAATCATGTTCTTATCGGTAGCGGTATTTTGTACCACGCGTTTATTGATATATGATATTAACAACCGCGTCATGTGAGAAAGTATTAATTAATATAACAGTATTAGATATTGATGTGGTTTCCGAATTGCATGACGAATTTGATAAAATAATTGAATATGTATATTAACATCAAGCTTTCTAGTTTTATAAGCATCGAACTAATTGACTAATAAGTGTTTATCAAAATCAGCTTGGACTTTAGATTTTTTTATTTTCATAAAATAAGTCAACAAAGAAAAAAGAAATTAAATATAGTAATCAATGCGAATTTTATTGATATAATATTTATAAGCAGAGAAAAATATCTATTATTTATAAATTACAATTATCTTTAATATTGTAAGTCACATTATTTATTTTTGAAAACTTTTAATATCGAGAAAATGCCTTAATATTTAAATATTATAAATTTATTTCTTTTCATTATATTGTACAACTCGATATATATATATATATATATATATATATATAATAAAAAATTGACATCAATAAAAAAAATATTTAATTTTTACTTTCGAAAAAATATAAAATTCTTGATTTCTTTAAATTTATACAAGAAAAATAAATTTCTTAGAAAAATAAAATTTGTTAGTAAAATATACTTTACACGACAAGAGAATCTCTTTAAAGCTTTATAAAAAAAATTGGTAATTATGCACTTTATGGACGCCCTCACTGATTTCAATGATCTTGACATATGTTGTCAAGCTCACTCTCCTGAGTAAGTATCAAAAGGTTTTAAGTGTCGCTCGTCATTTATTAAAAAGTTATTAAGAAAAAAAGTTTTACGAATTATGTGTAATTTTTAGACATCATCTACGTTTCAAGAGTCAAGGTGAAATGTACATGCGTGGATACAGTGGGTTCCGCCCCCTCTACGGGGGGTTCCACTTTCGGAAAGTATAACCTAACCCAAACCTATTTCTGATTTAAAACTAAAATTTGATTTGGGGTGAACCTTACTTTGCGTGAAAAGTTGCAAACCCATGTGAACTTCGTTTTATCTTGCAAAGTACATGCGTGGCTACAGTGGGTTCCGCCCCCCCCCCCCCCTACGAGGGCTCCACTTCCGGAAGATATAACCTAACCCAAACCTATTTCTAATTTAAACCAAAGTTTAATTTTAAATCAGAAATAGGTTTGGGTTAGGTTATATCTTCCGAAAGTGGAGTCCCCCCATAGGGGGAGGCGGAACCCACTGTCTCCAAGCATGTACTTTGCAACACAAAACAAAGTTTACTCTACATTTAATGATGACCTTCGCTATATATTAAACATATATTCCATCAAATACCTTCTTAAACGTACATGCTGTGGCAAAATCATATTATATTTATTAAACTTTTTTCGTTAATAACTTTTTAATAAATAGTGAGCGATACTTAAAACCTTTAGATATCTACTCAGGAGAGTGAGCTTGACAACATATATCAAGATCATTGAAATCGATGAGGGCGTCCATAAAGTGCATAATTACAAAAAAATTTTATCTCAAAAATATCGTATAGAACATCAAATATCTTTTTCATCCGAACACACGAGATTTTTATTTCCTGATTTAAAAATTTAAAATACTAAATATAACGTCGTTTCGTCAAATAATCGATTTGGCTTTTGATTTTCGTCATCATTGTAGTATCATCATTGTAGGAAGGTTGCATTATCTTGCATATATAGGACAGAACTGACTCTATTGGCCACATTTTTCATTTTCAACTCTTTCTTATTCTATTCGCAACGCATGTATGCTACACGCTGAAATATTGCATCGCTGTCATTAGTAGAGGCTAATCGAGGAAAATGGAGGGATATTCTCTTATGTAGAAACTTGGACCGCGAAAGGTCGCTTCCTAGATGATGCATACAGCTGTAATTTACTACAAATGATTCTTATAACAGATGAAAGCGCGGATAGATGATGATCTCGAAGAAGCTACCTCAACATATTTCGCTATTACGTTAATGATATTTCATTCGTTACTCCAAAAGACATTGTTGAAGCTACACGAAGAGATATCACGAGATTATGATTAGTACGTGAAAAGACTTATTATTTCCAAGGAAATGAAAATGTCCCGACAAAGTTTCGAGATCTCGGACGAACTTTACCTCAACAAAACTTTCATCCAGCTCGATTTCTAGAGTTGATTGAAAAAGAATTCTACCGCAAGAAATATTTAATATTGAAGAAAGAATAAGAGAAGAAACTCTAATTGAGATGATTTCACAAGTTTCATTCATTGTCGAATAAAAAAATGAAAAAAATCGACATGTCATATATACTTTAACTTTCTATTTTCTATATTTACATTTTTTTTATATTTATTATGAAGCGCTCTATAGCGCTTTTAGTCCGAAGACGGTGTCTAGATGGCAGCAGAACGACTCGACCAGAGAACGACGGACCCCTCCGCGTGCCAGGGAACCGCATCCACGCTGGTACCACCACCACCACCATCATCATCACCTCCACCACTATCACCATCACCACCACTACCATTGCTACTACTACTACTACTACTTCGCGGCAGTCAAAGTAGTGGGGTATACCGGTGTCTCGGCAGACAGCTTGGCGTCCTACGGTTCGCATTACGAGAAACCGTAGCCTTTCTCCGTCTCTTTCGTCCCCTCGCGCTTCGCACCCCGCCGTTCGCGGTACCGGATCTCTTGCGCGCTCGCGCTCTCGACTCCGCGGACTCGACTCGGTTTCTCCCCGAAGGGAGCATTATCCCCAGCCCTTTCGCTCCGATTTCTCGCCGTGCGATTTAAATCTCGCGTATATTCCGTATAATCGTGTTGGCAACGTGCTCGGAGGCCGCCTGATTATAAGAATTTATCTTTCACTTAAAAACGCTCGCGTGCGATACACATATTTTAGATAATCAAAAAATAATAACGCGAGAATTTGCCATCGTTATTATTTCATAGAGGATTTTTCAATGATTAAAGTGTTATAATCAAATAAAATCTAGATATAATTAATTTTCTCGAGCAAGATTTGCTCGTTACTTTAAGGCGATCCCTCAATCTATCTATTTTATCGACAAAACACTGTAATTTTTGGGCATGTGCCATTTTTTATTGCCTACATAGAATTAAAAATCCTTCTCTACGGTTGAAGTATAGATGCAAACGGATACGGGGAAGCCGATTATATACTGAGAAAGAGAAAAAAGTATAAAATTATATATTTATTTATCGACTTCTTAGATCAACATGGCGTCTAAAGCTATCACCTCATAATGACATTAGCCTTGTATAAATGTTTTGTAGCTTTTATGCATAAAACAATAGCATACCCAATAGCGGACTGCACAATAAAAACTTGAGGAACTGTGAAAATTGAGTTTAGTAGTCTAATTAATAAATGGCATATGCCCAAAAATTTCGGTCCGTATGTACCTGAAATGTTGGTAAAGTAGAGTAGAAAAAGCAGTGCATCTTCTTTATAAATAAGTGATAGAGAGAGATACGGGGTGAGAATTAGATGAGGGCGCTGTAATCGTGTAAGAGTTCGCCGTTCAATGAGGGATCCTCTTAAGATCTTGTCTTTATGATTGAGAAAAGCAGCGAGACAACTTCCTTATACAGTTGATTATCCGTGCATTGATACGTAAGAATATTTCGAACGATTGCGAGATGCTAGAAAGATATTGAGTGCGTGTCATGCGTTCATGAGACGCTTGGCATCACTTGACATTTTAGAAGAGAGATCGATTTTTCTCTTTTTTCTGTATTTTTTGCAAGAACGAGAAAACAGCTGATTTCGAGGATCCGTCACTGAACTGTCAACCGACTCGGCTGTCAATTGTCAACTGTCTCTGAATCATCAAGAGCATCGCGCGCGATATTTACATAAATGGTATAAAAAAAATCTCTATATATAGATACTTTATTCCGAGTTTGTATTTCTTTTAAGACGCCAACTGTCGAGATCCGAGAATAAATCTATGGCGAGGGTAATCCGAGCGGAGGTAAAAGCGATCGATCCGAGCGATCGAGCTCGCTCGTGCGTAGAGGACGGACGTGAGAACACGCGTGCTCCCGTGTCTTCCACGATATGTAATCTACGCCCGGTCGTATGGCGGGATATATCGAGACTCCCCGAGAAAGCTTAAAGCGGATAAATCACGCACCGAGCTCTCTTCGAGATAAATAATTGATCGTAACCGCGAACGCGCGCGCGGTTCCGTTTCCCGTTTTCAAAATGTAGGTTCGCGAACGACGCTGATCGATGACCATTAATGGTCGTCGATCGGAATGTAAAAATAGTCTCCTTATACGATGCGACTACGCGCGATTCTGAGTTGAAGGATGTTCGTCCGGCGAGAAAATTGATGGCGAGATCGATTTCTCGCAAAGTGTCTTTAATCGCGATCAATAATCTGGAAGACAACTTATCGATACATTAATAATTTCTAAATTTATCTCGTTAATTTATATGGTTTTATATCATGTAAATTATTTATATATTTCTTTATCATATGAAAAATGTAGAAATAATTTGAATTATAATTATAATTAAATAATTTAAATTATATAATTAATATAATTAAATAATAATATAATTAAATAATCGCTATCCTCTCTTTGTATTCTTTAATATCAATATTTATTTGATTGTATTATAAATAAATGTGTTATAACATCGACACTCGACTCGTATTGCCATTATAACTGTTTTGTTTAATTTTATATTTCGAGTCTTATATTTATTAATTTTTATAATTAAATAATTTAAATTATTTCTATATTTTTCATATGAGATTAATTAATTCATGGGCTTTGGTTTTTGGATTACGTCGAATTTTTATTTCGACATCTTAGTAGTACGCCTGGAATTACGTTTGACGTGAATTCGCCGCTTATTAATCACCCCCAGGACGTTCCATACGATACGTGACTCCGATGATTACGCTTCGCCTAATCTATCGGAAGCGATAACTCGCATATCTCGATTACGTTTCACGGGCGTTTTCGCACGAGGGTCAATAACACCGCAACGAGAGTTAGTCCTCGATGCCTAAACATCTCCACGAGAGCGTTTCCCTTAGCGAGAACCTCGACTTGATGCAATTCTCGCGGCTCGATTCGTAAAGCAAACCGTAAAATGACACGCGGTAAACGCATTCCGTTCTCTTTAAATAGGCGGGAGATGCCGATGCTAAGTAAAGGACGCGGCGGTATTTGCGGATCTCCCTGAACAAGTGTCGGCGCTCGATGAAGCAGCGAGCGGCCTCCAGCTGCGAAAATTATGAAATTTCTCCTCCCTCTCTCTTTCCCTCCCCTCCCCCCTCTCTCTCTCTTTCTCCGACTGCGTTTCCACGTGGAGACTTGATCGATCGCAAGACTTTTGCACCTCGCTGTAAATATCCTCGTGAATATTTACAGTATCGTACCTCGTCCGAAGATTTTTCAAATGTTGACATTACGGCCTAGATATATCTGGAAGGTTGGGACATATTTTGTGTAAAAAAAAATGATTAAATTGTTAATAGATTTAGATGTAGAAAATTAATAATTTTAATTAAATTCGCAACAATTCTCGTAACAAAATTTTACCGCATAAATTCTACTTCGTTTTGCACGAATTAAGCGTCAATTGAAATATTGGCGAACAGTATGAATTTTTTTTCTCTCTTAAAGAATATGTCTCTCAAAAATATGAATTTCTTTTCTTTCTTAAAGAATAAGAGGCAAAGAAATTTTGTTTCTTTGTAATACTTTGGTAAACTGATCACACATTCGACCTCTTTTTAGGTCGATAAACCCATGTGTTTAGGAAAAGACCCAAGTATGATGTAACCAAGTTACATTATTGAGTTCTATAATCATATTTTCCGTAAGATCATCAATATTTTTGAAATTTTTAAATATGATAGAATATGTAACTCTAGTGTGTCTATTGTTTATATAAAGTTTATATAAAACTCTCTTCAGAAAAAACATGTGGCTTCGTTCAAAAGACTCGGAAAACTTCGATGAGAATACTGAGAAAATCACAGGATGAGTAAATTTGACAAAAAGCATGCCACAGGTATCCTATTTGCTCCCCCTCTCCTCTCTCTTTTTCTTCTCTTCTTCTCATGATTAATTAAAATTAATTTGATTAAGAGATCTAAAGATTTTTATAGATGCGATTTTAGGAAAGTATCATTTTTTTGTACACACAAGCGCTTTCTAATAAATTTTTTGCGTAGTTATTGTAAAATCTTTTAGGAACATTTCATCAGACGTTTGAATTATTTCTTACATTACATTATATATTTACAGATGGGGGAAGATCGAAATTAATAAAACTTGGTAGATTTAAAATAGATTCTTAGCCTCTTTAAACTATCCGTGTCGGATGAGCTACTTGGGAACGCGAATTCTCCACACCTGTTAAACCGTCACATCACCTCGCATTTAGGCCGCGTTTAACGAGCGCTAGCTACGCACGTGGTGCGTGTCGTCGAGTCATAAGCCGGCCTCACGTTTGGCCCTCGCCCGGCTGTGTAAGAGCAAAAGATTCTCTGAATGAACTCTAAAGATAGACCCGGCAACACACACACACACACACACACACACACACATGCCCTTCCCTTTCACCGTTTCGCTACGTCTTCTTCCTCGATCTCTTCGAACGCTCTTCGCTTCCTGCCTCTCTATGTCGGTGTAAGCTTCCGCTGAATGCAGCCAGATCTATCAGATGTGTTTCGATTCGAACGTAGATCCTCGCATTTCGCGGTTAAACAACGATCTATGTCATCTCATTTAATTTGTATTTGTGTAATTTAATGCTTGATCGATATTGTTTCCTGGTCAACTTCAGCTATCAAAGTATCTATCAAAGATATCAAATTTAGTTTTTTTTTTTTTAAGACGGTGATCAAGAAGTTTAGTAAAAAAATCGTTTATTCTAAAATATTTTGTAGATATTATTTTAATGAAAATTAATGCAATAGTAAAACAGTGAAAATCGACACTCAATGTTGCGATTCAATTTTCGAAAATTCTAAAATAACATAAGCTAATTATATACTTTAAATGAGACGTACTTTTTACATGAAATAATGCAATTTTTTATAACATTGTTAAAAAATGAGAAAATATGTTCTTGCGTTACAATTTAATTATATCTCTAAGAATAGTATAATTTCAAAAAATAGGTAATGTAATAATAAAAAAGTAAAAATCAACATTGTACACGTTGCGACTCAATTTTCGAAAATTCTAAAAATAATATAAGCTAATTATCTGCTTTAAACGAGACATATATTTTACATGAAATAATGCAATTTTTTATAACATTATTAAAAAATGAGAAAATATGTTTTTGCAATTTAATTATCTCTAAGAATAGTATAATTTCAAAAAAATAATTAATGTAATAGTAACAAAGTGAAAATCAACATTGTACACGTTGCGACTCAATTTTCGAAAATTCTAAAAATAATATTAGCTAATTATATACTTTAAATGAGACATATATTTCATATGAAATAATGCAATTTTTTATAACTGTTAAAAAATGAGAAATATGTTCTTGCGTTACAATTTAATTATCTCCAAGAATAGTATAATTTTAAAAAGTAGACTTTGGAATAACACCTTTCTCTCTTCAGTCCCATGCTTTTTGCCAATCATTAATTTAATCCAACGAAATGATAATTAAGTTTACTCTCAACTTATCTTGAATTAGCTTATGAACTAGGTATCGTTCTATATATATTCCGCTTCCAAAATAAACTATCCTCGTTTCGTGTTGCTCGTGTATGTAAATCATGCATCGTAGGAATCGGTGGCCCCACGAACAGATCGAGAGCATGAACGAGGCTCTTATCCGAGGATCGTGACGCAACCGGGCCCGAGAGATCCCTCTCTCTTGCCCGATTCTAAAATTTCCCACAGCGTTTGCGTGTCACGATTCTCCTGTCTTGTATTTTTTTTTTTTTTTTTTTTACGGTGACAGTGAGAGAGATACTCTCGAGGAAATCGTGGGTGGGCGGCTCGGTCATTTTGTCGGTCTCGATTTTAATCGCGGGATCCACGACGATCGATCCAGAATCACGGATGCAGAAAAAGCACGTCTCGTCCCGACGGCTGCGTGGGTTGTTATAGAAGGACAAGGAGAACGAGTGACTGAAAACGAGCGAGGAGGCCACCGTCGAGCGTCTTGCTGTCTTAGGTCCATGATCGGTCACCTAGCATACTGTATGTGAGTGCATGTATGTGTGTTGCTTTCGTCTTTTTCTTTCTTTTTATTGAAGGAAAAAAGTGTATGCGTATGTGTTTGCGTCCTAATATAAATATTGACTGCCTAGAAGAAGTGCTAATAGAATTAATTGACTAGCCTTCATATTTATAGAAACTTATTAGGAACTGCATTTATTCTTTAGTTGCGAACACTATTGGGTCTTGAATTTTTTAACAATGAAATAGAAGATTTGAAAAAGATAATTAGGTCTTTCGTTTTTTAATTTATTTGAAAAATTTATTTTCGTAAATTTAATTTATGGAAAAAATTAGGAGAAAAAAATGATGCAATATAGATTTACGATTATGCTTTAGGTCGTAAGATTACATCACGTACTAAAGAAACAAAGGACTAAATGTCGAGATACCATTCGCCACCCTTGAATAGGCTCCGGCGTCACCCAAGTGCGCAAAGGTCAAGTGCATGAGGGGTTAACCGTGCTCTTTAACACTTCAAATTGCGAAAGCGTAAGTTGTGAGGCAAGAGACGAGAGTTTTCCTCTATCTAAACATCGCGATATTTTTAATACTTTTGAAAATGTATAGAAAATATATTTCCTCGATAGAATTCAAATTTGAAAAAATTGCGTCAAAACGAAAGATTTTATTTTATTATTCAATTAAATAACATTTTTAATTCGTAAAACTTAATTATATCAGAATAAATGTCAAATTTTTATGTGCATCATGAGATTAATTAAAAATAAATTTTTGATTATAGATTTGACAAAAATTAATTTCTTACTTTTAATATAGCTACTTATTAAGCCTTCGAGAAAAGATAAAAATCAAAAAATTAAAATAACGAAAAGCAGCAGATCGTCTATTTGTGACCACCTGTTTGCTTCTACTTCTCAGTTCAACTAGAGGAAAACACAAAGATGTCAAATCTCTCTTACCATCTTTCGCTTTCTTTCTTTCTCGCACTTGTCTTAATTTTTATTACATTAATTTGCGATTTTTTACTTTTGTAAACCTTATATTCTTATTCTTAGAGTACTTGTCTTATAGAAATACTTAATAAGTACTTCTTCCTCTCTCTTTCTTGTATCTTCCACGTGGATATCGGGATTATTTCAATATCAAAATTATATTAGGAATTAATGTGAATTCTCTCGATTCGATAATTCGTTAGAATTTCCTAATTTTGAGATATAGGCTTTAGAAACTCCAAAAACGAGAATTTTTCGACAGTCATTTTTGTTGTTTTAGAATGATATATGAAATATATGAAATTATAAAATTAACTCTCTCTCTCTCTCTCTCTGAAAGTCACAAGTCGCAATCCATATATAAGAGGAAAAGCGAACAATTGAACCTTATATGCGTTCTCGCATTACAATGGATATTCGTGTTGCAATCTGTATACGTATTGTGCTATTTTCGCGCTGTACGTCAAAAATATAACTTATAAACACATTATGTCAAGGGTATCATTGATAACAATCGGAATATATGGATAACGTAGCTAACATCGAGACGTTTCTCCAATTTCGTTCTGCAAGGATAATGTGTAACGGGACTTACTTTGTTATTCGCTTCGGTCTCCTGCGACTTATCTCGATCTTCTCGCACCTTTCGCTGGTGTACGTCCAAAGAAACTAAGGTCCCTTTCTCCGCCTTATCTCTTCTTACTTTTCCCCTCCTCTCGCACCCGGAATCCGACGAGTTAAAATTCCCGTCTTCGATCACTTTTGACACTCGCCGCCCCAATCTTACGATCGACACGCGACTCCGAACGACACTGGATCGATAAAAATGCAGGAACTACTTCCAGTATCTCGCGGGCGGGATCTCGGGTATCGCGTGGAAAAAAAAAAATTGGAGGTTCCCTTTGATGCGACCGGCTCCGCGCGTATCTCTTATCAACGTGTACGCGTCTTACGCGGGTCGTGACAGTCCCTCTCTTTTTAATCCTCGCCTCCTACACACGGTATCCGTACACGCAAAACGTATCGTACGACTCTCACGCGATACTCGGCGCTATATATACCATAGACACGCGTGTGGTAGCAATAGTAGTAGCGAGTAGTAGGATAGTGGCGGCGGCGGCGGCGGCGGGCAACAGAGATGCGTCGTCTCGCGTAGAGGCTCGAGCTAACATTAACTAGCGCGGACTGCAGCCGCTTATAATATGGCCCGGCCGCGAACCAATGGGATCCCGCGCTCCTTGCCAGACCCCCACCGACCCCCCCGGGCCCTCCGGCCCCCTCTCTGCCGTATCTTCGTCGTTCTCGGACCCCCCTCGCGCTGGCTCAATCGCCCTCCTCCCCCTCCCCCTCCCTCTTCTCCTCCTCCACCTTCCTTCTACCACCGACACCGCCGCCTTCGCTCCTCTCTCGTCTCTACGCGCACCCTTCCTCGCTGCATCCATCCTCCCCCCCCGGCCCCCCCGGCCCCTCCGTCCACCGTCGTGTGAGAGCCAAGACCCCCCGCGTGTTATTCCCGATTGTCGTTCCTCCTTCGCCCTCTCGTCTCTTTGCGCTTGCATGCACTCAAAGAGCGTCTCTCTTTCTCTCTCTCTTTCTCTCTTTCTTTTTCTTTCTTTCTTCGCTGTCCGGATTCTCGTACCACATGCGCTTTTTCTTTCTCCTCGTCCTTCCCTTTTCTTTCTCTCTCGCCTTTCTTCTTTCGCGTATGTACTTCCTCCTCGTCCTATCGCCTTGTCTTTGTCGGTCCTATTGGTTTTTCTTGCTTCTACGGGGGCACTAGCCTATGTTGACAGAGACAGAAAGAGAGAGAGAGGGAGAAGCGATGGAGAACAGATCGACAGGGACAGTAAAAGAGAGAGGGAACGAGGGGACCGACTCGCGGCGGCTCTCAACATGGGTCGGGGACCCGGAACGAGCGCGGACCTCTAGAGAACGCGGTTATGCGAGCGCGAGTAGCGAGCTGTTTAGCTGTATGGTAACGAGAGAGTAGACGCGAGTAAGAACAGGAGCGTTCCTCGGAGAGAGAAACGCGGTTACTTCCTTCCGGATCGTAAATTCGACGACGATTCCTCGATCTTCCGGAAGTCACTTCCGAGATGCACAGAAGAATTGAATGTAAATGTCCCCGACCCATGTTGAAGTAGATTAGATTACTAAGAAAATAAATATATGGCTCTAAAAATTTAAATAAATATAAGATTTATTTTTATATTATTTTTATATTATTTTTATATTATTTTTATATTATTTTATATTATTTTTATATTATTGTGTTTTATTATATTCTATTCCTTCAATTCGTTGCGCTGAAGATGATCCAAAAAAGGGGTCGAAACATCCGCGTCATTTAAATATTTTATGTAATCGAAGAAATGGTGCATGATTTGTAAACTTATTAATCATTACATAATTAAATACGTGCAAAAAAATCTGCGCTGGCTCTTAGTGCCTTATTCCTCTCTTATATTTATTTAGATTAGATTATGTCTTTACAAGTTTTGAGCTCCTCCTCTCTATTCGTTGGCAATATCGTAAAATAATTATAGTTTCCCTCACTTAACAACTTATTGCAAAAATTCAACCATTTGTTTTACCGATCTCGTTATATGAAGAGTTTCTTACGAGTCAATTCCGTGACTAATTTATCTCAATTATCGGTTACAAATTGTCAAATGAAGAATGATAAAATATGCATTAATGAATAAATCATCATTTAAATCGGAATGAATCAAAATCGGCTGTAGATCGTAAAGATGCAACTATAATTGTTATAAAAAAAATCGTACTACGATTAGATACTATTATAAGATACTATTATAAAATTCCATTATGCAATAATGTAATGCTCTAATAATCATATTACGTGAAGAATGACTCAAGCGGAAAAACAACTACCGTAGGTGGAAATTTTATTTAATATATTAGAAAAATTGGAAATTTATAATATATTAAAAAAATTATATATATTAATTAATATATTAAATATATTACATATATTAATTAATAAATATAATATATTAATTATATATTATATATAAAAAAAATTTATATTAAAAAAATACATGTCAAAAAATAAAAAATTATATATGGGTATAATTTTTTTACATATTAATTGTTTTCAATATGCATAAAACCAGTGTAATTTTGCAAGCTTTAAATAATATATTTTAACAATTTTTAAATTGTCAAATCCAAAAAATCCAGGCTATGATTATAAATATAATAAATTCGAACATCTCACGAGAGAAAGAGAGAGATAGATAATACGCTTTCTCTACACTAGTAGTATCTGACGTAACTTTAACAAGCGTTACATTTTAAAACAGCATAGACAAATGACTGAAAAAGAGGCAGCCTCTGCTGCGTTACATTTTGACGAAGAGCAAGCATAAAAATTTAGACCGCGTTATTTGGGAGTCCAATCGCTCCCAGCGTTTCGCGCAAACTTGTTCGATGGTTGCATCAACCAAGCCGAGACAACTGCCGTAGCCATAGCGGTTATTAAGAGTGTCGTACATAATGACACAGTGTCCCCTCTACTGTTTTTTCTTTCCTCTGTCCCCTTGGACTCGAGGCAAGGAAAATAATTCCAAAGGCGAGAGCAATTATTCTATCCGCCTGTCCGTTCATCTAATTGAGATACTGCATTTTCATTTATGATAATCGCTTTTGAGAACCGGCTTATATTGTCTCGTGAGGGATTAAGGATAGAATGAGTCATTAATCATCGATAAATAATGCAAGCCGATAATTCTGAGCGTGGAGGAACAGAATATCTGCGGAAAAATATCGGCGATTACACGTGTTGCGTGACGCAAGTTACGTAATAAGGTCGGTTATCGTTTCTGATTCTTAATTGGCGCGAAGAAAAGTATTATTATATATTAACGTAACGAACAATAAAGTTCATTAGCCTTGAACAAGATTACTCGGCGACGTGTTGGTAGGTCAACCTTGCTGAAAATTCAAATTAATACGCTCGATGTACTTAGATACCGGTGCAACAGCGGGTGCACCTTGATTTACGCATTGTTGCATGTATTCGCCGGTTATTCCTGGCCCGGTTTAGCCCGAGATAAGGCTGATAAAGATAAAACTTCATTGTGGCTTAAGGTCGATAACTCGCGACGACGAGAGTTGCGAAAAGAGTTACGATAAAAGTGTTGGCGGGCGTAGAACTGAAAGGGAAAATGACGTGCGAAAACGAGTTTTCGGATCGAGAGCCAATAACGAGCAAGTTTTACGTTACGAGCAGAATGGGAGATAAGACGATAAGGGGTCCGGAGGTTTATTATGAGAGACACTCAGGCTTGACCAATTCCCCATATGCGGAAATATCAGTTACGAATGTGCGCAGCACTTTTCTACATCTATCAATATCGTCACAGACTTTTCATAAATATAAATTTCAATTTCTTCGTTTAGAAAAAAGAATATCATGGAATGAAGTAACATTTTAATTTTTTTAATTTTCATCTACAGATTTAATAATTAAAATTTAATTAAAAAAATTGGAAACGTTTACTATTGCAAGTTAATTAAAATCGACTGAAATTTTAAGAATATAAATGATTACGTTGTAAATTTAAATTTTAAATTTTCTTATTAAAAGTCCCTAAAAACGCGAAAATCCCTAAAAATGCGAAAATTTTAAGAATATACTGATTATGTTGTAAACTTAAATTTTAAATTTTGTTATTAAAAATCCCTAAAAATGCGAAAATCCCAAAAAACACGAAAATTTTAAGAATATACTGATTATGTTGTAAACTTAAATTTTAAATTTTATTATTAAAAATCCCTAAAAACGCGAAATCGCGCTAAAATCCCTAGCAACGCTATTTATTCCTCTCTAATAATGATACATGAAAGAAATGTATTTTTGTGCCTCCGTTTGTTCGACGACTGTATTGATTGTGACAGTCTGAATAGTTGCGTGTACACAAATGCATAATACAAATCGTACGATTCAAACTGGACCGAGTACTTTCCCGATCGGCTTTTGCGTCGGTCGCTTTCGCGTTTGTCCTAAACGAGCGCGCCGCTTTGCGGAATTGATAGGTTCTTAAGGGCTTTTTTTCTTTTTCTCGATCGTTTAATTGCCCGCTGACTTTCAATTTCATCGAAACTTTTTACAGCGAACCGTTCTGTTGAAAAATACACGTCATATAATTATTTGATTTTATTTAAGATTTTTTTTAAAATAGAAGTTGCGTAGATGTTTTATAAAAATAAATTAGACAAATAAAAAAAAGCCTCTTCAGTGACGCATTTCTTTTGATTATAACGCGTCCCTTTGGAAAATACGGAGGATGACGATGCAACGGATGCGCCATTTAATCAGCATTTTAATCATGCGCGATCTTTGTTATTATCCGTTAAGATGCGATGAATGACGATCGCACGAAATCAGATAAGCGGCGCAAGTCAGTATATTTCTGGAAAACTGAAAATACTCGCGAGAGTAAGATTCACCAACATCGAGAGATGAACCAATGAGACGCATCAATTATGGCCAATTATGTGTGGGGATTCAATGCCGGTTCTTTCAAAGCCGCGTTTTTCACGGTCTTTATCTTTTATTTATTTCTTTTTTCCTTTTTACATTGTTGAATGATAAGAAGTTGTGTAACATCTCGTGTCGAGAAAAGCTGACGAATGATTCACTTAACTAAATTGCTGTGTAATTCCGGGGAATCTTAATTAAATGCAATTATGCTACACTCGGTAAGTGTAGCGGCCGATAATTCCATTTTATGTGAAAAACTGCGATGACATAGTAGAAAATAAATTTCCGAGAGAGCCATGATTTATATATAAATCTGACATGAGTCAAAACGACGACCGTCTTTACCTCGGGAAGTTTACTCGGAATCGCTTCTTATGTATAATTAATTAAGGTTTAGCACATTCTGGAGACAGAAATCTGTCTGAACAGATTTGTTGCTTAGAATGTCTGCGAGTAATTTTTCACATTATGAAATAAATTTGTGAGTGTCGAAGCAAAGTAGAAAATTAATTTGTTTGAATTATTCGAAAAATCGCAAAAATTAATTATGCCGTTTTAGGACAACATTATAGCTTACTTCATGGATGTTAATTAAAGATAATAGATTTATGTTTTGCCATTTGTGTGTGCGTGACACTAATCTTATGCGTGACATTTTGTAAATAAATATATTTTACCGTCAGACGTTGGGATAAATAAAGAGGATAATAAGGCCTTTTTTAAGTAAGTAAAATGCCATGCGAATGTTGTGAGATTAACATGTCTATGAGAAACATTGCGAAGCACAGCTGGAGGAAAAAGACTCGCAACATCAGTCCATACATTCAGAATGATAAATTGTACCGATGTGTCTTTGGTTATTTGCAGATTTTTTGCTGACAATCGTTTCTCTTATTATGAATGTATGCACGTAATTAGAGGGAAATGACTCTCGGCAAAAAATTGATAAATGAACGAGAAGAAATATACTGATACTCGCGAATACCGATTGTATCGACGGACATTCGCATCAGTTGCGAAATAAATATAATCGTGGGTTCGATTTAGAAATAATGATCGATTTGAAAGATGGTCGAGAAAAGTGCACCTCTTATTTTTTTGAAAATGATGCAATTTTTAAGAGCACGTATGTAGGAATCAGTGTATATAATTAGAACACCTTGTATTAATCCGCGAACGCGGAACCTACCCGATTGATGTATCAACATATTGATTGCCTCATCCTTGCGATGAAAAACAGCAGCGGATAACTGTATTTCAAGTTTCCTGCGATTTCTCGTTGCTTTAAGGTACCGCTATAATCATTGCGCTAATACTAATTAATTAAACTACAAAAACTTGAAAATATTTTTAAATTGCTACTTTCAACAAAGTAGCAATAGACTTTACATTTCGCAACTGCTGGCGGTTTAAATAATATTTTAATCAATTAATTATATAATAATCGTTATTCTCTATCTTAAATCCATTTGCACATCCTCGAAGCTTTAAAATTAAGTGATAAAATGTCTCTATATTATAATAATAAAATTAATTATGTGACGGTAAGATTTAACTGTACACATTAAAATTAAAAAAATTAATTAGAAATTGTAGACATATATATATATATATGCATACGTACACGTTAATTACGTGAATAATTAGCAAATAAATCTCGTTGCAAATTACTATCGTTATTCATCAATCGATCGATAATCAAGGCGGACAAGTTGGAGCTTATTTCATGCAAAGTGACATGCATATAAACTGCTCGATGATGTGAATAATTCGCGATCAATTCGATCGATTATTCGCCGATTTATTATTTCGATAATGGTATACGGCAAATTGATCATAAGCGCGATCCTTATCCCGACTTCCTCCTTCGCCAATCACGGCAATCAGGAAGGAATATCGCGGCCGCGTGCGGCTATCTTTGCTCGAGACCTTCTGTAGCGCGTTAACCTGAGCTCCGTAGGGTTTATTCTGGCGACAAGGTTGAGGAGATCAATGAGACGTAAAAATAAAATATCAACAATATGAGGTAAGGTATATCTTAAAGATACTCGCCGTATAATAATCGCGGATAAGCATCTTCCAAATAAATTTTTCACGGGAGTGAAAATTCTTTTAATCAAAATAATCAAATTTACCAAATAAATTGATTATTTACCAAATACATTTTTCACGGAAGTGACAATTCTTTTAATCAAAATAATCAAATTTATTTGGTAAATTATTTACCAAATAAATTTGATTATTTTGATTAAAAGAATTTTCACCCCTGTGAACCTGGAATTTATTCTGGCGACACAATATTAAAGAAACTGATTAAAATATAAAAACGTGATAAAAACGAAGAAATCAAGTATGTGTAGATCTCTTATAATGAATGTAAAATTTGTTCCAAAAGTAACAATTTCGAATATTTATAATTATTTTGGAAAAAAATAACAAGGAAAATATTCTTTATTTCCAAATTATTTCAAATATCGCCATATATGGTATATTTTACGAATATTATTAGCATTATTAATCCTTGACGAAAATTTCTTTTCCCTTTTTCCTCGAGGAAAATTATTTTTACGCACTGATACCTCGTCTTTCACAACGAGTCTTCGTACTTTTCGCGATCGCGACTGTTTATCGAGCTGAAATCGCTGCGTCCTCACCTTGTTTGAGATCATAGCCGCACATATATCGGCGGACGAGAACGGTGAGAGGCTCGGCAAGAAAGCGTCCCAACAGGATCGCACAAACGTATGCGTACACATTCGCCAGGAGAAAGATTCCTGTACAAGAGGCAAGATTGCACCAGGTCCCAATTCAGGTTGCCACGTGCTTCCTCGCGTGCACGCGTTTCTTTCACTTTTCCTCAATAATAACTCCCCTCCCCTCCCCTCCTTCCCCCCTCCGTCCGGTCCACCGTCGTTCTTGCTCTCGAAATACTCGATGTTGTGAACTTGGGGCCCGAGGGGGTTCGTTCGCATAATCGCGCACTTTTTCACTCCTCGTCGTTTCACGGCGATCTCGACCAATCGGCAGATCCCGCGCGTAAATCCCCGTCACTCTTCAATTGTTCACTCGCGAGGACGCTCCTCGAATTATCGTCCAACGTAGGGAGAAATTGCGCGATCGATCTCCCGCTTATAAAGCATCGACCCTCGTCGCTCTTCATATTGTTTTCCTATTTCGCTGCTACTTTTTTCGCATCGGAAGCTTTGCTCGTTCGCAGTTTCCAGAAATGCAGCAAGCCTGCGATCTCCCTTGGAGCTCTCTCACGAATGGGAAAGAGACTTTCTTGAATATATTTAGATCCGTCTCGTGGATCTATAGGAGCCTCGGTTCAATTCGTCGGATTCATTCGTGCTCGCATAGGGAAGAACCTTCGTATCGGGGTCCGGACTCTCTCTGATGGGTTAATAATGTCCGTATCCGTGCTAGTCGGCGGCCGGTCACGCCGATTTTCTCACGCTCACCATGAAGCGCGCGCGCGCGCGCGGATCACGTAATGCGGAAAGAATTGAATTCGCCTTTAAAAATGAGGAACGCAAACGATCGCGCGTAATATTTGTAATGCCCGGACGTTCGTCCCACGAGCCGTGTTTTGTTCCCGTGGAACTTTTAAGCGTACGTACGGATGTATTTACACTCGCCAATGTCGAAGATAAAATCGCAGAAAGAATTTCGAGGAATTTTCACTGCGAGAGTCCTTGCAATTTTCGCAATTTTCAACACACACACACTAGCTATTTCGGTCTTCCAACCATCTCTTCTTCCGTCTCTTCAAAATTTTGCAGATACGATCTCGAAAGATCAACGTATCATCGAGCGTGGAAATCTTTACGAAGAGAGACTCGAGTATCTCGAGAATTCGAAGATCCTTCTTCTCTTGGACGTGACGTGACGAAAATTCCCGAACACGTAACTCCCGACAGTTCCACGAACTCCGATCGCACTCGGATCAGACTCAGGTCCGTCAGAAAAAAACAGAGCAGCGTAAAACGTGTCTCGTGAACGATGATTTCCAAGAGTTCGTCTATCTAGGAAGGCCTCGATTTCTTTGATGTCATGTGTAAAAATTCCAAGACACGTGATTCGACGGCCGGCGAACGATGTGGAAGACATAATGCAGGTTTGATTTCGGCGGTCACATCGAATGCGAGCTGGTCCAACACAGGAGAGACTCAGCGCCCGCGACGAACACTACTGACGGCTTTATCCGTCGTCATGTAGGGTCCTGCATACGAGCTTAGATCGCGGACTCTCTCTTCTCCTCTCGCATCATGTGCTCCCGGTAGGTACAGGGCACTTAACACAGTTAAACGGACGACCCTCCCGCTGGTGGGTGCCAGGCGACGTGACAGGCGACGCGACAGACGACGTGACAGGCGCGCCCAGCTTCCGCGAATAGCTTCTGCGCCAGACGGCCGACCTGAATCTCCGTTCGTGCTATATTCCATGAAAAATCGCAGAAGCGTGCCGTACCGTCTCGACGGTGGAATTTTGGAGGGAGACTTGTTTGTTTGTTTGGTCGTGAAAAGAGAAAGAGAGAGAGAGAAAGAGGACAGAGACTCGAAAGGATATATTTCGGTGAATTGAACAACGTAAACACGGGAGGTGTTTCGTTCTTATACGCTTTCATAACGATGAATGACATTAAACATCGATGAATGACTGCTACATTTGTCCCTTTTATTGCCATATTTAACGTTAAGATAATAGTGTCATTAGTTTTGCTCTCATTATGTGTGTTAGAACTTAATTAGAAGAAAATCATTTATTGGAAATTTATTCGCGATTTTTTTAATCATAATTTTAAATCAGTAATTCTAAATATAATTCTCCAAAAATTCTCTGTAATTGAGTATTTCTCCAAATTTTCCCTTTCAGTCCCAATTATTTCAGCGTAATGTAAATAAGATTCCATCAAACTTGTAGCACAGACAAAATGTTAAGATACAATGTGTCATGTATAGAATCGAGTCATTATATATAAATGTCAATAAATGTCTGTATTTTAATGACTAATATTCTTGACGAGGGAAAATCCACCACGATACCCATGTAAAAATTCAACCTTGCTGTTTAGTTCCGCGATTCACGATTTACGCACATTTCGCATACTTTCTATTATCTTAAAAAATATTGTAAGATATATCGGGAGAAAAAAATCGTCGTATATGTTCGCGATTAGATAATCTGAATCGAGGTGGTCCAACTTTCCGGATGCTCGTAGTGGTGAGCGACCGCTAAACAACATGGACAGGAAACTATCATATGGCAGTGAATCATATGTACATTACAGACGATGATCTCGCAAGTCGGAAGACACGCACGCGAGAAAAAGAGAGAGAGAGAGATGAATAGGCAGCGAGATTCAAGCACGGGATACAAGCAATTCATTCATCAATGATTTATCCAAAAGGGAATACTCGCGCGTTCGATTCAGCGCGCTTCTAGGAAACAGGAAGATATATCAGCCAGATGCCATCCAGCGAGCTCTTCTGGATTAAGCGTTTCCGCGAGAGAACATACAGTTCGTCAAGTGATTATCCTGTGACACACGTGATGCATTCCTATAGTATTTATATAATATATATAAGTGATTGAAAAACAAGTATTTATATTAGTAAATTTAAAGTATTTAAAGTACTCAAAGTATTTAAAGTATTTATATTAGTATTTAAAGTATTTATATTAGTATTTATACAAGTATTTATATTAGTAAATTTAAAGTATTTAAAGTACTTAAAGTATTTAAAGTACTTAAAGTATTTAAAGTATTTAAAATACTTAAAGTATTTAAAGTATTTAGTACTTAAAGTATTTAAAGTATTTAGTATTTAAAGTATTCAGTATTTAAAGTATTTACATTAGAGTAAATAAAAATTTAGATAAAAAATTTAATAAGTTTTAATCATATCGCAATAAAATTAAAAAATCAGAAGTAGCGATAACAGCTGTGAATGCTGTGATGATGATTGTCAAGAATCATTCCCCGGAGCGATCTCTCTCTCGTCGTCATTATACCTTCGATATTACAAAATCTCGTGAATATACTTCCACCATCGTCATCGCCGGCGATCTCTTCCTTCAGGCTACGTTTTTACCTGCACCGAAGAGAAGGTGGACCGACACACTCGTTCTCGCGTCCAGAGTACACATGTATGTACAATACATATGGACATGAGAGATGCCGAGCCGAAGGTGGCGGCGGCGGTGGAGGAGAAGGAGAGCGAGAGAGAATTTCCTTTTGCAGCCTATGCGGCGGCGGGTAGGACGCTATAAATAACCCAACAGCCTCCCTGAGAACGGAAAGTAGCTCGCCTTCGAGTTCGTAACGAATTCCCGGGATTACTTTCTGGATCAGTGGCCGCTCTCGCGAGCGCGGTTCTCCGTCGTCGATTAATGAATCGGAGATTCAAGCCTAAACCGCGAACGTATTCCATGAATCGAATAGATAGTCGCGATAAGATCGAGCGAAATTCAAAAATTTATATCGCAAGAAAATTATAAGAAACAAGATACATGATACATGTACGTTACATGTTAATATTTTGCTTGTCACGTGTTATAGAGATAATGCCTGTATTTTCTTGGAAATTATGACATTTTTTTGACGGTTAAAACGATAACTGTCGTTTATAATACGCATTTGTATTCATCGTGTTGTCGTTAATCATATCTAAGAATCTTTTAAGAAAATGCAAGTGCGATTTACATATGATATTATTGTCCATTAAAATGTTAATTACACAGAGAGGATAGATTCAATTTTTTTTTAATTAAAGCGTCAAAAAATTAATCGAATAGAATATATATCTAAATTTTCCTTCATTTTATTTCATCATTATAGACGCATATCGCTCGACAGAAAAACGAATGAATCACTTATCCTTGAATCTCTGGTGTTATTAATAGAAATCGTCCAGAAGAATTTCGGGGGCACGAGCGGAAAAAGATACAGACACGCGCACCTGCGTGCTTCGGAACAATGTATCTTTTTACTAAGATCAGCAATACTCGGAAGAGAATTATCTGCCTAGTGTAATTCGAAGACAGTGAGAGAGTTTGAGCCGTGCGTACGTGAGCGAGAGCTCGTTCACGTGGCAGACAGAATCGGCGAAAGGGAGTCTCTCCGCGTTTGTCGCAATGTCGAAACGTTACGTCGATAACACGTGCCCCGATTTACTTTGGGAGCGAATTTACGTAGAAAGTCCGAATGTTGCTTATAATTGTACTTAACGCTAGCTCTCTCGCGATTATTATAAAAAAAATTTTCTTTCTTTTTTTTTTTAATCATTCGGATTCTCTGTTTATTCGCAAAACCAAACAGTTGCTCTACTGAAGTTATATACTATTTGAAAATAATATTGATTAATTAATTTATTAATAATTTGTAAATTATACATATTTTTTGTATATATTTATTTTATTTAAAAATTTCAGCTATAATAAGAGTCAGATGGTATTGTGTCAGTTTAAAAGGAAATTAAAATTTTTCTCTAAAACTGATTTTGCATATTTTGCAAATTTTTCTTAATATTGCATCAAGTATAAATAAATCTTAATTCGAAAAAAATTTAATTTTAATTAAAGCCTCTTGCCCACCTCCGAGGAATTTCTGCGAAATTTAAAATTTGTATTTCATATGAGAATTTTATTAATTTCTTATTTATTTTATATTAAAATCCTACCTGTACTTTTTTTCTTTAAAATAGATTGACTATCGCGATTTTTTTTTCAAAACTGATCATTCGATAATTATTGGATTATTATTGAACGATGGGGGATATTAAATAATTTTTAATGCACGCAATTATGTACAAGATTATTATTGTTGAATGACTAACGGTTCTCTTTCGATTGAGACACATGTTCACTCGACTTCGACGATATCATGCGTATGTTTGTGTGTCGCGATATATTACGTATAAAATTGATATATGCATTACATATCGATAACTCACTGAAGCGACCGCGAGTTATCGCATCAACATCGCGTAATCGAGGATGTTTTCAAACGATACAACACTTCCGAGATGATAAGCGCGGGTGTGCCGTCGTTTTTATCTCGTCTTAACACCATCAGCGACAATATTTATAGTCATCATTTATAAATGGTCACAGTTCAAGAATGTCAGTTTAATCATTGCTTTAGGCTTATTTTATTTTGATTAGATCTCTCTCTCTCTCTCAATTATATTTATTATATTTATTATATTTAGAATTTAATTCCAAAAATATGAATCGTAATAAAGTTTTTTTTTTATAATTAAACTAGAATAAAAATTAATTACATATACAAATAAGAAGATCGCGACGTAATCTTGGACGATTTTATTAGGAAGAAATTCTTAGGAAGAAATCTCTTCATTTTCCCCGAAGAATTTGTCATAAAAGTTTGACACAGTGAACCGAAAAACGCGTTAAAAACGTACAGTATGCAAACAATCAAGAAATCTCGGGCGTTTTCTTACCGCTCAAATTACGGACGAAACTCGATCTTTTATTTATCGAAGCCACTGTCAGCGGGTCAAGATCACGCCGGAATGACGTCGTAATGACGAGGGACATGCGTTTCGTGGCTAAAAACTCCGCGCGACGAAATCGAGACGAGGGTCCTAGCGTCGCGTGCGTGTCGAGTCGACAATTATTGGATGGAATATAATAAAAACATCCAAATCACATATGAATATTTCGTGCGCAAAATATACACTCAGGTTACAGATGCATTTAATGCGAATTAAACAATGAAATATTTTTTATCTTTAATAAAATACGACAAATATACAGGGTGTATCTGAAATGATGCACTAAACTTTAGGAGCGTATTCTAGAGGTCAAAATAAGACTTTTTTTTCTTATGAACATGGGTCCGCAAATGAACCCCCCTCCGAGCTAAAATTCGAAAATGTGTGAAATTGACCGAACACCCGCAACGCAAATTTATTTATCTCTTAAGAGAGGGTGATAGGTAACGTCAAAACCTTTTTTTTTCTGAAATACAGCAATTTTTAATTTTTTCCCCAAACTTTAGGGGCCTCTAGCTCGGAGGGGGGTTCATTTGCGGACCCATGTTAATAGGAAAAAATAGTCTTGACCTCTAGAATACGCTCCTAAAGTTTAGTGCATCATTTCAGATACACCCTGTATATCCGCCATATATACAGGGTGTCCCAGGTATCTTCCGTCCAAAAAAAAAGGCAGATTCTCTGGCCAATTTAAAAACGATTTTTCCTCAGCGAAAATGTCGAGGGAGATCATTATTTTTTGCATATTCCCAATTTTTGTCATCATGTATCTTCCTAACTAAGCCTTAAATTAAAATTCTATTAAAGTAAACTCTACCTAAAATTAACTAAAGAATGTGACTTTATTAATATTTTATTCCCATAAGCCTTAGTTTGCGAAAAACCCTTTATTTTCAATCGTTTATAACTCGAAAACTATTAGTGCCGCGACATTTTCGCTGAGGAAAAATCGTTTTTAAATTGGCCAGAGAATCTGCCCTTTTTTTTTTGGACGGAAGATACCTGGGACACCCTGTATATGGAAATGTCAGATGTAAATGTTTCTAAAAAATAGAAGAAATATATTGTGGAGTTGTGAGATATTTGCTTATCCACATGGATATCATATATCGTTGAAATTCGATATCATATTATATCGTTAAGCGTCTCGTTACGATCAATCAAGTTCTTTATTGCCGAAAGAGCCACGTGACACAGCTCTGTTCCACGTTTAGATTGACGGTAGTATACGAACGGTCCGTTCCGCCCGATCGGACACGGGCATTTAATTCGCGAACGTTCCTACATTGAACTTCGCGGTGGATCGAAATGACGCACGTACGTTGCTTTCGCAAGTGAGCGAAATGCCACACTACAAAGCGCAAATAATAACGTAATGGCCAACGATCCGAGCGCGATTTTGCCGGGGAGATAACGCGACGGAAACTCGGCCGCGCCACGTGGCTTGCGAAAGAGACTGTCAAGTCGCGCTTTGACGTTTCGCGCGCTGGCGAACGGCTCGTTCCAGCTCTCGTACGCGCTCGCTACCGAAATACATTCCTCTTCTTCCGCGACATCATTGTGTGTCGCATTCAATTAATCAGACTAATTGCAAGCTGGAATCGAAACGACGATGGGATACGGTTTGTCAGACAGCCTTTCCCGTCGTCATCGATGTAACGCCGTCATTTCGACGACGCGATGACGTCGCGTGACGAAGTCGAAGTCATTTGTAAAAGTCGCCAAGTCAAAGTCCGTCGTCTTTCGTGTTATCATCACGATTCATTCAGAGCTTCGCTCGTTATGCGGCGAGCAGATACGCGACGCCCCACGGAAGTGACATGTGCGTTTGTAGTTATATCGTAACGTAGTAGATAAAAACGTATATCGTACGCAGCTCGACATATTTGATTGTTGACACTTCGGATTTCATTGAAGACTGCGATTATACGCTTCGTATAATCGATGCGCATATAAATTGCATTCCTGTCCGTTGCAGTTTCGCACACATTTGCATTTTACATAATATTGAAAGATCATTCGAGAAGCGAGGAATGTGAAGATGAAAGTTTTCCGATGCGAGAAACCAGCAACTCTCTCTCTTTTATTCTTTTTTCTATTTTATCTATAAGTTTTTTATTAGATATCTTTGAATATATAACTTTTAAAGCTATTTATTACATCGATTTTTATCTTGTGATATCCAAATTGTTTTCTTATGGAAAAATTTAACGTTATCTGTTCTTCTATTTTGACAGAAATATTATACATATTGAGGGAGATAAGATAGTACATTTGCATTCATTTGTTACGACATTTATGTGATATGAAATATAAAGTGTTTTTATAGACATTATATATTTTATATTTTTAATATTTTTAATATTTTATAATATTAATAATTTTATAATATTTTATATTTTTTTAAATATTAATAACTTTAATATTTTTAATATTTACACTAATTATTTCCTATGGGAGCAACATTAATCTGATGACATTCAAGAAAGAGATGCATCTAACCATGGGCAGTTTTTCCTCTCACAATCAGCGGTGTCTAGTAAAATAATACAAGGAAATCAAGACCAGGGTCTCGCGCGCGATTCGAGCGGGCGACGTGCCTGTTGCCTTTCGTCAGATTCCTCGTGATATCATTCTCGCGCGACCGTGCCAAGAAGCAATTGAGGCGAATTAAACGAACAATTAGGCGAGCCCGGGGCCTCGGGCAGACAGCTGGACGCATCGAGAAGAGACTCGTCGACCGACGACATCGACATCGGCGCTCGCATGAATTTTTACGCGCGAAATAAATTCCACCCGCTCCTCGATCTTATCCTAATTCTCATCAACAATCGAAGAAATTTAGAAATTTATAATATTTATTAATAATTTTATAATATTTATAATATTTATAATATTTTATATTTTATATTTTTTTAAATATTTATAACTAATATTTTTAATCGATTAACGAATCGAATTAACAATCGAAGAAATTTAGAAATTTTAATGATCAAAAATCAAGTCAAAATCATAATCGATAACAATACGATCTCTAGGAAAATCGGAATTTAAATTTTCTCCATTTTGCTTGAATTTTTTTTTTCTTTCAGCTTTGCTGCAAATTTTGAGCAAGATAGCAGTGTTCTCGGTTTCGATCGGTAAGCTCGTAAATTATTAGGCGAGAAGAAAGAGAGATACCCTCGGTACGTACGCCCATGTCGTACGCGACATGCCCGGGTCTAAAGACGATCGCGCGATCCTCTCGTCCGTCGACGCGATCTCATTTCGTTGGCTACGTCATCCGAGCGACAATGGAATCGCGCAATTTCATTTTCTCTCCTTACTGCTAGTTTGCGACGCGTTACTTTGCGGTTCGCTTAAATCGCGGCCGAGCAATTCCGCCGCGTGCTTGCGTTTAAGCGATTCTCCGAAAGCTGCCATAAATATGCGCACTTTTCTTTAGGGTCGAGACACCGAATGAAATGCAAGAATAAGATATGAGGAAAGGGGGAAATATATGAAAGGCTAATCTGTATAAATTATGTATTTTTAAACGCCTGTCATAGCTTATTTCTGAGTGATTTTGATCAAGTTTTTCCTCAAAAATATACGTTTATTTTATCTTTCAATAGTATCTGTCGTTATTCGATTATATTTTATATTTATATTTCTCGTATTGTCTTGATATATTTTTTCTCGTGGATTTTTATTTTTACGATATTTCTTTTTTATGGCTGCAATAAAATCGATGTTTCTCGCGATATTAAAATCGACAATGGCTGTCATTTTTATTCAAGAGATTTCACACCTTTTATAAGATGTCGAACGCAGCCATACAAACTGTGAATAAATGAATGACAATATTTCTAGGATATGTCCCAAGTTCCATATTCATTACATATCATTCTTACATGTTGTTAAAAAAAATGTTAAGTACAGGATGTTCATTTTAAAACTTTCCACTTGTTTATTTCATGATTGACTATTCTCAAATTCTGAATGAAAATTTTGAAAAAGATTTTTTTCTGCGAGGACACTCAAAATTCGTTGTTTATGAAATACTAGTGGAAAATGTAAACAATTTGCGTCGAAGAATTGTACAAGAATGCTAGCTATTCCTGTAGAAACTTTCCAAAATATTGGTTTAGAATTTGAGAATCGTTTATATTATTGTTTAAAAAACAATGGAAAATATTTTTTTGAACATTTATTATAATAAATAACTAATAAATAAATTCTATTCCAAATTGTATCTTTGGATGTAAAACTTTTTTGATACCTAAAACTTTCAAGTGCGATTTCTCGAGAAATATTTACTTAAATAAAAAAAGAGAATTCTACAGAGAATAAAAAAATCTTTAAAATGATATATCACTTGACCCTTATTCCCATTTAAGTTTTTTAAAGGGGTAGTTATCCCGAAGAGTATGAAAAAATTTCGTTGCATTTAATGTTCTTTTGACATTTTTCGCAAAAAATAATCAATCCTGAAATGAACGGGTGGAAAGTTTTAAAATAAACACGCTGTATATCGGAATTGTTAATAATATATATAGGGTGTTCCTAAATTCGCGATAAATATTTTAATGACAAATTCTTTGTAACATTTTAAGACGAAAAGTCTAATACGAAAATGTCGAGGCTATAATAGTTTTCAAGTGGGAAAAGTTTAAAAATCACTGATGACAGAGCTAGAGTTTCGCGCGCTCAGGAGACAAAATGGCTAATGGTAAAGATGCTTCCATGAATCGAATACTTTTGACACTGGTGAAATTATTGTGAAAATATTCAAGAATTTCATAGCCTCTCATTTTTTATAGCCTCGACATTTTCGTATTAGACTTTACGTTTTAAAATGTTACAAAGAATTTGTCCTGAAAATATTTATCGCGAATTTAGGAACACCCTGTATATCATATTGAACTTATTGTTAATAATATATATAACATATTGAACATATTTTTTTTCACTTCGGATCTTCTAACTCAGATTCTATGTAATTAATTTTTCAAATAACCGCACAAGTCTTGCGTAATTCTTTTCAATCAGAAAATACAGTATAAACACGCACGACGTAACATTGTAATGACGCAATGAAACGCGTCGGGAGAGGCATAAGAGTCACGCGAGTCAACGATTGCGCCCCGGATTATTGTCGGCATCTCGTGATTCAGTTTCCATTGACATGCGCGCGACCGGTTTCGTAAGATTTGCTGGTGATCGTCGTCGCGATTGCCGGAAAGTGCGCCTCGGCGAATAGACAATCCATTAATAAGCCACTGACATACGAGCGTATATGAACGTAATAGCTTTTTTATTCATAACGAATACGACAAATAATAGCTCGCGCTATTTAAATAATGCGTTCCATGCATGGTGCACTGCATGTGACCTGAATTGTTTATGCAGACATGACTGTCATGTCTTGAATCTCTGCAAGAGTACAGTTATATAAATAGAGAAAAAATCTTGTTGCTTAGCTACTTTCTAATTTTTTTAAATAACAGCGTTTATTCGAAGAAAATTAAAATTAATTTATACGTGTGCAGATATTTAATTCTGAATTCTATAGCACAATGCTATTGTAAATACTGATTTTTCTGTTGATGGATGATAGAAAAATTATTTTAATTATGCAAGCGTGTCAAAGCGTCCTGCATTCATAATTAAATGAATAGTGGATGGAGTAACGGCAGTAAATCATATGATATTTTTTGACTTAAAATTAAGCCATTTTTAAATTATTCGAAAATTCACTTCATCATCAAATAATTTTTATGCTATCTTGAAATGCATCAGTGAAATGAGTTTCGGATTTCTACTAAAGTAAATGTAATTCCATTTTTCAAAAATCTACTTGTTAATAATTGACAAATTTAAATTTTAATTGATATTTAAAGAATAAATACTTGATATAGAATAAACACACACATGCACGCATAGTAGTTAAAAAATGTTATATTTTACTTAAAATAATATATATGATTTGAATCTCGAAATTTTATTTGATTAAATATTTCGAATAAATTTGATATTGCAATTTCTTAAAATTGAGTTTAATTTGATTATATTTTCTGATGGGTAACTCACTATTTGCACTTATTCTAAAATGTACAAATCATGTGAGACACATACCATGTTAGATCCGGCGATCTCGACGTTCGGTCTCTCGATGGTTTCACGTAAGAATTATTCCTCGATCACGTCTCTCGATCGCGTCTGGCGCCCTTCTGATCCGTGCGTCGCGGCGCACCGCGTCTAATATACACCTCTCTACGGGGTGTCCCCGGCGTTTGTGCCTCCTTCCGCGTCCTCGCCCCCGCGTATCTCGTCAACGATCGTCTTATCGTCGTCCTCTCATCACACATGTGCCCATCCAACCCCCACGCCATCGTCACTACCACTATTGCCACCATCGCGCCGCGAGGATGCCCCAATTGTGCGATCCTAACAGAAATAGAGTCTGCAATCTTCCAAGTAATGAGTAGCCACCGTCTGCATTCTCCTTCTTACGTCGTCGACAGCAAGTCTCTTGATCTCTTCTTTTTCATCCCTTGCAGCATCTTCGATTTTCCCATCTTCGGAAGACGCGTGTCCCTGCATCCTCCTCTCGTCCTGTTTACTTAATTTACCCGCGCGATGATCTCTTAATGCCCACCACAGTGTTGGTGGGTGTAAGCTTTTTACGTGCACAAAGACACAATTACATTATATATAATTCGGATTGTTAGGCAATTTTAGGGCACACGTGGAGACCGACCGACGCCACACGATAAAATTGTAGTCCACGTGTCGGCGCGTCCCGGGATGACGCGTGTCCAGCGTCGACAATTTTCATGAATGGAGCTTACGAATGACAGATATTAACAGAAATGCGAGATTAACAGAGTCATGCTTTTTTTACAAATGATACATATATATATATATATATATATATATATATATATATATGTTGTATATAAACAAATAGAAAGAGAGAGAGAAGGAGGGAGGGAGGGAAAGAGGGGGGAGAGAGAGAAATCTGTGTACTTTGGTCAATCGTGCGTGTATTATAATCCTACACATTTTTTTCAACATCTGATGATGTCTGCTCTGTAATCGAGATTCAGCTTTATTAGTTGTGTGATGTGAATACTAAATCTATTTATTCAACGTTGATTGAATGTACCCCTTCAAATCTGGCGAATCAATTTTTTATTCAATCCTTGGCGCGCTATTATTATTACTTTTACAAAAAAATGTGTATACGAAATGAATAGGTTTGAGTGGTTCAAATAATTTGGAGTAAAATGTAATTTTAAATTTATGAGCCATTAGTCTGTAATTTATTTCTAAAGCTATTTGACAAATCACGCACAAAGTTGGCGGTGACATTCGAAATAGTCTAAATTTAAGAAATAATACATTCTCGAGAATATATACTTTTTTTAATATTCATATATAGCGTACTTTATTAAATTTACTTGAGAAAGTCTGATGACATTTCAGAGTCTGATGACATTCACGAGTTTACTTTCGTCGAAAGTAAGTTGCGAGAATCACTTATGATATTATTTAGTCACAATTTCATTTTTATATCATAATAAAACAATTGACGTTGATAGTGGATCCTGTAGGAATGCAGGTTTACATAAGCTAATCTCGCGATCAGGTGGTTGGCAGAAAGCGATCGAAAAATGACAGAGTGAAAGAGAGACGTTCCGGTTTATTTAATTAATTGATAATGACGTGAATCGCTTTTACACGTAATGTACTTTGATTTTCATACAAAAACATCCCTTGCAATTTTTAAAGATTCGTGTGAGACATCGGATTTGCATATCGGAGAAATATACGTTCGTGTCTATGCACGATTATTAATAAACCTGATGACACACGAGACCGAATGTGATAATTCGATTCGATTGTAATAGAGAAAATAAAAGTTCTCCGAATTAGCACTCGTTCGATAAGTGCAGAAATAACCGTGGACTTTGCACATACTAGACATTTCTCTTGGAGAATTTTTTCGACGGAGATTCTGTTTTTCTCAGGGATTGAAGTCTAAGAACGTCCCGAGTACAGAATGTCGTTAAAGTAAGATTAAACTAAAATGAAAGTAATCTCGAGAGATTAACTCGGTGTTGCAGAGATGTAGCTTGCAGTTCGGAAAAAAATTTCATATTCTCTATTATCTATTTAGAAAAATCATATTCCATCAAAAATGTATGGAGATCGTGAAAGAAACATTGCTAAATTTTAAGTATATTTCTGTCTTATTTATACATATTATATTCTCAATATAATATTATTAATTTGTATCATTAATATTATTAATTTTCAATATTATAAGTATTTTATTGTAAGTAATTTTTTTCAATAAAATATTAATTTTAATAGATAGATTTATTTATTTCTTGCTTTTCGGCATTGAAAGGGGTTTTACATAAAATATACATTGCAGACTTTAAATTAATGTTTTACATAAAAATATGCTTAACTTATACAATGTTGCTTCTTATCCTAATTAATTTCAACTACTTTTAGAATATCTTTGATAATTTCTTTGGTTTTATTCTCTTCTCTTAACCTTTAAATTTTTTTTATCCAACTGATTCTTTCTCCCTTTTCTTCTAAAATTTGATTCATTCTTTTATTATTCCTTGTATCTTCTGTACAATTTGTTGCTAATATTAAATGCTCTAACTTTTTACTTCCTTCTAACATATCCTAGATAATTCCTTTTCCTATTCACGCCAAAATTTATTTCGAAGTTCTTCGTTTCCACAAATCTCTTGATCTTTTAAAAATCTTTCTGATCTCGTTTTCTTAAATATTCTGGTAATCTTATCTGGTAATTGTATATAACTCTCTATATTTTATATCATATCTAGAATTCTGAATTTTATTCTGTTGGTCTGTTTTTTTCTCTACATCTCTTTTCTTCCGTATTACTTCAAAACTCTTCGCTCTTAATCTTTTAATTTCTATCCTGGATATTTCTTCGAAAGTATATTTCTCTGTCTATCTCTATATTAATTTTAATATTATATTATTAAAAAATTAACATTACTATATTATTATATTATTAATTATAATATATTATATTATATTATTAATTTTAATATATTATTTATTTTATTATATTATTAATTTTAATATTATTTAATATTAATTTAATATTAAATTTAATATATCAGTGTTTAATATACTATATGTATTTCGAAACGACGATGTACATTTATTATTACGAACGCGACGTGTCCAGACGCGAGTCAAATCATCCTCTTCCCCGCCATTTCTGCGACACGGGGAGATTCCGTGGCCACGCGGTGAAATCGCGCGGCGAGGCCGAGACTCCTCAGCGTCGCGTGAATTGCATGAATTCATCGCACGGAAAGCCTTTCCAATTCTTGGCGTGTTTCTATATCAGCGGCATGTGCCGCTTCTCGCTGCCGCGAGTACACACTCTGCAAACAGCTGCTAAGCAGCTAAGCTGCTAACAGCGCTCGACGAGGTGTCGAGATTTTCTGCGTCGTTGCGCGCGTTCGCCGTCCTCGCAACTGGAAGACATTTTTCCAAGGACGATAGGTAAATATATATATATGTATGCCGCTCGCGTTTCGACTAAACATTACTTGTATGATTAAGTAAGGAAATTTTTTATAGTACACTGTTTAACATTCCCCAAGCTAACAACGATCGTATGTTTCCCGAATCATTATTCGCACCTGCTCCTGCAGGAAACCCCTATTTCTTCAGAAAGAGGATGAGAATCGTAGGTGTGCTTTAATTTCATTCGAAAAGAAAGACACTTTTTTCTCGCGATAAAATTACACAGGTCTACAAAAAATGGGGTCATGATTGTTGTTGGGCAGCTGGGGGTCATTTCCGAAGTAATTTTCTGCGTAGAATCCGAATCCGAGGTCAGAATTGGCCCATCACGTCAGGATTTTGAAATATTTGAGGTTATATACTCGAAAAATGGCTTTTTGGGCTACTTTTGAGGTTATGTACAGGACGCACAAAATTTTTAAGCTCTTTTCTTCTAATTGCATCATTTAATACTACTCTTTCCCTTCAAAATGAGCTGTCGAATGGTCATCTACGATTTTTCCTTGCAAAGTTACGGCCATTTTAAGATGACATGATGAATTCCAAACCCTGCGCCGTTATAGCCCAACAACCTCATTCCTATTCAACCTATTCCCATTCAACCTATTATAATACCCATAAAACCTGGACTGAAAACTGTATATATGGGTTTTTGGGGTCGCTGATTATGAATCTGATCTCAGATCGACCCCAAACCTATTATAATAGATTGAATGGGAATAGGTTGAATAGGAATGAGGTTGTTGGGCTATAACGGCGCAGGGTTTGGAATTCATCATGTCATCTTAAAATGGCCGTAACTTTGCAAGGAAAAATCGTAGATGATCATTCGACAGCTCATTTTGAAGGAAAAGAGTAGTACTAAATGATGCAATTAGAAGAAAAGAGCTTAAAAATTTTGTGTGTCCTGTACATAACCTCAAAAGTAGCCCAAAAAGCCATTTTTCGAGTATATAACTTCAAATATCTCAAAATTCTGACGTGATGGGCCAATTCTGACCTCGGATTCGGATTCTACGCAGAAAATTACTTCGGAAATGACCCCCAGCTGCCCAACAACAAAACCTTGTAGACCTGTGTTATTAGCAATTTATGTGTAAATCAACCGCGGTCGTTTCTTTATGCATCTCATTGAAAATGAAAGTCCTCTTCCCTAGAGAGGGGTGGTTGTATCGCGCGGAGGGATAACTGCCATATGGGAAGCTTTCAGAAACGCAGGTCCGTCGCGCGTTAAGTTGGGAGAGTCCAGTTTAATTCCCATTCACTCATGTACACGTATGTACACATATGCACGAGCACGATACAGCGTGCGATAAATTCGATGAAGGCGCGATCGAGATTAAAAATTCCACCCGCGTTTTTCTTGCGCGATGTACGCTGAGGACGTGACAAACGGCGCGCATCCATCGACGACGGTGCAAAAATCGAGATTGCTGCCAGCTGGAAATCAATAAATATATCGAGGAACACCGAGAAGCATTCTCGAAATGTCTAGAAAAGGTGACTATAATTATTTACATGAGAGAGAGAGAGAAAGAGAGAGAGAAAGAGAGACCATCATGAGTCCACGTATTCTGTACTTGATATTACACAGGAATGTGTATTTTCTTTATCACGCGTAGAAAGTCAGGTTGTACGAGGAGTTATGCTAATCCTACGCTAATCCTACCGCAAACGAAGTAAACCGATCGCTAATAAGCATTGCGCTGCCACCGCTGTACGGTATGACTAGTATCAGGTACAACGACATGTGTAAATATTAATAGATCATGCCAGGGAATCTAGAAATTAGTCGATTCCAATGAACCAAGTTCTGTATCATCATAACGATTTAGACTTACCAATCTTGATTAACGCTAGAATCATCTAGATCATCGCATGATCATGAACAGACTCTTTCTCTTCCATAAATTGTAGTCCTAGGTTTTTTTTCTCGACTTAGATACTTTCTGTCCTCAAAGGACCATGCGTGTATCTGGTAGCTTCTTTAGAGACTAATCGTTAATATTAATCAATTATCAATTATAAGACAGACGAGAAATTTAGATTGGACGTCGTGGCGACCAACGTACGTGTTCACCATCGCACGTCGAATCGTCGACATACGGAGACCGAGAGATCATTGCTGCCAGGCACTGTACCGTGCAGTTACGTATGTACGGGTTCTCGTTTTATTTGATTTCTGCCGCCGCTGCCACGCTGTCTAGGCGACTAGCTCGAGCTACGTTTCTGCTCTCTCCTTCTCTCTCCTTCCCTTCCAGTCATGCAACGCTTCCTCCCCTTCGCCTCGTTTCCTTCATTTCGTCCCCCTCGCTTCGACTGATTTACTTTGCCCCTCTTCTTTTTTCTTCTTTGCATCTTTCAGTCTTTTTTCCTCTCTCCTTCTTTCATTTTATTTTCTTCTGTTTCTGTTTCTCTTCCCTCTCTTTTTTCCTATTTGTCTCTTTTGCCGTGTCTTTTTTCTCCTCCTCTGATCCTCTATCTCTTCTTTTTCCTCAATATCTTTCCTCTTAAAAGTTTTCCTCAGACCCCTCGCCTTTCTGGCGAACTTGTTTTAAGCTTCCTTGACGTCAATGATGATACTTCCTCGGATGAAACTTCCACGGATATAAATTCCGTGAAAGAGTTTTGAAATTAAATAGATCTATAGATCTGAATATTTGTTATTCAGCGATATTTAAAGTCATTTTGATCAAACCTCGATTAACTTGATTAGTGATTAATATTATTGTTTAGAAAAATTGTCTACAGCAAAATTTCTACTTATATAATTCGTTATTAATCTTTCTTTTTACGCGTATTAAATTATTAATTATTTATTATTTAACAAGCGATTTTTTTGGCATCATTTTTCAAAATATTTTTACATTAATATAAAGTAATCTTTCATTAACAAGAGTCATTTAAATTGTGATTAACTTGATCAATCATCAAAGAGTATATCAATATTTATATCAATATAATAATATCAATAAAACGTGTACTCTTTGATGACTGATCAAGTTAATCACAATTTAAATGACTCTTATTGTTAATGAAAGATTACTTTATATTAATGTAAAAGTATTTTGAAAAATGATGCCAAAAAAAATCGCTTGGGAGGAGACTCGCAGGCTACAGCAGCCAGTCACACCTCGATGTGACTCTTCGAAGCGGCTCTTCTGTGTTGCTTCGACTCTCCATCTCTTTTTTCTTTTTCTTCCCCACGCTGGCTCGCCATCGCTCGTTTTCCGTTCGTTAAGATGCCGCGGCGAGAGCGTGGACGATTTCTCAGTAAGATAAGCGAGAGTCCTCCTGCTGCATCCTCACCTCGCACCTGCGAATCTCATTGTGAGACTCTTCTGTCCTCCGACCGGACAGCGTATACCGTAGATACTCTCTAACACCTGGTGAGAGACCAGCTGGCGGCTGTGGTTCAAATGACGAAGGCCTCCTCATTCTCGTTCCAGGCCGTTCTCCAATTCCAGTGCTCGCTGACGTAACATCGAAATCAAGGCCACCTCACGACATCGAGCACCATTGATTAATCTTTTTTAAAATTCTTAAATTAATAATTTGTTCTATAAATTTTCTGGAGAAGCCTAAAGTGTGAAATTATCATCTAAAAATAATTATGAAAGTCGTGCATGAAAAAAATCAGAATCTTAAGATAAAAAAATGTTTAAGAATATATGCACTGAGAAAAAAAGTTGTTAACTTGACCAAACTGTTTAACTAAATTATTATTTTTCTAATTGAAATATTTAAATAGGTGTCATGTTAGATTTAATACGTTTATTATTTAATTTAAATAGTAAAATATTTCAATTAAAAAAATAATAATTTAGTTGAATGATTTAGTCAAGTTAACAACTTTTTCTTCTCAGCGTGGATAATTAAGTTTAATACTCGGACCGAAATAATTCGATAAACCAACATGGTTTCTTTGTGATCGACATTTAAATCTCTTGATATCTTGCATCATAAAATTTTGCAAAATATGATATACATATGTTCCTTCACGATAAGAATTCCCGTTACTGATCACCGGAGAGGCATCGAACTCACCGATCGAGTGACGGGACGACGAATAGTCTTCGATCTCAGCGTTAATATCGATGATTGCAAACTCTTTGAAGAATGGTTAAGCGAGAGGAGAAGTGAAGAAAAAAAAACAGAAAAATACTTTATCGAACATGTCGTCAGTCAATGCGACCGCTGTTCCCTCCGTCGAGTGTATCCGTGATACTTGTGAACAATAGCCCATTACGCGGTCTACGATGCGATCTTGTGTAAAACATGGCAGGATATCGAAGATCTTATGCCGGAGGCAAATCCTTTCCTTTCCTCTTTCTTTCTCGAAGCGAATTGTGACATACGCGAAATGAACTTTGTAACAGCATACATGCTTATCTTTATTTAGCCTGCAAATAACGAGCCTTTTACGTTTCTCAATAGCTCGCAACTTCCCTGCATTTAAATGCAATAATTATTTAAAGAATAATTATTTAAAGAAAGAACAAATATCATGGATTGCGACAATATCAGTACCATAATATCGTATAATTCGAGTTAATTAGCGATGACATTTTCCTGATAAACTTCTCCTGATAAAATGACAGGGAGATTTACGATGAAACTAAAGTTTCAGAAATGTATACAGGGTGTCCCATTTTAATGTCCTACCCCAAATAACTTTCTTATTTTTAATTTTAGAAAAAGATGTTTCAGACAAAAGTTGTATGGTTTCAAGGGGGACATAAAGTGGTGTCATTAGTTTGACCTTGAATAGTTGCTTCAAGGTCACGTAAAGGTCACCTTCAATTTTTTAAACGAAACCCCTTACTTTCTATTGCATATTCTTGTAGCTTATTTCGAGAGCTTTCCAAAACACTATAATTAAGTTAGTTTTCATTAAGTACTTTCCGAGTTATGAGGCTTAAAATCATTTCTTAATTTTACATAAACCATAAAATATCTAGTAAAATATTCATTTTTCGATTATCTTACCTTAATACTTTTATGTACAAAATAATGAGAGGAATCAATTGGTGTAAAGAAAACACATAATTGTTTCGAAAGAAAAAATGTAATTTGCAATTAACAATTACATTTTTTTTTTCGAAACAATTATGTGTTTTCTTTACACCAATTGATTTCTCTCATTATTTTGTACATAAAAGTATTATGGTAAGATAATAGAAAAAAGAATATTTTACAAGATATTTTACGGTTTATATAAAATTAAGAAATTATTTCAAGCCTCATAACTTGGAAAGTACTTAATGAAAACTAACTTAATTATAGTATTTTGGAAAGCTCTCGAGATGAGCTGCAAGAATATGTAATAAAAAGTAGGCGATTCCATTTAAAAAATTGAAAGTGGCCTTCACGTGACCTTCAAGTAACTATTCAAGGTCAAACTAATGACACCATCTTATGTCCCCCTTGAAACCATACAACTTTTGTCTGAAACATCTTCTTCTAAAATTAAAAATAAGAAAGTTATTTGGGGTGGGACATTAAAATGGGACACCCTGTATTGTAATAATTTATTCCCTTACTAAGGTATTGATATGAAATTCTTTGTACGGAATTATCCTGTGTACGCTTTCACGTCATGTCAAATGCTCGTTAAATGCTTCTTAAACTTTCCAGCGAGTGTAATCGCGAAATCACGTCAGATGTATTTATTCGCAGACGTTCGTTCGTTAAGAAATTCCGTGATTGTATATACGTATCGCCTTTATGTTCAGCGATCGTTAATTGAATTATGAAACTGTCGCAGTGATTATGTGAAAGCGCATTTTCTGCTCGATCGAGAATCGAGAAAAGGGGAAAAGAGAGAGTCTCTCGTCTCGTGAAGAAACATTCGAGACATCGTAGCGGCGACACGCGGTTATTTATGGATACTTTGCTGGAGGTGAGTATATATTTGTCCTTGCGAATCAAGGCTTCGAATCATTTTTTTTAAGCCTGTCGTGCGCGGTTTGCACTCGTTTCATTGCACTCTCTCGGTGGCTTCCTCGAGTCCAGCAACTTCCACTGGCAACTATCCTTGCGATGTTTTTAGCGATTTCCATGAATTTTATGATCAATATTTTCCGATTAGGATATAAATCTCGTTATATCCTAATCTCATAAGAATATGAATTAATTTATAATATTGATCAGAAATGCAGAATAAATTATGCAAAATTGATGTAAGAAACTTGGGACAGTTTTTATGAAGAAAAAAAATATATAAATTATATTCTAAAATAATTCTTCTCGTTGTAAATTTGTTTTTCCTGTCGCGTCCATCTCGTTAAAAAATATATAAAATTATAAAGATTGATCAAAATATAAAATAATACAAAAAAGAGATGTCGAAACAAAGGGATTAAAAGATGATAATTGGATCGAAAATTTCTAAAAATACTTTGCAAAGAACAAATATCCATCGAATTCTCAGAATGCACGCCTATTTTCTCGAAAAGCCGATCGTTCGAGTGCTTGAAAGTAAGCGAACCACTTCTCCGTCGAGAGCTTCTCTCTCGCTGGCAATGAGATCACGTTCTGCAGCCAGTACGATAACGAGCTGCACGGTGGACCGTATGTTCCGAGGTGCCAAGCGGTCTACCGATGCAAGACTCGAGCAAAAACTAGTCCAGTTTACCTGTCCCGGACACGCCCCAACAGCTACTCCCCGCTGTAACCTCTTCCTTTTGCCGACGCCGGCGATTTTCCATCCCGTCAACGAGAGAGTCCGATTTTTCGATTCATCGCGAAAGGAAGCCAATCCCGCGATGATGAGAAGAAAACGAGCGGCCCCGCTTCATGATCGTCGAGTTAACGCGACCTAGCGTGTTTTCTGGATATGGTGGACTTTGGGTTAGCGAATGAACAGTCCTCGAATGAACAATCAGTCATATATTAATCGATAGAGGGGTAATCAAGAAGTATGAAGCAAAAAGTTTTAATTGCCTAATTGAAGTTTGATGTACAGACCTTATCTCTCTTCAGATTCTTATAATCTAATGTCACAAAAATATCACTGACTGGCCCCGTACCAGTAGCTGGTTTACCCCAACTGATACATTCGCTGCTTGTTCATCTTCCCTTCCATCGTCGTCATTACAATCAAATCCGAATTTCTAACTTGATGGTATAAATCACTAGACAGTTTAGAGACTTAACCGAAATGAACTCTACCAAATACATTTCAAACATATTATTTTAATGTCTTTGGTACAATCCAAATTTTTTTTTATTGCCAAGAGGTGCTGTAGATGCAGAGAAATTGGATAAGATGGTCATAATAGCGAATTTCAGAACAACTCTAGTACTCAGGGAACTCGTTTTACAAAGTTGTATCCATGGAATTTTTTAATCCTCTTTGATTCCCTAAAATTTTAGACATGTTTCAATGTTGTTCACCGGAGACCCAAACTTCCCTAAAACTGGACATAGTCCTTTCCCCGATTTCGAAAAAATTTAAAAAAATATATATCGCACACATACATTTATTAAAATATTTTATCATCTGATTATTAAATATATAAGTATTCTAAAATATTTATCATTATAATTTATGATTTATTATAAAATATTTTATCACATTGAATGACTATTCATCTTATTGACGGATTGCTAAATTTTGATTACATACTGTATCTTTACCGCAAGAATTTAACGCGGTAATTAGATGTATAAAAAACGTGTACAAGGATTTTTAAGACTTACGCGGGACAAAAATCGAACTCGAATGACCACTGCCAGCGGCCAGGTAATCACTGCCGGCGATCGGCAGGTACTTATTAATTATCGCATAAATTGCGAGCTCGGTGCAGAGAGGCCTGTTCCGCCGCGATGGCGTTTGCGAAATCCGATTATCCTTGCAATGTTTCAGTAATTGAACGTGCGGCCAGGCAGCGCGCGACTTAAATGCTCGACGGAAGACCATCGTTATTCGATCTAAGTCACGAGCAGAAAATTAGATAGCGGCACGCAGTCTTGCCGCGCTCGCAGTAGAACCGGTCAGTTATCGAACAGGCGAGGAACACTTTCCGCTCCTCTCTCTCTCTTTTTCTCCTTCTCTCTTTTACATATATCCTTAAATATACAAAAGAATTACGGCTCGTAATTGAAACAAAGAGGAAAAATTTTGCAACGATTACGGCTGATGACATCGTTCGCGGTTGCTCCCAAAAGAGGAATCGTGTACGCAAAATTTATTTTATCACGGTACGCATAAATATATCGAATGATTCATAAAACGCGGTTAAGGCGATCTCTCAATCTATCTATTTTATCGACAAAACACTGTAATTTTTGGGCATGTGCCATTTTTTATTGCCTACATAGAATTAAAAATCCTTCTCTACGGTTGAAGTATAGATGCAAACGGATACGGGGAAGCCGATTATATACTGAGAAAGAGAAAAAAGTATAAAATTATATATTTATTTATCGACTTCTTAGATCAACATGGCGTCTAAAGCTATCACCTCATAATGACATTAGCCTTGTATAAATGTTTTGTAGCTTTTATGCATAAAACAATAGCATACCCAATAGCGGACTGCACAATAAAAACTTGAGGAACTGTGAAAATTGAGTTTAGTAGTCTAATTAATAAATGGCATATGCCCAAAAATTTCGGTCCGTATGTACCTGAAATGTTGGTAAAGTAGAGTAGAAAAAGCAGTGTATCTTCTTTATAAATAAGTGATAGAGAGAGATACGGGGTGAGAATTAGATGAGGGCGCTGTAATCGTGTAAGAGTTCGTCGTTCAATGAGGGATACTCTTAAATGCTTAGGACGCGGTCGTTTATCTCGTATATGTTGTATCTTCCGCGGTTTTGTATTTTCTACATTTTTGTGACTTTTCGTATTTTTATAATGGCTTCTCTAGCTCCTTCAAAAAACGGGTTTTTTTGTATATTTTCTATTTCTTCGTAAAAATCATGACACTGGAAAAGATCGAAGCGTTATGTTTGTCAGAAAAATTTTGATTACAGGATGTATCTGAAATGATGCACTAAACTTTAGGAACGTATTCTAGAGGTCAAAATAAGACTTTTTTTTCCTATGAACATGGGTCCGCAAATGAACCCCCTTCGAGTTAGAGACCCCTAAAATTTGGGCAAAAAACTAAAAATTGGCTGTATTTCAGGAAAGAAAGGTTTTGACGTTACCTATCACTCTCTCTTGAGAGATAAATAAATTTGTGTTGCGGGTGTTTGGTCAATTTCACACATTTTCGAATTTTAGCTCGGAGGGGGGTTCATTTGCGGACCCATGTTCATAAGAAAAAAAAGTCTTATTTTGACCTCTACAATACGCTCCTAAAGTTTAGTGCATCATTTCAGATACACCCTGTATAATATTCATTTTATTTTGATTATATTTTTGATTATATAAATTTTGATATTAAGTTTGAGTTTTATAATTTTCAACTTTCCATTTAATTTCTATGATCAATAATAATTAATTTTTCACGCTAATAATACCCAATGTCGTGGTCCTCAGCTTTTTTATTACTAATTTGATTTTGTTATCATATGAACCTTTCGTCTTAAATTTTTCCTTCGAAAGAATTTGAGAAGAGCTATCTTGTTCTCCCGAATCTCGTGTCCATTCGTTCTCTCTTTTCGCTAATGTTCGCTTAGACATAATTACGGTGATATCTTTTAGAGATTGTAGCAGAATTAGTTCGCGAACGTTAATTAGGCGTTTATCTAGCGCTTCGCCATGTTATAAATGAACCACGCATCCGTGATTCATTAAGAGATGAGACTGGTGCGTAAGCGTTATTGAGATCTTCGAGAAGAAAGGGATACACGATGGATTGTACGTCCATTAGGCCAGCCAATCCGTTATCGTTGTATTATATTTTATCCCACTCAAGGAATTGTGGAAACAGCCAACAATTAATCTAGTAAGAATTATCGTGAAAGAAAAATTATCACGACTATTTCATAAATCAAATCTTGAGTTTTCGCTTTCTTAATAATACTAATCAAAAAGATATTGAAATAGTGTGTTGCATCGCGACATTATTGATGTTCTCGACAAACTTCGATCTTCTTCAATGCAACAAATTTACATTGCTCATATATACGGTTGCCGATGCGATCTTACGTAGGTTCTCATGTGCATGTATCGCGAACGGTCAATACACGAGCAGAAGAAGAAGAAACACACGCACGAGAGGACCGGATAGTCGGCAATCTTCATTGAAGATCGGCTGGCAAGCGGTCGCACGGCCATCATCGTCAGGAGAGGGAGGAAGCAAGAGGAAAAGAACGCAAAAGTCGATCGGGAAGAAGCACCGGGTTTCGAAGAGAAGACCATGAAGTCCTAAGAGTTAGAGGGATTAGATATTTTCATATACAAATACACTCTCCTCTTGAACGAAATCAAGCAATTCGCGAAAAAACTGACACAGTTTTACCCTCTAAAAAAGAGACATGTTTTATAGCTTTTTATATAGAGGCATGTAATAAAGATGTAATAAAGATTATTTTAAGAGGAGATGAGATGTGTTTAATTTCGCCAACCTTGAGATTTTCTGCGATGTTATCTGGATAGATCGCTGTATTACTGCTTAAACATCTAGGATCCAGGACAAAAAAAAAAACAGTCGGACCGTTCATCTTTAGAAGAGGCGCGTTGACGCAGTTTACGCAGGCGTCGTTTTTTTCTCAAGCGTAGAATTCTTTTATTCCCATCTAGACGTCTATAATTGGCGCCGACATCTTTTAGTGCCGACCGTATTCCATATACGTATTATATGTCATCATCCCATCATAGGCTCTTCAAACATCTGCGTTCTGTCTGTTGTCGCGTTTATTTTTGGATGCCCTGTTCTCTTTCCTCCTGTCCTCTAAGAATTTTTTTTATTCTTGCGACACGTGCCGTCAAACCAGTTTCCTACTAGCGTTCTAAGAAAACCGGGCCTTCTAATAATACGTCACACGCTTGTTACAAAAATGTGACGTATTATTTTAGGCGAAATCCTGTGGCGTTTTTTGCATTGTCTTCTTCTTTTGTCGCGTATATTTCGTCGTCTCCGCTGTGTGAGTCACGATTATTTGCAGCGCTTTTTTGATCCTAGAGGAAGACTTTCCTGCATCGTGCTCCACTTTGACAACCGAGTAAAAATGCGAAGGATTATAGTCGCTTTATGCGATTTCTCGTATTTCGAGACATATTTCTCTTTTTAATTTCAAGGAAATCTAAAATATTGATTTCTTTGCAAATTACAAATTTTATTTAATGATTTCAATCTAAGAAAGCTACTATTAATTATTATTTCAATCCAAGAATGCTACTATTAATTATTATTATTAATCAGTTATTATTACTTAGTTATTAATTATATTATGCAATTTTTAATACAATGACTAATAATAATATAACAATTAAATAATAATGTGACACAGTAGTTAATGCCAAAGAAATGAATAAATAATTGCAATAAAGAATAAGCAAATAAGCTGTTGTATTATGTAAATGATATTTAAATGGAACTTATTCATAAAATTCCGTCACTTTTGAGGCTAAGGTGATAGGAACCCCGCCTTTTACAGCCACGTGTTATTTACAGAAGGATACTCGGACTCGCATAAATAGACGCACGTGTTATTTCTGACTTCGTTAGATTGTCAACTCTTGATTTTATTTTCTTCAGTTCACCGTTGTGGCACGTGAATTCATGATTATGCGGTTCTAATCCCGACTTTTTTCTCTCTTCTGTCTATCCTTTCTTCTCTCTAATGCGTCGGAAGCGACTTTTTTTTATGTATATCACGATTTCCCGGTGCTCGCGACAATTAACCCTTTCACCGCTGAATTGTGTGATGAATAAAGCAGCTTGCCTTAGAGAACAATCTGGATGTTTGATCGTTCAATGTCTGTATCACGCACTGTTAGTTATGTGTGACACAGCTGTAATATCAATGCACATATATTATACTGATTGATTACACACGCAAAGATTAAAAGCTCACTTGTTATGTAAAATCATCTCATCGTCTCATAAAAAATTTTAATAACATAATGAGAATTATGTTTGTTTTAATGAGAATTACCGCGACAGACTTTCACAAAGTATCCTTCTGCCAAAATTTTATTTATAATTATTTGCAAATACTTTCTGCCAAAATTTTACTTGCAATTTATTATACAAAAATATTTCCAAAGGGAATTAATTAAGTTTCTTCCGAAATTGTATCATTAAAAAAAATTTAAGATAGTAAACAATAAAAATAATAAAAATAATAATAAAAAATTTAAGACAGTAAATATTTTTTCATATTTACATAAATATAATATTTAACACACATTGTAAATCATATATATGTGTTTATTTTAAGAAACTCATATATATATATATATATATTTCACACTTATTAAGAAACACCCTGTATATATATATATATATATATATACAGGGTGTTTCTAATAAGTGTGAAAAATTTTAGAAGATGATTTTTTGTCGAAAATTAAGGGAGTTTTTCATATAAACATTACAAAGTTCTAATAAAAAATTGAATAGGGGTTACTAGTTTCATCCCCTTATAACAATACGGGAGGCTGAAAAAATAATAAATAACCTTTTTACTAGTGGAAAATATCCACCTAATTTCATTTCTTTAACTTGGTCCAAATTTGAGAAAAAAATAACCTAATTTTTATCCTCATTTTTGGAAGAATGTAACTCCACAGGGAGGGATGTAAGAGTATATGTTCATATGAAACACCCCCCTTAATTTTCAACAAAGAATCATCTCTTAAAAATTTTCACACTTATTAAGAAACACCCTGTATATATAGTTGCATGTATTAGTTATGTAAATTCTAAAAATATGTTTATTCTTTTTTCGATTCAAAAACTGAGATATTTCGATTTTTTTCTATGCAGTATCGTCGAAAAAAGATGGACGCTTCAAAAAGCGCGCTTTTACTACACTCGCCGATCGATAAAGATCCACGAAGCACACCGCGAGGAAACTCTGGCATCTCGATCTCAAAAAATTGGATACTGATGCATGGCACCGCTTTGGGCCAGATTATCGACAAGTCTCAGGCAATATCGAGCTTTATCACGAGTATCGTACCAGGAGAACTAATCATCGCACCTACGGAACTTACGAACGAATTGAAATTTCGTGTCTATCGCGATCTAGAGATCGACGATGGTTCTCGATCGGGCGATTATTCGCGCGTTCAGGAGCATCTCGGTAGCGTCGTGGCCGCTTGGAAGTGTCCGCTGCTGACGAGGACCTTTGAGGGATTTTTCGAAACGTGGAACTTCCCTAAATCGTCGATCAAGTTCGACCGATTGCTACGACCGATCTACCTGCTTGTCTTCATCACCGATTCCGAAAATGGGAAATCAACCGTGGAAATTCCAATGATCAAACAAGCTCTCTCTTGTCTGCTGGACCAATCTCTGCGGAATCCCATCCGCGGATCGTTCGCGGAAATCGAGTCCACCCCCTTTGGCAATCCCGTGTTCATCGGCTCGATCGCGCGTGGGGTCATCAGCAATGTCGTCGGCGATGAGGGCTGCGTCATTATGACAGACGCGTATGCGTTTCCCGGTAGCGAGGGTGGTCCCGTCTACGTCATTCCGCCAGACTGGTAATTACGGCGATTCTTAGAACTCTCGGACGTGTTTATTTAGACTCTCTTTACTCAAAAGGCATCCTTGAGTCTTTCTGTTGTCAAGAGATTCATGAAATATGATTATCTTCACTTTATTTTAAACTTAAGTACATATATGCAAACCTCCTAAGAAAACCTTACAAAGGTAAAAAAATACGCCAAGTACATAAAAAAAATCTTTAAAAAAATAAAAAATCTAAGAGTGATAAAAATAAAATATTTAAAAACCGATATGAGATCAATACTATTAGCCAAGTACAATAAATTATGTGATATTAATTCGTAATCGATACTAAATGAGGTAAGATTACTTTAATTCCTATAGCATTTTTTATATGATGTATACAGGGTGGCCCATTTTAATCCATCCAGTCGAATATCTCGAAAACCAAGCCCGGGAGAGAAAAATGTTTCAGACAAAAGTTGTTTGGTTTCGAGGGGGCCATAAGATGGTACCATTGGTTTGATCTTGAAGAGTCATTTGAAGGTCACGTGAAGGTCACTTCAATTTTTTTAAATGGAACACCCTATATATTTTTGCACATTCTTGTAGCTTATCTCGAGAGCTTTCCAAAACACTATAATTAAGTACCTTTTCGTTAAGTACTTTTTGAGTTATGAGGTTTGAAATAATTTCTTAATTTTACATAAACCGTAAAATATCTTGTAAAATATTCATTTTTCGATTATCTTACCTTAATACTTTTACGTACAAAATAATGAAAGGAATCAATTGGTGTAAAGAAAACACATAGTTGTTTTTAAGAAAAAATATGGAATTGTTAATTGCAAATTACATATTTTTTCTTCAAAACAACTATGTGTTTTCTTTACACCAATTGATTCCTCTCATTATTTTGTACGTAAAAGTATTAAGGTAAGATAATCGAAAAATGAATATTTTACAAGATATTTTACGGTTTATGTAAAATTAAGAAATTATTTCAAGCCTCATAACTCAAAAAGTACTTAACGAAAAGGTACTTAATTATAGTGTTATGGAAAGCTCTCGAGATAAGCTACAAGAATATGCAATGACAAATAGTAGGTTCTATTTAAGAAATTGAAGGTGACCTTCACGTGACCTTCAAATGACTCTTCAAGGTCAAACCAATGATACCATCTTATAGCCCCCTCGAAACCAAACAACTTTTGTCTGAAACATTTTTCTCTCCCGGGCTTGGTTTTCGAGATATTCGACTGGATGTATTAAAATGGGCCACCCTGTATAATTTAAAAAAGTTTTTCGCAAATTCTAAATCGCATAAATGACCTTCAGGTCGAAGTAAGATATGAAAACTTGGCGTGCCCCGTATTCAAATCATATAGTTTACATGCAAATATTCCTAATTTTTTTTTCGAAAAAATCTTAGATTCGGAATTCTCTCTTAGTAAAATTTCGATAGAATCAATTAGCTATCAAATAGATGATTTTTATCATTTCATCATGTTTGAATTTTTTTTGACGCGGATGTTTTCATGTAGCAAACATCGAATTATCAGCGGGATGGTGATCGCGCCGTTGAGCTGGTGTCGTGAAGAATGGGTGGATTACACCTTCGCCGCCAATCTTGCTCCGTGTTTGCTCAATATTTTGCAGAAGAAGGATCCTCGTTGTCCTCCGATCATAAATCGCCAGGAACATGGTTCGTTAATATTGTTTCTTCTGTTATTTTTCAATACATCCACATGCAATGAAATCTTTATCTTTTTGTCACAGAAGCGTTAGATAGAGGCGTCGTGCTTGTTAGGTGTGGGATTAATTGGGGTACGGGCATTCTCGTGGACAAGGATACTGGTACATTCCTGACGTGCTCCCACGTCGTCACCGAGGTAAAATCAAACTTAGGAATTTATACGAAAATAGAAAAGTATACTCTGATGTTTATTTACACAAGAAAAAAATATTAAGTATATCTTAACGACGTAAAAAAGTTGACCGCATTTTGTGCAATAAGCTCAGCATGTGGCAAATGGATAACTTTTTATACACGACAAAAAATATAGCTAAGTCAAAATAAATTCCGATAGGCGCCAGAACGGGAGATATCAATCGTAATGACTACAGATCAGACCAATTCACGCACGTGGGCGAAATTGCTGTACAGGACTCCGGAGAATCAGCCTTACGACGTAGCTGTATTGAGGGTGAATCCACAGGATATGGATCCCTCGTTGAGGCCGTTACGGTTGTCTCGTGTTCCGGTTGTAAAAGGTAAATATTTTGCACTTTTTTCAATCTTTTTATTTTTCAATTTTATCTCTAACGTTTCTCAAAAGAAGTTAATTTTAATAGTTTTCATCACGTCGAATTGTTATCTAAAACATTTAGAATGATAGACCAAGAGGCTTATTCTCGTAGCTTTTCTCAACGAGAGGAAATTAGCGACATATCCAGCAGCGTGTCAAACGGTTTCCTGGCGCTTCAACACCAGGAACATTGACCTTCTTCTATATTAGGACAGAAATAACGTATAATTGCGAAAAAATTGGGTCAATTGATCATCGTTGATGTGGCAAAATTGATATTTGGCCTCCTTCTTTTAACTTGGAAACCGACATACAAGCCATCCATTTATTCGTAATAAAAATCTACTTACCACATAAGAGTTTTGCTTTTATTAATATGTCTATCACGAATTGCGGTGCAAAATTTTCAAAAAAGTCTTCGTTTTACATGAAAACGGAATTTTATTATAATGTCTGAATTATTATCTCATTATTAAAGCAAGCATCATTTACTAAAGTTACTAATGATGCACTTTCTTTGGTTTCTATCATTACTATTCTTCCTCCTTAATAATGCATCTTTTTAGTATGTAAAGAATTAAGTGTTAAAACTTCAAGGCCCTTAATGGATAAAAACATATTTACAAAATATTAAAAAATATAAATTTGTGAAAATGTATCTATACATTAATTGTATATGTATACATTTGCAGGCGAGCCAGTGGTGTCCGTGGGATTTCCGTTCTTCTCGTCCGTCCGGCCGACCATTAGCAGCGGCGTGATCTCCAAGTCGATGGACTGCGCGCTCCTGACGACTTGTTGCGCTCAGAGCGGCACCAGTGGCGGTCCGATAGTCAGCCGCGCGACCGGCGAGATGCTGGGAATGATCGTGTGCAACGCGCTCTCCTCGGACGGTGCCGTGCTGTACCCGCGGATGAGCTTGGCGGTGCCGGCTGCGGTGATGGACCGGCCCCTGCGGGAATACTTGCGCACTGACAGTCAGTAAACAAATTTAAATTGGCCACTGACGACGATCTAACGACTATATAATTTGGACGGTGCCTGGACTGTAAGCCTTCCGCGCCGCAGGGGACAAAAGACTATTATAGAGCCGACACATCGACCCAAGCCAATCTTAAATTATTTCCGCAAATAAAGTCTCATCATATCGCGGATAAGATATTAAATTATACAGGGTGTTCCACCCCAAATAACTTTCTTATTTTTAATTTTAGAAAAAGATGTTTCAGACAAAAGTTGTATGGTTTCAAGGGGGCTATAAGATGGTACCATTGGTTTGACCTTGAAGAGTCATTTGAAGATCACGTGAAGGTCACTTCAATTTTTTTAAATGGAACACCCTATATATTTTTACACATTCTTGTAGCTTATCTCGGGAGCTTTCCAAAACACTATAATTAAGTACCTTTTCGTTAAGTACTTTATGAGGCTTGAAATAATTTCTTAATTTTACATAAACCGTAAAATATCTTGTAAAATATTCATTTTTCGATTATCTTACCTTAATACTTTTACGTACAAAATAATGAGAGGAATCAATTGGTGTAAAGAAAACACATAGTTGTTTTTAAGAAGAAATATGGAATTGTTAATTGCAAATTACATATTTTTTCTTCAAAATAACTATATGTTTTCTTTACACCAATTGATTCCTCTCATTATTTTGTACGTAAAAGTATTAAGGTAAGATAATCGAAAAATGAATATTTTACAAGATATTTTACGGTTTATGTAAAATTAAGAAATTATTTCAAGCCTCATAACTCAAAAAGTACTTAACGAAAAGGTACTTAATTATAGTGTTTTGGAAAGCTCTCGAAATAAGCTACAAGAATATGCAATAGAAAGTAAGGGGTTTCATTTAAAAAATTGAAGGTGACCTTTACGTGACCTTGAAGCAACTATTCAAGGTCAAACTAATGACACCACCTTATGTCCCCCTTGAAACCATACAACTTTTGTCTGAAACATCTTTTTCTAAAATTAAAAATAAGAAAGTTATTTGGGGTGGGACATTAAAATGGGACACCCTGTATACGTATATTTTCACAGATTAGCAATTATAAAATTAGGATTTGTTGAAAAGACAGAGCTAAAATATTTTAATTGTTCTGTTCTTTGTTTTTTTTTTTCGGTTTTAATTATTTCATTGTAAAATTGAATCTAGTTTTTGAATATTGAGTTATCTCTTGCTTCTATTTTCTTTCCAGATCCCGATGTGCTTCGAGCTTTCACGTGCAACAACGCGATAGTGCGCAACGTTTGGAATTTTTATCCTTTGCTGCCATCCAAGCTCTGAAAAAAACAATGCGCTAAGTAAACTTATAAACTGGGTACATATACAATATATATTCAAATTCTAATCGTATGATGGATTTTTCGATCCGTACTATTTGTACTATTTCTGCGACTATCGTATTTCTCGGATAACATTGGATTGGATTATTTGCATTGCGGAATATTTGTCTATGAGTCACCCTGGACCTGTCAATCTCGAACTCGACACGCTGTTATGAACATAAACTCGCCTTCGAACCCTCATTGAATAATACACGCCATTGACCGAGTTTAATATAAAGAGAAAGTTTTTCGTAACGTTAAGTCGTAACGATTGGCATGCAAAGCGACACGAGTCAATGATCCCTTCGTATTTATGCTAAAGACTTTGCTGATGAATAATACTAGTCACGTCGTGTATAGAATTTTCAAGCGGTATTTAACGTTGGTGTACTTTGAAAAGACTGCATTTGTCTTGTCACAAAATATGATTTCTACAATATATTGTTTAGATGTATAATATTGTGATATACTGATCTACCATAATAGATGCACATTATAATAATCTAAAGTAATTTATAACAAATTAAATTATTTGTGATTCTGATGCCTTCCTGAAATAACAGAGTAGAGTAATTCTCTCTCAGATGTACTTGCTTCGCCATCTGACAAATGCTCGCACAACTAATATTTGTCCGCAACTTCTTTGAGCCACATTTGCTTTCCGTATTTCACTAATTGTAAGCGGAAAAGTTTCTCTAAAAAATATTAATTTTGTTTATGTCTAATATAAGGGAACTGTACTCAAAATATGATTGAAAATTATGATTTATTGATTGCCTTTAGTTCAGAGTTCTGAGATAAATATGCATGTTTTAATATATATTCAATATAGATCATTGTTTTATATTAGGGGAATGTAATCATAAATTAATCTAAATATATAATATTTGACTAGAAAATTGTAAATCATAAAATATGTAAATTCGTCTTAAGATAGTATACAGGGTGTATCTGAAATGATGCACTAAACTTTAGGAGCGTATTCTAGAGGTTAAAATAAGACTTTTTTTTTCCTATGAACATGTCCGCAAATGAACCCCCCTCCGAGCTAGGGGCCTCTGAAGTTTGGGGAAAAAATTAAAAATTGGCTGTATTATGGATTGCCTTATTATTTGACCTTGGTTTTGACGTTACCTATCACCCTCTCTTGAGAGATAAATAAATTTGCGTTGCGGGTGTTTGGTCAATTTCACACATTTTCGAATTTTAGCTCGGAGGGGGGTTCATTTGCGGACCCATGTTCATAAGAAAAAGTCTTATTTTGACCTCTAGAATACGCTTCTAAAATTTAGTGCATCATTTCAGATACACCCTGTATATTAGGCATCACGCGTGGATGGAGAAGCTACGTGAGATTTTCGAAAAAATACAAAACGTACAGTGAATTGTAATTTATGTTTATTTTATTTTTTTTCAATTATATCTATATGACGCGGTCACATAATATTGCCTTATATACTGCACTCGATGCTTACAAAAGAATCACACACGGTCAGACGGTCGCAGGTAACGTTCGTGAAGAGTGCGGGGTGATTGACAGTCGGAGATGGTAAAACGCAATTGAGAGACTCATCGTGTAATACACTATTTCATGCTGTTCCGTTTGCTATATACAAGTTCGAATGACTTAAACGCTAGAAAATACGTAGTTACGTTATCACTTGTGATTTTTCTTCTGTTCCTCTTAATCTTCCTTCCTCTAAAATGCACATAGGAAAACGGAGGAATCTACAACCTCGTGAATCTACAATCACGTCTTAGGGCATGTGTGATAAACATTTCGTCAATTCTATAATACTAATTTTGTATATGTTTTTTCTTATCTTCCCTTCTGCGCGAGACCGATAAACGTTCGATTAAAAAAAAAGCGGATAGCGCAGGAGCGAATGTTTTGACAGTTGAATCGTCAGATTACGGAGATACATAATATCGATAAATATATGTATATATATAATGTGTATATATATTAATGTATATATAAATAGTACGATATCTTTTACATTAGAATACAGATTATGTATATACATCATGGATGGAGTCTTCCGTAATAGTTACTGGAGTGTCGAAGAGTTTTTCTTAAATCTAAAAAATTATCTCCGCACGACGTGTTTAATCTTAATGACTCCTATTGTCCTTATATAATCAATCTAATGATTTTCGATGCAAAAGTAAGAAAATAGCGTGTGTCCGGCTTGTCGCTTGCGCGTAATTCCACGCGCAAGGAGGGATCACCTTAGAACGATACGACGACGTCCACTTTGATGAGAAGGACGGAGAAACGATAAGCAAGATTCGAAAGTTAAATCTAAGTGTTTGGTTTTTGTCTTACTGATATCCCACACGGCCGTTACACCAATTTTTGCAGTTTTCATTACAAAACTATAGAGACGAAGACAATATTCCGCTATGAGATTGATTGCACTACATGCATAGGGCATTGCAAAAGTCGCATATTACTTATTGCTAGCTATTATAACGGGGATAATTTAAAAAAATGTTGATATAAATTTTTATTTTCTAATTTTGTTTTACTGAATTCTCTTTATTTAGATAAAGATATATTTAATGAATAAAAAAAAAAAAAAGATAGACTAGTGAGAGTGTTTGCGTTCAAGAGGTAGTATGCGAATTCTAAAACGACCTATACATCTTGTACGTCCTTTGGAATAAATGAACGTTTTGTTGAAAAAAAGTTCTTTTTCATGTGCTATAAAAGATTCACTCGCGCAACGATCCCAAAGTTTCTATTTAAGTACAAAAATAATATAAATTAATGCTGTACACCTTCTAATAATTATCCTTTGAGAAAAAACCTCAGGCCCTAACAATAAAGCAAATTAAAACTATCTAGAGATTCCAAGTTTTTACGAGATTTCTTCCAACATTTTGCGATCACAATTTGGCGCATCAGTGCCAACTATCACATGAAGACCGAGAGCATTCATGTTTATTACGGCCTTGAAAATTCTCTACGAACGACTAGAATCCTTCCTTAGATAATCATAACGTTACTTTAATTCCGAAACTTTTTTCCGAACCTTTTCTTCGTACGATATGCTCCTTTCGAAGAAAAATAGCGAATTCTTCGTATTCAGAGGAGCTCTCACGAAATTCGTAGTAAAATTTAACCGTTGAAATAATTGTTCGTATATATCCAGGTTTGTTCTGTAGCTTTTTCTGTAGCACACCGAATCGATATGCGCGATAGTTCATTGCTGATAACCATTTGGCGGATTCGGTGCTTCTTGACTGTCTATACTGTAACCGGTAATACTATCTGGGCTTTGAAGAGACGCCGCGTAGAGCGGGTTGATTGGCGTAGCGTTCGTGTCAAACTGGGTCGAGTCATAAACGCTGTGATTCTGCAAAGAAAGAAGAAAGAACATTCCGCTTTGCATTCCGAGGCAAATTTCCAATCAATCAGTCAATCAACCAATTAATTAAAAAATTACCGTGAAGCTAATGTAACGTCGGTGAATTAAATTCATTAATTGAACCTCAAAGCATTATGTAATAATAAAACATCGTGTCTCGCGTGTACTATTGCATTAGAAAGCACGGTGCAAACAGTGCGTTGACGAATCTTGAATATATTTACAAGATTCCATTCGTAAAGAAGCAGAATGATATCGTTGCCAAGGGAAATTGCCCAAAGTTAGTGTAAATAAATGAAACCAAGTGCATTGACTACATCAATATGTTTAATTTTATATATGATTCTCTAAACATGCTAAAATATATTTACAGTTAAATAAAGCTCTAAAATGGTATCTTACCATGTACGTTATAATGCGTAATATAGAGATTAATAACTAATAAAATTATTGATAAAATCAATGTAAAACTTGGAAAAGTTATCCATGGTCTACAGACATAGTGACCCGTGATACTACAGCAATAAGCTATTTACAAAGATTCAGTTTGTGTATCTGAATCTTGAGAGGGATCGGGATTTTGCTGCGTCTTATTCTTTTTGTGCTTTTCGAATTTTGGAGATGTTATAGATAGCAAATAATCACTTAAGCCGCCCGAATCTCCTGCCTTCGAATCATTTTGGTTTCTTTTGTAGGCGACAGTTGAACGAGAAGAACTAGGAAATAATTGCTGTGTAACATTCGATGTATCAGATATACCAAGTAACGCATCATCCAAGGAGATTTTAAAGAATTCAGTGTCTAAAATTCGCGTCGTTAAATAGCTCGGGTTTACAGTAGCAGCGTTCTCTTGAAGCGCTAAATCATCGCTTATCTTTAATCGAGATTCTTGGGGATCCTCCCTTTCAATTTTGTGCGACCCGCTTTCCAAAATAGATTGTAAGCTATTTTCTAACGCTGGAACTTGAGGTATTTCCGAAAAGTTACTATGTCCATGCAGAATGTTCTCAACTATAGTCGCGTGATCTACAGCTGCGCCATCCAATACACCTTCTAAGCTACTTTTTCTCGTTTGAGAATACAGATTAACGTTACTGTCGATCGTTTTCGGTTTGTAGAGAAAGTTACTAGCGGTATCGGGCGAGAGGAGCAAATTCGAGACGTTACTGGGTCCACCGTACTTAACAGAAACGGTTTTCCGGCTCGGACTAGAAAATCTTAGATCCGGCACACTCTTTTGGGTGGTCGACAAAGGGTCGGATTTAATCAAAGGATAATCAGCCAATTCCGAGGTATCCTTTACCGTGTTGAGATCTCTACCGAAACTTCTAATACCGGTTGTCGAGCGATATGATCTAATTGGTGAACCAAAGGTGCTCGAGTCGCTATTTTTCGGATCTTTAGCTGATGTTAAGGAATAAAGAGAAGCTCCCTGCTTGAAGGATTTCAATGCTTGAGAATCATACAACGGTATGTGAATAGAAGGAGTATGGACCTGATAGATGTAATCGCTGTCGGTTTTCAAGGATGAAAAACTCTGTTGATGCGGTAACGATACTGTGTCTTCGTCCATTGCGTCATCTACTTGCGCTTTGTAAGAGAACATTATCGAAGGTTGTGAAACCCTGAAAACAGAATAATTTACAAAATATTAGCCATGCATAACGACCCAATTGTTCGAGTTGCTAACATATTGCTACATGTTGCAGCGGCTTACCCGAAGAATTCCGATAGGAATGTATGGTAAACCAAAGGAGTAAAAAGACTTAAATACACTGCTGCTGTGAAGTCTACAATGCATAATCCCACTGGATTTTGCGTGTAGTTTAGAAAGCCTGCGCCAATTGATTGCACTAGATCCAATGTCGCTAGCGTTCCGGCATAAATGTAAAAGCTTTTCCGTGCTGCAATAGGAAGCGTACATATATAATAATTACAATCAGAGAAGCGTTATATAATCTGTGATAAGAATTGCTTACTAGGAAGTGCTAGGCGGTCCCGTAACCGTGTCCATGGCAGTATTAATATGAAGAGATATATCTAAAAGCGATATCGAGACATATTCAGCAATATATATATATATTTTCCAACGAAAGAAAAAAATTATAATGTGCACAAGCATACCGTAGTAAAAACGAGACTGCTACAAAACCAAAACATCATACCACCGTGACCAAACACGTAAAAATCACGGCTGGGAATATGAAATGTATCGTCTGGCAAAACTAATTCCAACGTTCCTTGAGTGATTGTAAATGCCAGTGCTATACATGACGTAGCGAGTAAGACTCTACGAATACTAGAACGACTATCCAAGTGGCCTAAGTAGAAACAAAATAAAAATTGCATATTAATAAATACTGTGCACATTTTTTCTCCTCTTCAAATACGAGTATGTCACTTACCAAACGCTAGACCAAATATAACAACGCTCATCTCGGTAGATAGTAGAAAAAATCTCACAGTGACCCACAAAACCTTGTCAGCTTTGCCACCAACTGTTGCCGCTGCATTTACCGTCATCGATACAACGCAGCGTACGACTGATATAACTACGTTACAAATAACGAGACCGTAAAATGCTAAAAATATCGGACTACTCGTTGCACGTAACTTAAGCCTCGCTCTGTTGAATCGCATCGCGATGAATAGAAGGAACAAGAGATTCGGTACTAGAATGATGACATCCCATATTCGGACTCTGAAAGACGCAAGATGAAATTTGTCAAGTTGATTATATTATCGTGTGGTAAATGATAAGTAATAACGTACCTTGAATCTTTGATCTCTTTATATAAGATGAGCTTGCAAAAATGCTCCTCATCGTCCATGGCCGTACTTATATTGGGAATCATAGTACTGCTCAGATCATACGTATGTAACCAGCTTTCAGACACTTCCTCCCTCTCGGCGCCGTACATTTCCTATCTTCTCGAGCGTTCTGTCAGATTCTCCTTCCGGTTTCACTGATGACAAACAATGCACAGAATGAAATGTCAAAACAATAGAATCACAGTATAAACAACTTGATTATTGAGCCCGAGAAAACAATCGAACAGCTGACTTCGTTGAAAGATACGCGATTTCTAGCGAGATGTCACGTTACCTTAAACAATCTTTAACCGTTGTACAGTAGGCGCCAATAATGCCTTAACATATGAAGTTGGTCGCATTCGAGACTAATAATAACTTAATATCTAGTCATTATTAATCCCGAATGCGACCAACTTCATACGTTAAGGCATTATTGGCGCCTACTGTACTAGAACACGGTGCAACAAAACAAATGCTATCGTACAACATAACCTAAAATATTTTCAGAGTCACTGGCGTCTTTGACATTTCGATTCGCGACGCGGAAGTGACACACGAGATAAACAGACACTCGAGATCGAGCTCGAGTGTCTAAAACTTCCTCGACGAGGCACGAATTTCACGACTGACGTTACGGAAAAATCGATAAATAGCTGCCTATTGTGTAGCTGTCAAACGATCAGCCTGACACAACGTCCAGTCTCGGACAACCGACTTAGCTAATTGGATGAGACCGTTAATAGGTTTACCGAGTATGAAGACATCGCTCTCATTTTTCCCTGGGAAACGGCGCGCTTTTTTCAGCCAGCCGTGACAAGCACTCGATGCGTGACGAACTTCGTAATTCTGCTTCCGACTTTCCAGAGTATCTACGCTCTTCTCTCTCTCTCTCTCTCTCGCTCTCGCTTCGCTGGCTCAGCTGTCTCCTTTGCTCTCTCTCTTTCTCTCTTTCTGTCTCTCTTTCTCTATCGTATCTTTCCTCACGCTCGTGCGCTTCAATTGGCGTTTTGCTACGAGATTCCAGTGATTCCAGTGTCCATTCAGCTCGTCAGCGTTTTGCGCTCGTCCTTGCGATGTCGGGTGGATTTTGACGTTAAATCGCGCGGGCAAGCGCCAGGGAATCGGAACGCTTTATCGAGAGTTCGACGCAATTTTCGCATCCCCGATTAAATCCCACCTCGTAGAATCGCGCGACGTGAAAACGCAGCACCGTCCCGAGGTATTGACAGGTGACGCCACGATTCACGACTCTCTCCTCGCGCAGATCTCCTTCTTCCGCACTGCGTTAATTAACGCGATTATCTGTTTCAACCTTGTGCTTCAACATGTTGGACACTTATCTGAATGAAACTAGAAAAAAGGAATAGTTATTTTAGTTTGTTTAGACTCGAGGCTCATCGAACATGTGATTTGGTGACGTACGAGTAGGTTAGAGTAAAGTGACAATAGTTTGGTCGAGTGATGTTAGGTTAGACGGATTGTTTACCAGCGGGAAGTACAGATCTCTTTATACGATAAATTTTTAAAACTACCGTTAGATGAACTTGTGCTAATTTTGTGAATAATTATTTAATGAATATATAGTCATATATCAACTATATCAAATATATCAATTATAAAAATAAATTTGTACGTACAGTAGGCGCCAATAATACCTTAACATATGAAATTGGTCGCATTCGGGACTAATAATAACTAATTATTATTAAGTTATTATTGGTCTCGAATGCGACCAATTTCATATGTTAAGGCATTATTGGCGCTTACTGTACATATATATTTATTTAGTTTTTGTTATGTAATATAATTCTGTTATATAATACATGGAAAGTTGATTTTTTTAAATCAATTTTAAGTAGATAATTTAAAGAGACATTTTGAAAGCAATTTGACAGTTCCTTTATAATGAGTGATGATAGGGGGAGAGGGACTCTTTTAAATGTGTAATAAAATTATACATTTATTAAATAAGTTCCCCTCCCCCTATCATCACTCATCATGAAGGAACTGTCAAATTGCTTTCAAAACGTCTCTTTAAATTATCTACTTAAAATTGATTTAAAAAAAATCAATTTTCCATGTATTATATAACAGAATTATATTGCATAACAAAAGCTAAATAAATATATATGTAGAAATAAAAACGTTTAACAAAAAGTTCATTCCATAATCTGTCTTTAAGTATATAGGGGGAGTTCCCCTAGTACCGGACACTTAAGGTTTTTTGTAGATAAATAAAAAAAATATGTTTTATTTATTTAATCTTTTGCATTAATTATTAGTTAACAATATTAGAAATGAAAATAAATGAACGAAATAATACACTTTTCTATAATATAATACTTAAATCAGAGTTAAACTTTGGTATGAAATTTTGTACGATCTTAAAGTGGCACCTAGTACCGGACATAGTTAAAATAGATCCCCTAACATCGAACAACTTCAAAATAATTTACAATGATCACAAATATAATCATCAAAACATTCAGGGATATCAGCACATGTCTCGTGAGTCCATTCCTGGCAGTTGGAGCATTGAATCCAATCTTCTTCATTACTCTCTAAGCAAACTACACATGTAGTATCATCACTTGTATTTTTAGGTGTTAGTACTCTAGTTTTCTTTATCTTTTCTGGTCGATTCGTCTTTTTAAACTTATTTCCTAAATTTTTCTTCTGTTCTTTAACTTTCTTTTCATTTTCTTTTTCTTCAATTAATAATTTATAAGAAGATGAAGTGAGAATTTGACTTTTTTCTGATTTTCTCTTCCTTGATTCTGATCACTTCTTTGCAGCATCAGGGGATAATTTCAAAATATTTTGATAAATATCTGTATCAGAGCTAGTAGATGGCTGAACATGTAATGTCTCTTGAGCCCTTGAAACTTCACTTGGAACATCTTTTGAGACATTAAATTCTGTGGTCGTTTCTGTCCTGTTGTTTCTATCTTGTTGACTCTGTTGTTTCTGTTGATGGAATATTCGTCACATCACATGGTAAATAGTCAATGTCAGAAAATATATTTTTATCAAAAGGATAAATCCCTGTGCATTTAAAACCAGACACTGCTATATCCAGTCGAGCTACTTTAGTAAATGCTTCACCAACAAGACCTGCAATATCATAATCTGTTATTCGTGCTCCTGCGTTTGCTCTTATCCACATGTCACATCGCTCGTAATAAGCATTTTTAAACGGCTTCATAAAAGTTCTATCGAGCGGTTGGAGCTTGTGGGATGTGTGTGGTGGAAAACTGATTAAATGAATATTACATTCTCTACAAAAATTTATCACATCTAGGGTTTTGTGACTGCTGTGACCATCTAAAAGGATAAGAACAGGAGATTCCTTTGACGGATGTGCAAATTTTATAAAATGCCGCAGCCATTGGAGGAAAAAGTCACTATTCATCCAACCTTTTGGTTGTGCAACACCTTCACTCTGTGCTGGAGCATTTATCATCAGGCGTTTATTCATTTTCTGTCGTGGGAAAACGAAAAACGGTGGAATAAAATATCCGTTGGCACTCATGCAGAAAAGGATGGTGATATTTTTGCCTCTTTCAGCTGAAGTCAGCTTTCCTACTTGGCGCACAGACTTCACGGCCAAAACTTTTTGATGCTTTTGAACGCAGCTGACCCCTGTTTCATCGCAATTATATATGTTAGAAGGAAGAAAATTGAACTGGTTCATGAGCTTCTCAAGATTGTTGTAAAACAGTTCTACTTGCGGCTTATTAAAACCCACAGCTCGTATTAAGCTCGTAGATTCTGGTTTTCTTAGCGATAAGTCTGGATGTCTAGCCATGAAATCATGGTAAAAATGTTTACCAGCTATTCCTTTCTCAGTGTTAAAGCGATGAGGAAGCTTCAGAGCTACAGCTAAGTCATAAGCTAACTTTAAAAATTCTTTTTTTATCAATGGTAAACATCGATTAGCTAAATCTTTCACATGATTTACTAATTGCTCTTCATATTCTGATGAGAACGTTTTAGTAAATTTTCCTAGTTTCGGCTTTAATACAATTTCTTTGCCAATTTTTAAACAAGCTACTTTATCATGCAAAGTGCTTTTCGGAATTCCATATTTTGTAGAAGCTTCTCTAAGACTGATTTCTTTTGACATAATTTTGTCAAGTGCAGTTTTCAAAGCGTCTTTATTCCACGAACCTTTCTTTTTCCCATCCATGTCGTTGCTTAGATGTATTTTCTAAGCACTGTATCTAAAATCAAGTAATGAACATAAATACAAACATAAACATGCATTTTTAGTCCGGCAAAGTTAGAGAAAAATATTCTGTCCGGACCAGGGGACAAAAGATGTATTCAAAAATAACGAATTCATAAAAACTAGTTTACTTTATATAAAAAGCACATAGATATTTGAAAACTACTTACCAAAATACTTCCTAATACAAGAATAGATATTGTAAGACAACAAATCTTCGTAGGTATGACCTGTTTCTAAATTATACAATACAACGTTTTTTCGTCAAACGCATCGATCAACTGTCCTTTTAGCTTGCGTGTGCGGATCTGGAGCATGTCGCATCCTGTGCGTGGATCGCTATACCCCCTCCGTCCAATCACCGATATAACCACCCAATCGTGTTTTTACTTGCTGAGATATGACATATGTCCGGTACTAGGTGCTGTCCGGCGCTAGGGGAACTCCCCCTATAGGGAGTGTGTAATAAATAGCATTAAATATATTGAAATCGTATATGAAATAACATAAAATGTAATTAAAAAATTATAAATTTATACACTAACATAATTATGTATATTAATACTATTTTTTTTAAGATTTAATCGATCCGTATTAAAAGATTTATAAATGGATTATAAATGAAATTCTTAATTTTTTCTTTTCTCTCGTTTTATTTCTCGTGTGATAAAAAATTTATAGAACTATACATATAATAAACATAGAAAATTATGACGATTAAGAATATAATTTAATGATTGTTTATATTTATATTACGCTAATATTAATTAATTATAATATTAATACATAACAAGTACTGATACTGAAGAATACGGGTTTGACCTCAAGCACTGTTTTAATCTATATTTAATACGAGACAAACACCCTGAAGTACCCAATGTGAGATGTGTTCCGGAGTCGCCAAATCGGCCTCGAATACTAAACCAACACCGAGGGCATTTCGTCGATTTAATGTAGTATATACGGGGGTTTTAAACGTATTCTGCAAAAAAAATTATTAATTATTGTAATTATTTATTTTTAAAAAATAATTATTTACTTTAATTCAATTTAATCATTTTTTATAAGAATTATAAATTAAAATCATGACTTTTTTTGCCAATTGAATTTTTTGATTCAAGATCATAATAAATAGCATAATATTTTGAATACCTGTAATTTCAGTCTATGAACCTCAGTAGGTATGATGGTTAATATCGGCAGCTCCTCTATCAAAACTTTCGGATGCGATCTTTTCAAACGACGCTCCTCGATGTCCCATCTGGCGCCTTCCAAGTATAATCCGTGCACATAACATCCCTATTTATTAAAGCGCAGATATATAGCAGAATAATTGATATTATTGCCTATGATAAAACACGATGGATAGAATAAGACGAGCAAAAATCGAATTTACCTGATCAGGTCTTTCTTCCACATCGTCAGGTTTAAAGAAGCTCGATACCGTCGTGTAAATGACGGAACGATCAAGAGGCCAGCTGTTCTTGCGACAAGCTATCTGAATCAAAGCCGCCAGGTAAGTTTCTGGCACGTGCAATCCAGACAACCAAAGTACCACGGGCTCGTTCGCACCAGACTAATAAAGATGAAGGAAAATATCATTAATCAAAATAGAATGAATCGAATAGGATATTTTGCGTGCTCAACCCCTTACCCAATTAGTGTATTGATCTATTCTTTTTTGAAAGTGGTCCATCCAACCGGCAAGATTCTTTCGAGTGTCCGGTGCGAATTTGGCCCATTCTTTGGGCAGAGTACCATTATAAAGTGCCACGGAAATGTTTTCCAGTGTAGTGTCCATCCCGATTTCGCCGGCGATGGCCTAAAATTGAAGATGGAGCATTTTTTTGGATACCAAATCGCACGATAAATTTAGCAAAGCTAGAGAAAAAGTTAAAATTGTATTATAAAGTGTACAAGAAAAATACAAAATAAATCTATAAAATAAAAATACAACATAATCTGTAAAGTAAAAATAAATACCAATACAATGAAAATACATCTGTAAAATAAAAATACGATATAAATCTGTTAAACAAAAAAATAAATGCAATAATAAAATGGAATTTATAAAAAATGTAAAATGAAAATATTTAGTGAGACGTATCGCTATATTTATAAGTTTATGATGGATCATAAAATCTTGAAGATTTATTGCGCGACCTTCCTCAGCTGATTCAATGTCCTCGTTATCGTTTCTATCAATTTGTTGAATCTTTCCAATTCTTGAAATAAGACAATTGCGGTAGGTGTTACGGTCACACCGAAATTTCTCTTGACCTTGTTAATATCATATAATACGGGCATCTTGGCTGAGATCTCTTTCGCTATGTTATCGATGAATTCATCTTTACTGACACCGGTGATGCTGATCGCTAAAAATTTAATACATGACAGGTCATGATTTATCGAAAAATGTAATGAACTCTTTAATATGCGACTTACACTTTTTATCCAAGCGAGCTACGAACAATCATCAATTATAAAAATAAAAATTGATATTTCTGCTAAAAGATAAGTGAAATATATAACTTTTATACACAAAATAATAAGTGATAAAAATATATGACTCGTTATTAATTCGAATCACGTAACATTAAAGTAAAATTAATAATCATAAGTAATAATTATCATAAGTAATGTCTTAAATAAAATACTTTAAATAAAGTATTTTATTTAAAATATTACTTTTTAATCATTTATTATTATTTATATTATTATAAATATTTTAAAATATTAATAATAATACAAATTATAAATACATATATATATATATATATATATATATATATATATATATATATATATATTAACAATAAAACAATTTATAATAATACAAATAATAATAAATGATAAAAATTTATAAATGTTATAAATACAAAATATATAAGACGAGGAAAGATATAGTATTCGCACCGGTTTGTGGTTGAAGTTCAATGAGATGCCTCCACATTCTCTTGACCGCTTGCGTAAAATATCCGATCTCGGCGTTCGGATGCAATCCAAATACTTCCGGAGTGTTCACGAGAGGAAGTTCCTCGATGAATCGCAAATAATCATCGCGATCTCCTTCCGGTGGTATCACATAGCTGACGGCATCCTTGTAAAAGTAGAATGATTGAAACTCGTCGAACAGAAAATCACCTAAATATTCGTCCATATAGATGTAAGAGACGCGACGATCATAGCTGTCCATTATCCTTCCGCCGTACATTACCTAAATTATTTTTTACCTAAATTATTTTCAAATGCGAAAGGCAAAAATGATGCAAATTTATTTAAAAAATATTTCAAATAATAATAAAAGATGCCGAAATTAAAAAAGATCTTTAAAGGGAGATTTAGATCGAATGTACCTCTCCAATTAGATACTTGAGGCTGTTCCACGGTACGTTAGACTCCTTTGTTGTCAGTGCTTTTGTCAAATAAGTATCGAGAATGGTAGTGCATACGTTAAAATCTGATTCGTTGAAATCATACTTTATATTCCATCCAATTTTGCCGTATCTTCTTCTCTCCTACGAGGTTTTTTTAAGTATTTTTTTAATAAAGATTCTATTACGTTATTAATTAAATGTATGACTTTCTGAAATTCACCTGGATAACAGCGTGATAGAAGGCTAGAACGTAAATTAAGTGCTTGTAAAGAGGATGGGAACAGATTTCCAAAATCTGTGGTCGCATGTTGAAATATGTGCTTTGCAAGTTTAATTTCAACCCGCTCGGTGGTTCCGTTACCACTACAAATAATTTGTTTTAGAATACCATGCATGACACACAACGAGGTATATTTCATTATACCTTTCAGTGATTGTTGCAGTATTCCGATTGGAAAATTAGGAATAGGCTCCGTGGTGAGCCACAGGCGAAAATCGGGATGAGGCTTTCCTATGTTTTCCACGACCTTCTCTAGATCTTTTGTGAAGGACAATAGTAGATGGCAATTCTGGAGCATCAGCCACTGGCCTCTCGCCATCGCTACATCCAACAATTCCATCGCGATCTGTTATATAAAGAAGGTCTGTTATATAAAATCTGTTATATAAAAGATATGTATTTTTTATATAAAATAACTTTTCGAAAGTAACTTTAAGACGCAGGACATTAAACACGGATCCTAAGTGCATCATTTATCGTTACTTTATTATGATCGTCCAGTCATTATATGTATATTAAATCTTATATATCTGATTACATATGCGTTATCCCACCTTGTTTTGACTTTGACCAAGCGAGAGATATCTGAACTTTCCACCGCCACAGCCGTATCGATCAGCCAGCTTCATCAGCTCCGAAGTAGGATCCGAGCCCGGGCTCAAAAGGAAGATCACGGGCATGGTGGGCGTACTCTCCTCGAAAATCATATCGAAGCTCATGTGAGGCGGCGTGATATACTGTTCACCCATGATATCGATAATGTAATTAATGATGCTACAGTAAACGCGATCTACGCGGAAGCAGCGTATCAGCATCAGTTTCTCAAAGGATGTCAATCGCGTGTTATAATCGCACGGGAGTTCGTCCGATTCTGGCATGTCCGAGTCATACCACTAAAACGAGTATCAATTAGTCGATTAATTATCACACATTTCAAGAGGATTTTTATTTATTGTAAAATTTTTATTTCACACACAATTCAAATTATTCGAATATAATTCAAATTATTTGAATATAATTCAAATGATTCAAATTTAATTCAAATTAATTGAATATAATTCAAATTATTCAAATCTAATTCAAATTAATCGAATATAATTCAAATTATTTGAAGATAATTATTCAAATTTTCTTGTGTTTTTAAAATTTTGAAAATGTGTTGTTTTTAATCTTGAATTTGAATAAAAGATTCTGCTTGTATGCTGATGATTATTTTCTATTATTATCTAGCCGTAAAAAATAAAATAAAATTATTTGAATAATCCCTGTTTGGAATGTTTACCTGCTTCCATTCGTCCTCGCAATCCCGCAATTCTTCTGGCAACTGCTTGAATTTGTCTGGGAAATCGCTCGCCAGTCGAAGAACATCTTCCCAGCCCGATTGTGGCAACCATCTGGTGGGATTCACTTGGGGTGATTTCTCCAAGGCCATGCTACCTTTGATGAAGAAGTCTAGCTGCTTCTGATTCACGTTATCCACGCTTCTTTCTATTCTCATGCAAATTTGCAGGGAGAAGAGTAATTTGTGCCTCTCGAAGATGCCCGTACAACCGTAATCGTACACGTTCTTTGTCAACATCGGAATAATGTTCTGTAATCGTTTGACGAGCACTGGATCCGGCAGCGATCTCTTGAGTGAGTGGATAAACACTTCGATGTAGCTGATCAGAGAATACTGGTACATGGCGTTCACGGTAGCCATATCGGCTAACACGGAAAACAGGATAGCTCCTCGTTCTGCCACCGGACGATAGCCTTCGCGAAGTTTGTCTATGTCAGCCGAGGTGACCTCCGCGAGGAACAGCTTCGTCATCACCTCGTTAGCTCTAGACTTGATGTTCTCCAGAGTCTCGATCAGGTCGATGTTGTCCAGCATGTTGCCTTGATCAGCGGCGATTTCGCGCAGAAGGCTGTCCTCCAATTGTTGCAGCAAATTCTTGTTCTCGCTCGTTTCCAGAATCAACGTCTCTCGTTGCTCCTCGATATCCGGCCTTTCGACTCTCACGACAACTGATAAGAGTTGGTTTTCCAAGCCCTGAAGACACGTGTCTTAGAAGATTTTATTGTGTAAAATTTGATGTTGGAATATATCGACAATCTTTTAAAAATTATAGAAATATTCATATATTATTTTTGAATGCAATATGATAATAATATAATAACAATATAACAATAATTATAACATAAATATATATTATATTTATAACTTGAAATTAACGTAACTATGTATTATACAGGGTGTCTGAAAACTTTTCGCAGTCCCGAAGTGTGAAGGTAGATTGACTCAAATTAAGAAGGAAGGTCCTTTACTGTTTTGCGATATTCGCAATAATTAACGAAAAATTAATTACAGAAGATCGGCCAATGCGCGTGAGTAGAAGCGCGCGGCGACGAAGGCGGTCTCACTGTAACATAATGGCGGCGCGCGGTGAAGCGGTGATTGCGGAGGGAAGGAGCGATGAGTGTGTAGGCGCGCGGCGAAGGCTCCTCCCCTTTCCGATCACCACTTCGCCGCGCACTTCTACTCATTATGTTACAATGTGACCACCTTCGCCGCCGCGCACTTTTAGCCACGCGCATTGGCCGATCTTCTTTTATTAATTTTTCGTTAATTATTGCAAATATCGCAAAACAGTAGAAGACCTTCCTTCTTAATTTGAGCCAATCTACCTTTACACTTCGGGACTGCGAAAAGTTTTCAGATACCCTGTATAATTAAATTGAACTCACTGCTGTGGTAACCATATAATTGATAACAATCGCTTTGGCATACACGGCTGCATCCAACATCGGATTGGTCATTCTGGTTGTCAAATATACACGAAATCTTGGATCATAATCTATCTCCTTATCACCGAGAATGACAAAAGTTCGTCCTGCAGCGGCTGCAACAAAGAACAAATTAATTTAATGAAATTAAATCAGTTTCTGTATTTCAACGAATTGCGATTATGATTCTCTTGAATTGTGCGACTTACTTTGAATATTTTTTGATAAAACGTTGTTCAAGATGGGGTCGATCTCGTCGACATCCTGCACAAGTACCGGTAAACCATATTGGATCGCCAGTTCTATTTGCTTCAGGAAATCCGTGTCTGTAAAGGAGAGGATCTTCAGATTCTTCTTCTCTTCTCTCTTCTTGATCCAATTCAGCGCTTGTTGCTGTGGATCGATGCAAAGCGGAAATCTGGATGCTTTCATGGTCAATATGCCATTTTGCACGGACAGCTCGTCCGGTGGAAGACCTTCCGAGTTCCAGCTTCAAGTTGCATTAAATATTAGAGAGACTTATCAATTTTCTTTAGTTAAAGTTTTAATTATACGAATACATCTATAAGATGAAATAAAGTAACTGCATCTGCGAGCAATTATTATTCTTCTTTTATTGTTAATTAAGAAGTTTAGTTGTATTTCTAAAATTTTTATTTTGATTCATATGTTAATATATGCTGAAAACTTGATCAAATAACAAGACTAAATTAATGATATTTCCTTTAATTAATAGATGCATTTACTTCACAATTAAATGCTCTAGTCTTACGTGCTAATTTCAACGTCATCGCTCAGTTGGGTCTCGAGCTTAAAGGGCATCGACTGAGGTAGGTCTTTTTCCAAAATGCTTCTCTTCCAGTCGCTGTACATTTCATTTCTGAATTCGTAGGAAAACGGACCACTATAGGCGAGGAATGCCGCTCCAAACAAGCAATTTCCGATAATCTTCTCCAAATCATCGTGCAAACCCACTAGATCCTTTTGCCAACGTTCGTTCTCGGAAGACAATCCAGAAATGAGCTTATCGGCAGCCAGTAGGCGTCGCTGCAGCAGATCTGTCTCGTCCTGCAGTTTCTGTCGTTCGGTCATCGCTATGTCGTATTTCGCATTCAGCTCCTCGATCGTTTTTTCTAATCGTTTTAACTCTCTTTCTTCCTTTTCTAACGCACGTCTAGTTTTTTCGGACTCTGTTTCGAGCATTTGAACTCTATCCATCTTCGGCTTTACCTGAAACAGTGGATCAGAATTTATTGTTATCGGTATGAATTTAATATTTCTAAGTCTTAGAAAATTAAGAAGAGATGAACCATTCGATGTCGAAGAGTAAGAGAAGAAAGATAAAGAATTAAAGTAACGTATTAAAATATTAAATTGAACTAAAGCTTACGAAATTAGATAACTACCTCTTTATAAACGGCGCAATAATCCAAAACAGCGAGGACAAATTTGTACAAGCCGTATCCTGCTTTGCTGATGACCTGCATTTGATCCAGTTTGTCCGTTTTCTTCAAATGCGTTTGAACTGCTTGCTGCTGTTTTATAGTGATTTGATCGCAGTTCATTTCCTGCAAGCTTCTTACGAATCCCGGGTCGCTCATCATTCCTTTAGCTCCTTTCCAGGATACATCCTTGACACCACGAAGCATCGCGACGCATTCCGAGACGATTTGCACCGGTTCGGGCGGCGTCACAAAAGATCTGAATTATCATCATCAGTTATTTAGCGAATTTCAAGTTTGATTGTCTCCGTTTCTCTTATTTAAGTCTCTTATTTAAGCGTCTTTCTCGCTTCAAGCTTTTCCAAGTTCAATATTAAATATCTCATAAGAATTCCTTTTCTTTTTAAATTGATTCTAGTCACCTGATCTCCGTGATATCAGCTTTATCGAGTTCGCCCAGTGCGAGTCTGGCCGCGTCGAGAGCCGGTTGAGCCTCGGCTAATGTCTTCTTGGCCTCTGTTTCCTCCTTGGTGATCATCTTCTTCTTGTCCTCGATTTCTTTCCTTTTCTCCTCGCTCAGGTTCTTCTTCTCCATCGCGATATCCGTGCTTTCGCCGATGGACGCGAGCAACTGCTCACAGTTCTTCGTTTGGTCGGCCACTTTGGTCCTTTGCACGGCCAGAATTTTGTTCAGTTCAATCAGAGTCACCGAAGCCTCTGCGATTTTCTGCAATCCTGACGGAAATACTTATTGGGGAAGAAATATCTATTCCATATGAAATCGTGTCTTCTTTTATTTTAAGAGATGGGAAGAAATAATTTCTTAAGATTGAATTTGAAAGACTTAAAGTATCATTAAACTTGTTATACAGGGTGTCTGAAAACTTTTCGCGATCCCGAAGTGTGAAGGTAGATTGGCTCAAATTAAGAAGGAAGGTCCTTTACTGTTTGGCGATATTTGCAATAATTAACGAAAAATTAATTAAAAAAGATCGGCCAATGCGCGTGGCTAGAAGTGCGCGGCGGCGAAGGCGGTCTCACTGTAACATAATGGCGGCGCGCGGTGAAGCGGTGATTGGGGAGAGGAGGAGCCTTCCCCGCGCGCCTACACACTCATCGCTGCTCCCCTCCCCAATCACCGCTTCACCGCGCACCGCCATTATGTTACAGTGAAACCGCCTTCGCCGCCGCGCGCTTCTAGCCATGCGCATTGGCCGATCTTCTTTAATTAATTTTTCGTTAATTATTGCAAATATCGCCAAACAGTAGAGGACCTTCCTTCTTAATTTGAGCCAATCTACCTTCACATTTCAGGACCGCGAAAAGTTTTCAGACACCCTGTACTACATGTTATTAATAAAAAAATAGATATAATAAATTAGAAATAATTTGTAAAAAAATTAAGCAGTTACCTCCGGAAAGACGCGCGCGGTGTGAATTTATAAAGTTCTTCTTCTCCGTCAGTAGTTTGAGGTAAGTGTTGATGAAATCCAGGAAATGTCTCGGCGTGACGTAATTTCGTCTCCTCAGCTTCGTCGCGAAATCCACCGTGTATTGTAATACGGACGTGTGTACGTATACGATGTGATTTACAATCGCCTCCCTGTGTTCCTGTGGCACGATCGGACTCTGGAAGAAAGGGTCTCACTTCGTTAAATGTTCCCTCGCTTATTCGTGCAGTCGCTTACGTCTCTGAGGAGAACGTTCGCCACAGCAACCAAGGCCTGTTGCGGCCACGGAAACATCCAATCCACGGTGGTGTTGTTGATCAAACCCGGATAATTGCGGCATCGTATTCGCAAAGCGTCGCCTGACGGACTCATCGCCAGCGCTATTCGCAGGTTCGCGATGCACGTCTTGACAAAGTACGACCAGACGCTCTTTCTGGAATCAAGAATAAATTGTTAAATAAATATTCTTCAAAAAATTAAATTAGAGATTCAAGAATAGATAACAAGAGATTAAAATCACTTTGCGATGTCGAAGCCGGCTTTAACCGCCGCGTCTCTGCAGGAAGTGACAATCGCATCCCTCTCTTCGTCGTTGAAGAGAGCCGGCACGGAACTTGTCAGCATGTTGTTCACCAGCTCGAGGAAGCCCTCGTCCTTAATGTGAGCGCACGTAAACATGAACACGACTCTTTTATTTTCCACGCCGACCATGTTGTACAGGCTCTTCATGTCCTCGCGGAAGAACGTCTCGTTGTAACCGCGACTCAAGACGATCTGGAAGAGCTGATAACCGGCGGCGAAAGACGCTAACTTTATCACGGATTTTTTACCACTGCCACCGGTACCGACGATAAGCACATGTCCTCGGTGCATCCGAAGTGCACGATGCACTCTGGTAAGGTGCTCGAGCGCGTCGTTGAAGAGAACCATGTGTAGCTTGGCTCTGATCCTCTCGTTATATTCATCGAAAATCTGCGAATGGTGCGAGATTTTCAAGAGTATAGAATTTTGTCTTTATAAACGTAATGTTGCAATCGAATTATATTAGATACATATAGAAAAATAATCGAGAAAAAGGAATCAAATTAAATCAATTAAATCAATTAAATTAAATTAATTAAATTTAAAATAAAAGAACGAACTTCCAAGAACAAGCTGTAGACTGCTTCATAGTCTAGCAGATCCTCGTAAAATCTAGGCTCGTCCTCGTTGCAAGCGTTTCTGAAATCGCCATAAAGCATCGGGTCTCGTAAACTATACTGAATCACTTCTGGCTCTAATTCCCAATAATTCTGTATCTTCTCCTTTAACTGATCGATGATCAAACTTTCATCCTAGAAAGGCGAAACTGTTTACAAGTGAAGTTTTAATCAATGGAAAGAGAATAAAAGGCTTATTACTTGAACGCTAATGAGACGATCGCACATAACTCTGGTGATCTCGTTCCTCCAGAGTCTAACGAATTGTTTTACGCTTGGATAGAAGTTAGAATGACTCTGAAGCAGACCAGCCATGATCCTCGAAAGGTCACGCATGTTGAAAATGTAATGGAATTTGGATGGCGTTGGTAGTAGTTCTTTTCTAACTGTCTGAATAGCATCATATGTTGTTGATATTTTATCATGATAAATAATTGTTGCAAAATTACCTCGTAAAGTTCCAACATCAATTGCACGAGTCCGTTTGCGATAGATTGAACTTCTTCAGGAAACGTTTGCAGGTGACCGGACAGGATACTGGTGTAAATATAATTGAGAGTCTCGCTCGATGGGAAAGTCACATTGTAAACTGAGAACATCGAGATAAATCGCGGATCGACTTCGTTCCTGCCGCCGCCAGGTTCTCCCATGGCAGCTAAATAATCTATTTCGTAAAAAGATTTGATGTCATTTGAAGGTTTGATAACATGGTTAAAATGTTGCATAATTATTAACGTAGGATATCGTAAAAAATTATAAAATTTTTAATATTATAAAATAACAAAAAAAATTATGTTTCATTAAATCACTGAAAAGAAACTTGGCTTAAAATTACGAAAAGAAACGATATTATACTCACAAATGTCTTTCATATATTTCCAGGTCAGATCGCGTCCGCGATCGTAAAAGCCACCTCTTTCGAAGAGCAATTTAAGAAACGCAATGGGTTGCTGGGTTCCATAAGTGTCCACAATTGGCATGTTCATGTCGTCGATGAAGACGACTAATTTTTTTCCGGGCGGCGGTCCAAATATTTCTCTCGATCTTTTCTCCACTACCGACTCGATATTCCTCTGCACGTCCATCGAAGTGGTTCTCGACGAGAAGTTAAGTAGGAACTGCTCCTACTTGGCATCATCATAGGTTGTAAAAAATGTAGTCAATTATTACATAATAATAAATAATATATAAAGAGATTTTCTAGACACATATCTTATAATTCACATATATTATATTTTACTGAAAAATATTATTATATTATTATTATATTATTATTATATTATTATTATATTATTATTACATTATTATTATATTATTAATATATTATTAATATATTATTATTATATTATTATTAAATATTATTATTTAAATAAATATCATTATATTATTTGAATAATTTATTTGACTAATTGAATTTGAATTTATCTCTTTGATATTGTTTCCTCACTCACGTATTTGTCGGGTTGCAAGTTTCTCAGAAACTCATGAATTATGGCCGTTTTCGAGGTGCCAGTTTCTCCGACCAATAATACCGGTCTCTGCAGATTGCTCATGAGATCCACAAACCACATAGTACGCAAAGTATCGATAGTTTGCACCAGGATATCCGTAAAGAATTTTTGACTATCGTGGAGATATGTCGGTACCAACCATTTCCACGCCATCCAAACTTTCCTCTTCACATCCAATACATAATCGTACATAGTTGGAAATGATACGGGTATATATCCTAGCGTAACACACACATAGACATAAACGTGCACATTTATTTTCTAAACTCAAAATAATAAAAATAATAAAAGATGCGGGCACAAAAAATGATTGAAATTTAATAATTAATTTAAATTAATTAATTTAAATTAACAAAACAGTTATAATGGCAATACGGGTCTAGTGTCGATGTTATAACACATTTATTTATATTACAATCAAATAAATATTGATATTAAAGCATACAAAGAGAGGATAGCGAACGTTTCGACCCTATTTTTGGGTCATCTTCAGCGCGAAAGTATATAACAAAAGATAATATAATGAAAAAATATAATAGTAGGAACGCATTATTGCAGCCAGCGTTTAAATTACAAAAATTAATAAATATAAGACTCGAAATATAAAATTAACAAAACAGTTATAATGGCAATACGAGTCTAGTGTCGATGTTATAACACATTTATTTATATTACAATCAAATAAATATTGATATTAAAGCATACAAAGAGAGGATAGCGAACGTTTCGACCCTATTTTTGGGTCATCTTCAGCGCGAAAGTATATAACAAAAGATAATATAATGAAAAAATATAATAGTAGGAACGCATTATTGCAGCCAGCGTTTAAATTACAAAAATTAATAAATATAAGACTCGAAATATAAAATTAACAAAACAGTTATAATGGCAATACGAGTCTAGTGTCGATGTTATAACACATTTATTTATATTACAATCAAATAAATATTGATATTAAAGCATACAAAGAGAGTATAGCGAACGTTTCGACCCTATTTTTGGGTCATCTTCAGCGCGAAAGTATATAACAAAAGATAATATAATGATAAATATAATTTTTGTAATATAATGATAAATATAATTTTTGTAATATAATGATAAATATAATTTTTGTAATTTAAACGCTGGCTGCAATAATGCGTTCCTACTATTATATTTTTTCATTATATTATCTTTTGTTATATACTTTCGCGCTGAAGATGACCCAAAAATAGGGTCGAAACGTTCGCTATCCTCTCTTTGTATGCTTTAATATCAATATTTATTTGATTGTAATATAAATAAATGTGTTATAACATCGACACTAGACTCGTATTGCCATTATAACTGTTTTGTTAATTTTATATTTCGAGTCTTATATTTATTAATTTTTGTAATTTAAACGCTGGCTGCAATAATGCGTTCCTACTATTATATTTTTTCATTATATTATCTTTTGTTATATACTTTCGCGCTGAAGATGACCCAAAAATAGGGTCGAAACGTTCGCTATCCTCTCTTTGTATGCTTTAATATCAATATTTATTTGATTGTAATATAAATAAATGTGTTATAACATCGACACTAGACTCGTATTGTCATTATAACTGTTTTGTTAATTTTATATTTCGAGTCTTATATTTATTAATTTTTGTAATTTAAATTAATTATCATATTTTCTCATGATATTTGTTATCTTTGTTTCGTAATTCTGGTTGAACTTACTAGTGGTTGCCAGCTTAGCAGGTGTATCTTGGACTAGTATAAGTCCAGAAATTTTCTTTATGTATTCATCAAATTTGAGGCGCGCGTCGTCGACAATAGACGCGCCGAAGGACCAATAACACGCTTGAATGTATATCGCCTCCAGGAGTTCTTCTTTTGCCATTAGCGAACTATCCTCTTTTTCTTGAGGGACTTCCGTGGATTTTTTATCCACCGATTCGTCTTTTAATAATGACAGCAAGCCATCAAACACGTAGCAGAGTTGAATTACCTTGAAAAAGCAAACGTCAAATGCGTAAAACACCATTAGTAACGTACGGTAAAAAATGAATATGTATAATAAATAGAATTCTAAAACAAGTTTCATCCTTTCAGCCACAAATACGGATTAATCAATAGTCGATTAGCGAGTCTAGTGGTTACCATATTGAGGTCAGTTTGTGGTATGATCATCCGAAGCGGTTCGATTGCCTGAAGGCCTAACATTCCTTCGATAATGAGCTTGAGCGAACCGTGTACGTATTTCTCGCACATTCCGCGAAAAAAATCTTGGTCTGCTTTGCTCTTGGCTTGTATCCATTTGTTCATATATGGCTGATATCCTAGGTTCTTCGGGTCAACGTAAACCATACCTGCTCTCGACACTGTCGCAGGTGAGGCGTATTGCAAGTCGCCTACCTTGAGCATAGAAAACAAATAATTATCCAAATAAAAATATTTAGATCATACAATTTTTTAGATTTATTATATGTGTTTAATAAAAATAATTTATATAAAATAAATAATTGTGTCTATGATAGAAAATAAATAAAAAACATGTAGCTATTCTCGCAACAATTTATCTCAAAATTAACTTAATATTAAATCACGATTAAAATTTACGCTATTGTTTTTAAAAATAGTCGTAAAAATAATTATGCGAATAATGTTATTAGATAAATTTTTCTAAATTAAAATTATCTCACCATATATTCAATATCTGTGTTAAGTTACCTCGAAGAGCAAACTGCAATAATTCTGCATTTTGATTCTCTCTTGATTAGCCAGAGTCAGCAACTTGTTGTCATCCATAACCGAGTTCATGTTTTCAACCCATAATGCATCGACATCACCATCGAAGAGTATGTATTTGCGTTCGTCCTTGCCAGAATCTAAGGGTCGGTTGATTTCGCGAAAGATGCTGCTCAAGAGGCCGTCCGTCCAATCACGCGTCGTAGGCTCTAATGTTCCATACAATTCAATGACGGTGCAAGCCTTGATCAATTTGAGAAACATAATGATTTAAGAAGCAGCAAAAATTAATTCTATAATCGTTACAATTAATTTTCACCTACTTTGGGATTCAGAATGTGCAGTTTCGTAGGTTTCCCGAGACGCGTCTGTGCCTTGCATAGCGTTTCGATTATTACCGTCTTACCGCCACCAGTAGGGCCAATGAGCATCGTTGAATGCCTGGTCATCATCACTTCGTATAATTGAATGACTTTGTCAACCTAAATGCGATCATTAATTTATTAATTTAAAAATTTGCAATAAAAAATTATATTTTTACGATAATAAAATACGTATAAATATATGCATTTACTTGCTCAGGCAAGACGATGTATCCATGCTCTTCCAGTACCGCCTCAACCGCCTCATTAAAGTCTGGATAATGCACTCTGGGACAATCCAAATCCGGAAAGAGATCCTTAATCAAATCCAGAAAGAGCGGCACGTCATCGTACACGAACTTTGGTAAATTCATGTCTCTGAGAGCTCTCATCAGGACGACGTTCTCGGGCAACTCACCGGAAATTCTTTTTAGCTGACCGGCCATGATGAGGACGGACTTGAGAGCTCTCAAGCCAAAGTCATAGTGCGTCTGTTTGCTCAGCTGCTCGCTCGCGAGCTTATAGAGAACTGTCATTTTCTTGGCGAGCTGCTTCGCCATCAGGAAGCCGGCGCTGAAGAGCTTAATCTGACAGATCAGTTCGTTGTCCGGTACTACGCAGACCACTGGTCTGAAGAAGGCCTTGACGGATTCCGGTAGCTCCGTGCGACCGGCATATCCTGGATTCATGGTGATGAAAATTCCCACTTTCGAGTCCAGCACGATATCTTGGCCTTCGAACTTTCGGAGAACGTTATGTTTTATAATAGAAATATAGTAGGAATGCGACAGAAATTTATATTATATAATTAAGTAATTAATATAATATAAGTAATTAACATTTAAAATTAATTAATATATTATATTATATTAATGAAGAAATTATTTAGAATTAATTTAATATAAAATATTATATTTTAGAAATTATATTATATTAAAATTAATTAATACATTATATTATATAATTAAAAAATAAAGAAATAAAAAATTAACATAATTAAATTTTGTAAATATATATTTAAAAAGCTGATAATAATATATGGACTTAAATTAAATTTCGAGGGAAATCAAGATAAAATATCGCGAATTATATAACTTCGATTATTTCCATAATTTTATAATATTAGATAAGCAGCTAGAGCTTCCTCGAACGGTTCTCTTTCTTAAAATTATTTCATTAACTTATAAATAATTTTTTTTATAATTACGTTTTAGGTTTCTATTATTCTTGGGACTTTACGCTTTTAATATTCATGAGTGTGTACCGTAAATCTTTGAGCTTTAACTTGTAGCGCCGAGCGTATAGTTTGCAACTGGGTCGAGATAACCGAGAGAACAGAAGTATCGATACGATTGAATTCGTCGAAGCAACCCCATGCCCCGCATTGAGCCAGACCACCTAGAGTCTTGCCGATCGCAATAAAATCCATCCCTTCTCCACAATTAGTGACAACACATAAGAGACCCAGGGCTTTCGCTAAATCCTTGACTGTCTCAGTCTTGCCGGTTCCAGCAGGACCTTAAAGTTAAACATCAAGATAACCTTATTGGAACGAAATAACTATATATTTAAAAAATACATTAAATGCAAATTGGACTTGTGCTAAAATTTTTGAAAATTATCCGATGTTTAATTACTTTTCTTAATTTTTAATTATAATTCTTTATTTATTCTTTTCATTCTAAATTTAGTTACATTTAGAATAAATGAGAAGCCATTATATTTAGTTTATGCTCGGGAAATTTGCAACTGTGCCACGTGCTTCACATACCCGCTGGAGAACCGCCTAAGTGCATCGAGAGAGCTTGCGTGATTGTGAGATATATCCTGTCTGTCAGAGGCGTAATAACCAATCTGCCATTAAGGCCCATGTACTCGTAACCGTATTCGAAAGTGCCTGTACATTGATTCATCCATACATTATCCAGATCATGAACCCAGTAAAATCTGCATGTATGTAAAAATAATTAGATTACAAAATCATCGCGTAGAAAATGATGTTAATCAAATATTTATTAATAATAAATATATTAAATATATTTATCAGTCTTATTTAAAATTTAATATATTTATAAAGAGACTCTCTCTCTCTCTCTCTTTATTAAGAGATGTACTACCTCAATTGACTTTCCCATTCAAATTCCGTAGGATCTATAATGCTGTCCCTAACAAAGTTCTCGATAATGTCCCGAATGTGCACGTCGATTGTTAGAACCATGTCAATCTTCTTTCTATCGTTGCTCGTGAGCGTATCACTACCCATTAATGTCACCACTTCGTCTAATTGGTCGTTGAGTTGTTGTAAATACTATACACAAGTAATATATTAATTTATTTGAACTAAAAAGATTTTACTTATGATTTTCCACATTACCTCCTTCATAGCCCGTTTATTTCCTTGGGATATCTTATCGAAAACATTTTCGACCTCCGCGGTCCACCATATCTGATTGGCTGTGAGAACCATCATTCCTTGAAATTCAAGTAGCCACTCCGTTCTCGGTTTTCGTACCTGCGTTTATGATTATCATTTTTATAAAAAAAAAAATCGTAAAAATTATAACATAATTTGTCAAGAAGTTTTAATTTTTCAGTTAATTATCACATACTTTTTTTATATAAATATAATCATTTTCTCCGAATGATATGATATGTTAAAGATGTGCAATAATTTAACATAAACCTTGCCATAATTGTAGACCGCTTTCTTTGTCAAGTATCGATTCGATCTCTTCATTTCCTCGAGAGCAAGACCCATCCAGATTTCAATGTTCTGTTCTGTAGTCACGGGATTTCTAAATTCCATAATTTCCTTCTCGCAAGATATGAAAGCCGTCACCATCAGTCTGTCTGAGCTGTCAGGCACCAGTTTGAACTTATCGAGATTATCGAACATCTTTCCAACGTGTTCCTGGATGATAGTGGGATTACTGCTACCGAGAATGCTCAGCAGTTCATCGTCGCTTATAAAGTTGAATCTCGGGAATACAACGCGTTTATTGCGCAGGTATTCCGTGAGGGATTTTTGGCACTTCTCGAGGGCCGCAATCATGGCTTCGAATTGATCTTTTCGGCCTAAACAGTTATAAATATATATAACAATTTAGTACATAATTTACCTAATTTTTTAAAATCTATGCTGAGATTTTATTTTGATTTAATTTAATTCTTCTATATAATTAATTTGCGCGAATATGCGTAAATTTCACAAATACCATAAATCGTGCAACATTCTAAGACATTGCGTCTCTTCGACGTGTCAGTCATGATCTTCTTGAAGGCTTGATCAATGTCGTCAAATCTTTTCGTTTCATCCGGTAACTGAAGCCGGATGTCGCCGCCCACGAAGATGCCCTCGAGATATAGCCACTTTCGCTGCAGTTCCACCCACACCTCTAGAACTTCGGAGATCGTGTGCATCGTGTGTTCCCATTTCTGAACGACGTTGAGAAACGGTCCGATAAATTGCGAACCCGCCATGCTGTGCACGGTCAGCATGTTGTCCTCGAGTACCAGATTCAATTCGTCGAGTGGGCCAAGAATAAAACCACGATCTTCCATACCTGAATATAATCAACGATCATAGAATTCTGTGTAATTTATTTTGTTTATTTATTTTTTAATAATTTATTTAATTAATATTATTTAATTATAATTAATATTATTTATTATTATTTATTATTGATTATTGATTATTGATTATTGATTATTTATTATTGATTACTGATTATTGATTATTTATTATTCATTATTCATTATTCATTATTCGTTATTCATTATTCATTATTCGTTATTCGTTATTCATTATTCATTATTCATTATTCATTATTCATTATTCATTATTCATTATTCATTATTCATTATTCATTATTCATTATTCATTATTCATTATTCATTATTCATTATTCATTATTCATTATTCATTATTCATTATTCATTATTCATTATTCATTATTCATTATTCATTATTCATTATTCATTATTCATTATTCATTATTCATTATTTATTATTTATTATTTATTTATATATAATATATAATAATTGAACATAATTTATTTGCTAAATAACTGGTATATACCTTTATAATGTTTCACGAGATTGAATTCCATAGACTTCCATACTTCCCCCATTTCTTTCACGCCTCTTTCTATCGCAAGCTCTTTCACGGCATTCATTACAATATCTTGAGCGATGTCTTGATACTTTCCTAGCTCCATAGCAAACATATTTTCTAAGGTAAATCTGGAATAATTCAATAATTGTATTCGTATTTTTCATATTTTCAAATTTACAATGCAACGTGATTTAAAAAGCTTACCCCTCTATCGTAAGACATTTTCGTTGCGTCATTTTTATATTAAAAAGTGTCTCTATATATTATTAATTATACTTTTAAAAATTAATTAAACTCGTCAACGCACTCACGAATAAGTTTACACTGACCATTAATGATCGACTATGTCAAGAGAATCTATAAAAAAATGAACACGTATAAAAAGTTCAAAAAAATTATGAAATAATATATGCATCATAGATCAGTTCATTTTTACCAGAAAAATTAAATAATATCCTTGCACCTATTTTAACATACAACATACATCTTAAAAATTAGCATATTTTACTACATATATAAATATTAAAAAAATACATAGATATAACGGATATATGTATACGAAATTCGTAAATATTACAATAAATTGTACATTATATAATAATGAATAAATAATACATACATAAATAAACATTTAAAATACTATAATAAAAAATACAAAAATGTACTCTTATTTTTATCGCTACACCTTTGCATGTGTAAGTAATGCAATAATCATCCATATTCGTGATTAATTCTTCACAAAAATCGCACTTTATCCGGTCTCTATCGTTCAAAAGCACATGTATAATAATAATCGTTTAATTATTCATCATCCGCACACCTGTCCGGGTCCATATCGAAATATTGTCCGGTTCTTTTCATCAGCTCTTGCCAGTGTCTCTCGCGCATAGCTTCGTTCTTCAGCTCGATGAAGAGCGGCACTGAATTCTTGAAGTTTTTCATATTGGCGTTCAAGGCACGACCGACGTTCATATCTCTGATGGACTTGGGCAGTTGTCGGAGCTCTCTCATGAAGTGTTCCATACCCTCGATGAGCTGCTGGGGATTCAAGTTCACCCAGAGAGTCTTCGCCCAGATCTCTCGTGCGTTACTCTGTTTTTTATAGAGATCATATAACATCTCCATGTTCTGGTATTCTGTCTTGACTTTTAGAAAAACTGAATAATCGGTAGGCGACAGATCGAACAGGGTTTCATACTTTATCAGATTCGAGCGTCTTTCTTCGTATTTGTTGATCAGTTTACCATATTCCTATAAATAAGCGAAAGGAAACTAAATACCATGGCTGACAATTATGATTTTATTCTCATCAAAGTTATTTAATCCTTCCGAAAAATTTAGAAAGGACAAGAATTGAAAATTTTAGATGTTTTTCAAAAGAATGCAATTATGTTATTTTTTTTAACATACATCCATTTTTTTCAGTCCAAGCTCTAGTTCATCTCCGGTGCTTCCGGGACCATGCGTCTCAAAATCTTCGGCAAATTTCGCAGTTTCATCTAAGAACTGTCGAATTTGATCCTCAATCATTTCGGCAAATTTTTCGATGGTGCTTTCCAGGGTCGAAGCTCTATAAAACGCTCCAAGATATAAGGACTCCCATTTACGTTGTAACTCGTACGCCATCGTTTCGTCCGATGGAGAGAACACAATCGCATGAGTGCGCATTGTTCGAAAACATTCCTGATAAGACAGGTATTGCACCTCAGCTTGGATCGCCATATTTCTCACGTCGGTGATCGCTTGCATGATCGACATGAAACGATCCAATCCGGTAACCACCAGCTCGATCTCGCTGCGAAAGATCTCGATCTGAGTTTTTAACTGATTCATAGCCTGCACAGTGTCGGACAGAAGATAATTCCCTAAAACCTGTTTCCACTCTTTCGCTTGACTCTCGATGCTTGATAAGAGCAGTGTCAAGTTGAGCCTTTGAAAAGAAAAAAGTCTAGGTTAAAACAGAAATTTTTGAAAAAATAGAGATAATAATTTAAGAAGCCAAATTTACATACAAAATCAATTACACATTTTGAAAGAAGAAGAGAGTATAAATAAAAAGAATCTATTATTACAGGATGAATTTTTCAAAGGACTATTATCATTAATAATTTTATGAAAATTTCATATTTTTATAGCAACATAAATTGTTGATACCGCTTTACCGTACACTGCTTATGTCGAAGTAAGGTGACATATCTTCGAGTTCCTCCAAAATGCTTTCGTAAAACGTGAATTTTTCATCGTATTGTACAAGCGTGGGTTTCGTCGCCGCGAATTTCTCACAAACGAGATTCTTATCAAACGACCATAAATTGCTGTATTTCTTCCATCTGTACAAATATCGGCAGCATTCCGTCGAAATTCTGTACGCCGTGTCCTGAACTACCTTTATGAGTTCATTAATTATCTGTGAATATTTAGCATATTTTTTATTATTTTCAAATTGAAAAATAAATGCTATATTATTTATAATTATAATTATTTGCTTAAATATTTATTTTGTTAAATTAATATAAAGTATATTTTCGAACTCGTAAACTTTACTCAACCCGGACACTCATCACGTCCTCGAAGAAACTGAAAAGAACCAAATCCTCCGAAAATTCCTTTTTCTGTGGTTCACATTCCAAGCAAGTTCCATTCATCCATCTCGAGAATCCTTTTAATCTTTCCAATAGATCTCGCACGTCCTGACAGATGATGTTGTAGATCTCTCCGGGTGACGGGCGTAATATTACTTCGGACGCTATCAATATCGCATCTACTTGGAAGATCGGCTTAGTTCTGTTTAACATTTTGTTCAGAACCTCCATGTTTCTTACCATGCACCTAGAAAATAAAAGATCTTTCAATAAAATAACGTACTTATTAATAGTAATGAATTTATTATGCTTATTAATAAGAGATATTACATACATTATAAAAGCAGCGAAGATTTTCTTCTCATACTTTTCATACAAAAGTTGCATGGCTGGGCTTTTTCCGGTGGCAGTACCTAGCACCAAACTTTCCAGTTTTATAAGCATCGGACTTATTGACCGGTAAGCCTTTAACATCAACGATACCAGTTCGGATCTTCGATTTTTTATTTCCATAAAATAGGTCTACAAAGATAAAAGAAATTAGATGCAACCAACGAGTAATTTTATTTACATAATATTTGTAAGCAGAAAAAATATTTGTTACTTATAAAGTACAATTATTTCTGATATTGCAAGTCACATTATTTATTTTTTAATAGTCTTTCATTTCGAGCTTGATATTCAAATAACATAATTTATTTTTCTTTTCATTATTGCACAATTGAATGTATCTATATTATTGTAAAAAAATCGCCATATTAACCCAAAAAATATTTAATTTTTGTTTTCGAAAAAATATAATTCTATTTATTTAAATATATACAAGAGAAAGAAATTTTCTAGGAAAATAAAATTTATATAAAATATACCTTGCACGGTAAGAGGATCTCTGATTCAGCGATTTCTTTCTTTACAGAGAACAAATGATATGATTCCAGTTCAGAAACAATTCTATTGTCAAGCTCCTTTTTTATCTGTTCAACTTGATTGATGGTGGAAACCAAGTTCTTCAATATTCTATTACAGGTTGCTGCATAATCCGAGATGCTCAAAGAGTTCCAACTGAATCGCGTGACGCCAGGTTGAATGTGTTTCTCGACATCCTGCAAGGTTTGCTTCAGCAATTGCACATCCGCTTTGTCTAATGTCTTTAGGATATTGTTGTATTGCTCGATCATCTTCTCGATGGCGTCGAGATCCGTCCTCAGCCGAGTCTTTTGAATGCCAACGTCTCTGATAGTCGCGGGCAACTCGAAGCCTAGCTGTTCCATCAATTCCGCCTCTCTAATTACCTCGAAAACTTCCCAGTCGAAGTTGACCTGAAAGCGTAGTTGGCACTCTAGCAGAATAGCGCCGCTCATAAACTCCTTCCAAGTGATCTTCGCACGGGTATCGTATCTATCAGAGGACACAGTGGAGCTTTTGCCTGCTTCTTTCAATGATGATACTCTGGTGTCGATCTTCCCTTCCGGGCGCGGCTGAGCCATAGAGATGATTCTAGAGCCTGCAATACTCTCGATCTCCGCGCTGGCTTTCGATATTATGCCGTCTTGTCTTACTAGCGATTCATGTGGAGTTGATAGAATGGAACCCACGTTTTTGCCCTTCGTCTTCGACATAAATTGGACTAGTTGAAGATCTTTGGCTTGTTGCTCATCCGGGAAGGTCAGAGTAGCTGCAGGATTCCATTCGATGCGAATCATCCTCAATACGCTCTTTTTCATGATGGTAGTTATTATCGGTAACGCCTTCTCAAGCCACATGTTGAACTTCGCTTTCTCGAACTCCTTCAGCTGCTTCGCGAGTTCGAAGTACTGGCTGAACGCGAGAAGCTTCAATTCGTTGTGCTTCAGCTCGCGCACTTCCTGGAAGATCAGCACCGGCCTACGCAGTCTGTGGAAAAGCTGCCTCACCCAGAAAATTGCTCCCGCCATCGGCGGATGATACGTCAGCAACGGCGGATGCCGTTTGCCGCGATGATATATGTTTTCCACGATGTTGACCTCTTTGCTAAACTGCTGCATAATCATATCAAATTTCCGTAGCAGCTGCTGTTGAATGGCGGCACGGGTCTTTATATTCTTGAACTTGAGCAACATTTCTAGCGCATTCTCAGCGTTGATCAGCACCGTAAAGCATTCGTCGATGTAGAATTTGGCCTGATCCTCCAGATAAGTCACCTGCTCGTAGAACCATGCGGTCATGGCCTCCCAATTCTCCTTGTTGAATACGTTGAAGATGTCGAAGTCAGCCTCCTCGATCGGCACCACCAGCGCGTCCACTCGCTTCACCACAGCATCGATTTGCGCCGGATCGTTTATGATAGATTTGAGATCGGGTCCGAAGATGTTGTAGAAGTCCTGCAGGACACCAGCAATTTTGTACAGATCGTTGCACACTTCGGCAATGTACTTCGTATCCTGAAAGAGACGTTTTTGGTCGAATTCCCAACGATTTCCTTTTCCCGACAGTTCGATATCCAATCGAGTCTTCAAGTATGATTGTCTCCACTGTTTCAGCATCGCGCTGGCTGCGCTTGTCTTTTTTAGGATTTCTTCTAGAGGCTTTTTGAACAGTAAGACGATAGCCAGATTATGCCTGACGTTTTCGCAGAGTTGCCATGATATCCGGTCCATCAGCAACATTATTTTCTCCTCACGGCAATAATAACTAGATAACACCCAGAGCATTCGCAGTCCCTCCATCAACGAAGGTATGCACTCTGCTATAGATTCGAACGAATCCGATTCGGTAATCAACTACGGTTTTAATAAAAATATATATAGTCAATAAATATTAATATAAATATGTTAAAATATTTGCCTAAATTCTTTAGAGTATTCTTCGATCTATTTTTCGAATAAACATTTAATTTACTTTTTTAATAAATGTTTAACATTTGTCATTTGAATTTCTTGATGTGGGTAAAAGTTTGAAATTTTTAAACTCTATTATTATTAAAATTAAATATAGAATGAGTGTTGATTGGTAATTTTCATTTTAGAAGCTCGATTGGTAAGAAAATTTTAGATTTTTAATTCGAAAGCTAGAAATATTTGGATATTTTTCAAAAAATTGATCTAAGAATACATCTACAAAATTTCCGAGCATTTCAGTTCCATTATTATAAATACAATAGAATTTTTTCGTGATCGTTACCTTGAAGTATCTCATCAGAGTTTGAATAAATTTATTATTGTCTCTGGCTTCGACGTAGTGCTTCCATAGTTCGGTTCGAAAATATTGAAAGCTCGAAGCAATCGGCGAGTGTATTTGTTCCAGAAGATCGAGGATTCTTTTGACAAAGGGCATTTTCAACTGTTCAACCAACATTGTTAATCCGGTCTCGCAATCTTGCCAGTGTTGGTACTCTGCTATTGGTCCTTTCCCCGGAAATGCTTTGCTCACGTATAACTCCATTATCTACGTGATAATAAAACAAAATATATACTAATACAACAATTTATGACAATTTTTAAAAACTGATTTAGAATCTTTCACAGAAAAATATTGATTTTTTTAAATATGTTAATAATAATAAATGTTTTCTTAATCTATAGTTATTTTTAATTATATTTTTAATTAATTGATCAACATTTCAGATCATCGTATATTAATAATTCAAAATTGTAGAGAAATGAAAACGAAAAGAGATTATAAGAAATATTCACCTTCTGTATATGTTTCTCCCACAACATAATTATTTCTTCCATTTGTTCGACGATATCCTTATTCTTCAGCAATATATCATCTGTTATTGTAGGATCGTTGAGCTCTGGAATTTTCGGCATTGTCAGCAAAATATCGCCTTCGATATGCTCCAATGTCCTGCGTCATCAAAATCAAAAGCACAAAATTATTTATAATATGAAAGAAAATTTGCCCTTAAAGATATATGATAGATGCAATATTTACATATCAATTTCTTAATTAAAATAATACTAACGATTCTGCGCTCTCGATTATATTGTCGAGATAATCTAAAATATCTTTCTTGATTTGCTCGATCATTGGCTGTTTTCTCGTTTCCCTTAAACTGGCTGATCTGCTTAATTCCGATGTAGATAAATCGGATCTTTTGCTTCTCGAACTTGGTTTTAGTTTTCTGCTTCTGGAGCTTTCATCCTGTGAGATTGTTTCTTCATCGTTCCTCTTTCCTCTTGCGAGCAGATCTTGTTTAGATATTAATATGGATGGTCTCATAAAAACGGATGGTCGCTTCAGCATCGATTTCTTCAGAAAAAATTTAAAATATTGAAATTATTAGCTATTAATAGTTTATCAATTTTGACTATTGATTTGAATTAATAGGACACATTATAGAAAATAATTTAGAAACAATTATATTTGTATGAAGTAAATTTAATAGTATTGTGTAAATATAGTGCATTAAGTTACATTTTTATATAGATTCTATATAATAATTTTTAAAATAGATAAATATTTTATGTACTCGAGTTTCGATATTCGTTAGCGCGGATTTTTCAATACTCACTGCTTCGACGTCCACCTTCTTTCTTTTTTCATCAACCTGCAATGGCTCGCAAGAATCCGGTCCTCTGAATTGATTTTCCACCAATGGCTTAAATACCTAGTGTTCCCATATATTATTTAATTACTATGTGTATCTCAACCTTATATCCTTTAATACATACATTATAAAACAAACAAATAACAAATCAATCCGATTATAAATATTTACGATTCAAAAATTGTAGTGTTTTCTATTAAGGTAAAAATAATTTTTAAAGTTTTATAAACAATATATTAAAAAATTTAAAATTTATCTTTATAAAACAGACATTTCAATAGATATTTAAATATTCAACGCTACAATTTGGTTTACAATGTATCGGGAGATATAGGTTGTAAGTTACAAAAAACTGAACAATCCTTACATGAACCAGTATTTTATTCAAGGAAGCCAGGAATCTGCTGTCGAGCGAGCCGACCACCACGTAATTCGTGATCTCATTGAGGCACTCTTCGTAGGTATCGAAAGAAGGTATGCCCTCATCACTGGTGCGCATGAAGTAGAAGAACGTGATGTCCTGCAGGTCAGTTCTGTTGCCGTCTATTTGACCGCATATCATGTGAAGCACCGGTACCTGACAAACTTTCTCCACCAATTTCTGCAATTGTCATAAATAATATTCTCTTATAATTAATTTCATTCAACAACAATTTGTTTTTTTTTTTTTAATCACAGTTTGATCGATTGCGCATCTCTTTTTAAAACTAAGAAGAGACGAGAAAACTAAGATAGACTAAGATAGACTGCTCGATATTGAAATTAATTCAAGCTAAAATTAATCAATTATTGAGGAATTTTTCCATTTTTAGTGAAAAAAATCTAACTTGTTTTTTTATTTATAAAATTAAATGAATTGACTATGATATGAATTATGCAAAGAAATTCATTATTTAATAAATCTTTGCTGAATAAATCAACCTTAGTTAGAATATATTTATCTTCTTCTCCAGGCGGTGGTGCAAAAGCGGGGCTATCTGGAAATATAAATTATTATCATTACTAATATTTTTTAAAGTAAATTTATATTTACAAATACATAACATAACTTACCAGTAGGAGCACTTTCCGGATCTCCTTTTTTTCTAGAAGAAGCAGAAAGATCACCGCTGTCGTTCTGCTCTCCTTCGTTTTCGTCTTCTTCCTCCTCCTCGCTGGATTCTGGTATACTAGGAGTATGCAAAGTACTAGTGCTCATTTCCATGCGACTAGTAACCGGACTCACTTTGCCGGTCAAGGCTTTGACTTTTTTAACTTTTTTCGCAAACTTCCTATCCTTTTTTTTCTTGTCATCATCATGTTTCTCCACTTTTCCTAATATTATCAAAAAATATCGTCAAACAAACTGATTTTTCTTTCCTCGATTAAAACATTCATCAAACAATATATCAATTCCAAGATTGTTTTTACTTTAAAATGCCAGAAAGGAAGAAAAGACAAGAGAGATGGAAATTAATACCTATAAGAGGAAAGAAAAACGCATGCTTTTTTATGTATGTTGCAACAAGAGGCATTCGTATATAAGAATAATATGTAATTTTCAAGTGCAGAGTTCTATTATTACCTAAAACTTTCTATATTGATCACTCTACTGCTAGATATTTTACATGATTAAATTTATATACTAACATATTAATATACAGGGTAGGGCAAAAGTTTCGGAACAGCTAAATATCTCAGAAAATATTAATTTTTTGAAAAAATGGTTGACAGAAAAAAATGGTTTAAAAAAATCTATTAGCTGATGGTATTTATTTGACCTTGGGATGACCTTGAAAAGCGCGGTCAAGGTCACCATAAAAATCTTAAATGGCAACCCCTATTTTTTATTACATATTCTTATAGCTGAGGTCAAGAGCTTTCCAAAACACTATAATTAAATATTTTTTCATCAAGTACTTTCCGAGTTATGAGGCTTGAAATCATTTCTTAATTTTACATAAACCGTAAAATATCTGTAAAATATTTATTTGTTAATTGCAAATTACATATTTTTTCTTCGAAACAACTATGTGTTTTCTTTACACCAATTGATTCCTTTCATTATTTTGTACCTAAAAGGATTAAGGTAAGATAATCGAAAAATGAATATTTTACAAGATATATTTTACGGTTTATGTAAAATTAAGAAATTAAGAATGATTTCAAGCCTCATAACTCGGAAAGTTGATGAAAAAATATTTAATTATAGTGTTTTGGAAAGCTCTCAACCTCAGTTATAAGAATATGTAATAAAAAATAGGGGTTGCCATTTAAGATTTTTATAGTGACCTTGACCGCGCTTTTCAAGGTCATCCCAAGGTCAAATAAATACTATCAGCTAATAGATTTTTTAAGCCATTTTTTTTCTGTCTAAACTATTTTTTCAAAAAATTAATATTTTCTGAGATATTTAGCCGTTCCGGAACTTTTGCCCTACCCTGTATACAATATTAAATATAATATAAAAATTGTGCAGCTACGAGAGATATTATATGCTCAATATAATTCTAAAGAGATGCTACTCAATATTAAAAATCCCGAAATTTTTACCAGGAGCACTTTTTGTTAACCTTCTGCTCTTTGAGGTAAATGCTGTCAATGCTGTTATTTTTGCGCGCTGACCTAAAGTCACAATCGTCGTATATCGGAATTATATTACATGCTTTATCATAACACTTCCTATTGACTGCTAAATATAGTTATACTGCAAGGGATGTCTCAGATTCAGGAGATTGATAAGAAAATTTATGATCGAAAGAGTAGATTCAATAGACTTGACACACCCCTGTAAAAGCCTAGCCTCGCTATAAAAGCGCGTTTAAAGCTTACTTTCCTCCCACACTGAGACTTCCTCCTGAAATACTTCACTGACGTAAGTTTTGTAGAAGAAAATCAGTTTTTTCTCCAGATCCGTCACTCCGTACAAATCTAATATAAGAAAGTTAAGTAGCTTGTCTTCGAAGTATCGGTTATTCGCCTAATAATCAAAGATAATTATATATAATCTCGATTAATCTTTAAACTATTTATCAAGAAAAATTAATTACATTTATAAGATTGTCGAAAAGATGTTCCTGATCAGTCAGCCGGAGAAACTTCAATACTCTGTCGCGAATCCATCTTATTCTAATTAAATCAAGTAATTTCACGTCATTTAATAAATTTCATGAAAAAGGCAAATTTCATATAATCATGATGATAAAAAGGATATTAATTATATCACTATTAATTAGTACCTACCGATAGTCCATGTATGCGATGGATGGTTTATCCTGGTTGTCTTTGTCGGCTGAATTTTCTTCTTCATTTTCTTTTTTTTCATCTTTTTTATCACCATTCTCCATATTATCAATGAATTCTAAAATTTTTACACTTCTCTAATATTATTTTTAATAAATTAATTCTCTTCTAATATTATTTTTAATAAATTAATTCTTTTAAGCAATTAATTCTTTTTTTAAAAAATAAAATTTACGATGTAAAGTGAATAACCTTTTATCTTTCACTTTAAAATAATATATATAAAGGATCGTACTTCATACAATTTATTCCCTCTGTATTCTATATGTGTAATATTTCACATTTTACTTTCTTAAAGTTTATCTCTTATAAGAAGATCAATACTACTTTATTTATACAATCTTAAAGATAGAAAATGTGTCACTGTAAATAACTATTTTACAGAATGTAATACTTCTCGACGATACACGCTCATCTTCGAGAAATATCGGATAGTGAATAAGTTTGACGCCGTCGTCATGGTGAGACGTTTTCTCGGTGTAAAAGTAGGACATATAGGGTAAACGAGTATTTATTGATTACACAATGAAATTTATATAACGAGATAGAGAAAGATATATTTAAAAATAATACAATGTGGCATTTTCTGGATTAAATAAAGATATACAAAAAATATTCATAACACTACGAATGTCTCTTGCATACATATCAAATGCACACATTGTTAAACATATACATACTATCCTTCTCCTCTATACATGAGCAAGTATAAAACGTTATTAACTTATTCATCGAAGCCTATTATATCACGATTAAGTCAATAATAAAATCTATTTTACAATTATTATAATGTCTTAATTATATGTTAACATTAGAAAATATATATTTGGGCGTAAAAATATAATTACACGCTATAGGGATCATTATACCATTTCTTTTATCATATTTCATCATTAAGTAATCTAATCTTGAGGTTAAAAATACGGATTATAAATTAATGTGACTTTAGATGTGTGCATATTTACTAATCATTTATTTTAATAATTTATTAATTTTTGACCCATTGTTTAGCTGTGATATCAAATCAAGTTTACTTTTATTTTATATATCAATCGATATTAAAAAATGTCGTTATGTCATTCTTTAAATAATGCAGACATCAACTGAGTTCATTTTTTTCATATTCAATTAATTTGAATCTTTAATTATTTTTTCTTAATTGTAATTTTATCCAAAATAAAGAACTAATAATGTTATAATTAATATTGACAAAACTGATCAGCCAAGAAAGATACAATTATTCCTAATCTTTCATATTTTTGAGATATTTTTTAAATGTCTTTCTGTTCGGGACTCAAAGTTTCATTTTTTGGAGTCTCATTCGTCAATTTTGCGCTGCCGGATTCATCCTTGCTGTCTTTATTGGCGCGCTCGTCGATCAATCCCCCAAGAACTGCCTGAACGTACTCCTCGCGACCTTCACTGGTATCAAGAGAGAAACCAAGAGAAGGAACAAACTCGGTCTTGACGATGGTCCTCACAGATTCCGTTGTCGTAGTCGATTTCTTCGTCGTCGTCGTTGTTTCTGTTGTAGATGATGCTAAACTTTTTTCTTCAGCTTCGCTGGTTACTTGCTTGCTCTCTTCTATAGGCAAACCAGTCTCAAAGTCCAAGCTTCTTTGCACTTGTGGCAAATCGAAGACGAGTGGTCCCCGGATCGAATTTCCACGGTACAGAGGTTGCCCAAAGTTTTCCGTCAGTTGTTCTAGGATTTCATCCTTCTGAAGCGGTCGAGCAGTCTTGTTTTCTATTTTCGACTGATTCGTCTTCAATTTTGTTGCATTATTAGAATTTATTCCAGAGGAAACATCAGAAGGTGGCTTAATAGCAACGTCAATAGACGTTTTCAAAGTGTCTTCAGAAAAAAATATTTGGGAATCTGCATTTTCGATTGGTATTCTAGTTTCCAGGGGACTTGTCGTAATGAATGATGGCTCATTAAGATCCAGATTCACCGATGTCTTTGGTTTGGCAATATTGATGGGTGTTTTGAACGTATCGAAGGCAGATGGCTTGGACTTTACGTTTCTGAACGGCGTTCTTTGCGAAGGAATTAATAGCGGACTCGTCGTAGCTGGTTGTTCATCGAGGTCTAGGTTAAACGAATTCCTGAGCTCGGTGCTTCGTAGATCTTTTGCCGAGAATGGTCGCGGCAACCGATCCAGTTTTAACAATTCAGCCATCAATTGCAGGAGATTCAACATACTCACATTTGAATTCGATTGCTTGAATTGACCAGTTGTATCATCGACAATAACGGGAACATTATCATCTTTATTGTTCAAAGACACACGACTAGCATCGTGAAGCTTCGGAATGTTAATGATCTCATCTTCCGGTTGAATCGATCTGATGATCTCGAAGTCATTTAGCTCATCTTTTGGAACAGAAGTCGATTGTTCGTGCTGTGAGATCAATCGACTGATAAAATCATTAGGAGTCGTTTCCAAATCTTCGTCTTTCTTGATTGAGATAGATACCTCGTACGGAGAATTTTTTTTATCAATCGTCTCTTCGATCTGCTTTAAAGATTCTAGATGGGTCGAGCGCGATAGATTACTCCCTGTCACGTTCTCCTTTGTTTTCTCCTCAGAAATGTTAATCTCCAGATTTGATTTCTCTATATCGACATAATCATTATTACTGATAGTAATCGGAGATTGCGTGGTAGAAGTCAAAGATTCGTCGGGAATAAGTGTCGCCGAATTTTCTGGCATGCTCGTACTCAAAAAGATCAAACGTTCTGAAGTCCTCGGGGTTGCTTTTGTACCGATCGAGATCGTTTTCGCTTCTACACTTGGCGTGGAAATTGCAACTTCGGAAGCAACAGCTGCAGAATTTGCCTCGCAATGTTTTCCTTGTTGGCAGGATAACTTGAAATTCGTTCTCGAGCCCAGTTGAGCCTTGACAGCATCCCTGATGGTAAACTGGAATTCTGTGTTATACTGTGTTAGAGTTTCTGCCTCGCTGATATTCTTCTTCGGGGTCGCCGAGGAATTTTCCGTCTTTTGCGAGTCCACGTTCTCTGTGCTATAAAATTGTGTCGCATATGAATGTTCGTTCGGCGGGACGAAATCACCGAAACCATCATTGTAATCAACGATCGGCGGAACAATGTCGGTCACGGGAACGTCAACGAGCCACGGAATGGAAGTGGATATTTTAGCGATAGGTTGAACAGTTAAATGAACTCCTAAATTAGGTGTCTCCGACAAATCGTCTGTGTAATCAACCTGCTCAACTTTGAATATCGGCAATTGATCTTGATTGTTCGCAATAGATGTGTCAGAAAATTGTGGAATCTCGGTGTTTGTCGACCCAGGATTCCAAGAAGAACTCTCGTCGATCGTTGTATAATGCGTCTCTTCAGGAACGTTAATGAGGAAGCTTTCCGCTGGAGGTCTCAAAAATTGCGCTGGTTGAGGAACTTCGAAACCAAAGTTTAACCTAGATAAGGAATTGTCCTTGGAATTGGAGATCGATCTAGCTGATGATGTGTTTTGGTCCACGGATGTGCGGCTGTCATTAGATGAAGGATGAATGATAGCATCATGAATCTCATCATTGCTTCTTCTAGTCGTACTTATCGTAGGTTTTGCAGTTGCTGAAATGGTTGATGCTTGTGCAACATCAACATTTTGTTGCCGGTTTCTCACCAACGGAGTCGTCTTGTCGCCGAAGTTTCTCGTGAACGTCGTCTCCTCGAAATTCTTCGTCGTTGAACTCGTGATATTTTCTGATTGATTATAGCTCGTCTCGTTGAAAATATCCGACTTCTTTGGAATCTGCGACGAGTTTAAGTCTTCTTCTTTCTCGTATGATCCCGAAGAATGATTTAGAATTGTTCGCGGTAGAATAGAAGTCGTCAGGCTTGCTCGCTCGGTCTTTACAGGATTTTGATTCTGTATAATAACCCTATCTAGTGGATTATTCAACGCTTGAGCGATTCCGATGCTATCTCTCGCTTCAATGTCTTCCAAGCTATCTTCGCTATCGGGTTTGTTGATCGGTTTATCATTTTGCTGTCTGAATATCTGCACATCTTCATCAATCGCATCAGTCACGTTGATCCGGAAATTCGTTTCCGACTTTTCCTCAAAGTTGAAATGCATTTGGTCAGTTTCAAAGCTGGTATTCTTTTCGTTATCTACATCTGTTTTCGATAACGAGGCACTTTCTGATTTTTTTGGAGCCTTGAATCCCGTTTCTCTTTCTCTCAAATCAGAGCTTCTCTCGTCTTCATTTTGACGAGTAATCGTGGGAGGAGTCACACTACGCTCATAAAGATGATCGGAACTGTCCACCATCAAATCTAGCTTGTTGTATGCTAATGTGGAAGGTCGATAGGTCGTCGGCACCGTAGGCGAATAGAATCTTCGAGTGGTCGTAGTAACAGTGGGAACTGTGGGCGCGTAGGACGTTTGTAAACGATTGGCGAATCTGTTATCGGGTTTGCGATAATCGTCCTGAAATTCGTTGTCGCCGACTCGATCCTGATAATCGTGTCGAATAATCAGGGAAGCATGGTAAGGCGATCGATCCTTGTTTTCAAAGTGTAATTTGCCTTGATGATACGCCGGATTTGTGTTTTTCTGCTGCTGGTGATCGTAATTGAAGATTCGTCGCTCGTCCCGCTGAAGATAATCCTCGAATCCACTCGGCAAATCGTTTTTCGTCGCGTCGACAGCGGCGTAATTCGTGATCCTGTGGAGTCCCCCGGGCAAAAAATCCATTATAATTCTGCCACTGAGCGAGGAGTAATCAACGATCCTGGCGCCGCTATCGGGATCCACCAGACCGTCTTTGGTGACTTCTTCCGCAGAGGACTGCAAACTAATCATTGCGTACGCTTTGCGGATCATCTCGTCGTCGTCAATCTGATAACTGTCGCGATTTCTTTCGAGGTATCTGTTGCTGGCGGAACAGTCGACCTTGGTCCACCAGTCGCAGGTCAATAGCTTTTGGCTGAAAGTGGAACCGATCGGGCACAGGAAGGAGGATACCAACACATCATGGCACACGTGGAAAACCTGACAGCCGGCCGCTTCGTCCGCGTAATAACCTGTTGAACAATGGAATAAACGAATTTTTCATCTTTCTTTGAATTCTTTAGAGAAAAATGTGTATGTTCGTAATTTTTTATTTCCGATATAAATTCTTAAAAACATCGGAATAATGAAATAATGAAATTGGAGAACGATTAAAAATATTGTATAATAATAAAATCAATATACACATTATTAAAATATATATAATATATATAAAATATATATATATATAATATATATAAAATATATATATATATATATATATATATATATATATATATAATTAATAAAATTAATATACACATTATTAAAATAAACAATAAAAGAGAATATGAAAGAGAATATTTTGCTTTAATATAACTATATTATAATTAAAATCAATTTAAAAACAAAAGTCAAGGAATTTTTTCAATTACAAATATCAAAATAAGATATAAAAATATTTAACATATTTCTTTTTAATGCCGGAAGTAATTTGGAAATAGTAAAACTCTAATAATTAAAAATAATAATTAAACAATGTGATAAGATAAAGAAATAAATATTTATAAAAATTAGAAATTTTTTTATGTTTTTATCGTTACACAGATACACTTATATAATTAGCACAGATACACTTATATAATAATTAGCATAGATTAGCACTTATGTAATTTTACATAGTGTCATCAATTTTACATCAGTGTGCAATGTTGTTTTTGTGACTTCATCTTTCTCTTAGATTATCTAATGTCTGCGGTTGCCATAGGCAAGGCACTGAGTTAGAGTAATACAACAATAGCATGGAAAATTAAATCGAATTAAATTTTCGTTGTGTGTCATTAACGACAATGATAATAACGGTAACGATAATAATTCTTCGGCGCATCTGCTTGATTTATTGAGAAATCGGTAATAACAAGTTTAATTCTGAGTGATTCTTACATTAGAAAACGAAATTCAGATATATAATTATCAGACAAGACAGAATTACATTAATTTGATAAAACCTCACAATATTTTAATCTATTTATATATATAATTTATAACAAAAAATTTTTACACATTTTAATACAAAGTTAATGTAACAAAGTTTAATACATAAATAATTATAAAATCAAGCAAGAAAAAATAAAAGCTTTGCTTTCACATATAATTTTAATAAATTAAGAAAATGATCGTATTTAAAATCATCACATTATGCATTATCTTATCGCATTTTATCGATATTTATGTCAATAAACCTTCTAATGATCTCTAACGTTATGCATTATCTTATCGCATTTTATCGATATTTAAGTCAATAAACCTTCAAATGATCTCTAAATTTCTAAATCCAAAGCACATATTGATACACTTTTATTGAAAAAGAAATCGATTGCATTTTTTTATTAGCAGTTAGTGAAATCTTGCCCGTCTTATTATATCTTATTATTGTTTACGTAGCGAATCTAATCGCTTCCTCGTGCAAGATAATGTTTCTGATGATTTGTATTCGTAATTAGAAATGTTACGACCAGACAAAATAAAAATATCGGATCAATTTTTTTGAACTTAATATTGAATAAAAATCGATAAAAAGATCTTTTCGAAATTTCGAATTTTCGATCTTATATAATACGAACTTAGAGTTTTTAGATTTGCCTGAATTTTAAAGAAAGAAAGTAGGAATAACAATTTCATGCATATGTATAATTACGCATAATAATAAAAAATGGCACGTGATGGGGCGGCATGCGATATAATTTATTCGTGTATTTACCACGTGAGCGTCCTTCGCACGTAAATCCTGTCTGAGGTAATGTCGTGTAGGCGGGATAGTCGACGCCTGGCTCGCCCGGCACATTTTTTCTGATGTCAGACAGATCTGAAAAATACAAGCAGATTCATCTCCTCAGATAGTAAAAGTGAAATTGCCCAGCTATAAATAAACTATTTTTAATCTGACGAGCTGTCTAAAGAATTGATGAGGAATTACTATTTCTTTATAAGTTATAATTAAAAGTTTACATAATTTTTTATAACATATGAATATTTTGGAAATTATTTATAAATTTACAAAAAAATATATCCATAAAGATTGCAAAGAATTAAATATCTTTAACTCACAACCAGCACACATTTATCATTAAGTAATACAAGAAGATTGATAATTACAGTGACATTTCTATTTGAATGGCGATAACTAAATATATAATTGCTCACACGTGTTAAAAGGAGAGAAAAAGAGATGTCATTAAGCAACAAGTAGATACCGAGTTCCATCAATTATTGACCAAGGTCGTAGAAAATAGGCCGTGATGATCGTGTCTGTGATATTTAAATCTTTGCCCGTGATCGGACAGATAATGTCTTGTAACTTGTACCCATATAATCAGCAAGATTTTACATGACCTATTCGACTCTCACCTTTCATATAAATATTATACTTCGCCTTTCCCATGAATAATCCACTCGCTTCGTGAACGATTAATACTTATTCACACATGTAACTATATTTATGATTGCGGTTAAAAAGATGTTTGCAGCGTTGTCTGAACATATATGATGAGAGGAGTTTTGACGAAAGTAAAAAATAAAGCTTAAAAAAAATCACAGTTATAATAAAGTGAAGTTCCACCTCATACTTTCCATAAAATTATGTCATCAAGAAGTATCTTGTAATTATCGAAGATGCATCAACATCGACTTTCATCATTACGCGTAGGTTTAGTTTAAAGATAACTATCCTACGCCTCACGAATACGTATATAATGTACAAGGAAAATAATTACGAAATGCACGTGAACAATGCAGGATCCATGTCTTGATCCTAACTGCGAAATTTCATTGTCTATTAAAGGAGAACCATAAAGACAGGGAAGAATGAAAGATCAAAGAAGCATAATTTTCAAAGGTTACAGTATCCAAGGATACTTGGAGAGACGTGTCGAAGGATCCCAAAATTGTAAGATTGATGGTTCCTATAGTTCATGGATAGAAATCGATGAAGAATGATAAATAACCGCTCACCTGTCATGTAATCGTATGGATCATATTCGCCGCCCGCGGATCCGTAGCTGTCGAATCCTCCGTCCTCGTTCGGATCGAAGTACTTCCTGCAAAAGGCGAAGGATTTAATCGATTCGCCACGTAATCAAGCGTACGGAAAATGCCGTTTAACGGAGGACGTACCTTCCTCTAGTTCCGTCAATCGCTCTGCGTGACAGGAAGCTCCTCCGCGGAATGTCATATTCAAGACTTCGTTCGACTGTATTAAACAAGACCGCCGTCACGAGACCTATAGAGAGTATTCTTAGATCATTCACGGAAGAGAATGTTGAATGAATATTATAGATTGCGCGAAATGTGGTATCATTGAAGTGTCTAGGATCTTTAGATTTATGCGCGATTATTCGAATTTAAAATATTGATAAAAAAATTATTTCCTATAGACATCAATATGTATGTAACTTTCGCTTACTACCTACTATAAAAAATATAATATATAGATGTGATATTATATAAATATATATTATTTAATATTATTGAAAATAATTTAAATAACACAGATCTACAAGGTTTTGTTGTTGGGCAGCTGAGGGTCATTTCCGAAGTAATTTTCTGCGTAGAATCCGAATCCGAGGTCAGAATTGGCCCATCACGACAGGATTTTGAGATATTTGAGGTTATATACTCGAAAAATGGCTTTTTGGGCTACTTTTGAGGTTATGTACAGGACGCACAAAATTTTTTAGCTCTTTTCTTCTAATTCAGCATCATTTAGTACTACTCTTTCCCTTCAAAATGAGCTGTCGAATGGTCATCTACGATTTTTCCTTGCAAAGTTACGGCCATTTTAAGATGACATGATGAATTCCAAACCCTGCTATATTATAATAGGTTTGGAGTCGATCTGAGATCAGATTCGTAATCAGCGACCCCAAAAATCCATATATACAGTTTTCAGTCCAGGTTTTCGGGTTTATAGTTCAAAGTTTACAGGTTTAATGTGAATGCTCATGAGGTTGTTGGGCTATAACGGCGCAGGGTTTGGAATTCATCATGTCATCTTAAAATGGCCGTAACTTTGCAAGGAAAAATCGTAGATGACCATTCGACAGCTCATTTTGAAGGGAAAGAGTAGTACTAAATGATGCAATTAGAAGAAAAGAGCTAAAAAATTTTGTGCGTCCTGTACATAACCTCAAAAGTAGCCCAAAAAGCCATTTTTCGAGTATATAACCTCAAATATCTCAAAATCCTGACGTGATGGGCCAATTCTGACCTCGGATTCGGATTCTACGCAGAAAATTACTTCGGAAATGACCCCAGCTGCCCAACAACAATCATGACCCCATCTTTTGTAGACCTGTGTAATCAAAATAAAATAAATAAAATTAAGAGAATCTTTTTACAGAAAAAAAGGAAACTTTTAAAATTGAATTCCTGTTAATAAATAAGAAAAGCTATCTTGATGTTTCTGGTTTTCAACTTGCTAGTTTTGATTGCTTGAGAATACATAATGCTGGTGAAGCACGATTGCGCCGATCAATGTAAATATCGCTCGATTTGAGTTTCGTAATCGAAGGAGCGTGGCGTGAAAGGTCGCTCGGGACATCAAAGATCGTCTTCACGGTTGCACTTTTGAGGCCACGCTAAAATTCGATTCGTATTCTACAATCGATTAGACAAGGTGAGCCCGTCAATTCAAAATTGACCATGAACGATTGTTGCATTTCCACGATTGATATCTCCAAGAATCTCCAAGAGACTTCCACCAGAATAACGATCTCTCTCAATCTTGATCGCGGCAAACTATTGATTCTATCCCGTAATGCATATCTGCGTTTATAATGACTGAGTGCAGCGGACGATGTGATTATCACAGTCGCGGTGATTTCGTGTTCTTCGCAACTCGGTAAAATCGAATTTTCCCTGAAAAGGCAACGCGTAAGATGCTTATGCGGTAGATATATCTCAAAGAGCGCAACTCAGGATAATTGTCATCGCGTTATGTAATATGACTGCAAAATTATATAACATTATTTAATATTACGCAATGCAATACGACAAATATGATACGAGAGCTCTTACTAACTGTTTGAACGGTCAGCGATGACAAGACGGTGAAGTTACATTTTCTCGACTGTAAAATGTGTTATTTTATCTCGTTGATTCTTTTCTTCGGATTAAGCTTTAAATTATTTGTTCAAAAATATTGCAACATTATACGTACAAATATAATATAATGCTAATATATTAAATATTTTTTAATTGTTGCATAATATTTTTTAATTGTTGCGTAATATCATTAATTTTTTTCCTTCTTCAATAATGTGTAAAGAAGTCAAAGTGTTTACGATTTTTTGCTGTATAATTGTGAGTTATAATGCAGAACTCAATAATCACTATTATACGCCTGTCATAAAGCTATCAAGGATTCACTGTTCATAATTTCGTTGATATTACTTATAACAGTCAGTGATACGTGAAATCTTTTGAAAGGCCGACAATCCAGCGATGTTCTTGAATACACGTGCTCTTCTATTGTGTTTGCCATTTTCAGCGTCATCAATGACATTAAAAAGACGCAAAGGCCACAAGACAAAGACCAGTGGTCGTGATGGAACGTGCTTACTGATGTTACAAATCGCTCGATTTGTGAGAAGTTGTCTGTAAATTATTTCCCGATTATTTTCATCGCACAATTAGCGGTCAGATGATTTGAAAAAGGCGCACGCGCGACCTTCTGTGAGAGAATGTATCGAGATGCGGCAAAAAGAGCCGAGTAATTAGCAATTTTCGATGACGAAAGTGCCTTTTCACAACATTCTTTCAATATCCTTCTCGTCAAGACAAATCGGATTTCATAAAAAAATTAATATTTAAACTATATATTCTGATAATGATTTTACAAATCCTAGAGTTTCTGCAGATTCATTGGCCTCGAATAATTTTAATCGAAAAGTCAGTTGCAATTGAAACATCCCGACTGAAATATCGATATATATATATATTTGATATAACTATATTTTATACTTTTACTATTGCTTTACTATTACTTTATACTTTTATTTATGTTTTGATAAATTAAAATGCAAATAAGTAACAAAAATAAATTCTTAATAATTAATTTTAATTTTAAGATATTTAAAAAATTATAAAAATTGAAAATATTATAAAAATTGAAAAAATTAAATCAATAAAAATTTTATTGAAAGATATAATTTTATTACGATATATTCTTTATCTGTTTTTCTGACTCGCTCTGTGAAATTACAAATTTAAATATATAAAATTTGTAATTTTATATATTTAAATTTGTAATTTCACAGAGTCAGAAAAACAGATAAAGAATATATCGTAATAAAATTATATCTTTCAATAAAATTTTTATTGATTTAATTTTTTCAATTTTTATAATATTTTCAATTTTTATAATTTTTTAAATATCTTAAAATTAAAATTAATTATTAAGAATTTATTTTTGTTACTTATTTGCATTTTAATTTATCGAAACATAAATAAAAGTATAAAGTAATAGTAAAGCAATAGTAAAAGTATAAAATATAGTTATATCAAATATATATATATCGATATTTCAGTCGGGATGTTTCAATTGCAACTGACTTTGCGATTAAAATTATTCGAGACCAATGAATCTGCAGAAACTCTAGGATACAGAAATTTCATTTGATAGTCAGCGAATGATATTGTGATATTATTGCCACGTGTCACAAGCTACACGTTCCACAGCATTAAATCAAAATACCGACGTATTTCACTCACAGGTAATAACATTGTTCACGGTAATTACCGCGATTTACACGGCACGTTTGCAAACCAACGCATATCGGATTGTCGAAATCGCGACAAAAAACTGCGTAAAAATTCTGATGTGCAAGGTTTTGGGATGCCTATGTCGTAAAACGACATACTTTATGAGCATATTAGCTTGGCGATGTGTTCGCTCACCAATGTTGCGTAAACGTCATCTTGAGTTTACATGAATGGACCGTCGCGGCGAACGTAGCTGAGTAGTCTCTTTAATTATAATTCGCGCATCGATGATTGATTAAGGTTGCTACCGACGAGAACGTGCAAAGCAGCTCGAGAGATCGAGCGTTATATAATGTACGTATATTACGCATAGAGGAAGAGAAAAATTACTTAAAATCTTCGTAATATAAATAATCTATACTATAAATATCATACGAGGCTCTTTAGTTTTATCTCCTGATTAATTAAGGGTCACGCCAAATATCCGATATATTTATTTATGTAGAAATGATAATTTATTTGATCGTATATATAAATACCGTTATTTAAAATTTAAAAAAAACTGAGGAAAAATATATATAATAAGAGCGAAAATAAAATCTTTGATTTTGGTCATTGATTGAAATATATAATTAAAATTACATACTTACAGAAACTATCGCAAAAACAATTGTTTCTTGCTTTTTTCGTTGATGCAATATAAAGTTGAATGGCAAATTATAGCATTTATATATAATAATACGACGTGCAGTTATTATTATAAAAAGTTACTTTTAGTTATAAAAAACAAAATTATAACCGATCGATAAAGTAATAAATTATTACCGGATTAATAAATTATTAAATAATTGTTATCAATAAATTATTATACACGTTTGATAACTAAAATAATTACCTCTATCAAATAAAAATCATATTTCATGAATACAAAATACATCCGGATGTTACAAGAATAAAATTGTTTCATATGATCGCCGGCGAAATTTTATCGAGTTCGTGAGTCGCTCGATATCGAATTATCGAGTTCCCATCGACATATCTAAAACTTGGTTACCTCGCCGTTGCCGGCGTTTAAAACTGCGACTTCCGTCGTCATCGTCGAGAAATTATTCAATCTTGATCGATGAAACCCGCGTTCGATTAACATACATAGCCCGTCCTATCCGCCTGCGGCCATAAACTAACCACGCGGTCAAAATAAACCAAACGGCAGGGGGTGGGTCGGGGGAGGAAGAGAATTTCGCTTCAATCACTATCACTACTCGTGTGATCGGCGCACAATCGATCGATTTTCGCGGCGAGCTCGAAAATTCAGATTTCCTCGCTCGTGCGGACACTTACACAGAATGGATAGGGTAATTTTTGGCATTTTGTCGCGGCAGACGGGGGCTCCGATTACGCTCGTCCACCGTGAAAAGCAACGGATGCACTGCGGACGCACCTTCGACGCGGTCCCTCTGACTCTCGGCTCTTCCTCTCGACACCGGCCGGCGCGGTAGGGATCCCACGAGATCGTGGGACCTCTTACCTTTCTTCTTCTCGCGGGGGCCTCTCACCTGCGCCTATCTACGGGCCATCCCTCGCGCGAGAAGGAATTCCGCGCGAGTCGCGCCTTTCGCCGGAATCTCTCCGCACGTTCAGGAGGATCCAGTTCCTCCGCTTCGAATTAACGTTCCCGGTGATCGATGCAAATTAGATCCCCTTTGTCGCCAGGTGATCGGTTATATACATTAATACGTCGTTTGAAGTCACGGGTGCTGGTTAGGGATCTCGGAGATAGATCTAGTTATGCTTCAATGCCCGACTATCCTGATCGCTATTACACAGGTCTACAAGGTTTTGTTGTTGGACAGCTGGGGGTCATTTCCGAAGTAATTTTCTGCGTAGAATCCGAATCCGAGGTCAGAATTGGCCCATCACGTCAGGATTTTGAGATATTTGAGGTTATATACTCGAAAAAAGTGGACCACAACTATAGTTGATCGACCCCAAACCTATTATATAACTAAATCCACAACTATAGTTGTGGATTTAGTTATATAATAGGTTTGGGATCGATCTGAGATCAGATTCGTAATCAGCGACCCCAAAAACCCATATATACAGTTTTCAGTCCAGGTTTTCGGGTTTATAGTTCAAAGTTTACAGGTTTAATGTGAATGCTCATGAGGTTGTTGGGCTATAACGGCGCAGGGTTTGGAATTCATCATGTCATCTTAAAATGGCCGTAACTTTGCAAGGAAAAATCGTAGATGACCATTCGACAGCTCATTTTGAAGGGAAAGAGTAGTACTAAATGATGCAATTAGAAGAAAAGAGCTAAAAAATTTTGTGCGTCCTGTACATAACCTCAAAAGTAGCCCAAAAAGCCATTTTTCGAGTATATAACATCAAATATCTCAAAATCCTGACGTGATGGGCCAATTCTGACCTCGGATTCGGATTCTACGCAGAAAATTACTTCGGAAATGACCTCCAGCTGTCCAACAACAATCATGACCCCATTTTTTGTAGACCTGTATTATTAGTCGACAACCCAATTCTGGGTATTCAGTGCTCGCTCGAGTATTTTATCCGAAATGAAAAGTAATAAAAATCCAATCGTCCGGGTAAAACTTTCCGTGGGCCATAAATATTCGTATCGAAGTCGTCGATATTTCTGGAGAAATAGAAAGCGAAGTTGTACCGCATTCGTGAAGGCTTAAAGTCGATATGTCGTACACGTGGAAAGTTACGTGTAATTGAAATAAGGCGATATATACGCGTTATATAAGTTCGATGACATTGCCTCGATTTGCGTACGCGTGACCGTTTTCGCCTTTTGCATAATCGGCGATCTCGTCTTTTTCGAAGCGCCAGGTGACCGCGGCTGCAATAAGTCATACGCGCGATATTTTCACCCGGTGCGTGCAACTTTCCGAGGCCGTGGGTCGCCTCTCGCTTATACTAGTTAACGGCGGCGATCGGTATCTTAATTAAGCGACTCCGCTTGCGTGGCCCTCGCCTAAAGCGCGCCAGGGCTTTTTTGTTTAATTAAATTTTTTTACGACCAGAAGGAGGGGCACCCCTTACGTAACAAACCTCGGGCGCTAAAATTAGAACACACATTTCGTCGACACGTGCGAAACATTGCATGCAGGCCATTCCGGAGAGTCCGACAGATATACGAGATACACAGGCTATCCCTCGGGCTTTAATGACAATGACAGATTTTTCATGCTTAAACCAGACATCGAGCATATTTTATACAGATATTTAAATCCAAGAAATCTACATATATTTTTTACACACCAAGATAATAATAAAAAATACTTTTACTATATTTTATATTTATATTAAATTATATTTAATTATTTATATAATTATATTTATATTAAATTATATTTAATTATTTATATAATTATATTTATATTAAATTATATTTAATTATTTATACAATTATATTTATATTAAATTTTATATTTATATTAAGTTATATTTAATTATTTATATAATTATATTTATATTCTTGAATTTTATTATTTCTTTTTATTAATTTATTATCGAACACTTTATATGTGCGATGCTAATTTTTCTCGATAAAATGATCGACAGGATAAAAGCGACACTTTTTAAGCGACGCCAATTTTTCGTCGGAAGATTTATTTCCAGAATGACGCGGGAGCGAATCCGTGCCTGCCGCGAAACGTTACGTGAAGCCGGTCAGTGGGTACGCGCGTTGCATTCTCACGTAACAGGCGGGATGCTGAGGATGAAGAGATGAGGAGATGGATGGTGAGATGTACGTCCCCCTTTCGCTGGCTTCTCATCGTCGGTCAGGAGACTTGTAACGAAACGGCAAGCGCGACCATTTACGATAATCGCGCGCTTTCATGTAGAACGGTACCGTTGTAACGTGTAATAGTGAGGAGGCTTTATATTGTGCGTCTTGCGTCACGTTGCGCTCCCGTGAATGTAATATAAATTTCATAGATATACGAAGCGAGGCAAAATGCTCGCTTGCTACACGAAGCTCAAACTCGCCGCTCCTTCAAGAAGGAATTTTTCCGCGAGGCGTCTTATTGTTAGATATTTATTATACTTTGTATTTAATATGAATATTTCTCTGACGAGTATTATTACTCGATACAAAAGCTCAAATACACTCAAAATCATTTTATATCCTTTGAAATTATTTGCTAAGCTTAACATTTTCGAGATAAGCATAAAATTGCATTGTTGGAATGAGTCATTATCAATACTATATAAAGCATGGAGATATTAGAAAGGCTCAATTCATTCGCATATTCTCTCTTTTATTCGAGAGAAGCTTGTCCAAGGATATATTATAGATCGCGCAGGACATTGTACCGTGACGTGATTGGAATTGCAAGCGACAATATGACAAGGTGATTAAGCGGCTGACCGCATATAATTCCAGACGAGCTAAACAACCGCAGGAAACGAGGGACATTAGAATGTCTGAAACAAGCGGTTTTCTTATCCCATAAAATCAGGTAGCGATACGGAGGCGAAAGACAGGAAAAAAGCCCTTTCGCCAAGGATGGTGATCGGTCCCCGCCTGTAACGGTCTCCTCAAGGATAGAATTTATTAACGTTCCTTATAGCGCGCCCCTGTATACGCGATAGCGCGTTTGCTTATGCAAATCAAAAAGATGCCGATATTTGCTCAAGCAAGCATTATTATTGACTTTCATCGGCATGACCCTGTTTGCAACTCACGTATATATATATATAAACTCACGTGAGGCTTGAAAGGGAAGTTCCTTGGAGACTTTCGCTGAGAAGTAGTAAGTAAACCGAAAGCAAAATATCATCGCGAACATACAACTTCTAGTAACATTCAATTTCTTTTTTGCGTTTCGATTCCGTACCACATTAAATTAACAGCATCACGCTGTTAAAATGATAATCAATTCTATATCGCTTAATTAATTAATCAAAATAATTATATTTGGATGAATATAATTAAATTATTAATTAAATAAATTATATGAATTTATATATACGTAAATTATAATATAAAAGCAATCTAACTGTTTTTTTTTTAAAACATGAATATTTTTTTAAGCAAAGAAACATTTTTTGAGAGAGAAATTAAATATAAATTAAATAATAAAGAAAAATATAATTAAAAGAAATATAAAGAAAGAAATATAATTAAATTATTTTTTCTGACTACACACATGTATGCAGAAATAGAATAGTCGTTTTCTCCGCAATTATTTCGAATAAATTATTAGAGACATGACAAAAAAGCAACATTCGGCGAAATTCGAACGGTCTTGCGAGAATCGTATGTTTGCTCAGATTACAACAATCGAATAGGATGCGTTTACGGTGCGTAAGTATCTTAACGAGCTGTGATGAATCGAGAAACTCGTGTAATGTGTATATATATATGTGTGTGCGTGTGTGTGTATGTGTAACCCATCGGCTAATTTCACGATTCGATAATTATTGATACCATTACGTCCGAGACGTTTTCCTCACTGAAGGCAGGCTGCATTTGCCATAAGTTAATGCAAATTTCGCAATTTCCGCTCTCTTGTGAAAGCGCTCATCGCTTTGGCGAAGCCAATGAAGTAATAGAGATCTCTGGTTCAAAATCATTTGCTTCTAATTAGATCAAGTATCGACCAAGGTAAGAAAAAACGCGAAGCCACGCGATTTTTACTTACTTATTAAACTTAAATAAGATTTGATGCACTCGTTAGGCATTCAGCTTAGATGCGATCATTAGGTTTTGAAATCACCTTGTTAAGCAATATTAATATATCTATACATTGTAATATTATAGAATTAAATTTCCTTATCGAATTAAATTTCCTCCTCGATTCAAATATAAATTTTATGATAACTTATCCTTTTTTCCATATCAAAATAATTAAACATTTTTTATATAAAATGTACATTTTATTACAAAATAATTATGTATATATTTTATCACGAGAGAAATATGTAAAAAAAAGAAGACAATTCTATCTTTGTAAATCTCATTTTTATCGAGAGAATAAACTGGAACATTTTCGTAAAATTGTAAACTTTCTTTTAAATATATGAGTTTTTTACGAGTGATGATATGCACTTTCTATTCTCGCTCGTTGATTAGGCGTTCCTTGGGAGACGCAATTAACGCAGGTGTAATAGCTTGCTGTCAACGTCCGTGAAGCGTGTCAAAAAATCGGCCGCATTTTTATTCTCCTGTTCTTCCGGGTAGAGGCCGAACGTATCCCGGATTGTATCGAAATAGCACACAAATGTACCGCTCGAAATCAAATATCATAAGATCATGAGAACAAATTGGATAAAGATTACGACTCTTAGAAAATGATGAAAAGAACTCATCGGTCCCAACTGGAAATCTGTTATTATGTTGTCACGATTCTACCAGCGATACGATCGATGTTAGCGATAATATTGTGCGCGAATGCAGTACATCAAAATAATTGCCACGGTGTTTTTCGCGATTTATTGTAATTGAAAGAGTGAAAGGTTTAGTAATATATGACATATATAAACGATATGATTTGTATATTCTTATATAGAAATTATATTTATAAATATTTATTTTATTTTAAAATCTTTCTTTTTTTTTTTTTAGTTTTTCAATATCTTTTTCATTCAGAAATTTTTTGAATAATTTAAATAGAATTTTCTTTTTACTGTGTAATTTTTAATATAATTTACTTCTCATATATTAATTTATTTAAATTTAATACGATACATATACTCTTATAAATAATGTTACAATAAAAATATATGTATATAATCATGTAGTTCGTTGCCAATTTGTTGACAAAAATATAAATATAATTCCTAATTTATTTCCTACTCACGTTATAAATCATATGCATTTGCGCAATATTGTTTATGTTCTTCCATTTTTACGACTGCCTGGAAAGCAATCTTTCGCAAGTCGTTCTATTTCCGAAGTTTATGTGGACGACTTTCTATCGGACCCACCTTCTCGACCCGTGCCAGATCTCGACGTACAGCTGACAAAGAAAAAATACCTCTTCAAGATGAGATTCGGGCACCTATGACATAAAGAAAGAAATCTTGATCTCTGCAATAAATTTCGAAACGTAATAAAGTAATGTATAATTTCTGAAATCAATTTATATAAATTCTAAATTTTAATATGATACTAAAATAATTATGGCAGATTAGTTTCAAAATTTTCGGAAAGATTCATTTCTTTAAAAAATGTCTTGGAATCAAAAATATTAGAAGCATGTTTTAATAAATTACGTGATGCACATTACACAAACATGATTGAGTTTAAAGAAATAAACTCAATAATATGAACCCAATTCAAGTATCTTTTTTAATAAAAATGTTTTAAAAAATTTAATAGATGTGCATTATAAAATAATTCATATGTCTGGAATTTGCTGCATCTGCAGCGCAAAAAGTTAAATTTGCGTGTGTCAAGGAACTTAATTATTTAGATTGTACATCTTCTCATCCCATTCTCGACTATAAGCTAATAAATAAAATTACCTCTTGAATTTTCGGAATTTTAATTAATAGTTTGCCAAAATGTGGATACTTTCTATTAAAATATAAAAAGAAGAATGGAAGATATTAAGAAGCTAAATGAAATAAAAAATTGTATATTGCTTTCGACATTTTAATCAAGATTGTTGATTTCATATCTAGAGAATCTTATCTTAATAATATAAAATCTTATCAAAAAATCTTCTATTTTTAAGTATAGAGGCGCGTTTGATATTTATATACATATATTATAGAGATATAATAATCGATACTTTATATTTGATTGTTCGATTTCATATCTAGAGAATCTTATCTTAATAATATAACATATCTTCATCAAGAAATCTTCTATTTTTAATTCTAGAGGCGTGTTTGATATTTATATATATTATGGAGATATAATAATCAATATTTTATACTCTTAAAGTATTCAGATATTTTCATAAACAGGAAACGTAAGAGTTGTATGTGTTGGCGATAATTATTATCACACACATGTATATATATCTTGTAAAATTATTTTACAGTTTATTTTCTGATGTAAATATAAATATAAATATATGTATATAAAGATACATTAATAAAGAACAATAAAAGAAATTAATTTTATAATTTCTTTTATAAATATTATTATTATCTCTCATGTATATATCAAAATATTTTATATATAATATAATAAACTGTCTGTTTTATGAGAAGTCAGCACAGAATATATACATTAATAATATATAAAATATAATAAAAATTCTTTGTTTAGATATATTTTTAACATTCATTAATTTATATAGCATTATTTATTTTTATTTTATCTGTAAATAAAATAATAAATATTTTAGTTTTACTAACTTTTATTTCAATAGCATTTGCTATATACTTATAAAAGATATACGATATTTTCACTATGCTTATTTTTCTTTTTTCTATTTAAATGTTAAAAAATGTTTATAATTAAGATATCATAGGAAACTGTAAAGCAATATATTAAATGTATATGTATGATTAGGTTGACACTCGCAACGCTAGATGGTGCAATGAGTTTGATAGTCATTCTATAACACAATTTCATATATTTCGCTTTTTATAAATGATTTAAGATTTACATACAGCTATCTATATGTAGATATATATAATCTTGTAATTATAAAAATATATTTTAAATATAATATAAAAATTTTCTAAATTTGAAATGTCAAATTATATCGGATAATTTCTATATCTTTTATGATCTACTATATATGTATGTTTCACCTAATTGTAATTTATTTTACAATTTAACTCTCTAAAAGAAAATGTAATAATCTTCTGGAATTTTATATCGTATTGCATAAATTTTAACTTTTAATATATTTTATATCTTTTATTAATTTTTTTATTGTCATTTCACTATCATCCCAAATATAGACTACGTAACTGTACGTAAAGAAAATGTACAATGACTAGTACAAAGTTCAGGCCAACGGATAAAGCCAGTCGCAATCCTGTCACAGCGATTGCACTTATATATACATTCGGCACAAAGACATTCCATCGGATCGAGAGCCAAAAGCGACAGGACTGGTCTTGATCCATCTGTCTGTCAATCTTATCTTGAAAGCAAACAATCGACTTTAAACGGGCGATAGGGAAACAAACGCGACATTGGAAGGATTCCAGTCGGCTTAAACAGTTATCTTCGTCGATTCAAATCGATCATTATGCTATACAACTTCTTGAACGGCCACGTGCGTTATCTGTCAGTCACGCATTTCTTTCGTACTTTGCGATTAACGTGTGGGATGGAGAGTGGTGGAGGTGGCAAAGTAATTGCCTGTTACATGAAGGAACTCGGATTCAAGTCCCGATACAGCAATTTACAGAAAATTTCTGCGACGTAGCCATTCCATCCCCCTTTAGTCTCCTTTTCTTACCAACTTCTCCTGATTTGTTATACTTTAATATTAATGTTATACGTTAATATAATAAATAACAATATTTCCACGCATAAATTTGGAAGTTATTCTGAGGCCAGCAATGGCCCATTCAAGGATTTATCCACCAAATAGTAATCGGTAGTAGATCCTTGAGTAGACCATTGCTTATCTCAATATAACTTTTAAATTCAATTATTATGAATAAAATCATTACAAGAAAAGAAATGCAATTTTTTTTATCATTCAAATTAATGTATATCTATTCTGGAATCACTGCAAAATAATTAATATTAATTGTAACTTTTATTTGTAATATTTTAATAAACAATAGATATTTTAATAGATAATATGATAAATTATATATATTTTTAGTTTATTGTGTATTAAAATATTGCAAATAATCTACCTGTATAGGTTTTTTTTAAATCTATGACTAATTTATAATAAATTTTTACTTTTATCTCATTTAATTAAAATTATTGAGATTGTTGCTAATGACATGTTATTGTCGTCAGAAAAGCGAAACATTTAGAAAAACGGTTCTCACAAAACACAATCAAAAATAATATTTATCTATTATAAAAAAGAACGGCTTGGGAGACGCTCCTGGAGCATTACGTATACAATCGGCGGCTCGGCCATCGAGCCTTGGGGAAATCATAGGCCTTAGATATCGAACTGAAAAGTGCAACTAATTCCGAGCATTGAAAGTGTAAGACTTGTTTTGACTTTAATGACTCTGCCCGAGAAAAAATGGATTTATATAAGATTTATGTAATTATATAAGATCATATATAATTATTATATGATGTTATATAAGTAATTATATAACATCATATAATATAATATAATTATTATAAGTTCATATATATAATAAATATTATATGATCATATATAATAATATCCGAAATTTGGCGCGACATGATTTTATTTTTATACAATCATATTCGGTTAGATCTGATTATATATGAGAACAGATCTGGTCAACTATGATTATATAATAATAAGATCATATCGGATATTGTTATGTATAGTTCGGACATTATTATAATTATATAAAATTATATATGTGTAAAATTATATAAAATTATATATGTCATCAAGTATTTTCACATCTAATTGTGTATACTTACATTTGACCATATTATTATTTTTTCTCTCTTGTGCTTTTTAATACTATACTATCTTTAGCACCAGATCGGAATTAATTATCATGATTGATAAATTTCTATGCAAGCACGTTCAAGTAAAAGTAACGAAAGGGAGGAAGGAGGATGGAGCGGCTGTATCAAAAAATTTTTATCGGAACTTTAATCTAGGAATTTTCACATGGCAGGCAATCACTTTATCGCTTCAACCATTTGCTGTCTCTATTTATCTATTATATATAAACGTAGATTTCTTTAATACAAAGATAAATTCAAATTCGCATTATTTCTTCAGGCTTTCATCAGATGTGATTTTTTTAGGCAAGCAATTATAGCACAAATCTGTCGAAAATATAATATAAAAATTAAAGAGCTATAATCATATATTAAGAGAGCAAGAATATTAAATAACGAGACGAAAAAATTTTACAATGAAAATTCAAGTATAAAAAATATATATATTTTAATAAAACTAATCTCTGAAATATCACAATGTTAAATGAAATAAAATAACGCACAAACCACAATATGAATTTTATCGAATCGTTCAATAATATCCTAAACGTATATCGCATCAACCGTTTGATAATCTCGTGCGCAAATTGAATAAAATTGTCGTGGATTCGATTTATCTCGGAGACAAATAAAGCGATTCGGGGAAAAACTTTGTGCAATCTCATTCGATCGACGAGCGGCAATTTGCCGGCCGCGATCCCCTCCATCGTCGAACTTTGCCGCTTTATTGCGCAATCGACGAAGAAGAAACTAACTCGCTGAACTTGTCGCGGATTCTCGTGCACATGGACCAGGATGACTCACATAATTTATGAGTGAGGAAAGCTCCTCTTCCGGAAGCTAACTCAACCCTCCTCCCCGGATCCATCGATCCCGTCTCTCTGAAAGTTCGCGATCCGCAATATGACTCATAGCGACACTCTGTTACGAGATTCATTTCAAGGTCATCGATCCGCCCACCGAACGTGCCATATCATGTGAACGAGACATTTCTCTCGTTGTCAAAAAAAAAAAAAAAATGGAAAATTAGAGAATTTCCCAGAAATGTCAGAATCATTTAATTACATCTTACATCTGTCATATGTAACATATGATATATGTATATAATAAAATTTTGATGACAATGTGATAAAAATTATAATAATGTCATAATGATAATATAACGAGTAAGTAATGGAAAATAGTAGCGAGTAATAATGTTGCTCGAAATTGTTAAAAAAGTGTATTTAAATAAAATTAAGAAATCTCTTTCGTGCGTGTGAAAATATATTTCTTGGGATATTACTTCAATATTTAAATTTGCGTTAATAAATATAAATTTGAGCCTAGTGAAATAAATTACATGTAGATGAAGAGTAACATATACAAGGTGTCCTAGACCACCCGTACACCCCTTTTCTTTCAAAAACTAAGCATTTTAGAGAAAAACGTTTTCGACAAAAATTGTATGGTTTTGAGGGGAACATAAGATGGTGTCATTGGTTTGACCTTGGATGGCATCGTTAAGGTGAGGTCAAGGACACCTTTAATTTCTTAAATGGAACCACCTACTTTTTATTGCATATTCTTATAGCTTATGTCGAGAGCTTTCCAAAACACTATAATAAAGTATTTTTTTCATCAAGTACTTTTCGAGTTATAAGGCTTGAAATAATTTCTTAATTTTACATAAACCATAAAATATCTAGTAAAATATTCATTTTTCGATTATCTTACCTTAATACTTTTATGTACAAAATAATGAGAGGAATGGATTGGTGTAAAGAAAACACATAATTGTTTCGAAAAAAAAAATGTAATTGTTAATTGCAAATTACATTTTTTCTTTCGAAACAATTACGTGTTTTCTTTACACCAATTGATTCCTCTCATTATTTTGTACATAAAAGTATTAAGGTAAGATAATCGAAAAATGAATATTTTACTAGATATTTTATGGTTTATGTAAAATTAAGAAATTATTTCAAGCCTTATAACTCGAAAAGTACTTGATGAAAAAATACTTTATTATAGTGTTTTGGAAAGCTCTCGACATAAGCTATAAGAATATGCAATAAAAAATAGGTGATTCCATTTAAGAAATTAAAGGTGTCCTTGACCTCACCTTAACGATGCCATCCAAGGTCAAACCAATGACACCATCTTATGTTCCCCTCAAAACCATACAATTTTTGTCGAAAACGTTTTTCTCTAAAATGCTTAGTTTTTGAAAGAAAAGGGATGTACGGGTGGTCTAGGACACCCAGTATAAACAAAAAATAATAAATTTGTAATTAATTTCGGTTTTCTTCCACAGTGGCTATTCAATGGTCGTGGCTTCTTTTTTGCCGCAGGCATGACATTCTCAAGAGGGGGATTATCTCCGTAACTTCATCGTTTTTCGAGCAATACATCCGATACTCATCTTACCATCCTACGGTGAATTAAATACACTGTTGTTCGCAAGTAAACGCGCGCAGCTTGATTCCAGTGGGCGCAGGTTAAAACTTAAAGGCGACCTAGAAACCGAGTGCAGCAGCAACAGGTGGTGGCAGGTAGGCGACTCGGGGGGATGGCGGCGCGCGCGCGACTCGGTGACTCATGGGGTTGCTCCGAGAATGTTGATCGCTCCTCGCAATCCCCGCCGTCTTTACCTGGATGACTCACATACCAGTCGACACACACACACACACACACACACACACACACATGCTTATACATACGTGCGCGCGCGCATTCTTACCGCTCGAGGAAATATGTGGACCTACTTTTTGTCGAACGCTCGCTCATTCAGACGGAGACCTTTCTCCCCCTTGTTGGTCACTCGTTTTCAATGGAAATCCCCGTTGATCTCCCACTTAAAAAAGTGTCCGACACTCGATGCGGGCTGGACATTCTTTCGTAGATTCTGGAATGTAATATTCGAGCTCGGTTCTTTTTAATTCGTGAAATGCTGGTGGGAAAATATGTAACGAGAATTTTCGGTTAAAAAGGAATAATTCGCGTAAATTAACTGTTTGGATATTAGAGATAAATTTTTCAATCAAAAGCAAATATATTGATTTGGATAAGAAATATTTATATAATATTTATTATATAATTTAAATTATATTATTATATTATTTATTTTATTATATTATTTATTTTATTATCTTATTATATATTATTATATTATTTATTATATAATTTAAATTATATTATTATATATATGTTATATTATATTTATATAATATTTATATAACTTTTTTTTACAAATTACATCGTAAATGTTTTTATCAAAAATTTAGTTTGAGCGAGTTACTGTGAATTTTCAAGTTTCTTATTAATCGAGCCACATATAAATCTGCATGATTTATACGAATTGCAACGAATTTCCCAATAGAAATAATCGAACATATTTATGATTTAAAACGTGGTTCTGTATCGATTGACGATTACAATTCAATGGCTAATGGCATACTTAAAGAAAAAAAGTGAACAATCGATGAAATCGATATAACTATGACATATCAAACAACAGAGTAACATGCATTAAAACACATGGGCATGTAAGTGCAATTTTATTCTTATAACATGTGTCATTTTCAGGCAAAATTTCGAAGTCAATAATTAAGACTTTTGAAATAAAATAAATCCAGATAACTCATCTTAAGCAAAGGAGTTTCTTTTATCTTCAGTTAGAGAAAATAGAGAATGCGGGTTTTGCCAAGGTTCTCGTTTGTGTGAATAATAAGCGGCGATTCGGAAATCGATTCGATCTATTGAATGCGCCGGTACGTTCATCATGATTTTCGCGGAAGTCAGGTGGAATGTCAATGAAATACCATTGTAGTATACTACACACGAGCCATCGTGGCTTCTGAGAAAATTTCATTCAGGATCCGTTCGCGATCTACGCTGGTCTGACGCCGTAACGCGGCTAGTTCCGGCTTCCAGCGATGATTCACGAGCTACTTGAGAGGTGGATTCGAGAAATCGATCTTCCGGGAAACGCTCGTAAGACGCTCGTCTTATCGATCAAAGAGGGTCATTCATAAATCCATATGTTTGATTCGCTGATGAACGTGAGCTTAAATTTTCCGAACCGGAATAATCTGTACTTTCACCTGCGTGAGTGAAAGTCTCGGAATGGAAAGAATCAATGCCGATTTGGAAATACATAAAGAAATATGTTAATGGCTTTTAAGTAAAGGGGGGAGGGAGGAGGGGAATGCGGAAATATTTATATTTAAATATTTATATTTATCAAATTAAATTTGCTTATTCGACAATAGTAATTAACGATAATTTAAATGATCTACAGTTCCTAGAATCAATATAATTTTCTGGCATTTTTTTGGTATCGTGAAAGATTGGACTATCCACTTTCTTGGATCGCAATATAGGTCGTAGTCGAGTTGCACAAGAAGACATCAATAATCAAATGTTATGCAAGCTTCTTTTGAAGTTGACGTCCATTATTTTTGCGATAACTTCGCGAAATATGCATTTCCTCTGACAGTCTCCAAGTCTAACAAGCGTGAGTGCAGATGAGTCACGTATTGGCGGTCGTGCAAACAAATACCTATGAATGTTTTGGATAACGTTTGAACGATATCGAATGGCAGGTATCGCGAATTGCATACCGAACGATTAGACTGCACCTGTTTCATTTTTTTAACACATTAACAGTGTGATTAAGCGACGCTTCGCAGCTGGCAGAAGAAGATAAGAGACGAACCGCGCCAGCCAATCTGTCTCCGAATATTCTTCGAATGCGCAATTAATCGCCTTGTTTGTGCAAAAGAATAAAAAATCTATGAATTTTCTATACGGCTCGATAAAGGGGAAAATTCTTGAATTGCGTTTTGTGACGTAATTTATGCCGAATCGAGAGATAACGAGCGATCAATTTTTTTTCACGAGCCTACATACCATGATAAGGTTCCACCGTATCAAAGATATCATCTTTGACAGAGATAGAGAGTAATGGATTCCTCCAATATCGAATATTTTTTCCTACTAACTGTTATCGCGTTTTTTGTCCTTGCACGCGTCCATTGATTACGCGGAAATTATTATTCCTTCTATCAGTTTTTTTCACATTGACAAGATTATTAATGTTGCCTGTAAATGTTGCCAGTTTCATTAATTTCCCGAACGATGTTTTATTCATCAATTCGCGTAAGTAAATTCGCGTCAAGTTACGTAAGGAATTAAAAAATCCAACATCGAAGTCAAAGATTAAATTAAAATTAATTCGTCACAGTGTATTAATCACAGATTTCGTGAACGTACGTTATATTCGTCACGTTTACATTATGTAATGACGCAAGGTGGATAACGGCTCTACCTGTTATCGTGGTAAACACAGTTACGTCATAATCACCCAAGTTCTAGATGAATTCCCACCTTTCTCTTTTTCACGTAGTATTTACAGGTGTCATTATTTTATCAAATAAAATAAGGACTCACGTAATCACGATATTTTTACATAATATATGTATATTTTACATTTATCAGTTGTAAAATAATATTTTCAAAAATGAAAGAAAGAAAAAATTAGAAAATAATATTTTCTAAAAATATCAGGAAATTTATCGAAAGAAATATATTTAATAATTTTTTCAAAATTAAATACTCAATAATATTCAGATAAATTTCTAGTAAATTTCTCCTAAATTTTTAAAAGATGAAATTATCTCTCTCTCTCTCTCTCTCTCTCTCTTTATATACTTAAAGATTAAATTTATTTATTTTTCCTCTATTGAAAAGGATTCGCGAAATTCCCACCTTTCTGTTTTTCACGTAGCATTTATAGGTGTCATTATTTTATCAAATAAAATAAGAACTCACGTAATCACGATATTTTTACATAATATATGTATATTTTACATTTATCAGTTGTAAAATAATATTTTCAAAAATAAAAGAAAGAAAAAATTAGAAAATAATATTTTCTGAAAATATCAGGAAATTTATCGAAAGAAATATATTTAATAATTTTTTCAAAATTAAATACTCAATAATATTCAGATAAATTTCTAGTAAATTTCTCCTAAATTTTTAAAAGATGAAATTATATATCTCTCTCTCTCTCTCTCTCTCTCTTTATATACTTAAAAATTAAATTTATTTATTTTTCCTCTATTGAAAAGGATTCGCGAAATTCCCACCTTTCTCTTTTTCACGTAGCATTTACAGGTATCATTATTTTATCAAATAAAATAAGGACTCACGTAATCACGATATTTTTACATAATATATGTATATTTTACATTTATCAGTTGTAAAATAATATTTTCAAAAATAAAAGAAAGAAAAAATTAGAAAATAATATTTTCTGAAAATATCAGGAAATTTATCGAAAGAAATATATTTAATAATTTTTTCAAAATTAAATACTCAATAATATTCAGATAAATTTCTAGTAAATTTCTCCTAAATTTTTAAAAGATGAAATCATCTCTCTTTCTCTTTCTCTTTATATACTTAAAGATTAAATTTATTTATTTTTCCTCTATTGAAAAGGATTCGCGATAATCACAACCATATGTATTTCAACCTCCATTTTCGCAGGATGTCGCAGGAAAGATAGTGTTTCGGTTTAGTAGCGACACACAAAACGCTCGATCAGCCGGTCACGGAATTCCGTCACGGTAGGTAGGTAGGTTCTCGCATTGCGTAATGACGCACATATGTATGTACGTTCGTGTGTGGCGTATAACTGATCTACGTCACTGCCGTAAACAGAGTGCAGCGTCATCGCCCTGCAACGCCCAGCAGGTTTCGCGCTGCGTTTTGCTTCTTTTCCGATTCCTCCCCTCTCGCCCCCCGAGACCACCACCTCACCCGTCCAGCTTGCATTTTCTTTTCTTTCTCTCGATATTATGCGCATCTACGAGTGGTGCAACGTATCAACGGGCACGTCATCGCGTCTCCTCTTAGCTGAGTCGAGTGACTCATTCGCTATATCAGCGTAATATGCAACGTTTATATAGCGTATTTGTAAGAATATCGCGCGCGCTATGGAATGAAAAAATCAATTCGACTCGACATAGTGATTTAAGCATTTATTTAAATGTATAAAGCGCTAAAAATTTACATGAGAAAAAGAAATGCGATAGAAATCAATATATCTGTCGCTATTTCGCAATATTAGTTACAAGTATTCTATAACTTTAAGTGCGCGGGTTTTTAAAATCTTCACAGTGATTTACGACAAAATATTTTTTCGAAGCGGTCGAAAATGATTGGGAATCGCCGTTCCGGAGAATAGCTCGAGTAACACGCGTCACGTAAAATTTATGCCTTCCTGTGATAAGTATTTGTTTTGTTTCCCACGTCGGCCTTGGACATATATGTGGACAATATGTTATTAAATCTATTTTCACTTGTTAAAGTATATTAAAAAAAAAAATTAGGAAAACATCGAAAAACACGTCGAATTTTAAAATGCATCGTAAAAAAATGATTTATTTTATTTGTAGATTTTAAAATAAATAAATTGGACAAAGTATGCTTAAAAAAAATCAGAGAAACATGGCGTTTTCGAAATTTGCCGTTCAAGAATTAAGCTTGGGGACTTTCGAACACCTTGTAGATGGAAATCTATTATAATGAGAATTGCGACGTCACGATCGTGACGTCGAGTAGACTCAATTGCCATTTATGACGTCTCCTTTCGAGAGAGAGAGAGAGAGAGAGAGAGAGAGAGAGAGAGAGAGAGAGAGAGAGCTGATATAACGAGGCGGAAGGAGAGGCTCGAGGCAGTGGGCGGACACGAGCACGCATGATTCTAATTACGTGGGTGGGACTAATGAGCCGGTAATTAATCGGAGCGCGATACGCGCAGCAACGTCGACTGGGCTATCGATCGGATGATTCAGTTCTCGTGTAGCACATCATCAGCTTCCGCGGCCGCCTTGTAATGTAACCGCAATGTCTCGCGTTACATAATGCGCTTAACGATCGTCCGCCGCGATGGAAAACCGCGATACGCGGATTATTAAGCCGTAATGATGTAAGGCGTCTCATTGAAACCGCATCGCTTCAGTATCGCGTCGAGATATCCGCGAATGACGAGCACATCCGAAACGTACTTTGTATCGAGAGTCCCGGGTAAAAGAGCAATTTTATCCAATGAAATTTTTCATCTTAAGTATTTTATTAACCTACTAGGATTCTAAATACTGCGAATAAAAATCATTATTATTGATAGAAAGAGAGAAAAGCTTACCTGTTTAGGAACATTTTCTTCAGATATATTCATGTTTATTCTGATAAACTTCACAATTATAATTATCAATAACAATAATTTGACATTATAGGGTTATGTCGATTATTATTCTCGCCACTACTTCGAGATATCTTAACTCCAACTCAAATTACTATATTTCCCTATACGGGTGCTTAGAACGAATCTTATTGGTGAATCATTTTGCTTCTTAGATTCACTCGCAGCCAATGAGAGAACGAATAGACGAAATAATATTATTTTTTCGCTTTTTATTAATAGAATAAATAATGATAATTATATACTAGAAACCTTCCTTGGTTAAAAAGAAACTAATGTGCAAAAGATAATATCAAATTACGTTTTAGTTATCGAGAATACCCGTTACAATCAATCCGAGCTTGGTGAAACGCATACTCCCTCCGTCTTTTTGCCAACCGTAGGTTGGCAGCAGTCGGGAATAAAAATCACTAATCGCACAATCTGAAGTCTCTCTAGCAGATCTCGAGAGACTTTTAATTGCTTCGATAACACAGGTCTACAAAAAATGGGGTCATGATTGTTGTTGGGCAGCTGGGGGTCATTTCCGAAGCAATTTTCTGCGTAGAATCCGAATCCGAGGTCAGAATTGGCTCATCACGTCAGGATTTTGAGATATTTGAGGTTATATACTCGAAAAATGCCTTTTTGGGCTACTTTTGAGGTTATGTACAGGACGCACAAAATTTTTTAGCTCTTTTCTTCTAATTGCATCATTTAGTACTACTCTTTCCCTTCAAAATGAGCTGTCGAATGGTCATCTACGATTTTTCCTTGCAAAGTTACGGCCATTTTAAGATGACATGATGAATTCCAAACCCTACGCCGTTATAGCCCAACAACCTCATGAGCATTCACATTAAACCTGTAAACTTTGAACTATAAACCCGAAAACCTGGACTGAAAACTGTATATATGGGTTTTTGGGGTCGCTGATGCTCATGAGGTTGTTGGGCTATAACGGCGCAGGGTTTGGAATTCATCATGTCATCTTAAAATGGCCGTAACTTTGCAAGGAAAAATCGTAGATGACCATTCGACAGCTCATTTTGAAGGGAAAGAGTAGTACTAAATGATGCTGAATTAGAAGAAAAGAGCTAAAAAATTTTGTGCGTCCTGTACATAACCTCAAAAGTAGCCCAAAAAGCCATTTTTCGAGTATATAACCTCAAATATCTCAAAATCCTGACGTGATGGGCTAATTCTGACCTCGGATTCGGATTCTACGCAGAAAATTACTTCGGAAATGACCCCCAGCTGCCCAACAACAAAACCTTGTAGACCTGTGTAATTTTTCTAAATAATGTGTAAAATAATAGAATATACTAACACTATGATATGCGTATAGATATTTAATAAATAAAGTTAGCGCGCATATATTATATAATTTTTCGAGTCGCGCGGTTTCTCAGAAAGCACAAGTGGGCGCGACTCGGTGAGAAAATACATATACAGGATCCCGACGGAAAAGATCACGATTGCGAGTCGTGGACTTTTCGCGTGGGAGGAGATGTGTGCGACACGGTGGCAATACCGGGAAATCTCATGATAATAGAACCGTCGTCGGGAGAGCGTAACGTATGCGATAAATTGCGCGGAATCGGAGAAAAAAAAAGCGCAATTCTCCGTGGGTTCTCGTCGGTTAACGTCGAAACTCGAAGCGACCGACGAGTCGAATATGGTCGATGAGATTCGCGATTCGTGGGCGAACTGGTACCGACCAAGTTCAACATTTCGAGTTTCCATATCCACGCGAAGATCGAGAACCGCCTCCCACGCCTTAATCCTTAAAACGTGTCGATCGTTTAATCTGATGGAGAGATAGTAGCTTGAAGAGAAAATATATGAATAAATTATCGTTCTTTGAGCTTAACACATTTTTATAGTGAAGCAAACATGGATGTCTTTCATTTAAATTCACATTAATGAAGAAATTAAAGAGCGATGAATCTAAAAATATAGACTTGCTAAGTAAAGAAGATTCACAATTGATATTTCGTTTTTCAATTTGTCATAAAAATTAGAAGAAGGCCTCACAGGTCTTATTTATCTCACTATTTATATTTTCTATGTACCACAGCGAAATATAATAAAATAAAAATTATTTTATTCTCCCTTTTCTTTTTTTCTCTTTGTCTCTGCAATTTATCAAATTTTAAAGACAGTTTACAGAATTTTTTTAAGAGGATAAAACACGATTAATCGAAAACAGAGAAAAGCAATCAAATATTTTGCCTATGTTGATCAAGAATTGTCCGCTGCAGAACATTCTTAAACGTCTTCGTTTGATCGGCAACTGGCTGAGACGTCACGCTCGATTTGGAGCATGATCTAGAAGAGCGGATTTCGCGGAACTAAGATGGCAGACAGGTACTTTCGGGGTCCGGGGTAATATCTATGTCGGGTATGAGCCGATTTATAGCGTTCGTAGAATGCGATCCCTTTGGCAGGCGGGACGAGAGAATTCTCAGAGATGCTGGCGCTAAATCCCGGCCTACATAATAGTCGTGCCAACGGGATCTCCTTCATCAGACTTCGTCATAAAATGTAAGAGGTTCCCGCTGCCTACTGCGAGGTGTATTTGCAAAATAATCCGGTCGAACCGTACAATAATATATTATTCATTGTAATTCAATAGAATCGTAAAAATCATCAAATTATTAGTTTTTACTGATCTATACTTTTTTCTTGAATTTTTCAAAACTGAGATAATATTGAAAGTTTAATTAAATTTTCCTATATATTTTTATAATATATTCTTTTTTCAATTTTTTATCGTACAGTTTTTTTCTATTGGATTTATTTAACGTGAAATGTGATCGTCTCATTAAATTACAAAATTATAATTAAAAAAAAATTAATATTAAATATTATATATAATTTTAATATACAGGGTGTCCTAGACCTGTTAATTGCAAATTACATTTTTTTTTTCGAAACAATTTTGTGTTTTCTTTACACCAATCGATTCCTCTCATTATTTTGTACATAAAAGTATTAAGGTAAGATAATCGAAAAATGAATATTTTACTAGATATTTTATGGTTTATGTATTAAGAAATTATTTCAAGCCTTATAACTCGAAAAGTACTTGATGAAAAAATACTTTATTATAGTGTTTTGGAAAGCTCTCGACATAAGCTATAAGAATATGCAATAAAAAATAGGTGGTTCCATTTAAGAAATTAAAGGTGTCCTTGACCTCACCTTAACGATGCCATCCAAGGTCAAACCAATGACACCATCTTATGTTCCCCTCAAAACCATACAATTTTTGTCGAAAACGTTTTTCTCTAAAATGCTTAGTTTTTGAAAGAAAAGGGGTGTACGGGTGGTCTAGGACACCCTGTATATAATTTTAATATATTATTGATATAATAAAATATGTAATAATAACGTATTAATTTTAATAAAGTAAATAACTTAAGGTTAATTATTAATAGATATGATTGAAGAGATAAAATTATTCGATTCTTACACATAAATATTTTTTACACATAAATTTTTTTAACCTGAAGTGTTTTATTCCATCGAAGGATGTTAAAGCTCTAATTGCACAATAAAATCATTTCCTCGACAAGATATTGCTCTTAGGCACGCCACAATCGCGCGATTTGCCAGAGGCATTTGGAAATCTATTCAATAGAACGTCTCTTACGTAAAACGTAGATCGCAAAGTTGACGCCCGGCGTGTCTGTTTCGCTTGATTTCATTTTATTTACATCGAAAAAACGATATATACGGATTCGCGTGTCGTTAGCACATTCGACTATGAACCTCAGGAAGCGATTACGATGACATGTGCACATTTTATCGCGGCCTCTTCGCGTCGATCGGCGAAATCGCTACTTTATACTTGACAATAAAGTCTCCAGGATAATGAACAGCTTGGCGACGCTCTTATGGCGCATGCGCTTCTGATGTAGATAAACTTCTCCGCAGCGGTTATTACGAGGTGCTAAATCAATTGCCGCTGTGCAAAATTGACGTATATATATACACTCGACGCGAAGTTTACAATCGTTCGCGGGCGGAGCTACTTAATATAATTTTGATGGTCGTCGTGTTTGGAAATTTTCCAAACCCGCCCTCGGGATGCTCGATATGTTTTTGCACATTGTTCGCGATTAATCTACAATTCATCTTCCGCTAAAATGATTATCGAAGATTGTACAACGAAAATTGGTGCCACAAGTCTCGAGGAAATATTCTATCGAACTAATAAAGAGATTCGAGTCGAATCGAATTGTCAATATTTTGCCCCTATTTATTTATAAATTTTTCAAGTAACGCGCCATTACTTTCGATAAGTACAATACAGGACGTTCCATAGTTCCGTTGCAAGATGCACGGAATATTTATCGATGCTGCGTCGCACTCACATGCATATATATGTACAGAATGTTCGAGCGAGGGCACTCGCGTAATCTTGTAATGCAATTTCTTTCGGACGACTAATTCGCCGAAGTCAGCGAACGGCCCCCGCATCGAGGGGTGAATGACGAAAATCAATACGTGCCACGAGACCCCCGTTGGCCGGTTCTGTGTCCGTAAAGTACAGGGCGAGGGTTTCACTGTCGTAAGTGCATCTATGCCAGGAGCGTATCGACAAATAATTAAAACACCTCGAGAGTTTCAAGAAGAAATTTTTATAAAGTTAAGATTTATTTCGTCGACAGATTTTTCTTCTTATTTACTCAACGTCGTACTATGAATCTCTTTTTTCTTTGGATATTTAGGTATCTACACTTTTTTGATATGTAAAGATAATTCAATGAATGAATATGTAATTAATATTATAGAAATAAAAAAAACAATCGAGCCGTTGCGAAACGTACTTTCTTATATTTTCGCACAAATAAGATCAAGAACTTTCCACTTTGTTACAAAGGAAAAATAAAATAATACAAAACTATCGAAAAATAACGATATCGATCGAGAACTTTTTCCCTCTCTCTTTCGAAAACTTTACAGCAATTGAAAAAGCAATTGTCGAACACACGAGAATACGTAATACAGCGTGATGTAACGTACATGTCGTAGAGATCGCAAGAAAAAAGATCGGGCCCAGTAGTGATTTGAAGGGAAAGAGAGAAATGGAGGAAATGGAAAATTATTAGCATGAGGAGAACAGTAAAACCAACGTTACGACTACCGAAATATCGCTCGAACTTTTCAAAAGGCGACTCTAAATTATTTTTATCGGTTCTAAGGCGAAATATCCAGGGTGGCCGACGCACAACTACGGACTTGAGTAATACTTCTAGGGGGCGAGTCGGCGAAGCGTGGCCCCCCGCTGAATAACTCAAGCGGCACCCCTTCGCTGACATTTCGGCTCGCACGAAAAAAAAAAATGAAGCGAAGAAATAGTTTGCTTATTTGAAAGAGAAGGAGAAAAGGATGCGAGATATTACGTAAAAATATATTTTACAGCACGAAATAATGCAGAGCTTTGTGGAAATATGTAAAAAATCAGATGTTTTTTTAAATAAAAAAACAATTTATTTTTTTTGTCGTTTGTAAAATAAAAAAATTTGAAATTCATATAAATTTGACGTCTTCTCGTAAATGGATACATAAAGATTTAAATTTTATTATAATTTAATGCAATGCGCGTGCATCGTGACGTGCATGCTCGCCGATTAAAGATCAGTAGTAATAATTTAGCGATCCAAGTATCAAGATTAATATTTTCTATTTTGCTCGAGGAAGCTAGAGGAATTAAGTGTTTGCGAGTGTACACAATTGTTCAAAGAGTTAATGTCTAGCATGATGCTGCATTTTATATAAATAGATACATCTCCGCTTCCTTTTGTAAATAACTTGCATACTTCAGAAAGACTTCTGATATTTAAAGAAACGTCTCTGTGATATTTTCTGATTCTAAATTAAATTTTTCGAGTAGCTATAAAAAAATATTGCACAATACAGCAAGAGAGAAATCTTTCGAAATCTCCATCCTTAAAACAAAATGTGACACGAAAAATAAGCAGACGACAAAAATAATAATAAACGCATGCTCGCACGCGAATTCGAAACGTATCAAAATTTCGGCGATGTTGAAAAATAGAGATGTATGCAAAAATACGTACGAGGAGGATAGAGTACAAGCGAATAAATTTCACGTCGAGGAGTCTGGAAAAACATCGTGGAACGATCGTCGTAGCACGCTCGTTGATATTCCACGCGTTCGCCCGATGCCGCGTTATTCCCGCTCGCGCACGTCGCTTGAATAAAAAAAAAGGCAGAACAATTCGAGTGGTTTTGCACTCTATTGTCGTCTTATGCCGCACATACAACGCAATTCATGCACGATTCGACGTTGCAAAAGAAAATTATAAAATTTATTTATATGTCATTTTAATAATGCTTGCTATTTTATAATAATATACTTTATAAACACACATATTATTATTATTAGAAAAAAAATTTCATTTATATAAATTAAATATATATTATTAAAATAAGTATATATATTTTATATATAATAATTATATTATATATAATTATTAATATAATTAAATGTATATAATTATATTTATATATTTATAATTATATTATAGTTATATAATTATATAATAATTATATATTATAATACTAATTTCACTAATAAAATATTAATTATCCATTATTATGTTAATATTGTTTTAAAAATAAAAAAAGTAATATAACAATTGAATTAATATTTAATTTTATTTTTATGGCGAGATTAAAGATTGCGGTTGCACGTTTCCTTACAAACAATTTTGTTGAAGAGTAATAATTTACTGGCAGAATGCAACATATATTCTCGCGCTCATCTCGTGCATTCGCAATGTGCATCGTGTTAACAAGTCATAAGTATCCGAAAGGCGGCCCTGACCGAAAGAGAGAGAGATGCAAAGTTCGCCGGACTCGTCCGTTTGATATTCCGCACGTGCGCTCGATCTCGCTGCATCGCGTTATTTCAACGGAATCGTGCATCGCCTTATTGCATAAAACCTGCTCTACGACTCGTCGTTGTCCGATAACGCTGCCACTCACGTCGCCGCTTTACTTTATACCTGCCGAGGTAAAGTGTACTTGATGCGTCTTTGGGCTTCGATCGACCTTCGATCCGTCTTCTATTTTGTTATTAATTCCGTCGCGCGTGTCGAACAACCGGTTTCAGATTCATGTGTATGTGTGCTCGATCTCTTAATTTCATATTCATCAACTGTTCACAAAAGTGAGCGAAAAATCAGAGAAAGAGGATCGACGAATATCTCTATAAATTTCATTCTATCAAGGATGCTTGCAAAATTCTCTCGATTTTCCTCTATTTCTAACGCACATTTAGCCATGTAAAAATATTGAACGTTGATTGGAAAGAAGCAGAGAGAGAGAGAGCGATATATGATTTTTCAATTAAAATTTTTTCCAAATAATTAGCAATCTTTTTCTTATTTTTGCCGATTGTGCGAGCCGTCATTAAAAAAAATTAACGGAGATCGGCAAGGAACGCCTCTCTGTTTCTCTTTCTCGTTCATCGAGGAGAAAACGATTAAGATTGATTGCTGCCACGATGTAGCGTTTAAGACAGATCGCGGGGAAAGAATGATCGAGGATTGAAAGACGAGCATTGAAATTCTCGACTACGCTTCTCACACGTGGGCGTCAGGCCCGAAATTGATGTACATATATTAATGATGCCGATAGCACATATAGGGATACCCGTCTCGACCTCCGAGACTCGAATCCTTTGTTGCAGGTTTCGATGCGAGGGGAAGCGAAGGAGAAAATATGCCGGGTCTGGACACTCTTGATGCGTTTGTCTCTTTCTCTCTTTTCCTAGGCTTGTCAAACGGCGACCTTCGCGCGGCGATAAACCGACCGGTCGCGTAGGAAGATCTATAATTATCGTGATTATTTTTCTCTCACGTCTGCAACACGTACTAACGTTTATTCGCTCGTGCCATTCCGTTTTCGCTAGATTTGCAATGGAAATATCACGAATACCTGAGACTCTTAGAACTTATTCAAAGCGGTACGATTTATTCGTGTTTAAAATTTCGTAAAATACCAAACTGTGATGTTAAAGCATCGCACGCCATTCAACAAAGTCTGCGAAGAAACCTTCGTGAAGTTTATTCATTCGAACTCGATAGTTCGTAGTTCATATTGATTTCTCGAACACCCTATAGATAACGAAGCCCGGCTCGAGCAGACACTGCCATGGGGGTCAGCACGCGACCAGCTGTCTCTTCAACGGGGGTTACGTCGGACACCATGAAAAAAGGCTGACAGCAGGGGTGAGGCTGCTTAATGAAGGCACCATGGTGGCGTGAGGTCAATACACTCTCTGCAGTCTCTCCGGCACTTGACTCGAAATTTTTCGGCTCTAAATTAGACGACGGTCGAATCGATCCAATTGAGAGACCTCATCGTTGTTGAAACACGAAAATCACGTAACCCTCGCGATCCATTTAAAAATTTGATAGTTTTTAACACGACTTTGAGTAAATCAATTTGAAAGCTTTACCGATAAGCTGTCATCGCGATCGATGTCACGCGATATCGTATCTTTTAAAATGGACGATCGGCATTTATATATCGCACTAATACGTCAAGACTTAGGCTGGTTGTTTATTGAAGGTGAAACGAGATTTGTTTACACAAGAGCGATTAATACTGCACGGGGATATACGGCAAAGTCTCGTCTCGTGTATGTTACAGTCATTATTAATAGCTACACGTGATTGTACATCGACGCTATTTTCAGAAGATGTAATCGGTTTATTCGACGAGGTCGATTTGTCTCGTTCGACCTTGCGCCTTTATCATCGCTAAGCACGAAATCCGGTGACCGCGGTAATGGTCAATGGTTAAAATGGAAGGCCTTCTAGGAATTCTATGCATATGCATCGGTGTGATTGTAATGACCCGGCGGTAATTCTGCCTCATTACCGCTCAGTTTAAGTACTCTCAAGTGGCGGGACAATAAAACGAAATAAGATAACCGAGCTAAGATAGTAATAAATGACAAGATCATAAAACGCAAGATTACGTCTTCTGAAAATAAATGTAAATAAAACAAAAATGGCAAACATATATAAAGTCAAATTCCATTAATTTCATTTTTCGTAACTCTCTTAAGGGGATCCCTCATTGAACGGCGAACTCTTACACGATTACATCGCCCTCATCTAATCCTCATCCTGTATCTCTCTCTATCACGTTATTTATAAAGAAGATGCACTACTTTTTCTATTCTACTTTACCAACATTTTAGGTATATACCGAAATTTTTGGGTATGTGCCATTTATTAATTAGACTACTAAACTCAATTTTCACGGTTCCTCAAATTTTTATTGTGCAGTCCGCTATTGGGTATGCTATTGTTTCATGCATAAAAGCTACAAAACATTTATACAAGGCTAATGTCTTTATGAGGTGATAGCTTTAGACGCCATGTTGATCTAAAAAGTTGATAAATAAATATATAATTTTATACTTTTTTTTCTTTCTCAGTATATAATCGGCTTCCCCGTGTTCGTTTGCATCTATACTTCAACCGTAGAAAAGGATTTTTAATTCTATGTAGACAATAAAAAATGGCACAGGCCCAAAAATTACAGTGTTTTGTCGATAAAACAGATAGGTTGAGGGATCCCCTTAAGTGAAATTAATTTATTATTACTGATAAGCAATGATTTCAGTTATAAGTATTGCAATGAAATTTCATTGAGAAAAATTAACTAGCAATAATGACTAATTTCTTAATGAACCATAGTAAGTGAAACAAGTTGAAGGAGTAAAATATAAATGTTTTAATTGATCTAGTTAAGAGAACAAATTTCTTAATTTTGTCAAAGCATTAGACATGCGTTCTGGTGAAATTAAGAAATTTGTAAAAGGTGGAATCGCTTCTGAAAGGCTGAACTATAACGTAAAGACCATCTGGATTATTATTATATTATTCTTAGACATTTGCGTAGCCGCGTGCGAAAGTTACCCTATCGCAGCGCGGTCTCACCCTTCAGACGTGCTTCTTACGTAATTCCGGCGAACTTGGTGGAGGGACGTGCGGTACCGCTTAAAAATAAACCGATGAATAAGACTCGCCACACACGGTTCCGCGGTGTCAACAGAAGGGATTTATTGTCGACGCGTTGCTTTTCGAGGAAAGTCTAGTGACACAACATTATGCAATTCGCGATACACGGGCTAAACGTTGACGCCGTCGCAAACTCTACAATTCTTGAAAGGAATGGCGCTGAAAAAAATAATCGCGGGAGAAATTTTCGTCCAATTCGTGAAAAAGTCGCAAATTTATTTACCGAACTAAAATAATATTTGTAAAAAATATACATCAATTGCTATGTCATTTATGCTAGTCTGCAAATCTGACTCTCCGCAAAGCTTCATAAGAGAAGTCGACCCACGTGATATCGAGATAATGAAACTGGAGGGGAGGGGGAGACATGATTTCGCGAGAGTTGGGGAGAAAGAGACGAAAAAAGTGCGATCGTTGGCGAAGACGAGGAGAAGCGAAGGAAGAAGACGCGGGAACCGCCCACAACATACATGCATACATGCGGTTCTCAGCTTTTTTCAACGTTTCTGTCTGCCTGCGCCTGCGAACCATAAAATCGCTAACGCCTCGCGAAACTTTCGTCCACATGCTTCTCGAGAGTTATTCGTGGAGAAACATCCCGCCAAGTGTCAGATTCCCGTTACTCTACGAACACAAGATCGTCTTCAGGGTAAACACTCGCTAATAATGAATTATTTAAATTTAATCAACGAGGGATCGCATTTGCAAGCGATAAGAAAATTGTCAGGAAATGATCCAAGTTGTTCCTGTGCATCGCACGTGACGAATGCCTAGTGAGAAACTTGTTTGGAGATTAAGGCCCAGTTCGACAGTGGCCAATTAGCTTAACTAGTAGTTAAGTAGTGATACCAACCACTGAAACAAAATTCGGTAAGCTATTTACAAGGTTAGATTTTGACAAGTTTACTCGTCCAATATCTTCAGCCAAGCCTCTTCTTTGTCTCTAACACTCACAGCATCAGTCCGCTTATTTTCTATTATCAATTTGTATTTTTTTTATTAATGATACAAGTACCAGTTTTTCTTCATGACAAAAATTTGGTGTTCGTATACGATTTGTTTTGATATCCATTTTCGTTTTGCGATGAGGTATCGTAATGAGAACGAAGCTGAATATTAATTAAAATAGCTTGTAAATAGCTTACCGAATTTTGTTTCAGTGGTTGGCATCACTACTTAACTACTAGTTAAGCTAACTGGCCACTGTCGAACTGGGCCTAAAGAACAGCGCAAAAAGACCTACGGCGACAACGAAAATTTATTCCGCCTCACTTCTTTACTGCGTTGCAACTTTAATTCGCTTTGCCAAGTATAATGCGTGCTTACGTATCCGTCTGTTCTTAGCGATCGCGCATTCAGGCGATGACTAAAATGATTGATCGGAAGTCGCGATATACGATGAAGATTAGTCGAGATGAGTGTCTAACCCAATGTCCCAGCGCTTTTAGTTCCATATATAGCGCTTATGCAATGCTTGGACGGTAATGGCGATAATGCGAGAGCCTTAAATAAGTTCTCCTCGCGAATGTAATAATACACTTCCCGCGAAGAAAACTTGAAAACAATCTCGTAGCAATGGTGTACCGTCCTACGCGCCCCTTAACGATAGTATTGATAGAGAAAAGGATTCGAGAGGCAACAATGGACCACTTTCACCATTGTCCCCCTAGTCATTATCGTCATTGCACAAACATACGCCTTTTCAAACTTTTGACAATACGTTGTATCCCGGAATTAATAGACGAATCTCGTTAATGAATATATGGCCGAAGATAGAAATTTATCAGTATAATGAAAAATGTATGTAAAATTAATTATTCCATTAAAAATGATTGTAATATTCATTTAACATAAATTACGATGCATATTATTATGTTTATTTATTTATTATTATGTTTTATTATTATGTTTATTTTATGTTTATTTATTTATTTTATGTTTTATTATTATGTTTATTATTATTATTATGAAAATAAATCCAGCAATATTATTAAACATAACTAATAATAATTTCCTTCACTTTTTTTAATTTGAAAAATTAAGAAAATATAGTTTTTCTTAAATTTCAAGATTTTTTTTTCATTTTTCTATTAAAAAGGTAAATTAGAAATTATTAATAAATTCTATTGCTTTTGCATCTCCCCCCCAAAAAAAAATTTTAAATTCCAGATTCGTTTCTTTTAATCATCTTATAATACTCTCGTATCAATCGATTGCCTTGTATTTAGCTGTCAGAAGAAATTGGTGCTGCTTTAATTAGCATCTTACAATTAATGTAAATTGTTTCTTCCTTTTCGAGAACATTTGCGATGTATAGCGAGTAACCTTCGTATAATGCGTAATAGGAATAATGTTCACACGAGGAACGCCATGTGGATACGAAACGGTGACCCTGGCTCACTGACCCTTTTAACCGGAGAGCCTTCGCATCGTGTCTCTCGTAAACATTGGATTCGATGTTGCAATCTCGACGGCAGCCTCGCGGCCTCTCGTCCTTTTCTTTCTTTAACCCACCACATTGTAGGCGAGACATGAGGCTTAGCGCGGCTAAAAAGCGATTAAAAATAGACGAGTAGTGTTGGTGGAACAATAGTTGCGGTGACAGCCGCATCCGTATTTTATATCGCGTTAATTTCACTATTAAAACTACTATTGAGGTCGGTGTCATTCTACAAAGTATTAATTTTTTTTATATTTTCTTTTCAATTTTGAATTAAATATTTCCATAAGAAAAATGGTATCAATAAATTTGCATGAAAAATTATGAATATTTGAAAGAGCAAAGAAATTTTATATAAATTAGTTTTTATATCAAATACAATGCATAACATCATCTATAAATTTTACTACACGTGCTTTGGATTCTCCTTCTATTTCTTTGAAAAGTATAAATATATATTCATATATCACTTTTATCTTCAGATCATTTATCAAATCTTCGACTAAAGATGTATCGTTTTTCTCTTGAAATTTATAGAACGTTAATTATAGAACGTTAGTTCTTGATTAACGTATCTAGTGTACGTAGTTTAGCTTTATTCATATGTTATCTGTCAATTATGTAGTCCAAGTCAGAAACATGAAACAAGCGTGTTCGCGGTGGATCGGTGATCCCTTTGACGAAAGGGGAGAGAAAGAGGTGACAGCGGAGCGAAAAGAGGGAAGACGTCGGGCGAAACCCTTCGGGCCGAGGGTTTCGAAAATTCGGCACCGCGCCAATTTTCCAAAAGCAGAACGGTGACTAAGTCCTCGTCGCGTACACGGCCAATCGCGGTCCAAGTTCAATTTTAGCACTGCCAATCGCGTACCACCTGCCTCGTGGGAATTGCCACCCCGAGCGTCAACAACAACGCTGTTGCTCTCTCTGTCTCGCGATTCTCCATCTGTTATCCCCATCTCCTCCTTTTCTTCTTCGTTGAAAAAGCGCCAAAATATCATGTCCCATCGTTCGCTATTTTATTCTTCGCTATTTCATGCTTGCTGTTAGATCGGATATTAAAACATTTTTATCTTTCAATATCTGGAAATACAAGAAGATTGCGTAACGCAAAACTCACCGCGAGTGACTTTTAAGCTAATTGGATTTGATGACTAATTGAATATGACTATACGAGAAGAAACTTGCTATTAATATGAAATGGAATTGAATAATCGATAATTTTCGTTTACATGGTTATGATAATATCTTCCTTTGAATTGTTATTAAATTTCCAATTTCAGTTGTCGAACTAAAAGATTTCGATAAATATATTTTTCGCAAAGAACAAAAATGAGCGAGATATTTTCAGGTCACATAAAATTAAAATATATATAAATTATTATTATTTAAATTTAATTGTTATTATTTAAATTATTGTATTTAAATAATCTCGCGATATAGGATAATAAATTCGCGATATAGGATTTTGCATAAGACTTTCGAGCATGAAAGAGAAACACATGTCGCGAGAAGTAAAGGGTAATAATATTGATTGAGTGACGATTTTATCGTCGTATTCCTTTCCCCCACATTCGATCGATCTGCTTCTATTAATCTCGAACACCTGGTCTAGCGTGGGTGCTAGCCATGACCCTCCATATCCGACTGTTCACATCAGTGATCTCGCTTTCAGAGGCCACAATGATTCTAACACTCGTTCGAAAAGAATCATCCTAAAAAAACCATCGACCTATTGAAATTGAAGCTCGATCGCTCAAAATCAACTTTAATTCCATTCTTTAAATATGAATGAAAAATATCAGTATTTGAATAAATTGAAGAGTCCAATATTTTTTAATGTCAAAATTAATAGAATAAGCCATATATATATATATACTTAGTCAATATTATTTTTTCCAATTTATATTAAACATTTATTCTTTGTTATTCATTTATTTATTTGATTTCAAAATTGTATATAAATTTTCACAAATCATAAACATCTAAATCCTAGAATGCAATAAAAGTCAATTTTGAATATTTATTTGAATACTTTTTGAATGATTAAAACGCATTCTTTAATATTTTTCTTATGAAAATGGATAAGTATCTTCAAATGCAGACACATAGCATAAATATTTAGGCTCTGTACAGCGACTTTGTTTTACCACGACGATTCTCTCGCCAAATAAACCGACCTCAATGACGTTTAGTATCGAAACACAAAGTCGCTAGCACAGACGTCTGGATAGTTTAGATAAATGTTCGCGAATCTCTATGTGATTTTTTTTCGTCAATGAAATTCATCATTTATTATTTATTTAGAAAGCATTGACATTCAATATTTTCGCAAATATTGAACGATAGCGAATATAATCTTCATTTTTCTAGCAACGAAAAAATATGAGTTGTTTTGCACGAGAAAATCGTGAAATTTTTTTTATTCCGAAACTTTTAATAAATAACACTAAACGTTCAGTAATATATGATATTAAACACGCAATAAAAACACAGAATGAAAACATACAGTATTTTACATATAGATAAATTGAAGAATACCTTAAAGATATATAAATATATGGAATTAAAGTTAATATTTCCTTAACAAATGTTTCATTACTTTACAATCTTTTTAATAAAAATAGAGTAATAATTTATGAATTTTTTTAAACATAAATAGAATTATTTATCTTCTCATTTATATCTCAAAATATACGAAATCAAAAGCAATCGTGGCTTCAAAATTGGAATATGGAATGATTGACGGTCCTTTTAGAAGTATTTTAGATGATGCTAGTCGAAGCTCGTACATGATTACGCAAAGAAGGACAAAGAACCCCCATAACGAGAGGTAGACTATGTACATTAAACAATGTTTTGTTTTATTACCACGGAAACGGTTCATTGTCGTCACGACTCGGCGAGCAAGGCTCTGTCTCCTCTTCCCTTCTTTATCTTTCTCTCTCTCTTCTTTCTCTTTTTCTTTGTATCTATCTTTTTCTAGCGCTATTCTAGGGGGATAACGAATTTACTGTAAAACGTTCCCGGCAAGACAAATGGATCCTGTTTGTTGAAATTACAATATGAATCGCGCGCCCACCTTTTCGAGGAAGATCAGTGGGGAGGAGGGAGAATGTCATTTCTGGCTTCTTAAGCAACACAGCCTTTACCTATTCACGAACCGTACGAGCTATTTGACGGGCATCTGAATAAATTTATGAGGAAAAGTCGACGTGTGTTATGTTACTATATACGTGGCAGAAACAAATGCCGCGGGCCGCGCATTTTGTTGCTCGAGGATCCTATTGCAGCTGAAAGCGTGAAATCGTAGCATCCGTTTATAATGCAACAAGATTTAGAGCCATGTTGGCTTTACTCGTTCGACCACATTCATTAAATAATACGCTCTATTATCATTCAAGTCATTCCCGATCAAACGCTACATAGTATGAAAACAAATCTAACAAATTAGAGCCGTAAATTAATCCATTTCTTTTTAGCTTTCCTATATTTTTACTCCCGATTGCTGCCAACCTACGGTTGGCAAAAAGACGAAGGGAGTATGCGTTTCACCGAGCTCGGATTGATTGTAACGGGTATTCTCGGTAACAATAACATAGTTCGGTGTCATCTTTTGCACATCAGTTTTTTATTAACCAAGGATGGTTTAGAACATATAATTATCATTCTTTATTATAAAACCTTTTAACTCATCAAATTTTTACTCCCAACTGCTGCCAACCTACGGTTGACAAAAAGACGGAGGGAGTATGCGTTTCACCGAGCTCGGATTGATTGTAACGGGTATTCTCGATAACAATAACATAGTTTGGTGTCATCTTTTGCACATCAGTTTTTTATTAACCATGGATGGTTTAGAACATATTATTATCATTCTTTATTATAAAACCTTTTAACTCATCAAATTTTTTTTCTCTATTCGTTTACATTATTCTTTTACACGCAATGCGGTAATATATTAAAGAAATTAAAATCCGCCGACTATCTTTGCCATTATGAAAGTGCGGTACCCACGCGAGAAGAGAAATATAGATAAGAAACACACTCTCGACTGGATGTAAGTTAGTGTGAACTTATACTAACGGCATGATCCTTATCCGAGGATCGAACCAACGGTCTACGTTTCGAAAGAACGACTGGAGATGGTTTGTCGGCGAAATTTACGAACGGTACATCCGCTCCCGCCCACTCTTCCTCGCCTTTTACACGTGTACGCAAACAAACCCACGTAATGCGATTAATTCGGCGACATGGGCCGAAGATTGTACACGGTTTCGACCGTTAAATGCGAGGAAGCGGATTCCAGTGTCCCTTGCCATTTTTATCCAACGAGTTCGACGGACCCCCGCGTCTTCCACGCATATTAATCAAGCGGGTAACATAAGGCGATTATCCACCGCGATGGAACAGCCAGCATCTTCCAACAACCCGGAAATAACCCGTCTCGTAATCGTGTCCTAGATTTATATTTATATCTATGAAAAATGGAGTCTTAATTTTCTAAAGTATTAGTAGAAATTTTCATTTTTTCTAAGCTTAAGAAAATTAATCAGAGTTAAAGGGGTGAAATTTATATCAATCTTCTTTACAATTAATTTAATTTTCTTTTTCAGTCTTCTTTACAATTAATTTAATTTTCTCTTTCAATCTTCTTTACAATTAATTTAATTTTTTTTCATTAATTTAATTTTCTCTTTCTAATACTTTGTGTATTTGAATTTTGATAATTATTTTAATATAAAGATATAAAAAAAATATATATATATATTTTTTTTTTAATATATATACAGGTATTTATGTAAATTCAAACACTAAGCTAGCTGAACAGAACAGGATATTGCCATTTGAACGCAAAGGGTTAATTCTAAGACACATAAAAACACATGAGATATGCCTTCGAAATTACTTTTATTTTTTACTACTTTTATATCTTCTATATAAATTTTTCTCTTTCCCCTTTAATTTTCCCTACTATTCAAACGCTCTACCTTATGTTTCTCGCAAATTATTGTTTTCACGTTTCATATCTCCGACGTCTCGTAATTTCGCGACTCGAGACATTTGAACGAGCAATAAATCCTATTCGCGGAAGCGAGGATGCGAAGAGGAATCCGTAGCCTTCAGGATACGAGAAGGCAGATTGCCACGTTGCGATCTAATCGACATTGTTTCACGCCTATTTCCACGATCCTAGGTAAGGTGAGGTTGACTGACGTCATTTAAACGCCGATCACTCGTGTCGGCTTTCTTCCATTTGCCTACTAATAACAATGCACCGAGAGACGATAATTCCACTATATTTCTCATATTTCCCTCCCCGTACTTCCCCTCTGGCGCACCTTCTGGAGCATTAAATAGCACGGTATGCAAAGTGACTCGATTATGAAATCATTTTGTCGCTGGAAGGGATTCGAAAATAATCATTGTGACAATCAAACCTCCCGCGATTGGTTAATAACGTATCAATTTCTACCTGGCAAAAAAATTGCACTCGAGGTTAGAAATATCATGCATTCTGTTAATTGCTACTTGATTAATTGAATATTGAAAAGACAATGTAATCGATATACGATTTTTGTTAGATCGTGGTAAGATAACTGCATCGCAATCGCAATAAATCGCTGGTAATGGAAAAGAACGACAAACGTAGTTGGTATCGAGGATAAACGACTCCAAGATTGATCTGAGAAATCATTTAGCTCTCAGGGACACCTCAACGGTAAGTCGAATAGACACTCGTCATCGTCGATTTCGAGGCAAGCGGATTTTATGCAAAACGCACGCGATAAGATCGCCCGTCGATCTTGGAGTAATAATCGCCGTCGGCGTTTCTCCTCATCAACGATTCCTTCGCATATTTTCTTCAAGCACTTCAGTCATCATCTCTCGAAATACATTTTTTTCACAAATTTATAATAAAATTTTTAAAACTGCATCTCAGTTTGTAATAAAATAAATGAGATATAAAAGCAAAATACACAAATAATTACAAGATACCATATGGTTGAAGACCAATTAATCACTCGGATATACAAGAGTTGCAAATAGAGATAAAATAGAAAATCTGAAAATGACTAATCGTCGATTGATATAAAAAGAACCGGTAAAAATTCATAACAGGTGAGTCAATCGCAGCTCCCGGGGAGGCCCATCATCGATGATCTCGATTTCTGGGCGTCGCTCGTTCATGCAAATCACTATGTCAGGTACATCGATCTTACGTCTTACATCGATCATTGCGCACCCTTCGCGATCGCTCGCGCGCATTTCTTTCCATTGAATCAGCGCTGGCAAATAATCCAACGCATACAACCATGTAGCATTGTTTTCATAAAACATAAGAGATATCGGCGACGCGAACGTAGTGGTAGTCATCAACAGTAAAGCAGTAAAAATAAAGGATGTTAATGTTAAAGATGAGGTGCATAAAATATAGCTTCGCTTTGTTATGATTTGACGTGTGCTCTGATGTTTTCCAAGAATAAAACAATCGCACTTGGAACGTATTTTTCTGTTCTGACATTCCGTCGATTATTGTTCTAGGAAATTATGAGGTCGAGATGAAGTCTATGTTAATCAATGCTCTTTTTTCATACATCCGGATAACTATTAAGTGCAATGATACGTATTGTAAGAAATTTTCCTTATTGCTTTCCTTATTGCTTTCTTATTTTTGCTTTCTTATTTAACACATGATATAATAAAATAATATAAAAAATTAATTAATTGTAATTTTTTTACTTCCCTTTATAATTTGTTTTTTCTTTAATACGAGATATTAAGATAACGCTTATATTATCTTTTCTCATAAAAACTGATTCTGTCGAAATTGTGCCTCTTTACAAAATTGCTTCGTTCATCCGTCCTAATGAATTGCGTAAATCCCTACAGACACTTTCTCGATACACGATGAATATTTCAAACGTGTCGCAACATCTTCATTGATTAAAAATAAAGTTGATTTTATTAGTATGTTTTCGTGGAAAAATTCAAAATATTGCGTAATAAATACGAGTAAACAACAGCAGTGAAAAAAATAGTAATTCTCGAAAGATTAATTAATTATGCTGAGATTTATGTCCTTGGAATAATCAGCAATATATTTATAACCTAAAAAAAAGTTTGCACAATTTAAAAAAAATTATTTCATTAAAGTATAATAATTTTATTAATATGTTTTTGTGGAAAAATTCAAAATATTGCGTAATAAATGCGAGTAAACAACAGTAGTGAAAAAGAACAGTGACCCTCGAAAGATTAATTAATTATGCTGAGACTTATGTGCTTGGAATAATCAGCAATATATTTATAACCTAAAAAAAAGTCTGCACAATTTAAAAAAATTATTTTATTAAAGTATCAATCTAGGGGGAATTATAAAAGTATATATTATATACACAAGACTCTTCATTTTATGCATAATTTATTAATTTACATTTTAAAATATCTAAATAAATTTATTTCGATTATTAGGTTTTAAATTTACGATAGATTTTTAATTAGTCTCATTATTCTTATTATTATAGTATCGCATAAATATATAATTTCGTTATAAATATTTAGCTTCGTTGATATAAAGGTTAATAGGAAAATATTACATTCTCATGATAATATGGTGAGATAAATTAAGTTATATAAGTTATAAATATTTTATTATTCAAAAAATAACTGAGATAAATTCAAAATTATTCAAAATTTTATTATTCAAAAAATAACTGAGATAAATTCAAAATTATTCAAAAAATAACTGAGATAAATTAAGTTATATAAGTTATAAATATTTTATTATTCAAAAAATAACTTTTTCTTTATTCTGCATTTCGAAAAAAAAAAATGACTAGATGTGATGGTAAAAAAAAAACGCACGAGGCCGCAAAGTCCACCTGGATGGCGCCTGCAGCTTGAGAATCGCGGTGCAAATTAATAATCGCTCTCGCTATTGAGATCATTGTCGGCCTTGGCACGTTTTCTTTTAAGGACCAAGCGATTAAGGCCCGCCTCGAGGTATTCGCATCGTTCTCCTACGAATTCGCGGAACTGGAATGCAAGCACATTACACATTATCAAACGAATCGCGTGCATTATGCAGAAATGCAAATCGACATCCAGCTGCGAGTTCTCAAGGAAAATACCGTCGTGTATGCGCGACTTTTCCTTTTCACCCACCTCTCGAAAGACCGCTGTTTTCGAAAGACCTTACGCGCCGTTTTCGCGTGAAATCGCGAAATTACGTTCTCTTACGGATTGATTGGAATCAACGCGATAACGATCGGATCATAATATCGGATGAAAGAGATAGGATCCAAAGGTCGCGGCTACAGAAGCGATTTCTTATCGAGCGTATAATTATCAGTCTTGCAAAATATATGGATTTTATTGTTCACTTCAGATTTGCAATATGATAATTGCGGTTAATTCTTAGTTAATTCTCTTCAGGCAGAGAAATCAAAATTAACAAAAGAAAAAAATTAACAAAATAACAAAATTAATAAAATAACAAAAGAAAAAAATTGTTATACGTCTAGTTATTACATCTAACATGAGAAGCTAAACATTACCAATTTGTCATCTTATTTGTCATCTTATTTTAAATAAAATCACTTTTCTTTTTATAGGAACTCTTTTCTCTCTTGAAGATCGTGCAGATTGAGGATAATTTTAATCATCATAAGTATCATTATTCGCTATATTATCTTTTCTTTGTAAATTAGTTTCATATATTTCTGTATATGTGCAAAAAAAATATTCAATTATATCGTCAGCTACAATTTTTTTAAATACATAATACGAAATAAAGAAGGACAAATGAGAATTGAAATCAGTTATAATAACGTTGATTTCAATTAAAAACAAGGACCTTGCGTCAATCATCGTATTTCCATTATAGAAACGTACGTCGTATCATTCTTACACGTGTCTATGTAACATCGAAATCTGAATCCAGCTAAATGAGATAACGGGTCTCAGTCCTTGAGCAGAGAGAACTGGTGGCGATCGAAAATTCGCCGGTTGAGTGCCACTGACAGCCCGGCAGGATGTGGGAGGCGAATGTCAAGGCTAAACAGTCGCAGTGTCCCTCGACCTCCTCGTCCTCCATATCCTCCTCCTCCTTTTCCTCCTCTCGCTCGCCATCCTTCCTCTCTCGATTTTGTTTGTACTCCGATTTTCGCCTTCTTTTTAACACCCCCTCGCCCCCTCTCGTCACCCGTCTTCGTGCGAGAAAGAGACGAGCTGTCTCTACAGCCCGCAGAAAATAATTTACGAAACAGCCGGCCGTTGTTACGTTCCTGCGGGTTCTCGAGCCTCCTTCTTCTCCTCCTTCTTTTCCTCCTTCTTAGGCCTCGTGAAGGAATTTGTAAGAAATATGCCACACGTATTCTCGCGGTCTACATATGTTCTCCCGAGTGTACAAGGTTATTTACAAACGATGTAACGTGGCGGATAATCATGAATTTTAGTTCTTAAGCAATTCTTTTTAAGCAACATTTTAAATATATTTTATACGAACGAATTAATCGAAAATTATTAGTATATTATATATTCGAATTCTAAGTGTTTTTCATATTAAGATGTATAATATATATAAAATTGAAATAAAAATTAAAATTTTTCGAAATCAGAACAATTTTTTACGAGTTAAAAATCTAATGCTTTCTCGGGATGTATTAAAATGATCTTGTCATATTCGTGACAATGGAAATATGATAATTAATGTAAAATGTATCCTTATCATATGTATTATACAGGGTGTCCCATTTTAATGTCCCACCCCAAATAACTTTCTTATTTTTAATTTTAGAAAAAGATGTTTCAGACAAAAGTTGTATGGTTTCAAGGGGGACATAAGGTGGTGTCATTAGTTTGACCTTGAATAGTTACTTTAAGGTCACGTGAAGGCCACTTTCAATTTTTTAAATGGAATCGCCTACTTTTTATTACATATTCTTACAGCTCATCTCGAGAGCTTTTCAAAACACTATAATTAAGTTAGTTTTCATTAAGTACTTTCCAAGTTATGAGGCTTGAAATCATTTCTTAATTTTACATAAACCGTAAAATATCTTGTAAAATATTCTTTTTTCGATTATCTTACCATAATACTTTTATGTACAAAATAATGAGAGAAATCAATTGGTGTAAAGAAAACACATAATTGTTTCGAAAAAAAAAATGTAATTGTTAATTGCAAATTACATTTTTTCTTTCGAAACAATTATATGTTTTCTTTACACCAATTGATTCCTCTCATTATTTTGTACATAAAAGTATTAAGGTAAGATAATCGAAAAATGAATATTTTACTAGATATTTTATGGTTTATGTAAAATTAAGAAATGATTTCAAGCCTCATAACTCGGAAAGTACTTAATGAAAACTAACTTAATTATAGTGTTTTGGAAAGCTCTCGAAATAAGCTACAAGAATATGCAATAGAAAGTAAGGAGTTTCATTTTAAAAATTGAAGGTGACCTTTACGTGACCTTGAAGCAACTATTCAAGGTCAAACTAATGACACCACCTTATGTCCCCCTTGAAACCATACAACTTTTGTCTGGAACATCTTTTTCTAAAATTAAAAATAAGAAAGTTATTTGGGGTGGGACATTAAAATGGGACACCCTGTATAGAAAATTAAATTCAGTGAGATCATATCACATAAATTAAGCCTAATTCGTATAGTTTTTATCAATGTTATAATTTTTTTAGTTTATAATATATTTATTATATTAGAAACAATTGATTTTTAATCATCTTTTCATAAAGTATTTTACATATTTTTCATAAAATATTTTATTGCGTATCTAGCGAATTAAAACACTATGATTTTTATCAATTAATTTTTTTTCAATTGCATTGGAAACACTTAACAATATTACTTATATGAATGCTACATATCGTGATCTACAAGCAATCATAAAAGTGCTGCGAATAAAAAGCAAAAAAAAAATGCAGCACCAACAACGCGAAGTAAGTTTAGTACAGTTTGAAATTCGCACGATCGCTAAAAACCACAAGCAATAATTATCATCGTTGCGGCGGCTGGACGTGGCAATTACGGGCTCCCCATATAACGGGTAGTCATGGAAACCCCGTCGCCGGGAGCGCAACTTTTTCAAGCCCTTCCAGCATCGTCGGGCCATCGTTCGGTGTTGGAAATTGCTCTAATAAACTTAGCCGCACTTATACAGGGAAGAGATACGATATGAGGGCGGGGAAAACGAGGGGGCGAAAGATAGAATGGATATTTATCGTTGCCGAGAAATCTCATTCTGCCCATTCTCCGATTGCCCGCCATCTCTCTCTAGAAATCGACAGATTACCAGACGTTAACTGGTTGACTTTATTGCGATCGATTATTGCATTGACAGATCAAACTTTTCGTATAAATAAATGATAAATATACACTTTTTTTCTTGCTAATTAAAGAGAGTTAGAAAATTAATTAATGCTCTAATACGAGCAAAACTTTCATATTTCAGGTTCAAAAAATATTTTTACTTTGATTTTTTTTTTATCTAATTTATGTATCTAGGATTAATTTGAAAGACGATTTCTTGGTAAGCCGACCAAGTTGCATAATCGACGAAATCTTCCTGCTTTCGAGAAAGCGAGACGGATGTCGCCTACGCGGAAAATATTGTCGCTCGTAGATTTTAATATAGGAATCATCGCCGCTTTTATTGTAAATTCCAAGAGGGGTCCTGGGTTTACGAATGAGCCGGGGTAAGATATTAAATTACGTTTAATAACATTCAAAACCGACGAGACCCCTCTAGACCGAAAGTTACCGCCGTCCTTTGTCGACGGTGACATCGTCTGACCTCATGTCGTGTTTAATTGCACCACTATACACAAGACCGCTTTATGAGTTTCACTTATATCGCCCCTAAACATTTTCTATGAGATTTTTTGGTTCCTCCATTACGTATTTATAATTCCTTAAAATTTTCACTTGTATATGTGTGTGTAATAATTAACTTAAAAAACACTTAAAAAACTCAAGTTAAGTATATGTGATAACAGACATAAAAATATAGCTTTTATATGTGGAAAGAATAGAAAGTAATAAATTAGCTTTCATACAAATTTTAAAAGCTATTTAGTGAAAGTAAGATAAAACCAAGATAAAATTCATAATATCATTCTCCGAATCTTTTATATCTCATTATTGTCCTATACAAACATATATATATATATATATAACAAAAGATAAGCTTTTCCAATTTTCTATGTACATTTCAAAACTTTAAATGGACTTTCTTTGGAACTCTTATTTATTTTAGATTTATGGGCGATTTATGGACGATGGAAAAAATATTAATCAGGTTATTAATGAATCATAATGGTAAAAATCAATTACAATATTTATTTTAAGCACTTATTTTTCGAATCTTTTTCGACATACAAAAAATTTGTGAAAAATAAAAAAATTGTAAGATAGAGACAGAAAGAGAGAAATAAGTTCAGCGAAGAAATCAATTCCAAGAAAACTGGATTGTATCAATACGAGCTCGATTTTTCGACTTAATCGCGACGTCGATAAGAATGACGAACTTGGCTTAATGCTTTCTGGCATGTCCATTACGAGTTATCGTATTATAACGAGATATATTTCGCATTGAGAATTACAGATAAATTACAGAACAGGATGTTAGATAGATAACCGATAGACGATCGATATTTACCATTGATAGAATCGCTAATTGAATTAGTTAACGATATTTATGGATGTCAATAAGAAAATTGTCAATAAGAAAATTAATTTTAAAATCTTTTTAAGAGTTTTATATTAGAATTTGTAAAATTAATTTTGTTTTTGCACATATTATGTAGCACAAACTGCTGTATATATTTATTATATTTCTTATTGTTCTCTAATTTCTTGTTTATTTATTTTTTTAATTTTTATCATTTATTTTTTCTATCTATAAAATTATAAATTATAAATTATATTTTTTTCCAATAAGAATTTATACATGACATGTATGTTTCTATCACAAAATCGTCCACTTTATCTATTTTTACAAACTCGCAATTGCGATTAAAAATAAAGGTTCTTCGAATGCGTTTGTAAACGAACACCCGGTAGATCACGGCACGATTTAATGCGGCGAAGCTGCTTATACTGCTGGTCGTGCTAGTCGTCGGCAATCATACGGCATTAGCACTTTAACCTACTCGCTCTCCAAGCTCTGGCCATTTTAGTCGGGGAACTCTCGCCACTCTGACGGTCAACAAGACATAGTTGTTGAAAACGTGCGAAAGAGCAAGACCAAAAATAGAAAACTGCCGCCATTCGTTATTACATATTTCAGCTATTAGGCACTTCGTAAAGAGCGTTTACCTGCCGCTTAGGCAAAATCTTGCGCACCTAAGTAAATTTCAATGAACTTTTTCAATGAAACTTTTTCTTGCTTGTTATTTTGTCAGAATTTTAAGTTAAATACTATAAGCAAATTTGCGGCATTTTTCTGTTTCTATTTCTCTCTCTTCTCCGATTTACATACATGCATATTTATAAAAAAGAAAAATAATGGCTATAATTCACACATATATCTGTAGAATATCATATTTGTATAGTTATGCATTTTTTTACGAAACAAAAATGTTCGTGTCCAGTTACGTTTATACGGTAATTAAATGTCAAAAATAATTCTTTTCTTGTCGCATGGCAATTAATGATGAGCAAACGCATTTCTCTCAAGATAAAGACTAGTCGCTGCATAATTACAGGATGTAATTCATGCGAGCGCGTTTATGTACGCGCCTCGACCGTCTTCGAAGGTCCCGACTTTCCGAGCGTGTTCCGCGCTAAACAGGACGACACGTTCATCCTGTCTTCGTGCAACAACGGCCGCGACAGCGGATCGCAATTTAATCTCTCGAACGTCCTTGACGAGAGTACGTCGCGCGAAAAGTGCGCTCACGCGTTGCAATCCTCGGTCGCTCGCAGCGATTTGCAGCGAGAAATGCATTTGGCACGAATTTCGGCTCCGCCGACGATCGATATCCTCGAAGGACAAACTTGCGCGAATCGATGCACACGGCAAAAGTGGGGAATTATGCGAAGTGCCAACGCGCGAGATAGCGGATCTCGCTGCTGCGTTTTATGCGCGTATTATGCAACAAGAATGCAATAAAGCAGCAGGCGCGCTAATAAATAAATATACGTGAAAGGTCAGCAAATAAATGCATGCGCGATATATATTTTCTTGTGGGTTGACATAGTTTCAACAACATAGTTAAGGTCAATTCGCGCGCTTTAAGAAGGTGGAAATTAGATTAATGCATATCTTGGAGAATTTTATTCTTCTTTTTCTACCTATCATTTTTTAATAATAATACTACTACACGTGTGATATACAGTATTTGGATACATCATATTAACGAATTAATAATAATTTACTCGCATAATGTTAAGACAAAACTGCTTTATAATAAAAATATACAAATATCTCATTAAAAAAAAATCAATATATTTCGTAGATTTGAAAAATATATTCAGAATAATCTTATAGCTTTAAGTTTTTATATGCATCCAAATTATAAATTTAATCTATCTCCCGTGAAATAAAATATCTGTTATTTAAATTTAAATTTACATTATAAAAAAAGGATATTACATTTACATAAAATAAAAAAAATAATTAATGCATAGATATCAATAGGTCACGTGAATACAGAAAATCGATAAACAAAAATCAATTTAATTACGCATCTATAGCGTCCAAATTATTCTCTTGCAGTTATACCGATATTATACTGATTCGCACAAATTCCCATCGATCGCATCGAGAGAGTATCGATCTCAAGAGCATCGAGAAAAAGCTGAATGCTCGAAAAAGTGTAAAATTATGTCGGCGCTGCGATTCGTCCCGGCGCCGATAAGGTAAACGAAACAAGAGAACCCGTTTTCTAGAGAATTTATGAGCCTCCGTGCTGACGCCACGGGGGTGCAGACGTGGCGCCGGGCGTCCCGACGCCCAGACTAGTCGGGGCCGCACGCACGTTGACCGTGAAAACCTTACTAAGCCGGTTGTATGCGACCGGATTATATGCGCAACCCGATCGGGTTTCAATTGATTTGCATCGGGAGAAAATTCTCATTTCTCTCAACAAATAATTTACAAAAATTATTCGCTGCTCTTGTAAAAAATATTAATTTTTCTTCAGAAAACTTGCGTTAAGAGAAATAATCAAAGGATATACAATATTATGAAAAATATTTTTAAAAATATATTTAACACTATTTCTGGAGATTAAATTGTTTTTACTTTTTTTGGAATAAATAGATTTAAACTATTTACTATTAATATATTTTTCAAGTTTCATCATTAATTATTAAAATTAATCAAACAACTATCGATACAGGGACAACAATTAAATAAAGATACTTCCCTTTCACCCCAAAATAAATCTACAATTACAATAATAAATCTGAAATTACGTATACCGGAAACAGAGAAACAAGCACTTTTCGATTTCGCGTCGGATTCGCGTACGTTTCTTCGCGTTTCGAGGGAGAGAGGATAAAAGGGGGTGATAAAATCGATAAAATTCGAGGGTTCTACACGTGCACACAAGGCATGCCCGTTCCTCCTTCTTCCTCTCTGTCTCTCACCTCCCCCCAACGTTGAATTAGGAATTCTTACGTGGGAGGGTCCCCCGCGAGCGATATTTATCCCGCAATTCGGGGGGGTTGCTATATTCCCTTTTCATTCACCCTCGGTGACGGGCAATATCCGCGGGGGGTCACTGAATCGCCCTAGCAACACAATGGCAGTAGCAATACGCGTCGCCCCCTTGCTTGCACTCTCTTTACCCCTGCTCTTCGATATCGTACGTACAACTATATGGACAAGAATACACTCCGATCAAAATTTCACCCTCCCCATCGCGATATCACTTTCGTCGCGAGCGATAAATCGCCTCCCTCGCGCGTAAATCCGCGATGATTATCATATGAGAAAGAAAAGGGACTATTGGTCTGTTTGAAAACAGTACGTCATGCCCAGGAAATGATATATTTCTTTGCTGTCTTTTACAACGACGAGATAACATCATTCTTTTTTTTATTCGAAATGTCTACAATGAGGTATATGATTTATCTCGTTGAAATTTAGAATATTTTTATTTAAATTATCTCGTTTTATTTAGAACATTTTTATTTAAAAATTCGATAATGCATATAAAATGAATGAAATTATATTACTAAAAAGAATGAAATGTATACAATCAAAAATAGTTTATCACTCACCGATACAGCAGTGGAGTTGTGGTCCATCTGTAAAAAATAAATAATCATACTATAAAGCAGTATTTAAAAAATAATATTTATTTAAAAATAATTATTTTGCGCAATTAAAAATTTTTTATTTATTTAATCTTTCCTCTTAAACATAGTTTTTTTATATATAAACACATAGTTATATTTATAGCATAGTTAGATATTTAATAAAAAATTTACATAATAATTCACTTATTTGAGTAATCTAAATAATTATAAATAATTATAAATCTTAAATATTGGTAAAATATTACACAAACATGCGTACATATAAAGTTGTTTAATTAGCTTAAATGTTAATTGTTATATGGAAATATTTTATTAAATATTTTAAATGTCTCAAAATTTAAAATATTCTGTCTTTATAACATGTATGTAATATTACATTACATAACTATTATATTATGTCGTTAATATAGGAAGATAATTATATTTACAAATAATAAATTAAAAAATTAAATTATAAATTATATTTACCACGATTGCTTCACCATTTTCCGATGCTTTCCTGGACCTGCTCGTCCTTTTTTATTCATCCTTCGTTGCTTCTTCATGATATTCATACACTCACTCGCGAAATGCAGTTCGATCGTCCACAATCAATAGAATATGATCGCGCGGCACTTTACATGACTCTCAAAATTAATGTATGACATATGGTTTATTATCTTGCGATGAGAGAGGTGAAATTCACAAAGCTAGACACGATTCATTCGGCGAATCAAAAATTATACGATCAAATTCAGGCGTTTCAAGACTATATCTCTTGTGAACAACTTGGTGCATTGCATTTTAAAGCAAGATTATTATATTTCGCGTTATAATATAAATAATTTAATTAATTAATTAAAATTAAAGAGATATACATGAGTAATATTTTACGAATATGATCATATTTGATTATCCATTGCATTTTGACAGATATCGTTGGAATAAATCTCGCAAAATGCGCCTTTTTAACAAATTATAATGTAAATAGTACTTTGAAAAATAATATATAATGAGGTACGGAATGCTTCCTGTTACTACCTTCCTATTGAATCTCGCCGGGTGAATGATAACAACGCGACGGGGAATGTAAACAAATAGTATGTAATACGTCACAAAATGCCGAATACCGAATAGTAAAGTTGATTCTTTATCGCCATAAAATATATTTAACACGCTATTAAATAAACTCGTGCAGAATATTCTATATTTTTTTTTTAATTTTCAATTAATTATTAATAAACATGTATCTCTCTGTCACGATTTTTCGTAGTTTATTTGACTCTGAGATTTGTGTATTACTACGCGTTCTCAATCCAAAAATTAGTAGTAAATTTTTTAGATATATTCGAGAAAACAAACATTAAAGAAATAAAAAATTATCGATTGTACATACAAAATATCAGAATGAAAAAATATTTTATAATTATCATCTCATTATTTCCCCGCACATTCCGTTTGACGCTTTTTTTCGCTTCAAAGCGAATGATATACTCAGAGAATATTTCGCTTGGAATTAGAAACGAATATAACGTAGAGTTCACCTTCCATCGCGTTTCGATTTGGAATAGTGACATGTAAGAAATAGCGATGTTTACATACTTGACGGTATGTCGTAGCGCGGCGTGGGGGGGAGAGAAGTGGGGGAGACACCCCACTACTCTTCCATTACGCCTCGAGGCATCGAGAAGGAGAAAAGGACAAGAACTGATGCGTAGAGAAACGAAAGAGTTATTTTTCCAATGTTCGTACATTAAGAAAAATATATTATAAATTTTTATTTAATCTTGGCAGTTTTTTTTGATAGGATTCCATTTAATCTCGCGAAACTAACCTTATAGATTCTTATTTTAAACAAACAGATCGTTCGAAATAGCCGTCTCTTTAACACGCTTACGAATTAATCGTTAATGTAATAATCAGTAATAGATAATAATCGTAGAAAATAATCGCGACTTTCTCGAACACCAGGATGACCATGCGTGTTAAGAAAGCACAAGATGCCGCAAAAAATAAAAGTCAAATATATTACAATTAATTTATTGGTTCGAAAATTTGCATTTTAATAATCGTTTTGTGACGTACACAATGTTATTATTTACTGTTATTATTTAATAATTGAATATTATTATTTACAAATGGTCACGTTGTTATCACGTGATAAGAAGACTCGGATAGAAGAGGCGTTTCATACGTCATCGTATTATCTCTCAAACTACGATTGCGACATATTTTAACAATAAGGAAAAAATGCTAAACGATTATTCTCTACAAACATGCTAATTTTGCGTTTTTTCATTGCGATATAAAATATCGTATGGGTCGTGTACGATTTCATAACGATACAGAATTCTTCTAACTTCTGAATCATTATCAAACTATATTTTTTTAGTTTTTATTATAAGATTAATATCAGTACAGTGTAAAATGTGCGCGCGATTTTAATTAATTTTGCGTGTTTTCGCAAGTGAGTATTGTATGAGTACCATAAAAAAACAACGAAAGACAAATAAGAGAAGAAGAACAGGTAGTGGAAACATTGGACGACACAGAGCATCTCTATACTATGAACAATCCATAATTTTATTAAATTATTATTTGTTATTTTTAAATTAAGTGAAATATTATCTTTGAGTAATGATTCAGTTTGCATTATATATTGTATAATATGCATATAAAATATTCTAAATCTTGTTATAAAATATATATTTACTAAATTTTTAATAAATATTGAAGATTTATTATGTATTTAATAAATTTTCTACTGTAATTATTTACTATAATTTGTGAAAGGGTATTAATTTCAATCTGCTGATGTTAATATTGTAACAAATTTTTTTCTATTAAAGAGATATTTCCCATTTATATATACACAATATACAAGTAAATAAAATGTTTATAATTAATAGTTATACATATATTGTATGTGTCAGATTTTAGCATTATTTATATATATTAGTTTCATAATACATATCAATTGATTTATTCTAAAATATTTTATGTACGTAATGATGTAATAAAATGAATGTAAACTGAATATACTCAGTATTTCTTGCATCTCAAATTAATTTCGATAAATAGATGTTATCGCATATTTAAAATTTAATATGTGTTGGAAGAATGAATGAATTGCTCTTTTTTCGATTGAAAAAATTATCAAAATAATATACAACAATTTAAGATTTGATTAAGGAGTTCTCTCTTCCAAGAGTTGTGATACATTTTTCGACAAATAAGAATAAGGAGTATATTATAGTAATTATGAATATTTTGACACAAAAGGTTAATCGCCAATTTTTTTTAAATTATGAGTATATTTATTTCAGAATATACGGAACTCATATGATTCATGCATATCTTTTTCAGAATATACGGAACTCTTTGAGCTTCTGTTATTAAATTATTTTATTTTTATTACAAGATATATAAAAAAAATTAAATAATTTTTGTTTCTGGCACATAATATTGATTTTTCTCGAAAAGAAATACATCAATAATTTTTTAATTTCTAAAAACATTCTTGTTAAAAAGATTATTTTCCTTAATAAAGGTAATTAAAAACGAGTCTCTAATTAATGAATCTTTCAAATTAGCTCTTATGAGTCGGTTATGTCGGTGCGTTAAATCCCTCGTGGAGGTCTGTCTACTATATTATTTCTTGGTGATAATAGTGACAGAGCTTTTAGAGGGAAGAAACTTGAAGGACACGCAAAGGGACGACGAGACAAATTAAGGGTAATTGCCAGATTATGGGTATGTCTAAACCGTCAAGCATTGTCTGGACTTTAACTCTTTCAAGCCATATTCAATATCGTGTAAGAAGTGCGAGTAATTTTAACCGACAGCTGTATCATAAGAATGCGAAGTCTAAAAAAGTAAAAGTTTGATTTCTTTCCGAGAAAAAGCGAACAAAGAGCGCACGGATGTCCCTCAAACTTGTTTTTGTCTAAATAAAAAAAATGCAGTAAAACGACGTATCACACACACAAAATGTTATTTGACATTAATATATTTTAATTGCTGATATCATTCACTAATGAATTATTTATTACACACACTTGTTAAAAGATTGAGTGGATTTAATGAATATATAATATCCATACAGAGCGAATAGACTGTATAATTTCGCAAGACGTTGTATTAATTATATTATCGCATAATCCTTCGGACGTTTGCTAGAAACATTTTGTTGTCAACAGTTACGCAGCAGTTTATAATTTCTTAGCGACAAAAGAAATGCGAGGACAGAAGGAAGAAAAAAAAAACGAGTAAAAGGAGCGGCAACGAGTAACGAGCCTCGCTTGGCGCCGCAAAGTGAATCACGCGTCACGAAATAAACCGCGCGACGCGTGTCGTTTGTAGACCTCTGACAGAAGAAATATATCGCGAGAGACGATCATCGTTTCGCGGGCTCATTTTTTCTTCGCTCACGACATTCGCATAACACAACAGTGCTTCAATCTCGAATGGTTTATTAAAAAATATCTTACGAAAAAGAATACAAAAAAACCGAGACGAATGTATAAAGATCTTGCAAGAAAATTTAAATTATTTAAACTGAATAATAACGATGATTTAATGTGATAGTTAAAAATAAAAAGTGAAAAACAATGTTAATTTCTAACGAAATAGCTCAATGTTGATTGCTTGTCGAGTGAAACAGATTTATTGGGGTGTTTCTGTCTGTCAAGTATATTAACTTCCAATTTTCGTCAAACCATTTCGACTCCCACCACGCTTCAAATAGTGACAGGAAGTCGCTGAAAGCGTGCCACCGATGTGTGTGTGTACCTCTGCTTTTATTGGCAATCGATCGATAAACATTTACATCCCCTGTCAACGTCCCATTTTCTGTAGACGCTAAAACAATCTTTCCGTTACTTCAACTCGAAATCGCGCGATCGATTTGTTTCGTTACTCGAGAAACGAAAAGTTTCAATATATGCACGTAATACTATTTAATATTAATAAAATCTAATAAAGAGATCAAATAAATCTAATAAAGTTATACAGGGTGTCCCATTTTAATGTCCCACCCCAAATAACTTTCTTATTTTTAATTTTAGAAAAAGATGTTTCAGACAAAAGTTGTATGGTTTCAAGGGGGACATAAGGTGGTGTCATTATTTTGACCTTGAATAGTTGCTTCAAGGTCACGTAAAGGTCACCTTCAATTTTTTAAATGAAACACCTTACTTTCTATTGCATATTCTTGTAGCTTATTTCGAGAGCTTTCCAAAACACTATAATTAAGTTAGTTTTCATTAAGTACTTTCCGAGTTATGAGGCTTGAAATCATTTCTTAATTTTACATAAACCATAAAATATCTAGTAAAATATTAATTTTTCGATTATCTTACCTTAATACTTTTATGTACAAAATAATGAGAGGAATCAATTGGTGTAAAGAAAACACATAATTGTTTTGAAAGAAAAAATGTAATTTGCAATTAACAATTACATTTTCTTTTTCGAAACAATTATGTGTTTTCTTTACACCAATTGATTTCTCTCATTATTTTGTACATAAAAGTATTATGGTAAGATAATCGAAAAAAGAATATTTTACAAGATATTTTACGGTTTATGTAAAATTAAGAAATGATTTCAAGCCTCATAACTTGGAAAGTACTTAATGAAAACTAACTTAATTATAGTGTTTTGGAAAGCTCTCGAGATGAGCTGCAAGAATATGTAATAAAAAGTAGGCGATTCCATTTAAAAAATTGAAAGTGGCCTTCACGTGACCTTAAAGTAACTATTCAAGGTCAAACTAATGACACCACCTTATGTCCCCCTTGAAACCATACAACTTTTGTCTGAAACATCTTTTTCTAAAATTAAAAATAAGAAAGTTATTTGGGGTGGGACATTAAAATGGGACACCCTGTATAGAGCGTAAAATAAAAACTCATTCTCTGAAATAATAAATTTTTGGTCTTTGAATCTAGAAATTAACTCGACAATTTTACATCATCGAGATATACTTTTTGCAAATCACAATTTAAATAACGAAACATTGTTTCTCTTAACTTAATCTCCGAGATAAAATTTATTATCGCCTACTAAAATTATCGGAAATTCAACAGAGAAGAAGACTCGCAAAATTCTAAACAATAAATAACCCTCTCTCGATATTATTCTCAGAGAAAGATCTGATCTACTTTGAACATATTAATGATTTCGCAATTCGTTTATCGCTGCTGGTCGGCTGATCAGCGTCGAAAGTTGCGCGTTAAAGCTTGATCGATTCGTTATTTTAGGCGCATCCGACGGGAGTTAGACCGTCGGCGCATTGGCAGATATCCAAATGGGATAAGCCCTGACGTAGCCGCGTGAAAGCGACCTTAGTATGCGTACGTATACGTGTGATGCGTCCACGATTTCGCATCATACGCGTGAATTACGCGCCCGTTAATTCGCATTATTCGCTCTACCCGTTTGATCTGTGCGTGAATCGATCGTCCTACAAATGATGCTAATTTAATCGATCCGCACCTAGGCGTCTCTCGTACTCGCAAACAAGCTATAAATAAGGAAAAAAGAAACGGCAAATAACGGCTTCTCTACGGATACAAGTTAAATGACAAACAAACATCAAATCGTGCCGAGGACAAATGTCTACATTTACCACTATTTTCGCCATCACTTAGCATCGAATATGATTCTCTATATTCGCCAAATATATCATTTAATAAAGCTGAACGGTCAAGATTTTTAAACAGGGTGCAATTAATACTTTTAATAAAAAAAAAATGAATATTCAATCATTATACCTTGTATTGAAAGCGAAGCGTGGCACAGTAGACAGCGCACTAGTCTACAAGGCCAAAGGTCCCGGGTTCGATTCCCGATAGGACCGAAAAATTGTATACGCTCGCTCCTCTCTCGGAAGGCACTGGCAAACCACCGAGAAATCTTGCCAAGAGAATCTCTCTATTTTTCAGCCGTTCGGAATCGGCATTAAACTGTAGGTCCCATATACGTGTGATAATCTGGTGCGCAACACAGGTATATGAAAGAGAGAGATCACTATGTTCGGACACGAACAAAAGGACTAAGAAGAAGAAGATACCTTGTATTATTTATTTATACACTTCGTATTAATACATACATATTTTAAGAACAGGATATAAATGGCCGTGCCTTGTAAAGAACATAGAATGTTCCGATTTCAAGCCTTTGCCTGCCTGTACGTGAAATACTTCTCGGCCTTGAGAGCACCGTTATTAGTTTATAAGCGGCTAAAAAAAAAGTGGCGTAACTGCGTGCGCGTAGGCGTGGGAGCGCGCAGCAACCCGAAGGTCACCGAGGTTGTCGTCATTAAAAAACCATTATCGGAGTGGCGATAAAGGCCGCCGCGAGCGGAGATTTCGAGGAGAGTCCTCTTATTGCGCGCCGCAATAAAAGCACTCCTTTCGCTTGCGTAATCCCGCGGCGAACGCGAATCCTTGACAGATCGTCTTCGGTGGTCGACGGCGATAAAATAGCGGGACGAGACGCTGCCCTGGCACGCACGTCGCCTCTGTATCTTCTAATTGCACGTGATTCTGTGCGTTTCGAGCGCAATTAATACCTTCTCTTGGCTTGATATCAGCTTAACGTCATTTCATAACTCTTACGAGAATCCGAGCTGAGATATTTCGTTTAACTGTTGCATTTACTCGATCTAAATTATGCTACAGAAAGAATGACTAAAAAAAACCTTACAAAGGTAAAAAAAATACGCCAAGTACATGAAAAATATTCTACCTTGTATGCATGTTTGATAAAAAAATTCCTTAAAAATAATTTACAGTAATTTTCCGTCAAAAAATCATTTTTATGCTACAGAAAGAATGATTCTAAAAAATAAAAACTTTTTTTGGAAACGAATGTTATAGTATTCGTAAAAATCATTTTCTGTTATGTCTATTGTTAATGTCTTCGTATTTTATTATTTGTTGATATTTTTGATATGAAATCGATATTGATGAGTCAAGTGCCCCTTGGCCGATGATTTAATAGTCTTTTACCTTTGTGCGAAAAATAAAGTAAGTATGCGTGGCGAGGAAAAGAAAGGCGCGATTTTATGAGAGAAAGAGAAGCAGAACGGCGTAGAATTACAAGAGTGAACACAAAGAGAGGCAAGAAAAAGAAAGCCAACGAACGCAGAGCAACGACCACCTGAGCCAACAATAGTCTCCCGTTTAATCCACTTGATGCACTGCCGCGCAGTTATTAACTTTTTATGCGATTCCCAGCTGCGCTTAAACACTTCGGATGAAAAAAAAAATTTCATTAACGCAGAAATATGATCGGCAATTAGAATTTATTCTACGAAATCCATTGAATATATATATATGTGTGTGTAGATAAAAACTATGCTCAAACAATGATAAAAGATTCCGCTCCGCAGACTAATCTTTCTTAATAAAAATGGTATTAATTCTTGATTTCAAGAGAAAAAAGATGAAAGAAATAAAATTTCTGTGAGAATAAAATTCAACAAAATATATATATATAATTTGTAATATTTGAATAGAGAGAGAGAGATGTGCCGATTTATTGTTTAAAAAAGATTATTTTAACTATTTGAATGTCAAATTTTAATAATCATGAAAAAAACATGAAACAGCTGATTACGTAATTTCTCAAAATTTATATTCATTTTTTTCATACTGTATATTTTCATCACTTTATATTCGTTATATTCGTTTTTTTCGAGCCATCGCACAATTTGTTGACAGATTCAAAAGCCGTATTTCCGACGCAACAAGATGCAATATGCATAATGCCAGAAAAGTGTTTTGTCGGTATACTAACGTATACTAACGTTAAAGTTAAAGGTGATTTCTGGCAAACGTGCGATTCTCTCTTTCTCTCTCTTTCTGTCTCTTGGCATTAACTGCCCGATTCTGTGCACAATATAGAGCAGAGATCATGATTTATAATCGTGCGTTAATGATACATCCGAAATGTAATCTATCCGTCACCAGACGATAAAGATACGGAGCTAAAATTAAATCGGGGGATGCCCGAATTCGTCATCACGCAGGATGCGACGTGTAGTAATATCAGTGTTTGTCGAGCTGACGCCGGATGCAGCGCAAAACGACGACAATCAAAAGAGGTCGACGCTAGTTATGCGTGTGTTTAACGCGATCGCAATTATAACATTATCTATATTTATGTATCTCGCGCATTTGCCAGATCAATGAATATTTCTCATAGTTATTTATTTAATATAAAATGTTAAGAATTTATTTTAGAAAATCATGCACCATCTTTTGATCGCGAAACTGAATTTTTGCGAATGTTTTTATTCCCATAAAGATATGCTTTTTTCAAATTTGATTCGCATCCGTTAAAGTTTTCGGGAAGCTACGTTTAATGCGGCTTATCGACTTTGATGCAGCGAAATTGCAACGCGTACTAATAGACTCGGATCGAGCATACGTATTATGAGTTTAATTCGATCTGGCAGCTATATCTCGCGCGAGCTATACACATATACACGTGCACATGCACCGGCCACGTGTACGCCTTGCTCTGGCTGACCACCTGCAGCATCGGGAGATCTTTGTCGCATAGGCATCGCGTCGCGACGCCGCCAACCCGCTCGTGCGCACACTTCGCTCGCGTCGACGCACCAGCAACGCACCCGCGTCTCAAATTCCAAAGAAAACAGCACGCGGGTCGTGCCAACGCGGAGATACGACACCGTGGCACATCGTGCGCCACGAATAGAGCCTCGTCTCGTTTGCGTCTTCAAAGCGAAATCTTCGCCGAATTTCAGGGTCCATTTGCCACTGTCTTCCATCGGCACAGTGAGGATATTTACTAGAGGAATCTTGAGAGATGTGGTCACTCTATGGCGTTGTGCTCATCGGTGCCGTTTCTTACGAAAGGCCAGTCGAAGAAGAAGTTTGCATGCAGTGCGACCGGCACTTATTTGATCAGCGAGCGATTATTTCCTCCGTGACAATCGGCATTGCATCCATCGAGCGAGATTCCAACATCGCTCTGGGGTCGCATATGTGTTAAATAGCGGCATTAAGTGTGGGGTCTGGATAGCTCAGTGGTTTAGAGCACTTGCCCGGAAAGCAAAAGACTCGGGTTCGATTCCCGATCCAGCCACTCGCACCTCACCTCACATATCTTCTTCATCATAATATAAAAGTAAGATGTTTATATGTATATATTTCTTACCAAAATAAAATCAAACAAAAAAAACCAAATCAAATCAAAAAGAAAACCAATCAAATAAAAGAAAACATTAAAGAAAAAAAAATCAATTTGTAAAATCAAAAAAAAAACAAAACATTTTGTCAATCAGCACAAAGAGCTTTGACAAGCCAATCATCAGATTGAGGAACTTCAATCTTAATAACAAAGCAGAAAAAATACAAGCTAAATCCAACAAAGCAGAAAAAATATAAGCTAAGTCCAATGAACAAGAGTGCAGAATCACAACCAGGCACGAGTGTCTGTATTTTTTTACAAATGTTTCTTTTCATTGAAAAATATTAGTTCTCTCGAAATTCTCCAGAGAAATTGTCTTATTTAATTACAATACAACAAAGTTTTTTATTTCTGTTTTTTTTTATTTATTTATTTTATTTATTATGTTTATTTCTGTTTCTTTTTCTCTCCATATTATTATGTTATCATTGTAATTTTTATAGTAATCATATTGTATTTTTTATTAAAGAAGCTATATTTATAGATTGAAAAATGACATTTAAACGCGCGTTATATACAGGGTGGCCCATTTTAATCCATCCAGTCGAATATCTCGAAAACCAAGCCCGGGAGAGAAAAATGTTTCAGACAAAAGTTGTATGGTTTCGAGGGGGCCATAAGATGGTACCATTGGTTTGACCTTGAAGAGTCATTTGAAGGTCACGTGAAGGTCACTTCAATTTTTTTAAATAGAACACCCTATATATTTTTGTACATTCTTGTAGCTTATCTCGAGAGCTTTCCAAAACACTATAATTAAGTACCTTTTCGTTAAGTACTTTTTGAGTTATGAGGCTTGAAATAATTTCTTAATTTTACATAAACCGTAAAATATCTTGTAAAATATTCATTTTTCGATTATCTTACCTGAATACTTTTACGTACAAAATAATGAGAGGAATCAATTGGTAAAGAAAACACATAGTTTTTAAGAAAAAACACATAGTTTTTAAGAAAAAATATGGAATTGTTAATTGCAAATTATATATATATATATATATATATATATATTCTTGAGTTACAAAAGGGTTAAGAGCACTCTGTTCCAGTTTAACTTTCATAATGTGGCGGGGCTTATGTTACATCGTTTTTCAGCCACGCGTGTGCTCGTGAAGGATTAAACAGCAAAGTTTCGCCGCGCGCGAAAGAGAGAAGGGGGAATCCCAGATATAATACGTCACGGTCGTCGTCTTTCTCTCTCTCTCTCGTTCCCTTTCTCTTTATCGTTCACGTTTCCTCTCGCTGTTGGCAAGCAGTCCTCCCGCACGAAATCCGCATCGACCGCCTTTTCCTGCCCGAGATACGGCCCTGTTTTGATGCGTGACTAATCGTGACAAAAGTCCGGCGCGCGTCTCGTGTCGTATCTTACCGAATGCTGGCGGTAGTGACTCTTGACATTTCCGTTTCGCGAGATCCGAATCCGCGGCAAGATGTTTCTAGTTGCCGGAACTTTCGACTTCGCCGAATTTCTGTGGGTTTTAACAGATTGACGTTTCCGGATCTTAAATATTATCTTTTTCACCATTTTATTTTAACGCGTGATCTTTCGACTCGCCTTCGTAAAAACTCGCGTTCCTAATGGAAGTGTAATCACTTATACGTGCTGAAATTATAAGAAACATTGATATCAGACTCGAGAGCCCCTCCCCTCGCGCGCATTAAAAGACATACGCGTGCTAATTCGCTAATTACTGATCAGCTCGCTGAGCGTGCACGCGTGCGAGCGTAATGACGGTGCGCAAAGCACACCGCACAAACGGTCTCTTCTTCTCTTTCTCCTTTTTCTTTTTTTTCCCAAGCGTTGAATAATGGCGTGCGCAGCGAGTGACGGAGTCCCCGCCTCCGCCGCTCCGCTTGTTAAGATTAACGACTGCCCGACGAGCGCCAAGAACGCGCGGTGTCCGGGGACACCGAGAGGAGAATCCGGAGACAAGGGAAATCCCCTACGCGACATGCACCCTCTCCAAACATCGCGCTTCCAACAAACATCTCTTTCTCTCGTGTAAATTCTCTATAGAATTCTCAAGAGAATAAAGAAATAATATCATATAATTTATCATTAATTTCATTTAAATATCTCTCCTTCTATCTTATGTTCTTTTGTTGATTTATATATTTCGATCGTCAATGTTTATTAATATTTCACTGAGTTTTTTGAAAATTTGTAATGTCCCATGCAGCACAGAACATTGCAGTAATATTGCGGCAATATTGCAATGTTATTTCAACATTGCAGCAACATTGTAATATTGCTGCGATGTTATGTGCTGTATGGGACATACGTATTCGAGTGATTTAAAATCACACCTATATAAAGTTATTAAAAATATGAAAAATAAAAATATATAAAATATATATAATATATAAAATATATAAGATATATATAAAAATTTGAGATAACATTTTTTTCAGTGACTTATATATTCCTGCTTGCTGCTTAACCCTTTCGTACCTCCGGGACATATATGTCCCACCTACGGAAAAATTCATAACTTTTAAACAAATAATCCTATCGACTTCTACCTTGGCTTGTTTTAAAGAAGAAGGTTCAAGCTATACGTAAAAAAATCGCGCACTTTGAAATGTAATGTTTACAGTACAATATAATTATCTAAACTTTGCAAAAAATCAAACTTTTAGAGAATGAAGATTAACCGCATATTAATTGAAAAATCATAAAATTTATGCACTAATTATAAACTTAAAGTTTTATTTAAATGTGATTACAATTTTATTATGATAAATATTATAATAATTTATATATGTAATCAAAGTAAGATGACACGTGCGACGGACATCCAAGTCTCGCGGCAGATGCGCGGCTTGCAAAAAAAAAATGTATAACAACGCTATGAGTCGAACGTGTGTGTGTATATTCAGGAAAAAACATAATATATATTTTTAAAAAAAATCAAAATCAAATCAAAGCTCATATTTTAAATATATTGATATTTAAGCTTTTCATTGTCGCCATCTTGAATCTGCCATTTTGAATTTAAAATTTGATGAAATTTGGAATCAGCACCCCCAAAAACCTGTAAAACTGTCTTCATATGAAACACATCTCTTTTGGGAAAGCCGGAGGTACGAAAGGATTAAGTTATGCGTAGTGCATTCTCGGACATCGCCGTGTCACTTTTGCAAACCGCGCCATAGGCAGGATCGTAAAATCCACGAGGATATCGCGAACGCGCGACGCGGCTTTATTTCGGTCGTTCCGAAAGCCAATCGTGGAAGGAGAACCGGTCGTTTCGAAATCCGCCACCGCTGTACCGGATAAAGAAACTGGTCCAGAGTTGCGGCGGTCGCAACGACGCAGAGAGAGCAGCCACACGGTGGTGCTTGGCGGTCGTCCAAGACTCGTGATGCCCGCGAATTTATCGCGAGGAAATCCTGACTGCGGACGCGTGCAAACAACGTCGCGCGGAAACGAGCGTCGGAATAAAGGCCGTTCTACGACGAATGGATTTTGTCGACGTCAATTAGGCTCGATTGCGTAATCCTCATCGATCGATTAAGCAATTTCTTCTGAAACAAGAGGGGGAAACAAGAATTAAAATGAAAAACAACATTGTATATTTTAAATATACAGGGTGTCCTAGACCACCCGTACACCCCTTTTCTTTCAAAAACTAAGCATTTTAGAGAAAAACGTTTTCAACAAAAATTGTATGGTTTTGAGGGGAACATAAGATGGTGTCATTGGTTTGACCTTGGATGGCATCGTTAAGGTGAGGTCAAGGACACCTTTAATTTCTTAAATGGAACCACCTATTTTTTATTGCATATTCTTATAGCTTATGTCGAGAGCTTTCCAAAACACTATAATAAAGTATTTTTTCATCAAGTACTTTTCGAGTTATAAGTGAAATAATTTCTTAATTTTACATAAACCGTAAAATATCTTGTAAAATATTCATTTTTCGACTATCTTACCTTAATACTTTTACGTACAAAATAATGAGAGGAATCGATTGGTGTAAAGAAAACACATAATTGTTTCGAAAAAAAAAAATGTAATTGTTAATTGCAAATTACATTTTTTTTTCGAAACAATTTTGTGTTTTCTTTACACCAATTGATTCCTCTCATTATTTTGTACATAAAAGTATTAAGGTAAGATAATCGAAAAATGAATATTTTACTAGATATTTTATGGTTTATGTAAAATTAAGAAATTATTTCGAGCCTTATAACTCGAAAAGTACTTGATGAAAAAATACTTTATTATAGTGTTTTGGAAAGCTCTCGACATAAGCTATAAGAATATGCAATAAAAAATAGGTGGTTCCATTTAAGAAATTAAAGGTGTCCTTGACCTCACCTTAACGATGCCATTCAAGGTCAAACCAATGACACTATCTTATGTTCCCCTCAAAACCATACAATTTTTGTCGAAAACGTTTTTCTCTAAAATTCTTAGTTTTTGAAAGAAAAGGGGTGTACGGGTGGTCTAGGACACCCTGTATATCGTTAAAAGTTTAAACATTTTAAAGTAATTTAAAAATTTTTAAATTTAAAAATTTAAATGTATAATTAAAGTTAAGTTTATAGCCTTAATTATTTATTGTTAAATATAACCTTGAAGTAAACGTGGTTTCGCAAGGATTTTTCACGTTCTTCCCTCTTCTGATCTGCCTTCTGTGACATGAAACGAGCTTGAAGTATCGGTAACGAGAACGATAAGAAACCGCTCGGGGCTTGTCGCGCGCGGTTGATTAACACGAGGAGGAGGAGGAGGGAGGCTCACGTCTCTGACCTAGATTTCGTTTCTTCCAACGCGCGATTAATGAGCAGACGTTACGCAGCGCGCTCGCTTTCTAAACGATCGCGTCTTATGTCGAGGAAATCGAAAACGCGAGCACATCGTAAACGTGATTTTTCCCACTTGCGTAATATCGCGGTTCGCGATAGGATCTAGAAATCGCAATTTTTTATCGTTTCTTCCTTCCAAAGCTAGAATAAAATCCGTACGTGTCGAGAGAAATTATAAAATCAAACTAAAAAGAACATTCTTTTTTAGAAAAAAGAAAATCTTATGAAATAAAAAAATATTATATAAAAAAAAAAAATTTGCTTGGTATCGTACCAAGAAAATTTTGTGCCCTGTGCACACAAATAAATTTCAACGAAAACTTAATTCTCGTTGAACTTACGCACTACCATCCGCGTTTGGCTCTGATGGCCTGTTTAAATTTAAGTTTATATTTTAATATACAGAGCCTAATTTCTTATAGTTAATTAAAAAATATTATGTTTTAAACTCTAAATGAGATTTTCGCGAAAATCTTGAATATCCAGAACATGTCTGTGGAAGCAGTCGTGTTCGAAAAATACCGCATTTAAAATGTTCTTCTCGAACAAACGATTTTCTTGCACTCCCACTTGGAGCGATATAGGGTATAAAAACGATGTCAGCGAGGAGGTCGATGAAGAGGGACCATGTTCGACGAGCTATTTGACCCCGAGGGGTTACGCATTGCGTATATAACGATCGCCGGCGCACACATACACGGATACAGATACCCATATACGCAACGTATACACGTGCATTGAATTCTTCCGCTTAAGTGCGTACACGTGCAAGAACTGCCAACGCGCACCACGTGCGTATGGAAGAATGTCGGCGATTATGCCCGATCTCTCGCGGTCGGTTTCGCTTCTGCGAATTCGTCTTGTAGAATTACGACGGGACAAATTCGCGTCCGAAGCTCCTAACTGGCAAAACATTCGTCTCGCCGGGCAAGAAATTACGAGGGACCGTTAAGGCGTGTTGGCGTTACAATATCGTCAACATTGCAGCTATGTTGACCCGCGGGAAAATAGTTGGGCGGTAACTGGAAGGAGTGGAGACAGAAATGCCTTAAGATATTTGCAGTAGTCTGAAGTTTGGCGACTTAACATGGATAAATATAAATCAGCTCTGTTCAAAAAGAAAGGAAGAGAAAAAAAATGTAATTTTAAATTTAAAATAAATAAAGAAAATGTGTAAAACATAATATTTGTTAGTGTTTCTTTAGAATTCACGGAAATTGAATGGAATAATATTAAAGCATAATACTTTTGATGAATTTATTAGGGAGTTAATTATAACTTTACGTTAAAATATACATAGCACACATAGCATCTTTTATTTATTAGGACAATTTAAATATAACTGTCTACATTTTTTTAGAATAATATGCAAATATAAATGCTTCGTGAAAGAAACTTTATGATTATTATACACATACTATGAAAGATTTTACTATAAGATCATAGAAAAGTTTGATTGAAGATAAAATCAGAAACCTGAATATGCAAATGATGTGATATAGGATTTAATGAAGAAACGTTCGCGAGTTTACAGCGAAAAAAGTGATTTTGTCCCTGGATACATCTATTCTCGGAGATGCATGTTTTCTTATCCTACTTTTCGACCATCCATTTCTCGATAGCCTCGTAGTACTTAGCATGCTGTCACATCATGAGTATAAATCTTACGGCTGATTTATTATGCACGCAATATAACACATATGGCAGTATGATATGCTTCACTTTACAATAAGAAAGCAAATATTTCCGAGAAGCGACGTTTTTCAAAACCTTTATATGTTTCGCGACAAGATGATGGCAAGTGTCCTCAAAAACATCCATAATGTTGATTCTCGAATGCTTTTAACATGTGAATAAATAAATATAAAATATACAATAAAAATGAATAAAATCCAAACATGTGGTAACAAATAAAAATATTGATTAAAAAAGAATTCAAATAATGTTTATTATAGTTTTGGTCTATTTCATCTTCAATAAAATTTCGATTAGATAAAATACATCTTGTACTTATATTTTATCTAATCGGAATTTTGCTATTAAAGATTGAAGTGGATCAAAAGTATAATAAACATTATTTAAATTCCTTTTTAATCAATATTTTTATTTGTGTCTATTAACGCATTTAACTCTTATTAATCAGTTTTCATTATGTACTTTATATTACATTATTGAAAGCTGATTTTTATTTATTGTTAATATATATATATATATATAGTTTTATTTATATTATTTTTTTATAAATATTGGTAAGAAAATTTAAAAAATACGATTTGAAAGGATTAAATATGACATATATTTTTAATAGAAACTATTCACTTTACATTATTCGATTTATTGCAAAAACAAGATTCTCTATCAAGATCTCAAATGTTGAATGATTCATCGATCACAAATATGTGATTTTAATCTTCATATTCAATGCATCCGGAAGAAAAGTATGTTTATTTTATACCCTCTCTCCTTTATATTTGAAACTAAAAAAAACTCATTACTTCGTTAACCTTGATTGTCTACACGTGACTATTAGAAGCCGGTAAAAGTCACTGCAACCTTGATTGTCATTCGTACATTAAACTGGCAGAAACCAGCTGACTTTTAAATTGTTGAAATTCCAATCGTTGAAATAATATCTATTTGTAATTTAGGAATATCCTTTAATATTCTTCTATTATTGCAGATAATTAGCTGCATTATTGCAGTTTGTAAAATTTTATTATTTTTTTCTTTATATATTTAAAATGTTTTATAATTAAAAAAACTAGTGTGCACATAATAAATGGTAATAATAATAATAATAGTAATAAATGGTAATAATAATAATAATAGTAATAATAATTAAAATATTCTCTCAGAAATTGGAATATACATGTATATATATATGTATTTTTTTCGAAAAAAAATATATATATTTTCTGCAAAAATCTGCAATTTAAAAAAAAAGGACTATTTTCTTCAAAACTTTGCTCGCAAAACAAGAATACACGTGCCATCGCAGTAACCTTGCGCAAAATTTACGAATCGTCTCTTCAAATATTTCGACGTGACCTGAGATCTCCTCTATAAATTAAAATACGAGCCTGAAATAATCTTGTTTCTCTCCCGAAGAGAGAAAAAAAGTGTGCTATCCCGTTATATTAAAAATAAATATATTAAATCACATGGGATGGCTTCTCGTGTGATATTTATAATTCAATAAAGTACCTCAAATTCTTGTAACCAATTAGAAAAATAATCCATTTTCTTCCATTTTTTTTCATTACGAGTGAATCTTGCAAATTCGATATTAACCATTTTGATTATGCACGAAATGGACAATTCTATTACTTTTTCCAAAGGAAAAATTTTTCAAAGCTATATTAAAATTAATAAAATATTTAAAATGTCATTGTGTATCATTTGCGTGTCGCACTTTTGCTTTTAAAAGACTGAATTTTATTATATCACATATCCAAACACTTTGAAGTTGTTTTGAAACCCCGTTAGAGGCAACAACGCCACACTTTATAATCTCTAAAATTGTAATCTGAAAAAAGCAACGAAGTTACTCGGGAAATCTGATTAATTTCGGATGGATACGGAATGGCGAGGATGAGAGGACGCATTTCTTCAATGCACCCAAATCACGTTTCATATCGTGATTACTAGCCAAGCAGGTTTCGCTGCTTCGTTCTGATCTGGTACCATCTTGCGCAATCGAAAATGTACCGGAGCAAACGAATAATATTGAGGAATACGTAACCATGTGTAAAATACGCTATGGGAACACATTAGCGAGAGCACAGTGCGATCCTGACATAGTTGCGTCTTAATGATGCATTGTGAATCACCTTGAGAAAGCCTCTCTCGGTCGTATTCCATAATAAAGGACATCGGTGATTTTTAACGCGCTACACATTTCAAGTATGTACGTAAATTGGACTTTGATGCGTTCTGTACTTACTGTAACGAGCGTCCCTGAAAAATTGATACTTCGAACTGATAATAATGAACGATATGATTTTGGAATGCGTTGATCTACCGAATGTTAATAGATGAGCGCGTTCGAAAAATATATACAGGGTATTAAAAAAGTCTGGAAACGGTCAAATATCTCGAAAACGAAACGTTTCTGAAAAAAATGTTTCCAACCAAAGTTGTAGGATTTCAAAAGATCTATTTACTGGCGCCATGAGTTTAACCTTGGATGGCGTCGCCAAGGTCAGAGCAAGGTCACCTAGAATTTTTTAAATGGGACCCCCTATTTTTTATTACTTATTCTTGTAGCTTATCTCGAAAGCTTTCCAAAACACTATAATAAAGTATTTCTTCATTGAGTACTTTTCTAGTTATGAGGCTTGAAATAATTTCTTAATTTTATATAAACCATAAAAAATATCTAATAAAATATTCACTTTTCGATTATCTTACCTTAATACTTTTATGTACAAAATAATGAGAGTAATCAATTGGTGTGAAGAAAACATACAGTTGTTTTTAAGAAAAAATATGAAATTGTTAATTGCAAATTACATATTTTTTCTTAAAAACAACTATGTTTTTTCTTTACACCAATTGATTACTCTCATTATTTTGTGCATAAAAGTATTAAGGTAAGATAATCGAAAAATGAATATTTTACTAGATATTTTATGGTTTATATAAAATTAAGAAATTATTTCAAGCCTCATAACTCGAAAAGTACTCAATGAAGAAATACTTTATTATAGTGTTTTGGAAAGCTCTCGAGATAAGCTATAAGAATAAGTAATAAAAAATATGGGTTCCCATTTAAAAAATTCTAGGTGACCTTGCTCTGACCTTGACGACGCCACCCAAGGTTAAACTCATAGCGCCAGTAAATAGATCTTTTGAAATCCTACAACTTTGGTTGGAAACATTTTTCTTAGAAACGTTTCGTTTTCGAGATATTTGACCGTTTCCAGATTTTTCTAACACCCTGTATATTTCATCATATTTAATAGCAAAATAATTTTTACACAATTGACCTTATTTTCTTATTCTGGTAAAATTCATATGTAAAATAATGTACACATATATCAGCACTAAAAAAATTATTCACATGAGGTAAAAACAGTCTTTCGCCACGTACTTTCCTCGCACTTTCGTCCTTTGTTCCTGCTGCACGACGATGCACGAAGAAACGCGTATGTTTAAACTGCGCAGCGAGTGGAAGATAAGAGAGACAAGAGCGAGAGAGGATGAGTATTGGAAAGAGGGAGAAAGAGACTTGGGAACCACGGACAAATAAGAGGGGAGAAACAGGCACGTGGCAGTGCTTAGGTTAACTACACACAATGCCCGAAAGCGAATCGAGAGAAGTATCAAGAGAGTGGGAGAGGCTTGAAATATATTATTAGCGAAATATAGTCATTTTGGACTAAAATTCCTCAGTTACCACTTGTTTAGGGTCTTCAAGTTACAATCGTAGTCTTCCTATACTTTTCCGAGATTGATTTAGGATATGGATGATGAGTGTAAGATGAGTAAAAGACAAACAAAGAAAGAGAGAGCTGCACTATTAGCTTTCTAAACATCTTTGTCAGCTATAATATAAAATGTTTTATATTTATAATTATTCTTACCATCTTTATGCGACTGTAATTCTAATCATGGTAATGATGAAATTATAGAAAATTGGATTTATAGTCAAGGGAGATTATATAATTCAATCAGATTAGACGTGTTAGAAACGTATGATATTTCTAAATACTTGATAACGAACACAATAATAATGTTATTCTTTATCATTATAAAAAGGAAATATTTTACACACGAGGATTAAGTATTGTGATTATATTATATAACATTATTCCTGAGTAAAAAGAGAAAAGAAAAAAACAGCAGCAGAGCATCAATCAAGTGTCACATTACAAAAAGATCATATGACGTATGGCGCGCAAATGCATCTCAAACATTTCTCTACAGAAGACTTGGAATATTTTCAGAGAGTCGTTCGTGGTATTGTGCGTAGTAAAGAGAAACTTTCCAGTTAAGAAACGGCCAAATAAACGGCTTGAATTAAGCATCGCTCCCGCAAGGGTGAAATAGAGGAGGCAAAGAAAAAGGACGAAATATGCGCGAAAAGAGGCAAAAGCTCGCACACGTGTGTGAGAGAAAGAGACAGAAAGTTAAAAAGAGAGAGAGAGAGAAGAGCAACACGAACCATCGGATGAAGAATCCTCCCGAATGAGAAAAGAGGAGGCAAACTAAAGAGAGAGTGACACAAGGTGGTTGCGAGGGAAAGCCCCCCTTCTTTCCCCGCGCGCTTGCCTGTCCCAAGTATGCATAAACGCAAAACAAAGCGCCGTGGAATAACGTTTAATATAACACGGAGGGCAACAACACCGTCGAACAGTGCGTTGAAGAGGAGGACAACGAACTTGCACACCGTAATACTGCTCGCCGACATTCTGGGTTAAGCGCCGCTGCGCAGAATGCGCCACGTGCGCGTTTGCTGGGAGAAATTAGCCGGCGAAATCGCGAGGAGAGATTGCTTCCGAAACAAGGCACGACCTTCGTCGCGACTCGCGTCGGGAGAACAAAGTCTCAGTCTCACGTGAGACGCAACTGCGCGATTCTCTTGTCACGTTTGACGTACGCTTTTTTTATCATTTATTTTTTGTGTACATTTGTTAGCTCGATCATTTTATTCGAAATGAAAACTTTTTGCTTCACTTCGGTATATTGAGAAACGCTGTCTGTATAATCTTACAGAATATTGTTTGATGTTAATTGTTTCCGCAGTCGCATTTGATTCTGAGCGTGGAAACAAAAAGGATTGCAATGCCTATTTTAATGGGGTTTCGCAACCGGACGTTTTCCTTCTCTCTCTATCTCTCTTTTTTTTCTCTCTCTCCTCGGCGATACAGAAAATCAAAGTTTACATTAGATAAGGAGTTGCGTGCTTGCCGGCCGAACGGAGCTCTCGAGCGCTTTGTTTGGAATCGCTGACAAAGATCCAGATTGTGCGAGGCTAGCACTGGGAATTGCGATAAGGATATAGCTCGAAGGCCGTGGCCAGATACACCAGCCGGTTATAAAATAAGGAAAATAGAGTGTAGAGAGAAAGAAAAATACTCTATCTCTTCGCTCGTTCTCTCGTTCGGATAAACCGAAGACTACGTAGCGTGCGAGTCCAATAGTACACTGATTATCATTAGTTTAGAAAGAGAAAAAGAGAAGAGGGGAGAGAAGGAGAGTAGACTTCTATTTAATATGATATACACATCGAATGGTTGTCTATATGAAAAACGATAAATTTTAAATACCGCTATAATCTTATAATATTTTTCTAAATCATTTTTATCTCTTTCTGAAATTATTTTAACTTTGACTTGATTATTTTCATTTTAAAAAAACGCGTTATCTTGTAACAAAATGAGAAAATTAATATTTATTTATGAAAGTAATTTAAATCGACCACACTGGCAATTTATTGGTTGAAAATGTATCACAACGTTTCGACCATGAGTTTTGGTCCTTATCAAGTGAACTACAATTATTACACATAATATAAACAGTAAATAAATTACAATAAAATGTGAACAAAAAAGGAAAAAAATTATACACATACAGTATCTTAGGTAACTAATACATGGTGAGAAATAAAGAAATCACTGTGTCAAAATTCAGTCATGTCAACCTCTCGATCCAACACAAAGAGAAAGACTAAACCACCTTTATTAGTCTATCATAAATATTGTTTAAACTTTCAGTGTCCTTTTGTAAATTAACAGTGTTGTCAAACTTTTTGATGAAAAACATTTCAGCAATTTCTCTCTTTCTCACATGTCCAACATTTATTTATTTAAAGTAATTTCTTTCTTTAAGATTATGCTTGCTTATACGAGTCGGACTTTTCAACGCACGTCGAGGAAAGATCTGTTTCGAAGAAGTCGACAAGGCCGTTCGGACCCTTTTGGGTCTGAGGTTAGGTTCTTGGGCTTGTTCGGAATGCGAATGATTAAAAAAAAAGAGAAAAAGAAAGGAACGAAACCGCCAAATACCTCGACGGAGCCACTTCCTCGTTCTAAGCCTTCTTGAGACCGCTGTGTAACACTCGCATTCTTTGTGTCCGCCCTCTTTTTCATGACTTCTTTCTTCGGCATTGCCCCGTAAAATCTTGGAGAGAGTGTTAACGCGTCCGTGAACCGGGGGAGTTTACACCGATCCTTTTATCTCTTACGGAAAAATATCTTAAGAGAGATATCGGGGCTTTTGACATTGTTAAGTATTAGCTTTCAGAAGAAACAGAAAAATTCCAATTGTGGACGGAAATATTATTAATATATTTTCTTATCTTTATCTACTCTATTGCAATATGTACAATGTCTATATATGTATAATATTACAATATCTATTACAACATGTATGATGTATATGACAAAAATTTTATGAAGTTTCAAAATTTTTTAGAGGTCGATTAGTTCGATTATATATCAGGCTTAAATGTTTGTAATAAAATCGTTCGAGCTTAACTGAAAATTTCCGGGAAATGTGATATTTGTGAGCTCTTTTTCAAGTTTACCGACAATTAACGCAACTTTATCTTGTCATTGTCTGCACATCGTGTTTCGTTCGAGAGCTCGCCGATAGCATTGCCTATCTACAAAACCGAACGTATTCGAAGAAAGGGATAAACGACTGTCTCCGATACCGCAACAAATTTCGAAGTGACTGTTTTAAAACAATCAACAAATTCGGGGATCGAGAAACAATCGGTAGCTTTCTCGTACACATTTAAAAAAGGCACATCCGGCCACGTGTGGAGATTGATTCAATCGGAGAAAACCATCATTTCGATGTAAATGCGACCCGACTGCATAATATTGTCGCCGACGCAAATCGCGCTCGTGGCCGAAAAATACAAAAATAGACTTCCAATCTTCTTATGCTAATCCATACAACGCTTATTCCGAGGAATTTTCGATAAGCGATACCTTTAATAAAACATTTACATGAAATATATTTTATTATTATTTTACAAATGTATAGATGAAGCTATATAAAATTAATAGGAATTGTATTAAAATTTTATTATTTTATTGCTTCATTTCTTCGAATAATTTATCATTCACACGTTTAGTTTGTAAGAATGCGAGATGAATGTGAAATGTTGGTTTTGTACGCTAAAATCTGTAAGAATAGTACTTTTTGTGAGAGTTTTATGAACAACAAATCTATGGAATTTTTCTGAATCTCCTCATACAAAGTCGCTTTTTTTTCTCGAAAGTCGAGTCACGAATTGGCGGGTCATGAAAACATCTTTGTATGTTTCTTCGTCATTGATCTTGCGCAATATTTGACGAGTCTCTGGGCCGTCTGCCAATTGCGATCCTTAACTTAATACATGTTGCGAGTAAAAGGAGGACAAATATAATATGAATCATAGACTGGCGTCAAGCAATTGTGTGATCGAAAAATGTCTAGAAAATCATTAAGAAACATTACTACATAAATTCGATGTTATATTAGCTATTGCAAATCGAGAAATTTTTCTTTAACCCTTTCGTACCTCCGGGACATATATGTCCTACCTATGAAAAAAATCATAACTTTTAAACAAATAATCCTATCGATTTTTACCTCGGTTTGTTTTAAAGAAGAAGGTTCAAGCTACATGTAAAAAAATCGCGCACTTTGAAATGTAATGTTTACAATAAAATATAATTATTTAAACTTTGCAAAAAATCAAACTTTTAGAGAATAAAGATTAACTGTATATTAATCGAAAAATCGTAGAATTTATGCGCTAATTATAAACTTAAAGCTTTATTTAAATGTGATTACAACTTTATTATGATAAATATTATAATATTTTATATGTGTAATCAAAGTAGGACGACGCGTACGACGGGCATACAAATCTCGCGGCAGATGCGCGGCTTGCAAAAAAAAGTGTATAACAACGCTACGAATCGAACGTGTGTGTGCATATTCAGGAAAAAACATAATATAAATTTAAAAAATGAAATTACTAGATCTAAGCTTATATTTTAAATATATTGATATTTAAGTCTTTCATAGTCGCCATCTTGAATCTGCCATTTTGAATTTAAATTTTGATGGTAAATTTGGAATCAGCACCCCCAAAAATCTATAAAACTGTCTTCATATGAAACACATCTCTTTTGGGAAAGCCGGAGGTACGAAAGAGTTAACATAATTTATAATTATAAATAATAAAGGAACACATAACATGAAAAAAATAAATTTTATAAAGCTATTAATATTAGAGTTAGACTAATTTACATTTCGTTCGTAAGAATAGAATGATAAATTTTTACTTCTACGAGATATATCTGCATATTATTAAAAATTTCACTGTATTATTTAAAAAATAATTAACTCGAAATAACGCAACATTACTCGACTCCCCCCCCCCCCTCCGCGCCCTTCGAATTGTGATGTAAAATTCAAAGGAGCGTTGAGGGTCCAATGGTAGCACATCACAATACGCTGGCCCTGACTCCGCGTCTGGCGCGAAGATACGATCGAGCACAGACTCTTTTGTCTCACGCATGCATGCGTGTTCTTTGTTTACGCGCGCATTCCGCGGCTCGTCGCGCATCGCGCTAGTCGTACGCATTCGCGTATGTCGCTCCGCGACAATTTATCTGCATCATAAAGCCTGCCACTTTAGTTTGGCCTACATATCCCGCGACGCGTCTCCCCGCCTTCTTCCCCGATAGCCAAAGTAATGACACATCGTCGAGATAACATTGTCAGGAAGACGCGAGGTAAAGCGAGATTCTGCCCGGAGCGAGATTCTGCTTCTCGCGAAGCGACGTTTGTTAAAACGCGCGATAATCGACCTACTTTACGATTCGGCAATCGTACTCTTTAACAAGATGTATGTATTTGACATACTGGTTGTGAAAAATAAAAGATGAAGTATAACTTGAGACGAGAGAGTGAATAAACATGTTACTTATTTATGAAAAATATATTTATAAAGAGAGAGAGAGGAGAGAAAAATCGTTAGTTAAACAATAATTATCTTCATTACGATAAATAGAAATATTAATATAATATTAATTATTGCTGTGGAGGGAGATGTAATTCAAATATTATTTAATTTTATATATATATAGGAGATAGACAAAATAATGTGAACATCTGAAAAATACATTATATTTGTTTATTAATAAAATATTAGGCCACCATTTGCTTTTACAGTTTTAATTCTCCTTGAAATAGAATCATACAATTTTTTAATAGTCTTCAGTGGAATATTATCCCATTCTTTTATCAAAATATCTGTAATTGCTTCAGAGATATTGGAGGAAAAAATCTGTTTCTCACTCTCTCTTCCAAAACTGATATTCGATTTTAATTCGATGATATTTAAATCGGGTAATTGTGCCTTGTGCCAGAGAAGATGTTGAAGTTCATTTTGATGCTGTTCAAATTAAGATTGAAATTTTCTAGCTATATATATGGATACGTTATCATCTTGAAAAATGGCATTATTTGATAGAAGAATAGGACAATATTCCATTGGAGACTATTCAAAAATTGCATGATTTTATTCTAAGGAGAATTGAAGTTATATTAAAGGCAAATGGTGGCAATATCTTATTAATAAACAAATATAATATTTACTTTTCAGGTATTCACATTATTTTGTCTACCCCTTATATATCCAGAATTGAAAAAAAAGTTTCTTCAATCCTTTCATTAAAATCTCTCTTAATCGATGCGTGGACCACATTTACAATTTCTTTCACGACAGTTCTTGCACAAAAATTGCATGTAAAAGTCAATGTAATGATAAATATCTTCGCGTTTATATACTTCTCTATCGACACTGGAAATCTGCTAAAAAAAAGAGTGAAAAGATCTTTCTCATTGGTAGTCCATTGTGCGCAAAGGGTAAACAGATGAAATCTATTATCCCACGCGTCTCGTCGCTTAATAACGCAGAGAGCCGGTACATCGCGATAAGCAGGTTAAAATACAAAAATCAAGATAACGCCGGAACACGGCGCAACTTTTATACGATTACGTAAGAGCGACGACGCATAAATTGAATACAAATACTCGATTGGATTTACGCACTCGAGTTGAAAAAAAAAAAATAACAGATAAACATCGCAACAAATAATTACTTTAAATTTATTACTCTTAAATTTATTACTTTTAACACATTAACATTTATGCAGCAATTGCATATGTAAATTATTTGAAAATGGAGAAAGATAAGAAAAGCGAAAGATGCTTTTACCCGGAATAATGTAAACGTGGAGCGCGTAATAAACAGCCTGACGTATCTCTCGATACAAGATAATATACAGGGTGACCCATTTTAATCCATCCAGTCGAATATCTCGAAAACCAAGCCCGGGAGAGAAAAATGTTTCAGACAAAAGTTGTTTGGTTTCGAGGGGGCCATAAGATGGTACCATTGGTTTGACCTTGAAGAGTCATTTGAAGGTCACGTGAAGGTCACTTCAATTTTTTTAAATAGAATACCCTATATATTTTTGCACATTCTTGTAGCTTATCTCGAGAGCTTTCCAAAACACTATAATTAAGTACCTTTTCGTTAAGTACTTTTTGAGTTATGAGGCTTGAAATAATTTCTTAATTTTACATAAACCGTAAAATATCTTGTAAAATATTCATTTTTCGATTATCTTACCTTAATACTTTTATGTACAAAATAATGAGAGGAATCAATTGGTCAAAGAAAACACATAGTTGTTTTTAAGAAAAAATATGGAATTGTTAATTGCAAATTACATATTTTTTCTTCAAAACAACTATGTGTTTTCTTTACACCAATTGATTCCTCTCATTATTTTGTACGTAAAAGTATTAAGGTAGGATAATCGAAAAATGAATATTTTACAAGATATTTTACGGTTTATGTAAAATTAAGAAATTATTTCAAGCCTCATAACTCAAAGAGTACTTAACGAAAAGGTACTTAATTATAGTGTTTTGGAAAGCTCTCGAGATAAGCTATAAGAATATGCAATGACAAATAGTAGGTTCCATTTAAGAAATTGAAGGTGACCTTCATGTGACCTTCAAATAACTCTTCAAGGTCAAACCAATGATACCATCTTATGGCTCCCTCGAAACCAAATAACTTTTGTCTGAAACATTTTTCTCTCCCGGGCTTGGTTTTCGAGATATTCGACTGGATGGATTAAAATGGGCCACCCTGTATATATATACTCGTGTGAAAAATACTCCGTGAAAATGTGAGATGGCTTTATGTAATTTGAGAGTATATTTAAATTCTCTATAGGTAACATTGGAAATACCAAAGTGCTCTCAGCAATCTCATGGACACGATAAACAATATTATTTAAATCGAAAGTATCTAAATCGAGGTATTCGACAAGAGGGGAGGGATTATTAAGCCACCGTTAATTGGGCGATAATTCGCGCGTGCAGTTAGATGAAATAAAAGGCATGCTCACAATTCCGCGTGGAGAGCTACAATTAATTCAAGGACACGCGCCATAATGAGACACATCGTTCGTCGGAATTCGCGATAATCGCGCGTTCAAGTCGCGGATTAAACGCGCACGCGCGCGCTTATTTGTAACTCTATACGGATATATCGACGTGATCACGGCCTCGCATTTTTCTCCATCGCGGTGTCGAATCGTTCTCCTTAAGGAGATCTAGATACGCGAAGATCTAGCTTCTAAGAACGCGCAACCTTCGCCTGGAGAGCCGTCCATTTTTCAATGGATTTCGCGGAATCTCGCTCGCAAAATTGCGTTTTATGCACGTTCGTTGTTGAATTTCGCGACGACATGGTCTTCAGACATACTCCAGTGCATTTCTCGTGATCTCTCTAATATTTGTCTTATCCATTTATAATATCTGTCCATTTATTGTTAAACACGGTATAAATTTAGTCGCGCAACAAGATGTAACGATTACGAATTTACGTAAAAGTTGACAATTGAATTTGGCGACGAGTACAAATCCTTGAGAATATTTCGTATTTACGATATATGCTAGAATGCGCATTTAAAGTCGTAAACACAGATTTGCAAAATTGCATACATGCATAAATATGTTTCGCGCGCCGTAAGGCATAAATTTCCACGAAACTTTGAATATTCAATTCCTCATACGCTATAGCTATATGATATTCTATTTTATGATATTCTGTGCGTGGTGGTTTTTAATCGAATTTTCCGTTAGCTCGTTGTTGCCTCAAATTTTACGATTTTATTCGGATCAAGCCGTTTTATTTTAATTTCAAGATTTGTCCATTTTTGTATCGATAATAAATATTATTTAATATTCTCTAAAATCACATACTTATTTAAAATATATGTTTTTTATATATGTTATATCTATTTAACCCTTTACGTCATGATGAGTCCCTCAATGACCTTTTTTTTCGCAGTTTTTCATTTTCAACTACTTTTTTTAACAACAAATATCGGCTTTTATAAAGTTCTTAGAACATTAATAAATGTAAAAAAATATGAAGTCATTAATTGTTAATAGCAAAAATACGATATATAAAAACAAATAGTGAAAATTAGTACTTTTTCATGGAAAAATAAATTTTCCACTAATCTATTACGAAAACCAAAAAGACAATTTTTTACGAACTTAGTATACTTTAAAGTATTTTTCAGAATTTTTTCAGAATTTTTCGTCATGTTGTTTTTGTTATTAATTCTATATCTAAAAATACAATATATATATTACATAATATACTATTATATATGTACAATATATTTTATATAAAAAATACAATATTTTCTGTAAAATCTAAATCCAAAGTAACAATTGTACTTTCTTAAAACTTTCTGTCTGAGAGTTTTTTTGGATGTCATAGAATTCGAATCTAAAGGAACAAATTTATAACTTTTTAAATTTATAATTTTCTGCCATATTTGATCAGCCATCTTGAATTTTTAGAAATCGAAAATTTTGACATTTCAGATTCAGATTTAGCGACCAAAAAAAAAAAACAAATTTGCAAAAATTTTGGATGTAAGGAAAAAATGGCTGAAAGGATTAATATATTTTCGTTATTAAGCCAAGTTACTATACCACGTTTCTCCGGCTTGTGGCGAAGCGCGCTCCGAGAATTCTCGACGATAAAGCGAAATCCGTTCCACATATCGCACGCCGCAAGTCTCCCTGCACGTTCTTTCAGGAAAACGATAACAGTCTACCGTTCCGCGGTATCGTCCTGCGGAGAAGAGAAAAATGTCGCACAATTACGCGGAAAATCTATAAATATACAGGGTGGCCGATTTATCTGAAGACATTGAAATATCTCAAAAACTAAGCCTAGCAAACAAAAATATTTCAGACAAAAGTTGTATGGTTTCGAGGGGGACATAAGATGGTACCATTGGTTTGACCTTGAAGAGTTATTTGAAGGTCACATGAAGGTCACCTTCAATTTCTTAAATGGAACCTACTATTTGTCATTGCATATTCTTGTAGCTTATCTCGAGAGCTTTCCAAAACACTATAATTAAGTACCTTTTCGTTAAGTACTTTTTGAGTTATGAGGCTTGAAATAATTTCTTAATTTTACATAAACCGTAAAATATCTTGTAAAATATTCATTTTTCGATTATCCTACCTTAATACTTTTACGTACAAAATAATGAGAGGAATCAATTGGTGTAAAGAAAACACATAGTTGTTTTGAAGAAAAAATATGGAATTGTTAATTGCAAATTACATATTTTTTCTTCAAAACAACTATGTGTTTTCTTTACACCAATTGATTCCTCTCATTATTTTGTACGTAAAAGTATTAAGGTAAGATAATCGAAAAATGAATGTTTTACAAGATATTTTATGGTTTATGTAAAATTAAGAAATTATTTCAAGCCTCATAACTCAAAAAGTACTTAACGAAAAGGTACTTAATTATAGTGTTTTGGAAAGCTCTCGAGATAAGCTATAAGAATATGCAATGACAAATAGTAGGTTCCATTTAAGAAATTGAAGGTGACCTTCATGTGACCTTCAAATAACTCTTCAAGGTCAAACCAATGGTACCATCTTATGTCCCCCTCGAAACCATACAACTTTTGTCTGAAACATTTTTGTTTGCTGGGCTTAGTTGTTGAGATATTTCAATGTCTTCAGATAAATCAGCCACCCTGTATAGCGCGGCCACAAGTTGCGTGCGAAACGCACCTTTAACGTTGGTGAAACAGCGACGCGCGTTTAAAATCCATGAGCTCTAATGCCGCGAATAAACACGGTATACAGGGCGTTCCTGTAGACACCGATCAATCGGCGAATAACGGAATTCTCATCGCTGATTATTCACCAAGTTCAATGACATTTATTTGTCCAGAATTTTAATTTAATTTAACATTCGTTGGAGAGGGGGATACTCGATATGTGTATAATATCGACGCGATTGATTTCTCGGAAAAATTTCAGGCACCTCTTGAAACACCCTGTACGAGCAACGAAGATATGGGAAGCAATTTATAATCTTATCTCGTCTCGTCGTACGTTCGAACACAGGCACAAACACGCGCCGCGACGGCTTCGTCCTCGTCGCTTCGAACTCTTGACTCTGCACGATCGATAAATTATTGTATATCGCTTTTGACTTTGTGCGAAATTCAAATTCTCGATTATCGACTAGATGCGAGAGAGAGACCCAAGTCCAAAATGTTCCATTTTCGGGAATCGATATCCGATCGTCTTCCAAACACTTGCGATAAAATATTTTTATTATCTTGGTCAATTCGAAAGCAGTTTAATTTCAATGCGAGTTTGACAGTTAATGATACTATCAATACGATTGCCAATCACCAATAAATGTAATGTCAATAATAACACAGAGACATTTGCATTAATTAATTAAAAAAAAAAAACATGATTTGCGAAACTGTATTTCTCTTTCAAATATTTAACATTAATCAACTATGATCAGCTGTTTCGCGGTTAGAAAAACAGTTGATTATTTATATTTGACGGTGTTTTAAATAAAAATTCGTTTTCTTGTATACAAATAAACCGTCGACTCTAAGTTCTCCTAAAAGATAACGCTGACATTTCTCTGCATACATAAATTATATTCGCAGTACAGTTAATTGCGCAATCAATCACCTCAATAATCGAAACCGGCAAGAATGATCGAAGGTCAACCCTCGTTGAATATATTCGAGAGTCAGCATAAGACGCTCGTATGGAATACTTAAAATCTTTATTCATTTGCATTTTGCATTCATTTATGTAATCACGTTTCCACATACCTTTTGTTTTTCCACATACTTTCCTGGTATTATCTCGTCTTTAATCGTAATATATCGATTGTTAATCGCATGGTATAACAGGACCAATAAGTTTGTGCGATATCTGTTTCTTTGAAACATAATATTATTCAGAAATATAAATATATTTTGAGTACTTACCATATTTTTAATTTTTAATAAAATTATTCTCGATCGTATATTATTATTATTCTCAACTTAACATATTATTATTTGTATTACTGTTTTAGATTTGTAAAATATAGTAAATGTAAAATCATATATAATACAGTACAATTGAAATTTTCGTTTTAGAAATATTTTAATCACAAATTTTTTAATTTTAGAAATATTTTAATCATATTTTAATCACAAATATTCTAATTTTTAGAAATATGTAAATCTATTTTAAGAAATATGTAATATTTTTAGAAATATGTAAATGTAAAATCATATATAATACAGTACAATTGAAATTTTCGTTTTAGAAATATTTTAATCACAAATATTTTAATTTTAGAAATATTTTAATCATATTTTAATCACAAATATTTTAATTTTTAGAAATATGTAAATCTATTTTAAGAAATATGTAATATTTTTAGAAATATGTAAATGTAAAATCATATATAATACAGTACAATTGAAATTTTCGTTTTAGAAATATTTTAATCACAAAGATTTTAATTTTAGAAATATTTTAATCATATTTTAATCACAAATATTTTAATTTTTAGAAATATGTAAATCTATTTTAAGAAATATGTAATATTTTCAGAAATATGTAAATGTAAAATCACATATAATACAGTACAATTGAAATTTTCGTTTTAGAAATATTTTAATCACAAATATTTTAATTTTAGAAATATTTTAATCATATTTTAATCACACATATTTTAATCAATTTTTTTTAAATAGATCTATAAACATCGCAAAAAATTTCGTGAAGCGTATATTCGCGGATTAAAATAAACTCGTAATACCGCTACTGCAGCAATGCGACATGTCGTAAGCACATTATAACGTTTCTCTTTATCCAAATAAACCAACCGCTCTCTTCGAGATACACGTCGACCATTTAGCTCTTACATTCCACCAAAGCCAAGGTAAATGGAAGGAAAAAAGGAGAAAAAAAAGGAGAGAAATGTAGAAAAAAGGAAATATTACACGCGCCTTCTCTTCGTCGGCAATCGTCCCCGACCTGGCACCAAGGTTCTGGTCCCCCTTCTCTCTTCGCGTGCCCCCTCCACAATACTCACGATCGCGAGGTTTAATTAGAGACTGATTAATTCGAGAAAGGGGTCGCGAAAAACCGCACGATCACGAGCAAATGACATGGATGTCGATATCGCATAAATGTTTGCGATACAGTTTTATTGCTCGTTGAGAAGAATATATGATTTCATATATTTTTTTATTTAAATTTCTGATCTTCCTCCTCAGCGAAATTTTCATTGATTGCGTAAAGCGTTTGAAAAATGCAATCGAAATCTAAAGGACGGAGATTAGTGAAACGGATCGTTCTCTTTTCCCTTTGCGATAAGGCGCATTCAATAACTAAATGTTTTAAAGAACGTACTAGACCGATAACGGCCGATAACGCGAGTGATAGGTATCTTCCGCACGCACGCGAGTCCTCCGAATTTTTATCTTCGGCTTAAACTGCGTGAAAAACATGGCAAGGCTGCGCATTGTAATTTGACATTTTCCCCTGACACGTAACCGCCAGTTACTAAAAATGCAATATTAATGTATAATTATTAAAAATATAAGACTCGAAATATAAAAATTAAACAAATCAGTTTTAATGGCAGTGCGAGTCAAGTGTCGATCTTATAACACAGTTATTTATTATACAAACAAATAAGTATGGAGCAAAATACAATGAAAAATTTGCGAACGTTTCGACCCTATTTTTGGGCCATCTTCAATGCAAATATGATGATGTGATGAAAAAATAACAAAAGTTTTATATCGGAGTCAATTATAAAGTGTGCCGTCTAAAGTAATAATGAATGCTTCTATCTCATTATTTTAATGAAACTTTACTTAATGTATAATAACTGGCAGTATAAAGCTATTCTGTAAAATGGCGAAAAATAATCTTGCGAACAGTGATAACCGTTAATTGTAATATTATTATGTAAAATATGTAGCTCGGATCAGTTTCTCCAACACAGAATAACTATTCTGTAAGAGATTTCTTGTTTTATAACCATTTTTAATATAATGCCGCGTATGTTTCTGTTTTCTTCTGATTAGTGATTATTAGAGAGCGATTATTATTTATTTGTGTCACTAGAGTTCACGAGTGTGGTTGCATGCATTTTTTATCGTGCATTCAGAGCTCGGCCTAAATTATGCCGCATCTTATCGATTCATGTCCACGACCATAAATGCGGCTCCCTATCTCATCACCTTTCCTCCGGCTTTCATAAAACCTTGCGATTTCTAGAGCTCGCACATCTTTGTGTTTCACACGCTCGTAAGTGTCCTTCCGACTAAGAATAACGCGAATTATTAATGGCCAAGTGCGCCGGCCGTAATCTTAAACGCGATAATCGCACACACGAGTCTCCTAAGGCCACAGAATCCAAAAGCTGATGGATAACTCTCTTAAGCAAGAAGAGAATAACGTATCTTCACTCGTGACATTTTAATTCTAATGAACATGACTTGTACTTTCTATGCCTATTTTCCTTCCAAAGTAACTTTACTTGTTAAATAAGGCTAAATGCACGAGTGGGAAATCTAGGAAAGTATTGCATCGCACAAGTCTTAGATTATACAGGGTGTCCCATTTTAAGTGTCCACCCCAAATATCTCTCTCATTTTTGATTTTAGAGAAAAATGGTTCAGACATGTTTTCTATGGTTTCGAGGGGGCCATAAAATGGTACCATTGATTTGACCTTGAAGAGTCATTTGAAGGTCACGTGAAGGTCACTTCAATTTTTTTAAATGGAACACCCTATATATTTTTACATATTCTTGTAGTTCATCTCGAGAGCTTTCCAAAACACTATAATTAAGTTAGTTTTCATTAAGTATTTTTCGAGTTATGAAGCTTGAAATCATTTCTTAATTTTACATAAACCGTAAAATATCTTGTAAAACATTCATTTTTCGATTATCTTACCTTAATACTTTTATGCACAAAATAATGAGAGGAATCAATTGGTGTAAAGAAAACACATAGTTGTTTCGAAGAAAAAAAATGTAATTGTTAATTGCAAATTACATTTTTGAATGTTTTACAAGATATTTTACGGTTTATGTAAAATTAAGAAATGATTTCAAGCTTCATAACTCGAAAAGTACTTAATGAAAACTAACTTAATTATAGTGTTTTGGAAAGCCCTCGAGATGAGCTACAAGAATGTGTAAAAATATATAGGGTGTTCCATTTAAAAAAATTGAAGTGACCTTCACGTGACCTTCAAATGACTCTTCAAGGTCAAATCAATGGTACCATTTTATGGCCCCCTCGAAACCATAGAAAACATGTCTGAACCATTTTTCTCTAAAATCAAAAATGAGAGAGATATTTGGGGTGGACACTTAAAATGGGACACCCTGTATATTGCATATCGTAAATAACGATTTCCGCGATATCTCTTTTTACTTTGCAATCGTGAGAAACTTTGCTCACTAAATCTGCGTAGGAAACTAATTATTAGCGTAAATATCGGTGAAAGTCTTATATCGCGTCCTGAGATTGTTCATTTGTTTTCGAAAAATGTAATTATACATCTCAAATTGAAATATTTAAAGAAATATACGCCATTCATTACAGTATAATCTTATAAATGTATTGCTGTTAAGCTGAAAGATTGTTTCGCTGTCCGAATTGCGCGATCAATTAATAATTGAACAAAAGTGAGAGAGATAATTAAAGCATTGGCTGAAATAAGATAGCAAGCATTTTATTATAGATTTGCGGATATTATTAAAATAAAACATATTTATTTCAATATTTATCAAGTAGATAAGAGATAATTAAATCTATATTTATTTTTTATAAAAATATGTAATATATATAAGCACAAATATTTTTTAGTATGAAAACATAATTAATCATTGTTTAATTTAATCTAATCAAAACAATGATTTACTAATAATTTTGTTTCAAGATATTCGTTTCATTTTTAATTTGCAATGCATCGATTGGAAAGTAAATAAAATTCGGAAAATAAAATTTTTAGCATTTGTTAAAAAGAGATTCCCAGAAGGTCGTTCCTAAAGCATTTTTAAAGCTGCGCTCGCTGATTTTAATTTGTACCGAGAACTTTCTCAATTGAGCCAATTAACCAATTGCAATAATTAACGCTGACAAAGGGGGAGAGGGGATGCTGTTCTATGCTCGAATTCATCTTCGTTCTCCTTTACTCCTTCGTCTCTATCGCTTTCTCCAGAAGGAAAATATTGCAATATTTACTAATCTGATATTCTTTCACGAGAATGGTTCCTCTTATGAAAAATATAATAGAAAAAGTAATGTATTGCCGCATATTAAAGTGCATTCGAGGATTCAATGATATTACTTGTAAGTTATGTAGAAAATTGCAAAGGATTGGGAAATAAATTATTATTCTTAAGACTATATATTAAGGGTACAAGAGAAAATCACACAACTTGATCACATTTAATATATATATGTATATATATATTGAAATTTTATTTTCGTCGTATTTCATTCAAAAATAAAATTATTCGTAAAAAAAGATTTCTTCGCTCTGTCGGTAGACAATATATAACATATATATATGTGTATATATATAATATTATTAGATTTTCATATATATATATTTATAGCAATATATTTATACTCTCATGTATAATGTTATATATAACTACGGCGCGCGCGTGTGTGAGTGTATGTGTGTATGTTATTTTTCTTTCACGGGCGTCGTTAACCACCGTACACAACACCTCGCCACGCGATATTATACTCTAATGGGGGTTTTTCTCGCTTACTGACTAAATCACATGTGGTTTTCATTACTTTCATACGTTTTGCGCCACCGCTTTCCTCGCCCGCTAACGCCCGGAGAAAGACGCATGCCCTTAAAAAAAATGTCGCTCGCACAATTAACTCGAGGAGAAAAAGGCACGCTGTGTATGCGAATGTCTGATTCGTACTCGCGAGTCTGTTTCTGTTACATTCTCGTTCTTATTTAATCACTCGGATGAGAATCCATATCTAACGCTAAATGCGCACGATATAAAACAATACGAACGAGAAAATTGATCTTGGAATTTTATGATTTAGCCCTGAATCCTACATCTCGCGACAATCTTTTGTACGTATCTTACAATCTTCCAAATTCCAAAATATTTCGTAATTACGCCGAAATGTTGGAACTGCCAAATGGATATCTTATCTAAGACATAATCTTTTATTTTTATTGCATCGATCGCAAAGAATTAGATATTAAAATGTACAAAATGCGGGGCGAAGACATTCGCGCGCGTTTTATTTCCGGTTTTGCTTCTTCTTCTCTCCATCTCGTTCTCGTGCCAAGATTTGTCTAATCGAGTCCGAGATTCTGTGATCGAGAGTACGAAGCGACGATTGCGATAAATAAATACAAAGAGCGAGAAACTAAGCGAGAGGAAACAGCGCGCATTTAATCCACCGTTACTCGCTACTATAATATTATTGTGTATAGTACAAGTATTTGTAATAATCCAGCGATTCGTTCATAATTCTTTCCATGAAATATACAAAAATGTTAAATCTGTGTTACATATTATATATAAAAATTTTTGTCGAAAAGAATTCTTAACTATGATATCTATGCGAATTATTTTCTGCATTATATTCAATTTACTTTCCGTAAAATAGATTATCATAGTAATTATTGCGAGTATCGGAAAATTAATCTTGAGAAATAAATACATTTTCACATTTTCGACTTACGTGTTAATGTTAAAAAAAATAAAGAGAGAAGGAGAACGAGATTGACGGGTAATCACAAAAACTAAGCGCGTAAATTTGCGCAAATTTTTTTCTGGCGTCCTCCTCCTCCTTCTCGAATCGATAAAACGTGCGTTCTAAAGTATAAAAGATCGATCGCGATCTCCGTCGCGAAGAGAGTCGATTCGCCTATCGTTAGCGCGTTAATCAATTAATTTGATTGAAGCTCCGTTGTCCCATCGAAAAAGCTCTCGAGTAATATGAGACGAGCGTCGTACTTAAAAAGATGAATTTTTCACATATTTATAGTCGTATATCGTTTCCTTGCGACCGTCTATTCCAACATAATTGTCGAAAAATATTTTCAGCGAAATATATTTCCTCGCATGTCGAAGACACGACTCGCGAATAAATCGATAGGTGTGGTCCGCGTCGCGTTCGCATGCCACGCACACCGAGTAAATTTTGCGTCGATGTTACGCAACATCCGCACGAAGAAAAATACATTTTGTCGAGTGACAAAGGCTCTTTACACAATCCCTCGTATTCATCAAATGTCGATTTCATGTTGCGCGATTTTTAAATGTCTCTTTCCGTAAAAATAAAACATAACAAATATATATATATATATATATACTATAGATAAAATAATATATAAATATATATAAAATATAATATATAAATATACATATATAAATATATATATAATTATATATATATATATATATATATATATATATATATTTAATTTCTTATATATATTAAATTTTGCTGACAAAGAGATGATTAAAAAAATTCGAAAATTCTCTCATACATAGTTACATGGACGTTATTTATGAAGAGAATTGCGTAACAACCCGACCGATATAGCGCGTAATCGCAATTTTTCCTCATTCACTCGTCAAGTATTTTTCTTCGCGATCGGTCTCGTATAGATAATGCGCAAAACGGAGGTAAAATTGCTTTGTTATTGCTCGCTTGTCTCTATAAGGTGTCTCGCTTTAATCTTTCCGTTTGTTATATCTACGATCCAAAAAGTTCTTCGAGCTTCGTGATGCAAGTTCTTCGAAGAGAGAATATGTTAACGATCTCTTTACTTAAGAACTTTTCTCAGATTGCAAATAACTTTATCGAGAATCGAACGGAGAGATTAAAAACACATTGGACATCCGGTATACAATTCTCAAAGTCGCAAAGGGGAGTTAGTTTCTTTTTATTGCAGATATCGAACCGTCGCGATAACGATAACTTGCGAGCATCTTCGGACTAAGCCTACGATCTTGGTATATTAAAATATACGATCTCCTATGTTACTAATGTATGAATGTACGAAGATGACGAATGTGTGTGTATTCGAGCAATGCGGACGTCTTTCATCCCGGTATGATGACCAATGCCGTAGAAAACCGACGTTGCTCGGTCGCGATGTCTCTTGACAGCTTGCGACACGTGGTGAACGCGGTTCCGGCGATCGTTGTGTGTACTTCTGTATATATCGTGTGTGCATGTATGTATATGAGTGTGTTTAGTATGCGGCCACGCGCATACGCACTGCGCGCAAGTTATAAGGGCATACTGGACAAGACTAGATGCACATATGACGAAATGGAGTTCTACGCGATGTGGTCGCGTAGAAGAATCAAGGAGAACGTGACTCGCTGGCTTAAGAACTAAGGGATTTTCCCGGGAGAGTCGCGCGAACGAACCCGATATTGACGACCTGTCGATCGTCTTCAAGAAGGCGCACCAACGGACGAGCTTCATGTATATAAGGCAAAATTAATTTAAAAAAATTTTTTTCGTATACAGTCTTAATAAGTTTATCATAACAGGTTTTTAAATTTTATCAGCGACAAAAACTGTAACAATTTGTATCTAGCGAATATGTATTTTTGCATATAAAAAAATGATTCATATTTTAATAAAACAGTCGTTAGATTAATTAAAATCAGTTTTCCGGATATCTCGTATCGACAAGATAAGCATGATCGTCTCATCGTATAGTTATATACATGATCGCCTCGACCGTAACCCTCTATACAGGATGATTCAAAACAACCTGATGTCTTTGAAATATGATATTCTTGAACAAATTCTAAGACTATTTTTCCTCTTGAAAAAATTTCTTTTTAATTTTTTAATTTTTTTAATTTTTTTAATTATTTTTTATTTTTTTTGATATTTTATTCTTAAGAGTTACGTTATAACCCTCCTAGACGGTAATAATATTGTAAAATATTGTGTAGAAACTGCAATAATAATTTAATACACTTCAAAGGATCAAATATTGTGCAATAAAATTGACTGTCTGGGGAAAAAATTAAGCTTTGGACAAAATTTTTCAAGAGGAAAAATAGTCTTAGAATTCGTTCAAGAATATCATATTTCAAAGACATCAGGTTGTTTTGAATCACCCTGTATACGTCACTAATCGCGCATAATCCGATTAATAAACGCACGTTATATAGTTAAAGAATGTTTACCGCGAGTCTATATCGTGTGTTTATCCTTCTTATTTAGGATGACAATTCTTTGACAAGTTCAGCACGACTGGTGACAAACGACTGCTCCCAGATACCGTTCCATTTGTACAACCTTAATAGCGCTAGTTCTTTGAAAAGCGGGGTTCAAAAACGAAGTCATTTCGATGCAATCCAATCAACGCGTTGTTGGCGAAACGACAACGAGGCACGTCGGAAAAATATCGAAGAATCGGACCACGTTAATCGGGTGCACGGGCGAGGTTATAGTGAACGCGTCTTCTGGCGGCACTTTTATTAATACGTTATATAGATATATTGAATATATATTTATAGATGATCTTTTAAATCAATTAATTTAAAATATTTATAGAATATACAAAAACAATTCTTTTTACATATTTTTACACGCTTGTAACAATTCAAAATTTTTTACATATGTGTATATACATATATATACACTAGTATATACTCGATGCAAAAATCTTGTCTTTTAATATACATTTTATATAGATAACTTCCTTCTTTTTAATCCTAAAAAAATGTAATGCCTTATTTTATCATTCAAGATTCAATAATATAAAATCATGTAAGAGAAATGATTATAGTGAAAATGTAAAACCGTATATAATATTTAAAAAAAGGAAACATTGATTTATAAACTAAATTCTTTCATTTTTATAGAATGAATGCTCAATTGCCATCGATCGATTTTGTCGTCTGATACGTTTAGAACACGCGTCATTATAACATACCGCCCTAATACACGTTCTTGCTCAGTTATAATACAGCACCGTACTCCTTAGAATTAATTTATCAATTTGTATGCACCAAAGTATGTAGAAGTTTCCAAAACTAGCGGAATGCTCGAGTCTCTCGAAGGTGCATTCGGTACAAGGCAAACATGATCTCCCAGTTTGATTGCGTTTATCACAAGTAATCCGTCGCACGATTCTCAGCGTAATCGCGCCAAAAAAGGTAAAATCTCTCCTTCTGATTGATTCATAAGTTATATATCGTCCGAGTCGAAAGAAGAGCGAATAAGAAACGCGATCGAGATCGTCGATATTCGACAAAATGTACAATCCTCGCAGCTCGCACGAGGCGTTTACTTTTATAAGTGATTCGAAAAATCTCTCGCAGTGTAAAAAATAATTCGCGTTTAATAACCGAGATCGCATCTTCCTGTACCGAGGAAATTTGAAAACGTGATTTACGTCACTCGCAAAGCGAACGCCTCGTATCGAAATTTACAGTGCAAAATCGACGCGAGATCGCGAAAGATCTGCAAAGAGAAGAAAATCGGCGCTGTCGTTCAGTGCCAGGATAGAAAGAAGAGAGTCGCTTTACAAATCATTCCCAAGATAGATAGATATTTACACAATGCGATCGAGAAATCGATTACGCTCTAAAATACAAAGGGACGTTCGAAGGTCGTGAAAATGGGGCTTCTCCGATAACAACGGGAAGAATGAAAGAAGAGCTTGAATCTTCCAGTAGAAAGATTCGTATCTCCCGCCGGCTGTCCGAGCGTTCTCTAAAATGGCTGTCGCGATGCTCTCCCTCCTCGCGCTACCTCTCCCTCTTTCTTGCACGCGTATATATTCTCTTTCGCTCTCTCATACGAACTCTTTCTCCCTCTCGTACATGCACGCACGCATTCGTCGAGCGTGTTCGTGCTCATAAAGTCTCTCGCATGCGCAAAACACGCACGCGCGCACGCCCGCCACTCTTCTAAAAGCATTCTTTACGTTTCACGTTTCTACGAAGGCACTCCTTCCTCCTTCTCCACTTTGACCGTCACCTCCTTCTCCTGCTCCGCCCGCTGCTGCTGCTGCTGCTGCTCGCTGTTCCGTCGCGCGATGGTGTCTCCTTCCAGTCAAGTCACAAAAGAATTAAGATAGAAAACTGTAAACATTTTTTAAGTCAGTCACAAGGATTGAAAAATCCGATCACGGACGATTTGGGGATCTTCGTTCTTCCTCGCTTTAGGGAGAGAGCGACGGTTCGAGGCGAAGTTCAGACTCGCCTCTCGTTCGATTCCGACTCTTTTGTTAGTTTAGAATTTAGTTTAGGATTTAAGTTAGTTGCGGCAATTGACTGACTTCTTTCTCTTCCTCCTTCACCTTTCTTTTTTCTTCCGGGATGGAGACACTTGTTTCTTTTTTCAAGATAACGTTTCCTTTGTGTGTGTATCATGAACTTTTCCATTAGCAGTATCAGTAGACAGAAGTGGACTTTGTTTTTTTAGAGCTGTTTGGTTCCTTTCTTATATTAGAGGGAAGGAAGCTTCTAAATTTTCTTGAGGTCGAAATAGAGAGAACATTTTTCATATGCGAAACATAAGCCCGTATCCACGCGATGAAGATTCTTCCTGGTTACAGTCGCGGAAGAACGAAGCCGAATGTCAATTAACAACTGTTGCAAGAGTTCAGTGTTCAAAAGTTCCTTCGTGGAACTACGAAAGGCAAGATGATGAAGAGCACGATAGCGGGCCCGACGAGAGAATAATTGTAAAAGGAGCAAGCATTAACACTCGCAGTTTCATCCCTGGGGGGGAGGGGGCATTTGAGAAACTTCAGAATTGGCCAGGCACGATGTGACAGCCGGCATTCACGTGGTCCATAACCTGCTCCTTGAGCCGGCACACGTGTTCCTTGAGCTTGTGCACAATACCGCTTAGCTCGGTGTTCTCGCCCTTGAGCAGTTTGACCTTGTCCTCGAGCCTGGAGATGCGCTCGAGCTTGCGCCGTCGGCACTTGGAGGCGGCCACGCGGTTCCTCTGTCGCTTCCTCTCCAGCTTGATCTTCTCCTGGTTCTCCATATCGATCGGCGACATCGGCGGTGTGCTCGATACACTCGGTACCGTCTGCGGCTCGTCCTTCACGTGCACCAGGTTTGGATTGCTCATAGTAGATTCTGTGCTTTGCACGCTACCGGGCGGTTCGAGAGTTGTATAAGTCGCACCGTGCACGCTGCCAGGTTCCTGCGAACTATCGGAATGATGTAGTTCATTAAGCGCGTCGATGAAGCCGCGCGCGTACAGTTCCTGATCTTCAGTGACCGTCTTGGGAAACAGAATCTGGGTAGTCGGTGTAGGGAGACCGGTAACCAGGCTATCCGATTGTGTCATGATGAACTTTTCTAGCTCCGGCGAGGCTAGCTTCAGCATATTGAGGTCCGGCGAGCTCAGGATCGGCGTGACGTTGTTGAGCGCAGGCGGCAGCGGGCCCAACCGCGGCCTCTTCACCTGAGGTCCCTGTCTCTGGCAACCGTTCAAATCGAGCGTGAGGTTCCGCTTAAGCTGGCCCATGCTGTTCTCGCGACCGTTCACCGCGCCGTAAACGCTCGCGTTCTCGTAGAACGTCGGTTCCATCGTCAGGCTTCGCACCATGGATACCGCCGAGCTGATAAACTCGTCGCTCGATGGAATACCGATTCTCCCTCGCGAACCACTGTTGCTTTTCGCCTCCGGAGCGAGCAGTCTCTGCGGCTCGCTTATCGGGTCCGAAGAGCTACAAAACGAAAAATCTTCTTGCAGTTTCCGTCAAACATCCAACAACTTGTTCCTACTCTTCAGTATATATGTATGTATGTACACGTTATTTTATACTACACATAAGCGTAGGCGATGTATCTACCTTCTTTCTTGCTTCTCCTCTTCCTTCTCTATCTCCCTTTCTGTCTACGTCAACTCTCGCAAACACTTTGCTCCGCGCTGCGGCGATTATATAACTGCGCGCGCGACTGTAAAAATCCACCAACGGTGATTATATATCTCTCTCTGTACTTCACGTAGCACGTTTCGCGACACTCGGTATATCGCGCACAATTACCGATGGCACTGCTGATCGCGAATCGACGTCGCAGAGGACACGTCGTGTCGACGTTTGATACGGTTTACCGCGCGGTAACACCGTACATGAGGAGCGACTACTACACGCTACGGCTGTCAACACAACAATGACTCACGACGACGCGACCGGACGAACGGTGCGCGTGTGCCGTCTCTCTGTTGCGGAATGCAGAGATCGCGACGATCGTTGCGCGAGCAAAGGCGTATTTACCCGTGCACGACGATGGCTCGACAACTTGTGAACACCCAACTAAACGTACTCGCTTATATCCCGTGAGTCACGTCGGCCGAAAATAGAGACGTCGTCACCGATCGCATCGCCGAGTGGTCGCCGATGACGTTACCCGGAGCGTCCTATTGGTCGGTGGATCGGCGCTGCTAGGAAATGGTGAGCGCATGCGCACCGCCGGCCGTCGGCGCCGCTGGAGGGAGCGTTTGAACGCCGGCACCGCAAGATTAAGGTGCGATTACACCGATTGAAATTTCGAAGCAGCCACGTGACGCGAGCTGTCGTAAACTGTCAAAAACATCGGAGGTCGTTTCTGATGGATTCGCGGCGCGGGCGATACCGGTGAGATTGATCTCGCGAATTGATAAGCTCTCTTGACAGCGATGCCTAAGGATCTTGCGCGATTAAGTGGAAACGATGTTTTACATTCGCTGTCCCGCTCCCACGCGGCTATCTACGGATCTATCGCCGTCTCTCTTCGTCGTGTACAATTTTGAACGAGCAAACGGGCTTATATACGTTTCGCGTGTCGAAGTTGATATTTTCAAAAAGTTACGGTGATAATAAAAAATAAGCAAATACAAAATGTAAGATATGACATATTATATATCGAGTTTCGTGTATCTTCGAAGATTTTAAAAATAGATAAAATTCTTTGCCTAAAATGGTAATATAATGATATGACTACTCGGAGTTTCGAAATTTGTATCTTTAAATCTATAAAATGTTTGTTTCATCATATCATTTTTATTGAATATTGAAGTTTATTATGAAGTTTTCTTCGAATAAAAAAGAAGTAATGAAGCTTTTAACGAAATATTTTTTTACCTAATGAACTTTAGATAACGATATTTATTATTTGATTACTTGTCATGTTAACATGCCAACATTTTAATTGCGTAAAATGTATCATAATAAGTACTAATCTTAATTGTTCCATACTATCATATGATTGTTGCATATGTCCATATTTGATCGTCTGTATCTTATGCAATTACGTCCTCGATGCATTAAACGGTTTTCAAGCCGATCAAAACATTCGTCATTATCATTTTCGATTTTAATTTTAGTGTAATCGACAAACTCTGCACAAACTGTGCAAACTTTATGCATTGACTCCGAGATAAATTTACAATTCAATTTATTCACTTGTTGCAAGTGTACCATTAGAGAATAATCAAAGTGAGAGATTTATCTAAAAATATATTTTATTTTCTGAAATGATAATACACCTGAATTCTTGCCAATTTTACTTTTTAACATTTTATCATAATTTGTAAAAACTTTACGATCAATATTTTTAACTTTTGCTTATCAATTAATGTTTTTTTATTCGATGTTTTATAATGTTTGCTGTTCGTGAAAATTGGAACATGTCAAAATATAATATGAAAAATACAATATGATATGAAAAATATAAAATTAAAAATTTAAATTCAATAAAAAATGCAGTGCATTCGATTGTCGAATGTGTCCTCGAATAAACCCGCATGTTACTGCATTCCGGCTGCATGCATTTTTCCGAGAAAGATCTTTTGATCGTTTCGTATAGCGATTATTTCTCGAATCTTTTCCAGGAAACTCGCGTTTCTGTTGTAAAAGAGCGTTTTAAACTGCGCGCGTGCTATTTACTGTACCATTATATTCGGGTCATTTATTTACAGAAAAGCAATACTGAAAGTTGTAAATATTATCACGCTCTGTTGTTGGATTTGGAATGCGTTCCAAAGTCTCACAAACTGGAAGAGATATTTAACGGAAAAATTTATCTCTTAGAAACCTTTATTGTAACGATATTCTTATCTTAAGAAACAAACCATTTAGTCGTTATCGCCAAAATATTCTATTCTACTCTGTAGGGTATTGAACTACACAAGAACATTTTCCTGTATATTCAAATTGCGCAGTAATTAACCTAAATTTTATTTGTAAATAGATTAGATAAATTTAGATAAAATTATGCGCAACTGTGGAATTATGTTTTTAATAGAGTTTAATAAAGTTTAATAGAGTTATATATGTTACTTCACAAGAATTACATGACAATGAAAGTGTTTTTTTATTTGATTCTCGTTTAATTTTACAATAAAGGAAATTTCACTAAAAATTTCGATGCGTGTATAAATTATGTATTTTGAGAAAATCCCACGTATGTTCATGTCTTCTAAAACATGAAAATAATCACATGTCTTTCGAAGTGAACATAATTATACGATTACATCGGAATCGGTACATAAAGCTTATATACTTATCGATTAACGATATTAAGAATGATAACGAGAAATGTTTTGGTCGAAAATCGTTCAATGCATTATGGACGCAATTGTATAAGATGCAGACAATAAGTATAATTTTGTCAATACGCAGCATAGTTAATAAGATGCTTAACTCGAGTTTCGTTCCATTTTCTGGCACGCACAGGGAAATGTGAGCGCGAGGCGTTGATATCCGGTAATCGACGAGAGCAACAAACACACTATGTTGCAACGTGACTGATGGCACATCGATATCGGACAACATATATGCGAATGCAGGCATAACGACACACAGTACACGTTGCATCGATATGATGTAACGATTGATCATGTCGTGAATAATTCTACCGCCACATATCGTAATATTACATTTTTATCAACGAGCATGGCTTTTGAATTGAATCGACTTACAAATATTAATTATATTAATATATTTTGTGTGGCTTTAGGGAAAATGTTCCATGTTTTATAATATATATAATATATATAAATATAATATATGGTTTTTCTTCTTAACTTTACTTTAATAATTTCGTTTTATAAAATCACACATTTTCAGATTTGTGCTCTGTTGAATTGTTTCGAATCGTAAAATTAAATCGTAAATTATCATCGCATCTCAAAGTCTATGTGGCGATTTGAAGATAAAAGTCATCCAATTACTGAGCAATTCTATAATAAAATATTATTATTATGTAATTGCATTTTTATTCTTAAAGCAATACATTAATCTCTCCGAGAAACGCAACGGTATTTTACAATTTGAAGCAAAAAGGGAGAGAGCAAATCTATGATTCAATAAATTGAAATTACTGTAAAGTTGAAGAAGAGATATATATACACTCATACAGCACAGGTAGATCCTGAGTATGTACTCAGTATATCGCAAACGTAGATTGTGTATATCCCACTAATATTCGATATACATACTATGATATTTTGAGAATGTACGGAGGCTGTTCCTATGTCTGCCTTAGAAACCTACTCAGTATATACTCATAATATTTCTTGGTATATTATGAGTATATTTTTAGAATATTTTAAGCATATTTTTACATTAATAAATTATATATGAATATAGAAGATAGTTGGACTATATGTAGAATAAAAAATAGATTCTTCGTGATGTAAAAAATAAATAAAAATGTGAAATTATTTACTTTATAAACAAAACTTCAGACAAAAATGTTATTTCTAATAGATGAATATAAAACGTTTGAAAAACACCTATTAGTGTTTATTAAATGATTCTTATTGAAATATTGATCTCGATAATCTATGTACAATTATGTAAGTACACTCGGTAATAGATGAAATACCTTAATAAATGCAGTAAATGGATTACTTCTCATTTTAATTTCAAATAATCTGTTTAATATTCTGAATTCCAACAAGGAATCCAGATTATTAGACAAATTACTTTAAATTAAGTCAGTTTATTATAAATTAAACTGACTAAAAAGAAAAAAGAAGAAACTTTGGAATTCATGTTAGTACCAGTCCTTTATGTCCATTTCATCAAAAATTAAGTACGAGTTTGGTGACGCGCGTAGCGGCAAAATGAAGAAACACATGCAATATTATAGAGTATCCTGAAAATATACGAGAAAGAATATACTAATACGAGATATTCAAAGTATATTCTGAGAATATATGAAAAATAATATACAACAAGAGATGTTATGGGATTATTCTCAGTATATTACATCTGTAACGTATATTTACAGTATGAGTATAGAATATTCGAATGATATCATGTGCTGTGTGGGCATATTACATATATACATATTTTTAGAAAATATTTCTTAAAATCACAAGCTATATATTAAAATTTATAGCACAATCCATAAAATATCTGTATATATATAGCATATTTTTTGAAATTTATAATTGAAATCGTTCAAAATTTTTTAGTGTTTTCGTACATAAAAATTTCAGCAGTAACTTCTCTCTCTCTCTCTCTCTCTCTCTCTCTCTCTCTCTGTCTTCGTTTATCTCTTTTTCGGATTAAAGTCGTGCATGGGCGAGGCAATGCCAGTAGCTTTTTTCATCTCGAAATTAAACAAACATAATTAATTTCTATCCCCGCGCCCCCTCGCATGGAAGCGCACGCACGCGCAGGGCGGAAGGTTAAATCCATTACATATATAATACTACTCTCTAGTACGCGGAGGCCAAGCCTTTTTATTTGCGCACAAAAGCTGCTGGTCGTTTCCGACGCCGATCAATCATTTCGCGAGCTGAGTGGAACCGAGAGTTTCACCTAGCACTTAATTTCGTATTGTCGGTATTTTTCCGAATACAACATTGCAACATTGCAACATTAAGCGTTTCCTAAAATTCCAAATCAAGTAAATGCTTCGATAATTCATAAAGAAAATAATCGGCATATTAATTATTATTAATACTATACCATCCAGATTTATTAAAGTTTTGTGTGGGAGATGAATAATGAACTGTATTTTTAATTCTATTGTTAAATACTATGATACATATGTAGAATAGTATTTGGAACTTCATCTCTGGTTTCATATACACAAATACGTGACGTATCACACCAAGTGTGACGGCAAAAGGATTAAAAATATATTTGTCGGAAAGCTATGATTGTCATGAAGTACATAATATTTCTATGATTTTAATGTATTAAAATTTTATTCACAACAATTTTAAAATACTATGTATATTATTGTTACGTAATCATCTTTGGCTATATGCTATAAAGTGTTCACTAAAGTCATCTAGCGTAAGCTTTTGTAACCCGAGATTTTATCTACATGCGATATTTCTGTATTATCATGTAATAAAAAATATCTGCATAGTTAAGGTCGTCGATAACATCACAATAATAGAGGTATAACGATTAGTCCTGTTTTACCGATAAAATGTCATATTTCATTTTTATCCGAAATCATTTTATTAATTGCACAGAATAATAAATGCTCCTCCACGATTAAAGTACATACAGAAACAAAGCGGGAACCTCCTGATTTTATATTAAAAATTAAAAAAAAATCGAAAAGTCATAAAAAGGTCATAACAATATTTGCTTAATATAAAAGTTTTGCAGTTTGTATCCCGACAAAAACAGTACGTGAAATCCACGTTATTACCACGTAGATTAATATCGTTGAATCCACGTGGATATTCGAGTGGATAATCCGCTCAAAAACGGTATCCCCTTAATCACATAATCAGATATTATATGAAAAAAATATATCATATTAATATAATATAATTGATTGAAATATTATTTGATATGAGAAATAAATAAAAGAAAACGAGCACATAAAAGATAAAAATAAATATAAATAAAATCTTTCGCAAATCTTTCGTGTCTAAAATTCGCTTTAAATATATAATTAAATTTTAATTAATTAATTTACTCGATAATTGACTTACCAAATAATATCTGCAAGATTGTGTTAATATAGAGAGAATTTTATCAATTTTTTGTTTTCTGGCACATAAAAAGAAAGATTACACAAGAAACGGACAAATTACAATTAAAAATTTTAGTAAGTTTTTGTAAATAATTTTACTGATCGCGAATTAAGATTAGAATTGATCGAACTCGTTCCTAAACAACAACAATAATCGTGAGAAATTCAGACGTCATATCGTAACGCCATGATGAATGCAAATCGAATCGTGTTCAAGATATATCGCGATTTTTGCTCTCTTAAAATGTTGAAATTCTCTCAATATAGCTACAAGTTATTCAAGTAGAAATAATGCATTTCTAAAATACTTTAGAATATATACTACATATAGGTTTGTTTTTTATTCTTGTACTAGACTGAACTAGAACTGAACTTGCACTGCAAGTCAGTGCAAGCGGGAATTGAAAGTATAAACAGGAATAAAAAACGCTAGAAATGTAAAAGTGACATGGCGTCTAATATTGTACCTATGGAATTAATAGATTCATCCGAGGAAGATGAATGTATAAATCTAATTGCACCATTGGAGTCATTAATTGAAGAAAATGATAACCCCTAAAAAAACCTTATAAAGGTAAAAAAATACATGAAAAGTATCTTTAATAAAATCAAAAAATCTAAAAGAGTGATAAAAATAAAATATTTAAAAACCGATACGAGATCAATACTATTAACCAAGTACAATAAATTATGTGATATTAATTCGTAATCGATACTAAATGAGTTAAGATTACTTTAATTCCTAAAATATTTTTATATGATGTATATAATTTAAAAAAGTTTTACACAAATTCTAAATCGCATAAACGACCTTCAAGTCGATTTTTCGATGATCTTACCTCAATACTTTTAAAAATATGTAATTTGCAGTTACATATTTTTTCTTAAAAACAACTGTGCGTTTTTCTTATACAAATTGATTCCTCTCATTATTTTGAGCATAAAAGTATTAAGGTAAGATCATTGAAAAATGAATATTTTACCAGATATTTTATAATTTATGTAAAATTAAGAAATTATTTCGAGTCTTATAACTCGAAAAGTATTTAGTGAAAAATAACTTAATTATAGTGTTTTGTTAAGCTCTCGAGATAAACTACAAGAATATGTAATAAGAAATAAGGGTTAGGTTTCCATTTAAAAAATTCAAGGTAACCTCCATGTACTCTTGGCAACGCCACCTGTGGTCATGCTGATAAGACTAGTAAGTAGATATTTTAGAGCCCTACAACTTTTGTCTGAAACATTTTTCTGTGAAAATGAAATTTTTCCAAGTTATTCAGGGGATTTCATACTTTTTGTACACTCTGTATACAAAGTATATGTAAAAAATAAAGTTTAAAAATAATTATGTTATAAATTTTTCATATACAGCTTATTGTATGTAATTTTTTCAGACTGTGTGGAAAATGATAAAGTTATAACAGAGAAACATATTTTGTGTTATTTATGGTTTATTAGACATAAAATTGAATCCTACCGGGATGTAGCAGATCGATTTGGAATTGCAATAAGTACCTTGCATCATATAATAACAAGAGTGACAGAATTTATTTTATGTCATTGGCACCTAATATTATAAAATACATCAGTGGAAAAAGAAGAAACCTTGACTTATTTTCTTCAAAAAATAAAAGGGTTTCCTGGTGTAATCGGTAATGTATTTATATTTCTTTATTTGTTTTATTTATATGTTACTATTTTTTTAGGTGCTACAGATGGTTCCCACAACCCGTAGAAGATGCTGACTCCTATATAAACAGGAAACAATATTTTTCCATACATATTCAAGGAACGGCTAATCATAATTTAAAATTTATAGATATATTCATTGAATACCCAGATTCTGTCCATAATATGCGAGTTTTTAAAAATTCATATATAATGATTTACATGAACTTTGTGGAGGCTAGTTGAAAATAAAAAAGCTACAAATAAATTATTTATATTTAAATATTAATATTTTTTTCAGATAATTTCTTATTTCGCGATAGTGCATATCCTTGTCTATCACAACTAATAGTTCCATATAAAGATAATGGACATTTGACAAGAAATCAAAGAATATTTAATCAAAAACTAAGTTCATGCAGAGTAATAATCGAAAACACATTTGGATGTTTGAAACAGAGATTTCGGTAATTATATCATTTCAAATTAAGAGATATTCCACGTATGGTACGTGTTATACATGCATGTTGTGTTTTACATAACATGGCCAACATGCAAGATTTGCAATTTTTCGAAGCATCGTTAGATGACCAACAACCAGAAAAATACATGCACAAAATGGATGCATAATAAACGAAGCACCAAGAGAATACAAAACGGGTGTATATAAATGGGATGAGCTATGTCGTCTAATAAATTCCACTTAAAAAATATGTATATATGTTTTATAGTCTATTATATTCTGAATCCTTTTTTATCGATAAAAGAGGATTCAGAATATGGGCCTATGTATATAAATATGTTAATATGTTAATATGTTAATATATGTTAATATGTTAATTATAATATATGTTAATAAATAATTTAATTTAATTTAATAAATAATTTTTTTATCATAAACATTTAGTTTCTCTAACTGTATTTCCTAAACATGCTATATTTAAAAAATAGTAATTTATGCAATAAATAAATATGAGATATTAGCTAAAATTAGACAAGTAATAATCACATAAATTCATATTTAATGGAACAAATTCATATTTAATTTATATTTTATATTTATTTTCGATTTTATTTACATCATGGCAGTATTCTATGAAATAATTTTTATTTTTTTAATAAAATATATTATATATTACATTTTTAATAACAATTAAAATAAATTATTAAATTAAAAAATTAAATATTAATTAAAACATAATTTTAAAAACAGTATTTTTTGTTTCAATTATTATTAGTATTACTTTTTCTTTGCATTTGCAAAAATTTACGCAATAATTTGGTTTCTTTCTTGTCGCAATGTATTTGCAATGGTTAATTGTTCCTGTATTTTTGTTATTGTTACTTCGTGTGATTTTCTCATTGTTTGATATTCTTCTAATATTTTTTTTGCATTTTTTCTTTATTTTTATTTGTTTAACGTATGTCATCCATGAGATTTTCTAGATGTAGTTGATACATTTCTAAGACTCGTACCATAGCGCCAATTTTTTAAATATGGTTTTTGGGTGTCTCTATGTTCTAAATTAAATATTATCATTAATATAAATATAATAATATAATATAATATATAATAGATTAATTATATTATTATCTTACTTCTTTATTGCTTGAGCTATCACTTATACTTTTATCATATGTTGTCTGATATGATGTTGAGGGTTCATTTATATTTGTGGCTTCAATTTGCATATTTGTAGTATTGTCACATTGATTGATTTTATTTATAATGCAAACAGATCTGCAATCTGCTCTTTCATTTAAAATTATTCCTTTGTTCCCTGAGAGCAACAAAGGTTCAATGCTATGTTTTTCGTCTAACAACTCTATTGACTTTCTGTGATTAAATTAAATTTTAGATTATATATAAATTCTTTATAAAGTTAAAACTTAAAAATTAAAAGTATATTAAAAATAAATTATTAAAATTATTTATTATTTAAATATTAATTTAAATATTTATTACTATTTATTATTTATTATTTATTATTATATTTATCATTTATTAATTAATTATCAAATTTACGTCTCGTAAAGACATGATATTTTATTTCTCCTGGTTTTTTTATTAGGTACCCACACAGCACCAAGTCGTCTAAAAATATTACTAAAACTGGACATTTTTTTGTCACAGACATCTTTTACTGACATTGTTAAGTCGATGGAAAGATGGCTAAAAGTCGTCTCATGACCCGAATTCAGTGACTTTTTAGTCTTGTCCATATGATGACTAAAAGATGACTTGATTCATTCTATATAGATTATCGACACTCGGTAGTAGGAATACTTCAATACACGCAATAAATGGACTATTTCTCCAATTTATCCGCCTAATTTCTAATAATCCGTTTAATATTCTGAATACCAACAAGGAATTCAGATTATTAAATAAATTATGTTAAATTCCATTTGTCAGAAACATTGACATTCGAATAGATAGACGGAGCCTTTTGAGAGGGGTAACTGATAAATGCAGTAAGGGGAGAGTGCATGAACTTCGGTTAATTCCGTCAACGTTCGACTATTCGGCATAATTTGACATTACATGACGATTGACATCATCGATTTCTCAACTAGATTTTCACAGAAATGTTTAAAGAGTGTTTATTTAGAGAAAATCGCTAACGCCGCTAAATATAAAAATAATATGAAAATAATATATAAAATATACATATATACATATATATATATACATATATACACACACATATGTATATGTATATATATAATATTATTTATATATATATATATATATTATTTAATGTATAAATATATATATATATATTAAATAATATATATAAATTTAAAAATAATATAATAAATATAAAAATAATATGACATTAGTCACAACACAACAATACATGTGAGCTGAACTTTGATGTTAACGAAAGAAGTTGGAGTCGAATTATTAACCGATCATTATCGAGAATAACCGAATTCAACCGAAGTTCATAAAGTCCCCCCTTACCGCGAATATCAAGGCCCCCCTCGTCTTAATCGATAGTTAATGCTCCCTCTATCCATTCAGATGTCAATGGTCAGAAATTAAACTGATAAACAGTAATGTCAGGAAAAGGATGCGGCTCGCATACAATCATTCTGCGTAGCACACGTATGTGGCTCTCTGATTGATGCGTGCGAGCAGTATCCTCTTTAATTCTGGCATTATTGCTCGTAAAAGGCAAAAATATGCTTCAAATCTTATATTAATTACTAATTCTTTATATACATTTCGTGATAAATATTAAATACGAGATAAGTTAAGAGTAGCTCGCCGCGTAGCGGCAAGCGAAGAAACACGTGCCACATACTATTATGTCTTTTTTATGTCATCTTTTTCGACAAAGCGAAAAGATGTCTTTATCGCAGATAGCAAAGTCTGTAGAAAGCAAATCATACCAAGTGTCTGCTATCAACTAATGTTAGCAAAAAGATTACAAATTTGATACTGAAGCTGTTATTATCGATTAAGTTGACAAATTGATGTCAAAAATCGAGCAGAACCTGCTCACAGAATCTGACGCAGATTTGTGGTAGAAACCAAGCAGGATCTGCTAACATGACTTGATATCAGATTGTCGGCAGAAACCAAGCAGGATCTGCGTGCGCGTAATTTGACTGCAGATTGACAGCAGAAGTGAAAAAGGGTTTGCATGCGTGATCTGATAACAAATTGGCAACAATCTGCATTTGATTCGATAGTTCCTTCGCTTACCACTATGTGATGTACCTTCTCGCAATCAAATTTCTGTCAAAAATATATATAAAGTCGCGATTATTAATAAAAGATTAAAAATGGTAACTATTTCTATCACTTTAATTTCTGATATCTGATACAAGCAGATGAGATTCAGAATATTAAACTGATTGAAATCAATAGAATAAATGGAAAATTATTCATTTACTACCTATTTGAAGTATAAAGGAAGAATTTAATTCTAAATAAATTATATATCAAGTTTTACAAGTTAAATTTAATTACTTTCACCATTTACTTTATTATTAATTTAATTAAATTGAACTAGTCCTTCACTATGTGAGATATAACATATGTTACATATTATATGTTATATTAGAAGAAAATTGTAATTCATCAATAATAGTCTTCTTTAGCATCTGTAATAATCAATTTTGTTGCATTTATATTACATATTTATATGAATAACCAAAAACTGCAGATTCTGCTCAGAATTTGCTGCCAATCTGCCGTCAGATTACGCGCGCGCAGATCCTGCTCGGTTTCTGCCGACAATTTGACGTCAAGTCATGTTAGCAGATCCTGTTCGGTTTTTGCTAACAATCTGCTGTCAGATTGTGTGAGCAGGTTTTGCTAGCAAATCGTGAGCTTATTGCGGACATAACGGATGCCAATCTGCTAGCAACTTTTGTGAAAATCTGTCGCCAATCTGCTGGCAAATTGCGCGCATTTTGCTTACCGGATACCAGCTATAGACATCTTTTCGTTTTGACGAAAAGATAACTTAAAGAAGACATCTTTTCGTTATCTTGTAGTATAATGTGCTGTGTGGGTATCATTACATCTTTATACGCTCGTTTCAACAATTTATATTTATTTTCAATTTGCATAGCAGAAATATTGAAGTTTTCTAATTTCTTCAGAAATTTTTTGCCATAAAACCTTTTTTGTTTTAATTTTTCTTTCTGTAATCAGGTGTTTTCTTTTCTTTATACAAAGATATAAATAATTTCGTGCTAGCATTTGTCCAAGAAAACATTTCCTCTCTATTTCCTTCCATTTCAACATTTTTATTTGATTGATCTTGTATTATTGTATTATCTTGTACTGTATTAAATATTATATTGTCATTTAATGGTATAAATATGTTCTTATTATCGACTGTGCAGTAGTACCATTACAATTAAAATCTATTTCTTTATATCGAAATTGAAATTCTAATTCTCTTGCAAATAATTGAACAATAATTTATATATACAAATTCTCTCTCTCTCTCTCTCTCTCACCTCTCCCTCCCTCCCCCTCCCTCCCTCTCTCAACCCTTCCTCTCCCTCCCCTCCCCCTCTCTCCCTCTCCCTCTCCCTCTATTTATAATTAATCCCTCTATTTATAATTAATTAAAATAAACTATTATTTCCTAAACTATGAGAATCTATTCCTAAATGTGCCCAAACGATTCCCAAGCGATTGGTTTAATAGATAATAGAGAATATCAAATTTGTCTGCTAACTATATGATCGTTTATTTATTACATTGAAATTATTATTTCCCAAACTATGGGACCGTTACAGAAGTGTTTCCCAAATAATTCTACGTTGATTAAAAAAAAAAAAATTTTTTTTAAATTATTTCTGCTAACTATACGCCGAACTTATTTTTATTAATTATAAATAAACTATTATTTCCCAAACTATGAAAATGCTTTCCTAAACTTGCCCAAATGATTCCCAAACGAATGCAATAATAGAAAATGCGAAATATTGAATTTGTCTGCTAACTATATTGAGGTACAACTGTAACACTGCACAATTTTATTATTAAGAACGAAGAGAAATTAACTGGAAATAAATTATATTTGCATATAACTCCAGATGATGCGCGTACAAGTCATGGCATTCGTAATATACCACTTTGTCGAAGCCGAGGCAATAAAAACGCTGTTGCAGTTAGAGAAGCGTATTCAACCTATTTTCAAGATACTGGTGCATTATCTTACCAGTGGGCAAAAGCGTTGCAAAACGATTTTTAATTTATTTGTTTTAATTAATTTTTTTACTAAAAAATTATAAATAGTACTGTTATTAGTGTTATAAATAAAATACTGTAAATAGAGTAAGTTTGTAAGCATAAGTATACTTATAAATAAATATGATTATGAAGTAAAACTTATTTATCAGGTAATCCATTGTGTGTAATGATAAAAATATTTTGTTTGAAAATAACTTTATTTAAGATTATTATAATGAAAATGTAAGCAAGAATAATTTAATACAGTTTGTCATAATAAAATTACAATTTCATAATAAATCTTTTAGAATAAATCTTTTAATACTAATATGATAAAAAATAAAATATCTTTTCGTAGTTTATATTAATGTAATAAAAAATAAAATATTGATTCATAATTAATACTAATGTAATAAAAAATAAAATAACGAATAGAGATAATAATAATGATAATATATATATATATATATATATATATATATATATATATATATATAAGCTTATATCTTATATTGGCAGATCATGCAATTTATCTTGTTCCTCCATCAGCATTGCAAGAAATTTCATTTCTAATTTAGTTCGGTCTCTATAAGGCAATTTTCTTAATCCTTCGCCTAGTAACAACAAAAACCCGTCAATACCATCAGGTTCCTTAGTTTCTCTTAATGCATTTATAACAGTGTCATGAAACTCTTCGTTTAACTCTTTGTTCGATCTGTCAGCTTTTCTTTCTGAAATATCATTAATTTTTTGAATATGAGATAAATTTATTAAAATTTCTAATAATTGAATACTAATAACAGGAACATACTTCTATTTGAATTAAAATTACTTTCTTCAGAACTTGATGCAATGACGCTGCTGCTTGTTAGTGGGGACACTAACATTGAAGAGCTTCTGGCTTCAGCTGAGATATTTTCATCATCGTCATCATTCTGAATGTTTAATGGTAGACTAGTACTTGTTCTAGAAAGAAAAACGACACTTAGCGTTTTCGAATAAAGTCGAAAAACTCAATAACAAAGTCAAGTCTAAAATGTTTCTCTATTTTAAATTATTAACCTTTTTCAATATTATTAAATTTACGGAGCTTTTCCCATGACGTCGTTTAAAAACTTCATCTGTTCATAAAAGCGGAAGGAATTTTTTTTACTGTTTAATGCTTCAGCAGCAGATCCACTTGGGATATAAGTATGTTCCTTTTTTTTTGCCTTTAAAAAACAATTACGTAGATATCGCCACCTTTTTTTAATTTCGGTTACACTCAATGTGCCTATAAATACATATTTAAATAAAATGTCTGAACTTCAATAATATCATCATACATGGCCAAAATATAGATACTAACCTCCTAATGAGTTGCATATTTCTTGCTACAATGCATTTCTTTTTAAAGTGCTTCTTTCACTTGCTGGTATCCGATGATCGAATAATGCTCGCTTCTGCGATACATGATATATTAATAATTCATCTTTGTCAATTTCTTGTGGATTATTTAATTCTTCTTGTGAATTATTTAATTCTTTATTTGGTAAATTAGATTCATTGAACTCTTCTATGCGAGATACTAAAATAAGAGGAACAATTATAACAGTGGCAAACGGAAATTTGTCAGTATCATTGCCAGACAGTATAATTTTTCAATAAATAATTCAATAGATAATGGCATACTTTGTCTAAAAATATGCTTCAATTACTAAAATAATACTTACTGACAGTGACTACTAAATTTTCATCCACATTTATACAATCATTGTCCTTGTTAAATGGTTGAAAACAAGAGTGGTCTAATAAATTAAAATTAAAATATTGTGGGAGAATGTATCCACAATACCCACATTTTTTATTCTATAAAAAAATAATAAACAATCATAACCTCCAACTCCCGTATAAGTAATAAATTTATATTTTGTAAAAAAGTTGTTTAATATAATATTACAATAATATGAAATTATTAATTTAAAATTTAATTTGTTATTTAAAATATTTTTTAATAATATTCTTACGGATATCTGCTGTTTTGACATTTTTCACCATATACACAATTTCGAAGTTCCGTATAAAATGTGCATAAAATAGAAACTTGCGGATAGAAATCGGCGGAACGGACGTAAAACAGGTTAAACCAATCACGAGCGTTCCGCCAATTCCGCATTGCGCATACGTTCCGTATCATGGGACCGCACCATAAGACCATATGGACCAATGAGCATCGAGTATTAAGTCGCCATATTGACTTACATAACATAATACTCGATGCTCATTGGTCCATATGGTCTTATGTTCAGTGTTGGCAGGCGGGTCAGGTGTCAGGTTTTTCGCGCATGCGCGGCAAACGAGGTCTCAATGAAGTATCTAATACAGATAAAAAGGTGTGCCACTGGTCGCCCGAAAAAATTTTCTCTTAGAAAATTGTTTCGGGTGATCAACAGCACACATTTTTCTCATACACTATGGCCCATATTCTGAATCCTCTTTTATCGATAAAAGTGCCTCTAAAAGTGGCATATAAGCCTTCTGATTGGCTACAGGCCGCTTTTAGGAGCACTTTTATCGATAAAAGAGGATTCAGAATACGGGCCTATACAAATAACTCACGACTATTTATGAAACATCACAAAACTTTTAATAAACTGTGTCTCACTCAACTATATGTCTGTATGCCAAGTAATTTTCCTCGAGTCCGCCAAATCTTCCACATGTGGTACATCGCTGGATAGCCGCCACTACTGTCGCGCATGCGCGAAAAACCTGATCCGCCTGCCAACCACGGTCTTACATACAGGTCTGGAAACTCAGGCCTTTTTTAGTGGTGGGGGAGGTCTCACTTAGTGTGTCCGTTTTTCGACTAGAAGTCGCAATACGAGCGAGAGAGACAGAGATAGACGGCAGTAGTCGTTCTCTCTCTAACATACGTCTAAAATGCGACTTCTAGATCGCAGCGAACCTAGCAGGCAAGCCGTGAACTTCCGAAAAACGGACACACTAAAGGTGGAAGCACATAAAATTGCAGGAGCATATAACCATAAGCATAAGAAAATTGATTGGTTCATTTTCTTATGCATATATTTGTGGACCAATCAATTTCCTTATGCTTATGGTTATGCGCCTATGCAATTTTATGTGCTTTCACCTTAAGTGAGACCTTCCCCACCACCGGAGTTTCCAGACCTGTATGTAAGATCGTGCTGCCAACACTGCTTATGTTATGCATAGCTGCATATGCATAAAAGCTATAGCACACAAATTCCATAGCCGTAACATTAAGACATACCATAAGGATTTAAGGCCCTCACACACGAAATTGCTGCATATGCATAGCATAAGACCATATGGACCAATGAGCATCGAGTATTAAGTCGCCATATTGACTTACGTAATATAATACTCGATGCTCATTGGTCCATATGGTCTTATGTTATGCATATGCAGCTATGCAATTTCGTGTGTGATGGCCTTAATTTCAGCTTATGGATCCATTGTTATTGGCTGACATGTTATGCTACGCTCCTATTGGCTAAAGGCCAATATCTTAAAATATTCATTTTTCGATTATCTTACCTTAATACTTTTATGTACAAAATAATGAGAGGAATCAATTGGTGTAAAGAAAACACAAAATTGTTTCGAAAAAGAAAATGTAATTTGCAATTAACAATTACATTTTTTTTTTCGAAACAATTTTGTGTTTTCTTTACACCAATTGATTCCTCTCATTATTTTGTCATAGACTTATATAATAGACCAAGCCAACCGTGAGAGCAACCCACGCTGGCACAAAAGTGAGAGAGCAATAGCTGGAGTTGTGCTCTCTCTGTCTAAATGTGATAAGGTGGGGATAAAGGAGAGAATAAGATAGAATAAGATATAGTGCCTTCTCCGCCTTCTCCGTCTTCTCCGTCTTCTCCCACTCTCTCTCAAATATGAGAGAGAGCGGACGACTCCATCACTATCTCTGTCCTTCTATGTCGGCGTGCGTGCGCCCATAAGATGGCGCGGTCTATTATATAAGTCTATGTTATTTTGTACATAAAAGTATTAAGGTAAGATAATCGAAAAATGAATATTTTACAAGATATTTTACGGTTTATGTAAAATTAAGAAATGATTTCAAGCCTCATAACTCGAAAAGTACTCAATGAAAAAATACTTTATTATAGTGTTTTGAAAAGCCCTCGAGATAAGCTACAAGAATATGTAATGAAAAATAGGGGGTTCCATTTAAGAAATTTAAGATGACCTTCACGTGACCTTGACAACACTATTCAAGGTCGTACCAATATTACTATATAATACGTTACTTGAAATCCTACAACTTTTGTCTGAAATATTTTTATCTGTCGTTCTTGGTTTTCGAGATATTTAGCTGGCACTGGTGGTCTGATACACCCTGTATATGCATAAGAAAATGAACCAATCAATTTTCTTATGCTTATGGTTATGTGCTCCTGCAATTTTATGTGCTTCCACCGTAACTGTGTGAGAGAGAAGGGTTCATATTCTGAATCCTCTTTTATCGATAAAAGTGCCTCTAAAAGTGGCTTATAAGCCTTCTAATTGGCTATAAGCCACTTTTAGAGGCACTTTTATCGATAAAAGAGGATTCAGAATATGGACCACGGTCTTACATATAGGTCTGGAAACTCCGGTGGTGGGGGAGGTCTCACTTAGTGTGTCCGTTTTTCGGAAGTTCACGGCTTGCCTGCTAGGTTCGCTGCGATCTAGAAGTCGCATTTTAGACGTATGTTAGAGAGAGAACGACTACTGCCGTCTATCTCTGTCTCTCTCGCTCGTATTGCGACTTCTAGTCGAAAAACGGACACACTAAGGACCTGAGCAGAATGGCTGCCTTATAATTTTAAGACTATGTTTTATGCCTTAAGTCTTTGTCTTAGGTAACGCACAATACTGTGTGTTATGTCTCGAGTCTTATGTATACGCGAACGTTTATTTCTTACAAACGTTTGCGTATACATAAGACTCGGGACATAACACACAGTATTGTGCGTTACCTAAGACAAAAACCTAAGGCATAAAACATAGTCTTAAAATCTTAAGGCAGCCATTCTGCTCAGGCCCTAAGTGAGACCTCCCCCACCACTATAAAAGGCCTGAGTTTCCAGACCTGTATGTAAGACCGTGATATGGACCAAGGTATCGTCTGCACTGTTATGTTTTCGCTCAATATAGGAGTATTATATATATGCATAAAATACGTCATGCTAGTAGAAAACCACATTCCATGTCAGCTTATTTGGCGCATGCGCTAGTTTTGTACATAAAAATTGAGTACATTTAGGCCCAGTTCCACAACTCGAGTTAACCCGAGTTTAATACGTTAAACTGGGTCCTGATTGGTCCATTCGCCACTTAAACTCAGGTTAACTGGATTGTGGAACTGGGCCTTAAGGCTTTCGCACATGAAATTCCATAAGCACGTAAGACATAAGCGTAAGGAAATCGACCAATCACGGTCGAGTTTTGACCCCTTGGAGGGGCTAATACTTGACCGTGATTGGTCGATTTCCTTACGTTTACGTCTTACGTGCTTATGGAATTTCATGTGTGATGGCCATTAGGGCCGCTTCGACCGATTAAGGCTGATGGCAGAGAACGAGATGTTAGCGCTTACATCTGTCGTGGTCATGGACGTAAAGTAAGACAGAGAAAAACGTATACGTAAGTAGCATATATATTTTTCTCTGCCTTATTTTACGTCTATGACTACGACAGACGTAAGCGCTAACATCTCGTTCTCTGCCATCAGCCTACCTCAATCGTTGATTAAAGGGTTGCCAACATGACAAAATAATTCAGTGTGACTAATTGTATTTCTGACGATATACTGTATTTCTACAATTATATTGGCTTCTCTCTGTATATTATTCAGTGAACTCTATACTATACTGGAATGTGCACTGCCTTTGTTAGCGCTCGGGACATCGAAAGAAAAGGACAGGTTGCTTTGGAACGATTTCTGTCTCCGTCTAGTAAATTTTGATTGGTCGATCTTTTTATATGATCTTCGTTACAAACATGATCTTCGTTAGCTTCGTTACTTCATACATATACGCACATGTATACCTCTTTCAACACTGATCATCACTCAACTCAACACATATGCACTGAACGTAGTCAATGTTTTCAGCTCGAAAAGTACGACGATAGAAAAGGACACGTATTATTCCACTTTTCCCTCTCACTCGTCCCGTTTTCTCCTACAGTAGTGCACATTCCAATATAGTATAGAGTTCACTGATATTATTAGAAATACAATTGGTCACACTGAATTATTTTGTCATGTTGACAACCCTTTAATCAACGATTGAGTTAATCGAAGTTGGTTGAAGTGGTCCCAACGAGTGGCCCTTAATCGGAGTTTAGTCGTAGCGGCCCTTAGTATATAAAGAGCTCGCAGTCTAGTATATTATATAGAAGTCTGTGGTCCTGTATTTCTTAAGACCCTTGCACAATGCTAGGCAACAGGCAATAGAAATAGGGAATAGAAACTATTTACCAATAAATACGCGGAACAGAAAATATTCGCCAATAGGAGCAGAGAATAAATACTATTTCTGTTCTTATTACCTGTTGCCTAGCATTGTGCAAGGGGCTTTACATCCATGGATGGGCCGCATTCAGTGGACTCAACCACAGACTTCTATATATACTAGACTGCTAACTCCTTATATATAAGACGGCTTCGATTTTATGTACAAATCACAGATAGGTATATAAAGGTATTCTATTCTGCGCATGCGCTCTGCGATAACGCATGTTTATATGTATATACCACGGTCTTACATACAGGTCTGGAAACTCCGGTGGTGGGGGAGGTCTCACTTAGTGTGTCCGTTTTTCGGAAGTTCACGGCTTGCCTGCTAGGTTCGCTGCGATCTAGAAGTCATTTTAGACATATGTTAGAGAGAGAACGACTACTGCCGTCTATCTCGCTCGTATTGCGACTTCTAGTCGAAAAACGGACACACTAAGTGAGACCTCCCCCACCACTAAAAAAGGCCTGAGTTTCCAGACCTGTATGTAAGACGTGGTATATACATACGCAAGCTAGGTTAAGTATATGATATATATCTATATCGATGGTATCTGCGCATGTGCAGAATAAGTCACGTTAGTACATAAAATGTGAGGACATTTTATATAAGCAAAATATGGGGAGTTAGCAGTCTAGTTATATTAGAAGTCTGTGGACTCAACAGTTGGGCAACATTACTAGATTTTCCGATGTAATTCGAAGCTGATTGGCCGAATCTGAAAGTAGAAACCAATTACGTTCGATTGCTACTTAGGCCCATATTCTGAATCCTCTTTTATCGATAAAAGTGCTTCTAAAAGTGGCCTGTAGCCAATCAGAAAGCTTATATGCCACTTTTAGAGGCACTTTTATCGATAAAAGAGGATTCAGAATATGGGTTGAGTTCTGCTGAATGTGGCCATGTCCTTCCATTTAATAGTCATATACATACATATATACGTATATAAAAATTCGCCAAATATATAATACGTAATGTAAAGAACAAAATACATGAGTTTTAGTTTTAATATTTTTCATCGGTTAATTTCCCTATTCATTGCGATATCACGCGAATCTATCACGGTATGACCGTGTTCCGAATTTACTGTCAGTGCTGAAAATCTATAGTATACGTGAGGGAAACTATAGATTTTCAGTACTGGCAATAAATTCGGAACACGGCCTATATAGCTAAGCTTTTCCGGTTGCGCGTGCGCATACGGACTACTGAAGCTCGAGCGCGGGCTTGGCGTCGCTCGCCTGGTGGAGAAGACAGAACAGGCGGCTCCGAGCAATTGGCGTATCGACCGAGCACTTGGCAAAATCTTATTTCGCGCATTTACACGCGCGCCGCTGCAATCTCGCGAAATTACGGTAGGTACGCTGATCGATGACGAGTGAGAATAATTGATATCGGATCACGCGCGCGCGCGCGCGCTTTCACTTGCTTCGCATTCCGCGTGACGATAAACGCTCTCCCCTCTGTGCTGTTGGCCATATTGCTATCCGTTGATAAATTTACGGAATTTTACCGTACCGACTGGTGAGTGAGGCCTCGCGCGGGGACGATCGCGTCGCACAAAGTGTCAAAATATAAGTCCGTCGTGAACGCTTTCCTCGACGCGCTCTGACAACAAGGGGAAGCCGAACGTTTCGCGAGGACTTGCTTTCTGCCAGTCTTCTACTGGCCGACATTATATTTCGACACGATGCGCAAGCCGCGAAAACGCGACCTTCGTCGTGTTGCGACGTGTCGTTTTCTTTGAATATTTTGGAATATTTCGCGTCCGCGCTTCTTTCACGACGCCTTGGATTTGGCCGCAAGTGAAAATTTGTGTACAAATATCCGTCGGCATAAAGACGTACTGACGCTATTCCTTAGCATCAGTCAGTATAATAATTCATTAATACTGAAATTTGTACCTATTAATTTTCACCCACTGTTTATATACTTATCCATATTAAATTTTAATTTTATCAAAATGTGTATATATATATATATAATATATATATATATATATATATATATATATATATATATATATATATATATATATATATAATATAATATATATATATACACACATACATATATAATATTTATTTTTTAGATATCTATATATATGATCTAAGAATGGAGTTATCATCGGAAATATTGGAGAGCTTGGTTATGGATAATAAAGATGTTATAGAGGTGCTGAAAGATGAAAGCGTCACAGAGGAAGATATTATTTTTGAAGCAACTGAGGATTCTGAAGAGACAGAAATAGAAGAAATTATAGAAATAATTGAGGAAGTTGAAGAATGTGACGAAACTACTCCAGATAGTGATGTATCTTTGTCGGAGGATAAAGATAAGTCAGTGAATACAAAGGATGGTTCAGTTGAGAAAACAGAGAGAAATGATCAAGAACCTAAGAAACATGTAGAACTTTATAGCTTTGACGAGGAGAATTCAGTGTTTGCTTTACAATCTGATAAGAAGGACTCTGCCAAAGATATTAATAGTACACGGAAGACTATTAATAAACAAGTTATTAATTATGATGTTGATGAAGACTGGCAAGATGAAGAACTGGAACGTATTGATGAATTGGATAATAAATCTGAATTAGTGGGCAATGGTACAGATCCTTTACAGATTAACAAACACGTAAATAATCAAACTGTTTCATTACAATCAAACAAAATAGATTTAAGAATTCATGCGGATCCAATGAAAAGATCAGATAAATCTCGAACAGATAACGGTATCGGAAATGATATAAATAATATTAATGATGATAGCGAGACAACTCATGAGATAGTGAAAAATGTAGAGAATAATCTATTGTACACTGTGCTTGGTACAAAGAAACAAGACTCGTCTAAGCAGCAACAAGAAAAGCTCAATGATGCACATTATGTCAAAGTAAGTATATTTTTGAAATATATACAAAGAAATATAATCTTTTGATATTGTTGTAATAATTGTGTTATCTTAGATGGAACGACTCGAAGAGAACACTATACCAGTCGAGGGTACCATTTACTATGAAGGAGATAATATGGAAACATTATATGTAGCACAAGCCATTGACGACAATGAGCAATATCAGTATGATAATGCGACAATAGAGCAAGATGAGCAAATGTCTTGGGAACCGGCAAATCCCGAAACTAATCAAAATCAGGAAGAAGACAGTTCTCAAGTAATATTCCTTGTTAAAAAGTTAACCAAATGTTATAAACAAATGTATCATAAATGTTTTTATTTTTGCATAGGATCAGATATTTTTACATGAGGACGAGGATGGTCAATTGTACTTTAAAGATGCTAGCGGAGTTTTGCAACCAGTGTATTTGACCGAGGACGGAAATTATGCGATTGCTGAAACCAGCGACGATCATACTAATAAAGAATTGCAATCGAAATCTCAACAAAACAGTGAGACAATTGAAGATGATAGTTACATAAATCTGCCTGAGTCAGAATCTAAATCTGTTATTAATAAACAGGTATGGATCTAATATATATTGATAGATTTCATATTAAAGAGAAATTTTCATTTCACTTTATGCTTACAAATTTAATTATTACATTTACAAAATTTATTAGACAACCAGTAATACCGTATCACCGACATCGCTTCAAGATTTTGATAATGAAGACAATACTGTAACCATTTCTTTGATAATATCAGAGGATGAAAATGGACAAAAGAGAACTCAAGTCATTATACCGACAACGGATAATTTAAAATGTGACATCTGTAACAAAAGTTTTAAAACATCCTGCCAATTACTCAGACATAATAGATTAAAACATGCTCGCGAGGAAGATATAACTACAAGAAACTTTCCTTGCGATTTGTGTCCTAAAAGGCAAGTGAATCTTAAAACTTACATTTTAAATACAAATTGAATAAAAAATTAATTTTTTTTAACAAATAATTTTTAATGTGCAAAAAAAATTTTTTTATTTATATTAAATTTTTTATTTTTCTGCCAGGTATCCAGATCAGACTTCTTTAGCTCGCCATAGAAAGACACACACCGGCGACCGACCGTTCCAATGCCTGGAATGTCATAAAAATTTTCCTACTTCTACGGCATTACGTCGTCATTTGACGTTACACAACTCGCAATCGCGACCGCTTCCTTGCATCTATTGCGGTCGGCGATTCATGGACAAGACTAGTTTAGCGAAACACGAAGAATCACACATGCCTAATGAACAGCGCAAATATACGTGTGACATATGTCAAAAAACCTTCAATCATGCAACTGACTTGAGTATGCACAAGAAATATCACGATCCTGATAAGAAATTCGATTGTGAAGTCTGCGGTCGTGAGTTTAACAGATTGAATAACTTGCAAAGACACATGATGGTACATCAGCAAGTACGTATAAGATTATCTTAATATATTATACTTTTTATAATATTCTCTTTAATATATAGAAAAAAATTACAAATATAATTTGATTGTTATAATTTGATTTATTTTGGCATTTTGTACTTATTTTATTTCGATTTTTGTAAATTATTTTTGTCACAAATTAAAGAATTATAAGAATTATCTTTCTCTTATGTATAGCAACAAGGAGGAAATGAGGAAATACTTTCTTGCGACGTATGCGGTATCACGTATAAATTCATGAGTTCGTTGACGAGACATATGGTGACTACTCATATGAATCCTGAAAAATTGAGACAGCAAGCAGAAGAGCAAAGAAGGAAGCGTGAGAATAATTATCGAAAATATTTAGAAAATCGAAAGATGTATGAAACTCAGCACTCTACATATGGTACAAGACGTAAATATCATTTAATTTCCGAAAATAATGATGAAACAGCCTGACTTAAATTTTCTCATAGTCTCTTGAGAGTTTCATAAAGAGCAGTCATAAGATTTCTATAAATGTAATAACTCTGAATTAGCAATTTCTTTGTATCATTGGCACAAGTGATACAGATGTGCATTTAATTTAATAAATATTATTGACACATACATATAAATATATATATATATATATATACATATTAATTAAAAAATATACATGTAGATGATGTCACGATCAGTACATGATTATTATGAAATAGTATGTGTATACAGTGGATGCATATATATATATATATATATATATATATATATATATAATATATATATACACACATATATATATAAATATAATTTCTCTTTAGTCTCTTGCATGCACTGATTGCTGATTTTAAAATAAAATAGCACAGTTTATATACAAATGTTTAAAGTGTGCCTTAACCACAAACTTGTTTATTTGCACAACGTCTCAAGTGTTTTAAAATATGCATATTTAATATCGAATTCCATATCGTACCAATAATTGATGGATATACAAGCATGTGATTGTCTCACATGATGAAACCATAAAGATGGTAAATATAGTACATCTCCAGCTTTCAGTGTTACTTTCAAAGTATGTGCATTATGATATTCTGGATATCTAAAAATAAATGTTTTAGTCTTATTCTCGTAAATAAATGTCTAAAAAGGAAAATTGTATGCTGTATTCATACTAAACTTTTTATAATCTGGATTTAAAGGATCTATACATATCCATGGTATCAATGTCGAATTGGCAGTCTGTCCTAAATTAGACATTTCATTAGCTATCGGTTCAATAATCCATCTTCCACATTCATATTCTTTGTAAACAGCAGATGGATAATCTCTATATGGAATCCATGGTAAATCCGTGGGAGGATGTAAAATAAAATTCTTTTCACCAGATACAACGCAATATATATTTTCATAAGGATCCTTATGCACTATATATAAATTAATAAAGTAGTTTAGTATGTGAATTTTTTCAGTTCTTTTAGAATTAAACATATAGATAATAAACATATATAGACTTGTAAAAAATATGATGTGGATAGTATATAAAATTTGTCATGTTATAAAAATAAAATGCAACTAACAATCTTGTAACAATTTTTTTTTAATTTGAGATATTAAGATACTTTTCCAAAATGTTATCAAGTCAAATAAAACTTTACTGGAAGTTACAGCTCTTTCATCTCCCATCCAAAAGTTTACAGCATCAGGTTGCTTTCCAAATGCTTGGGTGGCCCATGATATTTCAATTTCTGCATCTGACCATAATTTACGAAAACTATTTATAAAATTTGAATTTTGTTTCTGTATATAAAATACACTGTCTTTCTTTGCATTTTCTAATGTATTGAGAAACTCGGACATTGTGAGTAAACGTTCTTCAGGCATTACAAAAAACTCCTCCCTAGTGTCGTCTTTTCTAGCTATTGCATCTGCGTAGCCATTTGGCGTTACAGCGACTGAAACATTTTCATCGCCAAATACTTCATGAAGGTATGGTATGGACCATTTGCTTATACCAGGCCAATGTTTTACTGCTCCTTTTATTATCAATGGTATATTTTTTGAGACATATTCTCGGTAGAAAGTAAGAGGTGTAATTTTTGTGCAATTTATTTCTGCAACTTTATTTTGCAAATATAATTCTATAAAAAGATATAAAACCACAAAAATTATTAATATTATAGGATTAAATGTATATTTTAAATAATATTTTAATTATAAATATATATATATATTAAATATAATTTATACACATATTATACATATTACAAACCATTTTATATATAGCTGTTTCTTCACATATATATTATTTAAAAATATTTTTGTTTCAATTGAATCAAAAAGGAGTATAATTGCGTTAATATTAATTGCACATTAATTCCACATGTACGTATATTAATAATTAATAATTATATTTTGACATTTTTACATACTATATATTTTATATTTTTTATGTAATAAATAAAATAAAAATTAAAAAACTATGTGTGGGTTAATAGTACATTTCCTGTTCATATGTGTTTCCAGCTATATATATTAGATACGACTTTCTAACAGAACGTCCATTATTTATTTTCTGTAAGCAATTGCATGTGAGGTTAACATATATAGATTTTAAAAATAGATAACAAACCTCTCGCCTCTTGTGACAAGACATGATATGCCCTTTGGATTCTAGCTTCAGCATCTGACATTCTTCTTCAAGTTAAAAAAAAAACATATATATAGTAGATGTCACACGTCACATCACGTCACATTGATATCATCAGTCAAATCAACAGACGCAGGCACAGATACGGAACAGATGTTTGTAGATTAAGAAATTTAAATTTCAATCTATATGTATGTGTAACCAATCAATTGTACATATGACTAATGAACATGGCCTGATGATTATTAATCACGTGCTATCTGAAGAATCTTAGTATCTATCTGCCAATGACATGAGAGAGACTGAAAATATTTTATTAGGTAAGTTTATTCTTTCTCTTTCAATTAATATATATAACAGTAATGAGATAAAATTCTAAAAAAGTTTATAACAATGAGAGAAGACTTATAATTATTAATATAAGTTTTAATAATTATTAATTATACAAGTTTTTTTTAAATTATAAATAGAGAAAAAGTTGAATATATTTTTGCCACTCACGTTATATTAATATACATTTTTTTCAATTGCATAGGTATAATAAATTTTTTAATAAAGTTTATTTCTAAATATTGTATAAATGTGTATATTAACTGAATTATTGCAAGTTTAATACATGACAGTAGAAAAAAATTATAGTCAAGATGTTACATAATTATGATGTTTTAACTATTTAGAACTTAAGATATAATATCAGTTACGTATAGATATAATCTTTTATGATTACAGATATATAGATGTCTAGATAAAATAAGAACTCTAATAAGTACATTCTTTATACCAAATTCTTATATAAACAGTTCTTAAGAGTGAGAGTACTTAATAGTTACGGACTGTAATCATGGACAAGCGTGACGCATTGTTGCAAATAAATTTAGAGAGGCCTCTTTATGAACACGAGGCATTGAATCAAAATTACAATTATGAGAAGCCAAAATCATTTTGTAAGTTATAATTTAATAAACTAACAAAACGTAATATTTTCTATGCTGCTTAATAAATCTTGAAGTACAAGTTTTATTTCTCTGTAGTGATGCAAAATGCGATAAATATCATCAGATCGAAAGATTGGCGAGCTTGTATAATGTCGACAGTACCAGCAGTGAAATGGCTTAGCAAGTATAATTGGAGAGAAAACATATTGTCTGATATTATTTCTGGTTTAACAGTGGCAATTATGCATATTCCGCAAGGTATGGCATATGCACTTTTGGGAAGCCTACCACCAGTGGTCGGCATATACATGGCCTTCTTTCCTGTCTTAATATATTTTCTTTTTGGTACATCCAAACATGTATCTATAGGTAAGAAAGGTGTAGATAAAGTATATAATTGGGATATAAAATACATAATTTTAGAAATTTTACTAAAATATATTAACATGCAACAGAATTGCATAGATATGATGCTTTTATAGTTTAAGATATGATGCTTTTATATGCATTAACTTTCGAGCGTTATTGCATATCTGGTTAACTTCCATTACAGAACAATTAGAAATAATACACTTTAACTTATTCAACAACCTCGAACAATCAAACATTCTTAGCATTCATCAGGAACTTTTGCCGTGGTTTGTCTAATGACCGGTAAGGTAGTAACATATTATTCACATCCAGTCATGGATTATACATCAGCGAATTTTTCGGACTCTCTTTCTGAAAATCTCGAAGATGTTACATATACGTATCCACCCATGCAAGTAGCAACAGCTGTGACATTAATGGTTGGAATATATCAGGTAAATATTACATATTATTTTTCAAAATATAATTTAATCAAATAGAATAATGAAAAATGAAGATTTCTCTTATGTTATAGATAATAATGTATACATTCCGATTAGGCATTGTAACAACTTTGCTGAGTGAAACTTTAGTAAATAGCTTTACGACAGCAGCTGCTGTTTACGTTTTTATCTCTCAAATCAAGGATCTTCTTGGTTTAAAACTACCAAAGCAAAAAGGATATTTTAAGCTAATTTTTGTAAGTAGATATAAAAATTATATATAGTTTTTAAGAAAAAAATATGTAATTTACAATTAACAATTACATATTTTTTTTTTAAATAACCATGTTTTTTTACACCAATTGATTCCTCACATTATTTTGTGCATAAAAGTATTAAGGTAAGATAATCGAAAAATGAATATTTTATTAGATATATTTTACGGTTTATGTAAAATTAAGAAATTATTTCAAGCTTCATAATTCGAAAAGTACGAAAAAACGAAAAAACATTTAATTATAATGTTTTGGAAAGCTCTCGAGATAAGCTACAAGAATGTGTAGTGAAAAATAAGGGGTTCCATTTGAAAAATTAAAAGTAACTTTCGCGACCTTCAAAACGACTATCCAAGGTCAAATCATTGTCACCATCTTATGTCCCTTTTAAAACCATACAACTTTTGTCTAAAACATTTTTTCGTATCTCGCATATTTTTCAAAATATTTGCCTATAAAGATTAAAATGAATCAGCCTGTGTGTGTGTGTGTGTGTGTGTATGTATATATGTATGTCATATTTGTGTATAAATAGACATAAATTATATTAATGTATATTTATTGAGATTAAAACATTTGAACAAAAATTTTCTTTAAATTTCAGACCGTTGTAGATGTATTTAAAGAAATAGAAAATACCAATATGACTGCAGCAATAGTATCAATTGTATCAATTGTTATTCTTATTTTTAATAATGAGTTCTTGAAGGTAAATATGTATTATGTGTATCAATTTGATACTTTAATTTGAAAATATTGACAATATAATGATATAATTTTTAATTAGCCAAGGATGAGCAGAATATGCAGTATGCCAATACCTATTGAACTCATTGCAGTCATTGGTGGGACATTAGTTTCTCGATATTGCGATTTACCAAAGACTTATAATATTGAAACCGTCGGACATATTCCTATAGGGTACTAAATGAATTCATCACTTAAATTGATTTACTAAAATTCTGATATACTATATAAAATATAGATTATACATATATATTATTTATATGTGTATATAAATATATATGTATATAAATATTTTTTAATAGGCTTCCTAAACCAGAAGTGCCGAGTCTTGAATTATTGCCTTTGGTAGCAATCGATAGCATCGCAATAACCATGGTTTCATACACTATTACCATGTCAATGGCATTGATATTCGCGCAGAAACTTAACTATGAAATAGATTCTAATCAGGAACTTCTTGCAATGGTGCGACCTATTATATTTTAATAATATAATATTTATTACTTGTATTTATTATCGATAGCAAATTTCAATTTCAGGGCTTTAGTAATGTAATGGGCTCTTTTTTCTCATGCATGCCAATAGCGGCCTCCTTAAGCAGATCTCTCATTCAACAAACTGTCGGAGGACGTACGCAAATAGCGAGCATCGTGTCCTGCTTATTATTGCTTATTATACTCTTGTGGGTTGGACCGTTTTTCGAATTATTACCAAGATGCGTGTTGGCTTCCATAATAATTGTACGCATAGAATCGCAAAATCAGTGTCTCGTTAAGAAAAAAAAAATAATCTGAAGATCTTTCATGCAGGTAGCATTAAAGGGAATGTTCCAACAAGCTAATCAGTTCGTTAAATTTTGGAAACTGAGCAAGACCGATGCCACAATTTGGATCGTAACATTCCTAATTGTGACGTTGATAAATATTGACATTGGATTGTTTGCGGGTTTGCTCGTGTCACTGGTCATTATTCTGCTTCAAGCTATTCGACCCTATGCATGTTTGCTAGGTCACATACCACATACGGATTTATATTTGGATTTGGATAGATACAAAGCAGTAAGTTTTCATGAGACAGATAAACGCAACAAAAATAAGATATTAATCAGTTTTACATATTGATTTTAGGCGGTGGAGATACATGGAATAAAAATATTTCATTATTGCGGTACATTGAACTTTGCAAATAACAATTACTTTAGATCTATCATATATAAACTCGTAGGAGTATGTCCGCAAAAGATTATCAAGCATAGAAAAAAATTAACTGAAGAAAATCATTTTCTGGATGATTCCGAAGGTAGACCTGAATTGCAATGCATAATCATGGACATGAGTGCGTTGAGTTACATCGATCCCAGTAGCGTTCAGATGTTGCACTTGATTGTCAAAGAATTTACGCAAGTGAGCATCAAATTTTACTTTGTCAATTGTCCAAGTCCCATCTTTGAAATGATAAAGAAATGTGATTTATACATATATGGCGAGATGTCGCTGAAAATCTTTGCGACTATACAAGATGCCGTTGCTTATTTTCGAAATGAGATTTCCTCAAGATAATGGAAAATAGTTTTCAGTCATACATATGCAATATGTAGACATATTTTTGATAACAATGTTAACTAATGGAGGAGTGTACAGCTATATTATGCATGCAGTATTGCTTTTTACGTTGTCTATCTTATGTTGTGTATCTTTGTGAGATATTTCCTGCAAAACAATATTATAACAAAAAAAGAAATCTTTACTCAGTGTCAATTTTTAATTAAAAAAAATATGCAACAAAATGTGTAAAACAGCATTATGTAAGTTGCGTGAAAACACAAAGTGATACAAATGTACTTTGGACAGCACAAATATTCTATATCTAACTTGTTTGTACTTACAATAATACTTAATTTTTTTGCAGATCTAAAACATTAATACATATATTTTTTTGTTAAATCAGATTTGGTAACATATGTCATAAATATTGTTATGTATTGGAAAGAGAAATATTAAATAATATAACATATAATTGAGCAATCGTCCTGTTTATTTACAGCGATCACCCTATGTACAATGTGACAGTTTTTAGTTACTTTGGGTAACTTGTTATAACTGTCGCAAAAATTAGGTTTAATGTGCCTTTTATAATTATAGAGTCGATAATTAGCATTCTATATATTTCCTATTTGTAAGACACAATTATTTTTTCTAGTAATCTGCGGCAGTGTTGCCTGTTGATGCTGCTGTATAATCATAATAAATATTCGAAAATAAGTGGCGGAACACATTGTTCAACAACAATGGTACGGCACGAGGATCAAATTGAAATTGCTTTATGTCTCCTTTTCTAAATTTGACGATCCAATCGGAACATGTTGTCTTCTGGCTTTTATGCTACCCCGTACTTTTTCTTGAGGGACTCTGGCATCTCGGGTGGTGGCGGGCGGGGCATGCGTAGCCAGACCTTGACGGCATCGTAGATGAACCATTGCGCTGCAGTCAGGGTACCAATCATCACAATCCTCGGTCCCAGGCCCTTCCATACGCCGCCAAAGCCAAGTTTTCTCAGAACTGCACCCGCAGTCGCTCCCTTTTCTTGATTCAATTTTGACACCACCTTATACACACAAACATTTATATATTTAATAAATTCAAAATATGAAGGAAATTTGCAATTATGTAAGTAAAATTTACCGTATCAGCAGGGTGAGATACAATAGCGCAAAATACACCAGCAATATATCCAGCTGCGAAAGTTACTACCAGTTGTTCACCTTTACTGCACTCCGCCCTAGGTTTAGGTACTATATGTTTGTACAGAAGTTCGACGGTGCGCTCGAAGCAGGCAAATTTCATCATCGTATAAGGAATTTGACGCAACCATAGTGGCACTAAACCCTTATAGAAACTGGTAAGACCTTCGTCCGCGTACATCTTCGGCAATGCTTGTCGCAAAGTGTTAGCGTATCCGGGCATAGTTTGTATTCTGACCTAGAATTTAAAAATCCATTGCATAAAATAGAATAAACGATAAGATATAGAATTGTTTTTAACAGATTTTTAACATCAGTTTTTATTTCAGAAAAAAACATCGAACAATTTGTTACCTTGGCAGCTTCAAATGGCGCTAATCCAATGTCCGCGAAGAATTCCGCAGAAGCTGACGATATCAAATACAACGAAGTTCTGTATTCATAAGAGAGTTCTTCACCGGCCAATGCTGCATACTGAACTTTGAAAACTTCATAGAGACCAAACTTAAACATTCCCTGAATAGAATAGCCGTAAAAAGTGGGCGCCCAGCCTCTCACTAATCCTCGGGCGCCGTCTTCGGCATATGTTACCTACAATCAATAGGATCTGTGTGTGATAAAAAATATTACATTTAGAGAAATATACAGGGTGTATCTGAAATGATGCACTAAACTTTAGGAGCGTATTCTAGAGGTCAAAATAAGACTTTTTTTTCTTATGAACATGGGTCCGCAAATGAACCCCCCTCCGAGCTAAAATTCGAAAATGTGTGAAATTAAACAAACACCCGCAACGCAAATTTATTTATCTCTCAAGAGAGGGAGATAACGTCAAAACCAAGGTCAAATAATAAGGTAATCTATAATACAGCTAATTTTCAATTTTTTCCCCAAACTTTAAGGGCCTCTAGCTCGGAGGGAAGTTCATTTGCGGACCCATGTTCATAGGAAAAAAAAGTTATTTTGACCTCTAGAATATGCTCCTAAAGTTACATCATTTCAGATACACCCTGTATAAAAAAAATGTAATAAGGAATAAGAATTACCCGAAATCCACTGAACACTGATTTATATTTTGCAGGGTCCACTTGAATTCGGCATTTGACTAAATCTAAAGGCGTGATACCGGTATGAGTGATACCGCAAGACAAAATGCCCCCGAGACCGCATAACATGAAATAATGGTTCGATCCAAATTCGCAACTATCTGTAAATATACAAAACACATCATATTAATTTTTACTTTCTACATTTTCACAAAGCGACATTTTTTTCAACAACATACTCTTGATTATGTATCAATAAAGAACATGGAGGTGTTTAAAAAGATTTAAGATTTTAATATTTTAAGGCGCGTTTCTCTCTCTTTCTTTCTTTCAGAAAATTTCTGAATATTAGAAATGCAAATGTTCAGAATACATAAATATTTCAAAGGTATTAATCGGTCAGATTGATCGATTATAAAATACAGTCTGGCGTGGATTCAAAATTCCTTTTATGTATATGTTTTCAATTTATTGGCCAACACAGATCCTATACAGAAGGATCTATACATTCCGGCCATCAGCAGGTAATACAGGGTGTCCTAGACCACCCGTACACCTCTTTTCTTTCAAAAACTAAGCATTTTAGAGAAAAATGTTTCAGACAAAAGTTGTTTGGTTTCGAGGGGGCCATAAGATGGTACCATTGGTTTGACCTTGAAGAGTCATTTGAAGGTCACGTGAAGGTCACTTCAATTTTTTTAAATGGAATACCCTATATATTTTTGCACATTCTTGTAGCTCATCTCGAGAGCTTTCCAAAACACTATAATTAAGTTAGTTTTCATTAAGTACTTTCCGAGTTATGAGGCTTGAAATAATTTCTTAATTTTACGTAAATCATAAAATATCTTGTAAAATATTCATTTTTCGATTATCTTACCTTAATACTTTTATGTACAAAATAATGAGAGGAATCAATTGGTGTAAAGAAAACACATAGTTGTTTCGAAGAAAAAATATGTAATTTGTAATTAACAATTACATATTTTTTCTTAAAAATAACTGTGTTTCTTTTACACCAATTGATTCCTCTTATTATTTTGTACATAAAAGTATTAAGGTAAGATAATCGAAAAATGAATATTTTACAAGATATTTTATGATTTACGTAAAATTAAGAAATTATTTCAAGCCTCATAACTCGGAAAGTACTTAATGAAAACTAACTTAATTATAGTGTTTTGAAAAGCTATCGAGATGAGCTACAAGAATGTGCAAAAATATATAGGGTATTCCATTTAAAAAAATTGAAGTGACCTTCACGTGACCTTCAAATGACTCTTCAAGGTCAAACCAATGGTACCATCTTATGGCCCCCTCGAAACCAAACAACTTTTGTCTGAAACATTTTTCTCTAAAATGCTTAGTTTTTGAAAGAAAAGGGGTGTACGGGTGATCTAGGACACCCTGTATATCATCACTGGTATATATCAGTGGGTGCTTTCCAGCAAGGAACACAGGCGACACTGTGTGGCACAGTGCTTTCCAACAACGACACAGCAACGCACAACTCGACACAGCATCGGTGTAGAGTTTGAGTGTGTTCTCTAGTCATTGTTGACAATCTTTAAAAGTGAGAACTTTTTCGATCAGTCCTAAATTAATAATTTGTGTCGATCTAGATGTAATAACCGCGACGAAGTCAAAAAGCTGAAGAAGAAAAAGATTTTACTTAAAAAGATTTAACATTTGAATGTATATTTGAATAATATTTTTTAAAACTATCTGTGTAAATTGTTATTGTAATACTTTAATACTAATAACCTTTTATATCAGCATTAGTTTTTGTTTTTATCATTACCTTATTTTATTGCTTTCACACTTTAAAATTATCCTAGTGAAAAATTCTAGTGAAAATATTAATGTAGTCCGCAATGGTCGAGTTTTGCGTTCCAACAAACACATGCACAGTGTTTGAGTGTGTCGCACTGTGTCGCACTGTGTCACCTTGCTGGAAAACAAACAGTATCAATAGAGTTTCTCACTTTAATAGAGTATAACAAGTTCAGAAGAAGTGGATAAAAAGAGGAGGAAGATCAGGAAAGGAGAGAAAGAGGAAGTGAGGTGATTATCGCAGAAAAATTTGTCATGCTGTATCAAGATTTGAACCTGGGGTTCTTCATGGTAGACAAATACTTTGCCGCCTCAGTCACTCGCCGCTCCGATTCATCTCTTATTCTTTATCTGAGAAAAAAATATCCTCCTCTCGATATGATGATTTTTGATCACGATATCCTTCATTGCGTATCAATCAAATATCGACGCGTTTAAAGATTTAGATTTTAATATTTTAAGGCGCGTTTCAGAAAATTTTTTTAATATTAGTAATGTAAATATTCAGAATACACAAATGTTTCAAAAGTATTAATCGACTGATCGATTACTCGAGTACAGTCTGGCGTGGATTCAAAATTCAAGCGAATTGATCTCCCTTGTATACTCTTGACCTAAGAAAAAAAAACATCTTCCTCTTGACATGTTTCTCGGTCACGGTTAATGTACAACGAATCAAATTTATTTTTACGTGGTCGTCACCACGTCCAAGGTCAAGGGAAGCACGTTTTATAACGCGCTGATATATGACAAGATGGCCGCGCCTTATGCAACCCGCGGCATGTATCCATTTAAACTCTTATGTCTTCTCTCGGGGATTTGTTATTCGTAAATTATATAATCTTGTAATTTCTTTCGTCAATAAAATTAAATAAAAACGAACACGCATTACGTGTGATGCGCGTGTATATCACGCATCGTATATATATATCTCATAGATACAATATATATATATATATATATATATATGATATACATATAATCGAATGTTAAACATGAAATTCACACGTGAAATTGTCGGTTCGTTCTATACATGTGCACAAAAAGAGATATGCAGTTATATAATTAATGTATCATAATTGAAAGATTTGAAAGACAAAATATGTTACTCATGACAAAAATATTAAATCTTGCTATTTTTAAATTTACGATATCTAATAATCACGTTACGTGAATACAATCGATAAGTCACTTTGAAAAATCGAATTTTGACAATTGAATCCCAACATTCACAATCATATTTCGGGTTATGTAACGTGATCTCCGGTTAGAATGTCAGATATGAAATGGCAGGCAGTCTTATCACATTATCATATAAATTTATAATATCTCAATATATAAATATCGAAGATAAAAATCTCGGGATAAACAAACGTTATGAATATGATATATTTTTTGTAATATTAAACAGAAAAATTGTATGAAAGTGATATAACCTCCATTAATTAACTGATCAAGGGGAGAATTTCTCTCGATTGTTTAATTTGCAAAGAATCGGAGAGGAAATAGTTACTGACCACCTTCCTCGACGGAGGCGGCAGCAATGTTGCGGTTCGGAACGAGTGGTCGTGTTCCCTCATCCTTTAATGCCTGACACTTGGCTTGTGTGAACGGTGAGGAGAATGGATTCATTTTCGCTGCCTCCTGTACCCAAGACAACATCGTCATCACGTGACTCGCGTTTGCACCTAAATACAAGCATTCAAAATTAATGACAGTTTGAATTAGATCGTATCAGATATTTACATTTACTAGAGGTACTATGTCAAAAAAACAGCACCTGTTCCAAAGGAATGACTCTCGCCACCAAGAAATCCGCGAAAGAGTGGCAGAGGCAAGGGATGCGGCAACACCACAGAGCAGCACAGCCCGTTTAACATAAAACTATTTGTAACATAGGTGAGAAGCAAGTTATGGATTTCATAAAGTCACTAGATATACAAAGTACCGTAGGCTGTGTTCCAAAATTCACTGCCAGTACTGAAAATCTATAATGTACGTCACGTAAACTATAGATTTTCAGTACTGGCAGTGAATTTTGGAACGCAGCCGTAATCATTCGCCATTTTGGCTCCAATAAGCGGTTCATTCAAATTATATATTTGACCCCTATAATTATATACATGACCCCTTAATGATAATGTATTTTTGGCAATTAATTTCAGCCATTTTTTGCATTTTTTGTTGTTATTTTCGCTTTTTGGGATGCGAAATAAACGAAAACCTTTTTCGCTTTGATTTTTATAGCCTTTTACGCAACAACCTAGTCACGAATGCTTCTCAGATTTCACATACAGGTTAGAAAATTGCACTTAAAGTGTACATACATACGTAACCAAAGTGTGCACTTGTACTTTTAGAAGGCCATTTTGGCTCCAAATCCTTATACATTGAGTCTTAAGCCAGGTCTACATTGGTCGTAGCATAAGGTTGTAAGGCCGTAGTCGTAAGAAATTGACCAATCACAGTTGATTATTCTCCTGAACTTCAACTGGGATTGGTCAATTTTTTACGACTACGGCCTTACAACCTTATGCTACGACCAATGTAGACCCGGCTTTATGGATTGCGGTACTTTGTATATCTAGTGACTTTAGGATTTCAGTTATAGGGTGCTTTCCAATTGAGATATCCCTAGACACTTTTATGCACACGGCGACACAAGTCGCGTTCCAATTGCCGTAACTGCCGACACAACTTTACACATCCGTACTCAGCTCGAGGGCTACTAGTCAACTTGTGTAACCTTCTGTTTTCTAGGGACAAATGAAATATGCGGTTGCAGACTGACGGCGATTATGTTGGCAATTTTCTTTTCTTTTTGGCCGTGTCCCGAAATTACTGCCAGTACTGCAAATTCTATAGTGCACGTTACGTATATTATATATTTTCAGTGCTGGCAGTAAACTGGCAGCAATTTCGGAACACGGCTTTTATCCTTTTTATTTAAAAGACAACCACTGAAGTATATTAAATACAAAAATGAACAATAAAAATATTAAAAGTATCATTAAAGTAAGTAATTCGAATTAATGAGTTTTTGTACAATTAATTTTTTTATTATATTTAATAAATGAAATAAAGTTGTTTCTTTAGCATATTTGCAGATTAGGTATATTATTACTGATTAAATTTTCATTCATATTTATATATTAATATAATATTATGCATTTATATATTTTATTTATATATTATTTATATATTATATAATATTATGCATATATATATCTATGTATGTTAATAACTTTGCTTCGAATTATTTACAAACTAATTACACAAATTTTACGTGTGCAACATGTTTTTCACTTCATCACCCTCACCATGGATTAAAAAATATCAAGATGGACATGGTTATGAAGAATCCTAACCCTCCACTCGAAAGTCGCACTTAACTTTGTTCCAATTGAGTCGTGCACATCGCTACACTTTGTGCCTTCCTGTGTATGTTTGTGTTAAGATGTGTTAAACAATTGGAAAGCACCCTTAGGCTTCCGCTACAATGGGTGCATCCAAAAACACAACCGCTCACTGAGCGGCTAAGTAGCAATTGAATGTGATTGGTTTCTATCTTTGAATTCACCAATCACAGTCGAGTGCTACTTAGCCGCTCAGTGAGCGGTTGTGCTTCTGGATGTACCCAATATGCTTAAAAAAATTTGTCGTACGATAAATGTGATATCGGCCTAATGTTTGGTAATCCTGGTTCCTGATCATAAGGTAGATTCACAGACTTCTATAATACACTAGACTGCTAAGGGTGCAGTCCCACGTAGAAGAAAAAGCGGAACGGAAAAGAAGTATAGTGGGGGTAACCAATCAGAACGTTTCTCCAAAAGACATCATACCTAGCGTTCTCGTATGTATGTACATACCTAGCATATCTAGTCTTTCTTATTCATAAATAAAATTTATAAATTTATTTTTATATAAAATAATAATGTCATCGGTAAATTATTTTATTATAATATAAAATATGTGTGTGTTTTATTTTCAGATATATATATTAAATTTTGTAACAATTTATTACACTTAACATTAAATTAGGTGAAAATATATTATTCTGAATAAAATATTTATTACAATATAAAATGTAATTTTATCATTGTTTCATATAAATAGTTTAGTTTAATTTTATATTTTCACAAAATATAAAAACAAAATTACACTAAAATAATATATTTCTCTTGTTAAATTTATATTATTATAAAGTTCTTTATAATCTTTATAGTCCATTCCGCTTTTATATGACTGGGTTCCCCATGGAATATATTTTACGCAAAAACGGAAAAAATTCTAACCTAAAATTTACAATAATTCTGAATTAGCTTTTTTTTCATAAATTATATTCTATTGGAATTTTCCATTTATTATAAAAAGATATTTTTTTACAAAATTGATTATTTTTGTTAACTATAATTCATAAAAAATAATTTTTTACTCTTACTTATTTCCGCTTTTTCCGGTACACGGGGAACCCGGTTATTTAAAATCGGAACAGATATGTCTTTTGGAGAAACGTTCTGATTGGTTACCCCCACTATACTTCTTTTCCGTTCCGCTTTTCCGTTCCGCTTTTTCTTCTACGTGGGACTGCACGCTACAGATGCAGGCGGACATGATGCACAGGTGTGCACGTGACGCCATATTTCGTATGGGCATATTATATAGGGTGTCCAAAATGTTATTTTATGATTGTAAGAGGATTGTACTATGGCCCATATTCTGAATCCTCTTTTATCGATAAAAGTGCCTCTAAAAGTAGCATATAAGCCTTCTGATTGGCTACAGGCCGCTTTTAGGAGCACTTTTATCGATAAAAGAGGATTCAGGCCGGCGTCCCATGGAGCGGAAATATTCAGCGGAACGGAAAGTGCGGAACCAGGGCGACCAATCACAGCCATTCCATTTTTTTTGCGGTGCTTTTTCTATGGCTGTGATTGGCCGCGTTGGCTCCGCGCATTCCGTTCCGCTGAATATTTCCGCTCCATGGGACTTCAGCCTCAAAATATAGGCCTATGACAACATCGACAATATGAACTGAACACCCAGTATAATTTGCCCACACGAAATATGGCTGCCATCCCCACCACCATTTGCACCTTGCATCACTTTGGATGCTTTCCATTTAGCGACACAAATCGACACAAGTGTCATTCTATCTTTGTTTGTATTATTCACTGAAAAAAGATAGAATGATGCTTGTGTCGACTTGTGTCGCTAAATGGAAAGTACTCTTTTTCGAGTCATTGGGTCTGTTCTTTTCAGCTGCACTGCTGCACTAGTGCAATAAGTTAGGGCCTGAGCAGAATGGTTGCCTTATAATTTTAAGACTATGTTTTATGCCTTAGGTCTTGTAAGAAGGTTTGGTTTGTAAGAAATAAACGTTCGCGTATACATAAGACTCGAGACATAACACACAGTATTGTGCGTTACCTAAGACAAAGACCTAAGGCATAAAACATAGTCTTAAAATCTTAAGGCAGCCATTCTGCTCAGGTCCTTAGAAAGAGACAAACATACTTTCTTTCACTCTAACTAATTGCACTAGTGCAGCAGTGCAGCTGAAAAGAACAGACCCATTTTATACAGATGTTAGCAGTCTAGTGTATTATAGAAGTCTGTGGGTAGATTAGTGATATTTTACAGGTTATATATGCAAGTTGTGTGTAGTTTTATAGACACTTGTGCAAAATGATTTCTACTTCTGCTTTACAAAGAATTACGATGACAAGGGTCGCTAGCAAGTTTTACAAATCGTGTCTTCGAAATATAAGTAAAAGCTCCGCCGACAGCACCGTACAAACCGACGTAAAAACGGTGAAAGATGAGATGGTAACTCGAAGTGAATATATAATCTATTTTATGTGTTGCTTATAAACAAAAATACAACACAGCTATATTACGTAAAATTATTTATTCCAGTTTTCACATTTGATTTTTATATTAATTATCTGATATTAGCTTATTTTTAATTCATGAATATATATAATTATTACATTGCTACATACTTGTTTTTTTTATATTTGTAGCCTATAGAAATTCAAAATCCTTATGTAAAGGAGAAACGTAAATGTATCTTGTGCACATTGAATATTGAACCAGATTACAAAAATGTAAGATTGCTTTCTCAATTTCAAAGTCAACACACAGGCAGAATATATGAAAGTCATATAACTGGATTATGCAAATATAAACAGAAGAAGTTAGAAGAAGAAATTAATAAAGCTAGATCTGCAGGTACTCAAATATACATGTATTTTTGTATTTAATAAAATTAAAAGAGAGAGAGAAACTTATAAGAAACTATAAGTATATATTTGTTACATTATAGGTTTAATGGGTTATTGGACCAAAGAACCAAAATATGTTAGAGATCCACAACTATTTGATCCAAATAAACCATTTAGGTCGCATAAATATTAGATGACTAATAATAGAATCATATACATATATATATATATATATATATATATATATATATATATATATTAAAAAAAATTAATGTTATTATGGAATTAAAAAGGCTATTGTACATTTGTTGAATGTATTGATTGATTACCATTGCAAGAAATTCTAAAGATTCTCTATCTAAGTTTAAATTAATTATTATAAATACATTCGACAATGAATCGTGTCCCAAATTGAGCCATGTGACACTGATGATTTATATATCAGTGTGTACAGCATACCGAAAATATTAAGAAAACAAGTATTTTAACTTCTAAGCTCGTATACGTGTAGGATGTAAAGGGGATTGGAAAATCAGATTCAATTAAGAATCATCGGAGGTGTCAAAAGTAATAAATTTAATCTTTAATCTTTTCTTTGTGTTTTGCACACAATAGCTTAGGTCAAGTATACTTTAATCCCTCGATATTATTTTTGCTTGGATTGCCCTTACATATAGGTATATAAGTCATATATAAAAAAGGTATATAAGTCTGTTCGTTCATGGCCCAAATTCCAAACACACAAATTCGAAACACGGTTCTTTTATGACAAAAATCAACCTTAATCTTTTGTAAGTACTTGAATAAATGTAACAACTAAAATGTTATGAATTGTTACAATGAACTTTGACTTTATCTAAATAAAGAATATTTATATTTATCATTGCCAAAACAGAATTATAGAATATTTTACATAATTTATATGGATCTGTAATTACATTCGTAATATAATATTTCCGAACAAGCTACACAATATATAGTATTCACAAAATTTATGGTGTTTTAACTGTGATATAATATTGCAAGCATATAAACGTGTCTCAATATTTTCATAAATTTTTTAATATTAAACAAAATATAATTTCATGTTTTATCATCTCCGTAAATAAAATTTAATTTAATTTAAAATAAATTTTTTATTAAAAGTTAAATTTTGATGTAGCAGCTAAAATTAATGGCGTAGATAGCACCTTCAAACATAGGGTGCGTTCGTTTACGCAGTCGCTGCCGCAGATGTCATTCGTTTATCTATAGTGTACGTGATGTAAACTATAGATAAACAAATGACATTTGCGGCAGCCGTAGACCTTATAAGTATGGACTGGCAATTGCCTATAGTTTCTGTAGAGAAGCAGTGTCCGGAGGAGGTTAGAGAGAGAAACATACTTTTTAGTACTTCTCTTTCTACAAGTGTCCGGACACTTGTAGAAAGAGAAGTACCAAATAGATGTTTCTCTCTCTAACCTCCTCCGGACACAGGTCCGAATTCATAGTCGTTTCTCAAATCTTAAGACTAGAGAATTTCTTAAATCTATCCTAATGCGACCATTTCATTGGTTGAATAGGATAGCTCAACCAATGAAATGGTCGTATTAGGATAGATTTAAGAAATTCTCTAGTCTTAAGATTTGAGAAACGACTATGAATTCGGACCACAGTCTGATACGTATTGCCAGTCCATATCTGTAAGGTCTATGGCGGCAGCGACTGCATAAACGAAATTCGTATTAAGTTAGCCGGAAATTTTTCAGCCAACCAAAAATCTCCTTATGGAATCGTTTGTATTTCGTATGAAGATGTTTGAAGTGTGATTAAAAACGTTTGTGAGTAATTAGAATAATTATAAAAAATTAATCATTTTTACAGTATGTAGTTAGCCAACATAACTAAATATTAAAAATTCTCCTTATGAATCGTTTGTATTTCGTATGAAGAGTTTTGAAGTATAATTAAAAAGGTTTGTGAGTCATTCGTTTAATTTTAATTAAATTTTTTTATATTGTGAAGTTAGCCGGAACCTATATAAAATGGACGCCGTCCTGTGATTGGTCGATTTGCTTATGGTAAATACTAAAATTTTCTCATGTGTACTGACTTTAAGTGTAAGCAAAACGAGCAAATTTATCTCTTTTGTAACTTTTAATCCATGACTAATTTATTATTAATTCCGCATAATCGCATAATATATCATGGATCGTGGATAAGCGTAGATAATTGAAATATGTTTTTCTACCAATAAATAAGTAAATCTTATATAATTGTTTTATAATGTAGTCATCATTCAGAAAATGATCACAATTTGTGATTATGTATTTAATTGTTATTTTATATTCGCTTTCAAATAATAAACTATATAATAATAAAATTTATATAAAAAGATGGTAATATATGTAATCCAATTAATTATAATTGACAAAATAATTTCTTGTGAAAAAATAAAAGTAAATATATAGAAGAATTTTTTTTATAGCTTGTATAAAAAATCAGTTTTATGCTAAGTATATTATAATTTTCTGGACTGTAGTAATATTTAATATACAGGGTTTAGCAAAAGTGTGGAAACCCCTTAATATTTCGAAAAATACGCATTTAAAAAAAAAATGTTTCATACAAAAGTTATAGGGTTTTATGTGGCGCATTACACAGCAACATTATTATGACCTCGAATAGCGTTGTCAAGGTTATGTGAAGGTCACCTCCAACTTTTTAAATGGGATACCCTATATGCTTTTGCATATTCTTGTAGCTTATCTCGAGAGCTTTCCAAAACACTATAATTAATTTAGTTTTCATTAAGTACTTTCCGAGTTATGAGGCTTGAAATCATTTCTTAATTTTTACATAAACCATAAAATATCTTGTAAAATATTTATTTTTCGATTATCTTACCTTAATACTTTTATGTACAAAATAATGAGAGGAATCAATTGGTGTAAAGAAAAAACATAGTTGTTTTTAAGAAAAAATATGTAATTGTTAATTGCAAATTACATATTTTTTCTTAAAAACAACTATGTTTTTTCTTTACACCAATTTCCATTTTATATAGCTTCCGGCTAACTTCACAATATAAAAAAATTTAATTAAAATTAAACGAATGACTCACAAACCTTTTTAATTATACTTCAAAACTCTTCATACGAAATACAAACGATTCATAAGGAGAATTTTTAATATTTAGTTATGTTGGCTAACTACATACTGTAAAAATGATTAATTTTTTATAATTATTCTAATTACTCACAAACGTTTTTAATCACACTTCAAACATCTTCATACGAAATACAAACGATTCCATAAGGAGATTTTTGGTTGGCTGAAAAATTTCCGGCTAACTTAATACGAATATAAACGAATGCACCCATAGAAGGTGATCGCTAGGTAATGGCCATCACACATAAAATTCCATAAGCACGTAAAACGTGAGCGTAAGGAAATCGACCAATCACGGTCGAGTATTGGCCCCTCCAAGGGGCAAATACTCGACCGTGATTGGTCAATTTCCTTACATTTAGGGCCTTCGCACAAGGTGTTCCGTATCGCATTACGTTACGTTAAGTATAGATCGTAAATTTAACTCCGTATATAAAATTAAACTTCAGTCAACGCAAAGAAGAAATCGTAACGTAAAGACATGTCTTTACGTTACGATTTCTTCTGTGCGTTGACTGAAGTTTAATTTTATATACGGAGTTAAATTTACGATCTATACTTAACGTAACGTAATGCGATACGGAAACCTTGTGCGGAGGCCCTTACGTCTTACGTGCTTATGGCCATCACACATTAATGCGTCGTCTACAATGAGATTTTAAGGAGACTTAAGGCGTAAGACTTAAAGAAATTGACCAATCACAGTCAAGTATTAAGAGAATACTCGACTGTGATTGGTCAATTTCTTAAGTCTTACGCCTTAAGTCTCCTTAAAATCTCATTGTAGACGACGCTTAAAGGCTCATCTATACGACAAGGCGTAAAGGCGCGTAAAACATAAGCGTAAGGGCTCCTGCACACAGGACGCTGCGACGCTTGCCGCGCGGCGGAAATCGACGCGATAGCCAATCAGCAGATACATAACATCCACCGCGCGTCAAAGTTGAACTCAATCCAACTTTTGTATTGGCTATCATGTCGGCTTCCGCCGCACGGCAAGTGTTGCCGCGTCCTGTGTGCAGGAGCCCTAAGAAAATCGACCAATCACGGTCGAGTATTGGCCCCTTGGAGGGGCTATGGAATTTTATGTGTGATGGCCATTATGAAATTTTATGTGTGATGGCCATTATGGAATTTTATGTGTGATGACCATAATTGGGAGAGCGGAGCTTTTCTGATGGCGTTTTCGAATGATTGGATTTAACTCGACCCGGGGTAGTTTACTAGACGTCATTGACCAATCACAGCCATTCTTCTGAAGAATGTATGGTTACATTCTTTCATCGATATATCGACAAATCTACCAATGAGATGCTAGCAAGAGAGACAAAGGGTGCGTTCTGATTTACGCATATAACGCATAGACTGATTAGGGCGCGTTCCCACTGAGCGCGTCACGCGTCGCGTCAACCAACGTGAGCCAATCAAAACATCCTATTGTAATAACACGGAAAACATATTATTACAATGGGATGTTTTGATTGGCTCACGCTGGTTGACGCGCGCGTGACGCGCTCAGTGGGAACGAGCCCATAGATCACATAAACGCATTAACGCATCAACTGCCTCAAGTCGAGAGTAGAGGCAGTCAATGCGCTGGAAGCATAGACTTATATAATAGACCAAGCCAACCGTGAGAGCAACCCACGCTGGCACAAAAGTGAGAGAGCAATAGCTGGAGTTGTGCTCTCTCTGTCTAAATGTGATAAGGTGGGGATAAAGGAGAGAATAAGATAGAATAAGATATAGTGCCTTCTCCGCCTTCTCCGTCTTCTCCGTCTTCTCCCACTCTCTCTCAAATATGAGAGAGAGCGGACGACTCCATCACTATCTCTGTCCTTCTATGTCGGCGTGCGTGCGCCCATAAGATGGCGCGGTCTATTATATAAGTCTATGGCTGGAAGGGTGCTAAGAATTTAGTACGGTTAGTACAATCTAGAGAATTCTCAGCGCTACCAATGCGCGCATTGGTTAAATCGGAACGATTTTCTATACAGTCTACGCGCTTCATGCGTAATTCGGAACGCACCCACAGTATAAGTACATACAGTAGCGTCACTTCGGTGTCGGCACCTTTGATGTGCTTATGCCAAGTCACATGACCCATCGCCATATTGCAAATTGTAACTTAGCGCGTAAATTAGAATTCTCTCTCATAAAATGTAAAGTTATTGTATAAGGTCCATATTTTGAATCCTCTTTTATCGATAAAAGTGCCTCTAAAAGTGGCTCATAGCTAATCAAAAGGCTTATAACCCACTTTTAGAGGCACTTTTATCGTTAAAAGAGGATTCAAAATATGGACCTAAGTGAATAAACAGAATGCAATTGTTAATCGCATTAAAATTTGTTTACAGCGAGATTATAGCTTTTTAAGTAATGTTAACACATACATACATACATACATACATGTGTGTGTGTGTGTGTGTGTGTGTGTGTGCGCGCGCGCGCGCGCGCGTGTGTGTATATATACATATATATATATTAACGTTACTTAAAAAACTATAACACTTGCTCCAAACAAATTTCAATACGATTAACAATTACATTATATTTATTTACTGGTATTATAATATGCATATTATACACATTTAAATATCACTTACTTTTAGACATTTTTATTTTTTCTGTGATTTTTTTTATTTAATATATCACAACAAAATTTAAATTTTATCTTCTTTATTACTTAATATTTTAATCTCACAGCAGATAACGTGTACAGGGGGTCGATTGTGTATCACATTATTAAGTGAAAATTACAAGTGAGCAAATTTACTAGATATTGACTAATGAAATTATAAATATTCTAGTACATTTGCTCACTTTTGTAATTTTCACCAAGTTGTGTGATACACAATCGACCCCTAGATCACATGTAGCACATAACGTAGCCATATTGAAAATTGTACAATTGACGCATGCGCACTCAAAATTGCGGTCTTTAGAGAACAAAGAAGTGACGCTACTGTATGTACTTAGGCTAATATTAAAGGCCATCACACACAAAATTGCATAGCTGCATATGCATAACATAAGACCATATGGACCAATGAGCATCGAGTATTATGTTATGTAAGTCAATATGGCGATTTAATACTCGATCATTGGTTCATATGGTCTTATGCTATGCATATGCAGCTATGCAATTTTGTGTGTGATGGCCTTAAAGCCCCTTGCACAATGCTAGGCAACAGGCAATAGAAATAAGGAATAGAAACTATTCACCAATAATTACGCAGAACAGAAAATATTCGCCAATAGGAGCAGAGAATAGATACTATTTCTGTTCTTATTGCCTGTTGCCTAGCATTGTGCAAGGGGCTTGAGGGTCGTCTACAATGGCCGTAGCATAAGGTTGTAAAGACCGTAAGCGAAATGAACCAAATCCATTTCCTACGGATTTTGTGTGTTCTACGGCCGTCGCGCATACGCAGTCACGGAAGAATTCTGCGTTCTTAATTCTGATTGCGCGTCCACCGTAGAACATACATCGTAGCCGTAGGAAATGGATTTGGTTCATTTCGCTTACGGTCTTTACAACCTTATGTTACGATCATTGTAGACGACCCTTTAGATCATATATCTTGTATTGTGATGTGATAAGCATATATTTTGTAAAATGCAAATATAGGCCGGTATTCATAGTCCGATCTTATATTTGAGATCGTCTTAAGTTCGAGCTTGAAATGCTACGCAGCCATTTGATTGGTTGAATGAGGTCTTAAGTCAACCTCGGACCAGACTTAAGACAATCTTAAATATAAGATCGGACTATGAATACCGGCCATAGTTATGCCATTAAACTATAGAACAAACTGGAACGAGCGCTGCCTTTGTTATTGCCCGGTGACCTCGAGCCGAGAGAGACAGTATCTATTTGGTATTGCCGTCTCTCTTTTTCATGTATTACCTTAGCTAAAAATATACGTCCAGTGAACTCTATACTATACTGGAATGTGCACTGCCGTAGGAGAAAACGGGACGAGCGAGAGGGAAAAGTGGAACAATACGTGTCCTTTTCTATCGTCGTACTCTTCGAGCTGAAAACATTGATTACGTTCAGTGCATATGTGTTGAGTTGAGTGATGATCAGTGTGAAAGAGGTATACATGTGCGTACATGTATGAAGTAACGAAGCTAACGAAGATCATGTTTGTAACGAAGATCATATAAAATGATCGACCAATCAAAATTTACTAGACGGAGACAGAAATCATTCCAAAGCAACCTGTCCTTTTCTTTCGATGTCCCGAGTGCTAACAAAGGCAGTGCACATTCCAGTATAGTATAGAGTTCACTGTATACGTCTGCGTATTAAAGTTGCGTACAGAATTTTTTCAAATATTATAATAGAAGTCAGCATGAGGGTAGATTTTCACTTGACGCTCGACGCTCATTTTCTAGCGTCAAAAAACATCACGTGACGAAAAATAAAGATACCAATTCGTCATTTTTTGATCACATGATGTTTTTTGACGCTAAAAATGAGCGTCGAGCACAGACATCTATACTATATACTAGACCGCTAACTTGCGTCAAATACATGTCCACGAAATTTATGTACTAAATTCTCACGCATGTGTAACGTTGGTGGACAGCAGTCACGTTTGTGATTGGTTGATGTTATGTACAATGTACATAAGTATGTAATTTGTGTATAAACTTACAGTTGAATATAAGTTATTTTTAAATAATATATAATGTTCTTCGTTTTTAATTAAAATTTATCACAGCCTTTAAAGATAAAATATATCAAAATATATTTAAAAGGTATGTGATATAATTAAAATCAAGATTAAAAATATATATAGAAGATTAAAAATATATGAAGATTAAAAATATATGTATATAACATTTATATATATATATTTATATTTATTTTATTACAAAATTAAAAGTTTATAATGTAAAAAGTACAAAGTTTTAAGGTGAAAACTTAAATATTAGCTGGCTACAAGTGTCCACCATATTAGTTTTCCACCAATATTACGCATGCGCGACCGCCATATTACATGGTTTTCGGGGACACATTTTATGTACAAAATCAATGGGAGTTAGCGATCTAGTTATAGTATAGATATCTGTGGCGTCGAGCGTCAAATGAAAACCCGCCCTTAAAATTCGCGCTCTTCTTTTATTCTCATCATAGACATAGTAAGTATAGACCGAGCATCCATTGTATAAGCGTTAAGTATACGAAAAGAAAGACAAAAGATGTAAGATGAGTTTCTTTCTCTTTTCAATGCCGGAGGAGTGGGGAGCACTTCTCTTCATCTCCTCGCGCCGGTTCGTCGTTTCCCCTATTGAGATGAGGAGAAGTGCTCCCCACTCCTCCGGCATTGAAAAGAGAAAGAAACTCATCTTACATCTTTTGTCTTTCTTTTCGTATACTTAACGCTTATACAATGGATGCTCGGTCTATACTTACTATGTCTATGATTCTCATCCAACCACCCGGCTGTTAGAACTAGTGTCCCTATCTTCTAGGGACACTAATTGGGACATTGGCCGCATTCAGCGGACTCAACAGTTGGGCAACATTACTAGATTTTCCGATGTAATTCGACGCTGATTGGTCGGACCTGAAAGTAGAAACCAATCACGTTCGATTGCTACTTAGCAGTTGAGTCTGCTGAATGCGGCCATTGGGAGAACTCGAGTGGGAAATGCAAACACAGTTAGTCTGTACTTAATTATTATCGAGTAATTATCAATCGTACGGCAACGATTTTTATTTGATTTGTAATGAGAGGAGCGATAAATGATAATGAGAGATAAGTAATAACGAATCTTGATAAAATAAAGATATTTATACGGAGCATTTTATGTCATGTAATTTGTCACTCTGTGTCATTCTATATTTCTCCAATACACACCTGCCTCTTCCCTGACGTCAAAGAAGGATATATGTACGATTTGCTTATATTCGAATCGAACGGATAATTTAATAAGTAATAATGGATATTGACGAAGATTATGACAGCGAGGAGAGTGATTTCGACGAGCGTTCTACAATAGGTATGTTTTTCGATCGAGATTACTTGACGCGATACACCATAAAATATGTCGTGTAAGGTTACACAGAGATGCATATATATATATATATATATGTATTTATATCGCGTATTTATATTTGCAATTTTAAACGCGTGAACTAGTAGTACAAGGGTCGGTTGTAGTAAAATCCTCGTTTATAGTAATTTGCTGTCACTTTTTAGATTATAGCTTAATCTATGACATATAGATACAAAAATGACATTGACGCAACTGTGCGTAAGACTGTTCAAGTGCCCAATATTGAAGTTAAACTGCTTTGCACACAGAAGTTTATCCACATAGTAGTCCTGACGAGGATTTTGAAAGTTCGTCAGATGTAAGCACGCTCGAACTAGGTATATTCTGTAGTATTTTTCGTATCTTAATGGATTCACTTCTTTCCCTGACTCATAAACAAACAAATAAACAAATATACATATATATTTCATTAAAAGTGTGGCATATGATATATATTTGTAGATCTACCAAGTCACAGAGAGTACGTAGAGCCCAATATGGAGGACATACCGGTGCCTACGGAAAACACATTTGATGTAACATTACCAGCGACACATTCTGTAAGTGTGTGTTTTCTAATTAAAAATATGAAAGAATTAATAAAATATTTAATTAGTTTTGTAATTGATACAATTTTCTACAAGATAATTATACATATATATATACACACACACACACACACACACACACACACATGTGTACGTGTATGTATATATATATGTATATCTATTTTTCATTTAGTATTTAGGACAAAACTTAGAAGAAGTAAGAGGAAGAACAATATTGGATGATGGCATTTATATGAATCTACCATTATTGATAAAACAATCTGTATTATTCCCCGGTCAAACATTACCTATGACAGTTTTTGGCGCACAGACTATAGATATGTTGCAAAATTGTATACAAAACGATCGTACTTTTGGTGTTGTGTGTTATGGTCATCCTGAGATGGAGCAAATAGGAACAACTGCTGAGATCTATGAGTACACAGATGGAGGTATATGGATGGATCACGGCCGACGAGAATTTCGCTTGAAAGCTAAAGGCAGACAGCGCTTTAAGATATTACGTATTATTACACAGGTCAGTTTTATATAAGAAACATACAAATTTGCAACAGTAATTGTGGAAAAATATGAGTTATATCCTGTAAAGAAATTAAAGATATGTTTTATAGAGAATTTGAGATATATTTTATAGAAAATTAGAGATATATGTTATAGAGAATTAAAATAACAATTTAATAATTTTGGTACTTGTATAAAGAGGTAAAATATTTTATGGTTTAGCTTTAAGATTCCCGTTATTTCACTGTAGTCATATTGAATTATATTTTCGAAATATTTAGATTTTTCATATGCATTACCTATGTTCGATAATATGGATTTGTGAAACATCCTGAAAATTTTCTTTTTTATTATGTTGCATGGATGAATGTATATGCCATTCAATCTGAATGTGTTTTATTTTTTTAGTAAAACTAGATCTTGTGATCACATTTTAAGATTTATTAATTCCATGAATCCTGAATTTGTATAATTAATTTTATTATCAAAATTTGTGAGTAATGCAGAATTAGAAAATTAATTTATTTTCACAACCAAACAATTTATATTATTTATTTTTTTCTAACACTATAATTTAATACAATTGCAATGAGGGATCAGGATGTAGATATAATTATCAATCTTAGATATATATATTATAGTTATATAGAGTTATATTATAATTATATCATATATATATATCATATATATATCATATATTATATTATAATTATATCATATATTTATAATTTACTATGTTCATTATAATTTGTTTACAAGATTTTGATATTGTAATCAGGATCACAATAAAATTTCGGCCAATGTAAAAGTGCTACCAGAGATAACACTTGGGCCACCATTTTTAAACCAACGTTTGGCCTCATTAGATCGCTTGAGAATTTTTTCTAATTCTGAAGAAGATATGAAAAAACAAGAGAGAGTAGAGAACTTGGATGCTGTGGTGACTGCTTGGCCAGCTTGGGTCTATAGACAGTATGATCCCATAAGACTCTCCTTTAGAATACGTCAGCATTTACAGTTTCTTGAAACTAGTAGGTTACAATTATATAAATAAAAATATGTAAACAGATTCAAGCCTTTTATTGTATAAAAATTGTATTTTATAGGAGGTGGTAGTATACCTAAAGACCCTATAGATTTATCCTTCTGGGTTGCACAAAATATTCTAATGGATCATGAAGAGAGACTTATGTTATTAAGTTACGATTGCGCGATTTCTCGATTACAAAGAGAATTAAAGTATCTTATGGAGGTACATATGAAACAAAACGTTATATATTTATATAAATATATAAATACATGAGATAACGTTTGCATTGTTGTTTTTGTGATATATTGTCTTTTTTTTAATTTGAACTATTATTTAAAGGATAAAATCTACGTGTGCGTTAATTGTGAATCTTTTATCGGAAGACAATCGCACATGTTTCCGATGAATAAGGAAGGTCCGCAGGGTACTTATGTCAATCCCGGTGGCGTTATACACGAAACTATAACTTTTTATCATGTTCAAGGAGTTATGCTCAGTGATGCAGCCCCTTCCACGGAATACAGTTGGTTTCCGGGGTAAAGTTGCAATGTTCACGTTCATCGGAAACACATTCAAAATGTGTAAGGTTTATTTTTCATTGCTGATAATTGTGCATATTATTTTAGATACGCTTGGACAATAGCTATTTGTAAAGGTTGTCATCATCACGTTGGTTGGAAATTTACAGCAGTGAATAATAGTTTAAGACCCAAAACATTTTGGGGCCTGACACGCAGGAGTTTGAAGAATAAAAAGAAGAAATAAAGATATATGTTTAATGTATGTTGGGTGTCATAAATGTTTTTATAATTTATTAGATGAACGTGTACTTTTGAAAAATGTACAATAATTCTCAATCATTTTCCGTTATTTTAAGATTTCTTCTCAATTTATAATCTTATTTTAATAGCACATAAACAGAATGAGAATGACTATTTTGTTTCATTTTTTTTATTCTAATGTATCATAATCATGTGACAAATACGATTAATAGAAGAGCAATACAAAAGTGAAAAAATTGAGAAAATCTTATTTAGGATAGAGAAAAATCTAAAATGGAAGATGTTGAAATAAAAAAACTAATTTTATATATCATGACTGATATGTGATTAAAAAAGAAATTTAAAAATGACTAACAGCCAGTAAATTTGACATATTTTATAAAAATGAAGATAGATAAAGCATGACTGTATTAAATATTAACTTATATTATTTTTGTTTATAAATAATCATGATATAATGCACATTCTTTCCAAAATATATAAAATATTTAAAAATATATATCTTCCCAAAAATATATATGAATAAATTATTAAAATATTTTTGACACCCCCAGTATAAGTTTTGTTCCGTTTCTAATTTAACTATATATGCTTGGACAATAGTGATTTATAAAAGTTATATATGCAGAGGATAATTGTTATATCAGTAACAATTATGAGTTATTATACAAACAATTTTATGTACATTTTGAAGGGTTTAGGCTGTTGCAAGAGAGTTGGTTAGTTTATTTCTTATTTATATTAATTAAACATTAATATAAAACATTATAAAATATTGTTTTTTTAATATGCAGATATTGTAGAGACCCTCTAAATAGAAAAGAAATATCTTTCATTGCCATTAATTCTTTTATATAATTTTATTTTTAGTGTTTTGTATAAGAAAAGTTATGTTTTCCATCTTTATAGTAGTTTTACTCTTTTTGGTTAATCTGTTGAAATTTTGTTATTCTACTTATAAATATTCAAATTTTTCTTTGTTCTTTGTGCAATTGAGATAACAGAGAGAGATGCAAATCATATTTAATGTTTGTATGTATATTATAAAGAATTATACATGAAAATTGCATACATTATGTATACAAGATATCCTATTTTAAACAGTTCGAACCGAATATCTCGAAAACTGAACTCGATAGTTAAAAATGTTTCAGACAAAAGTTGCATGACTTCAAGAGGACCATATGATGAAAATATGGACTTGACCTTGAGTGACTTTTCCAAGGTGTATACACCTTGTATATACAGGGTGCCCCATTTTAAAGGATACACTGGAATATCTGCTCAGGAAAGCATTTTAGAAAAAAATGTTTCAGACAAAAGTTTGGTACAAAGGGGGACATAATGGTGTCATTGATTTGACCTTGGATAGTCATTTGAGGGTCATTTCCAATTTTTTAAATAGATCCAATTTTTTAAATAGAATATTATTTATTGTATATTTTTATAGTTTATTTTGAGAGCTTTTCAAAACACTATAATAAAATATTTTTTCATTAAGTACTTTTCAAGTTATGAAGCATGAAATAATGTTTTAATTTTACATAAACTATAAAATATAAAATATTCATTTTTCGATTATCTTACCTTAAGGAAGTTACATTGAAAGCTGCTGTGTTTTTTGAGCATTTATTTCAATAACAAAATGTGTGAATACGTCAATCAAAGTATTCGTCTTCGGAAGCTATGACTTTTTTCCACTTTTCTGGCAGAAGTTGAATTCCACGACGAAAGAACGGTCTGTCTTTTGAGCCAATTCATTCAGCAACTCAATTTTCGACTTCTCCGTAATTATGGAAATGTGTATCTTCCAAAGCATGTTGCATCGAACGGAACAGATGATAATCGCTTGGGGCCAGGTCCGGAGAATACGCTGGGTGCGAGAGAATCTCCCATTCGAGCTCCATCAGTGTTTGTTTCATGGCTATAACAACATGGAGCCGAATGTTGTCATGGAGAAGAACCATTTTTCGGCGATTTGATGAGGTATATTAAGCTATCTAAGCCAAATTATCAGAACACAATTTATACATGAAATTAATTTGCTAATTTTTTACTATATTTTGCTTTTAAAAGTAATTTTTTGCTGCACTCATTAAAAAGTTATGAAGGGCTAGATAGCATGAGATTATATCATGCCATTGCAAAAAATGACATATAAGTCAAAGCAAAAAATTAACAATACTAAAATTATTTGCTATTTTTTTGTTGCTTTATATTTCCATGAATATTTTTTTGTTCCAGTTTAAAAAAAAATACTAAGAACAAAATGCGGCGCTTTAGAGTAAATCACATTAAAGAAATTAATTACTCGCATTATTATAGCATCAAAATGTTTCCTGAATTATTTGCTCGAGAAATAAGTTTAAAATGTTTATACTTTATTCATTATATATGTCTATTTAAATAGAATAACTCTTTTTTATTTTGTATATCTCCATTAATTAAAGGAATTGTGTGTTAATATATAAGAGTTAAATATTATATTTATATATAATTATGTGTATATATTATATGTATATAATTATTTTTACTTATATATATACAGGGTGTCCCAGGTATCTTCCGTCCAAAAAAAATTATAAATAGAGCTCGCTAAACTGAATTAAAGTCCTGCACCATTTTGCACAAAACCACGTAAAATTTCGAGGTATTAATTAAAGAAGATCGGCCAATAAATGAGCGATCCGCGTGGCTAGGCAGTCGGCCATTCCAGCGAGAACGGCCCACCGCCTGCCCGAAACATGCGACTGCTCGCGACGGTGAATATCAGGTGGCAACAAAAAACGAAGTAAAAATGATTCTTATAAACTTGTAAACACCGTATCTAAAAATCTAAGTTTTTTTCGAATTCTTAACATTCTTTTGAATAGTTTTAGAGTTCTATGTAAACATTTAAAATAATTTTGAATTATTTTAAATAATTCAAAATTATTTTAAATGTTTACATAGAACTCTATGTAACCTAAATAATTTTTGATTAAATACAAAAAAATCGAATCCGAAAATATAGTGCGTTAAAGTTCACACATCGCACCAAATCATGTAAAATCAATTATTCTTCGGAGTTGTAGTTTATTTTACAATAGTTCTGCAGTTCTGTATCAAATATATCAATAGTTCTAGCAAATTAAAAGGAAAAAATCGATTTTTGATAACTCGAACTATAATTCGTATAAGAAAAGTGAGATCGGATCGTATTTTTGCGATATTCCTATGCGATTTTGTAAGAAATTTTAATCACTTCCTAGTCAAATAATTATTTTTCAAATAAAAACCATTTTCAATATTTAGTAAGTAGTTCTGCAGTTTTTTGTGCTAAATATACCAATAATTTTAGCAAATTAAAAGCAAAAAATCGATTTTTGGAAACTCAAACTATAGTCCGTATAAGAAAAGTAATGGACCGGGATCGTATTTTTAAATAATTTTAACCGTTCTTAAGGTCCACTTAACCTTCTTTGTTTAGCTACAGCGTTTTAACTTTGTAATTATTAAGACATTGAAAAGGATCTGTAACAGATCGAAACGTGCGTTTGTCCTTCAGCTTTTTATTATTTAGAATTTTTTGACAGACCTTTTTCTTTATTAAATTTTCTCATTAGCATTCGAGGTCTGTCTTTTAATTATTTATTTGATTTGTTATTTCGTACCGTCATCCTACGCCGCGGTCCTAAGCCTTTGTTTCATATCAATTTGATATTTTTGTTCTGAGACAAGTTTGATTTGATGATCGAAAATCGTTTACAAAAAAGAACCGGTCATAATCTAAGGGTGAAATCACACGGTACGGAATAGAGCGTGCGGAATAGAAAGTGCGTCATAGAGCAGCCAATCAGCGCTATTCCGCATTACGCATTACGCACGCTTTGGTGTGCTCTGTTCACATGGTACGTAAAAATGACTTAAAAGACTGAAAAAAATTTGAAATGTTTTAAAAATTGAAAAAATTAATTAGAATACATAAACTATTGTAACGAAAATAATCTTTTATACAATTTGAGACATAATATGTCATAAAAACAATCAATCAAAATAAAATTAAATTTCTAAATTAATCTGTATTGGATATGTCAAAAAACCTTCTATGACGCACTATGTGAACAGAGCACACTGAAATCGTGCGTGATGCGGAATGCGTATTGTGTATGTTTCTTAGCATTTGCTAACGGATTTTGATTTTGGAGTATCTGTCTCGTTTTGTATTTTTAATTACAAACTTTCAACAAAATAATGGATAAAAAGTTTATAGTACGTGAAACGATGAAGTATTTAATGAAAATATATCTCAGAAGTCCGATGCTGCATCATCGTAAAGAAAAATTAAGACACACGTTAATAAAATTATTAGTATTATACATGAATCTCTCAGAAAAGAAATAAAAAAGAAGTGTCTGGGTGAGGCCAATTTTCACTGTGGAACAACGACTTCTTCAAGGTGACAGTGATAATTTGATTCCTAAGTTAAAGACAACAGATGAACCTCTACATTTCAATTACTTAAGAGTAGATTCAACAATATTTGAAGAACTGATTTTGCTGGTGGGCCCTCATATTGAAAAAGAAGTAAATATTCGACAGCCAATTGCATCTCATACAAGACTACAAATTTGCTTGAGGTATTTGGCTAGTGGAGACAGCATGAGGTCTATCGGATATGCATTTCGAGTTTCTCCAAATACCGTTTCAATGATCATTCATGAAACTTGTAATGTAATTTGGGAGAAATTAAAAGATATTGTTTTGCCAATTCCAAGTCAGGATGCATGGATGAAAGTTGCTACAGATTTTGAATCAATTTGGAATTTTCCACATTGCCTTGATGCTATTGATGGAAAACATATTGCTATAGAGGTAATTAATTATTTGAATATGTTTATTTTACATATTAGTGAAAAACATTAATTCTAAATTAATATTTTAGGCTCCTCCTCATAGTGGGTCAGTGTACCCCTGGCAAAAATGAGACGTTTCATGAACGTTTGTTTGGCGTTTACATGAACGTTTGTGGAAGTTCGTCGAGAGTTTAAAAACGATTAGTAAAGAGTTTGTAGAACAAAAATTGCAACACTGCAGCGTTTGAAAGACGTTTGTACATAGCGTTTTTGAGAGTTTGCATAGCGTTTACATGGCGTATGCAAAGAGTTCTTTAAACATTTACAGATCCTCTATTAAGTGTTTAATTTCATCTTTGGAAACTGCGTGCATCCTCTATTAAGCGATTACCCGACAAAAACAGTACGTGAAATCCACGTTATTACCACGTAGATTAATATCGTTGAATCTACGTGGATATTCAAGTGGATAATCCGCTCAAAAACGGTACTAGAATCTACGTGGAATCTATGTGAAAATTTCATGAACTTTCGAGACATATTACTTTTTTCATTTTTGATAAGTGAATATCTTGGACATTTATAAAAGTATATAAATACACTCGGCCATAAGAATAATTTTATTTTTATTTATATTTTATTTTTAATATACGCAATAAATAGGCTATCTCCCATTTATCCGTTTAATTTCAAATAATCTGTTCCATATTCTGAATCCCAACAAGCGGTCCAGATTATTAAACAAATTATTTTAAATTAAATCAGTTTATTAAATTAAACTGACTAAAGAACCGTCTACAATGAAAATAATATCGGTGCAGTGGACGGTGGAGTAAGACTAAGAGTAATGCGAAATGGAAAAGAATCATTCGCTTACGCCTTACTCCACCGTCCACTCCATATTACTTCCATCGTAGACGGTCCTTAAAAGAAAAAATAAACTTCGGATCGTGTTAGTATCAGTTCTTTATATACACTTTATGACGGAAAGTTGAATACGAGTTAGCTAATTTGATGCAGCGCCGCATAGCGGCAAAGCGAAGAAGCATATTCTATATACATATGTACTATTACATTTCTTAGGCGTTTCTTAGGCGTTTCCAAGCCGTTTGTGTAAACGCCGTACAATTCGCCACATTGAAAAAGTATTTGCTGAAAGTGAAAAAACGGTATTGGAAAAAGTGTTTGTTAAACGTTTGAGAAGTCTGATAGTAAACTCTGTACACGAAGATGTATCAACGTTTACTGAACATACTCTGAAAAATGTTACCTCAGCATTGCAAAACTTTCATGTAACATTATATAAAGAGTTTGTAGAACAAAAATTGCAACACTGCAGCGTTTGATAAGCATTCAAAACCCAACAGCGTTATGTAAGTGCTCTTACAAAGTTTGAAAAGCATATAAACTCTCAGAAAACCCTCACTCAACGGTTGTTAACGCTTTATAAAGTTTCTTATTTTCGCCAGGGACTACAATTACAAAAAATTCCACAGCTGTAATTTGACTGGAATTGCAGATGCACACTACCGATTCATATTAATTGATGTTAGATCAGAAGGTCGTCGTAGTGATGCTGGTGTGTTTGCTGTCAGTTCTATAAAAGCTAGATTGGAAGCTGATTCTTTAAATGTACCTGCACCTTCTACAGTCGGCCAAAATGTATTGCCATATGTTTTTGTTGGGGATGAGGCATACCCATTGACTACATATTTAATGCGACCATACCCAAAAAGAAGTGATTTAGATTTGAAAAAAAAAGTGTACAACTATCGACACAGCATAGCAAGACGAGTAATCGAAAGTGCTTTTGGAATTTTGGTAGCAAGATGGAGAATTTTTCGAAGGCCAATTAACACATACGTCTCCAAAGCTGAAAAAATGGTTTTGGCAACAGTTTGTTTGCATAATTATATTATTAGTAAGGAACTGCAGAAACGCCCTCAAGAAAGGAGGTATTTATTTTTTAATGAAAGTGACACTCAGCAACATCACTTGGCATACGAAATATTGATGAAATAATAGAAGATGTAAGTTCACGCAATTTGCCTAATGTATATCGAGAAAGATTTGCTGAATATTTTTGTACGGAAGGTGCTATACAGTGACAGTGGGAAAAAGCTGCAAATAATGAATTCTAAATATTGTCTTTAATGTTTTCATTTATTACATTAATAAATATAAATTAATTATTAAGTATACATTTTGTTCTCAATATTTTGATTTATTTTGAATAATGTAAAAAACCTGTCCCTTAATATAACTAACATAAGTCTAATTCATATAACTAACATTAATACATAATATAAATAATTTTAATAATTACTTTTTATTACTTTTTATTACTTTTTAATATCACTATCCATGTCTATTTATTTTAATAATAATATTTTCTTAATAATATTTTCTTAATAATATTTTCTTTCCGTTTTAAAATGACCCTCACAACGGACGTACTCCAAATCTGTGATGCACTCGCAGACGACATGAAAAAGTACAGAAACGTGCGGAATAGCGCTGATTGGCTGCTTTATGACGCACTTTCTATTCCGCACGCTCTATTCCGTACCGTCCCAGTGAGCAATAAGTTATCAAAAAGAGTTCTAAAAGTACTAAGGTTTAAGAGTTGGACGTCTGAAAACGCCATCTGAATGATAACATAATGATATCAGTAAGTCCTCTAATGCGTTGATTTTAGAGGAAAAAAAGACTTCATATACATGACATCTAAAAGAATACTGTAGCATGACTTCTTATAAATGTCATCTAAAAGAGTACTGCAAAATGACTTCTTTTAAATGTTAAGAAAATGTTACTATTACCCAATAAACACATGATGGTATATTATACGTTTAAATCAAGTATTTACGGGAGGTCTAAATGTGATAGATTTACCCAATAAACACATGATGGAATATTAAACATTTATTAAACGTAAAGTTAGTATAAATGTGGTATAAGGCCCAGTTCTACAATCCAGTTAACCTGAGTTTAAGTGGCGAATGGACCAATCAGGACCCAGTTTAACGTATTAAACTCGGGTTAATTCGAGTTGTGGAATTGGGCCTAAGTATATCAGATAAACGTTTTAATTTTTATGGTTTTTATACAATCGTATAATATATGATAATGATATCCGTTTTTATTACATTTGCATAAAACAAAACGGACTTTATGCGTTGAAAAATATTATATAAGAATACGAAAAGAAACGTTTAGTTTCTACAATGTATCTGCGTCTATTTTATTTCTTAAAATCGTATATTTATGTAATCGAAGAAACGTTTATTGAAAACGTATATAATTTATGAGAAAAATCTCATTTATAAATGTTTACAAAATTTTATTCTATAAATGGTATAATCTAAGTCTTAAAAACGTTAATAAATTGTTGTACGAATAATATATACACACCTGATTTTACAACTAAAATATTATACGACTAATAAACATTTTATTATTATATATATTTAACTCAAAATATGGTCAAATATATATAATAATAAAATATGTTTATTAGTCGTATAATATTTTAGTTGTAAAATCAGGTGTGTATATATTATTCGTGCAACAATTTATTAACGTTTTTAAGACTTAGATTATACCATTTATAGAATAGAATTTTGTAAACATTTATAAATGAGATTTTTCTCATAAATTATATACGTTTTCAATAAACGTTTCTTCGATTACATAAATATACGATTTTAAGAAATAAAATAGACGCAGATACATTCTAGAAACTAAACGTTTCTTTTCGTATTCTTATATAATATTTTTCAACGCATAAAATCCGTTTTGTTTTATGCAAATGTAATAAAAACGGATATCATTATCATATATTATACGATTGTATAAAAACAATAAAAATTAAAACGTTTATCTGATATACTTATACCACATTTATACTAACTTTACGTTTAATAAATGTTTAATATTCCATCATGTGTTTATTGGGTAAAGTCCATATCAGATTACGCCTACGCATTGAAAATTTAAGATTAAAGATTGGAATTTGACAAATCAGAACAAAAGGAACTAAAGTTTCTTTGTCCTGATTAGTCAAATTTCAACTTTAATCTTAAATTTTCAATGCGTAGGCGTAATCTGATATGGACTTTAATTTCAACTTTAATCTTGAATCTTAATCTTCAATGCGTAGTCAGATATGGCTTAGGAATTTTTTATTTATAATATTTTTACATATTTTATTATTTGAAAGAATATACTCAATAATATATATATATATATATATATATATATATATATATATATATATTCATTGATTCAGTTATTTTGTTATTCATATTAGTTAGTGTACAGAATAATATGCTCCTGCTGCATGTGTATAGTATCACTAAATATATGTAAATTTTATGCCAATGCTCTACAATGTTCACTGAGTGTTTCTGTTAAAATTCTAGAGCATTAGATGCCAGTGTTGAAAAATCAGGTTCAAGTCGCTATTAGTGATGTATTATCGTATGTGTTTGTAATGTATATAATTCGGACTAATTTAAAAGTTTGAGACAATAAGATCATACCGATAATAACGTCAACAAATTTCATGCATCTTGTTTCAATCGTGTTTTTCTGTCCTGTCCATGACAGTTTGTAGGCTAAAAGATCAGTTACGATTAGTTTTAATGCATTTCTCACATGCTGTTCCGCATCTTCTATTTTTGTCAATTTCTTGACTCACACAAATCTTTTTCTCCACAATATAATAAATAATCTCTCTGGTCCATTCACATGCGGTAGATTGATTATAGGTTATGTGGTTTTTGAGAAACATCTTGCGAAATGATTATTTACTGATAACATTTTCAAGAGAAATTAATGAGATATTTGAAAAGACCTCTTAAAGAGCTCTTCCTTCTAAGACTCTAGAGCCATCTATAAATAGATATCATAAAGAGCTCTTTTAAAAGACAGTTTGCAAATAGATACATTTATTGATATCATTTCCAAGAGAAATAAATGAGATTTTAAAAAATTCCTCTTAAAGAGGTCTTTTCAAAGATATCTTGCAAAAAAGATAACTTATTGATATCATTTTTGAGAGAAATTAATGAAGTCTTTAGAAAGTCCTCTTAAAGACTTCTTCCTCTCAATAATGCTCACTGGGGTGTGATTTCATCCTAAATAAGAAAGCAAGTTATAGAAAAAATTTAAGATTTAGATCAGGCCTTTATCAAGAATTTTTTGCAAGACTATTTTGGAAAACAAGACGATTGCAATCTTGTGCAATAAATTATATTAATCATTACATACCGCAAAACATAGATGGAGGATATCTTAATGGTAAAGTATATTTGGAAATAACTTTAATTTTCTTCTTAGTGATAAATTTTAATAATTATTATACATTTATTACATATATATATATATACAGGGTGCGCCAAAAGTCTGGATACACCTAAATATCTCACAAACGGTGCATTTTAGAAAAAAATGTTTCAAGCAAAAGTTGTTTGGTTTCGAGGGGGCCATAAGACTGTACCATTGGTTTGACCTTGAAGAGTCATTTGAAGGTCACGTGAAGGTCACTTCAATTTTTTTAAATGGAACACCCTATATATTTTTGCACACTCTTGTAGCTTATCTCGAGAGCTTTCCAAAACACTATAATTAAGTACCTTTTCGTTAAGTACTTTTTGAGTTATGAGGCTTGAAATAATTTCTTAATTTTACATAAACCGTAAAATATCTTGTAAAATATTTATTTTTCGATTATTTTACCTTAATACTTTTACGTACAAAATAATGAGAGGAATCAATTGGTGCAAAGAAAACACATAGTTGTTTTGAAGAAAAAATATGGAATTGTTAATTGCAAATTACATATTTTTTCTTCAAAACAACTATGTGTTTTCTTTGCACCAATTGATTCCTCTCATTATTTTGTACGTAAAAGTATTAAGGTAAAATAATCGAAAAATAAATATTTTACAAGATATTTTACGGTTTATGTAAAATTAAGAAATTATTTCAAGCCTCATAACTCAAAAAGTACTTAACGAAAAGGTACTTAATTATAGTGTTTTGGAAAGCTCTCGAGATAAGCTACAAGAATCTGCAAAAATATATAGGGTATATTCCGTTTAAAAAAATTGAAGTGACCTTCACGTGACCTTCAAATGACTCTTCAAGGTCAAACCAATGGTATCATCTTATGTCCCCCTTGAAACCATACAACTTTTGCCTGAAACATTTTTTTCTAAAATGCACCGTTTGTGAGATATTTAGGTGTATCCAGACTTTTGGCGCACCCTGTATATATATATATTGTATACAGGGTGTCCCATTTTAAAAAACGCACCTCGATAATTCTTTAACGAAGCATTTTCAGCAAAAATGTTTCAGACAAAAGTTGTATGGTTTCAAGGGGGACATAAGATGGTGTCATTAATTTGACTTTGAATAGTTACTTGAAGGTTACGTGAAGGTCACATTCAATTTTTTAAATGGAACTGTCTATTTTTTATTACATATTCTTGTAGCTTATCTCGAGAGCTTTCCAAAACACTATAATTAAGTTAGTGTTTATTAAGTACTTTCCGAGTTATAAGGCTTGAAATAATTTCTTAATTTTACATAAACCGTAAAATATCTTGTAAAATATTCATTTTTCGATTACCTTACCTTAATACTTTTATGTACAAAATAATGAGAGGAATCAATTAGTGTAAAGAAAACAGTTGTTTCGAAGAAAAATCAAATCGATCAAAGTTTCGAAGAAAAAGAAAAATCAATTAACAATTACATATTTTTTCTTAAAAATAACTGTGTTTTCTTTACACCAATTGATTCCTCTCATTATTTTGTACATAAAAGTATTAAGGTAAGATAATAGAAAAATAAATATTTTACAAGATATTTTACGGTTTATGTAAAATTAAGAAATTATTTCAAGCCTTATAACTCGGAAAGTACTTGATGAAAAAATATTTAATTATAGTGTTTTGGAAAGCTCTCGACCTCAGCTATAAGAATATGTAATAAAAAATAGGGGTTGCCGTTTAAGATTTTTATGGTGACCTTGACCGCGCTTTTCAAGGTCACCCCAAGGTCAAATAAATACCATCAGCTAATAGACTTTTTTAAGCCATTTTTTTCTGTCTAAACCATTTTTTCAAAAAATTAACATTTTCTGAAATATTTAGCCGTTCCGGAACTTTTGCCCTACCCTGTATAACAAATATCCACTGAATGTTGTACAGATATTTACAAGATATTGGTTTACATATCCTGTAGATATTTATGAAACCTCGAATTGCGGGCATTTGGATACCCACACAGCACGAATGGCTATTTGTCGGCTGATAGTCGACATTTTTTAGTCAACTTGAAGTCGTCTTTTTAAGTCGACGTTTAGTCAACTATTTCTAATACGGTTTATTGTCGACTTTAACTATCGATTATGAGTCAACTTAAGGTCGACCATTTTTAGAAAATTAAAAGTCGCCTTTCGGCAAAACGAAAAGTCGATTAAATTAGACATTTTCAAAGATTTGATTGATTTAATTTCATTATTCTTTAATTGTATTATATAGCAATATTTATATACTTACGAGCTTCACGCCTCGCCGCTTGGTGGCGAAAAGGAAAACGCCTAACTCGAAAGTGGAATTCATCTAATTGTAAGATAGTAATATAAGGCCGCGGCACAGGTCCCACGAATCACGGCTTATCGGTCAAAGAGCGCGGACTATTATAGCCGCATCTCCTCTAACAAAGGCTAGCTCCTTTTGCAAGGAGCTCCAGAGCTCCATATAATTAACTGCAGACGGTTAATTATTTTTTAATTCCATCATATATGTATCTATATACAGAACATTAAATGAATATTCATCCAAAAATAAATATCAATATATACGTAATAAAAAATGTATCTATATATGATAAATATCCACTGAATGTTGTACAGATATTTACAGGATATTGGTTTACATATTTTGTAGATATTTATGAAACTTCGAATTGCGGACATTTGGATATCTACAGCATCTATAATAGCTATTTTTCATATATTCGTGGATATCTTTAAATCTATGAAGAATATCTGCTGTACAAAAAAAATAAGTATCAAATTAAAACTTATATACTTAAACTAACGCGTTCATTGTTTCGTATATACGTAACAATTTATAATCTTCTTAGAATTTAATAATTTTAAATTTCAATAATATTATAGTTTTATTTTAATATTGTAATTGTCACCTCAAGAATATATAATTATTTAATTATACTTTAAGAAAATTATAATCTTTGATTTAAAAATGTTATTTTTCATCTAACATTGTTTCTTTTCCATTCAAGAAAATTAAATCTAATATTATATTATATTAATATAAATATAATATTATAATAAAATATAATATATTATGAAATATTATATTCAATGTATTATATTTATTATTTTATTTGTTCCATCTTAGAATTTCTAAAATAAATTTTCTAATATGTTTAAATTTATCGTTGATTACTTTTTTAAGTCTAGAGGATAAATATAAATAAATTTATAGAGATGCTATTCTCCTTTCAAACTATTATATTTTGTGATATACAAAAAAATATATTTGTCTCATTACAACAAATTATAAAATTACGAAGTTTTTAAAAATATTGCATTTTCTCCGAGTATGGAATAATTTCCAATGATTCTAAGAAAATAATTTAACAAATATATGACAACGATAATTACGAATACAAAATCTGGAATACAAAATCTTAGATTTATATATACCGGAACTTTATTATTTTGTATATTGCGAATCCTTATATGAATTTTATAAATATCTTAAAGTTGAAAACTTGTTGAAGATGTAATTAATGTATAAAAAGGAAATGTATGCCTGCGAGAAATAGAAAAAAGAAAGGAAAGATATAATATTACGTTGATATAGATTGTTTATTTTGATATGAGAGAAAAAGAGAGAAAGAATTATTATAAAAAATCGAGTCTGGTGTCGAAAGGACATAAGAATGAGAAAAACAGAAATATGAAGGCGATCGAAAGAAACCGAAAAGATATATTACTATATTTTAATTTTAAATATATGTACATACGGTTGTGTATTTTGTGCCATTTTATGAATAGTTCGTAACAATATTTGTTATTTCATCCGGACTGTCATTGGTTTTATGCATTACAAACGTATTGATATCTGGAGAAAAAAAAGAAAAACAGAGAGGAAGAATATTTTCTCTTGAAAAAGAAGATGGACAGAGAATATATATTTCCTCAATTACACACACCTTGACTCGATGTGACATATTTATTTGGTGCTAAAATGAAAATAAAACCGTTGATAACAGTTCTTACCCCATTTCTCTCATGCTTCTTATGTCAAAAGTGGTAAACATGATCTTTTATTATATATAAAAAATCATACATCATTAAAGTTTTTGTAATAATTTGCATATAACATGAAAACATTTTTAAGTTTTTATAAAGATGTAGAAAATATAAGAAGGATAAAAGTATTTAAATTAGATGATCTCATATATTTATGTCATCATACTAGTATAAAAATCAGAGATAATATCGTAATCTTTTATTGTATCAATTGTGGTGTTATAGTAAATGACAAAAAATTACTTTATTAGATTTTTAAGCAAATAAAATTAACAATGTTCGGCAGCAGTGTCATCGTTTATATAGAGAGTAGACCTTCGCGAGAACTCACTCTTACCTGGTGGACCCGAACCGGATCGCTTGTCTGGAGAAAGGTCGCAGCCAGAGGTTCTCGCGAAATAAATCGCGTGACACGAACTTTATATAGCTCGTGGGCATGAAGATTTGAAATTCTCCCGCGGATCTCCGAGAAACGAAGCGAGCCGGAAGAGAAGATTCGAGAGAAGAAGAGAAAGAGGAAAGCAAAACAAACATGTCGTGACCTCGGTATGATAATGTGTACAACCCGATAAAGTCGACACAGTATTCATAGCGCTTTCAATTTTCGAACGCATGTGACCAAAAACGTAGACACTTCGTTTTTATCGTCGTCGTCGTCGTCGTCGTCGTCACTTTTGCTGCGTCGTCTGTGGCTTCTTCTATCCCAGCTTTGACCACAGGTGCTTAGACCGATCGTGATAACTAGAAGCGAGCTCTACGTTAAGGTATTGTTCACAAATAATCATTGAGGAGAAGATACCAGATATTTGATACGCATCCTCGAAGGAGGCATGTCTTTTCTGACGTGAAATTGCGCGCCGAGGATTTTCCCATCGTTTTAGTTCCCCGAGAGAGATCAAAGAGATGTTTCGGTTCAATATGTCGCTTAATACACGAACGTGATCATGTACTTCCAGTTATTCATTCTTGAGTCGATATTTCGAATTCTTTCATTTGACAAATATTTCTTAACGTGAATTCAGGTGATAATTAAGATTGTTAAATTATTTTCGTGATCCTGAAATTTATGAAAAATGTTTGCGCGAGAATAAATGTAAAGAATGTATGTAAAATACGTTTCAAATGCATTCAATAAGCAAAAGAATTGATTAAAAATCCAATAAGATTTGATATCAAACTATCTAACAATTTCCATCGCTATTTAAAATTAAATATTAATGATATATGCTGATATACGCCGTTGTAATTTATATAAATCCTATTATTATAGATTATATTCTAATCGACATAATATAATATAAACTTAAAGATTCTCTGGATACATGTGAAACGATATATTAGATCTAATTAATTATCAGGAAATTCATGAAACTGAGAATGTCTCGGTTATACAATCAGTGGAAATTACAGAAACGATGTTGAATATTATGAATTTATAATTGTGCATGTGTGCGAAACTGTAATCTAACTTTATTCTTACATTAGTATTTGCCCTTCTGCGATTTCAAACATTTTGATTGAAGCAAACAAATTCTTATATCTCTATTATTTGCTTTACATACTATGAGAATCATCATATTAATCTAGCATTGTATGATCAATTAAGTGCTTTAGCACTAAAATTTAAAAAAATTCAACAAATGGAGTTAATCTTTGAGCCTGTGGACAGCTCATATATATTTTTATAAACTCGATTTGCAGAACCCGTTATTTGAACAATAAGATTTTATATTTTATTTTTTTTTTAATTATTAAGATCGACATGAGGATTACATAAAGATGATGTAATTCTCGAGCTTTCGCCCCCCCCCCCCCCCCGCGTGATTTCTTTTCAAAACTAATATCAATAATTACCAGAGCGGGAAAACCATTGCCGAGAGACTTAAATTCTGGCTTATACTAAGTGGTACGATCAGCCATAGAAACAGCAGTTTATTTGTCATGATAATGTTTCTCGTACGTTGACGATTATGATTATAGAATCCGTTTGATTCAGTTGTACTTCTTATAAAAAGAAATAATTTACAATTGATACAATCGTTAATTTTTGAAATTTATTCAATTATTATTAAGATACGTTAAGAAGTTATAACACAATTTAAATTTAATTTTTTTTATTATTAATGATTTATATAATTTTTTTAAAGTAAACGAAATTTATATGATTCAAGAAATATCAAGAAATATATATACTATTTTTTTTACACTATTCTTGTTGTTAAGTTTTGTTAGAATAAAATTACCATGTCATCGTTATAATTTGTTGTACCGTTCAATTCATTTGAACTATTATAAATTTCAATGTATCAAATGTGTTCGAACTATTATGTAACGTCAATTCAATCAAAATTCTCGAGAGATATAGGCTATACAGACACCCGTTCTTTATGTATTTTAACATTATTATATACAAATTATTACACTACACATTACAACATATTACACTATCTGATTACAAATATTTTAAACTTATTTATATTTTGAATTAAAATATATATGATAGAAATATTAGTAAACATATTTTAAGTAATTAAAACCAAATTGCATTTTTTCTTTAACATTTGTAATCACAACTATTTTTTATTATTTTTATATATTAATATAAAAATATGTTATATATTAATTTTTATTATTTTTTTCCATTTTATCATAAAAATCTCTTTTAATGTGATTTCGGTTAAACAATTTATTTTCTGTTTCGTTTCAAATCTGTGTTATCCGACAAGCATGGGAAAAAATATATATTAAATAAATTTTTTGTTTAGAATTGATATAGCATCGTGATATATTGCTAACGGAAACCGAGTAAGAAAGTTTAGATAAGATTGCAATCTCAATTATTATTGAAGTTTAAGAATAAACACGCTAAATAATTATCCGCGATGCCTGTTGCTAGAATAAAGGAAATCGTAAGGAATATATTAAGCTCAATATACTTATTAATGACTTTTATTGTCTTTATCTCATACGTACCAAGAAGGATAATCATTTGTATAATAACTTGTATAATAATTTGTATAATAATATTTGTATAATATTTGTATAATATAAATCAGATTTATTTAGTTTATACTTCTAACCAAAAGCACTCATTTAAAAGATAGAATAATGACTTAATGATTGTGTGATTTTACTTTTCTCTTTTTCTCTTTCTTTTAATATTTATACATGTAAAGAATATAAAACAATTTATACATATAAAGAATATTTATACATATAAAGAATATAAAACAATTTATTAAATAATAGCTATAGAAAAATATATATTCTAAATCTATACAGAGAAAAAGTAACGTGCATGACCGCGCATAATACAGACTTATTATTACACACATGGATACACTTTTACTAATAATGTATATACGTATATATTAACAATTAACGTATATATGAGTATATATACGTTAATTGTTAATAAGCTAAATTAATAATGACTACATATAATAACTATATATTATTTTTTGTAAAAAGATTAATGTTCCAATAATGTACCAATAATTTCCGTTTTATTAATAATATTAAATTTATATTCTTTTGTGAAATGAAAAAAACAATGTTGATAAATTAATTACAATAGAGTCACCTCTAATTTATAAATTAAATTATTAATATGAATTACTTTTTAGTCTATACATGTGACACAAATAATGATAAATATACTAATTTCAATGAAGAATATGACAACGATAACATATGGACTCATAATGAGGATGATGTGGAAAACGAAGTACCAACTGATTCATCGATTGTGTTTTCAAAAGTAATGATGTATGGTATTACTTTTTTCCTATGCTGCTTACTTTTACAGTATTTCTGCAGGTAAATTTTATTTTTATACTTGATTAAATTAACGAAATTATAATAAATGCGTTATTATGTGTATCCATCTCTGTATATACACATGTATGGATGATTGTGTAATATATGTGCGTGTGGGAAGGGAGAGGGACATGGGTGGATGTGTTACATACATATGTATATATTAATGCAGTATAAGAAAAGAAAATTTTGATTTAAATTCATAATATTAATACGAATAGTAATTGATACTAGGCCGGTTCTAACGCAGGTCCTCCGAGGGGAGCGCGGGGCGGGGGGGATTTCGGAGGCGCGGGGGCTGCGGGGCGGGTGTTGGATGTTTTATCGCAAGTATAAGTAATATTATATTATATACCCGGTTGATAAACAATATAAACAGCGGTATTCTCCTTAAGCAATATTGTATTACATACCCTAACGCGTCGGGACATGTTTTCGCAAACAAAATAGCTCTCGCGGTACTCCCCCCCTCACCCCCAATATAAGTAACAGCTCTCGCGGTACCCCCTCACCCCCTCACCCCCAATATAAGTAATTCTAGATTTTTTCCGTTCGACGTATCCTTATCTCTCTCTCATTGAATTACGTGTCGCGCGAATTTATAAACAATATAAACAGCGGTATTCCTTTGAAGAGGATTGGATTTTGAGGCTGACTAACGCGTCGGGACATGTTTCTTCGCGGATATTCGGAACACGTTTTATAAACAAAACAGGTTGCTTTCGCGGCGACGAGAGTCGTCCCACTGTAATCTTATACTAGGCGCGCGGCGAAGCAATGGGCGGATCGCTCTCCGAGACATGATGATGTCAAGATGGTAAAGGTTGATATTAGGAGACTCACCTCCGAGGAGCTTCAACTTGACATATGTTATCAAGGTCCTGAGTAACATGCAAAAGATTTTAGCCGTCGCTCGTTGTTTATTAAAAAGTTATAAACAAAAGAAGTTTTACGAATTTCACATAATTTTCGGACACCATGTACAATAACAGACCTCTTGTCGCGTTGAAAGTTATAAACGTGAATAAACGTAAAGAAAAACGCAAAAAAAGGCAAATTAAAGGTAAATAAAAAAAAAGGTAAACAATTTAAATTTATATAGAATTTAATACAATTTAATATATAATTAAAAAATATCACAAATGTATGTGTACACACACACACACAGGGGGGGGGGTGCAAAGGGGGCCTTCGGCCCCCCCTCCCGCAACCACCCCGCCGGTAGGCAAAGTGGATCTTGCTTTACAACTTACAGCATATATCCATTGTGATTGAACTCTTCGCAATGCGTCCCCTACCGGCGGGGTGGTTGCGGGAGGGGGGCCGAAGGCCCCCCTAGCACCCCCGGCGTGTGTGTGTGTGTGTGTGTGTGTACACATACATTTGTGATATTTTTTAATTGTATTAAATGTATTTAAAATAATTTTAAATTAATTTAAAACTAAATTTTGCTTGGAAATGGACCTTGCTTTGCGTGAACTTTAATTGCTCACAACTTTTTAACAAACAAAGACCGCCAAATAAAACTTTTTCGAGGTTACTCAGGATCATGACCTTGACCACATATGTTAAGGTCAAAGTCATCGGTGAGGTTGCCGTTCTTCTAGATAATTACCGACAATGATTATGTTACGTCCAGATCCTGGAGTGGATGGGCCGTATGGAAGAACGTAACTTACTTACCCCGTGACACACTTTATTCGGGCGTGTGTATGGATCGGGTCGAACGAATGTGAAGGCCTGACACAGGTCAGTGACCGAAGGTCTCTTTAACGCTGCGTTTTAAGCCTATTCGCTCGGTGGTCCCTTTTCGGTAAAGGAATTTAATCCTTGTTACGCGGGATGGGACCTAGTGCGATCTCAGGATTTAGGGAAGAGAACGGTTAAATAATTAAATTATATATTAAATTAAAAATACAATATATTATTTAAAAAGATAAAGAAAGAATGAAAATACTTGTTAGCGCTTATAAATATGTGTGTGTGTGGGTATGATGTATTCTCGCGGGTGTTACAATTGTTCGGAGGTCATCAGTCAGAATGTACAGGGAGGAATTTACGTTAAGAGTTAGGTTCTGACTGGTTATTACAATATATATAATTAATAAAATATAAGAAATAAGACAAAAATAAAAAAATGACGCACATAAGACAAAAATAAAAAAATGATGCACAATTAAATGTTAACAAAATCATTTTCACGGTGATATAAAACAGATTAATAACTCAATTGCATAACGCAAAAGGATCCCCGAGGCTATATACTTTGAAATAAATTAAGATTGAATGACTGAATCTTGACTGGAACTGTGAACTGAACTGTCAACTGCACTCCTCCTCGTCGGAAAGATTAACGTACTGAACTGTCAATTGGCGCGTGCTGCGCCTTGTGCTTGAGTTTTTAAAGTTATTGCTCCTCCTCTTTTCTGGATAGTGGGAATCCCTTTTGGGTGAATGAGATAATTTCAATTACTCCCTTCTTACAAGCAAGGAGGCTGATTTTGGAAGGAGAGGCGTTTTTAAGATTTTTAATAGGTTGGCCCTTTTGGTTCAAGATTTGGCTCTATCCAGCAGAGAGTGGGAGCTTAGCGGACAGATTTATGACTCGCGAGAGTCTTCTCGCGTTTTGGCTAGTCCTTAAGGGTGGCCAGGCGAATTATTTAGTTTCTCTCCCTTTTTTTGATAGTCTGCCTAGGATACTGCAGGCCTTTTGTTTTAACAGAAGAGTTTCCGATTTCACTTGGGCTCCACGTGTGTAGCGCTATAAAAAGAAATTTTATTGCAGCTCTGATTCCGATTTTTGTTTAGAATTTCTAAGTTCCAACGACTGGTCATCCTTAGCTCTAACTTTTCTTATTTATTTATTGCTTCGAGTCTCTTGGCCTCAGATATCCGTTGCAAGGATTAGATATATGTTGATATATGATTAGATATATGATTAGAGATATGTTTATCGTTGGCGCGATTCTTAAGAAGGATCGCTTTGTTTCTAGAGTTTCAATGGTTCTAATGGACGTCCCAACTGTAAACATATGCGACAGTTCGATTTTATTACAGCTATTTATTTTAGTGGAATTTCTTATTTATAGCGAAAGGCTGTTCGTGTAGTCTAGGCTTATTTATTATTTCTCATTTCCTTGGTTCAGATATCGTCAAGAGTTTCCCGCGCACATGGTTATCGAATAGTTTTTTATGATTTCGAAGAAAGAAAAGAATCGCGACGCCCATCGGAAGTAACAATTAATTCTTTTTAGTTTTTAAATGTGTATACGTATTTTGTGGATGAGCTTATAAAAAATCTGACGGATATTTATGTCGAAGAAATAGATTTAGTCATCTTGAAGGAGATTTAGTGGATCCTCGATGATTTTTTCTTCAGGACTTCCTAGTGACTGATTTATTCATGGTCGAACTCGGTGCGATCATCGTCATATTTGTTTTCGAGTCTTTGATGACTTATGATCTAGAATACACATGTTGCAAATAGTTGATAAAGAGCCTGCATATAATGAGTGGTTCTATCGGGGAATAATTTAATTCTATATTTTAAAGCAAAGTTTTTTGTGAATCCTCGTGTATTTCTAATCTTTTGTATATATGTATATTTCTATTTGCATATGTTTTACTTTCGTTTCTAGTTCGACGAAATTAAAGAGACGAAAATACATTTATATGAATATTATTAGCTTATCAATCTTAATAGATTTTTGAAAATTGCCTCATAAATATGGATAATACAGCTGTTTGTCGATTAGACATAATTTCCGTATGTATTCTTGATCAGACCTTGCAATGCTGGCGATTGTTTTTTTTTTTATAGAAATAAGATACAATATATATATGAATATTTTATATCTTATTTCTACAATAAAAAATACAAGAGCTAGCATTGCGAGGTTTGGGTTAAGAATACATTCCGCATATATTATTGACCTAAACCTTGCAATGCTGGCGATTGGTTTTTTTACCGAACAATATATATATTGCATCTCATTTCTATGGTATCAGAAGGGAGGAACGATATATAAGACCTGAAGAGATAATTTACAATTTGTCTGATTGTCGCCTTCGCTTCCTGATATTTTTCTAAACAAGAGAAAAGATGATGAAACTTCACTTCGTGATCTTGTTGCTGGTAGGCTTGTTTGTTCACGCTACACTAGGTAAGTTTGCGATAACTTGGTGATTAAAAAAATATATTGAAGAAGAGATGCAAATCCGGATGCCACGAAATGAAAAATATATAATATTATACGTGGTGGAGCAGCTTAAGATTTCGCGAACGATTTGGAGAAGCGAGATACTGTCCTTTAAATAAATATTCCGAAAACGAATGTTATAAGGCTAATGATGTTTCTAGCGTATGAGTGATTGGTGCGAATGATGATACGATTTTATTTACTCTAGGATTTTATTTACATAGGTGACTGTCCGTTTTTTGGGAACGAGACTCTAAGTGTGGGTGAACACGTTCGTCAATGCTCAACGGTCACTTGTCGTAATGATACTGTAATAATAATGGTTCCGTGAGTCCAAGTTTTATTTCTCAAATTATTTCTTTTTCAAATATCTTCTCGTTACACTTGTAGAGATATGAGACTTGATATCCTGACGTGATATTCTGAAAGAATAAATTCGCGTCGCTTTTAATTGGTGCTTTCGATCGTTTAATTATCTATTCAAGCCGATTATTACATAACGAGCTTTTGTTAACCGGTTATCCCGACCTTCGACTTTGCAATTGATTGCAAATCGATTTTAACGAAATGCGCGACAATAATAATTGATACACGATTGATCATCTAATTTAAAAAAATTTAAAAAAAGAAACAACGGAGTATATATATATATATATATATATATATATATATATATATATAATAGAGTCTACTTGAGATTGCGATACCGAGAAAGTACATGATTTATAAAACATGTTTTATTTGCCAATAAATCAAAAAGTTTATACGGTTTATTTTAGTTATATTGCAACAAGACGATACTCTATGAAAAGAGAGATCTTGTGTATTACTTAACATTTACAAATTTCATATCATTCTCTTCCATGTGGCAATAGATATAACACTAATGATATTTCTGTTTATTTAATAATAAATAAAGTTTCCTGTCAAAATTAATTATCCTTTTTAATTTTACTTTATTTATTTTCTGATTCCGTTGAATTTACGACAATATTCAATTATAATTATGTTTCTCTCCAGATGTCCTTTATTCCAATGTGCAGGAGGAAAGCAAATCGGTGGAAAAGAATTGGATCTCAGCAAGCCTTACCCAGAGTGCTGCGCAGGTCCGATTTGTGCGGAGTAAAAGTCCTAATGGAACTCCTATATATAATATAATACATAAGAGCCTCTTTTATATCAAATATTTTCCCAGAATAAAAATATCATTTTCGTCTGCACTTAAAAAGATCGCCTTTTTCCTTGCTTGCCTGTTATTTATCGAAACTGAAGAAAAATCGCGATGACTCGCACAATAAAATCGAATTTATCTATTTGCATCCTGTCGCCTCTCGTCGCTTATACTGTTTTTAGTTCGCGTCATCATCGCATTTCAGTTGACGATACTTTGCGATTCCTTCGCGCGACGATGAGTAACGCAAAAGGACCTTCCTCTCTTTATTTAATCGTAAATTCCGCAAATATAAATAAAAAACATTAGCTTTAATGCAAATAATCCATTGTCCGAATTCTCGTTTGCTCGTGAAATTTCGCGAAATTAATGAGAAGCTACAACGTTTTTCAAAAATAAAATAAAAAATTCTTTAAAAAATAAATTAAAATTCTAAACATCTCGGATAAAAGAGATATTCATATTTATTTATATAGATAAATTCTCGTCTTTTTAATTCAAATCAATCGGAGAGTACATCGACTTTTACATTATTTACATTTCCTCTACTTGCCTTCCATTCTCTCGAAGTTGACAGATAACAGTCGAGGAATAGAAATTTTATAGACTATGTTTTGCGAAAAAGCTTACGTTAGATTTATTATATAATACATATATTTCTCTCGCGGGACTGATTGTACTTTCCCTCTGGCAATTGTAATATTCCTTGAATAAATCCTCATTAAATGAAACAAAGTAAAACAGTAGCACGATGACCATTGTAGTTATATAAATTTAAAATTAATTTGTACATATCATGTGTTTAGAAAATAATAGTCCATGTGAGACGGAAAACCAATCGGATTTCGCTATATCAATGCAGAAAAATTCTTAGTTATGTAATCGTAATCGGATCGTTCGATGATTTGTTCGACGTAAATCTATTTTTGTATAATTTGTCAAGTTCTAATTACAAGAATGTATCGGATGATCTTTTTTTTTCTTTCGAGAAATTCTAACAAATCGATCGCGTGAATCAAAGACGAGATACGGTGAGGGCAAACGTAGAGAAATTTTTTTCCGATTCTGCCCACATCTTCATTCATCCAATTTAATCCAGATTATCCGTCTTCGGAGATTCTCATTTTTTTCTAGCTACTTTGATTTTTTCTCTATCGCTTATTAATATGCAAATATTTTTAATGATACGCACGCCATTTTTAATGATTTTATTACACAAATACAAAGAACAAAAGTTCATGAAAAAAAATTTCTTCTTTCTTTTCTCTTTAGTGAAATTTTCTATGGACAAATTTCTATCTTTTTATTTTTTTAGTAGTAAAATTTTGTTAGTAGTAGTACCTTTTCTAATTTGAAATATAACTTTCTAAATAGGGGAGACCGGGGATGAAAGTAACAAGTCTCGTAATAAACTACACAATATGTTGAATAATTTGTACTATATATTCAAACGCGTACGCCCCGATTCTCTTCCTTTTCAGCTAATTGTTGTAGAACGATCGCGCTGATTGCACATGCAGTAGTGAAATTAATGTATTTGCATTATTCACCTAAGTATTTCTTGTTTTAGTTTTTTTGTATCTATTTTGTATCTAATTAAAGTGTATATATTGACGTAATTATTTGCCGATGTATTCTTCTAAAATGTATTCATAAGTTTTTATAGTTGATTTGGCTACGTCTTGCATCATATTTAGATTATAATCCTTTTATTCTAAAAAATGTGTTTGAGGACAAAAGTAACACGACACTTTGTGGACGAAAGTAACACGTTTCAATGCTTAAAGTATAAGGGCTGGTCCCATAATAACTGTATCAAAGGCGATTCTTATTACGTATGCCATAATTTTGATTCGGAATAGATACCAATTTCTTTTGTATAAGTAGTAGTTATCATACAATTTTTATATTATTATTTAGAATTAAACTATTATTTAGACTTAAAAAAGTACAAAACTGGTGTGATATTAAGTATAATTATTTTATGATATAACTTATAATTATTTTGCTTAACGAAGATTATTTCTTTTAAGTTTTTCAAAGATGATAAAAAAAATATTTATTTTATTTTTTATTTTAATATAATATAATACAAAAAAAAAATAAAAGTTATCTTGCTTAATAAAAGATTATAATAAAAGTTGCCTTAAATTGAAAAAAGTCATATATATTTTCATAAAATTACACAAAGTTAAACGCTCCCCAAAATTAACAAATTAAAATGAATAATAAGAGGCAATATATATATTTCATATATATTTTATTTTCCCGAAAATAAGAACTGGTACTTTTATCCCCAGATTATGTTACTTTCGTCCCAGGCCCCCAAGATAAAAGTAATATCTTGCAAGTAACAACGAACTTGCGAAAAGCTATAGTAGCTCTTTAAATATCTGTCATTTGAGATTGAAACATAGGTATAATAATAGAGCAATAAATGGAGTTTTTTAACATATAACCTTTTTTTTTATATCTCTAACGATAATTAATTAGTGACCTATAATACAAAAAATGTTACTTTTGGCCCCGGTCTCCCCTATATATTTATATGTATGTATGTATATGTATATGTATGTATATATGTATATATAATTTGATTAATAAAAATTAGTTTTTATTTTGTCTATATTAGAATATTATGAAAAATATGTTATAATTTGATTAATAAAAATTAGTTTTTATTTTGTCTATATTAGAATATTATGAAAAATATGTTTCCTTAACTATGGTTTTAAAAATATAGAAACGTTTTTATAGAAACGTTTCTTATTAATGTTTTACGATTAAAAAATATTGGATACGTGTAAGAAACGTATATAAAACGAATATATGCTACCTCGGGCATCATAGCATATCTTAAGTTATTTATTGACGACAGTCACGTGTCATAAAACGTTGTATTACGTCATCTATTGACAATTGATAATTAAAGGTTAACTGTCCATTTGATATCAATGCTGTCTTGTTGCAATGCAGCGAAAATTAAATCAAACTTCAAATTTTGTCTCGAAAATATTATAGTTCTAAGAAGTGACGTAGAAGAGATGATATATTGAATCCAATAAATATTATTGTTATATGTATTATCTAACTGATATAAATAACTTATTGTTAGTTAATGAAGAAAAAATTATAGATGGATATGCATGTACTAATAATTGAATGTTTGTTTTCTTACGATACTTATTAAATATTCAACATGTGTATTTTTGTATTTTATATATTATATAAGATCTGCACACTTTTTAATGTAATGTTAACTATTTTGTAAATTCATAAATGTTAACAAACAATTGTAATTTTCTTTTTTTATATTATGTTTTAGAGCTTTCTCCTATTTCAAACTGTACATATAAATCGTTGTACATACATATATCATTGCTGTGGAGGGAATAAATTTTTATAAATTTATAAAATATTTGAAAATACGTCTATTATTATGCATGAATTTAAAAAGAGACCATTATGTAAATACTTGTTTAATTTATTCTTAATTATTCTTAACATACAGAATTATTCTTAATTATTCTTAGCAGAATGTTTCTTTAATAATATAAAAATATGTTTGAAAATAAAAATGTTGTATATCATTTAATATATGAATGGACTGAATAAGTCACAAAAGGAGACCGGAGCATTACACAATTATTTTCAATTATATTTCACGTAATTAAAGTGTTTATCACTTTTTTGGAAAAAGTAATTGATTTATAGCGGGAGAAAGAGAGAATTTGATTGGATGCACTAATGCACACTGGCGCATATAAAAATTGTCGTATATAAAATTACAATAGTATAATTAAAATAATAAAGTAATTAATATTATAAGTTTTTTATTTTATATAATATTATATATTATATTAAGTATATTATGTTAAGTTAATATTAAGTAAAGTTATATTATATACGCTATTATATTATAAGATTATTCGATACAAATAACGATAATAATAACTCGTACAATTATTTTATTTATTTTAGTTATTTATGTGCTATTGGAAATTTGTATTTATTTATACTAGAACTACTAGATTTATACTAAAAACGCTATGTATTGATTCAAACTGCATTATATGAATGTCACAGAAAACGTATAAATCACTTTTTTAAATCCAGTATTACTTTTCTTATAATCAGAATATCTTCTTATATAGTAAACGTGCCTCTTATTCCAAAGAGAAGATACTCAAAAATAAATTAATATAAAAAGTTTAATAAAATTCATTAAACAATTATATATACATATAATTATTTTTATTTATACATAGAACTATTTTTGTTTTATACATATATAACTTTTTGTCGAACAGTTTTTAAAGATTTTAATTCTTTTTGAAATAACGCGAGTATCTCCGTGGAGAAAAATAAATTACAAACGGAATGCAGCTAATAAGACGTCATGGCAACATATGATCAGATTGATCATTCGAAGTCAGTTAGTATTGTGATCGCTAGCCAAACACACTACCGCGTTACTTATCGTTTGATTCAAACTGCATCATATGAATATCACAAAAAATTGTGTACAAATAGTGGATTTTGAAAAGCATACGTAGTAACACAATCGTACGAATGAATTGTCATAATTACATATTTAATAAAACCAAAGATATAATAAATATTTAAGTGAATTCGATTACACGCTGCGTGTGCTTGAATATGGCTGAAAATGTTACAAGATCTATAATTCTATAACTTCTTTGATAGTTTTTTGATTGTGGTTATCTTTTTATTAACGTTTTTCTACTATAATATTAATGAAAAAGGAAAGCTGATAATAATTACATTCCTTTGTTCGCTATACAATCAAATGATCATTTGTATCATTTTGCATTGTCATTTGTTCTCCTAAAAAAAATAGAAATTATTTATTTACTAAGAATTCCCTAATTTAATCTTAAGATATATATTGTGATCGCGACCATAAAGAGAAATCTAAAAGCATAATATTAGAAGATAATAACTTGCGATTTTTTAAAACTGAGTTTTAAGGAATTTATCGAAAATATATGTATATACAGGGTGGCCCATTTTAATCCATCCAGTCGAATATCTCGAAAACCAAGCCCGGGAGAGAAAAATGTTTCAGACAAAAGTTGTATGGTTTCGAGGGGACCATAAGATGGTACCATTGGTTTGACCTTGAAGAGTCATTTGAAGGTCACGTGAAGGTCACTTCAATTTTTTTAAACGGAATATACCCTATATATTTTTGCAGATTCTTGTAGCTTATCTCGAGAGCTTTCCAAAACACTATAATTAAGTACCTTTTCGTTAAGTACTTTTTGAGTTATGAGGCTTGCAATAATTTCTTAATTTTACATAAACCGTAAAATATCTTGTAAAATATTCATTTTTCGATTATCTTACCTTAATACTTTTACGTACAAAATAATGAGAGGAATCAATTGGTGTAAAGAAAACACATAGTTGTTTTTAAGAAAAAATATGTAATTTGCAATTAACAATTCCATATTTTTTTTTAAAAACAACTATGTGTTTTCTTTACACCAATTGATTCCTCTCATTATTTTGTACATAAAAGTATTAAGATAAGATAATCGAAAAATGAATATTTTACAAGATATTTTACGGTTTATGTAAAATTAAGAAATTATTTCAAGCCTCATAACTCAAAAAGTACTTAACAAAAAGGTACTTAATTATAGTGTTTTGGAAAGCTCTCGAGATAAGCTACAAGAATGTGCAAAAATATATAGGGTGTTCCGTTTAAAAAAATTGAAGTGACCTTCATGTGACCTTCAAATGACTCTTCAAGGTCAAACCAATGGTACCATCTTATGGCCCCCTCGAAACCATACAACTTTTGTCTGAAACATTTTTCTCTCCCGGGCTTGGTTTTCGAGATATTCGACTGGATGGATTAAAATGGGTCACCCTGTATATGAATTAATATCAATTCGATTAACACATGAGAATTAGTAGAGTAAGAAAAAAATTAATTGAGGATTCAACGGTAACCGATTGAGTGCACCGTTTACGAAAAATGCAAATTATGTTTGAAACAATTTTATGTGTTTTATTGAACGGTTTAGTACTGACACACACAAAGGCAACTATCACTTTTATACCGAAGGATTATACCCCTTCAAACAGCCTCCAGGAAGAAAGTGTTTCCATGTGTCCGGATTTAAATTTCACGCAGGTAAGAGATATTTTTTGCTTGATTAAGTAACAATTGAATGTTATTGCAGTAGTGTAACTAAAAATGAATGATAATAAATTATATATTCTACCTATAATAAGATAAGATAAAATAAAACAATTCAATATGAAAGAAAAAAGTATGTATGATGTTGTAAAGGATATTGCTGAGAAGAAGATATGCAGATGCTGTGAAATTAGAAGTATCATAAGTAGTGGAGCGGCTTAAAATTTGAAGAAGCTTCTGTCCTTTAACTAATCATTCCAAAAATGTTGTAAAGGCTAATGAGATGCTTCCGTGCGTACGATGCCTCTCTACGATAAGATCTTATTTACCCAGATAGCAAAGTCTGTAGAAAGCATATCATGCCAAGTGTCTGCTATCAACTAATGTTAGCAAAACGGCTACAAATTTGGTACTGAAGCTGTTATTACCAATTAAGTTGACAAATTAATGTCAAAAATCGAACAGAGGCTGCTCACAGAATCTCAGATTGGTGGCAGAAACCAAGCAGAATCTGCTAACATGACTTGATATCAGATTGTCGGCAAAAATCAAGCAGAATCTGCGTGCGCGCAATTTGACTGCAGATTGACAGCAGAAGTGGAACAGGGTTTGCATGCGTGATCTGATGGCAAATTGGCAACAATCTGCATTTGATTCGATAGTTCCTTCGCTTACCGCTATGTGATGTATTTTCTCGCAATCAAATTTCTGTCAGAAATATATATAAAGTCGCTATTATTAATAAAAGATCAAAAATATAATAACTATTTCTATCACTTTAATTTCTGATATGTGATACAAGCAGATAAGATTCAGAATATTAAACTGATTGGAATCAATAGGATAAATGGATAATTATTCATTTACTGCCTATTTGAAGCATAAAGGAAGAATTTAATTCTAAATAAATTATATCTCAAGTTTTATAAGTTAAATTTAATTATTTTCACCATTTACTTTATTATTAATTTAATTAAATTGAGTCCTTTACTATGTGAGATATAACTACGATATAACATATTACATATTATATGTTGTATTAGAAGAAAATTGTAATTAATTCGTCGATAACTCGCCGATAATAGTTTTATTTAACATCTGTAGTAATTAATTTTATTGTATTTATATTACTTATTTATATGAATGACCAGAAGCTGCAGATTCTGCTCGAGATCTGCTGCCAATCTGCCGTCAGATTACACGCGCGCAGATCCTGCTCGGTTTCTGCCGACAATTTGACATCAAGTGATGTTAGCAGATCCTGCTTGGTTTTTGCTAATAATCTGCTGTCAGATTCTGTGAGCAGGTTTTGCTAGCAAATCGTGAGCCTATTGCGGACATAACGGATGCCAATCTGTTAGCAACTTTTGTGGAAATCTGTCGCCAATCTGCTGGCAATTTGCGCGCATTTTGCTTACCGGGTACATAGGCAGCTGTTCGTTTGGCGGCGAGACTCTAATTTTGGGTCAACATACTCGTGGATGTTTACGCATTACTTGTTACCTGGAGGGTACAATATCAATACTCGCATAAGTCCAAGTTTTATCTGTGAAATTAATCCTTCTTAAAATATCTCCTCATTACATCAAGACTTTGTGATATCCTGAAAGAAAAAATCGCGTTGCTTTTAATTGATGTTTTCGAGCGTTTAATTCTCTATTCAAGAAAATCGGTTCTTATATAACGAACTTTTGATAACCGGTTATTCCGACCTTTCACTTTGCAATTGATTGCAAAAATAGATTTCCACGAAATGCGCGACAACGATAATTGATACACGATTGATCATTTAATTTTAAAAAATTAAAAAAAAATAATCGAGAAGAGTCTACTTGAGATTGCGACGTAGAGAAAGTATATGATTTCTAGAGCACGATTTATTTATCAATAAATTAAAGAGACTATGGTTTATTTTAGTTATACTGCAACAAGATGATACTCTGTGAAATAAGAGAGATAGCTTATGTATTATTTAACATTTGCAAATTTTACATCTTTCTCTTCTAATAAATATAATAACACTAATGATATCTCTATTTAATAATAAAGTTTTCTCTACAAAATTATTTATTTCCAATATTACTTTATCTATTTTCTAATCTCGTTGAATTTCGACAATTTCAATTATTATTATTTCTATTATTTCTATTATTATTATTATTATTATTATTATTCTAATATTTATATTATTATTATTATTATTATTATTATTTCTAATATTATTATTATTGTTATTATTATTTCTAATATTATTATTATTGTTTCTTTTTTCAGGTGTCCTTTATACCAATGTCCGGTAGGGAAGGAAATCGGTTATCGCGACGTGGATCCCAGCAAGCCTTACCCAGAGTGCTGCGAAGGACCGATTTGTAAAGAGGAAGGATCCTAAGGAAATTCTTATACATGATAAGATCCTCTTTTACATCAAATATTTTCCTAAACTAAAAATATCGCTCTCGTGAACTTAAAAAGATACAAGATCGCCTCTTTTCTGTTGTTGAAATTCCGCAAAGATAAATAAAAAACATTAGCATTAACTCAACTAAACCATTGTCCGAATTCTCGTTTGCTCGTGAAATTTCGCGAAATTGACGAGAAGTTACAACGTTTTTCAAAAATACAAAGTAAAATAAAATAAAATTCTTATCTCAAAAAAAAGAGATATTTACTTATAAACAGATAAATTCTAGTTTTCAACTCAATTGGAGAGTGCTCAAATTTACATTTTCTCTAATTGTCTTCGATTATCTTTTTATAAAATATAAAATATAAAATGTGTAAGTTTGTGTTGAAATTAATTATTATTAATTTTCGGTAATTTATAAAATAATACATATAGTAATATATGTTGTATAGTAATAATTAATTTCCAGAGAATTGATTTTTAAAAATCAATATCAAAACATGGTACTTTTTACTACAGATTCGACTTGTACGTGAAAAAATAAGAAACTTTTGTATCAAATGTTTTTTCTCAAAGTGCCTCTGTCAATCTTAAAATTGACCTTGAAAGTAATTGTGATGAAATAACAATTTGTCAATTTATTATATATATATATATATATATATATATATATATATATATATATATATATATAGTGTTACGTCCCTGATGTTCGTGATCGTCAAGTCGACATTGCAAACGAATATCTGATTGTCAAAGGCTGTTAAGAGGAGAAGAACTGAGCTGAGTCGAGAGATAGCTGTCAAGCTATCCGGACGTGTTTCCATATACGAGCCATTATTGTGTTATTAATCCGTTGTGTTATTAATTTGTTGTTCGTGTGTGTTCTATGTTCGCATTAAAGTTTTTGTGTTTTATAAAAGTGTTTATTTATTTAACGCGATCCGCGACAGCCGTTTTCTTTGGTGCGCGTCTTCGATATATCTCGAAGTCTTCGCCCCGGATGTAACAATATATATATATATATATATATATATATATATATATATATATATATAAATGAATTAATATCAGTCCGCGATTAGCACATCAGAATTAGTAGAGTGAGAAAAATAACTAATTGAGGATTCAACGGAAACCTTTTGAATGCAGACGTTTACGAAAAATGCAAATTATGTTTGGAACAATTTTATGTGTTTTATTGGAAGGTTTAGTACTGACACACACAAAGGCAACTATCACTTTTATACCGAAGGATTATACCCCTTTAAACAACCTCCAGGAAGAAAGTGTTTCCATTTGTCCGGATTCAAATTTCACGCAGGTAAGGGATATTTTACGCTTGATTAAGAAACAATTGAATGTTATTGCAGTTAGTAGTGTAAATAAAAATGAATGATAATAAATTATATATTCTACCTATAATAAGATAAGATAAAATAAAACAATTCAATATGAAAGAAAAAAGTATGTACGATGTTGTAAAAAAAAGATGGATAAAGTTTCCAAATTTTCATTACAAATGGATGTTATATAGTATATTAAATTTAATTAAAACGGTATTTTAAAATTTGACTGTATTATTTTGTCTCTCTCTCACTCTCTCTCTCTATCTCTTTCTATATATATATATATATATATATATATATATATATATATATATATAGAAAGAGATATATATATATATATATATATATATATATATACAGGGTGATTCAAAATAACCCCTGTGTCCCTGAAATGACATATTCTTGAATCAATTCTAAGACGATTTTTCCTTCGGCAAAATTTCGTCCGAAGCTTAGTTTTTGAATTATTAAAGGAAGTAGTTAACGTATGACGGGTCGAATACAAGAGACAGGCAAGGGTGGCGCGATTCACCGTCAGACGCGGGAGCTTACGCGGGGCGCCTGCTGCGATCAGCTGATCGCTATACACATACAGACACACATGCGAACACATACATTCTCTCTCTGTCTGTCTGTCTGTCTCTCTCTCTCTCTCTCTCTCTCTCTCTCTCTCTCTCTCTCTCTCTCACTTATTCGCTCACTCACCTGTAAATTTTTTTTTTTTTTTTTTACCAGAGAGGGGAAAATGCATTTTATGCATACCCACCGGTCAATCCAGTGAGTTATGTGGGACTCGAGTACCAAGTCGAATTACCAACTCGGTACTCCCTACCCACTAAAAACCCCTCTCTTTTCACGAATTTCCTTTAACACACTGTCCCTCTGACTTCCCGAGATCTGTTTTCACATAACGTCAAAAAATAGTTATTATTACCTTGTTCGATGACTTTTGATGTATTGCTGTAATTGCTTGAAGGAGAAATGAATTTTCCGATAGATCGTACGTTCTCAAATTTAACGTAGATATCACGTTGCAAAAGACAAGAAATCCACACTAAATTATTAACTGAAAGTTTTTCTTCTTTCATGAACTGTATTCTTTTATAAACTTTAACGTAATCACATTTATTTACTCACTCGATGAGACGAGAAATTTACTAATGACTCTATCACTAATCACTATTAATCACTGTCGAATAATAACTGTTGGCGATTAAAAATCACTCGATGAAAGAAACACGCGCGGACACGTTACTACACGACACGACGACGCGACAATGCGACGATAATTACTCGGCGACTGCAAGCAGTTTTTTGTCATGGTAGGTTGCGGTAGGTTAAGGTACTACTGGCGCTATCGAACGCGATCATGTGTTCGATTGAAGAATGCGGTAAACATAATAAACATTTAACGTATTAATATTATTATTATCATGAATGTGTGTGATATCCATACATCGTATGATATCTATTTAAAAATTAATTAGATTAAATAAGTGTTTTTAAAATATTTATTACTTTTACTATTATCATATAAAATATTAATATTAAATATTTATTTAAGATAATAGTAAAAGTAATAAATATTTTAAAAACACTTATTTAATCTAATTAATTTTTAAATAGATATCATACGATGTATGGATATCACACACATTCATGATAATAATAATATTAATACGTTAAATGTTTATTATGTTTACCGCATTCTTCAATCGAACACATGATCGCGTTCGATAGCGCCAGTAGTACCTTAACCTACCGCAACCTACCATGATAAAAAACTGCTTGCAGTCGCCGAATAATTATCGTCGCATTGTCGCGTCGTCGCGTCGTGTAGTAACGTGTCCGCGCGTGTTTCTTTCATCGAGTGATTTTTAATCGCCAACAGTTATTATTCGACAGTGATTAATAGTGATCAGTGATAGAGTCATTAGTAAATTTCTCATCTCATCGAGTGAGTAAATAAATGTGATTACGTTAAAGTTTATAAAAGAATACAGTTCATGAAAGAAGAAAAACTTTCAGTTAATAATTTAGTGTGGATTTCTTGTCTTTTGCAACGTGATATCTACGTTAAATTTGAGAACGTACGATCTATCGGAAAATTCATTTCTCCTTCAAGCAATTACAGCAATACATCAAAAATCATCGAACAAGGTAATAATAACTATTTTTTGACGTTATGTGAAAACAGATCTCGGGAAGTCAGAGGGACAGTGTGTCAAAGGAAATTCGTGAAAAGAGAGGGGTTTTTAGTGGGTAGGGAGTACCGAGTTGGTAATTCGACTTGGTACTCGAGTCCCACATAACTCACTGGATCGACCGGTGGGTATGCATAAAATGCATTTTCCCCTCTCGTAAAAAAAAAAAAAAAAAAATTACAGGTGAGTGAGCGAATGAGAGAGAGAGAGAGAGAGAGACAGACAGACAGACAGACAGAGAGAGAATGTATGTGTTCGCATGTGTGTCTGTATGTGTATAGCGACCAGCTGATCGCAGCAGGCGCCCCGCGTAAGCACCCGCGTCTGACGGTGAATCGCGCCACCCTTGCCTGCCTCTTGTATTCGACCCGTCATACGTTAACTACTTCCTTTAATAATTCAAAAACTAAGCTTCGGACGAAATTTTGCCGAAGGAAAAATCGTCTTAGAATTGATTCAAGAATATGTCATTTCAGGGACACAGGGGTTATTTTGAATCACCCTGTATATATATATAGAAAGAGATAGAGAGAGAGAGTGAGAGAGAGACAAAATAATACAGTCAAATTTTAAAATACCGTTTTAATTAAATTTAATATACTATATAACATCCATTTGTAATGAAAATTTGGAAACTTTATCCATCTTTTTTTTACAACATCGTACATACTTTTTCCTTTCATATTGAATTGTTTTATTTTATCTTATCTTATTATAGGTAGAATATATAATTTATTATCATTCATTTTTATTTACACTACTAACTGCAATAACATTCAATTGTTTCTTAATCAAGCGTAAAATATCCCTTACCTGCGTGAAATTTGAATCCGGACAAATGGAAACACTTTCTTCCTGGAAAATAAAATCTACGTTAGCATAAGGCTTACTATATATCAATAAATATTATATGTATATATCTAGGAAAATAAAGAAATTTTAAAAATTGAAGAAAAATAACATAAAAAATCTGTTGAAGTGTCATCGTATGTATATATTAATGTAGCAGATAGTAGACAGAAAACTTTATTAATTTTAAAATTATATATATATATATATATATATATATATATATATATATAAAATTATTTCTAAAAATAACAATTTTTAAAATTAATAAAGTTTTCTGTCTACTATCTGCTACATTAATATATACATACGATGACACTTCAACAGATTTTTTATGTTATTTTTCTTCAATTTTTAAAATTTCTTTATTTTCCTAGATATATATATATAATATTTATTGATATATAGTAAGCCTTATGCTAACGTAGATTTTATTTTATGAAATTCATTTAGAAAGTTAGCATCATTTCTTTGTGTTAAGGATAATTATATAACGGAACAGAGCAACTAAATATCGAGACAGAAAATCTGTCTAATAAAAAAATCATTCATCAAACATTCTTCAAGTTGTATCTATTAACCCTAATATTTCGATCGACAATATATTCAATAACAATCGCTAGAATTTATATTAATTTTCATTGTACATATATCCATTTATATATAATTATATGCACATATTTTTATCGAGGCATTATCGGTTTATACTATCGGTTTATACTATCATTTCCAGGATTTGTTTCTGTTAAACATATAACGACATTCGAGAAAAAACTTGACAAGGTTATAAATAAAAGAATTTATATAATTCTATGACTAATATTTAATAACTGTAAAGAAATTTACAGTTATTAAATATTTTTAATCTTTTTATTCTTGAAGTACAAACATTAATATAACTTTAGTAATATCGGCAAATTTTTGAAAAGAAATTTGAGTATCGGTAAAATTGAGAAGAGTTAACTAACCTATCGTGAGAAAGAATCAAATCGTTAGACAAAATTGTTTTAATAATTGCAAAGAGCTACACTTTCGCTTGTACTACTTGATAAAAGCTGTTATGAATCCTCATTGACTCTCGTTAACCTATTGATTGATTTTATTTTTGACATGAGTTATGTTTGATATAGAAGATGTCTTAAAAAAAATAAATAAAAAATAAATTTTACGATATGAATAAAACTACATCACATTCAATTTATATCATTTAGGAATAGTATATGTCAAACCGGTATTATTAAGCAAACAAAAAACGAATGACAATTTTTCGTTTAATTTTATAATTTATCATTAAAAGCACCAGAAACAACCGCTTCAACGATACTCACTTAATTCTTTTCGTATGTTACACTTTATGAAGGATATTTCAATGTCCGAGAAAAGTGATCATCATATACTAAATTTCAAATCTGACCGGAGTCATTCTGACAGTGCTGTGAGAAATGAGCGAGAAGTCGATGAAGTTACACTTGCAAATATTTCTATCACCCCAGAATCTATCGGTAAGTTGCAAAAAAATGAATAAAACATTAATAACAAAATCTATGACGAAAAAGTATAAATATAATTTAAATTCAAGAGAGAGTGGAAATCAAATCTAAAAATATCTTCCAGTAGTGAGAAGAATATAAATTCTATTCCGTCCAAAAAAGAAATAGAAAAGTATAATATAAACATAACATTGTACATAAAAATTGTCATAATTTAAGGTACAGTCAATTTTATTAATTTGCTATTCTGTTTTAAAGCAGTCGCAAATATTATACTTCTGATTTCTTAAGCTATAGGAATTTTTCGAAAAGTACTTGTCACTTTATTAAAAGTTATTTATTCGTTTTTGCCATGAATTAACGATTACTTTTCTAAATCTTAAATGACGCAAGAAATTCTTATATTATTTTTTTAAAGGTCAATACTGTGCTATTTCCCATATTTTGTTCACATTTATTTTTGCTCTTTCCTTTATTTTCACATTAAATTGTTCTTTCTGATTTACTGAGACAATCCACTTAATTTTATATATAATTATGTTAATATGTACGATCTTGAAATCTCTAGAAAGCAGTTTGAGCAAGCCAACATCTCTTAGAGCATTTGTACAATTCGACAGTCAATTCACAGGAAAAGTAAACGACATTTTTGTGACGTTGAGGTAAGGAATCTAAATTCTCAGTTTGTATTTTTTCATTTTTCTCTCTTTTTCTTAAATTCAACGACATCAAAATATTAATTCTGTTGTAATTTTGTTAAATATAAAATGGCTAAAATTTTATTTTTTCACAGATGGAACCAACCTGAATTTACCGATGAAATAATACAAGGGTACACAGTGCAATGTTTTCTCATCGAGGACTTAAAAGAGATTCAAAACGACGATAAAAATATTACAACTACAACATTGGAGCACACGGTGCACAATCTAATATCTAACACGACATATTATTTTCGAGTACGTGCGCATACTAAAATTGTTGCTGGTCCTTACACGGATTTAATCAATGTGTCGACTACACATGAAAATCCAATACCTAAATTATTACTCACAACGGACGAAGGTATCCGCATATTGGACATGGATTTAAACATTACTAATTTAATCGTAATGTCAGGGTACGTATACTGATAAAAAAAATAGTTATAATTATCATAAATTATTTTTAACACTAACTATAAAGTTAAAGTTATTATTATTATGCCCAAGTTTATTATTATCAACATTATAGCAGTAATAACTATAACATTAGAAATCTCAACTATAATTCTTTTACTATACAATTATAGTTCCTTTTTTCAGATCAGTAATAAAATATAGTTCTTTTTTCAGAGTAGTAATATATGCCGCTTATTCGATACAAGAACATAGAATTTATTGGTTTTTCGGTTATGACCTAATGACATTGAAGATTAATGAAAATAAAACCACAGAAATAGCTAGCTTTGATCATTATCTATATAATCTTTGCATTGACTGGGTAGCAAGAAATCTATATTTTACCTATGAATGGTCAGGCTACTCTTATATTGTAAAGTTCGACTTAACAATGTGGGAAATTGGCATAATTAAATTTGATGAGATTTTCAAATCAGAAATTGCTACTTACGGTATAAATATATTACCGTCTATGGGGTACGTTTACTACCGTCCACGTGAAAAAATAATTTATCATTAAAGATTTATGCAAATTTGTAATTTTTCTATAATTTTACGTGATTTTATAATTAAGATCATAAGTAAAAAAAATAATAAGTTATAATACAATTATATAAATTTCGAATTTTTACTACATACAAGTTTCTGTTTGTGTTAAAATAATGTTTTATAATGAATAAAATAATTATATATTTTTTAGAATTTTATATTCCCCATTATACAATTCGATGAATGATACATATTATATGAAGCAATATCATCTCGATGGAAAAAATGTGCAAATTGTTCAGATAAATTCATCCCTTTGCTCATTTTCTCCGATTTATCTTAGTCATAAAATTGATAACACTAATAATGAGGAGCCGTTAATTTACTGGTTTCATCATGAGCACATATTTGTGACAGACATTAACGTTTCTATGTGCAATACGATTTTAGACAACAAAAATATACATAACTTCTACTTCGGATCTATAACGATTGACAAAACAAATATTTACATCTTAGAAACAGATCATTGGTCTCAATTTACTCTCTACGTTTTAAAAAAGAAATATACAAGTCTCAAGAGCGTAAATGCAGCCGAATATGCTGAAAAGATAATAATAAGATCAGATAAGAAAAATATACCTTATAGTATTTACGCTTTTGATAAATCTTCACAACCATATCCTCCAATGAGATGTCTGACACCTGACGAAAAAGTTTACAATTTTGAGAATGTGAATGCAACGGGAAACAGCATCAGTGTAAGTCTTCCGGAGCCGGTTGTAAAGAGTGGATGCAAAAAATATAATTTACCAACTACTATATATACTATCTCCGTAAGCTGTTTAGACAACAATCTCAACAAGTCTGAGAAATTCAATGTGCAGACGGTCGAGCGATATTACGAGATTCAGAACCTAGCACTTTTTACACAGTACAAGTTGAAGTTTACTTTAAGCAATTTTTACTTTGACAAATTATCAATAAATCCATTCGATTCGAATGTGATACCAATAAAAACTAATTCGGGTAAGCTTAATGCACCAGAAAACATAAGTGTTCTAGCTTTGACGCCTACTATAGCAGTAGTTCATTGGATGCCACCCAAGAAGGTGAACTGCGTGGTCGTGACCTACGAAGTGCATTGGAAGTCAGTTATATTAGTGCACGCAACAAAAGGGCAAACAATTTATCAATGTGCCGAAACGTATGGCAGACGGCAGATTTTTCACAAAGATTAACTTGTCGCTACCAGTACAAGATTACTCGATATACGTGCGTGTGTATCCAATTAATATGAGCGCTTTCTACAAACAGAGATTAAGCAATATCGTTCACATATACTCAGAACCAAACAATATTACTTTGAGGGAGGTCGACATAAATAGCATGGACATTTCATGGATCTCAAACATCAATCTGACGGTCTCTCCTACACTAGAGTACAAAGAGAATGAAACAGAAAAGTGGCAAACAACGAATTATATTAAAATAAATTATAACAAAGAAATAATATACCATATCGGAAATTTAAATTCGGGAACTTTATACAAGTTTCGCTTGATATTGAGATATCCCGAATATGAGGAAAAATTTACATGGCCGGCTGATGAAAGATTTATTTTTTCAACACTTGGTAAGCAAACGAAGATACCCATACAGTACAATAAGATTGCATGGGTATATTGCAGAATAATTTCATTGAAACATTGCTATATTGCAAATCGATTGTGAAACTCTACTGAGTTATTGTTATAAGATTGTGATGAAGTTAAGATGTCCGCTTTTTGCAATGAAATATTGTAGCAATATTACAGTGTAATATATTGGAAAGTATGCAATGTTATTGCAACCATTTAATAATATTACGTATAAAATATTTTTGTTTTCGATGGATGAATATCTTGGAAACATTTAATTAAATTAAAATTTTGATATAAATAGAAGTTTCCAATGTCTAAGATAATCATATCTAAGATAATTGCAAAATTATATTTAAACATAATCATATAATATAAAATGTTATATTTTTATACAAAATTACTTTAAACTCTTATTTACGAATCACTTTTTATTTTAAATGTTCTACATACTCTTATAATGGGTAATACTTTATAAACACACACACACACACATATATATATATATATATATATATATATATATATATTAGTTATAGAATTAATTATACATTACTAATTATATTTTTATTTAAAAATTTAAAAAATCCGTTATAATTATATTTATTTACATGTGAAAAATACATAAAAATGCATAGAAAAATATAATGATAGATATAATAGTATCTATTCTTAATATAATAAAAAGATATATTATCTTTGAAGATTAATATCGTATTCGTACATGAAGTGGAAATATATTTGTAATATTGCAACATTGTTGCGAAGTAGTTGTAACATTCTGTGCTGCATAGATATTATGTGCTAATTTCTTTAGATATGAATAGGCTTAAAATTCAAAAAAAATTAATTTTTGTATTAAAGTTATAAGTAAAAATATATTTTTAAACACACACACACACGAAGATATTAAAATTATATTTTTGCGTAATATAGGTGTTATTTCGAATATTCCTGAAATAACAGATACAAAATATTATCTATCATTGATGTTAAGTTTTACCCTTATAGTTACTATAATCTGCGTCTGCTACTTTTATTATTGTAAGTATATTTAATTTAGGTATCGACTTGAATTGTAGATTATACATATACATCTGATTTAATATCTAGAGATTTACTGAAAATAGTAATTTACTTATATAAAACTAAACGAATAAATTTACTAAAAAGCAATAGATTTTATAATACATATTATTACATAATTAACTCGAAATTTTATAACAGTGCATCGCAGAGGTAATAATGAACAACTTTTGTCTTCAACAATGACCGATGTAGAGTTGGCGATTCTACATGAAGTACCTTATCGAAACACTCAATTCAATATGGCTTACAGTCCTATGTTACATTATAATTCGGATGAATGTGCGAAAGTCGCACGTAAACAAATTACATTTACAAAACTTCTTGGTAGCGGCGCATTCGGAAAGGTAAAAATTAATTTTTTTATGCAATGTTTCAAATTAATTTCTGGATCAACAAAACAAATATGTATTTTCTAATAAAGATATAAATTACATGAATTTTTATAATAGATTATAAGTAATATAAAATTTAGATGAGACAACAAGCATGCACTTTATTATACATTTTTCGTTGAATTATTTAATATAAAGTAAAGTATAATATTTTATTTGACATTAAACTATACATTTTCTAATGAAGTGCGCATGTAAATTTGTGTGAAATATTTCGCAGGTGTTTCAAGGAAAGGTGAAAAACTTAGAAAGATCGGGCACAGAGATATCCGTTGCAATAAAAACGCTTCGGAAAGATGCTTCTTCCCATGAGAAAAAGAATTTGTTAAAGGAAGCCAAGCTTATGAATCATTTTCGACACAAACATATATTAAGATTGTTGGCTGTTTGTTTAGATGGGGATTCTCCTTTACTAGTGTTGGAATTGATGGAAACTGGTGATCTGTTAAAATATTTGAGGGATTGTCGAAATTTGCAAGCGTCAGATTCGCCTGCTTTGCGTTTGCAGGATTTGCTCGCCATGTGCGAAGATGTTGCGCGAGGTTGTTGCTACTTGGAAGAGTTGCGTTTCGTACATAGAGATCTAGCGTGTCGCAATTGTTTAGTATCTTCGAGAAATCGCGAGAATCGTGTCATCAAAATTGGAGATTTTGGACTAGCTAGAGATATCTACAAGGATGATTATTATCGCATGGTATACAGTTAATAAAAAAAAATAATGATTAAAAAATGAATTCTTTTGAAACTTTCCATTTTTTTATCATAATAGTATCGTGCATTGTTTCTTTAAGTAATATAGAATATAAATACTTTTTATTTATATAAAGCAAGAGATAAATGAACGCTTTTTCATTTTGCACATATTCTAAAAATGAACAACTTGAATCAGAGAATTAAATTTTTGTTTAAATCATGTTTTAGAAAGGAGAACGTTGGTTTCCTATTCGCTGGATGGCACCCGAATCTTTGATGATTGAAATATTTACTTCTCAAAGCGATGTTTGGTCATTTGGGGTATTAATGTGGGAAATTACATCGTTGGGTGAGAAACCTTATATTGCCAAGACTGATAAAGAAGTGATAAATCATGTACGTGCTGGAGGCAGGTTGCCGAAGACTCTTAACTGTCCGTCACCATTGTACCAGTTGATGCTACGTTGCTGGAGTACAGCGGATGCTAGACCAAATTTCAAATTTTGTCTGAAAAATATTATAGCATTAAGAAAGAACATGGAAGATGTCTTACTTAGTCCAGCCGATACTATTTAGCCGATATAATTAAATTAATGTTTATCTTATTTTCCAAACGATTCAATAAATTTTAATGTAGAAAAAATATTTCTAGAATATTTATAAATTGATTCTGTTATTTTTAGGTTTAATCTTAATATTAGATGTATCAATGAAAATAAAAGAAATTTTGTAATCTTACCTTTCATAAAATTTTGATTATTATTAAAAAATATCACATCTGTTTTTATGATTGTACAAAATCAAATAATATAATGATATATCTAATTTGTGTTTTTGTGGAATCGAAGCGAAATCTAATGGTTGCGATTATATTTGTTTGCCGAATTTAATTACTTTTCGAGTTATGAGACGTGAAATAATTTCTTAATTTTATATAAACTAGAAAATATTCTTTTTCTGTTCTTACCTCAATATTTTTATGCACAAAACAATGAGAAGAATCAATTGGTAGAATAAAAACATAGTTGTTTTTAAGAAAAAAAAATGTAATTTGCAGTAAGCAGCTACAGCTATTTTATTCGAGATATAAACAACTTGGGTACTCCAAAATTTCATATCTTACTTCTATCTAAAGACCTTTTATGCTGATTTGCATAACACTTTTTTTAAAATTATTCTAATTTTTTATATCGCAGAATATATTAAATAGCGAAAAAATTAAATAGTAATATATTTGCAAAAAATGTAATAATTTAAACATGAATGTGAAATATAATATTATATATAAAATATAATACAATATATAATATTATAAAATAAGTTCTCTCTCTCTCTCTCTTTCTCAAGAAATTTTAATAAATATATTGGAATTATATGAATTTATGAATTTAAATTTTATTAGAAAGTCATATTAAAAGATAAAGAAATAGTATAAGGTAAGATTATAATATATAATTATTAATGATACACACAAGATTATATATATATATATATAAGTTGAAGAAATAATATGATAAATTTTAAATCTATATTTAACATCTATACATCATATAAAATTTGGATAAAAACTTGTTTTAAAGTTTATATTTTTATTTTTAAAGTTTATATTTTTAATTTGAATGAGATTATAAAAAAGCATAATTGAATTTTCTTAGCTGTATATATATTTTTTAATATTATATTTGTTGAAATCATACTATATACTAGAAAAGAGAAAATCTGCTTATTAAAATATTTATAGAACATTTAATTATATATTTTGTGTGAGATTTATAACCTTATATTTATTCCAACGTAATTTTGTTTAAATGGCTTGATAACTGTTTCAAAAAATTAAAAATTAAAGAATTAAAAATTAGAAGGAAAAATTGAAAAGTTAGAAATCTCTCTTATACCTAAGATCGATGCGATAGAGATAATAATTTTAAATTTTCAACTTTCTTTTTAGATTTTTCGTTTGTATATAATTATAAAAAATTTTTCTGTTTGTAGAGATGTTTTGAAAGATAATATTTATAAAAATATTGTATTATATTAGAATATTGTATTTTAAGATAGCAACATCGCTCTGGAGTCGCATATTGTTACGCATACCTTGTTGCGCATAACATAATGTATTATTTTCGGTGAGAATTATGTAGTGCGGTTGATTGCGGACATTATCTGAAGGTTCTTATATAAAAAATAGTTGATATTCACATAAATATGGTAACATACCACTTGCTCCCAAAAACATGTAATCACATTTATTATGCCAAGCAATTATCACCCCATCATAATTTTGTGAATTGTGAAACAAATCCAAATCTCGTGGCCGACACGTTACGATGGTTCCCACAGCATATATAATTTCTTCTTTCCTTTCTTTTTATTGTTTTTCTATTGCATCATCAGATCTAAAAATGTAAAAGCAACATTCAAATAATATCTTGTCGATTTGTAAAATAATAATTTAAATTGTAAATAATTATAATTAATATAATTTCTTGGTTTATTGATAAATGAATATTAAAATACATTACATGATGTGTAATAACTTACCTCTAGTACCTTTGTAATTTGTTGTAGCAACCTTTAATCTAGATGATTTTGCAATGTCCATTCGATATCTTTATCAGATAAATGCAACAGAAAGCGGGATATCGTATTAAATTTCCATTTATAATTTATACATTTATTACATTCTAGTTTACGATTGAAATATATCATCATCATGCTGTGTGTTCTAAAAGAAAACAGATAAACAAAATTTCAATCGCAGACAAGAAAATAAAAATAACGTTTGTTTTACTTTCATTCATTGATTATAAAATGTATTAGTTTATTAACTTAATATATTATTAAGATATAAATATTTTTGACTTATAATTAAGTTACTTATTGATATAAAATGTAATATAAAATATTACTTGGAATTGCCAACAATTGTCATCAAATTTATACGGTGAATGATATTTGTGATATCTTCCTGCGAAAACATTTAACGGATAATTTAGCACGCGCGATACCTTTCTTATATAAAAGTACTCTGCATTATATCCCAGTCACATCTTTGTATTACTGAAAATAATAAAAAGATATCCATTATATATATATATATATATATATATATATATATATATATATACAGGTATACATAATTATTTAGATAGTTTATTGATTTTCGAACGTTTTGTATATTCTATTACAGTTTTTGTACAATATTAATTAATTTTTTCATGATTTAACGATCACTTGGTTGGAAGCAAGTTGAAGGCATCATCTATTATATTTTCCTATTAATTAACAATGCTAATTAAAACTCTGTTAATGATTGAAACTTATAAAATGAAAGAATGCAACTCGAACTGTATGAAAACTGTAATAGAATATACAAAACGCTCAAAAATCAATAATTAAGTATCTAAATAATTATATCATTATGTGTGAAACATTTTGTAAAATATTAAGATATTTACATAAAAGTATGAATTAATTGTCTGAACAATAGTCTTTCATTTTACAAAGAGTTTCAGTCATTAGCAGCACACATTAAATAATTTTCTTATGATTTTATTTTATTTTTTTATTATCGCTCGGAGGCGGAGGCTGAAAACACGTAGTAAAACGAATCGAATAACAAAATCAAATAATTAATGTAACGGAAAGCCTTTTGTTTTTTTTATGGAATTAATAAGATAATGCATTCATACACACTCTTTAAAAATGAATCAGTATATTATCACTGAAAACAGTAAACAGAGTCACTGATACAGCAGTTATAAGTTATTATAGCACTGTAAATCAATAATATTTCACTGAAAGAATTAATAATATTGACTGTTTTAATCAGTAATATTAATTTATCTACTTCGTATAAAATTAAAAATTTTATTTATATTTACATGCGTATTAGAACAAGAATGTTAAATAGACGATAGTTTATTTTATCTTTAACATGCAATGAACAGATCATTTTCTTTTATTCGCCGGACATTTACTTGTCCGATTTATAAAATCGATTTAAAATATCTGAAGTTCCTCTATTGAGATTGTATCAGAAATTAAATCAAAGTGATACTTTTAATTTTATCTGTCGCCCTTTGCAAGCTTTATATAATTCTTATGACTAAAACTTAAGTACGAAAAATATAGCGCACCGTAGCGGTATAAACGAACGAACCAGCGATTACTGATTTTAAAGTGAAATTTTACTTCCACTGACTATAATTAGTGAGATATAAGATAAAGTAAACAAAAAAGAAGCGTTTCTACTAGAGATCAATGAAATATTGATTCTTAGTGATCTTATCTACATATTTGTAAATAGAAATTAATATAGTTTTCGTAATAATTATATATATATATATATATATATATATATATATTTATATGTATGTATGTATGTGTATGTATATATGTATATATAATTTGAAATTAATAACAATTAGTTTTTATTTTGTCTATATTAGAAACGTGAAGAATATGTTTCCTTAACTATGGTTTTAAAAACGTTTTTATAGAAACGTTTCTTATTAATGTTTTACGATTAAAAAATATTGAATACGTAAGAAACGTATATAAAACGAATGTGTGCTACCTTGGGCATCATAGCATATCTTAAAGTTATTTATTGACGACAGCCACGTGTCATAAAACGTTGTGCATCGTCATCTATTGACAATTGATAATTAAAGGTTAACTGTCCATTTGACATCAATACTGTCTTGTTGCAATGCAGCGGAAATTAAATCAAACTTCAAATTTTGTCTCGAAAATATTATAGTTCTAAGAAGTGACATAGAAGAGATATGATATATTGAATCCAATAAATATTATTGTTATATGTATTATCTAGCTGATATAAATAACTTATTATTAGTTAATGAAGAAAAAATTGTAGATGGACATGCATGTATTAATACTTGAATGTTTGTTTTCTTACGATTCTTATTAGATATTCAACATGTGTACTTTTGTATTTTATATGTTATATAAGAACTGCACACTTTTTAATGTAATATTAACTATTTTGTAAATTCATAAATGTTAACACACAATTGTAATTTCCTTTTCAAGCTTTTTTTATATTATGTTTTGGAGCTATTTCCTTCATTCCAAACTGTATATATAAATCTTTGTACATACATATATCATTGCTGTGGAGGGAATAAATTTTTATAAATTTATAAAATATTTGAAAATACGTCTATTATTATGCATGAATTTAAAAAAAAGACCATTACATAAATACTTGTTTAATTATTCTTAGTTATTCTTAACACACAGAATTATTCTTAATTATTCTTAGCAGAATGTTTCTTTAATAATATAAAAATATATTTGAAAATAAAAATGTTGTATATTATTTGATATATGAATGGACTTGTTACGTCCAGACCCTGGAATGGATGGGCCGTATGAAAGGACGCAACTTACTTACCCCGTGACACACTTTATTCGGGCGTGTGTATGGATCGGGTCGAACGAATGTGAAGGGCCTGACACAGGTCAGCGACCGAAGGTCTCTTTAACACTGCGTTTTTAAGCCTATTCGTTCAATGGCCTCTTTTCGGTAAAGGAATTTAATCCTTGTTACACGGGATGGGACCTAGTGCGATCTCAGGATTTAGGGAAGAGAACGAGTTAAATAATTAAATTATACATTAAATTAAAAATACATATATTATAAAAAAAAAATAATGAAAGAAAAATACATCTTAGCAGTTGTAGGTATGCGTGAGTGGCTATCTGTGTGTGTATGTATATATTCTCGCGGGTGTTACAATCGTTCGGAGGTCATCAGTCAGAATATACAGGAAAGAATTTACATTAAGAATTAAATTCTGACTGGTTAATACAATATACATATAATTAATATAATATAAGAAATAAAACAAAATAAAAAGTGAATGTGTAATAAAAATATGAATAACGCTTACTCATTAGAAGAAGTATAGAATTCGTTGCTTGCGCATATGTGTTATAGTTAGAATTAAAATTTTCTAAATTCGCTGAAACACAGGTCTAAATTAAAATACAATAATAAAATTAAGATAAGAGATTCGCCAAGTCTAAATTCGAAAATTATTCATCTATTTCAACGGTTTCTCCCAAAAATAATGATAATTCAAAGGAAAATAATATAAAGAGAAAGAAAAAGATAATAATAATATGAGGATGGGAAATTAAAAGAAAACAAAAGGGAGTAAAGAAAAAAATAGAAATGAAAAGATATATATATATATATATATATATATATATATATATATATATAGAAGGGCTGAAACGAGATATAAAGATAGAAAACAATATAAATTCTCGCTAAATAAATCAGAAAGAACTAATAAAGAGAAATAAGGAATTGTTCGCGAACCACCTAGCGGAGATTCCAGGCGAACGGGGAATCGTTCGTGAACCGTCTTGTGGAGATTCTAGACGAACAGGGGATCGTTCATGAACCGCCTTGAGGAGATTCTAGACGAACAGGGAATCGTTCATGAACCGCCTTGAGGAGATTCTAGACGAACAGGGAATCGTTCGTGAACCGCCTTGTGGAGATTCTAGACAAACGAGAAATTGTTCGTGAACCGCCTTGAGGAGATTCTAGACGAACAGGGAATCATTCGTGAACCGCCTTGTGGAGATTCTAGACGAACGAGAAATCGTTCGTGAACCGCCTTGAGGAGATTCTAGACGAACAGGGAATCGTTCGTGAACCGCCTTGAGGAGATTCTGGACGAACAGGGAGAGATGAGGAAGATGATTAGGAAGAAGTGAGACAAGGATTGATTGATTGATAGTAATTAGTAAAAATTTAGTGGTTATTAAACCGTTTGAAATTATTTGTCAGACATAGATTTTAAAATATGAGATAGTAAGATATGGGAAAGGGAGAAAATAAAAATTACTCAATTTTACTCACAACTAGTTGGCATCACAAAAATGAGTGCGTTGATAAAATTGCAATGGCTGAGGTCGGAGGTTTATAACATGAAGAGCTGGGTAATGGAGATGTTCATCAGAAAATTCACACGATGCACAATTAAATGTTAACAAAATCATTTTCACTGTGATAAAACAGATTAATAACTCAATTGCATAATGCAAGAAAAGAGGATCCCCGAGGCTATATAATTTTAAAATTGAATGACTGAATCTTGACTGGAACTGTGAACTGAACTGTCAACTGCACTGCTGCTCGTCGGAAGAATTAGCGTACTGAACTGTCAACGGTAGTGTTAATAGCGCGCGTCGCGCCTTGCGCTTGCATTTTAAAGTTATTACTCCTCCTCCTTACTGGATGGTGGGAATCTTTTGTAATAATTTTAATACTCCCTTCTTAAGGACAAGGAGGCTGATTTTTGGGAGGAGAGGCGTTTCTTAAGATTTTTATTGGTTAAGCCCTTTGGCTCGAGACTTAGCTCCATCCAGTAGAGAGTGGGAGTAAGTTGATTAGCTTATCGTTCTTGATGATTTAACGATTCGGAGAACGCTTGAGGGTGACCTGTCGAACGAGCGCACGTGCACTATCAATTTCAAGAATATTGCTGTATGTTTAGATTTTGACAATCTTCCCGAGAACCAGATCTTTATTTTAAAAATTCTTTAGATAGAGAGGCTTCGAACATAAAGCCGTACCAATAGATACGGGACAGTTGGAGTTTCTTATAACAACTTTTCGTCTTATAATTCACGAATTTATTTAGAGTTCCGTTAGCGCTATCTCGACTGGCCATTCTCTGAATTAGATTTGTTAAAGTTTAGTGGCGATACACGCGGGTTAGGTTGCGTTCTTCTACGCGTTATGTTTATTCCTAAGAAGAATCGCTTTACATTCCAAATGCAAGTCGATCCTTGATTTCTTTCTTCCACGAAATCGTTTCGAGGAAAGAAAAGAATCGTGGAGTCCACCGGACGTAACAGACTGAATAAGTCACAAAAGGAGACTGGAGCATTACAAAATTATTTTCAATTATATTTTACGTAATTAAAGTGTTTATCACTTTTTTGGAAAAAGTAATTGATTTATAGCGGGAGAAAGAGAGAATTTGATTGGACGCACAAATGCACATTGGCGCATATAAAAATTGTCGTATATAAAATTACAATAGTATAATTAAAATAATAAAGTAATTAATATTATAAGTTTTTTTATATTATATTATATGTATTATATATTATATTAAGTATATTATGTTAAGTTAATATTAAGTAAAGTTATATTATATACGTTATTATATTATAAGGTTATTCGATGCAAATAACGATAAAAATAACTTGTACCATTATTTTAGTTATTTTAGTTATTTATTTGCTTTTGGAAATTTGTATTTATTTATACTAGAACTACTAGATTTATACTAAAAACGCTACATATTGATTCAAACTGCATTATATGAATGTCACAGAAAACGTATAAATCATTTTTTAAATCCATTATTACTTTTCTTATAATCAGAATATCTTCTTATATAGTAAACGTGCCTCTTATGTCAAAGAGAAGACTCAGAAATAAATTAATATAAAAAGTTTAATATATGAATGGATAATATAATTCATTAAACAATTATATATATACATATAATTATTTTTATTTATACATAAAACTATTTTTGTTTTATACATATATAACTTTTTGTCGAACAGTTTTTAAAGATTTTAATTCTTTTTGAAATAACGCGAGTATCTCCGTGGAGAAAAATAAATTACAAACGGAATGCAGCTAATAAGACGTCATGGCAACATATGATCAGATTGATCATTCGAAGTCAGTTAGTATTGTGATCGCTAGCCAAACACACTACCGCGTTACTTATCGTTTGATTCAAACTGCATCATATGAATATTACAAAAAATTGTGTACAAATAGTGGATTTTGAAAAGCATACGTAGTAACACAATCGTACACGAACGAATTGTCATAATTACATATTTAATAAAACCAAAGATATAATAAATATTTAAGTGAATTCGATTACACGCTGCATGTGCTTGAATATGGCTGAAAATGTTACAAGATCTATAATTCTATAACTTCTTTGATAGATTTTTGATTGTGGTTATGTTTTTATTAACGTTTTCCTACTATAATATTAATGAAAAAGGAAAGCTGATAATAATTACATTCCTTTGTTCGCTATACAATCAAATGATCATTTGTATCATTTTGCATTGTCATTTGTTCTCCTAAAAAAAATAGAAATTATTTATTTACTAAGAATTCCCTAATTTAATCTTAAGTTATATATTGTGATCGCGACCATAAAGAGAAATCTAAAAGCATAATATTAGAAGATAATAACTTGCGATTTTTTAAAACTGAGTTTTAAGGAATTTATCGAAAATATATGTATATATATGAATTAATATCAATTCGATTAACACATCAGAATTAGTAGAGTGAGAAAAAAATTAATTGAGGATTCAACGGTAACCGATTGAGTGCACCGTTTACGAAAAATGCAAATTATGTTTGAAACAATTTTATGTGTTTTATTGAACGGTTTAGTACTGACACACACAAAGGCAACTATCACTTTTATACCGAAGGATTATACCCCTTCAAACAGCCTCCAGGAAGAAAATGTTTCCATGTGTCCGGATTTAAATTTCACGCAGGTAAGAGATATTTTTTGCTTGATTAAGTAACAATTGAATGTTATTGCAGTAGTGTAACTAAAAATGAATGATAATAAATTATATATTCTACCTATAATAAGATAAGATAAAATAAAACAATTCAATATGAAAGAAAAAAGTATGTACGATGTTGTAAAAAAAAGATGGATAAAGTTTCCAAATTTTCATTACAAATGGATGTTATATAGTATATTAAATTTAATTAAAACGGTATTTTAAAACTAATAATTTGTAATTTGCAATTAACAATTCCATATTTTTTCTTAAAAACAACTGTGTTTTCTTTACACTAATTGATTCCTCTCATTATTTTGTACATAAAAGTATTAAGGTAAGATAATCGAAAAATGAATATTTTACAAGATATTTTACGGTTTATGTAAAATTAAGAAATTATTTCAAGCCTCATAACTCAAAAAGTACTTAACGAAAAGGTACTTAGTTATAGTGTTTTGGAAAGCTCTCGAGATAAGCTAGAAGAATATGCAATGATAAATAGTAGATTCCATTTAAGAAATTGAAGGTGACCTTCATGTGACCTTCAAATAACTCTTCAAGGTCAAACCAATGATACCATCTCATGGCCCCCTCGAAACCAAACAACTTTTGTCTGAAACATTTTTCTCTTCCGGGCTTGGTTTTCGAGTTATTCTCCATTAAAGGTTAAAATGGTCCACCCTGTATATACAGGGTGTTAAAAAAGTATCGCATACGCTCAGTGCCATCCGATAGAGAAGGAGAATTTAAGAAAAAATGTCCAATACAATTTTTCGATCCCATGAATAATTTCGCCGCAATTAATTATTGTAATCAGTTAATCAGCGCGGAGCTACAAGAGGAAGCCAGGGGCGAGGCGCGCGAAGTCTGCGGCGCGACGGCTACCGCACTCATACCATGCTCTCGTACCGAGCGGAGGGAAAGTGCTTGCGATCTATTTATTTATTTTACTCACCTTCTTTTTGATAAGAGTAACAAAATAATTTACAGGAACAATCATCACGTAAAAATTTGCGTGATTATATCACGATACAGACTTTGTTAATTTAATGAAAGAATTTATTTTTAATAAGTAAGAAGGCAAGATAATTTAATTAATATTTTCAGTTAACATTTTAAAAAATGAGTTAAAGAGGATTAATTTTCGCTTCTTACTTATTAAAAATAAATTTTTTCATTAAATTAACAAAGTCTGTATCGTGATATATTAGAATCACGCGAATTTTTACGTGATGATTGTTCCTGTAAATTATTTTGTTACTCTTATCAAAAAGAAGGTGAGTAAAATAAATAAATAGATCGCAAGTACTTTCCCTCCGCTCGGTACGAGAGCATGGTATGAGCGCGGTAGCCATCGCGCCGCAGACTTCGCGCGCTTCGCCCCTGGCTTCCTCTTGTAGCTCCGCGCTGATTAACTGATTACAATAATTAATTGCGGCGAAATTATTCATGGGATCAAAAAATTGTATTAGACATTTTTTCTTAAATTCTCCTTCTCTATCGGATGGCACTGAGCGTATGCGATACTTTTTTAACACCCTGTATATATATATATATAATTATTATTTCTAAAAATAACAATTTTTAAAATTAATAAAGTTTTCTACTATCTGCTACATTAATATATATATACGATGGCACTTCATCAGATTTTTATGTTATAATTTTTCAATTTTTAAAATTTATTTATTTTCCTAGATATATATAATAATATTTATTGATATATAGTAAGTTTTATACTAATGTAGATTTTATTTTATGAAATTAATTTAGAAATTTAGCATCATTTCTTTGTGTTAAGGATAATTATATAACGGAACAGAGCTACTAAATATCGAGACAGAAAATCTGTCTAATAAAGAAGCCATGCATCAAACATTCTTCAAGTTGTATCTATTAACGCTAATATTTCGATCAACAATATATTCAATAACAATCACTAGAATTTATATTAATTTTTATTGTACATATATCCATTTATATACAATTATATCCACATATTTTTATGGAGGCATTATCGGTTTATACTATCGGTTTATACTATCATTTCCAGGATTTGTTTATGTTAAAAATATATCGACATTCGAGAAAAAACTTGACAAGGTAATAAAGAAGAATTTATATAATTCTATGACTAATATTTAATAACTATAAAGAAACAATATTTTTAACCTTTTTATTCTTGAAGTACAAACGTTATTAAAACTTTAGTAATATCGGCAAATTTTTGAAAAGAAATATGAGTTACGGTAAAATTGAGAAGAGTTAACTAACCTATCATGAGAAAGAATCAAATCGTTAAACAAAATTGTTTTAATAATTGCAAAGAGCTACACTTTCGCTTGTACTTGCTAAAAACTGTTATGAATCCTCATTGACTCTCGTTAACGTATTGATTGATTTTATTTTTGACATGAGCTATGTTTGACATACATGATGCCTTAAAAAAAATAAATAAAAAATAGATTTTATGATATGAATAAAACTACATCACATTCAATTTATATATTTAGGAATAGTATATATCAAACCGGTATTATTAAGCAAACAAAAAACGAATGGCAATTTTTCGTTTAATTTTATAATTTATATAATTTATCATTAATAGCACCAGAAACAACCGCTTCAACGATACTCACTTAATTCTTTTCGTATGTTATACTTTATGAAGGATATTTTAATGTCCGAGAAAAGTGATCATTATATACTAAATTTCAAATCTGACCGGAGTCATTCTGATAGTATGACTGTGAGGAATGAGCGAGAAGTCGATGAAGTTACACTTGCAAACATTTCTATCATCCCAGAATCTATCGGTAAGTTGCAAAAAAATGCATAAAACATTGATAACAAAATCTATGACGAAAAAGTGTAAATATAATTTAAATTCAAGAGAGAATGGAAATCAATTCTAAAAATATCTTCCAGTAGTGAGAAGAATATAAATTCTATTCCGTCCAAAAAAGAAATAGAAAACCATAATATAAATATAACAGTGTACATAAAAATTGTCATGATTTAAGGTAAAGTCAATTTTATTAATTTGCTACTTTGTTTTAAAGCAATCGCAAATATTATACTTCCGATTTCTTAAGTTATAAGAATTTCGAAAAGTACTTGTCATTTTATTAAAAGTTATTTATTCGTTTTTGCCATGAATTAACGATTACTTTTCTAAATCTTGAATGACGCAAAAAATTCTTATATTATTTTTTTAAAGGTCAAAACTGTGCTAATGTCCATATTTTGTAGTTTACATTTATTTTTTCTCTTTCCTTTATTTTCACATTAAATTGTTCTTTCTGATTTACTGAGATAATCCATTTAATCTTATATATAATTATGTTAATATGTGCGATCTTGAAATCTCTAGAAAGCAGTTTGAGCAAGCCAACATCTCTCAGAGCATTTGTACAATTCGACAGTCAATTTACAGAAAAAGTAAACGACATTTTTGTGACATTGAGGTAAGGAATCTAAATTCTCAGTTTGTATTCTTTCATTTTTCTCTCTTTTTCTTAAATTCAACGACATAAATATATCAAAATGTTAATTCTGTTATAATTTTGTTAAATATAAAATGGCTAAAATTTTATGTTTATACAGATGGAACCAACCTGAATTTACCGATGAAATAATACAAGGGTACCAAGTGCAGTGTTCTTTTTTCGAGGACTTTAAAGAAACCTGCGACGATAAAAATATCACAACTACAAAATTGGAGCACACGGTGCACAATCTAATATCTAACACGACATATTATTTTCGAATACGTGCGCATACTAAAATTGTTGCTGGTCCTTACACGGATTTAATCAATGTGTCAACTACACATGAAAATCCAATACCTAAATTATTACTCACAACTGGAGAAGGTATCCACATATTGGATGTGGATTCAAACACCATTACTAATTTCGAAATGTCTCTAGAGTATGTATACTGATAAAAAAATAGTTATAATTATCAAATTATTTTTGACACTATAAATTTAAAGTTATTATTATTATGCACAAGTTTATTATTATCAACATTATAGTAATAACTATAAAATTAGAAATCTCAACTATAATTTTTTACTATACAATTATTAGTTCCTTTCTTTCAGATCAGTAATAGAATATAGCTCCTTTTTTTCAGATCAGTAATAATTGCCGCTTATTCGATACAGGAACATAGAATTTATTGGTATACCGGAAATGACCTAAAAACGTTGAAGATTAATGAAAATAAAACCACAATAATAGCTAGCTTTCATTTTGGTCTACTTGATATCTGCATTGATTGGGTAGCAAGAAATTTATATTTCACCTATTACTTGTCAGGCTACACACATATTGTAAAGTTCGACTTAACAATGTGGGAAAATGGCATAATTAAATTTGATAAGATTTTCAAATCAGAAATTTATATTCACCGTTTAAATGTATCACCGTCTATGGGGTACGTTTACTACCGTTAACCTGAAAAAATAATTTTCCATTAAAGATTTATGCAAATTTGTAAATTTTCTATAATTTTACATTGTTTTATAATTAATATTATAAGTAAAAAAAATAATAAGTTATTATATAATTATAAGAATTTCGAAATTTTACTACATACAAGTTTCTGTTTTTGTTAAAATAATGTTTTATAATGAGTAAAATAATTAGCTTTTATTATTATATATTTTTTATATAATTATATATTTAGAATTATATATTTTTTAGAATTTTATATTCCCTATTATACAATTCGATGAATGATACATGTTATATGATGCAATATCATCTCGATGGAAAAAATGAGCAAATTGTTCAGATAAATTCATCTTCTTGCCTATTGCATTATAGTAATTCTTATCGTGATATAATAATTGATGACATGAATAATGAGGTGCTGTTAATTTACTTGTTAAGTGATGATCACATATTTGTGACAGACATTAACGTTTCTATGTGCAATACGATTTTACACAAGGAAAACATAAGTGATAATATCTACTTCGAATCTATAAGGATTGACAAAACAAACATTTACATTTTAGCAGATGAAGATCTGTTTCAATCTACTCTTTATGTTTTGAAAAAGAAATATGCAAGTCTCCAGAGCGCAAATGCAGCCGAATATGTTGAAAAGATAATAATAAACTTACGTAAATATATGATGTATGAAATTTACGCTTTTGATAGATCTTTACAACCATATCCTCAAATGAAATGTCTGACACCTGACGAAAAAGTTTATAATTTTGAGAATGTGAATGCAACGGCAAACAGCATCGTTGTGAATCTTCCGGAGCCGGTTGTAAACAGTGCAAAAAATATAATTTACCAACTACTATATATACTATCTCCGTAAGCTGTTTAGACAACAATCTCAACAAGTCTGAGAAATTCAATGTGCAGACGTACAAGCGATATTACGAGATTCAGAACTTAACACCATTTACAGAGTACAAGTTGAAGTTTACTTTAAGCAATTTTTACTTTGATCAATTATCAATAAATCCATTCGATTCGAATGTGATACTAATAAAAACTAATTCGGGTAAGCTTAATGCACCAGAAAACATAAGTGTTGTAGCTTTGACGCCTACTATAGCAGTAGTTCATTGGATGCCACCCAAGAAGGTGAACTGCGTGGTCGTGACCTACGAAGTGCATTGGAAGTCAGTTATATTAGTGCACGCAACAAAAGGGCAAACAATTTATCAATGTGCCGAAACGTATGGCAGACGGCAGATTTTTCACAAAGATTAACTTGTCGCTACCAGTACAAGATTACTTGATATACGTGCGTGTGTATCCAATTAATTTCAGCGATTTGTACAATGAGAGTTTAAGCAATATCGTTCACATATACTCAGATCCAAACAATATTACTTTGAGCGGGGTCAACATAAATAGTATGGACATTTCATGGATCCCAAACATTAATCTGACGATCCCTCCTACACTAGAATACAAAGATATTGCAGCAGAAAAGTGGCTAACAATGAATTATATTAAAATGAATTATAACAAAGAAATAATATACCATATCGAAAATTTAAAATCGGGAACTTTATACAAGTTTCGCTTAATATTAAGATATCCCGAATATGATGAAAATTTACATGGCCGGCTGATGAAAGATTTATTTTTTCAACACGTGGTAGCAAACGTGGTAAGCAAAGGAAAATGGGTCCATACAGCACAATAAGGTTGCGGATATATTGAAGAATAATTTCATTGGAACATTGCAATATTGCAAATCGATTGCGAAACTCTGCTGAGTTATTGTTATAAGATTGTAATGAAGTTAAGCTGTCCGCTTTTCGCAATGAAATATTGTAGCAATATTGCAGTGTAATATATTGGAAAGAATGCAATGTTATTGCAACCATTTAATAATATTACGTATAAAATATTTTTGTTTTCGATGGATAAATATCTTGGAAACATTTAATTAAATTAAAATTTTGATATAAATAGAAGTTTCCAATATCTAAGATAATCATTTCTAAGATAATATATTGCAAAAATTATATTTAAACCTAATCATATAACATAAAATGTTATATTTTTATACAAAATTACTTTAAACTCTTATTTACGAATCACTTTTTATTTTAAATGTTCTACATACTCTTATAATGGGTAATACTTTATACACACACACACACATATATATATATATATATATATATATATTAGTTATAGAATTAATTATACATTACTAATTATATTTTTATTTAAAAATTTAAAAAATCCGTTATAATTATATTTATTTACATGTGAAAAATACATAAATATGCATAGAAAAATATAATGATAGATATAATAGTATCTATTTTTAATATAATAAAAAGATATATTATCTTTGAAGATTAATATCGTATTCGTACATGAAGTGGAAATATATTTGTAATATTGCAACATTGTTGCGAAGTAGTTGTAACATTCTGTGCTGCATAGATATTATGTGCTAATTTTTTTAGATATGAATAGGCTTAAAATTAAAAAAAATTAAATTTTGTATTAAAGTTATAAGTAAAAATATATTTTTAAACACACACACACACGAAGATATTAAAATTATATTTTTGCGTAATATAGGTGTTATTTCGAATATTCCTGAAATAACAGATACAAAATATTATCTATCATTGATGTTAAGTTTTATCGTTATAGTTACTATAATCTGCGTCTGCTACTTTTATTATTGTAAGTATATTTGATTTAGGTATCGACTTGAATTGTAGATTATACATATATATCTGATATAATATCTAGAGATTTACTGAAAATAGTAATTTACTTATATAAAACTAAACGAATAAATTTACTAAAAAGCAATAGATTTTATAATACATATTATTACATAATTAACTCGAAATTTTATAACAGTGCATCGCAGAGGTGATAATGAACAAATTTGTCTTCAACAATGACCGATGTAGAGTTGGCGATTCTACATGAAGTACCTTATCGAAACACTCAATTCAATATGGCTTACAGTCCTATGTTACATTATAATTCGGATGAATGTGCGAAAGTCGCACGTAAACAAATTACATTTACAAAACTTCTTGGTAGCGGCGCATTCGGAAAGGTAAAAATTAATTTTTTTATGCAATGTTTTAAATTAATTTCTGGATCAACAAAACAGATATGTATTTTCTAATAAAGATATAAATTACATGAATTTTTATAATAGATTATAAGTAATATAAAATTTAGATGAGACAACAAGCATGCACTTTATTATATATTTTTCGTTGAATTATTTAATATAAAGTAAAGTATAATATTTTACTTGACATTAAACTATACATTTTCTAATGAAGTGCGCATGTAAATTTGTGTGAAATATTTCGCAAGTGTTTCAAGGAAAGGTGAAGAACTTAGAAAAATCGGGCACAAAAATATCCGTTGCAATAAAAACGCTTCGAAAAGATGCTTCTTCCCATGAGAAAAAGAAATTGTTAGAGGAAGCCAAGCTTATGAATCATTTTCGACACAAACATATATTAAGATTGTTGGCCGTTTGTTTAGATGGGGATTCTCCGTTACTAGTGTTGGAATTGATGGAAACTGGTGATCTGTTAAAATATTTGAGAGAATGTCGAAATTTGCAAGCGTCAGATTCGCTTGCTCTGCGTTTGCAAGATTTGCTCGCCATGTGCGAAGATGTTGCGCGAGGTTGTTGCTACTTGGAAGAGTTGCGTTTTGTACATAGAGATCTAGCGTGTCGCAATTGTTTAGTATCTTCGAGAAATCGCGAGAATCGTGTCATCAAAATTGGAGATTTTGGACTATCTAGAGATATCTATAAAAATGATTATTATCGCGTGGTAAATATAATTATGAAAAAAATTTAATGACTAAAAAATGAATTCTTTCGAAAATACTTTCCATTTTTTTATCATAATAGTATCCTGCATTGTTTCTTTAAGTAATATATTAGGTGTATAACTAAGTTCCCGCCGTCTTTTTACTTGAAAAATACATTTATTTTAATAAGAAAATGAACTAATATATTAATCAAAATGTAATCCTTTGTTTTCTATAACTTTTCCCATCTTTTTTGCAAAAGTTGGATTCCGCGATGATAGAACGACTTGTTTTTTTAAGCAATCCATTGATCGTTTGATAATGCATTTTTGGACTTCTTCGTAATTAGAGAAGTGTGTATCGGCGAGCACGTATTGCATTGATAGGAAAAGGTGATAATCCGATGAGGCCAAGTCTGGAGAAGAGGCGGGTGCGGGAGAACTTCGCATTCGAGCTCCAATAGTGTTTCTTTTACGATTCTTGCAACATAAAGTCGCGCGTTGTCATGCAAAAGAATCACTTTACGTCAATTACTGGCCTTTTTCGCATCAATTCATCATTCAATCAGTATAATTGTTGTTGGTAGCGGTCAGCCGTGACTGTTTCAGAAATCAATCGATGAGCTTCAGCTGCAATTTTATTTAAATCAAAGCAGTGAAGAAGTATATGTCGAAAAAACAACTCATCACATTTCATTTTAAATCGATTCAAAAAATATCTCTTTCATAAAAAATGAATTTTTGCGCACTCAATTTTATTGACAAATGACTAATTTCATTACATTTGCAGCTGGAGCCATTTAATTATGAGCAGCGGGAACTTAGTTATACACCTAATAGAATATAAATAGTTTTTACTTATATATAGCAAGAGATAAATGAACGTTTTCTATTTTGCACATATTCTAAAAATGAACAACTTGAATCAGAAAATTAAATTTTTGTTAAAATCATGTTTTAGAAAGGAGAAGGTTTGTTTCCTATTCGCTGGATGGCACCCGAATCTTTGATGATCAGAATATTTACTTCTCAAAGCGATGTTTGGTCATTTGGGATATTAATGTGGGAAATTACATCGTTGGGTGAGCAACCTTATATTGCCAAGACTGATGAAAGAGTGATAAATTATGTACTTGCTGGAGGCAGGTTGCCGATGACTCTTAACTGTCCGTCACCATTATACCAGTTGATGCTACGTTGCTGGAGTGCAGCGGATGCTAGACCAAATTTCAAATTTTGTCTGAAAAATATTATAGCATTAAGAAAGAACATAGAAGATGCCTTACTGAGTCCAGTCGATACTATTTAGCCGATATAATTAAATTAATATTTATCTTATTTTCCAAACGATTCAATAAATCTGAATGTAGAAAAAATATTTCTAGAATATTTCTAAATTGATTCTGTTATTTTCAGGTTTATAATTCTTAAACTTTGATTAGATTAATTAGGTTAATCTTCATATTAGATTTATCAATGAAGATAAAAGAAATTTTTTAATCTTACCTTCCATAAAATTTTGATTATTAAAAAATATCACATCCGTTTTCATAATTATAAACAATGTAATATAATGATATATCTAATTTATATTTTTGAGTAATCGAAGCGAAATCTAATAATTGCGATTATATATATATGTATAAACAATATCTTTTTCAACATGGAAATATAATTAATTTTCGATATTATATATAACCGATAATTACAAATGATTGTAAAATTTATGAGTGAAAGAGGAAACGCGAATAATATCCTAATTAGTTGTGAATATATAAATATAATAATATAATTATATTTGAATTTATAACAGTTATCATGTATGAATTTCGACATCATTCGGGATAAGTATATACATATATTTTATCTTTATATTTAATGACTTACTTTATATTTAAATTATATTGATGATTACAAAAGTATGCAGTTGTAAAAATGAACTATACTTATTGCTCTATCTCTACTAGCTTTAATAAAGCTAATAATGTATAATATTTACACACAATTATGGTCTATCATTTAGAAAGATCACCAAATACTGACAATGTTTTATAGATATGTATAATATTATGCATTATAAAAAATATTAAATATGAGATTATATATACATATACATATACATATAGATGTACATGTACATATATGTATATTATAGTATATTATATACAATGATGATATATTATATGTATACACTATCTTTATTGAATTTGTAATATTTCGATATTCATAATCGATATCTATATCTTCAATATCACTTCTTAAACATCGTGATAAGAAACTCATCAAGTTATTGACTTTCCAATTGTGAAGTATATTACAATGATTATTTATCAATTCACAGAAACGCGGAAGTTTGAGTATCATCTTTTGTATTTGCTGAAAAACGATAGACACATAAATAAGATTTCAATTATAGAAAAGAAAATGAAAAGAACTTTACTTATTGCTTATAAAATATTGACTCATTGACTAACGTATTATTTACAAGAGTTATAATTGATCGTTATCTTCATCAATTATTTCTTATTAAAATTAGTAAAAAAAACTATATATAAAAAATTGCTTACCGATATATCATATAATGGATCCATTGGATGCATAATGCAACAACTCCCATTGAACATGTGCAATCGTAGAATTAATCGTAATATAAGAGATTTTATATAATTTATCAAGTTTGATTCATGAAGTTACAGGAATATATCAGATCTTTCTCTCTCCTGAAATTTTAATAAATTAATAATAAATTAATTAATAAATTAATCTTTTTAATGAAACACATGCCATTTTAATGATTTTATTATACAAATACCACAAAAACGAAATATGACGAAAAAAATTCTCCCTCTCCTTCTTTTCTCGATATCTTTATTAAAATTTTCTACGAATAAATTTCTATCTTCATCTTTTTACTTAGAGGATTTTTTTAGTAGCTTTTTTAATTTGGAATATAATTTCCTAGACATGTTTAATTTGTTGTTAGTTCTCTTAAACACGTGCACAAAATTCACAAAGATATTTTGATACTCTCCAGTTGTTACGATTGTAGAATAATTATTATTTTCTCGCATGAGGGCTTAATTTGAAAATGTAACTTTGATTACGATTAAATATTGTATACGAATTGTATAATTGTTATTAATAAATTATTGTAATCTTTTATTTAATATTTTTATTGTATGATTCTTCTTTATATGATTTCTATTCTATGATTCTTCTTTATATTTGATATTTAATGTCGAACGAAATATATAAACATGACTTTTCAAAAGTATTAATACACTCGTTTATCTCAAATATTACGTCATACAAAATTAAAATAATTTTTTAGCAATGAGGTTTAAACGCAATGACGTTGGTAAATGTAATATACGTTTACATATTATTGTCACGACGAAATATGATTTTATATATATAATGTATTTATCGAAAATATCTAATAAATCGACAACACTAAATAATAAATATAAATACGCTATATAAATATTTTGTTTCACACATAATGTATACAGTAATTGATATTTTCCAACTAAATAATGATATCTTGAACCTTGATAGCTTGAAAGTATTTTTTATAAAAAAAATTTATTTTTCTCATTTATTTTAATACATAAAAATTGTCATTTATTTTATTGAATTGTTCTTAAAATTGTACGAAAGCTCTTGAATTATATTTAAAATTACAATATTTAGGATATTACCTAGGATCAAAAGAATCACGAAGGACTGGATGGTCCATCATTGACTGGATTGAATTTGTTGTGTTTCTTGTTAGTTTTATATAATGTCTAAAGCCGTTATGCCTTATTATTATGTCTTCAATACGCGAACAATCCGAAGTAGTGATAGAAGATTCAAGCACGTCGTTTATGCTTCGTTCACGTCGACCACACCCATGCTTCTCCGACGGTTCTCCAGAGAAAGATAGGAATGTATGTGGGAGGAGGTTGGACGTGTCTTTACGCCCATTTGATCAACGAGCGACAGAATCCATCCGTGGCAATGGCATTGACGCATATTCTGTGGAGAGAGCATTCACACATTTTTCAGCCTAACGAATAATTGCTAGAAAACAATATTCGCAGACTAGAAAAATATGTGAGGCGCAAGTAGCTGGATCGGGAATCGAACCCGAGTCTTTCGCTTTCCGGGCAACTGCTCTAGACCACTGAGCTATCCAGACCTCACACCTAATGCTGCTTTTTAACACAGTGATACGCGACTCCAGAGCGATGTTGGTATCTCACTCGATGGATGCAATGCCGATTGCCACGGAGGATTCCTAAAAGGTCGCTCGCTGACCAAATAAGTGCCGGTGGAGGTATTCGCGTGCATGCTGGCTTCCGACTGGCCTTCCGTATGAAACGGCACCGACGAGCACAACGCCGTAGAGTGACCACATCCCTCAAGATCCCTCTAGTATATACTAAAATCCCCACTGTACCAAATAGCAGTGGCGGATGGACCCTAAGATAGGGCCGGGCAGGCCTCCAGATTCTTTCGGTCGTCTCTTATGACGTCTTCTTACTGTGGTGTCGTGTGCACAGTCGTGCCGTGTGCATGCTATGTGCTATGTCGCCTCTGCGCGCTGTCGTGCGAGCAATCGCTCTTGGTTGCGCAGTTCGTCAATCAGTAGCGTAGTGCTTAGCGCCTGTCAAAGGCAATATACCCAACAGAATTATAGATCATCGAATAAATTTTATTGTACTAATGCATGACTTATCGCGATGAATTATACATGTGATGTAAAGCGCTCGAGGGAACTGATATTATCTCTCGAAACGTGGAAGGGACTCTACGAGCAACGTCATAATATTCAAAATTTCCTTCGGAATGGCTCTCAAGACATCTACAGTTTTATAAGTGTTGGACCGCTAACAGTGCGAGTTCATACAATTAACGATGCTAAACTCATAAGTCTCGAATCTTCAGATGTACGCATGATGATGATCGAATCGACGTTACATCGTATGTTCGATCTCGATGGTTGCATAGATGTAACTTTTGATCGATTGGATAAAATTATCGAAACAGTTGATGTGAAGTTTACGCAATTCTCCAATATCGCGTCCACCGTAACGGATCCTAAAGAAGTATCGAATGTAATACGCGCTAGCGACACCTTCAACAAGCATCAACTCGTCGATTGCGAGCTGGCGGCTTTAGTTTTTAGTCCATAGTACGTAAGAAAAATATGTAAAAACAAGAATAAAGAGTTTTAAGTTTACTAAATCATGATGTAATTTCTTCGCACATATTTCTATCCTTTGCGCTAGTTATAAGTCTTTACCTTTTTTCTCTCTCTCGTAAGCGATCATCTCGCGCTATCGTTCCCTCTCTCTCGCACGCGTTCTCCTCGCGCTATCGTTCCCTCTCTCTCGCACGCGTTTACTATCAGAATGACTCCGAGCAGATTTGAAATTTAGTATATGATGATTATTTTTCTCGGACATTGAAATATCCTTCATAAAGTATAACATACGAAAAGAATTAGGTGAATATCGTTAAAGCAGTTGTTTCTGGTGCTAACAATTCCATATTTTTTCTTAAAAACAACTATGTGTTTTCTTTACATCAATTGATTCTTCTCATTATTTTGTACATAAAAGTATTAAGGTAAGATAATCGAAAAATGAATATTTTACAAAATATTTTACGGTTTATGTAAAATTAAGAAATTATTTCAAGCCTCATAACTCAAGAAAAGTGGCAAACAATGGATTATATTGAAATGAATTATAACAATGAAGTAACATACCATGTCGAAAATTTACAATCGGGAACTTTATACATGTTTATATGTGAACGATCTTGCTTAAACTCTCGTTGTAGAAATCGCTAAAATTATTTGGATACACACGCACGTATATAAAATAATCTTGTACTGGTAGCAACAAGTTAATCTTTGTGAAAAATCTGCCGTCTGCCATACGTTTCGGCATATTGATAAATTGTTTGCTCTTTTGTTGCGTGCCGTTCACTAATGTAACTGACTTCCAATGCACTTCGTAGGTCACGACCACGCAGTTCAATTTTGATGACTTATGATCTAGAATACACATGTTGCAAATAGTTGATAAAGAGCCTGCATATAATGAGTGGTTCTATCGGGGAATAATTTAATTCTATATTTTAAAGCAAAGTTTTTTGTGAATCCTCGTGTATTTCTAATCTTTTGTATATATGTATATTTCTATTTGCATATCAAAAAAAGGGAGAGAAACTAAATAATTCGCCTGGCCACCCTTAAGGGCTAGCCAAAACGCGAGAAGACTCTCGCGAGTCATAAATCTGTCCGCTAAGCTCTCTGCTGGATAGAGCCAAATCTTGAACCAAAAGGGCGAACCTATTAAAAATCTTAAAAACGCCTCTCCTTCCAAAATCAGCCTCCTTGCTCGTAAGAAAATATTATACTTCTGATTTCTTAAGCTATAGGAATTTTTCGAAAAGTACTTGTCACTTTATTAAAATTGCGAAAACATATCCCGACGCGTTAGGGTATGTAATACAATATTGCTTAAGGAGAATACCGCTGTTTATATTGTTTATCAACAGGGTATGTAATCTTTCTCGCACGCGTTCTCCTCGCGCTATCGTTCCTGCGATAAAACATCCAACACCCGCCCCGCAGCCCCCGCGCCACCGAAATCCCCTCCGTCCCGCGTGACGTCATTCAGCCCACGCCACCGAAATCCCCCCCGCCCCGCGCCCCCCTCGGAGGACCTGCGTTAGAACCGGCCTAGTATCAACTACTACGAATTTAAGATACAATTGTCATGTAATAATTATATAGGTATTAAAATCAATATAAGTATTATATAAGTATGATATTATCAATATAAGTATGATATTAAAATCAATATTTTAATTTTTCGAAAAATGCTATGCTATTTTATTATAAAAGTTATAAATAAGATTCAGATAAATATAATATCACTAATTTTATAATTATTTTATTGCAGTCAGTATATGATTGCAACAATTTTATTGCAATAATTACCAATTATTGCAAGTATTGATTAACTTATTATAAGTATTCTTATTATTAAAAACATTTCTTTTAATTGTTTACGAATTTTGATTACAGATGCAGTAGGGAACGTATACTATATTATCTAAATAACTTGTACAACTGGCTGTTTCGCCGCAATCAAGATAATGAGCCAGCTGTCCATTATCGAGACAGTGGAATTAGTTGGATTGAACGAGAGACTTCAGTATAATACGTAAATAAAATAGGCTAATAATAAGTAAATTATAAACGGAACAGTGATCTTAAATCGATACACTATTTTTTGAGACATAAAAATAAGAATAATGTAACCAAATAAACATGAGTATCATTATAAACATATAATGTTTTAGAAATAAATGATTGAAATATAAAAGTATATTCTAACATGGCGTACACAGATTTAAAAAAATTTATATAATTATGAAACGTAAATCTAGAAACGTTTTTTTTTAACATGTTTTGTTTATGATAGAATTTGGTGTTAATAACATTAATAAATGTTTCGTTAAAAATGCTGAAATTTTTCTTCGGCAAACGTTCGCTCATATATTATCAACATTTCACAATTACATCAAAGATATTTAAAAATTCCTAGAATATTTCAAATTTTGTGACATAAAGTATTAATACAAAAGCTTTCCAAATAGCAATAAGAACATTAGCAAAAACTTTGAGATTGAGCCTTACAAATAAAAATGTAGAAGCTTTAAATCGATAGATGTAAATGAATAAGCGGAAAAATATTATTTCTAGTAATTTATTTTGTATACAAATTGTTATAGTTTGGAAAGATAGCGTTTCTAAATCTATGTTAACGTGATTTCCTTTTATTTTCATCTATATGATAAACAAAATATGTTTCTAAACTTGTCTCGTTTTTTTATCATTATTAATTATATATATATATATATATATATATATATATATATATATATATATATACAGAGATATATATACCAGAGAAAGATAGGGATGTATGTGGGAGGAGGTCGGACGTGTCTTTACGCCCATTTGATCAACGCGCGACAGTATCCATCCGTGGCAACGGCATTGACGCATATCCTGTGGAGAGAGCATTCACACATTTTTCAGAAAACACAAAATTGTTTCGAAAAAAAAATGTAATTGTTAATTGCAAATTACATATTTTTTCTTCGAAACAATTATGTGTTTTCTTTACACCAATTGATTCCTCTCATTATTTTGTACATAAAAGTATTAAGGTAAGATAATCAAAAAATGAATATTTTACAAGATATTTTACGGTTTATGTAAAATTAAGAAATGATTTCAAGCCTTATAACTCAAAAAGTACTTGAGGGAAAAATATTTTATCATAATGTTTTGGAAAGCCCTCGAGATACGCTACAAGAATATGCAATAAAAAATAAAGAGTTCTATTTAAGAAATTAACGATGACCTTCACGTGACCTTCAAATGACTCTCCAAGGTCAAATCATTGCCACCATCTGATGGCCCCCTTCAAGCCATATAACTTTTGTCTGAAACATTTTTTTCTACAATCAAAATTAAAAAAGTTATTCGGGGTGATCGATTAAAATGGGGCACCCTGTATATATATATATATTTATATATGAAAGAGAGACTCTATAAGTTCAAACCTTTCGGCACGATAAAATTCATTCAACAACATTCACCATTTTAAATCCGAAAAACGAAGTTTATAATTATTGAATAAATGTTCCATGTACAACAAAGAAAGCAGTGGAAAAATAAAGATTTGTTAAAAATCTTAAAAAGGTAGTACTCTATAAATAATATTACAAATACGTATTTATTTCGAAATTTATTAATCAATTTAATTACTTTAAAATATTCTGATCATATTATAGTCATTCGTTTGTGTAGCTTAAAAATTAAATTATCGTTTAAATTAAAAATATTTTATTTTTTTGCTTGTTTTCTTATTATTACAATGTTTTCATGCGCTTTCAAAAATAATAATGATTGAAGATGAAATCAAATATTAATGAATAATTTTTACTTTCAAAAATTGTTTTTATTTTTAATAAAATTATTTTATATTCTCATAACAAAACTTATTCGCTTAAGATTTAAATTGAAAAAAATAAAAATTATATAATTTTTGTTAAACAATTTTATTATCTTTCTTGTTATTAAAAAATATGAGATGTGATTTGCTTTTCTTTAAATTTCAATATATTATATTCTAATAAACTGTAGCCGACAAAAATGCCGAGAAAAGAAAAATCTGCAAGTAGCGGAAAGATATGAAATATTCAACATAATGTCGATTCTATTGAAAAATAATATGATTATTCATGAACGTTTACCGGCTTATATTGTTTTCATATGCATCAGGTACATTGACTGCATCAACGACGATAATGATAAAGAAATACGATGGTAGTTAAGCGTATATTTAATCACCGTTAAACGTGAACTGAAGAAGCGTGATGACTTCGACTCCAAAGTATTCTGGCTGAGTAATACCCCGAGACTATTGCACAACATGAAGCAATACTATGGCGATAAGCCGTTCCAGAATGAGACCTAGACAAAACGAGCTATGCCTGAGGAACATCGACCTGAGCGAGTATTGCGTCGTGCTGACAATGAGTAATGTTGCGTACTGGATTTTCAATGTGGCCCTCTGAACAATTTGCTGCTATACAGAAAAAAAATAAGTATCAAATTAAAACTTATATACTTAAACTAACGCGTTCATTGTTTCGTATATACGCAACAATTTATAATCTTCTTAGAATTTAATAATTTTAAATTTCAATGACATTATAGTCTTATTTTAATATTGTAATTGTCACCTCAAGAATATATAATTATTTAATTATACTTTAAGAAAATTATAATCTTTGATTTAAAAATGTTATTTTTTATCTAACATTGTTTCTTTTCCATTCAAGAAAATTAAATCTTAAATCATAAGAATATATTTTTCTTGATTGAACTATATAAAATTGCTTCATTCAAGTAAGCAATTATTCAAGTAATTACATTTTTCTTTAATTAACGCAATATAATCTCATTTCAAGATTTTCATGTTAAAACTAAATATATTTTCAAAACAAGAATGTTCTTTTTTTCTATGTAAGGAGCGAATTCCGCCGATGGATGGGAAGAGTATGCAAATAAAGTATGATAGGTTTCTCGATCTTTTCTTAATTTGCTGATATAGAAAATTCGACACAAATATAATTGCATTGTAAAAAATATAGGAATTATAAAACAATTGATAAAAAATTTACTTTGTGAATTAATAAATTCTTATCTCTCTTTTCGCGAAATTTTAAAAGATTGAATCTTACTTAGTTCCCTACTTAGTTACCTTAACTTCTTAGTTTTGTTATTTGCATAATAGAATATATTGCATATATATATATATATATATATATATATATATATATATATATATATATATATATATATATATACAGGGTGTCCCAAAAGTCCCGGAACGGTCGAATATTTCATAAACTATGCACTTTAGAAAGAAATGTTTCAGACAAAAGTTGTATGGCTTGAAGGGGGCCATAATATGGTGTCATTGGTTTGACATTAAATAGTTACTTGAAGGTCACGTGAAGGTCACCCTCAATTTTTTAAATGGAACTGCCTACTTTTTATTACATATTCTTGTAGCTTATCTCGAGAGCTTTCTAAAACACTATAACTAAGTTAGTTTTCATTAAGTACTTTCCGAGTTATGAGGCTTGAAGTTGTTTCTTAATTTTACATAAACCGTAAAATATCTTGTAAAATATTCATTTTTCGATTACCTCACCTTAATACTTTTATGTACAAAATAATGAGAGGAATCAATTGGTGTAAAGAAAACACATAGTTATTTTTAAGAAATAATATGTAATTGTTAATTGCAAATTATATATTTTTTTTCGAAACAACTATGTTTTTTCTTTACACCAATTGATTCCTCTCATTATTTTGTAAAAGTATTAAGATAAGATAATCGAAAAATGAATATTTTACTAAATATTTTATTGTGACGATGGAGCCGGTGCGCTGTTAATAAAGCATCAAAATCAACAATCTTATACTTCAAATAACAAAACGGGTAAGAATAACAAAAATTCATCCTCTACAAATAAACGAATAAAATGTAATTATTGTAAGAAAATCGGCTACAAAGCTGCGAATTGCTACGCTAAAAGAAATTCAGAGCAAAATGCAGGTCACATAATAGAAACGGCGCTACTAACAACTAATCCAAGCAAGTCAAAAGGATGGTGTCTGGATAGCGGTTGCACTTCCCACTTATGTAATAACAAGGAACTCTTCGTTGAAATTACAAACGTATCCAGTGGATTAAAGCTTGCCAATAACGACATTACGAAGGTCGAGACAATGGGAGATGTTAGAATTACGGCTTCAGTAAACAGGAAAGAAAAACCGATAAGACTCATGAACGCACTGTATGTTCCCGATTTGAGAACCAATCTCTTATCTGTGGCCAAAATTGTCGACAATGATCATGAGATCTTATTCAAACAGGACCGCGCCATCGTTCGAAATCTTCAAGGTAAGACAACAATGATCGCCAAGCGTATAAATGATCTATATTATCTTCAGGAAAACTTCGAGCGAGCGTATATCGCAAGCGAACATGAACAGTCGCATGCCAAAACGTGGCATGAACGTTTAGGACATCTCAATATGAAGGACGTCAGATCGATGTGGAGAAACCAATCCGTCGCAGGCATAAAGCTCGAAGCAAGTTCGATCCCAATCGATTGCAAGATATGTGTAGCGGGAAAGCTATCGAGCACTCTTTTCCCATCCCGAGGCCGACAGACATATGTGGGCCAATGCGAACGGAATCGCAGGGCGGTGCGCGATACTTCGTCACCTTCATAGACGACTACACTTGCTGGTGCGAGGTATACTTCATGCAGAACAAAGGCGAGGTCATCAAAAAATTCAAAGAGTACATGAAATTCGCCGAAAAACATACAGGACGTAAAATCAAGGCTGTGCAATCCGACAACGGCAAGGAGTATTGTAACTCTGCAATGGACGCCCTATTCAAGGAACATGGAATACGTCATCGTCTGACAGTACCGCATACGCCGCAACAAAACGGCGTAGCTGAACGCAAAAATCGAACTTTAGTTGAAACAGCACGATGCATGATCATCCAATCGGGATTACCACCGTCATTTTGGGCCGAGGCTATTTCGTCGGCAAATCATATAAGGAATCGCTGTATCACCAAAAGTCTGGACTCAGGAACCCTCTTTGAAAAATGGACCGGGCGACGCCCGAATGTCGCTTATCTGCGAACATTTGGTTGCAAAGCATTCATTTTGAATAAGTCCCCTAGCAAAGGAAAGTTCGACGTTCGAAGTCTGGAAGGTATTTTCGTCAGGTATTCCGAAACATCGAAAGCTTACAGAATCTGGAGTCCGAAGGATCGAAAAATTCATATTTCGAGAGATGTTAAATTTTTCCACGAGTACGATACAAAAAATCCCCTAGAAGACATCGTGACTCAAGAGACTACAAATGGTCATCTCAGAATCATGGACGATCTTGAAGAGAACAATGATTCATGCGAGACGTACGTCGGAGCGAACGGATCCGAATCGATCGAAAATCATCAGCAAGCCGAGGAAATCGATGGAGATGATGAGCAAATCGAACCTCCCAAACGGGGACGTGGACGACCGAAGGGATCCACCACTCGAAGATCTACAACTCCGATCAAACAATACAATCTAAAGAGTAATGATCAGAAGAAAACATCTACTCCTGGACCTATTGAAGTATAATCGGATGAGGATTCTGGATTGCATGAATCCATGTTCGCTTTCCTTGCAAGCGAAATCTCTTTTTCTCAAGCAATTTCTGGTCCTGATGCCGTGAAATGGAAAGACGCCATATATGACGAAGTGAAGAGCCTCGTCGCCAACGATACATGGGAACTCGTCGAAAGACCAGACAGTGGCAATGTCGTCGGATGTCGAACCGTCTTAAGAAATAAATACAATGCAGACGGATGTTTGGAGAAAAAAGAAGCTCAAATCGTGGCAAGAGGATTTTCTCAACGCCCCGGCATCGACTTTCACGACACTTTTGCACCGGTGGCAAGACTTAGTTCGCTGAGATTATTAATTGCCCTGTCGGCTCAACGTAGAATGTCGATATCGCAACTGGACATTGCATCAGCATATTTGCATGGGAATATGGACGTTGATGTATACATGGAAGCGCCGGAACTTCTGGAAGAAATGCTTATAAGAATATCAAAGGATGAATCTGCAAAAAATATAAAATACAAGGCTATGAGCATGCTGACGCATTTTCGTCAGGGACGTCCAATTTGCCTATTGAAGAAGGTGCTATATGGATTACGTCAAGCCAGACGACAATGGCATTCCAAGCTGAAAGAATCACTCGAAAATATTGGACTCACCCTCATAAATGCTGATTCTTGCGTCTACGCGAACCGAGAAAAGACAATCTTCCTGCTCGTCTATGTAGACGACATTTTAATCGCAACCAATGATCACAAGGGCAAACAAAAAATCATAAATGCCCTAAGGAAGAAATTCGCCATCAAGGATCTTGGAGAGGCGAAATATTGTCTGGACATCGAAATTATAAGGACTAAAGAAAGGATATTTCTCTCTCAGGCAGGTTACATTCGGAGCTTATTGGACAAATTCGGAATGACCGACTGCAAGAAGGCATCCACTCCATTAACCAGCGGCTTCAAGCTGACAACAGATGACCAAGAAAACTAGGATGAAACTGTACCGTATAGGGAATTAGTCGGGAGTTTAATGTATCTAGCCATGGCCACCCGACATAGCTCATGCCGTGTTGAGCCAATTTAATAATTGTCACAACAAAAGGCTTTGGACAGAAGCAAAGCATGTACTCAGATATCTTAAAGGCACGTCTAATTTAGCCCTATGTTTCAGACCGACCAAAGAAAATCTACTTGGTTTCGTTGATGCAGGCTGGGGTAATTGCACAATTGACAGGCGATCCTATACTGGAATGGTTTTCATTCTCGCCGGAGCGGCCATCTCCTGGAAATCACGTAAACAAAGAACAGTCGCTCTTTCTTCAACGGAAGCGGAGTATGTGGCGTTAACCGACGCCGCAAAGGAGGCCATATACCTCATAGGCTTTCTAAAGGAACTCGGGTTCATTGCACTGACCAATGTCACTATCTTCAATGACAATCAAGGAGCTGCAGAACTGGCACGTAATCCATTTTCACGGTAGATCCAAGCACATAGATGTGCGTTACCATTTCATTCGAGAGGCAATCAACAATTACACCATGAAACTTGAGTACATGCCTACGGATCAAATGATAGCGGATGTACTCACTAAGACACTTGGAGGCGGAAATCATAATTCCTGCATGGTATGGGACTCGTGGACGTCGATCAAGAAAAGCGTTTAAATTGAGGGGGAGTGTTGGGCATTCAATTTGACCCCCCCTTTTCTTTAGCAACCACTCGTGCACCCTTGCATGCATCCGATTATAGATGGCAGTGCATGATTGTTAATCCTGCACAATATATATTTGTATCTTTTTTCTTCTTCCGCTGTAACGTCCCGCGCATATCATCGTACGTTAGTTGCTTTTGTCTCGAAGTATACTCATATATATTCTTGCACATCTAAGACGTAATATAAAAACAATTGTGTATTCAGGTAGATGTCAAAAAGATAAGCAAAGGAATAAAGTAAAACATTTCCTTTCAAACGTGGCACTTTATTCGATCAACGCACCTCCCCAACATGTTATATAGTGTAAAAAAGTTTAAAAAAGAAAGTACGAGTATAAAATACCTATAAGAATTTTGTTTCGGATTTTTCATCATAAATTTTAGTATTGAGGATTTAAATATTGAACTTTGGAGAAATAATAATTCATTTGTATTATATTTTATATTTATTATTATATTATATATTAAGAAATATATTATTGTAATAAAATATATCATAAAATATTATATCGATGTATTATATTTATTATTTTATTTGTCCCATCTTAGAATTTTTAAAATAAATTTTCTAATTTGTTTAAATTTATTGTTGATTACTTTTTAATTCTAGAAGACAAATTATAAATTTACAGAGATACTATTCTCTCGATTGGTTATTTTTTTGACACAAGAAATATATATATATATACAGGGTGAGCCATTTCAATTAACGCACGCAATTATTTCGGAAACAAAGCATTTTAGAGAAAAATGTTTCAGACAAAAGTTTTATGGTTTCGAGGGGGCCATAAGATGGTATCATTGGTTTGACCTTGAAGAGTTATTTGAAGGTCACATGAAGGTCACCTTCAATTTCTTAAATGGAACCTACTATTTGTCATTGCATATTCTTGTAGCTTATCTCGAGAGCTTTCCAAAACACTATAATAAAGTACCTTTTCGTTAAGTACTTTTTGAGTTATGAGGCTTGAAATAATTTCTTAATTTTACATAAACCGTAAAATATCTTGTAAAATATTCATTTTTCGATTATCTTACCTTAATACTTTTACGTACAAAATAATGAGAGGAATCAACTGGTGTAAAGAAAACACATAGTTGTTTTGAAGAAAAAATATATAATTTGCAATTAACAATTCCATATTTTTTCTTAAAAACAACTATGTGTTTTCTTTACACCAATTGATTCCTCTCATTATTTTGTACATAAAAGTATTAAGATAAGATAATCGAAAAATGAATATTTTACAAGATATTTTACGGTTTATGTAAAATTAAGAAATTATTTCAAGCCTCATAACTCAAAAAGTACTTAACGAAAAGGTACTTAATTATAGTGTTTTGGAAAGCTCTCGAGATAAGCTACAAGAATATGCAATGACAAATAGTAGGTTCCATTTAAGAAATTGATGGTGACCTTCATGTGACCTTCAAATAACTCTTCAAGGTCAAACCAATGATACCATCTTATGGCCCCCTCGAAACCATAAAACTTTTGTCTGAAACATTTTTCTCTAAAATGCTTTGTTTCCGAAATAATTGCGTGCGTTAATTAAAATGGCTCACCCTGTATATATATATATATATATATATATATATATATATATATATATATATATATCTCATATTTCAACAAAATATAAAATTGTGAAGTTTCCAAAAATAAGAGTTAAATTATGTATTAATTGTTTAAGAACTAGTAAACATCAAGCCAAAAATTGTCCTTCGTCGTCTTGTCGGAAATGTCAAGGTACACATAATACTTTTTTACATTTTGAATCGAATACAGCACAAAATACTAGTCTTCAAAATACACCTACGAAGAGTAAAGACATATCTACTTCTGTAGTCACACAGTGTTCGCAAAAAATTCTATCGAGAATGCTTTTATCCACCGCAATAATTCATGTATATGACTCAAAGGGCAAGACTCATGCTTGTTGGGCATTATTAGATAATGGTTCGCAATTAAATTTTTTAACTAAAGAATTTGCTAAAAAATTACATCTAAATGAGCAGTCTATAAACATGCCAATTTCGGGCATCGCGGAAGGTAATTTTGAGGCAAAAAATTCAGTTAATGTAACGGTACAGTCTCAACACGTATAAAGAGCAATTAAATTGCATTATTTTGCCAAAAATAACTCAAAAATTACCACAAGAATTTATACATCCTTCGCAATTTAAAATTCCATTAAACATTAAACTCGCAGATCCAAACTTTAATGTCCCGAGTGATATAAATCTCTTAATAAGAGCTGAAGTCTTTTGGCAACTCATATGCATAGATCAAATTAAAGAGTGTAAAGATCATCCTACACTTCAAAAAACAAAGTTTGGTTGGATTCTTTCAGGTCCTTTCACTGAACTTCAAAGGAAAGAAAAGAATGCTTCTTGTCATTTAATTACTATCGATGATCTTAATGAAACCATCTCCAAATTTTGGAAGATAGAAGATAATTATAACAGCAATCTAAATACATTCTCTCCCGAAGAGCGTGCGTGCGAAGCTCTCTTTCAAGAAGGAACTACACGAAATGAAGAGGGTAGGTTCGTTGTTAAACTTCCTGTTAGGAACAATGTGATTTCACAATTAGGTAAATCCAGAGAAATCGCGGAACGCCGTTTTTTTATGTTAGAAAAGCGTTTATCAAAACAACCTGAAATTTATAACGAATATCGTAAGTTCATGCGTGAATATCAAGATCTGAAGCATATGTATCAAATAGAGGAGACAGTGGATCGTGATGCTAAAATTCATTTTTATTTATCACATCACGCAGTTATTAAAGATACAAGCACTACTACTAAATTGCGCGTTGTTTTTGATGCATCATGTAAAACTCAATCTGGAAAATCTTTAAATGACGCGTTACTCGTTGGTCCTATCATTCAACAAGATTTATTCTCGATTTTATCTCGTTTTCGCACATTTCGTTTTGCAATGACTGCCGATATTGCAGAAATGTATCGGCAAGTTCTTATCGATCCATCGCAACGATGTCTTCAACGCATTCTTTGGCGCGATAATCCACAACAGAAATTAAAAACTTTTGAGCTCGCTACGGTGACATATGGCACAGCTTCTGCATCATTTCTGGCTATACGTTCTTTGCAAAAATTAGCCGAAGATGAAACAATTTTGTATCCATTAGGAGCGAAAATCGTATTGAGAAATTTTTACGTTGATGACATGTTAACTGGTGCATCCATTCTGAGTGAGGCATTAGATATAAAGAATTAAACAATAGCATTGCTCCAAAGTGATGGTTTTGAATAACGAAAATGGTTCTCAAATAGTCCTCTGTTGCGGGATAACAATTCCACAAGTGACAAAGAAATTGATTCAGGATCTGAATATAATAAAACTCGTATTCTTGGAGTATTTTGGAATTGCGAACAAAACGTTTTCAGTTTTGTAAATTCTAATTCCGAAGCATTAACGAAACCGACTAAACGAAATATTTTGTCAAGAATTGCTTTAATCTTTGATCCATTAGGATTTTTAGGTTCTACAATTTTAGTCGGAAAACTTATTATGCAGGAATTATGGTTGTTAAAAATCGATTGGGATGAATCAATTCCTATGGATCTTGAAACAAAATGGAGAAATTATGAACGGCAATTAAGATGTTTAAGCAATCTTGAAATACCTCGCAAAATCATAGTCGAAGAAGCAAGAGCCATTGAATTACATGGATTCTCTGATGCTAGTCAACAAGCATACGGAGCATGTATACAGGGTGTATCTGAAATGATGCACTAAACTTTAGGAGCGTATTCTAGAGGTCAAATTAAGACTTTTTTTTCCTATGAACATGAGTCCACAAATGAACCCCCCTCCGAGCTAGAGGTCCCTAAAGTTTGGGGAAAAAATTGAAAATTGGCTGTATTATGGATTGCCTTATTATTTGACCTTGGTTTTGACGTTACCTATCACCCTCTCTTGAGAGATAAATTTTGCGTTGCGGGTGTTTGGTCAATTTCATACATTTTCGAATTTTAGCTCGGAGGGGGGTTCATTTGCGGACCCATGTTCATAAGAAAAAAAGTCTTATTTTGACCTCTAGAATACGCTCCTAAAGTTTAGTCCTAAAGTTTAGTCATTTCAGATACATCCTGTATATCTACGATTTTCATCTAACACTGATGAATTCAAGGTTCTTCTCATAGCATCTAAATCTCGTGTTTCTCCAGTCAGGAGCCTTTCGATACTACGTCTAGAACTCTGCGGAGCTCTTTTACTTGCTCAGTTGAGTGACAAATTAAAGAAATGCTTAAATCTCCAAATTAATGCCACACATTATTGGACTGATTCCAATATAGTAATGGTTAAAGGGATCCAGTCGAAACTGAACAACATTTGTTGCAAATCGTGTAAGTGAAATTCAATCATTATCATCAATCGAGAATTGACATCACATATCGAGCAAGGAAAACCCAGCAGACTCGCTTTCAAGAGGCGTTATGCCTGAAATGTTATTAGAATTAGATAATGTAAGATAAATTGGGGGCACGGGCCTAAATGGCTGCAGAATATAGAATCAGAATGGCCTGTCTCTACTGTCGATGTTTTAAATGATATACCAGATAGAGTAATTCCCGGCAAAACTTCTTATGTTATTACTTTGGAACCGGAATTTGACATATTTGAGAGATATTCTGAGTTATGAAAAACTTATTCGAGTTGTTGCCTTTTGCTTATGATTCATTAGCTCAATTAAACACAAATTAAAAAGAACTCATCGTGATTTAAAGCATAACTTAATCAAATCAATATCACCATGCTCCAATGATGAATTGTAGAATGCAAAATTAGTTCTCGTTAAAATCTTGCAAGGAAGATTTTTCAAAAAGGAAATAGATGATATTTCCAAATTCGGTATTGTAAACAAAAAAAGTTCAATTTTAAAACTAAATTCTTTCTTGGACGAGAATAGAATTCTGAGGGTTGGTAGTCGATTAAAACATGCAAAATTGCAATATGATGCGAGACATCCTATTTTAATACCTGGACGTCATAGTTTTACTCAATTGATTGTAAATTACGAACATAAACGCTTGTTACATGCTGGAGCTCAAATGATTTTGTCATCAATTCGACAAAATTTTTGGCCATGTGCAGGACATAGCATTGTTCGTGATATTATAAGTAAATGTGTAATTTGTTTTCGTAACGCTCCGAAGCCATCTAATACTTTGATGGGAAATTTACCAGAATCTCGCGTTAGCATTTTCGGGAGACCCTTTGAAAAGTGTGGAGTGGATTATGCTGGTCCTATGTATTATAAAGAAGGGCAACGTAAGAATTCGCGTTTGATTAAATGTTTTATAGCCATATTCGTATGTTTTGCGACAAAGGCGTTACATATAGAGTTAGTTGGCGACCTCACTACCGAGGTTTTTTTAAATGCGCTTAAACGTTTTATTTCCAGAAGAGGTTTGCCTAGTGATATTTATTCAAATAATGGTTTAAATTTTGTAGGTGTAGAACATCAACTTAGCGAACTTTATTTATGAGATCTTTATCGATGAGAAATCGAAACGAAAGATCATAGATGTTACAAGCTGTGAGCGTATAAATTGGCATTTTATTCCACCAAAGGCCCCACATATAGGAGGACTTTGGGAAGCCGCAGTGAAGGCTGCAAAATTTTATATTAAGCGCATCATTGGCGAAGCTTCACTGCGATATGATAAGTTTTTAACATTATTAATTCAAATTGAGGCTATTCTCAATTCAAGACCGCTCACTCCATTGTCAACAGATCCTAATAATCTTTCAGTTCTTACGGCGGGTTATTTTTTAATAGGTTCTTCTCTTATGTCTTATCCAGAACCTAAACTAGAGGATTCAAATACAAATAGATTAACGAGGTGGCAATATATTGAACAATTGCGCCAACACTTTTGGAAACGATGGACGAAAGAATACTTGCATACTTGTCAATAACGAAGCAAGTGGAATACCATTGAATCTCCTGTTACAGTAGAACAACTTGTAATAATGAAAGAGGACAATTTGTCCCCGTTAGTCTGGATTTTAGGTCGCGTTGAAGAAGTTTATCCAGGAGATGATAAAATAGTACGAAGCGCTTTAGTGCGTACCACCAAGGGTACTTATAAGCGACCTATTACTAAACTTTGTATTCTTCCAATAGATTAAGATTTTAATCATGTTTATTAGTATTCCCATATTAGATGAGGTTTACTCCAATTTTAATGTCATAGGATTTTATTTTTTTTAAGGTTTCATTACATGTATTTAGCTTATTATAAACGTTTATATTGTTGAAAGCACCAGCTTTCAAGGTGGGCGGTATGTATGCGTTGTGTATGCATTTTATTGTACATGTTTCATTTTATTATGCATTTTCTAGAGTCCCTAGAATATAGAATCTGGCCACGGTACGTGTCTCATCTTATTCGTCGAAACGAAATTTGTAAAAAAATGGCGGAACCAATAGAAATTGTTATTAGACAGCTTATTAGAACTGTTATTGGAAATTGTTATTGTTATAAGGAAGCTTAATAATTGAAAAAGAAGTGAGACAAGAAAATTACAACAATTGTACTCTCTTTTTATCAATTTTTAATTAAAAAATAAAAAAATTAACTCAATAATAAATTAAAAAATTTCATTACTTCTATAGTTGAAAATTATATTTTAAGAGATGATAAATGATAAAAAAATAAATATACATTAGCGTTTTGAGATATGTCATTCATAAACTGCCACCATGTTTTTTCAAAACTTCTAGATACGCTCATATATATATTGCCGCTATGTTTTCTCAAAACTAATCGAGTTGCCAGACTCTATATTCTAGGAACTCTAGCATTTTCATGCATTCCATGCATGACATCTATTGACTGCTTGATGAAAGATTATATTACTACACCTGTTACTATTTTGTTTTTGCGTTGCTTAGTAAAAAAAAAGTTTGATTGATATATCAGATTAATAAGTAATTTTTGCAAGATGGCTCATTCAATCTAAAAATGTATAAAAGATAATAAAGAGTGTCCACATACGCGAAGAATTTCCCTGCGGTTATTCTCAACAAAATCGTATGAAAATTTAGTATGTTTCGCACAACACACTGATGTAATTATTAATATTTTGCTTTAATAATTTGAAGAATTAATGATTTTGGTTTAAATGTTTCAAGACGTTCATGATATCGTGAAATCATAAAATCTTTTTTCTTTGATTGAATAATTCAAAACAAAATGCTTAAACGGATCCGCAACATGAATTTGCTTAACTTTCTCTCCTTTCAGTGCCTTTATTTTAGGTTTACTGAAAATCGAAGTGCATGCACAAATAATAAAAGATTATTATTATTAGACACGGCACTTTGTTATTACTCAATTTATCTCATTAAACGCATGTCTCGTTTCATACTACCTGTTAATCATTTTCTGCGCCTAAAAGGCAAGTACCAGCTCGGTATCCTCATCTACGTTGTGTTTTCGGTGAAGATATCTACGTGCGTATTTGGCGCGAAGTAAACTATTTATTCTGAGTTCGTGATAAGCCAGCATCCTATGTAGTTGGATATACCCTTCTCTTCTTCTTTTCAGTTCTTCCTGCAGTGACTCGAATTGTGCTATAATGTCATTATTATATCAGTATTATCTTGTGTTTTTTAGTCATATTATTGTTATTGTTTCATACCCAGTTATTTAGCATTGGCGATCTTGAGAATTAGTAACAGGGAAGCATTTAATTATCACACCTAGAGGTATAAGAGTTCTTAACTTTAAAATAGCTTTAGCAATACAAGGTTAGTATTGTTAATTCTCAGCGTAAATCTTGAGTTTAAAGAAAGAGATATAAAAACATGTTTGCTTCAAAATATTTGAAATCGAAGAAGAGCCCACTTTAAAACTGGAGGGCAAACACTAATGTAAGAACAAAGTCAGATTATAATTTTGCATGAGTAACAATAAACTCATAATATTTGACATCATTTCTACAATTTCCATTGATTATTTAACTGAGGTTTTTCGAGCAATGTTATATCTATTTGACAGAAATGTTTATATTATTAATTTTTTCATATATTTCAAATCTGATTAAAAATATTTTAAACTTATTTATATTTTAAGTCAAAATATTTATGATAGAAATATTAGTAAATATATTTTAAGTAATTAAAACCAAATTGCATTTTTTCTTTAACATTTGTAATCACTACTTTTTATTATTTTTATATATTAATATAAAAATATATTATGTATTAATTTTTATTATTTTTTTTTCCATTTTATCATAAAATTTTCTTTCAATGTGATTTCGGTTAAAAAATTTATTTTTCTCTGTTTTGCTTAAAATCTATGTTATCGGACAAGCACGGCATAAAATATATATTAAATAATTTTTTTTTAGAATCGGTTTAGAATCGGTAGAGCATCGTGATATTGATAACCGAAAACCGAATAAGAAAGATTCGATAGAATTGCAATCTCAAATTTTATTGAAATTTAAGAAGAAACGCGCTAAACGTGTATCCGCAATGCCTGTTGCTAGAATAAAGGAAATCGTAAGGAAAATATTAAGCTCATTATTATAAAAGTCATTATTCTTATTAATGACTTTTATTATCTTTATCTCATGCGTACCAAGTAAGATAATTATTTGTATAATAATATTTGTATAATATTTATATAATATGAATCAGATTTATTTAGTTTATATTTATAATCGAAAGCACTCATTTAAATGATAGAACTTAATGATTGTGTGATATTTATTTTCCTCTTTCTCTTTTTCTTTCAATATTTATCCAAAAGCATATATGTATAAAGAATATAAAACAATTCATTAAAGAATAGCTATAGAAAAATATATATCCTAAATCTATATAGAGAAAAAGTAACGTGCACGAGCGCGCATAATACAGGTTCTTTACACACGGATACACTTTTACTAATAATGTATATACGTATGACATATGTTAACTGTTAATAAGCTAAATTAACACTGACTATATATTATTTTTAACAATAACTATATATTAACAATAACTATATATTATTTTTTAAGAAGATTAATGTACTAATTATGAATTTTGTTTTATTAATAATATTATTAAATTTATATTCTTTTGTGAGATGAAGAAAACAATGTTGATAAATTAATAACAATACAATCATCTCAATTTATAAATTAAATTAATAATATGATTTATTTTTTAGTCTATTTACATAATAATAAAAATAATAATAATTATATTATTATTATTAATTTAAATGAAAAAAAATAACGAAATGAACAATATATACATCAATAATATAGGAGAACAAATTAATTTATGGACTTTGACCCTAATAATGCTATACTTTAATTCTCTTATTCTTACAGTAGTCGGCGTACTTTTATATTGGCATTACTCCAGAAAAGACAGGGATATACAGGGTGAGCCATTTTAATTAACGCACGCAATTATTTCGGAAACAAAGCATTTTAGAGAAAAATGTTTCAGACAAAAGTTTTATGGTTTCGAGGGGGCCATAAGATGGTATCATTGGTTTGACCTTGAAAAGTTATTTAAAGGTCACATGAAGGTCACCTTCAATTTCTTAAATGGAACCTACTATTTGTCATTACATATTCTTGTAACTTATCTCGAGAGCTTTCCAAAACACTATAATTAAGTACTTTTTTGTTAAGTACTTTTTGAGTTATGAGGCTTGAAATAATTTCTTAATTTTACATAAACCGTAAAATATCTTGTAAAATATTCATTTTTCGATTATCTTACCTTAATACTTTTATGTACAAAATAATGAGAGGAATCAATTGGTGTAAAGAAAACACATAGTTGTTTTTAAGAAAAAATATGGAATTGTTAATTGCAAATTACATATTTTTTCTTAAAAACAACTATGTGTTTTCTTTACACCAATTGATTTCTCTCATTATTTTGTACATAAAAGTATTAAGGTAAGATAATCGAAAAATGAATATTTTACAAGATATTTTACGGTTTATGTAAAATTAAGAAATTATTTCAAGCCTCATAACTCAAAAAGTACTTAACGGAAAGGTACTTAATTATAGTGTTTTGGAAAGCTCTCGAAATAAGCTACAAGAATGTACAAAAATATATAGGGTATTCCATTTAAAAAAATTGAAGTGACCTTCACGTGACCTTCAAATGACTCTTCAAAGTCAAACCAATGATACCATCTTATGGCCCCCTCGAAACCATACAACTTTTGTCTAAAACATTTTTCTCTATCTTGCTTATTTTTCGAGTTATTTGGCTGCCTAAGTTAAAATGGGTCACCCTGTATATATATATATATATATATATATATATATATATCTTTTCATTTCTATTTTTTTTCTTTACTCCCTTTTGTTTTCTTTTAATTTCCCATCCTCATATTATTATTATCTTTTTCTTTCTCTTTATATTATTTTCCTTTAAATTATCATTATTTTTGGGAGAAACCGTTGAAATAGATGAATAATTTTCGAACTTAGACTTGGCGAATCTCTTATCTTAATTTTATTATTGTATTTTTATTTAGACCTGTGTTTCAGCGAATTTAGAAAATTTTAATTCTAACTATAACACATATGCGCAAGCAACGAATTTTATACTTCTTCTAATGAATAAGCGTTATTCATATATTTATTACACATTCACTTTTTATTTTGTTTTATTTCTTATATTATATTAATTATATGTATATTGTATTAACCAGAATTTAATTCTTAACCTTAACCGTAAATTCTTCCCTGTATATTCTGACTGATGACCTCCGAACGATTGTAACACCCGCGAGAATATATACATACACACACAGATAGCCACTCACGCATACCTACAACTGCTAAGATGTATTTTTCTTTCATTATTTTTTTTTATAATATATGTATTTTTAATTTAATGTATAATTTAATTATTTAAACCGTTCTCTTCCCTAAATCCTGCGATCGCACTAGGTCCCATCCCGAGTAACAAGGATTAAATTCCTTTACCGAAAACGGACCACCGAACGAATAGGCTTAAAAACGCAGCTTTAAAGAGACCTTCGGTCGCTGACCTGTGTCAGGCCCTTCACATTCGTTCGACTCAATCCATACACACGCCCGAATAAAGAGTGTCACGGGGTAAGTAAGTTGCGTCCTTCCATACGGCCCATCCATTCCAGGGTCTGGACGTAACAATTTTTTCGTTTAAAATCTTTATTAAAGGAAGTAAACATTTTGGTCCTTCTTTTGGGCCTCAGCACAATTGTGATAAAAAGATGTTTCAATTCTGCATCATCGTCTCAATATATTCCATGAGCTCTCTATTAATTTATTAACTCTTTTAATTAAAAGTTGAAATGATATAATGTGACAATGATATTAAAATAATTGAAACAGTGCCGAGGCAGTGATTAAATTAATTAAAAACCGTTATAACAATAAAAATGCTCTTTTAAAAATACTTTTAACTGCAAATTTTACTATTACTACTAACAACTACAAACAAAATACTATAAATTTGAGTATTAAATCTTTATTAATAATTTATTAAGGTGCTAAATTCACCAGTTTTAGGTATGATAATTTGCATTTATTCTTATAGAAAGGGATTTTTATCGAAAATTTCCTCAGTATAAAGAAAAGTTATTGAAATCTTGGAACGTAAATTTTGAAAAATTTTTCACTTATTTTAAAAAGAATTTATCTGCAGGAGGGAACATTTATGAAAGTTTAATGAATGCACAGCATTTAAACTTAGGTAAATATTCATACATTAAAAGTTTTATTTTGATTTGTAATAAGAACGATACACACATACACATACATATGTTTCATATATATGGTTATTATTAGACACTCTGTATATGAATATTTTTTTTATTAATACATATCTATTGATTTCCTCGTAGATTCGAAAACAGCCCTTCAAATATGGCTTTTAATAAGTGTTGTAGCTCCTAAATCAAGTAAAATTACTTTTAAAATTGGGAACAAGAAAAGAATGTGGAAACCTACAATCTCGGAAAGTCAGGAAGGAATTCTAATACACTGTAAAGTAAGTTAAATTCCATTCTCGTTCCAGATCCGAAATAAAAAGAAAAATCGAAATTGATATTTTATCAAGAGACACTGATGTGTCTATAGAAGTTTTTTTACAACAGATATTTTTACTGGGCGCTTTTTCAGTTTTTTGGAAAGATTTGTTAAAGTTAAACTAACATTTATAATTAGAGGTTTCTTACGATTTGTAATTTACTTTAGGTACCTGGCGATATTGAAAAAATATGTCAAGACAAACAAAATAAAATGCGTCAAATGAACTTTATGATGCAACCTTTTATAATCATCGTTGGACCAGAAATAATTGCAATCGAAAATGTGTACATTCGGCTCGATACAACATTGTATTCTATGCCGACGGTATTAAAAGCATTGGATGTACTTTTCAAGATTTTTGTAACATTTAATGCGTGTTATCCGAAAGAATGTGAAAATATGTGGTATTTAATTCAGTGGGGAATTTATGAGATCCATACAATTTGGGACGAAAACATTCCCTTTCTATGCACTGCATTAAATAAAATAAAAAGAGGTTAGTCTTCATTGTGTATAAATCTGAAAACTTGTTTTCACAACTTGTTTGTATCATTTGCTTTTTTGAAAATCTATTATTTTTTATTTAGTAATATTGATTGATTGCTAATTATTGTAATGTATATATATATGTACACACACACACACACACACATATATATATATATATATAGTATATGCCACCAAACTTATTTTCTCATTAATATTAGGTTTTATTAGTTTAGTATTAGTTCTTATTATTTGTTTTTGACATAAGTAACAATTAATTTTCTTGCGTCTTTTTGAAACATAAAACATTATGCTTAAAAATAATAATTTTTCAAATACTAACATCGCATTTTAAAAGATTACTTTAGCCAAAAATGGATTGTCGAATTTGTTTAAAAAAGATTTTCGGAGATACTCGAGCATATATTAAACATTTAAAATCATATCATCCATTTGAGATGACATATAAATGTATTAATCCTAAATGTTATCGGATATTTTCTTCTTTTTTTTCATTACAAAAACATTTAGATGCTAGATGTTCATTTCAAATACATCAATTACAAGACTCTGATAATAAAGATGATAATTCATCATTACAGACGTCTGTAATATTTAAAATGGAAAACATAACAGAAAATAATTCAATTACTAATACAAATAATTTTATAATTGAAAAAAATATTTCATCTAACGATATTGAAAATTGTGTGCTAAAATTCGTCGCTCAATTATATCAGAAACCTGTTGCCCGATTAATAGTTCAAAAAATTATAGAAGAGTTTCGAGATACAATTCAGAATGTTTCTGAATATTTTCTTCAACAATTAAAATCACAATTAACTTCTAATTTATACAATTTTGATAACTGTAAGATATCTATATTGGAAAAAATTGATAGTGAATATAAAAGATTGCAGTATCTCCGAAAATCAAAGTATTTTATCTCTCCACAATCATTCTTTATCGGAGAATACTACAGTAATAAAAGAAAAGAGCAAAACACAATTCTCACTGTTCAAAAATGTGAAGGTCAAATCATACCTATGCGTGAAACATTAAAGACTTTCGAAGACGAAAGTTTATTACGTACCCCACAAAATTATTGCGAAGATGTTTCAAAATTGGCGTAAACGAGGAGTGTATATTCAATGAAATCCCTCATTTTGATTGCTCGATAAATATAACTTGCAATATAATGCATGATCTTTTCGAAGGTGTTTGCAGATATGATCTTGTGAAAATAATACAGTATTTCCTAATGGGGAATTTTTTCACAATGGAACATTTAAATGAAAGAATTAAATACTTTAATCATCAATCAAATTTCGATAAGGGAAACAAAATGCCATTGATAAAAATTGATCACTTAAAAAAAAGGATATCTAATAATGACAGCATCAGAAATGTCTGCGATGATTTGTTACTTAACTTTTATTATAGGAGATCTAATTCCTTATGATAATGAAGTTTGGGATTTCTATCTCATACTTTGTGAAATTATTAATATCGTAACAGATACAATTATATCAAACGTTCAAATAAATTTCCTTAAAGGGTTAATAATTTCTCATCATGAAATGTATATACGACTATTCAATGATCATCTAAAACCCAAATTTCATTTTATGGTACATTATCCAGAAATTATTCGAAGAATGGGACCTCTTAAAAGTTTATCTTCTATTCGATATGAGGGATTTCATAAAATTTCGAAGAATTATGCGTCTATCGTAACATCAAGGAAAAATATAACATTAACATTAGCGATCAAATTGCAATTGCATTCTTGTTATAGATTTCTTTGTAAAAGAGGGCTTAACGATATAATTGAAATAGGTCCAGAAATAAGATTAGTATCAAGTGATTCGGATGCGCATTTAATAACACTCATTCGTAGGAAGACATTGGCAACTTGTTTCAACTCAATTTTTACGAATGTATCCCAAGTAGATGATAACATTTTAATGGAAGTTGCATGGATTCGATATAACAGCGTTGTTTTTAGACCTAAATATGTGATCATTTCTAATGCTGATGAAAATAATTTGTCATTCGGGATAATGCAATGTATTATTTTAAAGAGCAGAGAATTTTTTTATGTTGTATATAAAAAGTGTATTACTTTAGGTTTAGATACTCATTTTAAAGCTTGAAATCGAATTGCCACGTGAGAATAGTACATATGAAATTTACACAGTTGATGTTTCGAAAGAATGTAATGTGAGGACATGCAATTTTCATATTTCAGGCGAAGGTCGATATTTTATTTCAATGTTCGACGTTTAAGAAATAATATCTTAGCGTTAATATTAATGTTCTGATAAAACACGCATGCACTTGTTCTAAAATATAAATTATAAAAAATATATATATATGTAGGATTGGAATTATTTTAAATTATAATATTATATCGCGTAAATAATTTTTCTTAGATATTGCGAATCGATAATAAAAGTATTTGTCTCGACTGTTATATTTACTCGAGACAAACTCGGTATTATAATAAGGACGCAAACAAAACAGTGTAAGTCGACTCGGATTGTTTCGTGAGACAGCCAAGTAAAAACAATATCTCCGATTACCTTGACGAGGTCGTAAGACAAAGCAATAACCGAAAAGTCTAGAATTATCTAGAAGTCTAAGCAAAAGAAATAAATACAGCCGATTAACTGTCGGAGGGGACAGTCCTCGCTCGAATTTAATACCGTTGACATTGCCAAATTATATTGTATCTTGAGCCAAATATATCCTATCTTATTTTTCACTGAGGGACTTAGAATAATTTCTTTACTGCCGTTCATGTGTTCCTACATATAAATATATTATATATGTATTTTAATAATATATGTATTAATAATAATATATGTATTAATAATATACTCGTATGTATTTTAATATTTAAAAAATGGTTCTTATATAAATATTATAATAAATCTTTTTTCAATATTTCAATATTGACTTGCCTTTAAATTTATTTCACATATTTTACCACTTTTTATCATAATATTAAAAATATTATTTATTTAAATATTTATTAATAATTACCAAATCATTTATTTATTTCAATTAAATATTTAGTAATAGTAAATAAATTGCTCATTTGTTTTAACTAAATATGTAGCTCTAGTAATTAAATGTTTATTAACTATTATAAAATTGCTTATTCTTTTAAATTAAACATTTAGTAATAGTTATCACAGCTTTAATTTCCCCTTAAGATGATTTAGTTATAATTACCAAATATCTGATAATACTTATCAAATATATTATTTTTACTATCAAACATTTAATTACAATTACCAGATTTTTTAATTTCTCGTTATCATGATTTAGTTATAATTACTGCTAATTTCGGCAATAATTGCCAACTCTTTTACACGACTATCTTACCAAAATTTGTTAATAATTACCAATTACTTTATCAAACATGTTGGCTAAACTAAATCATTTAATGATAATTATCAAATATCTAATAATCTTAAACTGAATGATTTAGTAATATTTACAACAATTTAATACATATTTAATAACAATCATCAAAGATTTTATGATAAATATTAAATATTTAATAATTGTTACTAAATTGTTTAATTGATTCAATTGCAAACAAAATTTGTTTGCAACTAGACCAATTGAAGATTTAGTAATTATTATCAAATATGGTAATATTTATCAAATATTCAATTAAAATTCACAACTAAATATATTTGATAATTATTACCAATCAGTTTTTTCAGTGTAGAATAAAATTACCATGTGATCGTTATAATTTGTTGTACCGTTCAATTCATTCAAACTATTACAAATTTCACTGTATCAAATTTGTTCGAACCATTATGTAACGTCAATTTAATCAAAATTCTCGAGAGATACAGACAATACAGACTCGTTTTTTTATATATTTAACACTATTATTACACTATCTGATTACAAATATTTTAAACTTATTTATATTTTGAGTCAAAATATTTATGATAGAAATATTAGTAAACATATTTTAAGTAATTAAAACCAAATTGCATTTTTTTTAACATTTGTAATCACTATTTTTTATTATTTTTATATATTATTTTATTATTTACTATTTTTTATATTTTTATTATTTTTATATTAATATAAAAATATATTATATGTATATCAATTTTTATTATTTTTTTCCATTTTATCATAAAAGTTTCTTTTAATGTGATTTCGGTTAAAAAATTTATTTTCTGTTTCGTTTCAAATCTGTATTATCCGATAAGCAAAAAATATATATTAAATAATTTTTCTTTTAGAATTTATAGCATCGTAATATTACTAACGGAAACCGAGTAAGAAAGATTCTATAAGATTGCAATCTCAATTATTGAAATTGAAACAATTGAAATTTAAGAAGAAAAACGAGTATCCATCATGCCTGTTGCTGGAATAAAGAAAATCATAAGGAAATTATTAAGCTCAATACCAAGTAAGATAATCATTTGTATAATAACTTGTATAATAATTTGTATAATATTTGTATAATATGAATTAGATTTATTTAGTTTATACTTATAATCGAAAGCACTTATTTAAATGATAGAACTTAATGATCGGTAATAATCGGTAATGATTGTAATAATCGGCAGAGAAAAGTAGGGATGTATGTGGGAGGAGGTCGGACGTGTCTTTACGCCCATTTGATCAACGAGCGACAGAATCCATCCGTGGCAACGGCATTGACGCATATCCTGCGGAAAGAGCATTCACACATTTTTCAGCCCAACAAATAATTGTTAGAAAACAATATTCTAGAAAAATATGTGAGGCGCAAGTGGCTGGATCGGGAATCGAACCCGAGTCTTTCGTTTTCCGGGCAACTGCTCTAGACCACTGAGCTATCCAGACCTCACACCTAATGCTGCTTTTTAACACAATGATATGCGACTCCAGAGCGATGTTGGTATCTCACTCGATGAATGCAATGCCGATTATGGAGGATATTATTTATATAGTTTATTATTATTTGTATAATATTATTTTATTTATAATATTATATAATATAAAAAATAAGAAATTAACAGACAACGTATACAGATTTTCTAATGTAACAATTGTGATTTCAATATTTTATATGAAAATGATTCTGTTTTTAGTTATTAAATAATTAAAAGGTATGTTTTTATTTGGCAATATATGTAGCAATATTCATAATATTTAAAAGTATGTGGTTTATACAAACATACGTATCTCGTATTTTGTATTAATTAATATACATTATGAATATCAATTTGTACATATCTCAACTTTTAACAATCCTCTTTTTATTTTTAGTAAATATAATTTTATTTTAATTCTTTGTGTTAGATAATCTATATATATATATATATATATATATATATATATATATATGTATAATATATATATATATATAATATATATATATATATATATAATATATAATATATATATATATATATATATATATATATATATATATATATATTGTAATTAACTAATTAATTACAATATTCTTATACTATTCTATATATATATATATATATATATATATATATATATATATAATTACTATTTATAACTATTTACTATATATTTTTATAGATACAACAATTAAAATGCTATTTAATAATAATTATTATCAAGTAATTTCTATAACAAAATATTTTATATAATATTACATATAATATTTTTATTCATATAATATTATTCTATTTATAATATTATACAATATTAAATATTATATTAATATAATTAAAATGTATATTTTTATCGAATAATATATTTAGCAATATTGACAATATATTTAAATATATATGATTCATACAAACGTATGTAAACGTCGTATTGTAAATGTTTCATATTTTGTATTAATTAATATACATTGTAAATATTAATTCATACATAATCCGATATTTAGCAAAACTTTTTTTACATTTGATAAATACAATTTTATTTTAGTAATTTCTTGTGTTAGATAATCTACACTTTGTTTATGGTTTTATAAATTATATTTATATCGTTACTTATACATTTTGATGACTTATACATTTCGATGATTGATGATTACATCTTTTGTAATAAATTGTAAAAATTTACTAAAAAAATATAAATTTAAAATTTTGACAAATAATTAATATATTTGACAAATAATTAATATATTTGTATCCTGCAAAAATATCTGTCACCGAATTTAATAACCTGTCACCGAATAATATATTTAGCAATATCGACAATATATTTAAATATATATGATTCGTACAAACGTATGTAAATATTTTTATTTTTCTGTTGTAACGTAGAAGTACGCCGACTACTGTAAGAATAAGAGAAATAATGTGTAATAACATTATTTGACTCAAATTCCATAAATCAATTCCTTTGTCTATTAATCTATATATTGTTGCTTTTGTTATTTCTTTCATTGAAATTAATTATATTTCTATACGCCCATTTGATCAACGAGCGACAGAATCCGTGGCAACGGCATCGACGCATATCCTGTAGAGAGAGCATTTACACATTTTTCAATCCAACGAATAATTGTTAGAAAACAATATTTGCGGACTAGAAAAATATGTGAGGCGCAAGTGGCTGGATCGTGAATCGAACCCGAGTCTTTCGCTTTCCTGCTTTAGACCACTGAGCTATCCCGACCTCACACCTAATGCTGCTCTTTAACACAGTGATATGCGACTCCAGAGCGATGTTGGTATCTTGCTCGATGGATGAAATGCCGATTGCCATGGAGGATCCTTGAAAAGATCGCTCGCTAACCAAATAAGTGCCGGTGGAGGTATTCGCGTGCATCGCATACTGGCTTCCGACTGACCTTCCGTAAGAAACAGCACCGACGAGCATAACGCCTTAAAGTGACCACATCCCCTAAGATCCCTCTAGTAAATACTAAAATTCCCACTGTGTCAAATAGCAGTAGCGGATGGACCCTAAATAGGGTCGAAAATTTCAATGGAAAAAATAACGAAAACAATAACATATGGACTTATAATAAGGATGATGTGAAAAAAGAAGAATCACAATACAATACAAAATTTGAAGCACTCAGTGAAGAAAACAATAATAAAAAGATTAACAATATTTAACGAATATTTTATTGAAAAACGTAATAGAAATACACTTTAATGATAAGCGTCTTTTACTTGCGTTATTTCCAGTAGTAATATTTCTTATAATAATATCTTATTTGTTATGCAGGTAAATTTTAATATTACGTACTTTATATTAGATATTTTCAATGCTTATATTTTTGTACATAATTAATTAACAAAATTACTAGTATTATAGTAAATGAGTAATTAGATGCATGCATTTTACATGTACCCGACACATGGGCGATCGTATAATATGTGAGTGAGTGTATGTGTTCATGAGTGCGAATGTGGTGTATTTGTGTGTGTTACATCATATGTATATATTAATGAAGCATAAAAAATAATTATTTTAATGTAAATTCATAATATTTAAGAAAAGAACTTTTTTATGCAATAAATTTTATTGATATTAAAAAGAACATAACTACTATATGATATTAAAACCAATATTTTAATTCTTCAAATATAATGCTATACTATTTTATCATACAAGTACCGAAAAAGATTCAGATAAATTTAGTATAGCAAATTTTATATTTATTCTTTGCAAAAGGTAATAACTATCAATTATTATAATGAAAGTATTGATTAATTTATTATAAGCATTTTTGTTAATAAAAACATTTTTTTAATCGTTTACAGATTTTGGTTACAGATATATTATAAAATATTATATACGTTATCGAGAAAATAGAAATCATTGGAATCTACATTTATTGCGACACGTAAAATATATAGTAAAATATAGTAAAATATTTGTAAATACTTGTAAGTAAATTAAACGTAAAATCTATCTTAAATACGGTATACTTTTTTGAGACACAAAAATAAGTATAATGTAACTATATAAGCAAGTACTGACATAAACATACAGATGCTTTGGAAATAAATGATGAAACTGTAAAAGGATATTTTATCTTGCCAAATAGATTTTAAAAAATTCATATAAATATGAATCTAGAAACGTCTTCTTTTTAAATAAACAGGTTTTGTTTATGATAGAGTTTAACACAAACATTTCGTTAAAAAAGGGTGCTGAAAATAATTATTTTCTTCAAACGTTTGTCTTTTATCAACATTTCATCGACAATCTCGTCAAAAATAAAATTTCCCATAATATTTAGAATTATGTGAGACGAAGCAATAATACAAGATCTTTTCAAATAGCAATAAAGCATTAGCAAATAATCAAAGATGTCTTTGCAAATCACAATCTAGAGTATCACAGAATAATATAAGCAAAAAAGGTCCGAATGATAGATCAGAACAAATTATATAAAAGGCTAAGTACTAAACGTTAGATATTGAAAATGTAAATGCAATTTAATGTGCTAATAAATATCGCATCTAATCAAACAAAGATCTTTACATATGCCAATATCGAATACAATTAGATGACAAACGTTAACGTTTCGATTCACTTCAAATCCTTATTAATGTGTCGTCTTAAATAATATGATTTCTTAAATTCGTACATATAAAAACTATTGACGCAAGAAAATAAACAGCGGTGAACACAGCGGTGAAATAGTGTAAACACACGTTTATTTTCTTGCGTCCATAGTTATATGTACGAATTTAAGAAGTCATATTATTCAAGACGACATTGATAAGGATTCGAAATGAATCGAAACGTTATCGTTTGTCATCTAATTGTTTTCAATAGTTGCATATGTAAAGGTCTTTGTTTGATTTATTGCGATATTTACTAGCACATTAAATTAACGTTTTTAAACATCTATCATTTCTTAGCCTTCCATGTCATTTTTTCCCCAAAATTTAGACATTTTTAACAGATATAAATGAATAAACAAAAAAAAATTATTTCTGACGATTTTTTTGGATTAGTTTGAAAAGATAGCGTTTCTGAGTCCATGCTTGTATAATTCTTCTTTCATTTTTGGTATAGAATATATTTAGAATATGTTTCTAAACTTTCTCTTGTTTCTAATTTAAAACTTTTGTATTTTCAAGTTATATTATATTAGTAATATTAATAATATCTCTAATCTTGCAGTCGTCAGGTGAGGTTGAACTTTAGGAAAGTTAATATTGTTGTTTGTGCATTCGCATCGCAAAGAGTCACATATCTATAATATTGATTATAAGATTTCTTAAGTACATTATAAAGCCTTATTCTCAACTTTAAATTGTCTAGACGTATATATTGTTAAGTATGATTAATTTTTAAGATAGGATATATTTCAATAAATGTATAATGTAACATAATTTTATAAATTATGATTACTTTTTTCATATTTGTAAATTTTGGGAATTGCCAAATTGTGCGAAAAATATAATTTAAAAATATAATAAATTAAAAATGTTTTATGTAATTTTAATAAATCAAGAAAATAAAAATAAATTACTATAAATGAATTAATTACTATAAAAGATTTTTTTATATTTAACATAAATTTAACACATATTTAACATAAACAAAATATTTTTAAGTATATCCTTTTGTAATAAAAAAATAAAAAAATAAAAAATTTTAGGGCCAATAATACGATCTAATTAATAAGGTCTAAATAACATAAATACAAATAATCATAAATTCGTTTAATTGAATAATAACAAAAACGTTTCGATTTTACTTAGTCTTCTTCAGTAAGAAATATAACAAAATCAGCGAAGTGAAATGATCCGTATTAATTGACAAATGTTTTTCGTATGTCGCATAGAAAGAAAGAAATCATAAGTATTTTTTAATTTTTAATTTTTATATTTTTTTATTATTGCTTTGCAACACACGAGCAGATTTAGTATTATTATTGTTTAATTTTCGTTTTATATCCTTTTGTGTTATAAAATCGATATTTGTTTATGTATTACCTTTATATCATTACTTTTATCTTTATTAATGATATTTTTCTATGTAATAAATTGTACGATTCTATTTAAAAAAATATAAATTAAGAAACTTGACAGAAACACTAAAAAGAAATTATTAACATGTGTTTTCCATCAAAAAAGTGCCTGGCATCAAAATTAACACCGCAGTATTTATTATCGGTTAGCCATAAAGAATAATTCACTTATCAATTAATTGTAATTTTAAAAATTCTTTATTTCTTTATATATTTATTTCTTGTTGTATGCAACTTATAATTTATGTAAAGTAAAAGAATTATTTAACTCTGTACATTTAATGACATTTACATTTCTCGTTTAAATAGCGTTGAAAACTGATGTGCAAAAGATGACACCAAACTATGTTATTGCTATCGAGAAAGCCGTAAGAACCGATCCGAGCTCGGTGAAACGCATACTCCCTCCGTCTTTTGCCATATAAGATAATATAAGATAATTAATTACGAGATTAATTAAGAGATACAATTATGTATATGACCTTAATTTTGAAATGTAAGAGAAATAATTAATATTTGTGTGTAATTTATAATTGTAGGGGTCTAAATTCAAAATTATCGTTCTCAGGATAGCCGAAATGGGTAGCGGATTACTCGGAAGTATTAGACAGGATAGATCACGAAATTAGTTGTCACCACACTTAATTTAATAATGATATCAAAATTATATTTAAACGTTAACTCAAATATAAGCTCAGTCAGATTCGTTATCGTGACTTTCCTCTACAACGGCTGATTTTCGAATGCCGACCTTTTTGGGTCGTGTCTGTTTTTGGTCTCGCAGGACTCCGCACCTCACCTATTCTCGCTACTGCCAGCCCGCTTACGAATGCCTAATCACGCTTGTTGTTAAGGTTCTCCTTCTAGAACCCTCGATTACCGTTGTCTATTATTATTCCGCTTACAATTCGGCCAGCCTGACAATAGGCCGTCCTCGGCCGTTTCCAACATTTTATTAAGGATACAAGTCAAAATTTAAATCTTGCTAAACGCTTTCGTCGAACACGCTTACTCGATCACAACATAATAGCGAAATTTTACATTTGATTTTGTTACAATCTATTGTTTCCGCCGTCACTCCCCATCTGGAAGAAACAATTTAATGCTCAACTAGGCTCGTTATCTCTCGCCACAGCTTAATATTAGCGGCCTCCCACGTTCCCTTGTACGGCCTTTGCGAAATCTGACAATCTTCCACGTCCGCTACCATATATCTATCATTTCTCAATCGTTTTATTACGCGATACGGTCCTCTAAAATTCGGCGCTAGCTTTCCGCCCGATGTATCGAAGTTTTTGACCATAACGAGATCACCTTCCGCATATTCGCGAGCTGCTTTGCGCTTCCTATTTACATAATTCTCGTTGTATTTTTGTGCCTTTTCGATCCTTTTCGCCGCCTCTGCTCTAATTTTTTTAGGATTCTCTAATTCCGAGTCGTTGTGTTCTAAAACATATTCTCTTAAGGCATCGACGATCTGTCCGCGTTGTTCTATTCCGAACAATAGCTTACTAGGTGTTTTGCCAGTCGCCTTATTTTTTGTATTGTTTACCGCGAATTCGATCTCGCTAAGCGCTTTGTGCCAATCCTTCCCATCATACAATTTGCCTATCGCAGGAGCCAAAATTCTGTTGTATCGCTCTACTTGTCCGTTCGCTTGTGGCGAACCCGTGGCTATTTTTATGTGTTTAATGTTCATTTCCGACATAAATTCCTCAAATTCGCTTGAGGTAAAGCTCGTGCCTCTGTCTGAGATTAAAATTTTCGGTCTGCTGTACGCATTAAAATATTCTTTTAGACATCTAATTGTCTCGCGCGTCGCTGTTGTCTTAACTGCATAAAATTTTACATATTTGGTAAACGCATCGACAATGACAAGCACATATTTTTTTGCTGCATTCGTTCGGTCCACGGGGCCAAAGTGATTCATATGTACAGTCTCGAATGGCACTTCTCCCTTCGGAATACTATGAACAAAGCCCTCAATCTTACCCGACGGCCTTGAGAAAACAATACATTTAAGACAATTCTGTGTGTGAGCTCGAACCTTAGCCTTCATGTCAGGAAACCAGTAACTCTCTCGCAACACATCATAAGTCTTATCGACTCCTAAATGCCCGAAATCATTATGATATCTATATAATAATTCTCGTTCCATATCATGTGGCACATAGAATAGAACTTTATCCTTTTTCTTACGATATACTAGTCCGTTTCTTAACTCGAAAAGGTTATCTTGTTCTCTTTCTAATCGTGTTTTTAATTCTTTTATTTTCGAATCTTGAACTTGACATACGGATAAATTGAACTCGAATGTGCCGTCTGAGATAACGAGTATACTGTTTACCCGACTCAAAACATCTACGTGTGGCATTCTTTTGCCCGGACGATGCTCGGTACTGTAATCATAATTTTGTAATTCGAACGCCCACCGTGCTATTCGTGGATTAATTATTTTTTTGTTTAACGTCATAACTAATGCATTACAATCGGTAACTATTTTAAACGAAATGCCCTGTAAATAAATACGAAATCTCCTGAGCGCATATATTATAGCCAAAATCTCTAATTCGTAGCTGTGATAGTGTGATTCTACCTCCGTAGCTCTCTTAGAAAAATAGAAAACCGGATGAAATCGCTTATCCGCTTTACGCTGCAACAATACCGCACCAAAACCTTGCGAGCTCGCATCGCAATGCAATTCTGTAGGATCGTTCGGATTATAAATCGTCAATATAGGAGCTTCGATCAATTTTCCTTTTAGTAGTTCAAACGCATCTAATTGTTTTTGTTCGAATCTAAATATCGCCTGCTTCTTAAGTAGGTCATACAATGGACCAGCAATTAGGGAGAAGTTCCCAATGAATTTTCTAAAATAAGAACACAAGCCTAAAAAGCTCTGCACGTCTCGGACATTCTTAGGGGTGGGACAATTTTTTATCGCGACGATCCCATGATCGCTTGGACGTATTCCCCTCTCTGAGACAACGTATCCTAAAAATTCTATTTCGTCATACAAGAATCGACATTTGTCTAACCGCAATTCGAGTAAATTTCGTACTAAGAGATGGAAAACCTTGTCCAATGTCTCGAAATGCTTTTCGACAGTGTCCGTTGCTATCAGAAAGTCATCCATATACACAATAATATTCCCGCTTTTGATTAGGTCGCTAAAAATTTCGTTAACGTATCGTTGAAATCGTGCAGGCGCGTTCTTTAATCCGAATGGCATTTTTAAATATTCGTACTGCCCGAACGGAGTCACGAAAGCAGTGTATTTAATGCTATCTTCCAACATGTAAACGTGGTGAAATCCGTCCTTGAGATCTAATAACGAAAAATGACGTTTCCCGTATAACGCGTCAATTTGTTCTTCAATAATCGGAAGTGGATAATTATCTTTTGCAGTAATCTTGTTTAACTCTCTATAATCAATACATAATCAATACGTACTTTCCCATTTCTCTTTTTAACTAATACCGTTCGAGACGCGTATTCTGAATTTCCCGGACGTATGATTTTCCGCGTTAATAAATCGTCTACTATTCCGCGTAATTTATTTTTCTCATCTTGCGATAGTCTTCCCGGAGCAAAATGAAAGGGCTGTTTATTCTTGACGTACAGCTTTAATTCGGCCCTGACTTCCGGTTCTGACGGTTTTTCCGCTCGTAAATAGGATTCTTGCAACTTCTCCGTAAATTTTTCCCGAATCTCACTTGATAATCGACAGTTTATATTTACTTTGTCCACTTCACTACCCTCAAACAAACTAGATTCTATATTTAATATTTCGTCCGTAAAATTTTCTTTAATCGGCTTTACCTCCGCTCTAATAAGTCCAAGATCTAAAATTCTAATCGAATCTCGTCCTAAAATGACATCGCACTGCATCGTCTGGTCCGAAACCACTCTCAGCCTCATGCCGTCTGCTCTGCGATCGTCAATCGAAATCCTCGCCTCTACCTGTCCGAAAATTTCTAACCTTGAGCCGTTAATCCCTTCGTATCCGCTATCTGAAATATTATGAATTAATATCGGCGGAATATATTTCGACTTAATTAAGCTAATTGGGCTGGCAGTATCTAATTGTGACTCTAATTCGCAACTAAACGTTAATCCGTTTCCGCTCATCTGCACGCCTAAGGAACTCGTTGTCGCTCCTTTCTTGTCTCACTACGTTGGCGACTTGGGATGTTGCGACTGCCCTTGACGCTTCCTTCAGCGATGTCGTCCGCTTCCCCTGCGGGCAACTCTGCAACTTGTGATCCGTCGCTCCGCATCCAAAGCACGAGCCTCGCTCTCTTCTGGGCTTCGGACAGCTCCTTGCCAAATGTCCCATCTCGTTGCAATTATAGCATTTTGGATCCGATCCTCGTTGTCCCGTAGTCTCTCGAGCTTGCGACTCCTGTTTGCGTCCTGCGTCTGTCTTGTGAGCAATGGCGTTTTTATTTTCACGTACGTGTGAATTCTTGTTTATCTGGCGAATCGTCACCTTCTCAAAAGCCCTTAACAGATCTTCTTTCTTCTTGAAACATTGGATGCGTGTCTGATCTCGTATAGTTCCATCCGGCATGCCGTCTATTATAAAATCCGTTAGCTCGTCTTCGTCAACTGGCACTTTATTTGCGAGAATTACTTTGTCATAAAAATAGTGACTAAACGTTTCACCATAACGCCAGGTCCTCCTCTCGAATTGCTTTCGCAATTCCATTTTTCCTGGTCGATGATCAAAAATGCCTTGCATCTCCTCAAGCAAATCGTCCACCGATATTTCTAAGTGTTCTGGTCTTGAATGGAACCGCTGAAGGGTTTTCTGTTTCAATCGCATACTCGCAAGAACACGTGCCGTCCCATCGTCCAGCTGATACGTTACTCGAATCAGTTCAAACTGCTTGCGCCATTTCCAAAAGGTATCCTCCTCGCCCGTGAATTCGCTCATTAACTCGGCCAAAGCCTTAATCTGTGGACGCATCACCACATTTTGGTTTGCACTCGTCGCCGGTGATCCAACATTTCTCATGGCTTCCCCCGTGCGCGTCTCCTGACGTAAAAACTCCAGTTCTCTTCGCATTAGATCTCGCTCGCGTCTCATGAGCTCGAATTCTCTGTCACGTAATTCCTTCTCTTCTGCCTCCCGACCACCACGGTCAGCATCGTCCGCACCCCGCACAACGCGACACCGCTCCTCAACTATGGCCTCGTCCTCTCCCTCGACAACGTCATCCTCCACGTGCGAAAACCGCTCCACCGTCTCCTCTCTCTCCGCAGATACATCTTCCGTCGAGACTCCTCCCGCTGTGAGCCTCCACGCACCGCTCGGATCAAATTCATAAAGTCTTTTCAGCAGTTCCGGCTTAGCACCTCTCTGCGAAAGACCGGCCCGCCTTAACGTTTCCTTCAATTGCGAAACCGTAAATCTTTCGCCTTCCATTTCGAACCGTTAACGATTCTCGATCGACACGCAAAGTCAAGAACAAAGCACTTCTCACCACACGAATGTTTTCCCTCAAAGGTCGCGACTCGACAACAAGTGAGATAATTCGTAAAAATCCGTTACGATCACAAATTTCTTTCCGAGTCTTTTCTTAATTACACGAGCCGATATACTGTCCAACAAATCGTCACTGAAATATGCGCTAATCTCGTAAATCCTGTCTCTTAATTTCTTTCCGAATATGCGAACGAATTCGAATCCCGCTTCTGAAGAATTGTAGGGGTCTAAATTCAAAATTCGTTCTCAGGATAGCCGAAATGGGTAGCGGATTACTCGGAAGTATTAGACAGGATAGATCACGAAATTAGTTGTCACCACACTTAATTTAATAATGATATCAAAATTATATTTAAACGTTAACTCAAATATAAGCTCAGTCAGATTCGTTATCGCGACTTTCCTCTACAACGGCTGATTTTCGAATGCCGACCTTTTTGGGTCGTGTCTGTTTTTGGTCTCGCAGGACCCCGCACCTCACCTATCCTCGCTACTGCCAGCCCGCTTACCAATGCCTAATCACGCTTGTTGTTAAGGTTCTCCTTCTAGAACCCTCGATTACCGTTGTCTATTATTATTCCGCTTACATAATCGACAATCACATATAACTTTAAAATACTAGACACACTACAAATCAAAATATACAATCTATACTCTATACTAACGTAATATTATATCTTTCCTCTCTCTTTTCTCGCGCACATACATTTCTTTTTTATATATTAATTACATCTTTAACAAGAACTTTAAAATATATGTATATTATATAGACATATATATACATATATATGTATTTTTGACATGTGTGCTAAAAGATTCTCTTCAAGAAAAATATGATAAAATGGCAGAGGAATACAGACGTTATAAGAAACAATATAGAATTCTGGTGAAGCGACTGTAAGATGCAGGCTGTAAGTATGATAATTATACCTATTGAAAGTAAAAAATTCATTTGGAAAAGATATTGAAAAATTTTTCAAACAAGTATATCCACATACACACACACATTTTTTTTTTTCAATCACATGGAGTATATACACACATGCACATATGTACATATTTTAAATTACTTTATTTTAATGCTTTTAAAGACGTGCGTGGTTTTGACAAATGTCATGAATCATCATCTTATTGAATTATCCAATTTGTGGTTTATGTGAACAAGCACAATCATTTTATCAGATTAAAAAAAATTTTATCATAATAATTAACATAATTGTATATACAGTTACATTAGTTAAAAAATAAAAATTTCATGTTTAAATATATTAAATATATTTAGAAAATACAAATTAAAAGATACCGAGAAAAAGAACAGACTTTTCAAATAGTTCGATAATATATCATATAAATCATCACGCACCATCGTTTCTATATATTATGTCGAGCACGCGACATAATTCAATATAGTTTAAAAATTTTTGAAAAGCCTGTAAATCGCATCGAATATAAGAATTTCAATTTCTTTTAGTGCCTGATGCGATATATTACGCAAACATCTCTGCCATTGTTTCCAGTACTCAGAATGCAAGTAATATACCTGCCATTCGCAAGGAAGAAAAAGATGTAGTAATATTTGTATTTAAGAAAGAAGATATCAACGTGATTATACGTCATCTAGTCATCGACAAATTTCTCGCGCTGTAGCTTTAATAAACTTTTCTTAAATTTTAAATATATCTATCAAGATACAGTAAAGCTCACATATATTACTTTTTTGTATAAATAGATATATATAAAGAAGTTCTCCATTATACATCTATTATAAGATATCATTAGAATATTATAAATTTATGAACGTTTTACTTTCTATTTAGAACCCTGGAATCCTGCGATATATTATATACTATTGCGATGACACTGCTATCGGTTTACCGGTCTACATCATTTTCATATGCATCAGGTACATTCACTGCATCAACGACGATGACGATAAAGATCGTTGTTCGTCAAAATGCTCTGGCTGAGTAATATCTTGAGACTGTTGCACAACATGAAGCAATACTCTGGCGACAAGCCATTCCAGATCGAGAAAACACCTAAACAGAACGAGCAATGCTTGGGGAACTTCGACCTGAACGAATATCGCGTCATGCTGAGTAATGTAGCGCTCTGGATTTTCAACAATCTCGTCACGAATCTCGAAGAAAGAATCCAAATGCTCATGGTACCAGTCCTGCCGGAGCATGAGGCCATATCCGTGCCCACCGATAAAGCTGGTCGATCCAGATCGTCGTCGATGGGCGGCGAACTGGACTTCACACAACAGAAACTGGAGAAACTTCTCGGCAAACTGACGTCAACAAGATCTCGCAGTATCATCGGCGTCGACCTCAAAGTTGTGGTGCAACTGTTCAAATAACTATTTCATGTGCGCCATGCCTCTGAACAATTAGCTGCTAAGGAACGAATTTTGCCGGTGGACGGGAAGAGTATGCAAATAAGCCTCTCGATCTTTTCTTAATTTGCTGAAATAGAAAATTCGATACAAATATAATTGCATTGCAAAAAATATAGGGATTATAAAAAATTGATAAAGAGATTTATTTTGTGAATTAATAAATTCTTAATCTTTTCGCGAAATTTTAATAAATTGAATGTTACTTAGTTCCTTAGTTACCTTATCTTAGTTTTGTTATTTGCATAATAGAATATGTTGCATATATATATATATATCTTGCATTAATATAATGTGTTTTTTATGAAGGCATTACATGAGCCGTTTAGAACAACGGAGTAGAGATGAACGACTAGAAATTGTATTCGAAAAGCTGCAACCCATCACACAGGCATTGCAGCTTCTACAAGTAAAACGGACGAGAATGTTAATTTCATCTGTGAGATATGCAACAAGCTGATGGCTAAACAAATAGTAAGAATCCTGAACTTATATACATCCGACTATTAAGAAAGCCAAGTTCCTGTTTCGTTCATTAAAATGATTCAAGATAAATTAAAAGAACGGGAGAACAACAAACAACTTTTCTGTGCCCATAAAATAATAAATTAATTTTCTTAAAATTAGTAAAAGTCCAAAAGAATTAAAATCGTACGTGTGTATTTATCGCTCTCTAAAATATGAATAAATTATAAAAGGTTAAAATAGCAAAAAAATTTTTCCCAGCATATAATAATTTTGCATTTTTCATTTTCAGCTGTTAAAGAATCTAAAGTACTTCTATCCTGTACAATTTTCGTTTAATCCATTCGATTGGAGGATATCAAGGTACCCGAAGTGCTTCATTTGGTCATGTTCAAAAAGGTATAAACAACAAAAGGTATATACAACAAAGCAAGTATAATCATAGTAAAGATTCACCTTTCTATACCAGTCTTTAGTTAAAAATGTTATTCTCACGGATAATAATCGAAACTCGTTTAGCCTAATTCTTATTCGTACAAAAGTTAGCGTTATCAAATCTGTCAAATCTTCTTCTCAAAAGCTGCACTTTATACAAAGGTTATAGAAAAATTATAATCTGTTATAATTAAATTATATCTGATATATATAATCTGTTATAAAATCTAACTAAATTAGACGTAGAATCATCAAAAGTTTATTACGATATATGTAACATTTTATATGTGTTTCCTTTTTACTCAGATAATTCGTATATTTTGCGACATGTCATTATCCCAAATCGCGTTATCCAAAGAAGTTAAAGTTTATATTATTAGTTTGTTTATATTATATTATGTTGACTAGAGAATATAATCTACAATAATGTAACTTATTTAAATTACAACGACGTATATCAGCGTGTATCATTAACATTAAATTTTAAATGAGGATGAAAGTTTTCAGGGAGTCTGCTATCAAATCTTATTAGACTTTTAATCGACTCTTTTGCTTGAATGCACTTGAAACATATTTTACATACATATTTCACATTTATTTCCAGGTGAACATCTTTCATAAATTTCAAGATCACGCAAATAATTTAACAATCTTCATCTTATCACCTGAATTCGCGTTAAGATTATTATATGTCCAGCGAAAGAATCCAAAATATTAATTCGAGAACGAATAACTGAAAGTACATGATTGTGTATTAAACTACATATTAAACCAAAATCCCCTTGAAGCGCAACGTGATTTATCTCGGGGGACTAAAACGATGCGAGAGAATCGACGCATAATTTTAAGTCAGAATAGACGTGCCACCTTCCTCGAAGATGCGTATCGAATATCTCTCTCTGAACTATTATTCGTGAACAATACCTTAACGTGCTTCCTCGTAGTTATTGCGATCGGTCTAAGCATTTGAATGTGGCAGAAGCTAGATCAGGAGATACTGCACAACACGATTACACGATATGCGTAGCAAAGGCGACGACGACGACGACGACGATGAAGACGAAGCGTCTATGGCTTTAGTCATATGCGCTCGAAAGTCGAAAGCGGTATGAGTATTATTGTTTTCATCGGGTTGTATACATTATCACACCTGGGTCATCCAGATCACTACATGTTTGTTTTGCTTTTTTCAAGAAGTAGACACGTCCGACCTCCTCCCACATACATCCCTATCTTTTCTGGACGCTTGCCACGGCCCTAGTTTAGGGTCCATCCGCCACTGCTATTTGGTACAGTGGGGATTTTAGTATGTACTAGAGGGATCTTGGGAGATGTGATCACTCTACGGCGTTGCTCGTCGGTGCAGTTTCTTACGGAAGGCCAGTCGGAAGCCAGCATGTCGCGAATACCTCCATCGGCACTTATTTGGTCAGCGAGCGACCTTTTCAAGGATCTTCCATGGCAATCGGCATTGCATCCATCGAGCAAGATACCAACATCGCTCTGGAGTCGCATATCACTGTGTTAAAAAGCAGCATTAGGTGTGAGGTTTGGACAGCTTAGTGGTCTAGAGCAGTTGCCCGGAAAGCGAAAGACTCGGGTTCGATTCCCGATCCAGCCACTTGCGCCTTACATATTTTTCTAGTCTGCGAATATTGTTTTCTAGCAATTATTCGTTGGGCTAAAAAATGTATGAATGCTCTCTCCACAGGATATGCGTCGATGCCGTTGCCACGGATGGATTCTGTCGCTCGTTGACCAAATGGGCGTATAGACACCTCCTCCCACATACATCCCTATCTTTTCTGGATATTTTTCTCTCTCTCTTGAATCCTCTCCTCCGGTTCGCTTCGTTCCTCGGGGATTCGGGAAAATTACGGTTCTCCATACGTCTACGAGCTATATACGGTACAAGTCGTGTGATTTATTCTGCGGGAACTTCTAGCTACGACCTTCCTCCGGACAAGCGATTCGGCTCGGCTCCACCGTGTGAAAGCGGGTTCTCGCAAAGATAACTTCAAAGTAGTTGGCACTAGGAGAATTCTAACGCAGGGATCTCAGGGGGGTGAGGGGCGAGGGGATCTCAGCGGCGCGGGGGAATGACGTCACGCAGGATGGAGGGGGGATGACGTCACGCGGGACGGAGGGAATTTCGATGGCGCGGGGGCTGCGGGGCGGGGGACGCACGTATAAACAAAAATGGCGGTATTCCTATGAAGAAGATTTTGGGTCTCTCTCTATTCCTCCCTCTCTCTCGCTCTCTCTCTTTATCCCTTTATATTTCTATCCCTCTCTCTCTCTCCCTCTCCATCCCTCTATCCCTCTATCTATCTCTTTATCCCTTTTATCTCTCTTTCTCTCTGTATTATCGCAAGTATACAATATTAGTCATAAACTTATATTTTGAGATATTTCGGGGTCCGACGTTTTCGAGCAATCTGTGAATCATAGCGAGATAACAACACATTTTTGAGATATTATACAATATTACCAGTTAACAAACAATATAAATAGAAGTATTCTTTGAAGGATTGGGTGGATGGAAATGTGTGCGAAGAAAAATTACGTCATGATTTTGTTACAATTAAAAATATATATATAATTTATTTAAATGTGTGTTTAATAAAAAGTATACAATATAAAAAAATAATAATAATAATATATAAAATAGACCGTCGGGTTATGTTGGGGAAGCCGTTTCTGAAAACAGAAGAAAACATACGCATTTCATTAGTTTAAATTATTTTAATAATTTATTTTAAAATACTTTTGATATATAATAAATTAAGATACTTACAATGTTATCCATCATCTATTTTAATTTGTGCAAATAGGGCACATGTTGCAGGCCAATATTTGATTCAAAGATCTTCTGCACTCTTTGCATGACATATTTTCCAAATGTTCATAATATGTGCATCTATGTTCCCGAACAATACCAGCTTCTAAGAACAGGAATGATAATCTGTAGAAGCACTCGGTACAATATTTGGACTCATCTTTTACATAGTAGTAAGATATACAACATATCTTCGTGTGATCCAATGCCATTATTTCAGTCAAGTCTAAATTTCGATGTTTAGTGTGTATTAGTTCATCACTACTATCACTCTCATAATCACTGTCTGCTATGGGTTCTATTTCTATTTCCTCGTCTGATTCATAGAGATTATCATCTTCCATCTCTCTCCTCTCTCTCTCCTCTCTCTCTATCTCCATCCTCTCCGCCACAACTGGATCCATCCAATCGTAATCATCATCATCAGTATCGTCGTCGATGATAATTATGTTTTCTTCAGCCATTGCACAAAACCACCGAAACACAGAAGAGCAACGAAAGAAATGATACTCTAGTGCAGCAGACTACCGAAACACAGAAGAGCAACGAAAGAAATGATACTCTAGTGCAGCAGAGTCCTCTTCATTATATTTTTTTTTTAACATACACAATATAAATAGAAGTATTCTTTGGAGAATTGGGCGGATGGAAGTACGTAGATAACAACACATTTTTTGAAATATTTCGGGGTCCGACGTTTTCGAGCAATCTATGAATCATAGCGAGATAACAACACATTTTCAACCCTAGGTTCAGTTACAAAAGAATTTTTATTTTGTGCCTCCAACAATCTCTGAATATCCCTCTCTCTTTCTCTCTTTATCCCTTTTATCTCTCTCTGTCATCTCTGTATTATCGCAAGTATACAATATTACCAGTTAACAAACAATATAAATAGAAATATTCTTTGAAGGATTGGGTGGATGGAAATGCGTGCGAAGAAATTACGTCATGATTTTGACTTAAAACTCTTTATTTATATTTTATATATTTTTCTTACGTACTATGGACTAAAAACTAAAGCTGCCAGTTCGCAATCGACGAGTTGATGCTTGTTGAAAGCAGCACTCGCGCGTATTACATTTGATATTTCTTTCGGATTTATTACAGTGGACGCGATATTGGAGAATTGCGTAAACTTGACATCAACTGTTTGGATAATTTTATCCAATCGATCAAAAGTTACATCTATGCAGTGATCGAGATCGAACATGCGATGTAACGTCGATTCGACCATCATCAAGCATACGTTTGAAGATTCGAGACTTATGAGTTTGACGTCGTTAATCGTACGAACTCTCACTGTTAGCGGTCCAACGCTTATGAAATTGAAGTCATCTTTAGAGTCGTTCCGAAGGAAATTTTGAATATTACGACGTTGCTCGTAGAGTCCCTTCCACGTTTCGAGAGATAATATCAGTTCCTTTCCTCGATGATCTCCTATGGCAATCTCCACGTAACTCGGTGGACCCACGTTGATACCAATGTCGAGGAATTTGAATCCCGTAGCTGTCAATGCGTATCGTCTACCTAGTATACGAACCGCACGACGTTCCAACGAAATGCTACAGAAAAATTAAAATTAAATAATAGTAATACAATTTGTAAAAATATAAAAATAGAAAGAAGTTAAACGAAAAACTTACTCGTCACATTTGTTCTCAAACGATCGAGTTTTATCACGACTCGATACGTAATTATTCACGCGTCTTCCGACGCCGCTGCCGCTGCTGCTTCTTTCGACGTAGTACATTTCTCTGGGAGTTATGAAAAGTGAACCACGAGAGCGGTGTTAACGCGACACTGATCGTATAAGAAATAACCGAGTATGGATGACGCTCATCTTCCAAAAGTATAATGTGGTGGAGGGATTAATACTTCTAACGTTTTGAGTTTTAGGAGAAGGGGAGATAACGCTCAGACAAAAAATTCTTAGAAACGCATGGAAAGGTTTAGGGAGGGGAAATAAGAGATAAAACATATTAATGTTTACATATTTTATTTTCTTGCAATTCTTTCAGGCGTTGCGACCACCAGTTAAATATTTTAAATACATTTTGTAATGCACAATTCTTAACATGTTTTCCACATCGCATACTATTGGTAATATCTAATTTATTTAGAGAATCAATATCTTCATAGTCAGCATCTAAAGTTTCAATAATATAGCCGTTTCCCACATCGCCTAGTATATCGGTCAACCATTTTCGCTTTTCAAGTCCTTTAACGTACACGACAGACGATTCTTCTTCTTCTTCTTCGTGTATCATACCAACGATAGCTGTTGTAATTACACGCTGAGCCAAGCCATACGGAACGTTTCCGTCTTCCCATTGTAATCCGTGATGATTTCTAATCACCCATGAGACTTGACATCGCTCAGATTTTGTTAGCACGCTCCACGGTACAGGACTTGCGAAAAAATAATGCGAGAGAACATATCCCTTCCTCAGGACTGCCGCTTCTTTCACGACAAAATTTCTCCCGACAATAAATCCTTGCAGATCCACAAACGTTGGTATAGACATGACGAGATCTCTCTCTTTCTCTCTTCGATACGTCAGTCGAGAGGAATGGCAAACTCTAAAATCATCTCGCAGCACTTTGATTTATATCCTCCTCCTCCTCCTCCTCCCCTCTCTTGTGTCGATGTTATCGCTTAGGTGATTTTGCGTACAACGTTGGTCAACGGATTGTACTGGATCACACGATCGTGTATGATGAGACAGTACGCAGTAGTATTCGCCGGTACGTTCTCCTTACATTCGAATTCCAATCTCACATCCACCGTTGCGCTCTTGACCGATTCGTTTTGTCGAGAACAATCGATAATCACGAACGGACCGAGTTCTTGAAACGTATAGACGGAGAGACTCGGCTCGAGATACTCGTATCCGTAATAGTTCTTGCAGAAGCGCGCGTACGTGTCGTACAGAATGGACCATCTGTTTTTATCGAAATCCAGGTTCATATCGTCGTACGGATAACATTCCGAGTTCAGATAGAGTTTCACATTGATCAATTTGCAGTCGTCGAATTGAGATACATTCTTAGACAAGGCATTCTTCCGGCCTGTTTGCAGGGCGAAGACAACGTAGCGTGGTTTCTCCAGCTGAGTCGAGGTCTTAATGGCCCACGAATGCTTCGTTGTAAGCTGCAATAGCGGATACTCGTACAGATCCCACGAGCGAAAACCCATGCTGAGATATCGTCCGCTTTCCAGAGCACGCAGCATCGACAGTTTTTCGATCTCGCTCAACAGCACGTGAGGCATTCGCCATTGTATCTTGAATATGGTCATCACAGGCTCCAGCGTTGAACTTCCAACCAGACAATTATTATCGTTGCGCGATCGTATTAAGATCAATTCGTGACGAGCGTTAATCACCACTCGTTTATAATCCTCGCAAAATCCCAATAACATGTGGAGCGGTACGCAAAAATTGAAATGACCATGCGAATAGGTCGGCGGCTCCCAGCCGGCGTTTTTCATAATCACAATTCTATCGGATGATACCGTTACATAGTTTTTGAGCGTAGTAGTTATTCCTACGTTTCTATTGCGATCAATCTCAACGCCATCGAGTTCGTATCGAATCTCATCGAACATGAATGCGACGCAATTATGTCCCAGTATCACATCACTTTCTCCTTCAACTGTTGTTCTGTTTTTCGTTAGTTGTCCCTCGATGTATAGGAAACTCTCGTACGGCAGCGTATACAGATCCTGTTGTTGTATGGGTATTCTTATCTCGTCACTGTGTCCGAACGTTGTATTGGCGAACGGGTTATACGTGTGAGTCTCGATCTTGACGATACGGTTGTCAAAGATCGGTTCATCACCGATGTTGAGAATGTCGGTCATCGTTCAGCTGTTTCGCACCGCAAATCCCAAAGATTGTAAAAACGCAACGTTCGATGCGCTGAGTTTCTTTTTCTTGGATGATTTGATATTAGCAAACGTCGACGTTGTTGTTGTTGTTGTTGTTGGTGGTGGTGTTGCTGGTCTCGTAAAGATTGCGTTATCTCTCACGTCTTTCGATCCGTTCAATACGAGCATCTCATACGTCGCATACGTACATGCAATCTTACGGTGATCTCTTCTCCTCGAAAATCGAGCAATCGTCCGTTCTGGTCGACAACGCGTAACGTTAAATCCGTAATGCTCCGCGCGATGATCGGCAGGTAAATGATCTGTGCAGGCGTTTCCGATATCTTATATCCCGGTGGTACCCTCGGTGAAAATTCATGTATCGTATGAACGAGTATGCCGTTGTTGTACGCACCCGTGGTCACGTTACACTCTATACGGATAATATTCACGTTGAGAATGTTAATCGGCAGGTTTGATTCGTACCATTTTCGCGGCTCGAGAATACGATTCGAGAATCCTAGCAGCGATCCAATGTTGACGGGTTTGGTAAAGTTTATTCTGTAGGCACATTTGATCTCGCTCCTCATTGTATTGTAATTAGCGCGGAGCACTATCGGATATTCATCATCATCTTCATAGTCATCGCCGTCAATGTGTTTCTCATCGCGATGTTTCCGTGAAATTGCATGTTTCAAAAATTCATGTATATTTTGCAACTCATACGATCCCTCGGGAATCGTAATTTCTTCGTCGTCTTTGCCAAAGTAAAATTTATTATTCGAGGAATTCACATTCGGTATCGTGTGATAAGTCTCAAAATCCGTTAGACCGAGCTCGTATTCGCCGTCGCTCAAATCTACGGTGGGAAAGAAGTTTGCCGTGAGAACGCTACTCTTCCCAGTCAACGTGAATGTCATAGACATGTCGACGAAACTGTTTAACGAATACTGAGTTAAATAGCGCAATATCTGTCTTTAAATTCACATGCATCGACCGTTCGAAGAAACTGCAAGCACAATTGTCCGCAGATGCTCTGATCGTAAGTTTGAACAGGTGTGTAATTGTACTGTATCTTCGTTACGTTTCGTCCGAGATATCGCACCAATTCATTCGGCGGTCAAAGATTGCCGAAACTGTCGAAATATATAGCGCGATTCCCCCTCTTTGCATACGCTACCCAATGAGTACCTGGTCCTTCGACGCTATCCAAATTTACGATGCCGCTCTCGTTTCGATATATACCACCGATCGGTAAAGAGTCGCGCATGAAAACATCTCTAAAATATGGAATGCGCATACGTTTTGCCAATTGTAGCAATTGTACGTTGGTAGTTGCGCCCTGCGGCATTTTTAGCGTCTCTTTGACGTTTTTTTTTTTCTCCTTGTTGAGGCTCCTCGTCCGTATTTGTAAGGAGCGAGATATAATCCGTGACCTTCCATGGCGCGATTGTGACGTAGCATCTCTTGCAACTGACGTTGCGCGGCTTTTCCGTCGTTCACCACTTTCGCTACACCAGCCGCTCCACCGATCAGGGATCCGAGCGCACCCAACATTGGTAGAATCGGCAATACACCGCCGCATTTCGCTACCGGAAGTATCCGTTTCTTCACCGTTCTTTTCTTCGTCTTCGTCTTCAGACCCATACCGAGCTTCGTCTTGGCTTTCATCGCTGCCCAGACAGTTGTGGCGGCGGCTCTCTCACCGAGAGTCGAATCTTTCGCAACGATGCGATTCCGCGCTTTCTCAGCGAGTATCCTATCCGCCGCGTGTCTCTCGGTGAGATCGTTGCTCCGAGAGTATGCTATATCGTGTTCGCGACACGCCGTCCAATGGGTTGACACCTCGATCGCCTCTGACTAATCGCTTTTGCAACCGCGTGCCTGGTCCGCAAAACTGATAGCCGGGAATATGGAATTCGATCGGAAGTGCGTTTATCGCGTGATTTAATAGGCCTCTACCTATTTTCGTTGACATTCGCCGCAATTCTTTATCAACGGCGCCGGACCGTCGATGTGCGTTTCCTGACACGGCTGATTGTAGTGTTCGTAACAGCGACGATACGTCTGAACCTCCGGATCCGCTTTTATGTGTTCCGGAAGTTTGTCCCACACGTAGTGGACGTAATCACCGCACGTTCTCAATAGAACTGCTTTCGACACAAATTGTAGCTGTTCGACGCTCAAATCGCGAATATCGGAAGGATTTGTTAGCAGGATGAACATTTTTTCTCTACTGAGCGACTCGTGATTTCGCGCACCTATAAATAGGCAGGCGTTCGATCCAATCAGCAGTGTTGAAAAAATGAGATTCGTACGACAACCTTTGACGATATGCGTGACAAATTGCGACGACAGATTACGATCAATGGAGGACAACGCGGAGATGCGCAGGCATGGTACGATGCTACCGACTACTATACGCGCGATCGTTTGCGGCCCCTCGAATTGTGGTAAAACCAACGTTCTGATAAGTCTACTGGAAAGTCCGCATGGTGTACGTTTCGAGAACGTGTACGTGTACTCGAAGTCGCTGCAACAGCCGAAATATCGATATCTGGAGAATTTGTTGACGCCGATTGACGAAATCGGTTATTTTACGTTCTCCAATAACAGTGACGTCATTCCACCGAGCGAGGCACGTCCAAACTCGATTTTCGTCTTCGATGACGTGGCGTGCGACAAGCAAAATACGATAAGAGAGTACTTCTCAATGGGTCGTCACTCGAACGTCGACTGCTTCTATCTCTGTCAGACGTACGCGAGAATACCAAAACATCTTATACGCGACAACGCGAACCTGCTGATCTTGTTTAAACAGGACGGTACCAACTTGAAACACGTGTACAACGATCACGTGAATACCGACATGTCGTACGGGGATTTCAGTGAATTATGTCGTACTTGTTGGCAACAAAAGTATGGATTCCTAGTGATAGATAAGGACAGCTCATTTACGAACGGGCGATACAGAAAAGGATTTAACGTGTTCGCGATACCGCAAAACGATTAGTCGCTGCCGACACACTCTGTCGACATGGCTGAAAACAATAATATTCGCGAGCGTGAAAAGATTGCGAGGGAGATTGAGAAAACGAGCGAATCGATCCGCAAGAAACATCGCGCTTTGAAGACCGGTAAGATCGACGACGATATCGCGGTCAAGACCCATTTTAGGCCTATTATCGAGCCACTACAAAAAATCGTCGACAACTCTAGCTTAATCGCGGTGAAAAACGAGCCGGAGAGTAACGCTGACGCTATAATTAAAACGTTACCCATCAAGCGGTACAAGGAGGAAGAGGAAGAGGAGGAGGAGGAGGAGGATACGACACCGAAAAAGAGACAACGATTGAAGGCGAATCGTTTATCGACACCGCATACATCGGATGAACCGCTGATAACCTCCACACCGTCCGCGACAACGAGAATCGTACAACCCACGATACCCGAATCACTCGCAATCGAAAATGTTTTCGAAACCACGGGCAACCCGCTCGAATCACCATCTGTTCGAAACATGTTACAAACGTTGGAAGGTCAAAAAATGTTACGAGAGCACTTCGGGCCACTGGCACAAAAGTACATGGGCGCTCTCCTTAGTGGCGATAAAAAAAACCAGATCGATCACGTGTACGGTGTCTATTTCGACGAGAATGAAATGTGGCTCGGTAACAAACGATTCGACATCGGCGCAGATGACTCTATAATCATAGACAAAGTGAGGTACATTGGTACACCTGGATTATACGAGTTGATCTTCAAGAGAATTCCCGATGATGACATATACACTGAGGACGATATGCAAAAATATAAGAGCATATTAATGGCGACGAGTGCGCATAAACGTCAATATGATGCGCAAGGTCAATTAAAGAGCAACAGGGGATACAAGTATAAACACATAATTGCACCGTTGATGTCGATCGAATTGAAAAAGAAAAAATGCGGTACGGGAGTATTCATGCCTCGCGCGATGACGCTAACCGACAATAAGATCGATTACGTGCACTGGGACGATCCCAACGAGCTAGTGGATCGTCTACGATTGCTCGACGCTTCGCGCCGAGCTGGCCACAACGCTCACGACAACGAGATCCTGTCGATTATAGAGGAACTTCGCGAAGTCGGCCTTATTATAAATTAAACGGTGTCTCGACGAAACTAATCAGTCGATCGACGTCACTCGCATCGAGAAAAAAATGCCCATCAACAAATTTGGATTATTCGAACAGAGAAATGAAGCAATTAGAACTAGCGATCATTGGGGTAAATCGGTGACAAGTTACTTGCGTCAAAACGCTCTGTGTCGCGTCGCTACGTACTATGACGCGAGGTCGCGCAAGATTCGCCGTGTAGCGCAACCTGAGGCTGATACCGATGCAGTCAACAAACTGTACGTGGAACAATGCGTTAAAACGTTGAAGAATCAGCAGAAAGAATCAGACGAGAAGCTGACTGCGTTCGAGAAGGATGTGCGAGCTTTGCAGACTGCGATAAACGAGCTTCGGCGTGCGATTAACACTAATTCAGAAACGGCTATCAACCTGTAATGAGCGGCTGTAGTGAACGGTTTAGGAACGGCTATTGTACAATTATTAAACATCTACAAAGGTTTATCGAACGGGTTGGGAACGGCTATCGAACAGCTAGAACGGTTATCGAACAGCTATGAGCATCTACAAAGGTTTATCGAACGGGTTGGGAACGGCTATCGAACAGCTATGAATGGCTATCGAACGGCTATGAACGGCTATCGAACAGCTTTGAACGGCTATCGAACGGGCCAGGAACGTCTAGCAACGAATGATAAAACGCACGGTGATACTCGAGGCACACATCGTTTGATCGACGAATCGAAACAACGATGGATCGGCGATCGGGAATAACCGAAGAAGTGAAGAAACAACATAGTTTAGAGAAACGGCAGTTGGTGAACGAATTGCACGCGCCAGCGAGAAAAAATTTTCCCCGAAGACACGTCATAGTGCGGGGATACGATGACCTGTGGCAAGCTGACATTGTCGAGATGCGTCCGTACTCTCGTTTCAACAGAGGTTACCACTACATACTCACAGTCATAGATGCGTTGAGCAAGCACGCGTGGGCCATACCACTCAAGAGTAAAGGTGGAAGCGAGACAGCTGACGCTATCGCCGAGATAATTCGAGATAGCAAAAGATGTCCGAAAAACTTACAGACTGATATGGGGAAGGAATTTTATAACGCTGACGTGCAACGGCTCATGCGGAAACATGACATCAATCACTATTCTACATATTCGGTATTGAAGGCATCGATCGTTGAGCGATTCAATCGCACGCTGAAAAACGACATGTGGAAGATGTTTACGCTGAACGGATCTTACAAGTGGATCAGCGCGTTGCCGCGACTCGTATCGGATTACAACGCGCGCAAGCATCGAACAATCGGTATGCGACCCGTCGACGTTACTCCCGCGATCGCTGAAAGACTCTTGGCTACTGTGTACAACCATGTAAATATCGCGGGTCCGGCGAAATTCAAAGTAGGTGACTCGGTACGCGTTAGCAAGTACAAGACAGTTTTCGAGAAAGGTTACACGCCAAATTGGACAACCGAAGTGTTTAAAATTGCAAAAGTACAACATACTAATCCCGTAAGCTATCTACTGGAGGATTATCGCAAAAAATCTATTGCTGGAGCGTTCTACGAGTACGAGTTGCATCGCGCGAATTATCCGGACGTGTATCTCGTGGAGAAAATACTGCGTAGGAGGGGTAACGAGGTTTACGTGAAATGGTTGGGATTTGACAATTCGCACAATTCTTGGATACATAAGGACAATGTGATTTAATTCATACAAATTGTATTTATTTTTAAATTTAAGAAAAAATATGTACAACATATAAAAAATATACATGAAATATATAAAAATACAAAAATCTTTATTAATACATCCTTTCCAATAATCGTATATAATACAATATATGAAATACATATACATATGAGATACATATACAAAAATAATATCTGACATTATATCACATACTATATTACATTACATTATATATATTATATTATAAGGGTATCCTATAATGTCCCCATGGTAATGTGTCGGTCGAATCAGGTACGATATACCGCTTGTCATCGTACGGACTCAGAGCAATTTTCGTCTCGCGGACGGTATACACTTTGTGCAATTTCGATCTTATGCAAGATTGCTGTCGTGTCATTTCTATTTCGTCATTCAGACACCGCGTGTAATCGTCGAATGTTATCGTTCTCGCAACAACGTTACTTTTGACACCTTTAACCTTCTTCGTATCCTTTTTCCCGTCCACTCTCATCGCATACATTTTTGCTCTAAGCCCGACGAATTCGGTCATTATCGCGCCGTTATTTTCATCTTTCATTAAACCCGGTACTTTTTTATTCACGAGCGGTATACCGTACGCGTTATCAATTGGATAATCGCTCGTATCGAAACTAGCGATATCATGTTTCATATTTTCATAGACATCTTCGCACTCAATGTGGTATATAAGACTGTCTGTGTCGGTGTACATTACCCGGCATTTATCACGATATAGCGGTGACATGTACTCATGATGAAATTCGTACAAGCACGTTTTAGAAATGTCGAGTATGCACATGCCGACATAGATTGGTTTATAAAATTTCACTTCAAGTTTGCGTAATTCTATGGCAACCAAATTTTCCGAAAAGACGCTTCTACTATGAAAATTTGGTTTCGCTATCATTGCTTCTGCTCCGTATCGTCCGTCCCACTTTGTTAATAATTTTACATCGACACGATTACGCACATTTTCCATCGTCTTACCAAATACCGCGTTATTCATCAGTTTATATAAATTTTTTTCAAAATCATTTTTCGCGAGTGTTCTAAACTGTGTATTTAATTCGATATAACTGCGAAGCCACGGAGATTGTGTAAATTGTAATATGCGATGTATTTTTATAACGCGAAGGTCGTGTCCGTACATTGCTGTAGGTTACGGTAGTGTATCACGTAACGCTTCTTATCGTATAGCGTTGCGAGGAGTTTGTCTTGCCGCTTGCCGGGCGGCTTGTCGCGTGTCGGGCAAAACGGTAGGTCAATGTGCGTATCGTGAAGATGTTGCGGATACTCGAGATCGACTTCGAGGATATAACCCGTAGGCGAATCTAACGCGATCGATGCTACGTCAAAATTCGACACGTCGTCGACCCATCGAAAATCGGCATAGGGCAACGGTTGACACATTGCCCATCCGTACAAATTATTTACATCGAAATACATCAAGTACGACGATGGTTTCGATGGATCGTACGATTGTTGCATGTACTTGTTATTAGCGCGCGCGTATCTGTTGGAACACTGACTCAGACCACCGCGTATACCGCGTTCGATAAACATGACCATGTCGATGTCGGTAAGCAATTCGAATGTAATCTTTGTATGCTTTAACATGGCATCCCACGTGTATCCGGGAAGAGTATAATAATACGCGGGGTCGAGTCCGTAACTTTTGATGCAACTATCGCGAAAGTTTTCAAAAATATCGGCTAATAACAAGACGTCGATTTTCAGGTACAAATCGCTATACTCGTCTAGCGTTCGAATGGAGAATCGCGTCCAGATGTTCTCGGCGTGCGCGTAATCGCTCTCGGATATAGTTTCACCGGTCAAAGAACTGTAAAACGATTCGCGCGGTGGTAAACACGTATCTTGCAACCTATCTACAGAGTCGACGTATTCGTACGGAAAGACGCCTTTCCGTGTTAATAAACTGAAATTTTCTGCAGATAAATTTTGAAATTCTGATTTTAAAATTTTGAATTTGTCTTTGTCTAGATAAGATGCCAATTTGTCGAGACTTGCCGTAAGAAATTTGTACGAATCGATAAAACTTAATTTTATATAATTTTTCCAATTGTCTTGTGCAACTTTAACAGTTTTTGTAAACGATATATATTTTTCCTTGGTTATTGGAAGTAATTCGATTTCCCCTTCGAACGCTGTGGCTATATCCTCGATAATGAAATGCGCGTCGTAACCTGATAAATTGTGGAAGACTATCGGAATATATAATGATTCTTTGTAATTTAGATTGCAATTTGAGTGCGCGGGACCCCTATATCGTCCGGTCAAATGACAATGATCGCGTACGCGTGTATCGTCTTCTTGCGTAAACGGTTTTTCGCAAATATGGCAATGCGTTGCGCTGTGAAATTTTTCCCACTCGTCCGATGTTAAATTTACCATGGAGACATTTGTAGTCATTAAAATAGTCTTTACACGTAACGCTAAATTTTTAAGTTCTTCGGCGAACCACGCGATACAATCAATACTGCGGCGAGAATGGTACGCGGATAACGAGTCGTCGAACGAACAATGCATATAATACGCTATACTAAATACCTTATGATGCTGATAATTTTTTTCTTCGTCAGTCTTTGTCAACGCACATTCCAAATCGGCATAGATCACAAATGGAAGCCGCTCTTTCCTCGTGTAGTTGTTGAACTCGAGCCACTTGTCCTTATCGCTCGGCAATCGGATAGCGCAGTCGTTTATTTTTCCGCAGTCTACCGTATGTGACTGCAACTTGTCCTCCGATCCGAAATAGTGCAAGCATCTGTAAAAGAATATTTAAATTAAAGATTTATGCAATGCATTATATTTTATAATTACATAAATTATTCAAATTATACATACCGATCACAGATATATCTTCGGCCGTTGTGTTTGCTCAGTTGCGAGCTCACGAGCCGGGATAAGTTCTTGATCCATGCGAAATGTCCGACGCTGTTACCGTCTTCCACATACAACAGGTTGACGTGTTTATCCCGTTTCTGCTCCGAAAGACGTATCGGGACAATGCTGTTTTCTTTCTCGATGCTGTACACGTTGATGGAGATATTGTTTATATGTTCAAACTTTTTTAGTTGGTTCAACGTCATCGGAAACTCAATATTTTGTACATTTAACACCGTCGTATAGTGGGGATATGAAGATTCCCGATTTGTGTCTCTTTCAGCGGGGTATAGAGCGGCCACCACTGCCCACGCGAAACACGCATTGTCTCTAGATTGTACATTAATTACAGCTCTCTTCATCATAATTTCTCGCGGCAATTTAATATAACATCCCGCGCGCATAGGATTATACTTATTTATATTTACAGTTAAATTCTGTATTCGCGACAATGCCCAGCCACTATCGCGTTCCTGAAATTCTTCTAGCAATGCTAGAGTGGGCTCGATAACGCTGCGCTCGTACCACTCGTGTAAATCAGACGTGCGAAAGAGTTCACAGTTTCTCGTATTGATACTTTTATTCGCACGCTTATCACCCGACACAAATTCACCGTTGAATATAGTGTTCAATTTTACACTGTTGTATCTTCTTATAACGTCTTGCACTTGCTCGAGCACGATGTCTTTGGCGTCCTCGAGAAATTGACGAGGTTCGATATGGTTTGCGTTAATCACAGCACCGGTTAGAATACGGTTATCGAACGCGGTATCAATCTCGCGCCACACAAGTTCATTTTGATGCGCGCTACATCCGGCACCCGCGTTATTGTCGCCACTGTAATTACCACCACTGGGCATAAACTGTCTCTGCAATCGAGTCTTTGCACCTTCGAGTCGCGCGATTCGAGCAATCAGCGATTGTCGATTCCCGATCGATAATCGCGGTCGTTTGATCCGACTTTGCTCTTCCAGCGACTCGATGTACTCGTTGCATCGTTGTAGCCATGCAAAATATTCGCCCAAGGTGGCAATTTGGCGGGACCGCTCCACCAGGTCGCATTCAGTCTGCTCGACGTTTTCCATTTCTTCACAGAGTGCAAATTGGGCACATATTGCACGGAAATCTTATATATAACGGCTCGCTACAACTTGAACAGAATCGGCCATCCATCGCATCAAGTGTCTCAATTTTATGCTTTCGAACAGCATACATCATTTGGCTATCCACGCCTTGCAATGCAATCATACACGAAGGACATACAGCTAAAGCACCACCCGTGGAATAATAAAAGTATATGATACAAAATTTTGTACTACGTGCGTTTAAAGCATTAATTTCCGCAACAGACACTATTTTCTCTCTGAATTCCGTGGAGTTCTCACTGCAGTCACTAATGCAATCACTGTCAGATGACAACGCGTGATCTTCGTCTTCCATTTTTATATTATCACACAACACTGACAGAACATTACTTTCTGACAGAACACTATAATTTTTGACTATACTTTTGCTATACCGTCGTGTCGATGCGCTTTCAAATCACGTACTATGATCTGATGCGCTTCGATCCTTCTTATATTCAACCAACAAACTTTCAGAGATTGTTGAAGGCACAAAAGAAAAAAAATTTTGTAACTGAACCTAGGGTTGAAAATGTGTTGTTATCTCGCTATGATTCACAGATTGCTCGAAAACGTCGGACCCCGAAATATCTCAAAAATGTGTTGTTATCTACGTATTTCCATCCGCCCAATCCTTCAAAGAATACTTCTATTTATATTGCGTATGTTAAAAAAATATAATGAAGAGGACTCTGCTGCACTAGAGTATCATTTCTTTCGTTGCTCTTCTGTGTTTCGGTGGTCTGCTGCACTAGAGTATCATTTCTTTCATTGCTCTTCTGTGTTTCGTTAGTCTTGTGCAATGGCTGAAGAAAACGTAATTATCATCGACGACGATACGGATGATGATTACGATTATTGGATGGATCCAGTTGTGGCGGAGCGGATGGAGATAGAGAGAGAGGAGAGAGAGAGGAGAGAGATGGAAGATGATGGATCTGATATAGAACCCTTGGCGAAGGACAGTGATTATGATAGTGACAATAGTGTCGATATTCTTGATGAACGGTTACAAAAGAAACAGCGAGATTTAAGCATATCTGAAATAATGACATACAATCAAGCAACAAAGATATGTTGCATTTCATATTACTACATGGAAAATGGATTAAAATTTTGTATCGAATGCTTTCTAGAAGCACCGGATCAGTATGAAGAAACTAGTGCTGTTCGAGAACATAGAACCATAGCTTATGTTCATTTGGAAAATATGTCATGCAAAGAGTGCAGAAGATCTTTGAATCAAATATTGGCCTGCAACATGTGCCCTATTTGCACAAATTAAAATAGATGATGGATAACATTGTAAGTATCTTAATTTATTATATATCAAAAGTATTTTAAAATAAATTATTAAAATAATTTAAACTAATGAAATGCGTATGTTTTCTTCTGTTTTCAGAAACGGCTTCCCCAACATAACCCGACGGTCTATTTTATATATTATTATTATTATTTTTTTATATTGTATACTTTTTATTAAACACACATTTAAATAAATTATATATATATTTTTAATTGTAACAAAATCATGACGTAATTTTTCTTCGCACACATTTCCATCCACCCAATCCTTCAAAGAATACTTCTATTTATATTGTTTGTTAACTGGTAATATTGTATAATATCTCAAAAATGTGTTGTTATCTCGCTATGATTCACAGATTGCTCGAAAACGTCGGACCCCGAAATATCTCAAAATATAAGTTTATGACTAATATTGTATACTTGCGATAATACAGAGAGAAAGAGAGATAAAAGGGATAAAGAGATAGATAGAGGGATAGAGGGATGGAGAGGGAGAGAGAGAGAGGGATAGAAATATAAAGGGATAAAGAGAGAGAGCGAGAGAGAGGGAGGAATAGAGAGAGACCCAAAATCTTCTTCATAGGAATACCGCCATTTTTGTTTATACGTGCGTCCCCCGCCCCGCAGCCCCCGCGCCATCGAAATTCCCTCCGTCCCGCGTGACGTCATCCCCCCTCCATCCTGCGTGACGTCATTCCCCCGCGCCGCTGAGATCCCCTCGCCCCTCACCCCCCTGAGATCCCTGCGTTAGAATTCTCCTAGTGCCAACTACTCTTCAAAATTAAAAAGAAAAACATGACTCATGAGCGTCCAAGATAAACAAATTCGTACGATATTGACTGCCAATAAGAATAGGCAAATGAACCAACTTTACAAGAATACCGTTTATATTTTCAAAATTTGTGTGTCAGAAGTCATTTACTTTTATTATTGTTCCTGTATCGTGTAGGTATAGAGAATAGAGAGACAACTATTTGGATTACATATTATTAAAAGTACTCTCTAAAAGTGAATCAGTGAAAATATCACTAATTTAAACAGTAAAATAAGATTTCACTGAGAATCAGTGAGTATTTTACTGATCTTCAGTGGAAACGCTTACTTTTTTGTTATTTTATCTTATATCTCACTGATTATGGTCAGTTAAAATAAAATTCACTGTAAAACCAGTAAATTTTACTGTAAAACCAGTAATCGCTAATTCGTTCGTTTACCGCTACGATCGCTATCTCTCTCGTATTTAATTTTAGTCATAAGAATTATATAAAGTTTGCAAAGAGCGACATTTAAAATTAGAAGTATTACTTCGATTTAATTTCTGATACAATCTCAATACAGAGGCTTCAGATATTAAATCGATCTTTATAAGTCGGACAAATAAATGTCTGGCGACTTAATGAAAATTATTCATTCGTTATCTATTTAAAATAACAAGTTCAATATGCATGTAATATATATAAATAAAATAAAATTTTTAATATAATAAATATTTAGTAAATATAAATAAAATTTTTAAGTTTCTATGAAACAGATAGAGAGATGAATTGTAGTTTAATATTACTGACAATAACGAAAGAAATATTACTAATATTGAGAAATATTACTGATTGAAACAGTCAAAATTATTAACTGATTCTTTCAATAAAATATTACTGATTTACAGTGCTGTACTTATAACTGCTGTAATAAGTGATTATTTACTGTTTTTCAGTGATAATACACTGATTCACTTTTAGAGAGTAGGAAATTAATATTATAAAACCAATTAATATTTTAATATCTTGCGTAACATATCGAGTCTTTCCTTAGTCTTTCGTATATGTAATTATATAATATAATATGTTAAGTTTTCTTAGGATAAAATTACCATGTGATCGTTTGTTGTAAGAGAAAACTGTATTAGCTCTTTTAGTTTGATTTATATTTAGTGTGTACGTTTTGTTTCTGTTGCTTTTATGTTCATTTTCGTTGACTGCAACATTGCGTATGCGCACTATTGTTTTGTTACTCTTTTTATCCGCGTGTTATAGCTAGCGCCCTCTCATTGCGTCAGAACTCTCTCGCCTCGCTTTTTTTGTTAACACGTGCTTTTGTATTCTCGATCGCTGCTGTATAAATAAGCGGATTGTACTTATAATAAACCTAAATAGTAACTAAATTGACTCGTCAGTTTTCTTGAGAAAGCACACAACACATCGTTACAATTTTTTGTACCATTAAATTCATTGGAACTATGACGTATCAAATTCGTTCGTACCATTATGTAACGTCAATTCAATCGAAATTCTGAAAGATACAGGCTATACAGACACTCGTTCTTTATTTTAACACTATCATATTGTATATATGCAACATACATATATTCATATACATACACATTTGGAAAATGCGCGATATTTTTTTACTTTCTTGATCGAGATCGAAAACAAAATCTGAATCATTTACGAAAGATACATTTATCGTCTTGGTTCATCTTCATTTATATTAAAAATTCTTAATTAAGAATTCTTATTATAATAATTCTTCGTAAAATTACTGAATTTTAATCCTTTATTAACAGAAATTGTACACTGAGAAAAAGGAATTATTGAATTAAATAAATAACTTTAGTTGACTTCTATTTTGTTAATTCAATGCTAAAATTGTCTAAATAACAAAAAATGTGTTTTAATTAACAAAATAAGTGATTGAGACACTTGAATCAATTAGTTGAATGGGTATAGTTGCATGAACACCATTATGTGTTACTGGAACTAAAAAGATATGTTGAATGAACTGAATCAAAATCTGAGTAACTGCACATATTGTTAAACTAAAAAATTTGGAAAAACAATTTTGATGGTTTGAAACAATCAAATATTCCATTTTATTAATCTTGTTCGCATGTTACGATGAACTAAATCTTCAGTTAGATACAAGATATATTACAACTAATAGTCTGAACTTGATGTAACGAAATAATGATTTGAGAGAAATCATAAAACAATTAAATACAATTTATACATTTAGTTAATTGAATCAATTATTGTATTGAATTTTCTCGACATTGTTGTATCATTTCAAGACCAAAATTAATTGAATTAAATACGATAATATTCATATACTTCCACGAGCTTCACGCCTCGCCTCTAGATGGCGAAAAGGAAAACGCCTAACCCGAAAGTGACATTCATCTAAGACAGTAATATAAGGCCGCGACACAGGTTCCACGAATCACGGCTTATCGATTAAAGAACGATATTATAGCCGCATCTCATATAGCTTTTGCAAGGAGCTCCAGAGCTCCATGTAATTAAGCAAACGGTTAATTTTTTTTTAATTCCATCATATATGTATCTATATACAGAGAACATTAAATCGATCAAGTTTTTGAGAAATAACATTAAAATAAAAATTTAGTAGGTAGCTAACTTGACGAAAAATTATTCTGTTTTTAATGGATATATTGTCATAAGGATTATATATTCGCTCAAAACATTGAAACATATACACAGAAGAACAACACATTTACTTCGCCCAAACAGATTTCTAGTTCTCACTATATCTATTTCAGTTGATCTAAAATAATATTTAGTTCAATTAACTACTTTTCATTATTTCAAACAATTATGTAATCTTATTATTCGGCCTGTATATGCTGTTGGCAGCCCATGACCGCCGGATTTAGTTAATTCAACACAATTTTCAATGTTTTTACAAAATTTTTTTCTCAGTGTAGAGAAAAATATAAGCTTCATCGAAGGTGATAAGGAAACATGTAGAAATTGTTTAATATAATCATCTAAAACTCTTACAGTTGCTGTGATTTAAAAAAATATAAATATAAATAACAATTGCAAATAAAAATATTTTGTTTATCGGGCAATTTTATATCTATTTGGCAGAAATGTTTATATTATTCTTACTTTCTTCAAATATTTCAAATCTGATTATATATATACATATATACATATATATATATATATATATATATATATATAAATATTTTATGTTTAAACTTATATGTTACGTCAAAATATTTATGATAGAAATATTAGTAATTTTAAGTAATTAAAACCAAATTGCATTTTTTTTAACATTTGTAATCACAACTACTTTTTATTATTTTGATATATAAATATAAAAATATATTATATATTAGTTTGTATTATTTTTAGCTATTTTACCATAAAAATCTCTTTTCATGTGATTTCGGTTAAAAAATTTATTTTTCTCTGTTTTGCTTAAAATCTGTGTTATCGGACAAGCACGGCACAAAATATATGTTAAATAATTTTTTTTTTTAGAATCGATATAGCATCGTAATATTGGTAACAAAAATCGAATAAAATAGGTTTGATAAAATTGCAATCTCTATTGAAAAAAATTCTATTGAAGTTTAAGAAGAAACGCGCTAAACAAGTATCTGCGATACCTGTTGCTAGAATAAAGGAAATCGTAAGAAAAATATTAAGTTCATTATTCTCATTTATGACTTTTATTGTCTTTATCTCATACGTGCCAAGTAAGATAATAATTTGTATAATAATGTATAATAATTTGTATAATAATTTGTATAATAATATTTGTATAATATTTGTATAATATGAATCAGATTAATTTAGTTTATACTTGTAATCAAAAGCACTCATTTAAAAGATAGAACTTAATGATTGTGTGATTTTTATTCTTCTCTTTTTCTCTTTCTTTCAATATTTATCTAAAAGTATATATGTATAAAGAATATAAAACAAATTATTAAATAGCTCTAAAATATATACATTTCTAAGAAAAATATATACATTTCTAAATCTATATAGAGAAAAAGTAATGTGCACGAGCGCGCATAATACAGGCTTATTACACACATTAATACACTTTTACTAATAATGTATATATGTATATATGAGTATACATACGTTAACTGTTAATAAGCTAAATTAATAACAACTATATATAATAACTATATATTATTTTTTGTAAATAGTTTAATGTATCAATAATGAATTTCGTTTAATTAATAATATTATTAAATTTATATTCTTATGTTTGATGCAAGAAACAATGTTGATAAATTAATAAATTAATAACAATAGAGTCATCTCAATTTATAAATTATTAATATAAATTATTTTTTAGTCTATACAGGATGTCAGGCAATTTTTGACCTTCATGAAGTAAGAAGGTAGATTGGCTCCAATTAAGAAGGAAGCTACTATACTATTTTGCGATATTAGCAATAATTAACGAAAAATTAATTAAAGAAGATCGACCAATGCGTGTGACTCGAAGCACACGACGGCGAAGGCGGTCTGACTGTAACATAATGGCGGCGCGCGGCGAAGCGGTGATTGGGGAGGGGAGGAGCCTTCGCCACGCGCTTACACACTCATCGCTCACTAGATATTTTATGGTTTATGTAAAATTAAGAAATTATTTCAAGCTTCATAACTCGAAAAGTACTTAATGAAAAAATACTTAATTATAGTGTTTTGGAAAGCTCTCGAGATAAGCTACAAGAATATCTAAAAATATATAGGATGTTCCATTTAAGAAATTCAAGGTGACCTTCATGTGACCTTCAAATGACTCTTCAAGGTCAAACCAATGGCACCATCTTATATCCCCCTTCGAACCAAACAACTTTTGTTTGAAACATTTTTTTCTTAAATGCTTTCCTAAAGAGATAATCTAGTGGAACTTTTAAAATGGGACACCCTGTATATTCTGAATCTATAAAAAAAGTAATGTGCGCACGCATGAGCATAATACTACATGCTTAGTACATGGGTACACCTGATTTATTAATAATATATACATATACGTATATACATATAAGTATGCATACGTTATACACATTAATAAGAATTATTTTTTAGTCTATATATATGATCCAGTTAATAATAATAAAGATGCTAATTTCAATGGAAAAAATAACGAAGACAATAGCATATGGATTTATAAGAATGATGTGAAAAAAGAAAAATCACAATACAATACAAAATTTGAAGCACGCAATGATGAAGAAGACAATAATAAAAAGATTTACAATACGAATGATATGTTGAAAAAAAGAACAGAAATACACTTGGATGATAAGTTTACTTTATTGGTGCTTATTATATTAACCACTTGCGCTGGAAAGACGTGCCACGCATGTCGAGATGTTTTTGTTACAAAGTCGCCAACGACGTATTATACACGTCGGTAGGCAGTTGTCGCAGAAATAAAAATGACGTTCGCGGCACGTTGACTGAGATCATTTGTCGAAGCACAGTTTCTGATTGCACCACGTCGCGTAAGGTTATCGATATAATATTTCGTACAGATGTACGTATTTCAAAATTCTTACAGTTTGCAATACATTTTCTTATACGCCAGTCAAATCAAATAATAATTTTATTTTATTTTAGTAATTTAGTAATTTCAACCCATATTGTAAAATGGAAAGCGACAGTGAACTTAGTGATATTATTTCGACAAATACAAAAAGAAACCGGATAATTAAAATAGATAGTGAAGATAGTGATAGCGATTTTGATGAAATTGTTTTTCCACTTCAGAAGCGGTGTAGAATCATATCTGATGACGAGGAAGAAAGTAGAAATGAGGATTGTGAAATTAATCTTATATCTAAGGAATGGATATGGAAAGACACTGAAAATATAAGCAAAATATGGCAATACTCACGAATTTCTAGAATAAATATACTAGTTGGCAAAATGTCACAGCTTTACAAATGGTAAATGGAATACTAACAGAAGACTTTTGGGAAATCGTTGTGACAGAATCTAATCGCGAGTCAGACAATCCAAGATGAAACTCGCAAATTAAAAAAGTTTGAAGACAATTGGAGGGATACAAATATAGATGAGATAAGTGCTTATTTTGCTTTATGCATTTTGATGTCACTAGTGAAAAAATCAAGTGTTCAATCTTATTGGTCAAAAAGAAGTATAATCGAGACTCCCATATTTCGAAAAACAATGCCATTTTGGAGATTTGCCCAACTGTCTCGCTTTTTACACTTCACTAACAACGAAGTTGTAGACAAAAATGATGATCGTTTATGTAAATTGCGAAGTATAATCGACTATTTAAATGAAAAATTTAAGACTATTTACACTCCCGAGGAATATGTATCATTAGATGAATCTCTAATGAAGTATACAGGCCGCATGTCATATAAGCAGTATAATCCATCGAAAAGAGCACGCTTTGGAGTGAAATTTTATAAACTATGTGAATCTAAGTCGGGATATTGCATTCAATTTAAAATATACACGGGTCAAGATACAAAAAAAATTCAAACACTAGTGCATCAGAAAATGTTACGATGTTTATGTCCACACCAATAGCTGGTTACGGACACACCCTGTTTCTGGACAATTGGTATTCTTCGCCAAACCTGTTTCAAAAGTTGCAGTCTATAAAAACTAATGCCATAGGAACAGTGAGGTTCAATAGGAAGAATATGCCCAAAGAACTCGCAGCGGCAAAACTGAAACAATCTGATGTTAAATCAAGATCATGTAATGGTATTTTAGTTGCAAAATGGAAAGACAAGAAAGATATATATTTAATGTCCACAAAACATAAGAAAATTGAGATGATAGAAGTGGAAAAGAAGAGGTGGAAAAATAATAATAGCCCTGTTACAAAGCCCAATGTCGTTTTGGAATGTAATGATGGCATGGGTGGGGTAGATCTACAAGATAATTACTTATCTTCTTTTTCACTAATGAGAAAATATGTAAAAAGTTATAAAAAAATATTTTTTTATTTAGCGGATATTGCACTTTTTAATGCTTATGTTTTATTTTGCAAGAAAATAGATGTAGCAAAAAGTAAAAAATACTCGTTTTCGAAGTTTCGGTTAGATGTGGCAGAACAAATTTTACAAAGTGTATGTATTCCTGATTATCAAAAACGTGGAAGGATGTCTGCTGGTAACACACCGCATCGTTTACAAGCAAAGCAATGGGGATATTTTCCGAGGAATATTCCACCCACAAACGCTAAAAAAAATCCACAAAGAAGGTGTAAAGTATGTGCAAAACAGAAAAAACGCAGTGAAACTACGTGGGAATGCAAGAAATGCCTTGTGGCACTACATATTCCAGACTGTTTTGAAAGATACCATACTGTACAAGATTATTAATAAACAAAATTAGTATTCATATCTAAATTATTATAATGAAAAATGTAAAATTCTTTGTGTAAGACTCTACCGAGTCTTCTCGTTTCAAGTGACGCCTCATGGCGAGTTACAGTGGAGCGTTTTGGCACGCGCATCTGTGAATTAGTTGCCAGCGCAAGTGGTTAATAGTAGATCCTTTAATAATATTTTACATGTTATACCGGTAAACTTTAATATTATGTACTTTATATTAGATATTTTCAATGCTAATCCTTATATTTTTGTAAATAATTAATTAACAAAATTACTAATATTATAGTAAATAAGTAATTAGATGCATTTTACATGCATTCTTATATATGGGCGGTCGTGAATATGTGTGAGTGTGTGTGTTCATGAGTGCGAGTGTGGTGTATTTGTGTGTGTTACATCATATGTATATATTAACGCAGTATAAAAAATAATTATTTTGATGTAAATTCATAATATTTAATAAGAAAAGATCTTTTTTATATAATAATTATATTGATATTAAAATCAATATAGTTATTATATGATATTAAAACCAATATTTTAATTCTTCAAATATAATGCTATACAAATAAAAAAATAATTAAAATTCCGGGTCAATAAACCGAGATCGCGTATCTTGTGGCGACAAACAAAAGAAACAGCACCTATATATTATTTTGGCATAGATGGAAAAAACTGTGAAAATAACATATGAATCAAGTGCAAGATTTATTGACAATAGACAAACGTTTCTACCCCATTCGGGTTCTCTTCAGTGAAAAAGATAATTAGTTAATTGACAAACGCAAACAAAAGAGTCGAGTGGTACAAAACATTGTTAGCATGTAAAAGTCGCAAAAAATAAAATAAAAGTGTCATTGCGCATCAAAGATTAATTTATGTCTGTGAACGTGTGCAGACATGACGCTCGAATTAAATCTCTTTTTCTTGAAATTGAAGATGCACATCGTAAATTGACTTCTCTACACAAATTCAGATTGATATCACATGGTAAACTATGCAACTTTTTTCCGCGAAAATTACTGTCTCAGTTTTTTTACTACCAATCACGCTTTTTTATATTTTTCCAACATAAACAATATCGTATTATGGAAAGCAAATTTAACTGGCTGACTAGGAAGCATGAAGAAAATATTATGCAGGACATTGATGCGATTCGTTATCATGTGTCGATTCCTCCAAGCGATAAACGTTCATATTATTGTTCGAAGCTCCGTTCAGCTGTAAAATCTTCGTCTCACTCCTTCCTTCCCCAATTTTCCTGTCAACCCATCCCTTCACCTTCAACCTTTGAATCTTATTGTGTGTCCCTCCATCCTTCAAATTATCCCTCTCTTACTTCTTGTCTTAACCTTGAAAAAAATTTTTTCACATTAAAACCTAACTGGTTTAAAAACCTATCTTCCACAGTTATTCCGGAAGAGGTCATATCTTTGCTTCAGCTTGGTGAAAAGTTTAGTTTGCCGGTCTCTGCTCCTCAAAAAAATTATGTTGTCCACGAATACATTAAAAACATGGAAAAAAATTTTCGCGGTGTACATCCGGACGTGGCTACTAATGTTCGCAACCATACGATACATATCTTGGAGGGCTTTCTTTCCTCAAGTTCGGTTCCCTCCAGTATAGATAAAATGATTTAAAGCAGGTTTGTTAAAACAAAAAAATTCCTTGCAGACCACCCTAACTTACTTTTCACCAGAGCGGATAAGGGTAACGTTACTGTTTGTCTTGACCAATCTCTATATAAAAACAAGATGAATGAGATGTTACACGATTCGAACACATACCAGACTATAGACAGAAATCCCTTGAACATTCTAAATAACAATTTAAAAACATTGTTGAAGGATTGGGTTAGTAAAAATTATATTACTAATATTAAAGCGAAGTCTCTCAAAACTAGTGCGGGAACTTTACCACGAGCTTACGGCCTGCCTAAAATACACAAACCCGGCATTCCGCTCAGAATTATAGTCTCTTCCATAGGAAGTCCCTTACACTCCTTTGCTTTATTTTTACACAATCTCATTTATAAAAATATCCCCAATCCTTCTAGTCATGTTGCCAATAGTTTTAACCTCGCTAAACTTATGCAGGATCGGCCTTTTGATGAAAATTTAAACCTTTTTTCGCTAGATGTGATTTCTCTGTTCACTAACATACCTCTAGATTTAGCAGTGGGTGGGTTGGCCAAGAGATGGCATCATATAAAAAAAGGCTGCTCTCTTCCGTTCCATGAGTTTATAAGAGGTGTAAAATTAGTAATGAATTCCACTTTTTTTACTTTTGATAATGTTATCTACAAACAAACATTTGGCACACCAATGGGATCTCCATTGTCACCGATTTTAGCGGATATAGTGATGTGTGATTTGGAAGAGAAAGCACTCAAACAATTACCTTGTAGTGTTCCTTTCTACTTTAGATACGTCGATGATATTATATCGGCTGCACCCCTCACACTCATTTCAGATATTAAAAAAATCTTTAATTCTTTCCATCATAGAATTCAATTTACAGTAGAAATTGAACAAAATAGATCATTGAGTTTTCTTGACGTTTCTCTTATTATTCAGGACAATAAAATCGTAACGGACTGGTACAGAAAACCTACTTTTTCAGGACGTTTCCTAAATTTTAATTCACACCATCCTATGGCCCATAAGAAAGGCATTATTGTGAGCTTGACTGACAAAGTGTTCCACGTCTCGCACCCGCAGTTCCATGAAAAAAATCTCCATTTCATCATTAAAATTTTAATTGAAAATAGTTATCCTCTTAGTTTAATTTTTAAAGTTATCGGCAATAGAATTCACAAACTAATTTTTTCTATTCCTAATTCAGTCAACTCTCTTCCTTCGTCTACTTCTCCTTGTCTTTCTACATCTGATCCTCCCCCTCCCCCCTCCTACTTTGCGATCCCCTTCATTAAAAACATAGCTCCTAAATTTATACCTCTGTCGCATCACCTTAATAAAAAATTAGCATTCCTCATTCTTAATAAGCTAAACTGTTTCATCAAAGTACACAAGGATCCCCTACCCAACGAACAAAAAACCAATGTAGTTTACAGAATTAACTGTCTTGACTGTAATGCCTCTTACGTAGGACAAACTAAGAGACAACTCACTACTCGGATTAAAGAACATCGTTCTAACATAGATAATCCATCTGCTAATTTAAGCGTTGTGTCGGAGCACAGATTAGCAGGTCATGAATTTGATTGGAATAACGTTTTCATATTAGATAACGAACCACATTACATTAAAAGACTGGTATCTGAAATGCTGCATATCAAAAATCAATCTAACAGTATTAATATCAAAGAGGACACGGATCTGCTGGATAGCTCTTACTTTCCCATTTTAAAAAAATTAGTTTAACTCCTTTAGAAATTTAGTCTAGCATATCTTTTATCTCTCTTTTATTCCTATCCTTTCCCTCTCCTTCTACCTCCTTTTTTCCTTTCCTTCCCCCCCCTTTTTTTATTTCCTTTATCCCCTCCCTCTCTAACAGCTAGCTTCGATATTTCGGCTTGCGTGTCTTATTACTGTTCGAACTTGCGATCCATCGATACATGAGTTTCGACGCTTCTCGGGCTCTTGGATGGGCCTAACTCCTTTCTGCTTTCTTCCGGGCGTCTTGGTGAGCTCTCTATCGAATTTTTTTAATTGCTTCTTACCTTTTGTTTCAACGGTTATTATTTTGCGAATCTTTTTTTATTTTTATTTCTTATTTCATATTATTTATCTTTGCGTTTGATTTCAAAAGTGTAACGGTTCGTCTTTGTTATTTTATTGCTTCGGTACATAACATATTATTTTTGCGACATCTGTTGACATGTATGTTGGGTCTTCTTGACTCCTTCTGCTTATAATTTTTACAGATTTACCACGGTAATTTTCAGGACCATAAACACATTAATGACTCGCTACTTCTGATTACTAAATTCTTGGATTTTGCCATGCTTTTATATGGAGGAACGATCCTTTTTAGAGACTTTTCAACGCCTAAGATGAGTGTCATGTTTGCACATGTACACTAATCGGTTATTGTCTCTCATGCGTAAACAGATTCGTCGCCGTCTTTTATGCATTCCGATACCTTTATATACCGGCAACTCCATAATTGTTTATGTAAGTCATTATAAATAATTCGAGCGTCATGTCTGCACACGTTCACAGACATAAATTAATCTTTGATGCGCAATGACACTTTTATTTTATTTTTTGCGACTTTTACATGCTAACAATGTTTTGTACCACTCGACTCTTTTGTTTGCGTTTGTCAATTAACTAATTATCTTTTTCACTGAAGAGAACCCGAATGGGGTAGAAACGTTTGTCTATTGTCAATAAATCTTGCACTTGATTCATATGTTATTTTCACAGTTTTTTCTGTTTCTTTTGTTTGTCGCCATAAGATACGCGATCTCGGTTCATTGACCCGGAATTTTAATTATTTTTTTATTTGTTATACACTGAACCTTAAACTATTTATTCGTTTTTTAATAATGCTATACTATTTTATCATACAAATACTTAAAAAGATTCAGATAAATTTAGTATAGCAAATTTTTATATTTATATTTATTTTATATTTATTCTTTGCAAAAGGTAATAACTATCAATTGTTATAATGAAAGTATTGATTAATTTATTATAAGCATTTTTGTTAATAAAAACATTTTTTTAATCGTTTACAAATTTTGGTTACAGATATATTATAAAATATTATATACGTTATCGAGAAAATAGAAATCATTGGAATCTACATTTATTGCGACACGTAAAATATATAGTAAAATATAGTAAAATATTTGTAAATACTTGTAAGTAAATTAAACGTAAAGTCTATATAACGTCTAAATACGGTATATTTTTTTTGAGGCACAAGAATAAGTATAATGTAACCATATAAGCAGGTACCGACATAAACATACAAGATGCTTTGAAAATAAATGATGATACTTTAAAAGAATATTTTATCTTGCCAAATAGATTTTAAAAAATTCCTATAAATATGAATCCAGAAATGTCTTCTTGTTGAATAAACAGGTTTTGTTTATGATAGAGTTTAACACAAACATTTCGTTAAAAAAGGATGCTGAAAATAATTATTTTCTTCAAACGTTTGTCTTTTATCAACATTTCATCGAAAATCTCGTCAAAAATAAAATAATATTTAGAATTGTGTGAAACGAAGCAATAATACAAGATCTTTCTAAGTAGCAATAAAGCATTAGCAAATGATCAAACATGACTTTGCAAATCACAATTTAGAGTATCACAAAATAATATAAGCAAAAACAGGTCCGAATAATAAATCAGAGAAAATTATGTAGAAGATTAGGGACTAAACGTTAGATATTAAAAATGTAAATGCAATTTAATGTGCCAATAAATATCGCAACAAATCAAACAAAGATCTTTACATATGTAAATATTGAATACAATTAGATAACAAACGTTAACGTTTCGATTCACTTCGAATCCTTATCAATGTGTGTATCGTCTTAAATAATATGGCTTCTTAAATTCGTACATATAATAACTATTGACGCAAGAAAATAAACAACGGCGAACACAGTGTAAACACACGTTTATTTTCTTGCGTCAATAGTTATTATATGTACGAATTTAAAAAGTCATTTAGTCATATTATTTAAGACGACATTGATAAGGATTCGAAGTGAATCGAAACGTTTATCATCTAATTGTATTCAATATTTGCATATGTAAAGATCTTTGTTTGATTTATTGCGATATTTACTAGCACATTAAATTAACGTTTTCAACATCTAACGTTTGGTCCTTCTATGTCATTTTTCCAAAATCTAGAAATTTTTAATCGATAGTTATAAATGAATAAATAGAAAAAAAATTATTTCTGACGATTTTTTGCAATAATTGTATTATTATTACACAATTTTGTTTTTTTCGAAATATACAAATTTGACAAAAATAATAATAAAATAATTTTTGCAAAACCTTTTTCAAATTTAGATTTAACATAAATTTTTCAAATAATAATGTGAAATAATTAATAATATATGTTAAATAAATTATAATTAATTATATAATTAATTATTAATTATATATGTACTTATAATTATTCATTATATATCATAAAATTAACTATTTATTATATAATTTACAGACACAACAATTAAACATCTATTTAATAATAATTATCTATTTAATATAATAGTTATTATTAAGTAATTGAAAAATATATATAATATTATATAATGTAAAAATATTATACTATTATATATAATACCTAGAAATAAGTAGTATTTATATAATGTTAATTATAATATTCTGTTAACTATAATATTTTATAATATTATAAATAAAAAACTATAACACAGATAACACAGATGTTATAACTTAAAAATATTTATGATTTCGATTTTATATGGAAATGTCTGATTCTAGTTAATTATTAGCATAGACCATGAAGTAAGAGAGAAGGAGATCGAACTCCATGAAACAAAAGTGGTCCCGAAAAGTGGCACCTAATTGAGAGGGAATCCGCTGAGAAGAATAGTTTCTTATGGTTGGGCGCCATTTGCAATTATTAACCTTACCCGGCTAGCCCGGCTTTATCTCAATTGTTTACCTGTGGCTTTATGCATTTTTCATGATAAAAATGGCATGTTGGATACGCGGATGCACCACCAAAGGAGGAAAAAAAGATTCTTCAAGGAAGAAAAGCCTTTTTACAGCTTGCACGGAAAAAATGTTTAATAATTGGTGTGATAATGGAATTGCTGCAAGAGGCATCAATGAGTTCAGCAAAAAAAGTCGCATCTGTGAATTACATTTTCAGAAAGATAACATTCTTCGAGAAGATATTTTTCATATGGCAGATGGCAGATTGCAACTATTACGGTGCAACGTAAGGTACCGAAGTTGAAAGAAGATACTGTTCCATCTATTTTTCTATCAGAGATCATCAGTTACTATCGTTTGAATCTCATTAACGAGGAGCAACAGAAAGAACAGCAGAATGGAGAGAACCAGCATTACAATTCAGTTAAAGAGTACAGTTAATTGTTCCGTTTCCGTGCCAGCTAAATGTGAATCAGACAATCTTATCACACACTACGAACAAGGTTGTTCAGTAAATGCAGATAACAACAAGTTGCAAACGTGGCCTGAAATTAAGACGAATCTGAAAAGTCTTACTCTTACATCAGAATACTGGATCCCCGTGGATCACAGACGAGATGGCAATGTGGGCTTACTGGAAAGAAGACTTATCTTCCTATATATAGCGTGTTATACTTGAAAAAAAGATGACACTTCGTGTAAGTATCTATCATTAGTTATATTGGAAGATTATGAATACAAAATCTTTCATGTCACTTTCTGTCACATTTGAAATATATCTCTAATGACGTCAGGTTTGTACTGGGGAAAGAGAAATTTATTCTCTAGGTGGGAAAATGAAAAGTATAGAAGATATTCAGAAAATTCTTGAAAAATTATCCAATGTCAATCCATGTAAGGAAGTCGAAGTAAAATCTGGTACTTGTGAACATTTATTTATTATCATCATGTATTCAAATTTTTTAAAATAATATTATTGTAATGAAAAGCTTTTTATTTATATGTTTTCTTTTAATATAAGTGAAAATACAAAGTTTAAAAAATTTTTTCTACATTTGCATTCATTACATTACCGTTTATTTTGCAGTGCGAAATTGTGCGTTGGATATGTGACAAGACATTGCTCAGTACGTGGTATACAGCGCCAAAGATGTATTCCATGTGCGAAAAATTACAAAAATATACTAAAAAAATCGAAGAGGCCAACACCACTGCAAAAATTGTCAAGAAGCGGTCAATCTCTCCGTACGAGATATAAAAACACTTTTCGAAAAAATGTGAGACTTCGCAAGAAGGTAGACTTTCCAAACATCCATTATTGAATATTCTAAACATTAAGCATCTGTAAGTAAACATGTTATTTCAGTAGCTTGTATTACATTATATTGTAATGTTTTTTTGTAAATTGCAGGTTGTACTTCTAAAAAAGGAAGTAGAGTGCAGGCAAATACACAGGCAATGAAAGATGCTATTTCAAAACTACCCATTAATCAGCAATTGTCTGTACAAGCATGTTTTACAGCTTCTAAAGCAAAAAATAATAAAGGCATAAGATACACCACACAATGGGTGTATGAATGTTTGTTATTGCGGATCAAAAGCAAGAAGCCGTATAATCACCTCCGAAATCACAACATCCTTACTCTACCATGTATCGATACGTTAAATCGATACATTCAAGCAATTAAGGGTTGTTATGGGTTCCAAGAAAATACGTTCAAACTCTTAAAGGAAAAAAGTGCGAAATTTGAACCATCTCATGTGCATGGTATATTAATTTTGCTAAATTGCTAACATCATGTACAGGGTGCTTCCGCAACATACAGATCGGTAAGTCGGGTTGCCTATCTGACGATCGGTCTTCTTTTACCAACCTCGCATAATTGAAAAATAATAAAATCAGAGGATCGATCATGTAATTTTTTTTCGTCAAAAGTGAAAAAATTCCTTGATTGATACCTTGAATGCAAATCCGTAGGGAATGAGGAAAGTGAAATCAGCTTTTAACATTGATATAGTGTAATTGTAATATTTAATAACATAAATAACATTATATTTAATAACATAAATAACTTAAATAACATTAATAACATAAAATGACACAATTGAAATATAATAACACAGATAAAATATAATGAACTTAAACAAAAAACTATTTTTTAATGGTTACAATATATGCTCAATGTAACCGCCATTCTTTTCTAAACAATCCTCTGCATAAAATTTTTCCTTACTCTCCGAATCATCGGGCGGGATGTCCATCCTGTTGGAATATCATTTCTAATCTATTTGCTAGTGGCACATTTTCGAGTAATTCACCAAGCCGATGAAGAAGAAAATTTGAATAATAATTTGCTGTAACATTTCCTTCTATAAATTCGGGGCCGATTATATGATTCCCTATAATTCCATCTTAATTTCTCAGCTATGATTTTCACAACGTTCGAACTTTCAACTTCTGAAATAATTTTTTTGTTTTCTATCTTGTGACTTTGTAATAAAGAAACTTTCAGATATTGTTTACTTTATACCGATTATTACTGACTCGTATTTGTCTGTTTCTGTGTTTTCTAATTTTAAATTTTAACGAGTCTTACTTATTATTACTGAATTAATAATGTTCACATTTCCCTGTAAAAATTCGAATGATATGATTCTTTATAATTTGACGACACATGTTTGTCTTCAGTCGCTTTCTTTTGATCCAATCGTTTTTTATTTAAGAAAAGTTGAATGACGTGAAAATCATAGCTGAGAAATTAAGATGGAGATCGAAAGAAATTACTCATATGAAGAATTAACGGACATAATCCTTATTTATGGCGAGTGTCAAAAGAATCAAATGCAAGCGGCTGCACTTTACGCTCAAAGATTTCCGGATAGACGACATCCGAACCGTGGTTTTTTTCACAGTCTTTGTGAGAGGTTAAAAACAAATGGAGCATTCTACAAATCTACTAGACCCATCCATGTTCCGCAGAGGGAACAAGAGGCAGTTGATGCTGTGCGGCAAGCTCTTATGACAAATCCTCATACAAGCACAAGAGCAATTGCCACAGATTTAAACATGAATCATATAACAGTCCATAAAATTATTAAATATTCTTTGGGTATGCATCCATTTAAACGTCATACAACACAGAGGCTTACACCGCGTGATATGCAACGACGTTTAAATTTTTGTGAATGGCTTATTGAACAGGTAAGTTTGTTTAAAAATGCACTTTCTGTTCTTTTGTTGCACTCACAGACTCAGTCTGTTATTGTCGTTTCATTCATTTCATACTAAATTACTCATTTTATGTAGGTGGATTTTAATGATGCCGAAAATAATTTATTTCTAAAAAACATTCTTTGGTCCGACGAGGCAATTTTTGGAAATGATGGATACATAAACAGACATAATGAGCATCATTATGCAGAGCACAATCCACACTGTATTAAAGAAACAAACATCCAGGGCAGATGGACAGTAAATGTGTGGCTTGGAATTATAGGGAATCATATAATCGGCCCCGAATTTATAGAAGGAAATGTTAAGGCAAATTATTATTCAAATTTTCTTCTTCATCGGCTTGATGAATTACTCGAAAATGTGCCACTAGCAAATAGATTAGGAATGATGTTCCAACAGAATGGACATCCCGCTCATACTTCTTTTTTGGCGAGAACCATCCTGAACCAAAAATTTCCGGGAAGATGGATTGGACTTTATAGTCCTCAGGAATGGTCACCACGCTCTCCTGATCTTACGCCGATGGATTTTTTCGCGTGGGGCTTTTTGCGACAAAAAGTATATAAGAATGTACCGCAAGATCCAGAAGATCTTAAAAATAAAATTCGAAACGCGTGTGCGGAAATCACTCCTCCGATGATTCGGAGAGTAAGGAAAAATTTTATGCGGAGGATTGCTTTATGTTTAGAAGAGAATGGCGGTTACATTGAGCATATATTGTAACCATTAAAAAATAGTTTTTTGTTTAAATTCATTATATTTTATCTGTGTTATTATATTTCAATTGTGTCATTTTATGTTATTAATGTTATTTAAGTTATTTATGTTATTAAATATAATGTTATTTATGTTATTAAATATTACAATTACACTATATCAATGTTAAAAGCTGATTTCACTTTCCTCATTCCCTACGGATTTGCATTCAAGGTATCAATCAAGGAATTTTTTCACTTTTGACGAAAAAAAATTACATGATCGATCCTCTGATTTTATTATTTTTCAATTATGCGAGGTCGGTAAAAGAAGACCGATCGTCAGATAGGCAACCCGACTTACCGATCTGTATGTTGCGGAAGCACCCTGCACATTACAAATTTAACGTTTTTTTTTCACTAATTACATTTAATCATTGCGTATTCGTTGCAGGTGTTTTGCTGTTAGATGAAATGAAAGTTTCCAAAACAATCGCATTTAATCGTAATAATCTTCAAGTTGAGGGTTTTACGAATTTGGGGAAATACACTCCAAAACACCAAATTAGAAAAAAAGGAGACCACGCACTGGTGTTCATGTCCCCAACCTTTTAAGGGCAAATGGGTGCAAACACTAGGATGCTTTCTTAGTTGTGAAAGTGCGTCTGGAGCAGCTTTGCACCAACTTGTTATGGAATGCATCATTTTGACCGAGAAATCCGGCTTCAAAGCTGACGGCGTCGCATCAGATGGCGCATCTTGGAACCGCTCTATGTGGAACAAGTTTGAAATAACGGAGGAGGAAGTTAGTGTTCCGCATATTATAGATCCGGAGCGACGTCTGTGGTTTTCTTCAGATTTCCCTCATTTAATTAAATGCTTGAGAAATGTCTTCTCCAAGCACAATAAGTACGAGGGTATTTGAGTTAGTAGCAGCAAACCATGTATTAATTCTATGAATGTGTGTATAAATCAATGCAAGCTTTCAGTGTTATAATTGTGCTTTCCGTTGTTTCCAGACACCAGATGGTATGCTGTCGCTAAAGCATTGGTATGCTCTACTTGCAATAGAAAATCCGAAATCTTTTAATATGAAAGTTAATTATAAATTAACAGAACAACATGTAAAACCGAAATACTATCAGAAAATGAATGTTGTGCTGGCATTCCAAGTAATTGAAATCATCAATTCCAGCGCAAGTATATTGCAAATGTATTACAACAGGTAATAATGATTGTTTTTGCAGTTTTTTGGGGTCGCTGATGCAATGGAATTGTTCAGAAATGATCATTCAGATCTTACGGATTGTGATGGATGTATAAAGTTTTGTACTAGGTTTAAAGCATTGATTACAGCGATGAATAGTCGAACACCGATCAATGCATTAAAACCAGGCAACCAATCGTGGAAGGTAAACAATATTTCATAGTTCTATAAATACGTTGCGCGAAAACATTATTAATTTCGAGCTCTTTTTTCATTGATATAAGACATTGAGGACTTCTTACAATATCTGCAAACATGGGAAAAGGAAGCTAAAAAAAGAAATTATGAATTTATAACAGAATCGACATGCTATGGATTAAAAGCATCCTTGAAAGCAGCCCTAGAAATTTGCACTTTTCTGATACAGAAATGCGATTTTAAATATTTGATGACTGCACGTCTTAACCAAGACAACCTAGAAGTATACAATCGTTTTACTTTTAAACTTACGGAATTAGTACAATGTAATTTGCATAAAATTGTATTCTTTTATTTCAGCGCTTTTTCGGCATGATGCGGCATTGCTGTGGGTCCAATGAACATCCGGACTCTCAGCTTTTCATTCAAATAAGCTAGTGTCAACATATTCGCTAGTAAAACCGCCAAAAGGTTGTAACATATCTGGCGGAGAACTTATGAATGTTCTTTTGAGTATTAAAGACATAAGAGATTCCGCAGAAAGACAACAGCAGTGGCTAGATCAAATCGACACTATATTAGACAGAGGCAAAAATGTCGCTATTCTGGCAGAAGCTGCTTCTGAGCTTAACAGACATAACTATTTCCTATGCACGACTTCCGACTATGTGCTAAGTTATATTGCTGGATATGTTACCAGGAAAGGCCCGAGATTTGCCAAATTTGGGGATAGTAAGCAACCCATAGCGTGCGAGAATTGCCTTAAAACGTTGGTATTAGGACCGAATGATCCAATACCAGAGAAACATCGATTAATATTATTAAAAACAAAAGGGAGCCTTAAACACCCGTCAGCTGCACTAGTCAATGTACTATCGATTTTAGAACAAGGGACAATCGAAGCGACCAAAACGGGTGACATAAATGCTGATACGTTATTTAATATCACAAATAAAATAGACGCACTATCCCCTCTACCTGTAGTTGGTTGTATAAAACATGATAATGAAGTTACGCACAAGATTGTACGATTTTTCCTAACCACGAGAATGTTTTTTCTCTGTAAGCGATCAAATATAAATAATAACGTTGAAAGGGAGCAAACAAAAGAAAGAAGGAAAAGTTCCAAACTGAGCCAGGCAAGTGATAGTTACTATAACAATATGCAATAGTAGTTGATATTAGGAGAGTTCTAACTCAGGTCCTCTCAGGGGGAGTGAGGCGCGAGGGGATCTCAGCGGCGCGGGGGAATGACATCACGCGGGACGGAGGGGATTTCGGTGGCGCGGGGGTTGAGGGGCGAGGGACGCTTGTTTCGACGCACGTGTTGGATGTTTTATCGCAAGTATAAGCAATATTGTATTACATACCGCGTCGCGCGAATATATAAACAATATAAACAGCGGTATTCCTTTGAAGAGGATTGGATTTTGAGGCTGACTAACGCGTCGGGACATGTTTTCGCAAACAAAATAGCTCTCGCGGTATCCCCCCCCCCCAATATAAGTGTAAAGCCGTTACGTATAGATGGCGTTAATCGAAAAGCCGGTAACTGCCGCCGCCAACATGTAACGGGTGGCAGTGAAAGCTGGCGGCGCCAATATAACGCGTGTGCGGAGTCGCACAGTCCTCTCTCTCGCCTCCGAATAGCGGAATAAAGAAGTCTTACAAGCTGTGATCAATAAAGTATATTTCAATTAATAAAAGAGTCTATTCCATCCGTCCGGTTTCTCTCGTCATCATCCTTCTTCGACGAATAATTCAAAATCTGGTTGACGGCAGCCGCGGAATTAAAATAATTAGAGCCATCCTAAGTATCTTTCAACATCAGAAGCGGGTTCACCGGCTGGTGGAATCCTTGTACGTACACAGGCCAAGGTCAAGATCAGGACACCTGTGTAAAGAAAAAGGAGCGTGTTAATACGGAGCACGTGGCAAATAAAAATGGATCGAGCAGCATTGAAGAGGCTCACGGTCGAGCAACTGCGACAGGAAGCAGCCAGGTACCGCCTTCCAACGACAGGGAGAAAGATCGATCTGATCGAGACGATCATTTCTCATCTCGAGGACAATGGCCCTGTCGCAGATCTGTTGGGGTCAACTCCGGGTCAAGAGGACGCCGGAGACGGAGCAGGCCCTTCGAGACGACCGGATTCGCCGGAGCAGACCGATGTCCTTCGCCAGATGGTTAACACGCTGCAGAACGTTATCCGACGGCAGGACGAGGAACGAGAGGAGCAAAGGCGCTGTTTCCAGGAGCAGCAGCGGCAGTTCGGCCAGCTACTGGAAGTCCTCACGACGCAGAGGACCACGGGCGCGCCGGCGATGAACGGCGCTTCAGAACGTGAGAATCCAGTTCCTGGGCCGTCTGGTTTTTCAGAAAGATCGACCTCGAGCCAGGAGGCAGCCCCTGCCAGGACGTCAGCGTGGTCGACGGGTGGCGCGATTCAAGCGTTGACCTCACAGATTTCAGAGTTTTCCGGAAAGGAGGACGAAAACGTGCGAGCCTGGGTCCGCAGAATCGAGAAGATCGTCCAGGTGCACGAAGTTGGCGACGGCGTTACGTTGCTAGCAGCCTCCAGCAAGCTATCTGGATCTGCCCGGAGATGGTTCGACATCCAGGGCGGAGCGGCGATCGAGTCGTGGACGGGTCTCCGCGACGAGCTGGTCAAAGTATTTGATCAGAAGGTGCCATTCTTCAAGGTCATGCAGAAGATTGAAGGTAGAAAATGGTTACCAGCCAGGGAGACCTACGATGAGTACGCCATAGACAAATTGGCGCTCATGCATCGGGGGGACTTGACGGAGAAAGACAAAATCCACCTGTTGATTGGCGGCATCACACTGTCCTCGCTGCGCGGCACGGCGTTATCCTCGAACGCAACGACGGTGGACAGCTTCATGGAGGACATGAGGCGGATCACGCAAGGCGTCATGGAGCAGGACAGGAAGCCGACGGCGACGAACTCGACGGCCAAGCCCAAGGATGGAGCCTGCAGGAATTGCGGGAAGAAGGGTCACGGCCATAAAGAATGCAGAGGTGAGATTATTTGTTTTTATTGTAAAGAGAAGGGACATCGACGCTTCGATTGTCCGCTTCTCAAGAAGAAAGACGGGAAAGGACAGAAACAGACGGCAACGTCGGCGGTGGCGGCTGGAGTCTCGGAGGAGTGTTCCTCGGCGGACGTGGTGGCAGACGTGGTGGCAGTCGTCCAGGAGGGTCCTCGCCGGCTCGTCATCGAAGACCCCGTGATCGACGTCGATAGTCTGTTGGGCAAACGCAGACAATTAGCGGCGTTAGTTGATACCGGTAGTCCCGTTTCTTTCATGAAATTTAATATATTCAGTAATTATGTAAAGCCGGCGCGAGTAAAGTTGAATTCGACAAATAGAGTATTAAAAAATTTGAGCGATCGAGCGTTAGAAATTTGCGGAACCGTTAAAGTTCATATAACATTGCGAGCGATACCAGGAATTGAATTTTTGATATCTTTCTTTGTGTTAAAAAACGATTCTTTTAGCGCTGATTTGATCATAGGTCGCGACTTTTTCATAAACGAAAATCTTACATTGATATTGAAGCCTTCAGCTCAAGGGCAAAACAACACGGTCGAATTGTTTGCCCACTTGCCTCTTTGTGTTGAGGAGCGAAATAATAGCCTAGAACAAACAATTGATAACCTTACAATAGACTTCGGATATGATACAGAAAAGCGATTAAAAACATTGATTCGCGATATAGAAAATAAAGAGATTATACCGGTAGAAGATGACTACTGCGTGAAGGTCAGGCTCAAAGATGAATCCGTGTACGCGTACGCTCCCCGGAGATTCGCGCACACCGAACGCCTTCAAATGCGAAAAATTACCGATGATCTCCTCCAACGGGATATTATACGGCCAAGCGTATCCCCGTATTGCGCAAGGGTCGTCCCTGTAAGAAAAAAAGACGGTAGCATGAGACTGTGTGTCGATTTACGACCATTAAATAATAAAGTTATAAAACAAAAATATCCATTCCCCGTAATTGAAGAATGTCTCGCGAGACTCGGGGACAATAAAGTATTTTCTTTGTTAGACTTAAAAGATAGCTTTCATCAAATAAAAGTACATGAAGATTCGATGAAGTATTTTTCGTTCGCGACTCCCGACGGACAATTCGAATATAAAAGACTTCCGTTCGGTTATTGTGAAGCACCGGCCGAATTTCAGAAAAGATTGATACAAATTCTAAGTTCATTCATCCGGGAGGATAAAGTAATTTTGTATATCGATGATGTGTTAATTCCGTCAAAAACCGTTGAAGAAAATTTAAAGACAATAAAAGAAATTATGCTCGTACTTAAGAAATACGGATTCGCGTTAAACTTACCTAAATGCAAATTTCTTAGAGAAAAGATAGAGTTCCTCGGTTATATAATTTCAAAAGACGGACTTACGTTAAGCTCGCGGCACACGGAAGCCGTAAAAAATTACAAACAACCAGAAGATCGGCTTCAATTGCAAAGATTTCTCGGTCTCGTAAATTATTTCCGGAGATTTATTAATAATTACGCGGGGATAGCACAACCGCTTCAAAACCTCTTAAAAAAAGATGTAAAATTTGAATTTGACAACGCGTGTATCGAATCTTTTAATCAATTGAAAATGAAACTCACTTCGACGCCGGTGTTACGCCTGTATAATCCTGCAGCAGAAACGCAGCTGCACACAGATGCCTGTAGTACGGGCCTCGGCGCGATCTTACTTCAGAGACAGGATGACCAGTTCTGGGCCCCAGTTGCGTATTTCAGCCAGACCACGAACAGTGCTGAAAGAAATTATCATAGCTATGAATTGGAAATGTTAGCCGTTGTGCGAGCTATTGAAAGATTCCATTTATATTTGTATGGTCTAAACTTTACAATAATAACGGATTGTAATGCGATTGTATATGCGGTAAAAAAGGCGAATCTTAATCCGAGAATAGCGAGATGGACTCTCGCGCTTCAAAATTATACGTTTAATATAACTCACCGGCCTGGTTCACGCATGTCTCACGTGGATGCACTCAGCCGTAGCGTTGCATACGTAAATGAGCTTCCTCTCGAGCGCGAGTTGGAGTTCCGTCAAACGTTGGCTGACCCTAGAATACACGAAATAGCAAAAGAATTAGAAATGCGAGATAACGATCGATTTAACTTAATAGATAGATTAGTATATCGACGTGAAAACGAACATATGAAATTTGTAGTGCCTGAATCAATGATAATGAGCATTTTGCGGGCTCATCACGATGACATGGCACATTGTGGCGCGGAAAAAACATTATTAGGCATAAAACAGAATTATTGGTTCCCTTCTATGCGGAAAAAAACGTATGAGTATATAGAAAATTGTCTCACCTGTCTTATGGCTAATAGTGCGACAAACAGATTCGAGAGAGAGACTGCTCTGTATCCTTTGCCCAGCTCCCCGATGCAGATACTGCACGCTGATCATTTTGGACCGCTGCAAGATACTCCTGAAAATTTCAAACATATATTAGTTATAGTAGATGCTTTTACCAGATTCACGTGGTTATTTGCAACAAAGTCGACAAGCTCTAAAGAAGTTATATCTCATATGGGAAAAATGTTCAATACTTTTGGAAGACCGATAGAATTAATAACAGATAGAGGCACGGCTTACACGTCACATGAATTTGCTGATTTTGTCAATGATAATCGTATAAAACACAGAAAAGTAGCAGTAGCGACACCTTGGGCAAATGGTATGGTGGAGCGAGTCAACAGGTTTATCAAAACTTCTCTCACGAAGCTGTTACACACATCCTCTGATTGGAATCAACATTTAGGAACATTACAATATATAATAAATAATACTTACCACTCAAGTTAAGTGTTAAGACGAGTCCAGCAAAACTCCTCTTAGGTTTTGATCAGCGAAGCCACACCGATTCAGCCTTCGCTCAGTTTACTCAGATTCTTGCTAACGTTGATTCTGATCTAGAAAAAGAAAGAGAAGAATATAGAGATAAAGCCCTTCAGGCAACAGATGCGATAAGAAGTTATAACAAAAATTATCAAGACCAGCGTAGTATTAAGCCAACAATGTACAAAGAAGGCGACTATGTATTAATTAGAGATACACGTAATATACCCGGCAAGAATACTAAATTAAAGCCAAATTATAAAGGTCCTTACCTAGTTGCAAAAAGCCTGGGAAATAATCGATATATCATTCGTGACATCCCTGGCTACAATCTGACAGCTAAACCATTGGACACAATTCTCTCCGCGGATCGGATTAAGCCGTGGGTCAGGCTAAAGGACTCTACAAATAATTAAAATAAATATCGTAATAAGTTAGTAATAAGGCATAAATCTACATTTATTTTAAGATATTATTGTTAAATTAGTTTGAATAAGACACTACATACGCTTAAGGCCAAAGAAACGTGCAAATTACCTTTATAAGACACTGAGAGCACTCACTAGTATTGTAATAACCGTCACTCTCACTTATTGCGATGTTAACTGTTAATGTAAAAAAAATAACGTTAAAAATATAAAATATGTAGTCGGTAAGGTAGAAACCAACCGACGCACCGAGACGGTGCATAAGGCCAAGATGGCCGAAGCTGTAAAGCCGTTACGTATAGATGGCGTTAATCGAAAAGCCGGTAACTGCCGCCGCGAACATGTAACGGGTGGCAGTGAAAGCTGGCGGCGCCAATATAACGCGTGTGCGGAGTCGCACAGTCCTCTCTCTCGCCTCCGAATAGCGGAATAAAGAAGTCTTACAAGCTGTGATCAATAAAGTATATTTCAATTAATAAAAGAGTCTATTCCATCCGTCCGGTTTCTCTCGTCATCATCCTTCTTCGACGAATAATTCAAAATCTGGTTGACGGCAGTCGCGGAATTAAAATAATTAGAGCCATCCTAAGTATCTTTCATAAGTAATTCTAGATTTTCTTTCCGTTCGACGTATCCTTATCTCGCATTGAATTACGCGTCGCGCGAATTTATAAACAATATAAACAAATGGCACCCCCCAGAATCATCTTCCATTTGTTTTTCTAGGAAGGAATGCAACGCATATCAGCGCCGATGTTCGGCTGCTTTCTGCTCTCGCGGTACACCTCCTCACCCCCAATATAAGTAATTCTAGATTTTTTTCCATTCGACGTAATCTTATCTCGCATTGAATTACGCGTCGCGCGAATTTATAAACAATATAAACAAATGGCACCCCCCAGAATCATCTTCCATTTGTTTTTCTAGGAAGGAATGCAACGCATATCAGCGCCGATGTTCGGCTGCTTTGCGCCTTTGTTTTCTCCGTTCATATAAGGGAAGGTGATACGCGCGAATTCTTTCTGAAATGTAAATAAATGATTGATACACCATACTTATGTATTAAATACAAAGATAAGAAAGGATTAGATGAAATATATAAGGAGGATTGAAGTGCATCAAATTATAGTATGTGATTTGAATGCGCATCGACACGTCGGTTGTAAAATCAACGTTATAATTATTTTAGTAAGCTCTATCACGTTCAAGATAGCGAACGGTATTGCTTATCGTGTGCAAAAGTCACGTGTAAGTGCTCCGTAGAAAATTGTGACGTAGTGTGAAAAAGACAGGAAAAATGGAAAACATCGAGCAGACTGAACGCGATCTGGTGGAGCGATCTCACCAAATTGCCACCTTGGGCGAATATTTTGCATAGCTGCAGCGTTGCGAAGAATTTATCAAACAGCTCGAAGAACACAGTCGTGTCAAGCGTCCGCAACTCTCGATCGGAAATAGACAATCTCTGATAGCTAAAATCGCGCGACTCGAAGGTGCACAGACTCGATTGCAAAGACGGTTTATACCCAGTGGTGGTGATTACAGCGGCGACAATAACGCGGAAAGGCTCGTTTGGCGAGAGATCGATACGGCGTTCGATAACCGTATTCTGACCGGTGCTGTGATTAACGCAAACTATATCGAATCTCGTCAATTTCTCGAGGATGTCAAAGACATCGTGCTCGAGCAAGTGCAAGACGTTATAAAAAGACACAACAGTGTAAAAGTGAACACTATATTCAATGGTGAATTTGTGTCGGGTGATAAGCGTGCAAATAAAAGTATCAATACGAGAAACTGTGAACTCTTTCGCACATCCGATTTACACGAGTGGTACGAACGGCGCGTTATCGAGCTCACCCTAGCATCGTTGGAAGAATTTCAGGAACGTGATAGCAGGTGGGCACTGTCGCGAATACTCAATTTGACTGTTAATGTAAATAAATATAATCCTTTGCGCGCGGGATGTCATATCAAATTGCCGCGGGAGATTACGACGAAAAGAGCGGTGGTTAACGTGCAATCTAAAGACAATGCGTGTTTCGCGTGGGCAGTGGTCGCCGCTCTATATCCCGCAGAAAGGAATGCGGAATGGGAAACATTGTACCCGCATTACGCGACAGTGCTGAATCTCCAGGACATTGAGTTTCCAGTGACTGTAAATCAGATTAAAAAATTTGAACTTGCAAACAATATCTCGATCAACGTGTACAGCATCGAGAAAGAGAAAAGCATTGTCCCGATATGTCTTTCGGAGCAGAAGCGAGATAAGCACGTCAACTTGCTGTATATGGAAGACGGTAATAGCGTTGGACATTTCGCATGGATCAAGAATCTATCGCGACTCGTGAACTCGCAACTGAGCAAACACAACGGTCAAAGATATATCTGCGATCGGTATGTAAATATATTTAATATAAAATAATTATATCAAATAATTTATGTAATTATAAAATATAATGCATTGCATAAATCTTATGATAAATTTTTTTTTACAGATGCTTGCACTAATTCGGTTCAGAAGACAAGTTGCAGTCACATACGGTAGACTGCGGGGAGATGAACGACTGCGCTATCCGATTGCCGAGCGATAAGGACAAGTGGCTATCGTTCAACAACTACAACAGAAAAGAGCGGCTTCCATTTGTGGTCTATGCCGACTTGGAATGCGTTTTGACCAAGATGGAGGAAGAAGAAAAGAACGCGTACCAGCACCATCGGGTATTTAGTATAGCGTATTATGTGCATTGTTCGTACGACGACTCGTTATCCGTTTATAATTCTCGCCGTAGCGCCGATTGCGTTTCGTGGTTCGCCGAAGAACTTAGAAATTTAGCGTTACGTGTAAAGACTATTTTAATGACTACAAATTTAACATCGGATGAGTGGGAAAAATTTCACAGCGCAATACATTGTCATATATGCGAAAAACCGTTTACGCAAAAAGACAATACACGCGTACACGATCATTGTCATTTGACCGGGCGATATAGGAGTCCCGCGCATTCAAATTGCAATCTAAATTACAAAGAATATTATATATTCCGATAGTCTTTCATAATTTATCAGGTTACGACGCGCATTTCATTATCGAGGATATAGCTACGGCGTTTGAAGGGGGAATCAAATTACTTCCAATAACTAAAGAAAAGTATATATCGTTTACAAAAACTATTAAACTCGCACCAGACAATTGGAAAAATTATATAAAATTAAGTTTTATCGATTCGTATTTTCTCGCGACAAGTCTCGACAAATTGGCATCTTTTTTAGAGAAAGATAAACTCAAAATTTTACATTCACAATTTCAAAATTTATCTGCAGAAAATTTCAGTTTATTAACACGGAAAGGCGTCTTTCCGTACGAATACGTCGACTCTGTAGATAGGTTGCAAGATACGTGTTTACCGCGCGAATCATTTTACAGTTCCTTGACCGGCGAAACTATATCCGAGAACGATTACGCGCACGCAGAGAATATCTGGATGCGATTCTCCATTCGGACGTTAGGCGAATATAGCGACTTGTATCTCAAAATCGACGTCTTGTTATTAGCCGATATTTTTGAAAACTTTCGCGATAGTTGCATCAAAAGTTACGGACTCGACCCCGCGTATTACTATACTCTCCCCGGATACACGTGGGACGCCATGTTGAAGCATACCAAGATTACGTTCGAATTGCTTACCGACATCGACATGGTTATGTTTATCGAACGCGGTATACGCGGTGGTCTGAGTCAGTGTTCCAACAGATACGCTCGCGCTAATAACAAGTACATGGAGTCGTACGATCCATCGAAATTATCGTCATACTTGATGTATTTCGATGTAAATAATTTGTACGGATGGGCAACCGTTGCCCTATGCCGATTTTCGATGGGTCGATGACGTGTCGAATTTTGACGTAGCATCTATCGCGCTAGATTCGCCTACGGATTATATCCTTGAGATAGACTTAGAGTATCCGCAACATCTTCACGATACGCACACTGACCTACCGTTTTGCCCGACACGCGACAAGCCGCCCGGCAAGCAGCAAGACAAGCTTCTTGCAACGTTATACGAAAAGAAGCGTTACGTGATACACTACCGCAACCTGCAGCAATGTACGCGTCATGGTCTTCGTGTAACAAAAATATATCGAATACTACAATTTACACAATCTCCGTGGCTTCGCAATTATATCGAATTAAATACACAGTTTAGAACACTCCCGAAAAATGATTTTGAAAAAAATTTATATAAATTAATGAACAATGCGGTATTTGGCAAAACGATGGAAAATGTACGTAATCGTGTCGATGTAAAATTTTGACAAAGTGGGACGAACGATACGGCGCAGAAGCGATGATCGCCAAACCAAATTTCCATAGTCGAAGCGTCTTTTCGAAAAATTTAATCGCCGTAGAATTGCGCAAACTGGAAGTAAAATTTTATAAACCAATCTACACGTCGGTATGTGCATACTCGACATATCGAAAGTGTGTCTGTACGAATTTCACCACGAGTACATGTCTCCCCTGTATCGCGACAAATGTAAGATCATGTATACCGACACAGATAGTCTAATATATGTATCACGTCGAGTGCGTCGATGTGTACGAAAACATGAAGCGCGATATCGCTAGATTCGATACGAGCGATTATGCCGCGGACAATGCGTACGGTATACCGCTCGTGAATAAAAAAGTGCCGGGCTTGATGAAGGATGAAGACAATGTCCAGAGAAAGATAGGGATGTATGTGGGAGGAGGTCGGACGTGTCTTTACGCCCATTTGATCAACGAGCGACAGAATCCATCCGTGGCAACGGCATTGACGCATATCCTGTGGAGAGAGCATTCACACATTCTTCAGCCTAACGAATAATTGCTAGAAAACAATATTCGCAGACTAGAAAAATATATAAGGCGCAAGTGGCTGGATCGCGAATCGAACCCGAGTCTTTCGCTTTCCGGGCAACTGCTCTAGACCACTGAGCTATCCAGACCTCACACCTATTGCTGCTTTTTAACACAGTGATACGCGACTCCAGAGCGATGTTGGTATCTCACTCGATGGATGCAATGCCGATTGCCATGGAGGATCCCTGAAAGGTCGCTCGCTGACCAAATAAGTGCCGGTGGAGGTATTCGCGTGCATGCTGGCTTCCGACTGGCCTTCCGTATGAAACGGCACCGACGAGCACAACGCCGTAGAGTGACCACATCCCCCAAGATTCCTCTAGTATATACTAAAGTCCCCACTGTACCAAATAGCAGTGACGGATGGACCCTAAGATAGGGCCGGGGCAGGCCTCCAGAGAAAGATAGGGATGTAATGGCGCGATAATGACCAAATTCGTCGGGCTTAGAGCAAAAATGTACGCGTTACGAGTCGATGGTAAGAAAGACACAAAAAAGGCAAAAGGCGTCAAAAGTAATGTCGTAGCGCGTAATATAACGTTCGACGATTATACGCGGTGTTTGCATGATGAAATTGAAATGACGCGACAACAGTCCTGTATAAGATCTAAATTGCACGAAGTGTATACCGTCCGCGAGACGAAAACTGCTCTGAATCCGTACGATGACAAGCGGTATATCGTATCTGATTCGACTGACACGTTACCATGGAGACATTATAGGATACCTTTGTAAATAAATGTATATTTTGTTTATTATTAATTGTATACTTCTTTGTATGTAATCATGTATATATTTTGTATATTTTTATATTTCATATAGTTTTATGTAATACATATCTTACACATTAAATACATATACTATTGAAAGAAATATTAATAAAGATTTTATGTGTATTTTCATTTTTCAAATATTATGTTGTACACATATATTTTTTCTTGAAAATGAAAAATAAACACTGTATGATTAATTAAATCACATTGTCCTTATGTATCCAAGAGTTGTGCGAATTGTCAAATCCCAGCCATTTCACGTAAACCTCGTCACCCCTCCTGCGCAGTACTTTCTCCACGAGATACACGTCCGGATAATTCGCGCGATGCAACTCGTGCTCGTAGAACACTCCGGCGATAGATTTTTTGCGATAATCCTCAAGTAGATAGCTTACGGGATTAGTATGCTGCACTTTTACAATTAAACACCTCGGTTGTCCAATTTGGCGTGTAACCTTTCTCGAAAATTGTCTTGTACTTGCTAACGCGTACCGAGTCACCTACTTTGAATTTTGCCGGACCCGCGATATTTACACGGTTGTACACCGTAGTCAAGAGTCTTTCTGCGATCGCGGGAGTAACGTCGACGAGTCGCATACCGATCGTTCGATGGTTGCGCGCGTTGTAATCCGATACGAGTCGCGGCAACGCGTTGATCTACTTGTAAGATCCGTTCAGCGTAAACATCTTCCACATGTCGTTTTTCAGCGTGCGATTGAATCGCTCAACGATCGATGTCTTCAATACGAATATGTAGAATAGTGATTGATGTTACGTTTTTGCATGAGCCGTTGCACGTCGGCGTTATAAAATTCTTTCCCTTTATCGGTCTGTATGTTTTTCGGACACCTCTTGCTCTCTCGAATTATCTCGGCGATAGCGTCAACTGTCTCGCTTCCGCCTTTACTCTTGAATGGTACGGCCCACGCGTGCTTGCTCAACACATCGATGACAGTGAGTATATAGTGGTAACCTCTGTTGAAACGAGAGTACGGACGCATCTCGACGATGTCAGCTTGCCACAGGTCATCGTATCCCCGCACTATGACGTGTCTTCGGGGAAAATTTTTTCTCGCCGGTGCGTGCAGTTCGTTCACCAACTGCCGTTTCTCTAAACTATGTTGTTTCTTCGCTTCCTCGGTTATTCCCGATCGCCGATCCATCGTTGACGTTCGATAGTCGTTCGATAGACGTTCCTGACCCGTTCGTTGACGTTCGATAGTCGTTCCTTACACGTTCGATAGACGTTCCTGGCCCGTTCATAGCCGTTCGTTGACGTTCGATAGTCGTTTGATAGACGTTCCTGGCCCGTTCGTTGGCGTTCGTTGGCGTTCGATAGACGTTCGATAGACGTTCCTGGCCCGTTCGTTGACGTTCGATAGTCGTTCCTTACACGTTTGATAGTCGTTTCTGAGCCGTTCACTGCCGTTCTTCACCCGTTTGTTGCCGTGATTGACCCTGTTGGTAGTCGCTTCTAAGTAGTCCGTAGCCTCGTTCACAGTCGTTTCTGACCCGTTCGTAGCCGTTCCAGAGTTGTATGCCGCCTCGTATGTAGCCGTTCCTGACATGTTCATAGCCTTGTTCGCAGCCATTCCTGAGGTGTTCGTAGCCTCGTTCGCGACCGTTTCCTCTTCGATCACTGCCACTCATTGTAGTTGATAGCCGTTCGATAACCGTTTGTGGTTGTTCGATAACCCTTCGTAGATGTTCGATAAGCCTTTGTAGATGTTCAATAATTGTACAATAGCCGCTCCTAAGCCGTTCACTACAGCTCATTACAGGTTGATAGCCGTTTCTGAATTAATGTTAATCGCACGCCGAAGCTCGTTTATCGCAGTCTGCAAAGCTCGCATATCCTTCTCGAACGCAGTCAGCTTCTCGTCTGATTCTTTCTGTTGATTCTTCAATGTTTTAACGCATTGTTCCACGTACAGTTTGTTGACTGCATCAGCCTCAGGTTGCGCTACACGGCGAATCTTGCGTGACCTCGCGTCATAGTCCGTAGCGACGCGACACAGAGCGTTTTGACGCAAGTAACTCGTCACCAATTTACCTCAATGATCGCTTGTGTCGATCGTTTCTCCGTTCGAATAATCCAAATTTGTTGATAGGCATTTTTTTTTCGATGCGAGTGACATCGATCGACTGATAAGTTTTGTCGAGACACCATTTAATTTATAATAAGGCCGACTTCGCGAAGTTCCTCTACGATCGACAGGATCTCGTTGTCGTGAGCGTTGTGGCCAGCTCGGTGCGAAGCGTCGAGCAATCGAAGTCGATCCACTAGCTCGTTGGGGTCGTCCCAGTGCACGTAATCGATCTTATTGTCGGTTAGCGTCATCGCGCGAGGCATGAATACTCCCTTTCCGGATTTATTCTTTTTCGATTCGATCGACATCAACGGTGCGATTATTTGTTTATACTTGTATCCCTTGTTGCTATTTAATCGACCTTGCGCATCATATTTGCGTTTATGCGCACTCGTCGCCATTAATATGCTCTTATATTTTTGCATATCGTCCTCAGTGTCTATGACGTCATCGGGAATTCTCTTGAAGATCAACTCGTATAATCCAGGTCTACCAATGTACCTCACTTTGTCTATGATTATAGAGTCATCTTTATCAATGTCGAATCGTTTGTTACCGAGACGCATTTCATTCTCGTTGAAATAGACACCGTACACATGATCGATCTCGTTTTTTTCGTCGCCACTAAGGAGAGCGCTCATGCTACTTTTGTCCTAGTGGCCCCAAGTGCTCTTGTAACACTTCTTGACCTTCCGACGTTTGTAACATGTTTCGAACAGATGTTTCGAGCGGGTTGCCCGTGGTTTCGAAAACATTTTCGATTGCGAGTGATTCGGATATCGTGGGTTGTACGATTCTCGTTGTTGCTGACGGTACAGAGGTTATCGGCGGTTCATCCAGTAAAGCATCCGATAGGCATTCCATTTATTGCGTCAGTTTTAAAAGGTGAAACGTAGAAGCATGACAAAGAAATTAGTGGTAATGAATACAAGTTTTTTGTGGAAGAACTGCACGTAAAGTTGACATTATACAACACTATAAGCAACTTCTCAAAATAAAGCACGTAAAAATACATAAACGTGTAATTACGGATAACACGCCAGAATTATACGAATAAAAGAAATTCAATTGATAATGACTCATATAGAAGATGAGAGCGACTACGCATCATTGATGCCATGGGACTACGCGGAGTTCAATTGTATTCACATGCGTTCAGGAATTGGTGTGGGATCACGTCCTCTGGAACACATCCTTTCAGAATGTCTCCTGGGGGACGAGTCGCATGATAAGAGACAGAGGCTGAGTGGACAATGTAGGGCATGTTCCAAGACGTTTCTCCATATGCGATCGCTGAGGAAGCATATAAGATACAGATACCCATCCAGATATATGTGTTCGATCTGCCTAAATACATCTAAATACCTTGTCCCATGTATGGGCAGTGTCATAGAGGCCTGTAATGAATGTATGAGGGTGCGGTCGCACCAGAGAGAATAATATAATAATTAAATAAAAAAAAGTGTACATATGTAAATATGTAGGATAACGATTAAATAACAATAATTATAATAAGAAAATAATAAGTCTATAATTAATATATATTTCTATGCATTTTGATACCAAAGTAAAGTGGAGATTATATCTAATCTGAAATAATATTACTAGATAAGAATACTTTAACTTAAGTACAAAGAATCTCTCACTGGTGCGACTATACACTTGTTTATACACTTGTTTATATACGTACAACGGAAACTCTTTATAGAATGCATCCTGATGCGTGGAATGTCCGATTGTTGGGATTGGTATAGTAATGTTGGTATAAGAATGTCCCTTGCCTGTATATAATCGTGATTGCTATTGTACAACAAATAATATAACAAAATAAAACGATCCAAGCCAGCAAGCAGAAGGACATGGAACACTCCAACATGGTTATACAATGGAAAGTGAGACATCGAATAGTAAACAGAAAGGAAAGCAACAATTAAACCTAATATGGATAAGCTGCCGAGCGCATGAAGGATTAACATAAATGAATATTAAGCAACAAATTGGTCGCATCAAAGGAGACAACCTCATGCAACGGACTGGAGCAACGACTCAACCATACGTATTTAATAAGTTTAAGGCACAAGTGTAGAATTTTGTCACGGGATGTTGCCAGCGCCCCATAGAGCGGTATCAAATCAATTAAACTAAATTAAACTAAATTAAACCAAGTTAAACTTAACGGAAGAAACATTTATAAGAAATATGGAGTATATATATAAATACTTATACATGAACATTTGAATAAATAAATAAGTAAACAATTAAGACAATAAGTAGCTAATATAAGTAAAAGAAGCTGCCGTTATGAGACTATAGTAATAGAAGTTTGAATGTAATTGAGGAAACGAATACATTAAATGAACATCCCTTGCTATGTTGGGGGGCTGGCGAGACCTTTAGACTTGCTTAGATCCTTCGGATCTGGATTTAGATTTAGATAGATCTATATGATTTAGATAAGTCGTACAGAACATAGATCTTACGGAGACCTGTGCGCCTGAGTGTGCGACTATCTGGTCATCTTTGAGGATTAAAGGTACATGTGTATGAATGAATAAATATTCTGATATATGCATATATACAGTTAAATAAAATATGAAAAGCTATAAATAATTGTCGAGATAGATAACAATAACAGTTTTCGTTAAATAGGAAAGAATCGAGAGAATGAATAAATAAATAGATAATAAGATCAAATTATGATTACATTGACACGATAAAGTTAAAAACTCCGAGATGGTCGGATGACAGTCCAATGCGAGGACAAATGTTATTGATAAGTATTTATGGTCGAACCAACTCTCTCTTTCTGCATATGGAAAAGTGGAATGTGGCGGATCATCTTGTCCTGTGAATAAGAAATTAGAATTTGATAAAGTGGATTAAGAAATAACAAACAGATAATAAATAGACAGCGAATAGATGATAAATAAATAAATAAATAAATAAACAAATAAATAGATAAATAAATAGATACTAAATAAATAAACAAATAAATATAAAGTTTTAAAGATTAGACAAAAATAAGGTATATACATAAATAAATTGAAGTTACAATTTTGAAAGCTTAAAGTGAATCTTAAAATAAGGACAAATTAGTCAAATAATTGTGAGCGGTAAACGCTTTACGGAATTCAAGCATTATATAAATATTACGATGTTATGTATTATCTGGAAAACGTGCAGGAGGACGCAAATAGCGTCCAACCTTCGTACTTATTAGTATATCTATCAATCTGGATTCTTATAAACTATTTTTACAAAGACATACGTCGTACTCCCTGACGCAGGGTACGTAATAGCGAAGATACCAAAGATAAATGAGGGATATACGCATCTAAATGGGAAAGATAACTATTAGCTTTGAAATTTTTGAGAAATTATGGTTTAAGAAGTGCGCTGTTCTGTCTCTTCTCGTTAGTCGCGTATTGCGGATTGGTACAAAAAGCGATAAGTGAACGTAAAGATAAAGAAAGGAGGATATTCGTGTATATAGGTACAAAGTACAAAACTCGGCGGAAGGTAAAGTCTAATTTATGAGGAAACTAAATACAGCGAGTAACTAAATTGGTAAAATAACAGGGATAGCTATTGGATCAGAGCAAAACAATGGAACCAGGGATATGATAGCTCTATTAAATGTGCCCGGATGTTAAACTCCTGCGATGCTTGTATGCAACCACGATTATAGATGATGAAAAATTTCTTTTATTGCTAAATCCTATAAAAAGAGAAATAATTATAAACGGACTAAGAGCTTAACACGCGCTGACTGGCGGCGCCATCTTCCCTATACTGTTGACATCTCTAATCTTGTTAACTAAAAAGGCTGATTATAAGGCATAAAATAGTAGACAAAATAAAGTAAAACTGGATATCTCATAATAAAAGACTGATACCTTGTGAGTGGTAGACCATCTTGTTTTTCACATCGATACATCTAGGAAATGAGGTTGTTGAGACGCTCGGAATGGGTGATCCATGAATATAGAAATAAAAAGAAATAGAAATGACAAGATAAATGACAATGAAGGAAAGATATTATTCGAGAAAGACACAAGTTAAATTCTAAGTAAAAGCGATGCCAATTAAGACATATTGCAGAGTACATGAAAAGATAAAAGATATTAGATATTATAGTTTGGCAATATGGAGACACGGAAGTCTGTTCCATTGGAAATTATTAAGTGTATATATTGATTCTTAATTCTATGGATGTAATATAACTAGCATTATATAAAATTAATTTAAAATGTAATGAACTAAACCAAATTATACCAGAAGTAACGAAGCGCGTGGTAGCTGCGGTAGATCTTACCTTGGCAAGATTCGTAGAGAGACTGGTTCCATTGGAGCACTCGGTCACAAGACTACTAGAAAATAAAACAATTGAAGCTGAGAGAAACACACAGAGCGAGAACACTCAGGAAAATATCAGAAGAGGAAAGAAGAGGAGGGCTGAGGAAATTGCATCACCCATTCCCCCCCTCCTCCGTTTAACAAAGAGATACAAACCGGAAGAAATAGAATGCAACCTATACTCGTAGACGCTAGTATTTCAAAAATAAGAGGAAAAAGAAACATATTGCAAAACGAAGAGCGAAGCATTAGGAGCGGATATCCTCCCCGAACGAGAGAACCTAATGCTATCATTGTAGTTAAAATTAAGGAAGAATCGGAAATAAGCTATCAAGTGCTTATGACCGAATTAAGAAAGACCATCAATCCGGAAGCAGATTTAGGCATTAAAAAATTAAGTGTTCATAAGGCAATGAGCGGATGCAGGATTATAAGAATAACCGGCGAAGAAGCGGAATTCCAAGCGGACCTGCTAATCAACAAGATAAATGAAAACATTAGAAAATACGGAGATCACGTATCAATTTACAAACCCGGCCTGGGTGGTAAAAACCAGATGCAATTTGAGGTCGGAGGTTCGGATGATACTATAACGGAAGATGAAGTTAAAAACAAATACTGGAAAGCGTAGGAAGAAATGAAAAAGAATTTAAATTTAACAGATTCCTGTATAAAGCGAGAGGATGGCGGGTGAGATTTAGTTGCACAAAAAATATAGGAAACAGGTTGCTCGACAGGGGATATTTGAAGATAGGGTGGTCCAGAGTCAGGGTCAGATTATTACCTAGGGCAAAAACGCGGTGTTATAAATGCCTCAAAACGGGTCATACTATTAACAACTGTAGGGAAAAGACAGATCGCGGACGAAGATGTTTCAATTGTGGAAACATAGGGCATAATGCCGGTCAGTGCGCGATGAAAGCGGGATGTCCGCTCTGTCGCGATTTAGGTTTTGAAAGTACACACAAATTGGGTAATTTTAAATGCATATATCCATCATTCCCCACGAGGGGGGAAATAGCCAACAGCAATAGATATGGTAGTAATTATACGGTCAATTTTGAGGGGGGCGCGTTCGATGGTCGGAGATCGTACGCGAAACCCAGTAGGAGAGGGATAAGCGAGTCAGACAGTTATTATTATTATGACTGACAAATCGAACTTAACAGATAACGCGATGCCCGGGACGTCCCGGGCGCTGTATGGGAGGGAAGAAAATCCTTTAAACGATAAAGTTAGTGATAGGCTGGAAAATATTACTGGCAGCTTTGAAGACTACAACAACGAGGGAAAAGACGTAGCTAAGAAGGAAAGAAAGGGGAGCAGCCCGGAAGGAAAGGACGACGAATGGACAAATAACAAAATACGAGAAATCGAGGATACTCTGGGAACACTAGGATCGCTTATAGACGAGTACAGAGTAATTAACAATAACGAATTGGATACAGAGACAGAACACGGTTATGGCAAAATGGAGGTAGAACAAGATCGGATGGGGAAGAGGAAGAAAGAATCCTCTCCCGAAACTCAAACAGATTTACCGAGGGAAGCCAAGATCACGAGGCCGTCTATTAAGGGAGAACTAAGAGTGGTTGGCTTTGATGAATCAGTAAAGAAAGAAGAGATCAGAGAAATTATGATGGAGATGGGTGAGTATGAATATGATGAAATCAATATAGGCGACATCAGACCAATGAGAAATGGGCTGTTTTTGACATGGGCTCAATGCCCGCTTGTTGCGGCGGTAAAAATGGCAAACAACGGCAAAATAAAACTGGGATGGTCGGTTGCAAGGGCCGAGCTCCTCGAGGCCAGACCAAAGCAGTGTTACAAATGCTGGGAGTTCGGACACACGAGGAGCGTATGCCGTCCGGAACCGATAGAAGCGCCCTTTGCTTTAAGTGCGGCAAGGCGGATCATTCATACAGGGAATGCAGAAACGAGCTACATTGCGTCCTATGCGCCCAAAAAGGAATCGAAGCCAACCATAGAATCGGCTCTTTTAGATGTAAAGTTAGCAAGAAATCTATTAATACTAACGCAAGTAATCCACGATCAAACAAGACGCAAAAAAGAAATTTATCAACGGAACGGAGGTCCGTCCTTAGCCTAAAACATGGAAGTACGGATAGTGCAAATTAATCTTAACAAGTGCCAAACAGCGCAGGACTTACTGGCACAATGGATAAATGAAGAGCGAATCGCCATGTGTATCGTTCAAGAACCGTGGCGAGAAACGAGATCCGGCTGGTTCTCCAGTAAAAATGGGAAGGCAGCTATATGGTGGAATAGGAAATAGTTAATAGACCCATGTATTCAAATATACAAAGGGGAATACACCATAGCCGTTGAAAATAAAGAGATCACGTATGTATCCTGTTATTACACTCCGAAACGCAAATATCAGACGTTTCGAAGAAATGCTAAGCGAGCTGACAGAAATAATGCAAAACTTCCATACGGCGGTTATCGGCGGCGACTTTAACGCCAAGTCAGAAATGTGGAACTCTGGATACACCGACAGAAGAGGTGAAGTTACGGAAGAATGGGCCGCGACGCATGATCTAAGAATTATTAACTCAGGAGCCACTCCTACATGTGTACGTCCACAAGGTGCTTCCACTATAGATTTAACATGGGTCACCCCTACGATGCTGAATAAAATCTCTGGGTGGGAAGTTCTCGAAGACGCTATTAGCTATTCGGATCATAGATATATTAGGTTTAACATTAATAATAATGATAACAGACAGTTGAATAATCGACAGAATAAACCGATCAGGGCATGGTGTAAGAAATACTTTGATAATGACCGATCTGAAGCGGCACTCGAATGGTTGTGCGCAGACGAAAATCTTCCTGAGAACGCGAACGAAGCAAGTCAGCGTATCGACTCAATTATAAAACAGGCCTGTGATCTCGCGATGCCGAATACAGTTCAACATACTTTTCAGGAATGCACCGCATGGATGACGGAAAGAGAGGAAATTATGAGACAGGTGAGAATCGGGAACGTTGAAGAACTAACTTTAATGAATCTAGTCGGAAAAATGTTAGATTCAAAAGAAGAATGGCAGGTTGTGAATCAATACATAAACAAAATTATTGCTAAAAAGGAGGAGAAGGAAAGGATGCGACAGCAGGCTGATAGGAGGAATGTACGAAATGCGAGTCATAACCATTAAAAAATATACTAAACGCGAATAAACAATAAAGATAACAAAGTTTAATTTACTAGAGGTTTACATATGTATACGTATATAAATGAACAAGTAAAATAGAGCTTAATAATGACTAGATTTACGAATTAAATGAAAAGAACGCAGCTTGTATATAGCTAGTAGCTTGTATATAGTTAGTATAAATATATGTGTTACTTAAATGTGCTCTTTATTGCTTACTTATTGAGAGAGATACAAGCCACAAAGAAAAATGTGGCGGTTTTTGCGCGCGAGCATGCGACTCTGACTCGCCTGCCATCTAACAGAACATTACAATACTTAACATTCCGCCCGACTTTGAAATCTTTGGTTTCAAATATTACAGTATAAATAAACAAATTAACAGATTGAATGTATCTTGGGTCCGGACGTCAAATAGAAATAAAATGTAAATAAAACAACTAAACAAATGTAATTAAATTGTTAATGAATAGGTAATAGAGATAGTTTTTTGACTGGTCTTTTATCAATTCCGCGAGCTGTCTTAACAGACGCAACTCGGACAACTCCGTCAAGTCCGGGATGGACATCGATGATTCGTCCCAATGGCCAATGAAGAGGTGCGGTATTGTCCTCTTGCAACAGCACTAGGGCTCCTGGTTGGATATTAGTTCCAGAGATGTTCCACTTATGTCTGGTCTGGAGTTGATGTAAATATTCTCTTTGCCATCTTTGCCAAAAGTGTTGACGTACTTTCTGCAAATGTTCCCAGCGGGATAAACGGTTGTCCGCTGTATCGAGATAATAGTACTCGACTGGAGATGTAAGTGAGTCTCCTATTATAAAATGGGCGGGAGTTAATACAGATAAGTCTTGAGGATCAGAGGATAAAGGAATCAGTGGTCTAGAATTCATGACTGCTTCAATTTGTGTAAGTAATGTATAGGCTTCTTCAAAGTTTAGTACTAGACCTTGAGTTACAGTGTAAAGATGACGTTTTGCAATTTTAACTGCCGCCTCCCATAGGCCGCCAAAATGTGCGGCTCTCGGAGGTATGAATTTCCAGCTTATTTTTTGTGCGGCTAAATCTTCAGTGATGGTTGCGTTGTTAGATCGTAGAAATTCATAGATTGCTTGCAGCTCCTTATTTGCACCAACAAAATTAGTTCCGTTGTCAGAGAATATTTGAGCGCATAGTCCTCTTCTAGAAGTGAATCTCTTGAGTGCTGCTAAAAAACACTCCGTTGCCAGTTGAGTAACCAGTTCTAGATGAACTGCCTTTGTGCTTAGACATGTAAATACTGCGATATATGCCTTTAAAATTTGTGGTCTTCCGCGTCCTTGACTTGTGCGATATTGGAGGGGTCCAGCATAGTCTACCCCACAATTTATGAAGGGACGTGTTCCTTCGGTTACACGTTCTCGAGGAAGATTTCCCATAATAACATCAGGTACCGATGGTCGCATACGGTAGCACTTAATGCAATTATGCTTTATCTTTTTTGCTTCTCGCCGTCCTGACAGCGGCCAGTATTTTTGACGTATAGAACTTAAAAGTTGTTCCGGTCCACAGTGCAGAAGGCGGACGTGCTCTTCGTACATCAGTAGATTGGTAATAAAATGTCCTGAAGGAAGAATAATCGGGTGTTGTTGTTCCCATGACATGTTAGATTGTTGTATTCGCCCGCCAATCCGGATTAAACCATTCGTGTCCAGAAATGGGTTGAGTGGAAGAAGCTTGCTTTTAGTGCTGACCATGCCTTTTTTTTGCAACTTGAGACGTTCTAGAGGAAAGGATTCTTGTTGCACCATCTTCGCTATTGTTAATTCTGCTTCTAGTAGTTCGTCTACAGTCAATGGTCCTGATAACTTCGTCTTTCGACATTTAATCTGAATGAATCGATTGCAATAGGCAATAACTCGTTGCAATTTTTTATACGATGAAAATTTATGTAGAATACCTGAAATAGGGGAACACACATTAAGAAAAATTGACTTTTGTTCAGGAATGTTGATGATCTTCATGTTTGATGTGTGCGGTAGTTCATGAAATAGGAGCCACTGAGGTCCTGCCCACCATAATTCATTTTCGATGAGTTTATCTCCTAGTAATCCACGTGACAAAATATCCGCCGGGTTTTCAAATGAATTTACATGACGCCAACTTTCCGGCTTCGTTAACTTCTGAATTTTTCAGACTCTATTTGCGACAAAAGTTTTCAGCTGCGATGCAGCAGTTTGTATCCATGCGAGCACGATTTGAGAGTCACTCCATAAATAAGTTGCCGATACCTTTATCCCAAAAGCTTGAGATACGACGTGTACTAATTTTGCAAGCAATAGAGCGGCACAAAGCTCTAAACGTGGTACGGAGAGTGTCTGCAGTGGTGCTATGCGAGATTTGGAGCACACAAGACGCGAAGTTAAGACTCCTGCGTCATCCCGACTAACTGCATAAATGCATGCGCCATATGCCTTGGTCGACGCGTCACTGAATCCATGTAGCTCGATAGTTTCCGTTATGTTATTTGGACAAATGACTCTAGGAATGCATATTTTATTTACCTTTGATAAAGACTTTATATACGTGCTCCATTTTTTATTCAGTTCTTGTGGAAGCGGTTCATCCCATGATAGTTTCAATTGCCACAAATTCTGTAAAATGTGTTTTGCTTCTATTACAATTGGTCCAATAAGACCCAATGGATCATAAATACGAGCAATCGTAGAAAGAACAGTCCGTTTTGTGATACTAGTTAGGTCCGCTGGGGTGACGTTGAACTGTAATTCGTCCGTTTTTGAGTTCCATAGAATACCTAAAGTCTTCAATGTCTGTTTCTGTTCTAGTAGCAGTAGCTCATCTGCTTGATCTTCTTTTTGCAAGTGTTTGAGAACTTCTGGCTTATTTGATCGCCATTTTCGCAATTTGAATTTGCCTCGTGCTAACAGTTCGGTGAGTTGTTTTTGAAGTTCCAAAGCTTCGGTGATGGTATTCGTACCAGTAAGAATGTCATCCATATAACAATCGTTTTCTAAAATAGCGGCTGCCAGAGGATAATCCTTTCTTTCGTCTTCTGCTAATTTCCTCAAGCAACGCATTGCTAAAAACGGTGCACAAGACGTTCCATATGTGACCGTATTCAGGTTAAAAATTTTAATAGGCAGGTCCGATTCTTCTCGCCATAGAATGCGTTGCAATGGTCGATCCTCTTCTCTGATCAAAATCTGTCGATACATCATTTTAATGTCGCTAGTAATTACAATCTGATGTATGCGAAAACGCAGTAAAATGTCAATTAGATCGTTCTGCAGATTAGGTCCGCACAGTAGCTTATCGTTGAGTGAATTTCCATTAGATGATTTTGCCGATCCATCAAAAACGACTCGTAATTTCGTAGTCAATTTGTCTTTGCGTATGACTGCTTGATGCGGTAAGTAGAAAACTTCTACTTCTGAGTTACTGTCTTCAACTTCTGACATATGATTCAACAGCAGGTATTCGTTAAGAAAATTGTGATACGCATTCTTCAAGTCAGGCTGTTTGTTCAATCGTCTTTCCAACGAGAATAATCTTTTTTCGGCCTTGTCTCGAGAATTTCCTAGTTGAATTTCCGCATTCTTGGGAAGACTGACTATATATCTTCCGTCGGGTTGTCGCTGACAAGTATTTATAAAATGTTGCTCGCAAGGGTCAAGCTGATCTATTTCTTCTCTAATTTCGATGTCTTCAATCCTCCAAAATTGTTCTAATTGGTTATTTAAGGTTTCGTTTGTAATCAAATGACATGTCGAAACTTGATGTTCTTGAAGGTTATTCATTTCACCTCCAACAATCCATCCTAGCTTTGTTTTTTGCCATATTGGCTCATCTTTTGACAATTGAATGCGCGGAATGCATAGAAGATTCCAGAATAAACCTGCATCAATCAATAACTCGATGACTTCTGGAGTGTCAAATGAAGAATCCGCAAGCTCAATGTTATCTGGAATACGAACAACATCACTTGTTAACTTTATATGTGGCAACGTTTTTGTAATCTTTGGCATCACCAGGCAACACATTTGTGACGAAAAGGTACCGAATCTCGATTGAAATTGAACTTGAATTGATTGTCCTACTGTTGTCTTCATACCTTGAACTCCGCTTATAGACATATTAATATTTTCGAGAGGTAATTTAAGCTTGTGTGCTAAGGCGCTTGTTATGATATTTGATTGAGAGCCCTGATCTAGTAATGCTCTACAACTATGGCGCTTTCCGTACTTGTCGTATATCAGCACTTGTGCAGTGGACAATATAACTTGCGGGGATTTCCCTTGCGCATAATGAATCGCTGTGTACTCGGAGCTATCTTGTGTGATGCAACAATTTTCTTCAGAAGTTTGTACGTAATGAACAGCTGTATTGGAAGATTGCGGTTCTGCTTGACTCGTCGTCTTCAAGAGTGCATTAGAAGGAATATTTGCTGTCCGATCTTCATGTAGTAAAGTGTTGTGACGTTTGTTACATTTCTTGCAAGTGGATGCCTTGCAGTCCTTACTTATATGTCCTGGCCGTAAGCAATTAAGACATAGACGCTTAGTTTGAATCTCTTTTGCTCTTGTCACAATCGGCATGTCAAGAAATGATTGACATTGATAAATCTTGTGATTCTCATTACAAAGTTCACATGCTCGTTCGGTCGTGACTAATGATACTGCTCTTTCTTTCTTTGATACTTTTGCGCACTTAACTAATTCTTGTTTAATTTTGCATTTTTCTATTAACTCAAAGGATTGACTTCGATTTTCTAAAAACTTCATTAAATCTTCGAGAGATGGTAGTTCATCATGTTCAATCTTGCTTACCTCATTTTCCCAATCTCGTCTCGTGGCGAAATCAAGCTTACTCGTGACGATATAACTTATTATCGTATCCCAATATTGTACAGGTTGATCTAGTGCGTTCAATGCTCGAACGTGCGACCTTATTAAATCGACGAGAGACCGATGTGTAATATTCTCTGCTTTGCTAATGGCGGGTAAGCTAAGAAGTTGCTGAACGTGTGTATTTACAATGAGTCTTCTGTTGTCGTACCTTCTTTTTATCAAATCCCATGCGATATTGTAATTTTCTGCGCTTGTGTTGAGACATTCTATAACTTGTAATGCATCGCCTTTTAGTGCACTTCTAAGATATTGAAATTTTTGAATTGGTGTAAGACTTACGTTCTGATCGATGACAGATGTGAATGAATCTTTAAACAGCATCCATTTTTCATATTCCCCCTGGAACGTGGGAAGTGCTAATGTAGGCAACTTTACTTTTGTGAAATTGTTATTTATGTTCTCTGCTGCTGGAACGTCCACTGCTTCTGTTTGTAAAAGACTTCTTGCCTTCGCCATACATTTGTAATAAAGGTTTTCAAATTCCAGACGTTGCTCTATTTCTTCCTGTGCTGGTTCTATAAATTCTACTGCTTCGTCTTGAGGTTGATCCAATTCTTCTAATTGCGCTTGAACAGTTTCGAATTTATTTAATAATAATGAAGCAACATTTAACCGTTCTTGTACTTCTACCTTATCATTTGCCGCTGGAGATTCTAAGAATTCACTGAATCTGATTAAATTGCCTTTTATGTGCCTTCTACTTAATCTTAGTCCTTTTTTCGTTGACATGGTGCCTTCCCCCCCTTTTTTTTTTGGAAAGGATTGAGATAGGAATGAGACTCACGTACCTGAAACTTCTCTTTATTCGGCTCGATTGTATTGTCAATATTGCAGGATCCTTGTAGTTTGTGTTGTTTGTCGTGCTATTTGTGTATAGCTTTTCGATTATTTCCTTTATAATAACCGTGCATTGATTTGAGGTTATACTTTTTATTGCAATGTATATAATGTGTACACTGCTATTATGTTTTACTAATGCTGATTCTCGTTACGAATATCCGTAACGCCGTCGAAGGACCAAAATATGTTACTTAAATGTGCTCTTTATTGCTTACTTATTGAGAGAGATACAAGCCACAAAGAAAAATGTGGCGGTTTTTGCGCGCGAGCATGCGACTCTGACTCGCCTGCCATCTAACAGAACATTACAATACTTAACAATATGTATAGTCAATTTAATAACAAAGGAACGAATATAATAAATGTAGATATATATTAAAGAATATATATATAATTATATATTAATTAGATTAATTAATTATATTAATTAGAAAGGAGGATTATAGAATAAACAAAATTAACGAGGAATTTTATAAATATTAGACACTAAATACAACATAAACAGGACAAGATAAAATAATGGAATAATGGTGACTCGAGAATTTGAGACGCGGAGGTGTAAACGTGAATAAGATAACAAAGGCAATAAAATCTCGATTGTCGAAAGATCGTATACAAACATAAATATGTAAACATATGAGGGAATAGAGTACTATTAATTAATTAATTAATATATAGGTGTAAATAAACTAATAATAAACAGATGAATACATAAATATAGATATATATTAAAATATATATAATTACCTTAATAGAATAGGATGGACGGAATACCTGAAATTAATAAAAACAATGAATTAAATAAATAAACAAACGAGTCTAAAAGATTGTCCTAAATGCTAAATAATAAATATAACAAATAAATAAATATACATTAAAAGGATACATAAATTTACTAATAAATAGGATGAACAGAATATTCGAAATTATGGAAAATGTAATAAATAAACAAATGAATAAATGAAAGTAAATGATTATTCAAATATTAAACGATAAACATGATATAAATAAATAAAACAAGATAACAGTATACGAGTGAATCGACAATAAGAGACATGCCTGCACGCGAGCAAATAATAAAGATAATAGAGCACAGATAACAGAGGTCTACAGGGTGATTCAGAACAAACGTTTGTCTTTAAAAAAATAAATTGTCTAGTCTATTCTAAGACGATTTTCCCTTTACTAAAATTGTCTACGAGGCTTAGTTTTTAAATTATTAAATAAAATAGTTTGCGAATTACGGAACGAGTACAAGAGGTAGACAGGGACGGCGCAACTCATCGTCCGATACAGACGATCATGTGGGGCGCTCGACGCGATCAGCTGATTGCTGCACACGATGAGTGTAACAATCAGTGTGTGTGTGTGTGTGTGTGTGTGTGTGTGTGTGTGTGTGTGGTGTATTTATGCACGCGTATCCACACATGCACCGTACTCTCTCTCTTTCTCTCTCTCTCTCCCTCTTTCTCTCTCACTCTCTCACTCACTCACTTATTCTTACCTTAATAATGAGATTCTTCATACTGCTGATAAATAGCAGTGCCCAGTGTGTTGCACGATAATAATCGTCGTCGACGAGACGTCGTTTCTTCAACACGCAGTCTGACACATCGTCAAATAAGCGAAGTTTTTTCTTTCATCACTTTCGACACTTTTACAAATTTACTCGCGCACTTAATCACTCACGATTGATAAAAGGAGGAATTTACCAACGGTTATGGTACGAATTTAATAAACGGTTAACGTATTTAATTATTAATTACACACTCGATTAAAGAAACGCGTTAACAGAACGTGATACTCGATGCAAAGCGCGCGACGCGACGACCGACGACAAGCAGGTCAGATTAGTATTAGCGCCTCTAGCGGCTAGAGGTGGCGGTCTCTTAAATCGTGCGATAAACGCGCTTCCGATCAAATTCCATATTCCCGGCTATCAGTTTTGCGGTCTAGGCACGCGGTTGCAGAAGCGATTAGCCAGAGGCGATCGAGGTATCAATCCATTGGACGCGGCATGTCATGAACACGATATAGCATACTCTCGGAGCAACGATCTCACCGAGAGACACGCGGCGGATAGGATACTCGCCGAGAAAGCGCGAAATCGCATCGGTGCGAGAGATTCGACTCTCGGTGAGAGAGCCGCCGCCACAGCTGTCTGGGCAGCGATGAAAGCCAAGACGAAGCTCGGTATGGGTCTGAAGAGGACGAAGACGAAGACGAAGAAAAAAACGGCGAAGAAACGGATACTTCCGGTAGCAAAATGCGGCGGCGTGTTGCCGATTCTACCAATGTTGGGTGCGCTCGGATTCCTGATCGGTGGAGCGGCGGGTGTAGCGAAGGCGGTGAACGACAGAAAAGCCGCGCAACGTCAGTTGAAAGAGATGCTACGTCACAATCGCACCATGGAAGGTCGCGGATTATATCTCGCTCCTTACAAATACGGACGAGGAGCCTCAATGAGAAAAAAAAAACGTCAAAGAGACGCTAAAAATGCCGCAGGGCGCAACTACCAACGTACAAGTGCTACAACTGGCAAAACGTATGCGCATTCCATATTTTAGAGGTGTTTTCATGCGCGACTCTTTACTGATCGGTGATATATATCAAAACGAGAGCGGCATCGTAAATTTGGATAACGTCGAAGGACCAGGTACTCATTAACGTACGCAAAGAGGGGGAATCGCGTTATATATTTCGACAGTTTCGGCAATCTTCGACCACCGAATGAATTGGTGCGATATTTCGGACGAAACATAACGAAGATACAGTACAATCACACACCTGTTCAAACTTACGGTCAGAGCATCTGCGGACAATTGTGCTTGCAGTTTCTTCGAACGGTCGATGCGTGCGAATTTAAAGACGGATATTACGCTATTTAATTCAGTATTCGTTAAACAGTTTTGCCGACATGTCTATGACATTCACGTTGATTGGGAAGAGTAGCGTTCTCGCGGCAAACTTCTTTCCCGCCGTAGATTTGGGCGACGATGCATACGAGCTCGGTCTAACGGATTTTGAGACTTATCACACGATACCGAATGTGAATTCCTCGAATAATAAATTTTACTTTGGCAAAGACGACGCGGAAATTACGATTCCCGAGGGATCCTACGTTGCGAAATATACATGCATTTTTGAAACATGCAATTTCACGGAAACATCGCGATAAGAAACACATTGACGATGGAGACTATGAAGATGAAGAATATCCGATAGTGCTCCGCGCTAATTACAATACGATGAGGAGCGAGATCAAATGCGCATACAAAATAAACTTTAGCAAACCCAACAACATTGGATCGCTGCTAGGATTCTCGAATCGTATTCTCGAGCCGCGAAAATGGTACGAATCGAACATGCCGATTAACATTATCAACGTGAATATTATCCGCGTAGAATGTAACGTGACCGCGGGCGCGTACAACAACGGCAAACTCGTTCATACGATACATGAATTTTCATCGAGGGTGCCGACGGGATATAAGATATCGGAAACGCCGGCGCAGATCATTTACTTGCCGATCATCGCGCGGAGCATTACGGATTTAACGTTACGCGTTGTCGACCAGAACGGACGATTGCTCGATTTTCGAGGAGAAGAGATCACCGTAAGATTGCACGTACGACGGCTACGGCGATAACATACGTATGCGACGTATGAGATGCTCGTGTTGAACGGATCGAAAGACGTGAGAGATAACGCAATCTTTACGAGGCCAGCGACAACAACAACAACAACGTAGACGTTCGCTAATATCCAATTATCCAAGAAAAAGAAACTCAGCGCATCGAACGTTGCGTTTTTACAATCTTTGGGATTCGCGATGCGAAACAGTTGAACGATGACCGACATCTTCAACATCGATGACGAACCAATCTTCGACGATTGTATCGTCAAGATCGAGACTCACACGTACAACCCGTTCGCCAATACAACGTTCGGATACAGTGACGAGATAAGAATACCCATACAACAACAGGATCTGTATACGTTGCCGTATGAGAGTTTCCTATACATCGAGGGAAAACTAACGAAAAACAGACCACCACCTGAAGGAGGTGATGTGGCACTGGGAAATAATTGCGTCGCATTCATGTTCGATGAGATTCGATACGAACTCGATAGCGTTGAGATTGATCGCAATAGAAACGTAGGAATAACTACTACGCTCAAAAACTATGTAACGGTATCATCCGATAGAAGCGTGATTATGAGGAACGCCGGCTGGGATGCGTCGACCAATGCGAATGGATACTTCAATTTTTGCGTACCGCTCTACATGTTATTGGGATTTTGCGAGGATTACAAACGCGTAGTGATTAACGCTCGTCACGAATTGATCTTAATACGATCGCGCAACGACAACAATGGTCTGCTTGGAGATTCGACGCTGGAGCCTGCGATCAACATATTCAAGATACAATGGCGAATGCCACACGTGCTGTTGAGCGAGATTGAAAAACTGTCGATGCTGCGTGCTCTGGAAAGCGGACGATATCTCAGCATGGGTTTTCGCTCGTGGGATCTGTACGAGTATCCGCTATTGCAGCGTACAACCAAGCATTCGTGGGCCATTAAGACCGCGACTCAGCTGGAGAAACCACGCTACGTTGTCTTCACTCTGCAAACAGGCCGGAAGAATGTTATGTCTGAGGATACGAGTCGATTCGACGACTGCAAATTGATCAACGTGAAACTCTATCTGAACTCGGAATGTTATCCGTACGACGATATGAACCTGGATTTCGATAAAAACAGATGGTCCATTCTGTACGACACATACACGCGCTTCTGCAAATATTACGGATATGAGTATCTCGAGCCGAGTCTCACCGTCTCGATGTTTCTACGTAACGGTCCGTTCGTGATTATCGATTGTTCTCGACAAAACGAATCGGTCAAGAGCGCAACCATGAATGTGAGATTGGAATTCGAGTGTAAGGAGAACGTGCCGACGAATACCACTGCGTACTGTCTCATCATACACGATCGCGTGATCCAGTACAATCCGTTGACCAACGTTGTACGCAAAATCACCTAAGTGTTCGCGACAATATCGACACAAGAGAGAGGGGAAGAGGAGCAGGATATAAATCAAAGTGTTGCGAGGCGTTGGTTTTAGAGTTTCATCATTTCTCTCGACGAGAGATCTCGTCATGTCCGTACCAACGTTTGTGGATCTGCAAGGATTTACCATCGGCAAACTATTCTTCGTGAAGGAAGCGGTAGTCCTGAGAAAGGGATATGTTCTCTCGCATTACTTTTTCGCAAGTCCCGTATCGTGGAGCGTGCTTACAAAATCTGAGCGATGTCAAGTCTCATAGGTGATTAGAAATCATCATGGATTACAATGGGAAGACGGAAACGTTCCGTATGGCTTGGCTCAGCGTGTAATTACAACAGCTGTAGTTGGTACGATACACGAAGGAGAAGAAGAAGAATCGTCTGTCGTGTACGTTAAAGGACTTGAAAAGCAAAAATGGCTGACCGATATACTAGACGATGCAGGAAACGGCTATATTATTGAAACCTTGGATGCAGATTACGAAGATATTGATTCTCTAAATAAATTAGATATTATCAATAGTATGCGATGTGGAAAACATGTTAAGAATTGCGCATTACAAAATGTATTCAAAATATTTAACTGGTGGTCGCAACGCCAGAAAGAATTGCAAGAAAAATAATATATGTAAACATTTGTAGGGACGATTGTCTCCTACTCCGTCTCTGTTACACACACACGTACATATTTACTCACGTATACTATATAAATTCTAATCCCGGCATGCATGCATCCGACATCCGCTTTCACTTTTGTAAAATTTTACAACCCTTGCATGTTACGCAGCCTTCCGTCGATCTCTTACATCGCCGATTAACATATAGCAAACACACGGCTTTTCCTACACAACGGTCACTCGTCCCTCCGAGAATCTTTCCGATTATAAAAACTTTCTCCCGGATCATGCATGCTGAGTCCTGATTTTCCAGGATTCATTCGGTATCCCGCCTTCGAAGAGTGAATATCAAGCCTCAAGAGAATCTATCTCGCGCCTATCGATAGCTCACATCACGCCCTCAGACAGTATATACCTGATTACATACAATATACAAGCACCGTTCAAGTTGTAGATCTAAATAAATTCAGAGTTAATTAATCGAGAAGCGTTAATTCCTTATATCCTGAGATCACCCACAAATTGGTGACCCCGACGTGATCTTTCGCGAACCGTGAGTGATCTGTGCAGTGCGTCATAGTGCTTGGCGCTCCGATTATTATTCGTTATTTTTTTTTATTTTCTCTTTTCCTCGAGATTATCGGTATGGCGTACAACAATGGCAGTAGCGTCGTTAACCGCGAAATGGAGAACCCTCCGAGTGCATCATCAGTCGATCGAGTATCAGTTAAAGTGCCACCCTTTATACCTACGGATCCGGAGTTGTGGTTCCTGATGCTGGAGGGCGGTTTCGAAGCTGCGGGAATAACTCAGGACAACACCAAATATGGCCACGTTCTCACCGCCCTCGACCAAAGGTACGCTCTGGAGGTCCGCGATATACTTACCCGGCCTAGAGGAGAACGATCATACGAGCTTATAAAGACCGAGTTAATCAAGCGTCTTGGCTCATCGCGCGAGCAAAACACGCGCCGCCTATTAGAGAACGAGCCTCTCGGAGACCGCAAGCCGTCGCAGTTTCTCCGACATCTTCGCGGCCTCGCCGGAACGGAGTTTCCAGAGGACATCTTGCAGACGCTCTGGCTGAGCCGCCTGCCTAGAAATGTCCAAGCACTCCTCGCGGCGCATCGTGACCTCACGCTCGATAAGAGAGCCGAAATCGCGTATTCGATTGCGGACTTATACGGCCCGGCAGGGATTATCGCTGAGACGACAGCCACCACACCTCCGCCTGCCCAAGTTCAGTATGATGGCCTGACTCGCGTAATGATTGAGGCGGTGCAGAAACTCGCAGCCATCGAAATTAATACCTAAGGGCAGCGCCAATCTACTGGCGGAACCTGCGAAACCTGCGGAAGGTCGCGCTCGCGCTCCCGGCCGCGCTCGCGTTCGCGATCGCGGAGCCGCCGTCCTAGTGCAGCTAACGATACATGCTGGTACCACTGGCAATATGGCGAGCAGGCAAGAAATTGCGAAAAACCGTGCAAATACGATACTAGTTCTTCGGGAAACGAGCAGGGCAGTCGCTAATGGCGGCCGACGACATCAGCCCCGCGACATCGCGCCGCCTCTTTGTCAGTGACCGATCGACGAAGAGACAGTTTTTAATTGACACCGGAGCCGACGTGTGTGTGTTTCCGCGCTCGCTGTTGCCGGGACCCCGTGCAAAGTCGAGCTATGAGCTTTCTGCGGCGAACGGTACAACCATCGCTACGTTCGGAACGATAACGCTGCCACTGGACTTTGGACTGCGGCGTCAATTCACCTGGAGGTTCGTCGTTGCCGCTGTGTCCAAGCCGATCATCGGTGCGGACTTTCTCGTGCACTATGGGCTCTTGGTGGACATGAGAAACCAGCGGCTGTTGGACGTGTCCACTCAATTCACCTGTCGTGGAAAGGTGATTGAGTGCGACATTCCGAGCATTAGGGCCATTTCAGGCTCATCACGGTACCATGAACTCCTCCATCAATTCCCGGAGGTGACACGACCGGACGGAGCCCCCAAGGCGGTGAGTCACTCGACGAGGCACTACATCATTACCACACCAGAGCCACCCGTCGCACAGAAGCCACGCCGCCTTTCAACGGAGAAGTTGGAGGCGGCAAAGAAGGAATTCGAGACCATGTTGCGTTTGGGAATCGCTCGCCCGTCGCAGAGCTCTTGGGCATCGCCCTTGCACATGGTGCCGAAGAAGGGCGATGACTGGCGGCTTTGCGGAGATTAACGCGCCCTTAACGCGAGAACCTGTCCGGACCGATATCCAGTGAGACATATCCAGGATTTCTCTCAGTCACTTCGTGGGAAAAACATCTTTTCCACCATCGATCTGGTGCGAGCTTTCAATCAGATCCCAGTCGCGGAGGAGCACATCCCGAAGACAGCCATAACAACGCCTTTCGGACTCTTCGAGTTTGGATTCAAGACCTTCGGTTTGCGTAATGCAGCGCAGACCTTCCAGCGCTTTATCGACGAAGTGCTGCAAGGGCTAGAGTTCTGCTATGCATATATCGACAACATCCTCATTGCGTCAACATCAGAGGAAGAGCATCTGAGACACCTGACAATTCTGTTTGAGCGGCTGAGGAAGTATGGTGTCATCATCAACCCAGCAAAGTGCGTGTTTGGACAGCCCGAGGTTAAATTTCTCGGCTACCTCGTTTCCGGCGCAGGAACTCGTCCGCTACCGGAAAAGGTCGACGCCATACGGGCCTATCCACGCCCTGACACCGTGAAGAGATTACGCCAGTTCTTGGGTATGCTGAATTTTTATAGAAGATTCTTACCCAAGGTTGCAGAGACTCAAGTCCCGCTGAACGACCTGCTGCAAGGCAATGTAAAAGGGAAGTCGCCAGTCAACTAGACGTCAACAACTATAGAAGCATTTGAGTCAAGCAAGGAATGCTTAGCCCAAGCAACCTTGCTGGCTCATCCCGAGCCCAGTGCGTCACTCGCAATCTTCAGCGACGCGTCAGACTACGCAGTCGGAGCAGCTCTCCAGCAATGGGTCGGAGACGCCTGGCAACCCCTTGAATTCTTTTCCAAAAAACTAAGTCCTGCGGAAACAAAATACGGAGCCTACGATCGTGAGTTACTTGCTATCTATCTGGCAATCAAGCACTTTAGGCATACCGTGGAGGGACGGTCGTTCACAGTCTACACGGACCACAAACCTCTCGTCTATGCCTTTCACACGAGAACGGCTCAATGTTCACCTCGCCAATTAGACATCTGGACTTCATCGGACAGTTCACCACCGATATCCGCCACGTTTCCGGGGAGGACAACGTGGTAGCAGACGCTCTGTCGCGCGTAGAGGAAGTTGAGCGCATGCTCGATTTTGAAGCTTTGGCAGCAGCCCAACATGAAGATGAAGAGCTCCAGCGACACCTAGAGGAAGACTCTCCCCTCCTAATGAAGAAGGTACGCATCCCTGACACCGACGTTGCAGTATTTTGCGATGTATCAACGCAAATAGCGCGGCCCTTCGTTACCAAAGAGTTTAGGAAAGCCGCATTCGACTCGCTGCACCAGCTGTCTCACCCGGGAATCAACGCGACGGTCAAGCTCGTAACCTAGCGTTACGTATGGCCGTCAGTTAAATCTGATTGCAGACGGTGGGCCCGCAGCTGCGTCCAGTGCCAACGCGCGAAGATCTCTCGCCATGTCTCCTCACCTGTCGGCACATTCGCACCACCTTCCACCAGGTTCGAACATATACATATAGACATTATCATCATGCCACCGTCGGAGGGATACCGGTACTGCCTGACTATGGTAGACCGATACTCTCGCTGGCCAGAAGCTGTTCCCCTGCACGACCAAGAAGCTTCAACCGTCGCACGTGCTCTCTACGATGGATGGATATCTCGATTTGGCACGCCGTTGAGAATAACTACAGATCAAGGTAGACAATTTGAGTCATACCTTTTCAAGCAGTTGAATCGTTTGTTAGGTACGACTCACTTGAGGACAACTGCATATCACCCCTCAGCCAACGGCATGGTCGAACGCCTTCACCGTCAACTAAAGGCAGCGATCACGTGCCAGCAGCAACATCGATGGACACAGAGCCTTCCGACCGTCTTGCTGGGCATCCGCTCAGCCTGGAAAGAAGACTTGCAAGCCACGGCAGCCGACATGGTCTACGGGCAGTCACTACGCCTGCCGGGCGAGTTCTTAGGCTCTCTACACCGCGATGACGCAGCAGACAACGTGACAGACTTCGTCAAGGAGCTACGCCAACACCTGCGGGAATTGAGGCCGTCAAACGCGTCTCTCCACGGCACGGGTAAGACGTTTGTTTTCAAGGACCTCGCTACCTCGGAGGAAGTCTTTGTACGGCATGATGGCCTCAAACAGCCTCTGCAACAACCATATGATGGCCCGTACAAAGTGATTAAACGAGCAGAAAAGACGTTCGTTGTTCGCATGAACGGCCGTGATGTTACGGTTTCCATCGACTGCCTTAAACCAGCGTACATCATGGCCGATGACCCAGTCGCTTCTCAGGAAGGCAACAACGACGAGGACGCTCCAGGCCCCACCGAGAAGGACGCAGCAATCACAGACCCACCGAACACACAGCAAACAGCAACACAAGAGAGCTCAACCAAGCACACAACCAAGTCTGGTAGACGTGTCCGCTTCCCGGACCGGCTACAAGGAAGATTTTCATAATTTTTTGTTTTTATCATTAAACACTAGCAGGGGGGTACTGTAGGGACGATTGTCTCCTACTCCGTCTCTGTTACACACACACGTACATATTTACTCACGTATACTATATAAATTCTAATCCCGGCATGCATGCATCCGACATCCGCTTTCACTTTTGTAAAATTTTACAACCCTTGCATGTTACGCAGCCTTCCGTCGATCCCTTACATCGCCGATTAGCATATGGCAAACACACGGCTTTTCCTACACAACGGTCACTCGTCCCTCCGAGAATCTTTCCGATTATAAAAACTTTCTCCCGGATCATGCATGCTGAGTCCTGGTTTTCCAGGATTCATTCGGTATTCCGCCTTCGAAGAGTGAATATCAAGCCTCAAGAGAATCTATCTCGCGCCTATCGATAGCTCACATCACGCCCTCAGACAGTACACACGTGACTACATACAATATACAAGCACCGTTCAAGTTGTAGATCTAAATAAATTCAGAGTTAATTAATCGAGAAGCGTTAATTCCTTATATCCTGAGATCACCCACACATTAATATGTGTTATCTCTTATTTCCCCTCCCTAATCCTTTCCTTGCGTTTCTAAGAATTCTTTTGTCCGAGCGCCGCCTCCCCTTCTCCTAAATTTCAGTGCGTTAGAAGCATTGATCCCCCATCACATTATACTTTTGGAAGATGAGCGTCACGTATACTCGGTTAATTCCTGTACGATTAGTGTCGCGTTAACTGCTCGTGATTCACTTTTCATAACCCCAGAGAAATGTACTACGTCGAAAGAAGCAGCAGCAGCAGCGGCGTCGGAAGACGCGTGAATAATTATGTACCGAGTCGTGATAAAACTCCATCGTTTGAGAACAAATGTGACGAGTAAGTTTCGTTTAACTTCTTTCTATTTTTCTATTTTTACAAATTGTATTATTATTACTATTATTTAATTTTAATTTTTCCCGTAGCATTTCGTTGGAGCGTCGTGCGGTTCGTATACTAGGTAGACGATACGCATTGACAGCTACGGAATTCAAATTCCTCGAAATTGGTATCAACGTGGGTCCACCGAGTTACGTGGAGATTGCCGTAGGAGATCATCGGGGAAAGGAACTGATATTATCTCTCGAAACGTGGAAGGGACTCTACGAGCAACGTCGCAATATTCAAAATTTCCTTCGGAACGACTCTAAAGATGACTACAATTTCATAAGCGTTGGACCGCTAACAGTGAGAGTTCGTACGATTAATGACGTCAAACTCATAAGTCTCGAATCTTCAAACGTATGCATGATGATGATCGAATCGACGTTACATCGTATGTTCGATCTCGATCAATGCATAGATGTAACTTTTGCTCGATTGGATAAAATTATCGAAATAGTTGATGTCAAATTTACGCAATTCTCCAATATCGCGTCCACTGTAATAAATCCAAAAGAAGTATCGAACGTAATACGCGCGAATGACGCTTTCAACAAGCATCAACTCGTCGATTGCGAGCTGGCAGCTTTAGTTTTTAGTCCACATAGTACGTAAGAAAAATATGTATAAAAAGAAGAATAAAGAGTTTTAAGTCTAAATCATGATGTAATTTCTTCGCACGTATTCCCACCCGCCCAATCCTCTTCAAAGGAATATCGCTGTTTATATTGTTTATAAATTTGCGCGACGCGTAATTCAATGCGAGAGATAAGAATACGTCGAACGGAAAAAAATCTAGAATTACTTATATTGGGGATGAGGGGGGTGTACCGCGAGAGCACAAAGCAGCCGAACATCGGCGCTGATATGCGTTGCATTCCTTCCGAGGAAAAAATATGGAAGATGATTCTGGGGGGCGCCATTTGTTTATATTGTTTATAAATTCGCGCGACGCGTAATTCAATGCGAGAGATAATACGTCGAACGGAAAAAATCTAGAATTACTTATATTGGGGATGAGGGGGGTGTACCGCGAGAGCACAAAGCAGCCGAACATCGGCGCTGATATGCGTTGCATTCCTTCCGAGGAAAAAATATGGAAGATGATTCTGGGGGGCGCCATTTGTTTATATTGTTTATAAATTCGCGCGACGCGTAATTCAATGCGAGAGATAATACGTCGAACGGAAAAAATCTAGAATTACTTATATTGGGGTGAGGGGGGTGGGGGGTGGGGGGTACCGCGAGAGCTATTTTGTAAGGATACGTCGAACGGAAAAAAATCTATAATTACTTATATTGGGGTGAGGGGGGTGGGGGTGGGGGTGTACTGGGGAGAGCTATTTTGTTTGCGAAAACATGTCCCGACGCGTTAGGGTATGTAATACAATATTGCTTAAGGAATACCGCTGTTTATATTGTTTATAAACCGGGTATGTAATATAATATTGCTTATACTTGCGATAAAACATCCGACACGCGTCGAAACAAGCGTCCCCCGCCCCGCAGCCCCCGCGCCACTTAAATCCCCTCCGTCCCGCGTGACGTCATTCCCCCGCGCCGCCGAAATCCCACTCGCTCCTCACTTCCCCTGAGAGGACCTGAGTTAGAACTCTCCTAGTATACCTACTGTCGTAATATAAATTGCAGGCTTGAGGCTTTAATTTGTGATGCTCCAGCGAAAGCATTCGTTCTATGCGTAAAGGGACATTGTGGTTATTCCAGCTGTACTAAGTGTCAAACAGAAGGAGAATATGTAGGAAACAGAATATGTTTCCCTCAAGTGGATGCACCACTTCGAACAGATGACGATTTCATTCGAAAGACTGACGATAACTATCACTAGCCAGATATCACCTGCAGTTTGCTAGGAATACCATTTTAAGCCTGTTACTAATGTTCTCTTAGATCATATGCAAAGAACTTAGTGTTCTTAGGAATTATGCGTAAATTAATAAATTTATGGCTGTCTGGAAAATTGGATTATCGACTACAACATAGATCTGTTGAAGAAATCTCTACACGTTTAATAACACTGTTAAAGCCTGCAATACCTGTAAAGTTTGCGAGAAAGCCACGAGCACTGAATTGTGTGAAATTGTGGAAAGCTACTGAATATCGATTGATTTTATTATACACGGGTCCACTGGCTTTTAAATCCATATTAAAAAAAAATGTGTATACCAACTTTATGACATTACATGTGATTATCCGCATTCTTTCTTCACCAGATTTAAGCCAATACTTCAGTTATGCGCAAGATTTGATATTTTTCTTTATTAAAACATTTAAGAAAATATATGGTATTGAGAATATGTCACATAATATTCACAGTTTTGTACATCTTGTTGATGACGTCAAACGGTTTGGACCGCTTGATAATTTTAGTGCTTTCAAATTTGAAAATTATATGAAAACATTGAAGAAATATATTAGAAAATCAGAGAGACCCTTACAACAAGTTGTACGAAGATATTGAAGAAAAAGAAATGAACTCGGATTTATCACTATTATCAACTTCTCTTTCATCACATTCTGTTTTGGTAAATCCAAATTTAACAAATTTGCATTATGATGGTCCACTTGTTTCCAATTGCAACAATCCCCAATATAAAACTATAAAGTACGAAGGAATTGTGTTGAAAGCTGGAACACTTGCGGATAGTTGCTGCGAATTAAATTGTGGTGCTATTGTGTATATAGAAAATATAGCACATTCAGAGCACAATATTCGAGTCATTATAGGTCGCGAATTTTTAGAAAAAAAGGACCTATATAATGTTCCTTGTCCATCTTCTTTACTTGGCATTTATATTGTACATTCATACTCAAATTTGAAATCGTGGCCATTAAAAACTGTTGTCAGAAAATATATAAAGTTGCCTCTTGAAAATGACAAATATGCAGTTTTTCCATTGATACATAGCAAAATGTAATACATTGAAACAGAATGGCTGACACGTTGAAGATGTACGCAGTCGTTGAATTTGAAGATGGACTGTCAGTGATTCCAGACATTTGATTGACTAAAGATCGAAAAGAAGCATTTTGGCCTACTTACACTAATACTGCAAGATACGACAAAGCGGTTAAACGTATGGAGGAGCCGGAATCTATATGTTAAAATGTACCATTATAAAAATATATGGAACATTTTGTAAGTAACATTATATTCTTTTCTGAAATATGTGTATTATTATTTGTTTTCCGCATGTAACATTAATATTTGTTGATGTTTTTTAATAATTATAGGAAAATGGTACATGTTTTATTACGATTAACTTTTGTTGCAGTGAGTTATGCAGTGGCGAGACAAAAGTTAAAACAAGCCGAACATGAGTCTGATCTTGCATCTAATACTGAAAACGAAGATTTTCGTAAGAAGTCTAGGAAAAATAGAGCCGCTAAAAACTTGGATACATCAATGAGCAGCAATAATGCTGAATTGTCAGACAGTATTATGTCAGAGATTCCAGAAATACCAAAAATTTCGAAAAAAACTACACATATGAAGAAAATAGAGGATGCACAAACAAGTAAGAGCTTTATAAAGCATTAATACACTAAAAAATAATAGAACGTTTCAATAACGTATTGTTGTATGATTTTAAGGTTTTGATGACAGATATAATGATAAGAGACAAAGTCATACTCATCAAAGTGCTAAGAAAGTTGGAAGTACTGCTGCATTAAAGAAGTACTACAATGTAGGAACAAAAGATTTTCGTAAGTATAATTTTTGTGGAAATAAAATAAGATTTGCACAAAAAATTTATAAATAGATATCTTCGAAATTTTCAACTGGTTTATACTTTGAATATCCATCTATCTATCTGAAAATGATATAAATAATATGTACAATGGTTACATTGTTTCATTACTTTTAGATCCAATACGTATTGAAAATGATAAACAGTGCCGAAATTATGAAGATAATGATAACAGTCCGAGCTTCACCTCTAATAAAGGTTAGTATGCAAGTAATTTCTATTTTATTTTTTATTTTACAGTTATTCATAAATTTATATATTGTAATATTGTTTTAAATTTACATTTAGATCCACGAAATGAACATTTTTCCAAAGATGAATCGTGTGACGATGACGATAATATTAACGCTCCAATGTCATTAGTAGCAAAGAAGACGAGTAAAATACCAGGCTCGAACTACAATTGTGAACGAAGTAAATATGCAAATAGTTTGTATTTTACTTACGATTATTATATACATATATTAAAGTTATAATGTTATTTATTCTAAAAAAATTTTGCGTTATCTTTTTTATTTGTAGTTTTCAGCTTACACTTTTTTACATTTTTAATCTGTAGAATTTTTTCAAATGTCATCTTTTGTTTTTACACATAAATTACATCTCTTGGATATTTTAGAATCGAGCGATCCTATACGATATGTAATTCGAAAACTCTCGGATATGGAAATAAAAATGAACGTCATGCACACAGACATAAAAAAAACTCGGAAAGAATGTAGAAAAACTTTCAGCTGGTACTGTCGAAACGAAAGAAAGAGAAAAAATAGATATTTTTCAAGATCTGCCATTAAAAAATGAAAACGATTTTGAGAGAGAGAGAAGCTATGGAAACAAAATTAAAAAATAATGTTTCTTATCGAAATCAAATGGTAAGTCGAATGTCTACTTTTCAATATTACAAAATTTTTGAAAAAAAGGAAGGATACCAGTTTAGGATTTAATAGACAATTTAATTCTAAAAAGAGCTGCAGTAATCCTTAAATTGTTAAAAAAATTTTATCAAATATCAATTTAAATATTGAATATTATTCTTATATATATATATATATTCTTCAATATATTATTCTTGCATGATAAAATCATATTTATCACCCGAGACTCTATACAAAGAATAGTTAAAAAATAAAACTATATGTGAAAAATAAAACTATATTATACGTATATCGAAAATGACTATTAATATTTTTACGTTTATTAATTTTACCATCCATACATTTACGTGTTTTTGGTTTAAAATCTTATAGTCTTTATCCCTTAATACATATTACACTCGTGTTTATTTCCACACCTTCTATACTTTGTACATGTTTTTATCGTTTTATTTACAAATAATTCAGATGACACAATTGGCATTTGAATTATGTACAAACATGAAAATATCATGTTTGCGACTGATGAAACTAAATAACCTGTTAAAAAAGTTCTATAAATAAATAGAATATCAAGCCAGAACACATTTGTTTAAAAATAATAAATGTTATGATTTTATTGTGCCTCTTAACAATTATTAAAGATGAACTGTTACAAATACAAATTAACATTGAGGCTTCAATCAAGGATTATAACGTAAGATTGAAATCATCATGTAATATAATTGAATAGTGTTTTTATATAAATAATATGACTTGTGTGGTGTTATTTATTACAATATTAATACGCTTGTGTGGTGTTATTACATTATAATTAATAATCTTATTTGGTATGACGATATCAGAGATGTGTGCAGATCGACGGTCACCGAAGGAAAGGGGCGAGCAGTCGAAAAAATAAATCAATAACATGTTTTCTTCCTTTGTTTTTAATGTGTTCTAAATAACTTCTATTTTGTGTGTAATATGTATATGTGTGTTCATAAAACTTGCACAAAATTACTATAAATATAATTCATAATTCAACACTTCCCCTTAATTTTGTGCTAGTTACATAATAACTATTCTTTAAATTTTACAAATTTTACTGTATTTAATGGCTTGGTGAAAATGTCAGCTAACTGTTCATTAGTGGGACAATAAAATTTAATTTTTATTATATTGTTACGTCCCTGGTTCGGGTCGCGGTCGAGTCCATCGTGGAAAGAGAAGAAGTCCGTTGTCAAGAGGTTGTTGACAGCGGCGGCTGTCATTTGAGTCTGGAGCCAGCTGTCAGGCTGTGTGGACGCGTTTCTCTTACGAGTCGATCCGTGTTATTAATATTGTGTATTTACGTTCTGAGTTACCGTTTGTGTTGTAATTGTGCAGTGCATTAAAGTTCATTAGTTTCTTAAGGTGCTTGTTTATTTAGCGCGTCCCGCGAGCGGCCGATCTCTTTACCGCGCGACTTCGATATTTATCGAAGTCCCCGCCCCGGGCGTAACATTTTGGGGGCTCGTCCGGGATCGACGGGATACTGAAGGATCAACCGGAACGTGATTTTGCCAACTTTGTGAGGACTCTGAATTAAGAATGTCGACGACAAACATCGGGCGACAGGATCCAGCCACGGGCGTCTCTACACGAAAGAGGATACGAGCCGCGACTCCCAGCCCGTCGGCAGAGACGATCACGCTTCAGGCGGCGATGCGAGAGATCCGGGAGCTGCGAGAGGAACGCTTGCAGATGCGAGCCGAATTCGAGGCGCAGCTCCGGGAGCGAGACAGCGAGCTCCGACGTCTGGAGGGAGATTACGACAGGATCAACAGCTAAGTCCTTCTTATAATAGTCCACGATTAGAAAATTCGAATCCCGGCTTGGGCCTAAAATTAAAAACCGAAAATTATGACGGGAGTGTCCCCTTGCGTGAGTTCCTCACTCAATTCGTTTTGATAGCGCGGGCTAATAACTGGAGCGATTCACAGAAAACCGTGGCCTTGGCTGCTTGTTTGAGGGGAAAGGCACGTTCGATTTTGGATGGGATTTTTGAAATAGAGAATCTAAAATTCGACGAGCTGAAATCGAAGTTAGAGTTGCGTTTCGGGGAGGGGCATTTGGCCCAGACTTACTATACCCAGTTTACTAACAGAAAACAAAAGAGTTCGGAAGATTTGGCTACTTTGGGTGCAGATCTGGAGAGGCTTTCGCGTCTTGCTTACCCTGAGTGTTCTCACGAAGTGAGGGATAAGATCGCTTGTGCCCAGTTTATAGCTGCGCTATCGGACGGTTTCCTAAGAAGAACTCTTCAGTTAGAAAATATCACTTCTTTAAAAATCGCGGTGGAAAGAGCGATGGCTGTAAAAGTCATCCAAGAAAGTAGTTTCTCGAAAAGTAAATTTAATCAAAAGGACGAAAATAAATCTCAGGAATGTTGGAAGTGTGGTGACTCAGGCCATTTTCGGGCGGAGTGTCCCTCTAAAAAAGAGGAGTAGAAGAATGAATTTTGCCGTGGAAAATAAAATTATTAATAAAAGTAGTGTTTTAAAACTTTGTTGAAACTGTGTTAATGAAAATTTATTTGCAGCCAGTGTGTGTAAAAAGGGGCGGGCCCGGATGTATCTTGAATAGGGGATTAATTCTTTCATTAGAATGCCTGGATGGCAATATTCGTAATTTCCAGTGCTTGTTTTAATAATGGTTGTTTTGATTCTTATTGTCTTCTGAATGAATTCTAATTGGTAGACTAATCCTCGAAGTGTTGTGGGAGGGACTCCCGGATTTATTTTGATTAGGGAATGGTTCTACATCCGAGGCCTGAAAAGAAAGTTTTGGATAAAAGAGTTTGGTGCTTTTTACTCGTTTAATTATTTTTGTTGTTTAAGGAAAAGAAATTTTGGAAACAATTCCGAATTTGACAAGAAAGATTAAGGAAGGAAGGAGAGGAAGTCAGAAAGGAAAATAAAAGGAATTATTTGAACATTAGAGGACGAAGACTGCCTCGCCTGCGGTTTTTGAGCCGTGGTTTTCCCGCGGGACGGAAGGCAAATGCCGAGGCAGAGGCTTGAGAAGTTCTCTTTGGAGAACGAAGGGTCCACGGAAGGTCACCTCCCTCTTGCCTGAAGATTTTTCTCTAAGGAGAAAATCAGTGAAGTCGTTGGAATCTGTGAAGTCGTTTGATCCCAAGAAGATGTGTGGTTCGGTAACCTGCAACAGCAGTTCAGGGAGAACATGGAGACACATCGGGAGCTGAAATACGACGAGATTCCTTTAAAGACTTACCACAACGTGATTGTCGGGACGACAATCTTTCGAGAGGGGAGCAAGTGTTACGTCCCTGGTTCGGGTCGCGGTCGAGTCCGTCGTGGAAAGAGAAGAAGTCCGTTGTCAAGAGGTTGTTGACAGCGGCGGCTGTCATTTGAGTCTGGAGCCAGCTGTCAGGCTGTGTGGACGCGTTTCTCTTACGAGTCGATCCGTGTTATTAATATTGTGTATTTACGTTCTGAGTTACCGTTTGTGTTGTAATTGTGCAGTGCATTAAAGTTCATTAGTTTCTTAAGGTGCTTGTTTATTTAGCGCGTCCCGCGAGCGGCCGATCTCTTTACCGCGCGACTTCGATATTTATCGAAGTCCCCGCCCCGGGCGTAACAATATTATCTCTAACTAATTCATGTGTATGAATCTAAATTTAACATCAATATGCTTACATCTCTTATTTAATATACCGTTTTTAATCAATGCTATCGCACTTTGATTGTCTACGTTTAATTCTATTTTAATTTCATAATTTAATAATTCTTCAAATAGAGTCTTCAGATATAATAACTCCTTGCAGCACTCCGCTGCGGCGATATATTCAGCTTCTGTACTAGATAGTGCTATTACAGATTGTTTTCTTGAGCACCAACTGATTGCACCTCCTGCATATAATATCACGTATCCTGTTGTACTTCTTCTGGTTTCTGGATCTCCGGCAAAATCGGCGTCACAATATGCTTTTAGTAGATTTTTCTCTTTATTTTTATATTCGATTCCGTGCTCCTTGTTTCCATTTAAATATTTTAATATGTGTTTAATATCTGTAATCCTTTCTTGTGAAGGTTCTTCTACATATCTGCTGCAGAAATTCACACCATAAGCAATATCAGGTCTTGTTTTTGTTGATAAATATAACAGACTTCCAATTATTTCTCTGTATGGATAATTTTTATTTCTTCGTGTAGTTTTAGTTTGTTCTACTTGTTGAATAGGAATCTTCACTGGCTTTGAATTTTCCATGTCATTTTGTTTAAGTATTCTCTTGATATATTCAATTTGTGATATTTTTATTATGTCTTCATTTTTAATTATCTCGAAACCAACATAGGAGGTAGGTTTTTGTATTATTGTCATTTTAAAAAAAGTCTTGCTTTAATTTTACAATTATTTGATCAATCTCTTCTTGATTATTACCTATTATAATGCCGTCATCGACATATATTCCTAAAATTAAATCTCCATTTTTCTTTTTAAATAAGCATTGTTCACTTTTTAATTGTTGAAGACCTTTTTCTTTTAAGAAATTTGTAAATCTTAAATTCCATCTTAATGGCGCTTGCTTTAGTCCGTACAGTGCCCTTTTTAGTTTGAATATTTTATTTTTACAATTATATCCTTCTGGAGGATACAAAAAAAACTTCATCCTGCAATTCTCCGTATAGAAAAGCAGCTTTTACATCAAATGTTACTATTTGATATTTATTTTGTGTTGCTATAGCAAATAAACTTCTTATTGCAGTTGTTCCAATCACTGGACTAAATATTTCTTGCTGATCTAAACCACGTTGTTCATATCCTTTTACTACAAGTCTTGCCTTGTATCTTCCATCTTGTTTTACCTTGAAAATCCACTTGCTATGTAACGGTTTTTCACCTTTCAATTCCTTAATGTCAATTATTTGCCAAGTATTATTTTCTTTTAGTGCTTCCTTTTCTTCGTTTATAGCTTGAATCCAATTTTCTTTATCTGAATTCGTGACTGCTTCTTTGTACGTTAAATATGTATAATCTGTGTATCGATCTGGTTTATTACGTATCCTTTTGGATCTTCTTAATTTTTGTTCTAAATTTTTATTAACTTGTAAAAATATAACTCTTACTCCTTTCGTCCAGTTTCTTTAAGGATTTTTTCTTTTAAGATTTTTGCATATGCTTCACATCCAAATATTTGTAAATTTTTCAAATTTGGTTTTTTATCTTCCCACATCTCGTAAGGCGTAGTTTTTAAAATATTTGTAGGAGATCTATTCGTTAAATATACTGCTATATATAAAGCTTCTCCCCACATTTCTTTTTTTAATTTCGACTCAAATAATAGAGCTCTTGTCTTGCTCATTAAAGTCCGATTGAGTCTCTCAGCTTTTCCGTTGAGTTGGGGTGTATAGGGTACAGTTCTGTCAAGTTCTATACCTTTGCTTTCGCACCAGGTTATCACGTTTTTCTTTATATATTTTCTTCCGTTGTCGCATCTTAATTTCGATACTCGTAAATTCCATCTAGCTTCTACCTTTTCGATATATTCTTTTATTTTACTTGTTACTTCTTCTTTGTTTTTTATTAAGAATACTATTGAATAATGGGTAAAGTCATCTAAGAAGGTGATGAAATATCTATTTCCGTCCTATGTAGAAGGTGTTATCGGGCCACATATATCACTATGTATGATTTGCAGAGGTCTCTTGGCTTTAATTCTTGCATCTTCAAATTTAGTCCTTGTTTGCCTTTTGACAAATCTCACATACCATTTCCAGTTCGGTTAGGTTTTTGGATGTTAAATTTATTCCATCGCTGATTTTCAGAAGAGTCTTCATATTTTCATTACTAATGTGTCCGAGTTTCCTATGCCAATTTGTTGCAATATTATTCGATCCATCTGTCAGGTACGCTTTGTTTGATTGCTTTAAGTTTTACCTGAAACAAGCCATTCTGCATTTTATGCCCTTTTATTATTGTTTTATTATTATGTTTAATTAAAACTTCATCTTTCACGAAATTTATTTCTCCTCCATTTTCCGTAATAACATGAACCGATAGAAGATTTGTACTTAATTCTGGTACGTACAATACTTCTTTCAGCTTACAATTTTCAAATTCGATCGATCCAGATCCTCTTGACGTCATCGATTCATGTATTTTGGCAACTCCAATCATTGAAAGTTTTTCCGTGAAATTCTTCATGTGATCTTATCTATTCGTCATATTAGAAGTGGTTCCTGAATCCACAATCCATACATCTTCAGTCTTCGATTCGTTTGCTAAAAAAGATACTTTATCCGTCTTGTCCTCTTCATTGCTCTTCTTTTTTCTGAAGAAACAATCTTTATCTTCATGGTTATTTTTCTTGCAAATACTACATGTTCTTCCGCTCTTTGTCTGTGCATCTTTCTCGCTGCATGTTCTTGCAAAATGTCCTGTTTTATTGCACTTAAAACAGCGTATCTCATTTCCATTGGTTTTTAATTTTAATCTGCAATCCTTTGCAAAATATCCTTGTTTGTTGCATTTGTGATATTTTTTATTTATTGCCTTAAATGCCACTGCTTTCTCGTTTGATTGTCTTCCTGAATTTCTCATTTCTTCTGAAATTAATCGTGCGGTTAGATTATCCAGTGTCCTTTCGTTTCTAGATGTTGATTCCCATGCACTCGCAAAGTGTCTGTATTCTTCTGGTAGAGTTGCTAGTATCTTCGAGATAATCATCTCACCTTCTATTTTAGTGTTGAGAGCAGTTAATTCAGTCGCAATGTTTTTTAATTTACTTACGTAGGCTGCTATATCTGTGGTTTTTTCATAATTCAAACCGTAGAACGTTTGGAGAAGGCTGCATTTTTGTTGCTCATTATCCCTTTCGTAAATAGCGTTAATCTTCGTCCACATCTCATTAGCTGTATTACAATTTAGCAGATGCATCAGAGGTTTCTTGTCGACCGTTGTTACAATTATCTTCTGAGCCACAGTATCTTTCTTCTTCCATTGATTATCTCTGTTGTTCATTGGAGTATCTGCAGTTACGATTTGGTATAGTTCATTTGCTTTAAATATTATTCCAACTTGGAATTTCCATAATTGGAAATTTTCAGCATCAATAAGTTTTTCGACGTTAGTAGAATCTTCCGTTAATGCTCTCGCCATTTTACTAATTTTATCACTTTTACTAAATTTATTTTAATACTTTATATTTATTTTTACTTTTACTATATTAAAAAAAAGATTTCTTATGACATCTAACCTTATTTCATAAAAAAAAAGTACCTATGTTCATTTGAATGTCTTACCGATTTAACCTCTATGTTCGCTTTATGACACCTATTTTTTTTTCTCTTAACACAAACGTCTTATAAGATGTTAAGACGTAATTTGTTGATATATTTATTGATATTCTTGTTTATTCTATACGTTTTTACGTGACCGTTTTTTTTTTAACACTTTGTACTTTTTACGCTTTATAAATATACTATTCACTATTCTTAACGTTTTAAATCTGTATCTTTTTATTTTTGCCCGTTTCCTTCTTTTATTACACACGTGCTTTGGCTTTGATTTCTTTTTATTCTTTTATATTCTTATTATTAATTAAGTGGCCGCCTGGGCCCATAACCTGTTAAAAAAGTTCTATAAATAAATAGAATATCAAGCCAGAACACATTTGTTTAAAAATAATAAATGTTATGATTTTATTGTGCCTCTTAACAATTATTAAAGATGAACTGTTACAAATACAAATTAACATTGAGGCTTCAATCAAGGATTATAACGTAAGATTGAAATCAATATGTAATATAATTGAATAGCGTTTTTATATAAATAATATGACTTGTGTGGTGTTATTTATTACAATATTAATACGCTTGTGTGGTGTTATTACATTATAATTAATAATCTTATCTGGTATGATGATATCAGAAATGTGTGCAGATCGACGGTCACCGGAGGAAAGGGACGAGCAGTCGAAAAAATAAATCAATAACATGTTTTCTTCCTTTGTTTTTAATGTGTTCTAAATAACTTCTATTTTGTGTGTAGTATGTATATGTGTGTTCATAAAACTTGCACAAAATTACTATAAATATAATTCATAATTCAACAGTCTCTAACGAACTGGCGATACAATACAGTTGGCACGGTGCAAAAAATAAACAAATATTTTCCAAATTGGAAATTTGCAAGATGATTTTAAGTACGTAAAATATTCAAAAACAATTTGTATTTTTTTTTTAATGAATGCTATAATTCCTGTACAAATTGAAAGACATGTTCCTAAGTATTTGTTAACAATTTGTTAACTTATTAATTAATAAAACATATTTACCAATATTGATATATTAAAGTCTTTTGTGTATATTAGAGATAAAGCATATAATTATTTGTTACTGAACTTAAATTATTAAAATTATAATAATAGTATAATGCTAAAATTAAATTATTATTCACATATTTGTTCTAATATTTATAAATAATGAACAAGTAATAAAGATACGTTATTTTTTCAGATGTGATATGAAAATCATTTCCGCGTGTAACAGATGACCAGATTTCTGCGCCAATCAAAATATGGTTGGCTCATGCCAAGGAAAGGATAACAAAAAAAGAATAAGAAGAACGCGTCCCTTTGCAACGTTCCATTGTAAACGATGCAGTACAGAGACCAGATTGCGGTGCCGGTTTCCCCACTTTAAGCGCGTACTAGTAGCCGAGTCCCGAGAAGCAGTCTATCTCTACCACCGATCTAGTCGTCTAACGTAGCAAAAGGAGCACCGTCGCGGAGAGTTAAAAAATGTATAATACATAAATATATAATATGTGTATATATTTAGATTTTACGTATATTATGTACACATATAATGTATTTATATATATTTATAATTATAAATATATAGACACATATATGTGTATATATATTTATATAATTATAAAAAATTTTTGTACTTTCCGCGACGGTGTCTCCTTTGTTACATTAGACCGCTAGACCGGCGTGGCATACACGGTGCTGCTTCTCACAACGCTCGGCCGCTAGCACGCGCTTGGAGATTGGAACGGCACCGCAATTCAGTCTTGTACTTCTTTATGATCCATTCTGGATTTTCTGACAATTGTATTCTGTTATAATTAGCTGCAAGTTAATTTAAACGCGTTAGGCCATTCATATTGCGATAATTTTGCGTAAATTTTTGTATTATTATTACTAATGTATATTTACGCGGGACATATAAATAAACGACTGACTGTTAAACATAAGTATACAAGTATATGAATAAATTTATAAAGTTTAAAAAAAATACAGTAAATTATTTAATCTACCCTAACGTATATACCGGTATACAGGGTTTGCCAAAAGTGTGGAAACCTCTTAATGTTTCGAAAAATACGCATTTTTAAAAATACGCATTTTTAAAAAAAATGTTTCATACAAAAGTTATAGGGTTTTATATGGCGCATTACACAGCAACATTATTATGACCTCGAAAAGCGTTGTCAAGGTTATGTGAAGGTCACCTCCAACTTTTTAAACAGGACATCCTATATGCTTTTGCATATTCTTGTAGCTTATCTCGAGAGCTTTCCAAAACACTATAATTAAGTTAGTTTTCATTGAGTACTTTCCGAGTTATGAGGCTTGAAATCATTTCTTAATTTTACATAAACCATAAAATATCTAGTAAAATATTCATTTTTCGATTATCTTACCTTAATACTTTTATGTACAAAATGATGAAAGGAATCAATTGGTGTAAAGAAAAAACATAGTTATTTCTAAGAAAAAATATGTAATTTGCAATTAACAATTACATATTTTTTTTTAAAAACAACTATGTTTTTTCTTTACACCAATTGATTCCTCTCATTATTTTGTACATAAAAGTATTAAGGTAAGATAATCGAAAAATGAATATTTTACTAGATATTTTACGGTTTATGTAAAATTAAGAAATGATTTCAAGCCTCGTAACTCGGAAAGTACTTAATGAAAACTAACTTAATTATAGTGTTTTGGAAAGCTCTCGAGATAAGCTACAAGAATATGCAAAAGCATATAGGGTGTCCCATTTAAAAAGTTGGAGGTGACCTTCACATAACCTTGACAACGCTATTCGAGGTCATAATAATGTTGCTGTGTAATGCGCCATATAAAACCCTATAACTTTTGTATGAAACATTTTTTTTTAAAATGCGTATTTTTCGAAATATTAAGGGGTTTCCACACTTTTGGCAAACCCTGTATACTAATAAGTATATACCGTGCACATTTTATTCTTGGTTCTATATTGTTACAAGGGATGTTCTTGGTACATACTGCGAAATATTCTCAGTATGTACTACGAACTAGAAAAAGGCGGACATAGCAATGTTCTCAGTATGTACGCATAAAATCGTAGTACGTATCTCGAATGTTTTGAGAATATATTGCTACGTAATATACTGCTGCGATATTCTTCGAACATTCTCAGTATCTACCTGTGCTGTATGGGGCATGTGTTTCCTCATTTTGCCGCGCCACCAAACTCGTACTTAATTTTTGGTGAAATGGATATAAAGGACTGGTACTAACATGAGTTCCAAATTTTCTTCTTTTTTCTTTTTAGTCAGTTTAATTTATAATAAACTGACTTAATTTAAAATTTTTCATTTGTTTAGTAGTTTAGTTATTCTGGATTCTTTGTTGGGATTCAGAATATTAAAAAGATTATTTGAAATTAAAATGAGAAATAGTGTGTGCGTTTACTGCATTTATTAAAAGTATTTCTATTACATATATGAATTATACTACAAGATATTCTCAGTATTTGTGCTATTAACCAAAATAGGCGGACATTAGATTAGCATTCTTAGTATATACTTAGTATATCATAGTATGTATCTCGAATGTTCTGAGAATATATGCATTGTACTTTTGCGATATTCTTCGAACATTCTCAGTATCTACATGTGCTGTTAGGGTACGGAGGACATAACACATTTTTTACGGAAATGGCATTCAATAATTGGAAAGAATGGCTCGAAATTATTGAAAACGAATTAGAAAAAGAATTCGAGAGCGAAACTGATAAACCAAATGCTTATCGTAATATTCAATTTGCTAAAATTTAAAAAAAAGATATTTTACTGTTATCATTATGGACAAAATTATTGGACACCAAATTAGGTTATAGAAGCATGGGAGGATCTACAGCAAGTTGCGAAGGAGAAATAAATAAAATAAAAAACATAGTTTTTAAAGATGTAAAAAATAAAACTATAAGAGTAGACACTTTTGTTCAAAGACATATCGAGCACTTATTTGGTGAAATGTTCTTAGTTGATGTTAATTCTGAAATAGATCAATATAAATTAGATAAAATTAATTTATGCGAATCACAGGACCTCTAAAAAGAAGAAAACTGGAAAGGAAAAATTATTAAGAAATTTATTGTTCCAAAAATAGATTCTATCGATAGTTGTAATACATTTATAGATGATAATAAAGAAAATATTAGAGAAGAAAAATCTGAAATAAATACATCGACAATAATTAAATTTCTAAAAAACGAGGAAAATGAGACAAATATATTAAAAGATACATCAAATAAATCGTTTACTAAAAAGCAATTACCACTCTATTTGGGACATCAGAAAGACCGTATTTCTCAAAAATTGCAGTACAAGTAGCCTACTAAAGTGGACATATTTAAACATTGCTCAAATGTTCATCTAGTGGCGCACAAAATAAACGGAATTTCGTATTGTTTATTAAGTTCATGTCCATTTCATAATTTAGTACAAACATTATTTGTAATTGGAATGGACGATGCGAACATAAAAAAATTGTAGATAATAATTTTAAAAGAGAAAAGCATAAGAAAGCTTCTGAAATTATTTTTCTTTTTTTACAGATAACTACCCTAATAACACACATGTCCAAAAGATGTCCAGAGATCATCGAGAGGACATCCAGAAGACATAAAATATTTGGCTGTCCTCTAGATATTCTATGGACGTCTTTTGGACATGTGTGTTGTTAGGGTACGATTGAAAAAAATGAGTTCTTTGATATTATAAGATATCTTTTCAAATATAGCATTACCAATGAAGCCTATAAACGCAGAATCAAACTTATGGCAACTAGGAAACGTCGTCGCACATAATAAAAAATTAGAACAAATAATTGTTGACTGCGAAAGTAATGTAGGAGAGATGTTTTTGCAATTAATTGGCAATAGTTTTTACTCTTTGAAGTATGTCGATTATTGTAAAAAGCAATGTACTAAAATGGTAAACTATCAATGTGAGGTGATATTTATGAAAGAAACGCAATTAAGAAAAAAATTGATATTAAAGAAGTAGAAGAAGCATTTCCACAAAAACGGAAATGTGAAACTTGCCAGGAGACAAAACTTAGAGAATTTTCGAAAATAAGTAAATAAAATAAAGTAAATTATAATATAAAAACAAAAAGCATTTAATATAACATTTAATATAACATGATTATTATTATTTTTGTAATGTTATAGACGATTTAATAATAATAGAGATCACTTCTGAAAAATATATAATAGAAGAAATACCTAAATATCTAGTAAATAAAGAAAACGAAAAAAGGCAATTATGTGGAATTATAAAATACGTAAGCACCGTGGGCAAAGGTATTGGACATTATACAGCAATATGCCAGCGACTTAATGGAATTTGGGAAGAATTTGATGGGCTCGCTAAAAAAAAAAGATAACCGACATATCACAGACCAAAAAATAATACCAGCAATACTTTTTTATAAATTATAGATTTTCATATTTTTTTAAATATGTATATTGATTTTTATGCGCATGTATACTTTATGCACATACATGTATGTATACGTAAAATTAATAAATATATATATACAGGGTGTATCTGAAATGATGCACTAAACTTTAGGAGCGTATTCTAGAGGTCAAAATAAGACTTTTTGGTAAATGTTTACTTTAGGTTACACAGTTCGAAAAATTTTTATTTTCACATATGTTGTAGAGGATACATTCCTAAGTAATACCCCGTTTGAATTTTGCGGCGGTCTCTTTTCGTTTCTGAGATATGCACTTTTGAAGTTTCACACTTTTATGTCATCTTTTCGTTATATCCTATTTATACACTCGTCAAAAAAATTATCGCAACACGCAATTAATATTAAAATTTCACCTAAATTCAAATAAGCGTATCTCCGCGAAAAATTATCGCATTTGAAAAAATTTTTTTTTGTTTTAAAGGGTAAAGTCTCCACTTTAAGAAACTTTCGTTAAATTTTGATTTCATTCTCTCTCCCTCTCTTCATCCCTTTAAAAGTAAGGACGTGTTTTTTTTTTCAAAAAATTGCAAAGTTTGACGAACTCTACGGGGTGTACTAAATTTTTTTCGTCAATATCATCATAACTATCATAAAATATGGACTTTTCTTTACAAGTTTAAAAAAAAATTGAAGCCCGTGCGATTTTCTTTCGCGGAGTTACGGCGTATCAAAATTATCTATGCATTTTTGTGCAACCGCCAACATTTGTATTAACCGATGGGCACCATGGGGAGGTTGTTGATCGGATTTTGCCCATCATGTGTGTGTGTGTGTGTGTGTGTGTGTGTGTGTGTGTGTGTGTGTGTGTGTGTGTGTGTGTATGTGTGTGTGTTGGAAAAGGGATGTATGTTGTATGTATTTAAAAATGTGTATTTCCGCCTTGTCTTCGGATGACCTCTTGCAGGCGCTCACGCATATTAATGCAAGCTCTAATTGTGGCCTGCGGAATTTCGAACCAAATTCGCTGTAGAGCTGCTTCCAATTGCTGGAGATTGGTTGGCTGCCTCTCCAAATCACGCAGCCTTCTTGCCATTATATCCCACAGATGTTCGATGGGATTTAAATCCGGGCTCATCGCTGGATGTGGTAACACCTCGATGTTGTTTTCTTCGAAGAAGTCAACTGTAATCCTGGCAGTGTGGGCGAGCATTATCTTGCATTAGAATGAAATTGCGCCCCATTTGACGACGCATCGGAATTATGTGAGGACGCAAAATTTCCTCCACATAGCGTATCGCTGTCATTCCGGGAGGTGGTACAATTACGAGATTTGTGCGTCTATGTGTGGATATTCCACCCCATACCATAATTGAACCACCACCAAATGCTCGAACAGGTTCGACGCAATTCTCTTCAAAACGGTGTCCCTGACGACGCCAAACACGAACTCTTCTGTCAGAACCGAAGAGGCAAAATCGCGACTCGTCAGTGAACAATACGTTGTTCCATTGTCTTGCAGTCCAGTTCTGATGACTGCGTGCATATTGTAAACGATTACGTCGATGAGCCACAGACAACATTGGTACTTGAGCACGAACTCGCGAACTGAAGTTTCTTTCGTGCAGACGATTCCTGATTGTTTGATCGCTTATTCGTCTGTACGGCAGAATGTCATTAGCGATTTGTCGCGCAATTATTACTGGATTTTGTATTGCCGCGTTTACGATGAGACGATCTTCTCGAGCTGATGTTGCTCGTCTTCGACCTTGTCCTCTTCTCCGACGAAATCCGCCTGTTTCTTCATAACGAGCCCAAACTCGAGAGATTGAGGCCCGATGCACACCCATTCGCCTTGCAACATGTGCCTGACTTGCCCCTTCTTCCAAAAGAGCAATAATTTGCGCACATTGATTTTCGTTTAAACGAGGCATTTTTGTTTCCCGAATGAACAACACAGTGTTTTTAATACTATGAAGTTTTGTACGTACTGAAGTAAGTACAGTACATAACTTCACAGTGTATACTGTGTGAACTTCAGTATTGTGAAGTTATGTACTGTAAGAACTTCAGTACTGTGAAATTATGTACTGTAAGTACTTACTTCAGTACGTACGAAACTTCACAGTATTAAAAATACTGTTGTTCATTCGGAAAACAAAAATTCTTCGTTTAAACGAAAATTAGGGGTGGAATATCCACATATAAACGCACAAATCCCGTAATTTTATTACCTCCCGGAATGACAGCGATACGCTATGTGGAGTGGTCCCCGTGGTGCCCATCGGTTAATACAAATGTTGGCGGTTGCACAAAAATGCATAGATAATTTTGATACGCCGTAACTCCGCGAAAGAAAATCGCACGGACTTCAATTTTTTTTTAAACTTGTAAAGAAAAGTCCATATTTTATGATAGTTATGATGATATTGACGAAAAAAATTTAGTACACCCCGTAGAGTTCGTCAAACTTTGCAATTTTTTGAAAAAAAAACACGTCCTTACTTTTAAAGGGATGAAGAGAGGGAGAGAGAATGAAATCAAAATTTAACGAAAGTTTCTTAAAGTGGAGACTTTACCCTTTAAAACAAAAAAAAAATTTTTCAAATGCGATAATTTTTCGCGGAGATACGCTTATTTGAATTTAGGTGAAATTTTAATATTAATTGCGTGTTGCGATAATTTTTTTGACGAGTGTATATTTACATTTTTTGTTTACGTTTGTTCATCACGGTTTCATATTATATTTTACTTGTATGTTTATATTTTTTTGTTTACGTTTGCTATCTCTAATTAATATTCTAATATAAATATTCTAATAAAAAAAAGGTAAACAATTTAAATTTATATAGAATTTAATACAATTTAATACAATTAAAAAATATCACAAATGTATGTGTACACGCACACACACACACACGCGCGCGCGCGCGCGGGGGGTGCAACGGGGAGCCTTCGGCCACCCTCCCGCAACCACCCTGCCGGTAGGCAAGGAGGACCCCGCTTTACAACTTACAGCATATATCCATTGTGATTGAACTCTTCGCAATGCGTCCCCCACCGGCGGGGTGATTGTGGGAGGGGGGGGCCGAAGGCCACCCTTGCACCCTCCGCGCGCGCGCGCGCGCGTGTGTACACATACATTTGTGATATTTTTTAATTGTATTAAATTGTATTAAGTTCTATATAAATTTAAATTGTTGGGCCCTTTTTATGCATAATTACCTATATTCTCTCTTCTTAAACATACATGATGTGGTCAATTTATATTCTATTCATGAAACTTTTTTTGTTAATAACTATTTAATAAATAACAAACGGCTAAAACCTTTTGAAAGTTATTCAGAAAGATGACCTCGGTAAATGTAAACAGAAAAATATAAACATATTTAGAATGTAACGAAAAGATGATACAAGTAAGTATAAAATTTCAAAATTGCGTATCTCAGGAACGAAGAGAGACCGCCGCAAAATTCAAACGGTGTATTACTTAGGAATGTATCCTCTACAATATATGTGAAAATAAAAATTTTTCGAGCTGTGTAACCTAAAGTAAACATTTACCGACTTTTTTTTTTATGAACATGGGTCCGCAAGTGAACCCCCCTCCGAGCTAAAATTCGAAAATGGGTGAAATTGACCAAACATCCGCAACGCAAATTTATTTATCTCTCAAGAGAGGGTGATAGGTAACGTCAAAATCTTTTTTTTCTGAAATACAGCCAATTTTAAATTTTTTCCCCAAACTTTAGGGGCCTCTAGCTCGGAGGGAGTTCATTTGCGGACCCATGTTCATAGAAAAAAAAGTCTTATTTTAACCTCTAGAATACGCTCCTAAAGTTTAGTGCATCATTTCAGATACACTCTGTTATACAGGGTGTCAGGAAAATTTTCGCAGTCCCGAAGTGTGAAGGTAGATTGGTTCAAACTAAGAAGGAAGGTCCTATACTATTTTGCGATATCCGTAATAATTAATGAAAAATTAATTAAAGAAGATCGACTAATGCGCGTGGCTAGAAGTGCGTGGCGGTGAAGGTGGTCTCATTGTAACATAATGGCGGCGCGCGGCGAAACGGTGATTGGGGAGGGGAGGAGCGATGAGTGTGTAGGCGCGCGGCGAAAGCTCTTCCCTTCTCCAATCACCGTTTCGCCGCGCGCGTTCTATTCAAATAGACATTAGTATAATAAATAAAGTATAAACATTTTAACTTATTTCTCGAGCAAATAATTCAGGAAACATTTTGATACTATAATAATGCGAGTAATTAATTTCTTTAATGTGATTACTCTAGAGCGCCGCATTTTGTTCTTGATATTTTTTTAAAAACTGGAGCAAAAAAATATTCATGGAAATATAAAGCAGTAAAAAATAGCAAATAATTTTAGTATTGTTAATTTTTTGCTTTGACTTCTACAGGGTGTCTGAAAACTTTTCGCAGTCCCGAAGTGTGAAGGTAGATTGGCTCAATTAAGAAAGAAGGTCCTCTACTGTTTTACGATATTCGCAATAATTAACAAAAAATTAATTAAAGAAGATCTTCCAATGCGCGTGAGTAGAAGTGCGCGGCGATGAAGGCGATCTCACTGTAACATAATGGCGGCGCGCAGTGAAGCGGTGATTGGGGAGGGAAGGAACGATGAGTATGTAGGCGCGCGGCGAAGGCTTCTCCCTTTTCCAATCACCACTTCGCCGCGCGCCGTCATTATGTTAAAATGAGACCACCTTCGCCGCCGCGCACTTCTAGCCACGCGCATTGGCCGATCTTCTTTTATTAATTTTTCGTTAATTATTACAAATATCGCAAAACAGTAGAAGACCTTCCTTCTTAATTTGAACCAATCTACCTTCACACTTCGGGACTGCGAAAAGTTTTTAACCCTGTATATATGACATTTTTTGCAATGGTATGATAACTTAATCTCATGCTATCTAGCTCTTCATAACTTTTTAATAGTTGGAGCAAAAAGAAATATTCGTGGAAGTATAAAGCAGCAAAAAATAGCAAATAATTTTAGTCTTATTAATTTTTTGCTTTGACTTATGTATATGCCATTTTTTACAACGGCGTGATGGCTGGAGAGGAGTGAAACTGGGGGAGGAGAAAGTATATTGCTTGGCGTATGCGGACGATATGGTGCTGTTAGCTGAGAAGGAAGAGGGGATGATTCATATGCTGGGAAAGTTAGAGGGGTACCTAGATAAGAAAAAGTTGGAAATCAATGTGGGAAAAACTAAGGTGATGAGGTTTAAGAAAAAAGGGGGGAGGATGAAGGAGGTGAAGTGCTCCCCCGACGGACGCCACCTTGATGTGGTAGGGAAGCTTAAGGGGTCCTCGGTCTCCCGGGGCGGTTCGGCTAGTCAATGGCTGCCGTTCCGGCCTGGGGGGGCGGGGCCCTACTAAGAACGTCCATTGCACTTCCTCTCCCAGGAAGGGGAGAGAAGGGGGTTGCGCTCCCTCCGGGCACTCTGGCCTGATGCGCATAGGGGTAGGCGGCCCTAACTTCAATCGCCCGGTCTACCATGACCGCTAGGGGTGACCCTGCTGCTTGCGGCGGGGCCTACCACCCCAATGGCTTAGGCGGGTGCTCCCGCCCGGGGGGATCAGTAGCTTTGGTCTGCTAAGGGGGAGGGGACGAAGGCGCCCTCGTGTTTGGGGATGACGTCCTTTTTAGGCATCCCCTGGCATCCTGGCATGGGGGTTAGCCTGAGTCCCAGTGGGGGAGATGCGGTGACTGGGGGGGTCTCTTGTGTCTGGGGGCGACGTCCTCCTGGGGGCGTGCGTCCCGGCATGGGGGGCCTTTCCAGCGTCCCGCAGTAAGGACACCGAGGGCTAGCCCCGGTTGTTCCTGCGGTGGCAGGCCCACTTCATGCCGTGGGGTGTGCCTATAGCTGGGTACTCACCCCCAGCATGGATAGGTGCTGTGTCCCGCAAGGAGGTAGGGGGTCTTCAGGTCGGCAGGAAAGCGGCCCCAGTACGTGGTGCTGGGGAGCGCACCTGTTTGGGGGGAAGACGGGCCGGCAGTCTTGGGACTCCCAGGCTGTCGGGCTGGGTTGCACCGGGCCACCAGGACATATTCCTGGCTCGGACCGGTGTGACGGAGAAGACCCCCACAAGGTTAGGGGGTGGGGAGCAGTTGCCCCCCCTTACCGATCCCTGTTGGGGGACTGCCGCCAGGGCCGCTGGGACGCATTCCCAGGTCGGGGCCTGGCGGCGAGAGGTAGTGCACCCGGTGGGTGGCCGTGACCGTTTCCCCCTCCGAAGCGGCCCCCACCGGGACGGCGCTTGCTCCCGACTCGGACGTGATTACCGATAGGGAGCGGCTGGTCGCCACGGCGGGTAAGACGGGATAGGGGGGCGGCTGCCCCGTCCCAACCGTCCGTGGGACCCCCCAAGTGGCGCCGCCCCTGGCAGTGTCAACGGGAGCGTCAAAACTCCCGTGGGTGAGTAAGGGGCTGGGACCCAGTGCCGGCGTTGCCTATGGCCGCCGGCCCGAGGTGTATCTGGACCCCCCGGGGAAACTTGGGGCCCCCTGTCGGGAGTGTTGCCGGTCATGTTTCGGGACACTCTCGGCGGGGGTGAGGGTATACCCGGTCCAGGGAGCTGACAGGGGAGAGTGGGATTATTTTAAAAATGACAGACACTACCAACACAATCCCACAACAACAAAAAAATAATAATAAAAAATGAAAATGAAGAGCAGGAGAATGCGGGAAACCTGGACGTTGCATCCTGTTCCACCCCTGCAGATTCTAAGAGGCCCAAAAGGACAACAAGGATGAAGATAGAAGAGAGTTGTCGCTCAACTCCCATCCACAAGAAGGGGACCTCTCTCCAGAGGAAAAAGGAGACCCTCACTAAAGCGCTCTCCCTCTCACTCAACATGACCCCAAAAGTCTATATCAAGAGAGTAGAGAGGCATGAGGGCCACATAGTCATCCAAAAGGATGATAGGAAGAGAGAGAGAGAGAAAAGGAGGAGGAACCTCTCCCGGGTACTGGTGGTGTTGTCAAAGCAACACGAGTTCCCACGCGAGAGGTGCTCCCAGGTACTTACGGTGTTGCTAAAGCAGCACCGATTCCCGGGAGAACAGGAAGGAAAGGAGGGGGAGGATAAAGAGAACATTCCTCCGTCCCTCCACCCTCCCCTTCTGTCGCAACAACACGACTACAATCGTGATTCGCTGGCAGAGGAGTGGGGAGATGATAGGACGGTAAAAATGTCCTCAGAATCCTGGAATGAGGAGGGAGAGGATACACTCCCGGTTAGGAGGGAGAGAGGCCGCCCCACCACCATATTCAAGTGGGCTGGCACTCGCCAGATCAGGGAGGCGAAGAAAGAGGCGAGACGGCAAGAGGAAATGGAGGCCAGGGTGAAGGAGGCACTCGTGCCTGCTACACCGAAGACGAGGCAGTGGGAGGCCTTCCTTGAAAGGGAGGCGGACATCGAGAGAGAGCTTCTACATGCCCCCACCCTGGATCTGCAGTCCCGTGTCTTGGACGGGACAACGCAGATCTTCAGGGCCAGCTGCTCCTTAAAAATGAAGGGCAGCCTGGTTCATGCCTTGAAGGAGGCCGCTGCCGTCACCAGGGCGGCGATTCTGACTGACAGGGCCAGAGAGAGAGAGAGATGGTGGAAGATTCTGGCTCCTCTGAAAGAGAACGGCGCCTGGAGAGCCAGATAGAGGTGCTGAAGAAGAAGGTGGAGAGCCTAGAAAGACACCCACCCAAGTCTCCGACACCGGACCGTCCCAGAAAGAGGGCCATCGTGGAGAACGACGAGGAGATGGGCGTTCCTGCCCCACCCACTCCTCGGATCACAACCCTCTCCCCACTCCCAATGGGTGGAAAACCATCAGGGGTAAGGGAGAGTAGGGAGGCATCACAGGTGGCTAACCGCTACTGCGAAGGGCCGTCAATAGGAGGAGTTGCCAGAAAGGTTGAGACCTACCCTCCCGGAATAAGACCGCGAGATAGGATGGCATTCGATTCCCTAGCCTTGCAAAGGGCGGAGCTGGCCACGAAAAGTGTCGCCCTTTTGGGGGACACCGAAAAGGAGGCTGAACGCGCGGCTCTTGGGGCCCAGCTCAAAATGATCGAGGCCAGCATGGATGCGCTGCGAATGGCTGAGGAGGAAATCCGCCCCCAGCTTGCGCCCCTCACCGCTCCAATTGTCAGGGTGGGAAGAAGCAATGTTCTCCCCTCCCAGAAGAAGGAAGGTGCGCTAGGCGCAGCAGTTACTTTCTCTCCTGTGTTAACTCAACAGAGAGCACAGGAGAAGAAGAAAAAGAAGAAGAAGAAGAGGAAGACCGGTAAGGCTGAGGAATCGGGGACTTCCAGCTCCACTGCGACCAAGACGCCGGCGGTTGAGGGAGGCAAGGCTGGGGGTAAACCCACCCCCTCCCGAAATCAACCGGATCCCGGCCGACGCCTGCAAAAGCCCACGACGGAGAGAGCCAAGGCACCCACCCCCACCAAATCGGGGCCGCCCCCCACCTCAACCAAAGAGGGGGAGATGTGGTCCCGGGTGGTGGTTAGGAGGGCCCAATACGAGGGCAAAACCAGGGTCAACGCGCAAGGCGCGCCCCCCTTGGGTTAAACCCAAGAGGCCTGGTGAGGGGAATTCCCCAAACCAGACCCAACAGGCCCAGCCTGGATCTCCCTCCTCCCCCTCTTCCCTTTCCTAAAAAGAAAGGGCAAGAGGAAGCCCCCACGTACCGCCGCGGTGGTTATAACGTGTCCACCCGCCAGATACAGGGAGGTACTTAGGGAGGCGGTCGAGAAGATCGACCTGGCCTCCCTCGAGATTGGAGGACTGACGGCGAGGAAGGCCGTCACCGGGGCCCAAATTTACGAAATTGGAGGCCCCGACAAAGAGAAAAAGGCGGACGTCCTGGCGTCCAGGCTGAGGGAGGTAGTGGGGCAGAGAGAAGGAGTTTGAGTCTCCCGCCCAGTTATGATGGCGGAGTTCAGAATCCGCGGGCTAGACGAGTCTGTCGTGCCCGCGGACATAGGGAAGGCGGTGACCGCAAATGGCGGATGCTCCACGGATGATATTAAATCCGGGGAGGTTCAATTTGTCGGCGGGGGCCCAGGTACAGCATGGGTCCGCTGCCCAATCGCTGCGGCTAATAAAATAGTTGCAGCGAAAACAATCCAGGTCGGCTGGGTCCGTGCTAGGGTTGAAGCACTGGAGAGAAGACCTCTCCAGTGCTTCAGATGTTTGAAAAAAGGGCACATGATAGCCCAGTGCAGCGGCCCCGACCGTAGCAATCTATGCTACAGATGCGGAAGGTCGGGACACGCTGCACGGGACTGCCGCGCACCGGAGCACTTCCCTGTATGCGCTGAGATTGGAAGACCTGCTGCGCACAGGGTAGGCTCCAAGCCGTGCGCCCCCCAAAAGGGAAGAAGAGAAAGGGGGGCCGAGGACAACCCCCTCCTCCATCGGCACAAAACCCTCCTCAACAAGAGGAAAGTAAGGGGCTGGAGGGAGAGAGAGCCCCTCCTCCTCCCACCAGCAATGGTGAAAAGGAAGAGGCCCCTAAGCCTCAAAGGCAGAGGAGAGAGAGGAAGCCCTCACAGCAGCCCCCCAAGGAAGTTAAAGACGGGGGGGGGGGCTGAAAAAATGGAAGTCGACTTGGAGGAGTCTCAAAATCACAACTAAGTGATGAGGCTCCTCCAAATAAACCTAAACCACGCCCGCCGTGCACAAGACATTATGTACCAGTGCGTGACAGAGCGTAGTTATGAGGTGGTAGTAGTGGCCGAGCCGTATAAAATCCCCAATAGCCCTAATTGGGTGGGGTCTACTGGCAGCTCGGCCGCTGTATTTAGGGCTAGAGTTCGTGGCTCCCCTCCCCTTGAAAAAGTCGAAGTGGGGGAGGGGTATGCTGCAGTAAAGTGGGGGCCCACCATGATAATATCATGTTATGCCTCCCCTAGTTGGGATCTTGCCGCATTTGAGAGGTGCCTGGAGAGAGTGGGAGCGGTGGTCCGAGGGGCCACCATCCACTCTATAATAATAGCCGGGGACTTCAACGCAAAGTCCCCGGCTTGGGGGAGTAGCACCCCCAACGGGTGCGGCAGGATCCTTCTTGGTTGGGCGATGGCGCTCGGCCTCTCTATACTAAATAGAGGCCGAGCAAGCACTTGCATCCGCCCACAAGGGGAGTCTATAGTCGATGTGACGTTCGGCTCCCAGTGGGTGGCGCAGAAGGTGCACAGCTGGCGCGTGCTGGGGAAAGAATCCCTCTCTGACCACCTCTATATTGAGGTGGTCGTTGATAACGCGCGCCAGCGGACAAATCGCCAAACTGATAAAGGGGGAGACACGAGAAGGTGGACTCTCACTAAGCTGGATGAAGAGGCGCTGGAGGACGCCTTGAAGGAGGCGCTTTGGAGGTGTGGAGCCAAAGAGCCGGGGCAGGACCTCGAGTATGAGGTTAAATGGCTCCGGGGCGTTATGGAAGATGCATGTAATGCATCCATGCCCCGGACCAAGTCCTGCTCGCGCCGGGCAACGTACTGGTGGACGAACGAAATTGCCGAACTTCGGCGTGTCCAGTCCAATTTTGGTAAAGGAAAAATCGTCTTAGAATAGACTCGACAATTTATTTTTTTAAAGACAAACATTTGTTCTGAATCACCCTGTATATAAAGTACATTTTATTTCGTACATTTGTTATAATTGCAAATATATATTATATTTACCCGGTCAAGTTGTAATACAGATATGTTGTTATTGGAATTCATAGAAATATTCTGAGAGAACGATGTCTGTGGTTGTTCGAAATCGAGAAAAAGATTATTAACTAAATCTAAATTTCGTATCGCTCGAACTTTCTCGACGATTCGAGTCGTCAAAAAAAAAGGACGTATCATCATTGTCTACTCGTGTTTTGTCATCTCATCCAAACAATTTGGCAAAACAATGCCAACCGCCATTCCAACGCTTGCGTCGCCTGAGCATGCGCAACCGCGTGACGTGATCAGCTGTGAGCGAATCAGCTGATCAAAGTTGACTCACGCATGCTCACGGCAAAATTTCACACGTCAGACCTCAACGGCCGCCTATCATACACGGCGCCCTGAGGTCACCGCTAATCTTCGAAATTAATTGGCCCTCGCAACGATGGGGCCCCTCGATAAAAGGGCCGACCGCCGAAAAGTCAGCGCAGTTCGCTGTTCTTTCGATATCGCCGCTTAGTTAAACCGCATAGTAAAACCGCTTATAACGACCGCTTACTCACTCGGACTTCCGCTATCTCTTTATTAAACCGCTGATTAACCGCATTATACGACCGCTTACGACTTCGGAAAAGCTCTTATCTCGCTGCAACGCTCGCGATTCCGCTCGCGAAGATCGCGGAACTCTTACTCCGTTACACCGCTGTTCCGCGAATCACTCAATCGCTGCACTGAACACTCTTGTTTTTACCTTTGACTTTAATGAATGTCACTTTTCGTTTTGTCAAACGTGGCGCACTTTTTCACTCTAACATCTTCCGCTCCTAACGTCGCACTGTCGGATTCCGCTCGCGAACATTTTTGGTCCTTCGAGCCGGATTTTTATCATCTTCATCCGCAGTTTCGTGGGTGACATCCACAGTGCCGATCAGTTTTGTGCAGTGAGTTTCCTGTAAAGACAAGAAATCAGTTAAAATGAGTGCCGATTTGAAAACGTTGTTGGAGGCGCAAAGCGACATCTACGGTCGCATGTCTCGTTCCGTAGACAATTTGCGGAAGATGGGTGTCAGCAACATCACCCTTGGCGCCATCCAGGCTCGTCTCACCATCCTCGACAACCTGTGGGGGAAAATCGAGACTCAGCACGAGCTTATTCGAGCGGCTCTGAAAGAAAAGTACCATGAGAGTGAGTACGCCAAATCCGATTTTATTGATGTCGCGGAGAATACATACGTGACGCAACGCAGCACGCTAGCCAGTTATGCCGAAAAACTCAAGGGCGAAGCGCCCACCGCGTCCAAAAGCGAGCCAGGTCCAGAGCAGGCTCCAAGAACCTCGTTGCCGCGCATCAAACTCCAGACGTTCTCGGGCGCGTACGAGGATTGGCCCGCGTTCCGCGACTTGTTCTTGTCGATAATCGGCGACAACTCGTCCATATCAGCTGTCGAAAAGCTCCATTATCTCCGCTCCTGCCTCCAAGGACCTGCGGAGAGATTGGTTAGCCCATTATCAGTCACGGGAAACAATTATGAGCGAGCTTGGACACTTTTGAGCAAACATTACGAAAATAAGCGAGAACTCATCCGCTCCAACTTCGCCGCGTTCACCGCCGTGCCGAGGATGAAGTCCGAGACCGCCGAGGAGTTGAACCGCGTCTACAACGCCGTCACCACCGTTGTGAATGCTCAGGAGAGCATTGATAGGCCCATCGCCTCCCACGGAATGGACCTGTTCAACTACCTCGTTGTCGAGCTATTCGATCCGCGCACTCGACTCGAATGGGAATCCTCCACGTGCGATTCCTTCGATCCGCCGGACCACGACGCCCTGCTCAACTTTAAGAGGATACTCACCTTGAATGCCGCCAAGCCAAGGTCCGCCGCGAAGTCCGAAGATGCCGCACGGTCAGCGAAGTCGCACTTCACAAAGCACACTTCCGACGCTTCTAAGTGCGTCGTGTGCAAGGGAGAGCACTCACTCATGCAGTGCTCACAATTCAAGGGGAAGTCCGCGAGCGACAGGAAGTCCTTCGTAGAAGCTAACCGATTGTGCTTCAACTGCCTCGGCACTCATTTCATGGCGCAATGTCAGTCGATCAAGACGTGCGCTTTGTGCCAATCTCGGCACCACACTCTGCTGCATGATGCGTACCAGTCATCAACGTCCGCCGAGGTCAGTTCACTCTCCGCCGTGCTGCCAAAATCAAACCGCAAGGCGATCCTCCTCGCCACCGCACGCGTAACCATCGCCGACCACAGGGGGAGGCCTCAAGCTGTCCGCGTCTTGGTCGACCAGGGATCCGAAGTCTCTCTCGTCTCGGAAGCCCTGACACAACGGTTACGTCTGCCGCGAACTCGCTCCTCGTTGACGATCATGGGGATCGGAGGAGCATCAACAGGAGCCACTCACGGCAAGACTTCACTGAGCCTCTCTTCTGAGACAACCGGAACTACTCTCTCCGTCATCGCGCACGTTCTGCTGCACCTCTCCTCGTATTCCGGGCACATGTCCACCTGGCCTCATATCCGTGGACTCCCGCTGGCAGATCCACGGCATTTCGACCAGGATCCAATCGATCTTCTGCTCGGCGCCGACGTCTACTCAGCCATCCTTCAGGATGGACTCCGCAAGGGCCGTGCGGACGAGCCAATCGCCCAGAAAACGGCTCTGGGCTGGATCCTGTCAGGAAGCAGCAGGATCACGCTCCGCTACCACAACAGTTATGTCAACCGCAAGCTGAACGAGCTGGTTCAGCGACCCAGAGAGCAGGGGAAGGAACTGTCCGCTCCTGATGCTCTCACACCGCAAGAACTTTGCAGTCCGTGCACGGCGGGCGGGATCCCTTGCAGAAAGAGGGCCGCCACCGACGATAGCATCCTGGCTGGAGTCCCGCAGGAGCATCGACTCGCGAAGTGGTCAAACCGCGCCACACTGATTGGCTGCCAAGGGCAAGGTTGCCCCGACGAAACCACGACCGTTGCCGCGGCTCTAACTGTGCACGGTCACACTCACGACAAATCACATTGTTCTCATTTGCACTTTTCTAGGTTTGTCCATAGCGCCCACCTACCTCCGGTCGAACTCCAGGGTCATTCTGCCCAACGGCCGTATCAGCCATCCGTTGCGGAGGACGAGATCAGCCTGACTCCTCCAGGACTAAGCCTTCTGGCCAAGCGACGACGTGCCCGACGGAGAACTACCTGAACATCGAGCCGTCGGATCGCTCAACGCTCTCAGCCAAGCGATCACCGAGCCCAAGACACTCCGCTCTTCTCCGCTGCATTGACTTCTGCGAATCACTGCCGGGTGTCACCGACGGCGACACAACGTCCTACTGGCCAGCTTCCTGGGGCGTACAATACGACGCAGCCGTCACCTCCGGACACGCGAAAACGCCGAAACTGCCGGCTTTCTTTGTCTCGCGTTGCTACATTATAATATACTGTATATATTATCAATCCGTCACATTTCCGCGTTTCTTTATCATGTGTTTAGCCGCGTTCTCTGTAACACTCATTTGTCGCGTGATTTTACTATCATTTTCATTAATCACTTTCATTTACCATCTTCAATCTATGTAAAAATTAATCGCCGAACTCTTGTTACACCGCACACGATTAATTTCTATCATATACACTGCAATCACTCGCAAGATCATTTTCGAAAATCTTGATTACGCGCACAATTAACGCACTGTCATCACTTTACCACATTCACGCGATCACGATCGTTCACCGCCGCGAAATACTCGCGAAATGCATAACACGTGCTCCCGCATTACGTCACTGGCACGCGACGGCCATCTTATCGCGTCACCGTACGCGCCGTCGCACGTATTGATCAAAAATCAATAGTGTATCGATTCAACCGCGATACCTGTTCATCCGCACATATGGAATTATTTCGTCATGTACTGACGAGGCGGGCGGAATGTTCGAAATCGAGAAAAAGATTATTAACTAAATCTAAATTTCGTATCGCTCGAACTTTCTCGACGATTCGAGTCGTCAAAAAAAAAAGACGTATCATCATTGTCTACTCGTGTTTTGTCATCTCATCCAAACAATTTGGCAAAACAATGCCAACCAACGCTTGCGTCGCCTGAGCATGCGCAACCGCGTGACGTGATCAGCTGTGAGCGAATCAGCTGATCAAAAGTTGACTCACGCATGCTCACGGCAAAATTTCACACGTCAGACCTCAGCGGCTGCCTATCATACACGGTGCCCTGAGGTCACCGCTAATTTTCGAAATTAATTGGCCCTCGCAACAATGGGGCCCCTCGATAAAAGGGCCGACCGCCGAAAAGTCAGCGCAGTCCGCTGTTCTTTCGATATCGCCGCTTAGTTAAACCGCATAGTAAAACCGCTTATAACGACCGCTTACTCACTCGGACTTCCGCTATCTCTTTATTAAACCGCTGATTAACCGCATTATACGACCGCTTACGACTTCGGAAAAGCTCTTATCTCGCTGCAACGCTCGCGATTCCGCTCGCGAAGATCGCGGAACTCTTAGGGTGTAAACCCATGGAGCGGAACGGCGTACGCAGAAAATCGCGGAACGGGAGCCTCGACCAATCACAGGCATTCCGCTATTTTCGTTGCGCGGATTCACGATCCCTATGTACCCATGGAGCGTAACGAGAGCAGCGCGGATTGCATGTGACCAATCACGAGTCTCCATTTAAAATTTGTTTAAATTTTATTTCAATGTTTTATGCATTAAATTAAATATTTCTAACAGGAAATCCATTAAATATTATATTTATAAACATGATTATAATAATTACTTGTAAATAGAATGATTTAAAAGTAATTATTGGAATATACTAATCGTTACGCTTTGCTTATTCCGCTCCATGGGTACCTCGGGATGTGATTTCGCGTAACGTATGTTGCGAATGTGGCACGCACACTGCTCCTAAAAATATCACCGATTTACATAGTGTTAGCGAACTGTTAATCCACAAAAGTCTTCAGCAAATTATAAAATAATAATAACTGCCAAGTAATATAGATAATGATATTAAATAATAGGTGTTAATTTAATTATAACATCCCTGAAGCATATACATGTTCAAAAGGCGAAAGATGTTAAATATCCTTAAATGTCCTTTGAACGTGTGCTGTCAAAATATTAAAAATAGTGTTTATTTATTATAGTGTTTATATTCTATATTTCAGTTTATTGTTATAACATTATTTTCATCCATGAGCAGTACGTTTACATTTGTATCATAATCGGAGAAACAGGAATGCTGCAATGGGTCCACTTTGCTCGATAGGATCCAGCCATAATACCCGCATTTTTTGTTCTGAAATTAATCTCTTATGAAGAAAAAGGATAGACTTTATATATAATAATAAATATGAAAAAAGTAACATAACCTTATTAAAATTCTCTCTTATAAAAAAAAGAGTAAATAATAACATAATGTAAAAAATAACAAGTAATTTTAATTCTAAGAAGCATTAAAATTAAAAAAATTAGAATTAATTATCTTAATTGATTATAACTAGAATTTATAATAAAAATATTTCTTACCATTTGTGATATTTTCTTGTTCATATTCTTATTCATATTCGTTTTATCCGTTGTGTATATTGACACTTCAAGATACTTAACCTCGTGATATTGAGCACATGTACACGCACCGGCAGGACTGGTGTCCCGGTATGCTTGTGTGACGTTCACTGACATCACACTCACACAAGCGAAGCGCGCATGTACGCGGGCTGGGCAGCGAGAGAGAAAGTGGGGGTAGAGTAGTGGGGGGCATTCCGATGTTGCGTCCTTCGCGCACGACATAAGAGCGAGAGAGAAAACACTATAAGACGTGATACCGAGTTAGAGGTGTCCGATAGCCATCTCTCTCGCTCGACGCTCGAAAGAGAGAGTGCGAGCGAGACAGCTATATACCGCGCGGGACACCGCGCTATTTCTATACGTGTCTCTTGCGCTCTAGTATCGATATGCGTACTTTTCTTTTCTTTCTTTAAGAAATGCGGCTTAATCGCGTGCACTAAAGGTCGGCATTCATTCTATTAAATTAAATAATAATTAAATTACATAAGAAGATAAAATTTAATGAAGTAATAAATTCTTGGCTACATGCGCGCTTCGCGTGTGTGCGTATGACGTCGGCCGTCCACACATACATACCGGGACAGCATTCCTGCCGGTGCGTGTACATGAAATTGCGTATTGCGCAGTTCTGCCGTTTTGCGGACAAAAGCTATCCGCTGAAAACCGCGGAATGACACTGAAAATCACGGAATGCCTGTGATTGGTCGAGGCTCCCGTTCCGCGATTTTCTGCGTACGCCGTTCCGCTCCATGGGTTTGCACCCTTACTCCGTTATACCGCTGTTCCGCGAATCACTCAATCGCTGCACTGAACACTCTTGTTTTTACCTTTGACTTTAATAAATGTCACTTTTCGTTTTGTCAAACGTGGCGCACTTTTTCACTCTAACATCTTCCGCTCCTAACGTCGCACTGTCGGATTCCGCTCGCGAACAGTGGTACAGTCATTTCCTGTAACAAATAAAATAAATTTTTAAAACATGTTATTAAAATAGAATACATGATATTATTTAAGTTATTTCTCATACTTTCTCTACCCTGACATCTTCATCTTGATTTATTCCCTTATGCGTTTCGTGTATCATTGAAGTAGATGGCTGGGAAAAATTCATATTCATAATACTTCTGAAATAATAAGAAGTTAAACAAAATGTTTACATAATACCATACATATCCATAATAATTCTAAAAAAAAAGTAAATTACTTTCTATGGACCATGTGTTTTCCTAAAAAATTGAGGTTTTCAAAGAGAAACCACTTTGAGCGTGTAGGCTTTTCAGCACCGTTTCTTGTTCATGCAGCATTCGTTCTTTGCTATAACGTTGGTGAAGGCATGTCCATCGTGTTTGACAATCTGATACTAAAAACATAAATATACATTAGTATTTAATCACATGAAAGAAAATGCATGGATACTGATAGATGGTTACATATACATATTAAATAGATTTACCAAACAATTTATACTAAATAGATTATGAAATGAGGAACAATGAAATAAAGAACATTAATAAACAAATATTTAAAATAATTAACTTGCCTGTAATATTTAAAATGCCAGCCATCTCTTTCCATGCATTTTCTTTTATGTTCACGTCTTTATATTCTCTATACGTTTTATCGTAGAGATAAGGACGAGACCGCACAAGATCAATTAAAAGTTCATCAGATAGTGTTTATTATTACTATCATCCACAATATTATAACTTTCGCTCGATACATCATCGAATTGTTCTTCTTGAAACTTCCTCGTGTAATCAAAATGATCCATTTTCGCGTTTTCGATATTTTTTATCACAATAAGGTGTCAGATCATAGTCTGTTAAAATATAACCTAAAAATACAGTAGAAATATTTAAAACTGGAAACACGCAAAAATCTGAACGCTGATTGGTAGATTACAAGGCAATAGATACAGAATTCCAACTCGTCGGAAATTTTATCGCTGTTGCCTGTTCCGTGTATCATTCTGCATTAGCATATGGATTCCCTAGTGTTGGAATTCTCTGTTTCTATGTCGCTGTGCTATCGCTATCGCTCTCGCCTATCGCTATCGCTATCGCCAGCATTGTACAAGAGCCTTTAAGGTGGAAGCACATAAAATTCAGTCCCCTGCAACTCCTATTATATTCATATATGCCTCCGTTACCCCGTTTAGCACGCCGTTCGTAGTTCCCATTCAGTGGCGCTGTTAGTCTTGTACATTTCTCCCCGCTCCCTTCACTCCCTTCGCTCCCGCTCGTCATCACGCTACTCGTTCTATTAGGTTATAGTGGAGTAAAGTGAAATCAGTGAATCTTCTGAAATTTTTTTTTTGTGTAATATTTCATAATGCCTGCGTGTGCGGTGCCCGGGTGTCATTCAGGGAACCCGTCGAATTTGGAAAAGAATCATCTTTTCCGAGTTCCAAGGGACCCTGAAATACGAAAATTGTGGAATATTGCATTCAAACCGTCAGGCAGTAGAATAAAACCTGAACAATTAGTTTGCGACAAACATTTTCATCCGGATGAAATATTGTGGCAGCGTACCCTAGTAGGTCCTGATGGGACAGTACTCGGTATTGTAAGTTTCCGTATTTTTATATTTCATACTATTGGACCGTTTGTATCGGTTTTATTTACTCTACTCTACTTTCTTATATTCTTGCAGTCACCATATTCAGTTCCAAGACTCAAAAAAGGTACCGTACCATCTATATTTTCATGGACAACAGAGGTAGCTAGACCACCGGCAGATGCATTACCTAACGACATTGCAAACTCTGAGGATATTGAGACGCAATCGATTCACTTTGCAAGCTCCGAGGATTTTGCGATGCAACCGATGCAATCTGAAAACTCTAAGGTTATCGAGATATATACATTTGGAATATTTCCAATATTCCAAATGTTTCTGAAGACCGCACACCGTTAATGGATACCGCACACGAAGTGATTCAGCCTGAAATCTTCGACATTCCATCTCAGAGTTTCGATGCTGAAAAATTTTTTTCTGTAAAACCGCCAATAACATTGCAAGAATTGGCATTTTCTGACATCTCCATGATACCAGGGTGGATGAAAAAAGTAATGATTTGTGACAATTCACTCCTCGTACACTTTTTTTCCATAAGTGTACCAAGATTGGTGACGGCATGAAAATATTTATGCTGAAGGAAATTTTAGTGAAAAATGACATGTCGTTCCAAATTAGTATACTTGGAAGACGACTGACAGTCTCTGAAGTGAACATTGATTTGAGCCCAATACACACTATTCAAAGACTACAAGATTTAATTTTTATACTAAACAATCTTAATCTGTTTGTAATGGGATAAAGAGGATAAAGACTACTGATGTTCGCAACGAAGGAATCAGTAGTACAGTCATCATCGATACGAGTGGAACATTGCGACATGAAAAATGCTCTTTATTGTTAGCAACAATGTCAGTTTGTTCATTTTGTCAAAAAGCTCGAAGAACAATAACGGCAAAAATGCGAAGGTTAAAAAGAAGTCAAGATAAAGCAACGAAAATTCGATTGAAACTGTCGCCAAATGAAAAAAAAATTTTTATGAAACTTCGAGAGAAAAGGAAAACCGTACAAAGAGCCAAAAACCGTGTAAAAGTTTCTCTTAACAAACTGAAGGCGGAGTTGGATGAGTGTCAGCAAAAAATATTGGACAGTGAAAAATCTTTCAGTTTTTACTTAGAATCATCAAAGTTGCCTCCGAATCAAATACATGCGCTGAGAGAAATAGTTGCTGCTGCAAAATGCAAAGATGCAAAAAAGGCAGAGGATATTCTGAAGAGTGGCTACTTTTGTGTATGCTATTGCACATGCGATCACCCACTGGCTACAATTTCTTGCGGAACAACAATATTGTACCACTCCCCTGTGTGCGAACAATTCGAAAGTACGTAACAATTTCATTTTTTCATTTATTTTGATTTTTTTGTGTCCAAATATATATATTGAATAGAGATCGGGAAAAAAAAATATTTTTCAATCTTTAATTGACTTGAAAATGATAATTAAATTTTTTTTATTGATAATTATTATTTTTGCATTATTCTTTCTAGAGTAATTTACAATATCGTTCGATGAATTATTAATTTTTCTGGTAATTAGTAATAAAATTTATTATTTGGTTACATATTTGATGAAATTTTAATAATAATAAAGATCGGTTTCATTTCGACCAGTATCGAATGAATAAAAAACTTCTTTTTTCACGTTTCGACCCTGATTAGAGTCCTCTTCAGAATCAATTTTTATTTTTCTGTAATAATAACAACTTGAGACATTTTTCGACATAAACTGCTCTCATTTCATTAATTTATTTTATGAATTTTTAATTTTATGATAATTTTCTTCTACTTCCTTGTTAATTGTTACAGGTATCTGTCCAACATTAACACAGCATGTGGTTTTGACGAAAAATTTTTCGAAGTTTTAAAATTGGCTCTCGCCAAAAAAGATGACATCCAAAAACATGGCATCTTGCTTCTCGATGAAATCGCGACGAGGGAAAGTGTCAATGTTAACACAAAGACACTATCTTATAAAGGATTAGTGGATTTTGGCAGCGATGGAGAACAATCTTCCGACTTCAATGAAAAGGCAAATCATGGCTTGGTGATTATGTTTCACCCGTTGGCTGATGATTATACGCAACCGATTGCCGTGTTTGCCTCGCGCGGACCTGTTAAGGGACATGTCCTCGTTCAACTTATAGTGAAAGCTATTATATTGCTCGAAAACGTGGGTGCGAAAATTCACGGCGTTGTGACTGATGGGGCAAGCACGAATCGCAAATTTTGCGATGGGGCGTCAGCGGGCAGAGACAAAATTTTAAAAATTATTTTGAACATCCCGTCGGACAAGGTCGTCTAGTTTTCGTCTTTTCGGATACGCCGCATTTAATCAAAACAATACGCAATCGGTTTTACGGCAACAAAATTTTACAGGTTTGTCCAATTTATTATTATTTAGTTAGTGTTTTTTTATTGTTTAATTCTCGTTAAATTTTTTTTATAAAAAGAGCTTTGCCTTTTTTTAATTAAAAAATTAATATATGGGCCAATTTTTTGTTATAGACTGACCCTGTGCTACCTCTCATTAAATGGAATGACATCGAAATTCTTCATAGAAAAGATAGAGAATTAGCAGGACCGGGTCAAATGCTCATGTGCCCGAAGTTGACATTGAACCATGTTGTACTTAACAACTCCCTTAAAATGCGAGTAAAGTTGGCCGTGCAGGTAAATAAATGACATCTATTTGATTCATGCAAATGGAAAGATATTCATTCATTAATATCATGTTGTAATTATTCTATTCATGTTGTAATTATTCTTACTCTACTAGGTTTTCAGTAACACCGTTGCATACGGATTACGATTTTTCCACGTACCGGAATTGAACGATTGTGAGGGAGCGGCGTCTTTTTGCGAGTGGGTGAATCAAATGTTTGATGCACTCAACCGCAAAATGCCAGTACAAGGAGTGCAGCCGGGTAACGCCGATTATAAGGTAAACTATTCAGCTATCACTAAGTTAGTGAGCCAAACTTGTTGGCTCTTATTATTTATTGTATGCATGATCAATAAATTGTTTGGAAGGTTCCATATTTCCATGTTTCGATTGATTTGGCATCGAAAATAAAAAATATAATTTTTTACAGAATTCATAACTTCAATTCATAATTTTCAAGGAAATATTATGATATATTCTTTTGTTTTAATCTTATATTTACATGAATGATTTATTAATAGGTAATCGAGGAATCGATTCGGAAATTGGATTTGTGGGAGAAAAACGTCGAAAGCAGACTACTATCGAAAAGCCTCTTTTTAACTCCACAAACTGCAGAAGGCTTGCGAGTAACTCTGCAATCAACTCTCGACATTGTTCAATATCTTACGGAACAATGCAAGTTTCCGTATATATTAACTGGGCGAATAAACCAGGATCCACTTGAGGTTAGGTCGTTTTTTAAGAAATCGACGTAATAATTTTCATTCCACAGTGCTTAAAATGTTCGCAATAGTTAGAAAATCATATTTAGAAAAAGTATCCAGATGTATGTTTGCACATACATAAAATGAAGAAAAAATTGTGCCGAATTAGAAATTCTCGTATTGTTTCCTCATTACCTCTTTTTGATCATTAAACTTCGTCTATGAGGAGATCAAAATTGAAAAATTTCCTTTCTCAAAGAGGAATTTTTGTGGTCGAAATGGGTAATGAGAAAATAAGAATTGCTAATTTGCTAATTTTTTAATTCTCTACTATAGAAATATTTTGGTACTATCCGTCAAGCTGGGGGTTGCAACGATCATCCGTCAAATCATACTTTCCTTCAGATCCATAAAATCCTGTCAACATACAGTGCCATCAAGCCACCAAAGACCGAAAATTGCTCAGTTTCCGACGATAAACCCCACCAACCCCTCGTTACGCTTGCCGAGTTAAAAACGATTTATAATAATCCAAAATCCGATTTAATTAATTCAATTAGGAAGAGACTTGCAGACGCTGCTCAGCACGATAACTGGGACCTGGAGGATATTATCGAACACGATTATAGTAAACCAAAAGTAACGAATTGTGTTTTGTATTACATTACCGCGAATTTGGTGAGGCGAATATTGAAAACGGTTAAATGTATACCGTGTAGAGATGCTTTATTAAATTCGGATAATAGAGCTAATCTTCCCGAATCCATCCTCACGGATTATTTAGAACGCGGTATCCATCCGAACACACATTTCTATCGGTTCATACTTTACCTAGAAGAACGATTTGCGGTACATTGCAATTCGCCACAAGTATATGAATCCATTCTGGATGATGTATACAGATACGAAAAGCTATCCTTTCCGTGCTCTGTACACAGTGGTGAGATGCTGTTGCACGTAATACAGTATTACGTATCTATGCGCATGCAGCAGTATTGCTCTCAATTAAATGCGGGTTTACAAAAAGACAATCAATTAAAAAAAAAATAGCGAAGCATTGTGCGACATGATGCAACTTTTTCTTATAGTGATAATAATGTACTTCACATGCTCATTGTTTATTTAAATAAAATAATATATACAGGGTAGAGGCGTGCAAATCTGCTCTCACTCTCGCTCGTTCCCGACAGCGAGACTGGATTCTCGAGACTCAGATTATCGGGAGCGCTGTTATCGAGAATAGAGGCTCGAGAACGAGCGAGTCCCGAGTCTCGATGCTCTATTAGACGGAGTGGGGGTAGATTTCTACCCCCACTCCGTCTAATAGAGCATCGAGACTCGGGACTCGCTCGTTCTCGAGCCTCTATTCTCGATAACAGCGCTCCCGATAATCTGAGTCTCGAGAATCCAGTCTCGCTGTCGGGAACGAGCGAGAGTGAGAGCAGATTTGCACGCCTCTAGTAATTAAGTTATTAATATGATTAAATATCGCATCGTAACAAAAGTAAAATTTTTAGTTTATTTTTGCTAACTATTCAACTATTTGTTAAGTATTTAACGATATTACCATTAAGGGCTCATTATTTCACCTCTGCGTAAACTTATCTCATAGTTAAATCTTTACATCATCAGTCTGCTTTATTTTACTTTCTTTAATTTTATTATACGGATAATATTGCTTTACTATTTTATATGATATCTCATAATAATAATAATAATAATAATAATAGTATAATTATACGGTATTAATGATATTTAATAGTAATAATAATGATCTGATTACACGGAATTAATTATACTTAATTATCAAATAACTGCACTTATAAACAATGATCGATTTTATATATATATTTATAAGATTTATAATAAATAAATAATAAAAAATGTAAGCATTATTGTATATCATGTATATGTAATATAAGTGCGACAAATTTTCGCGAGCATGCGCAATGGCCGAAATGCACAAGATCAATAGCGCCACGTAGTGAACATTGTGGCAACTTTGGGAACGGCGATGTTAAGAAGGGTAGAAAATGAATAGGAGTTGCAGGGGGCTGATAAAATTGCAGGAGCACATAACCATAAGCATAAGAAAATTGATTAGTTCATTTTCTTATATTATTTGTGGACCAATCAATTTCCTTATACTTATGGTTATGCGCCTATGCAATTTTATGTGCTTTCACCTTTAGAGGGAAAAAGAGAAAAGGAGGAGGGGAGGAAGCGGGAGGGAGAGTGGAAGATGTGAGTAGAGTATGGTGAGTATATGTTGGAACCGGAAGTCGAGGCGTCTGTTTGTTAGAAGGTAGCTCTCTTTCTCTTTCTTTTAGTTTAGTTAGTCTAGTATGTAAGATAGATGTAAGCGAGTAGAAGTAAGCGTTGTGTGCGTTAGCTGTAAATCGTTCTAGTTCGGCATAATTATGTATCTGTTTTGTAAGAGGTTTGGATACGCTCCTCTGAAAAGCGCCTTCAATCCCTGAGGAGAAGAATAAATTTATCTACCTATCTATCTATCTACAATGGCGTGATAGCTTAATCTTAAGCTATCTAGCCTTTCATAACTTTTTAATGGGTGCAGCAAAAAAATTACTTTTAAAAGCAAAATATAACAAAAAATTAGCAGATTAATTTCATATATAATTTATTGTGTCCTGATAATTTGATTTAGATAGCTTAATCCCAGTGAAAACAATCTAATCAAAATGATGTCAAAATGTTATCAAATTGACAAAGAATATGACATCAAAAGGAGTGATCAAAATGACAGCAAAAGGATGGCAATTCGACTGCAAAACGTCCCATACTTTGATGATGATCCTGACTGTCATTTTAATGTCTGTTTGATGTCAAAGTAAACAATTAGGGCGCATTTAGACCTTGGCAGAAAAGCAGAAGCTAATCAAAACTTACGCTAGTAGTAACAGTTTTTACTTTTTGTTTTTCTCATATACTGCTTACTATTAAGAGGATACCGGAGTCGCAGCCGAACTGTGATGGGAAGACGCCCTCACTTGAACATAACTAAAAGCATCGGTACATTACCAACACTTGTAGTTATGTTACCGACAATATTATCTAGAATAAAAAGACATGCATATACACTACTCAAAAGAATCTAGGGAACACTTTTCATACCCTAAAAATTGGGCTATTTTCAAACCGCTGAAACTCGTCGAAAAATCATCGTAGAAAAAAAATTAAAAAAGCACTTTGAAGCATGAAGTTTCAACTTTAACGCGCTATCGGTTTTTTAAAAATCTTTTATCTTCCTTATTCTGTGCTTTAAAAAGGAACACACTGTTTAGTTCCTTAAAATTATGTATTTTTAACACGCTGCAACTTGATGAAAGAAATTTTTTTCGAGAAATTCAACTCAAGCTCTATAAATTACAACATTTTCTCTGTAAAATGCTTTTTCAAAATCTTTCTACGATTTTTTTTGACCGAGTAATGCGATTTTGAAAGTAAACCAGTATTTTTTAGATATGATATCGATACTCGGTGAAAAATCATCGTAGAAAAATAAAAAAAGCATTTTGAAGCTTGAAACTTCAACTTTAACGCGCTATCGTTAGATTTTTAAAATTTTTTATCTTCTGTTTTCTGCGCTTTAGAAAAGAACATTGTGTTTTTCGTTAAAATTACGTTTCTTTGACACTCTGCAGTTCGATAAAAAAATTTTTCTCAAAAAATTCAACTCAAGATCCATAAACTACAACATTTTACCTACAAAACGCTTTTTTAAAAACTTTTCTACGATTTTTTTTGACCGAGCTACATAACTTCGAAACCAATATGTAAAATGATGTATACCGCCGGCATTAGCGTTATCCAATGTGCACCACGTGGAGGTTGCCGATCGGATTTTGCACATCATGTGTAGTGTGTGTGTGTGTGTGTGTGTTACATAGCAGAGATAAAGACCCCGCAGTTCGTCACTCCTGCAGTATTTAATGACTCCAAACCCTCTCTCCTCTCTCTCTCTCTGTGTGTGTGTGTGTGTGTGTGTGTGCCAGCACGCGTGCGCGCGTGAGTGCATATGTGTTTAATAGCGTGTGTTACCTCCTCTCTGATCAATTACCGCTTGCAGACGCTCTCGCATGTTTATGCATCTTCGTATTAGTTCTTGCGGAATTTGGTGCCAAATTTGCCTAAGTGTTTCTTCTAATTCTTCAAAGTTGTGCGGCTGTTCCTCGCGATGCCATAATCGTCGTCCCATCTCATCCCAAATATGCTCAATCGGATTTAAGTCCGGGCTATTAGGGGGATGGTCGAGCAATGTGATGTTGAGTCGCTCAAAAAAACGTCGAGTTACGTTCGCCGTATGAGGACGAGCGTTGTCTTGCATAAAAATAAAATTTCTATGTAGTCGACGCAGAGGCAAAACGTGAGGTCGAAGAACATTATTCACATAACGTGTACATGTCATTGCAGGAGGTGGCAGTATCACTAACAAGTATCACTACTCAAGTGCCATTCGCCGATATTCTTGAAACTTTGCATACACGTAGTACATCGAAAAACATTAAACACGTGTCTTTTTATTTTGGCTAACAAGGCATTTTAAGGTTAGAAAACGCATTCGAAAGTTTAACACCATTTAGCACAATGCTAACTAACGCTACTCATGAGTGTCATTCTCTTACAGCTTTTACGACATTTCTCTATCATAATTTCATTGTCTGCGTGTTTTTGAGATCGCTAATGACGATTTTGACATTAGTTTAACGTAGAGAACCTCTAGGAGAGAGAATGGACAACTGATCATGTGATCAAGCCTTTTCATGATTGGCTGGCAGAAAATGTATCAATTTTAGCTATTGCGACGCCAATGCAAAATATGATGACACACAAATAGGTTATATCTCGAGCATAAAAGATGTCAAAGTCGACTGATTAATTAATAATAATCATTTTTAAATAGAATTTTTTGCTTATTATAAAAGTTTTGATAAAATAGGAGGTAAGTGTTTATTAATAAAAATTATAAATAAACTTTGATTTTAACAAAGGTACGTTTAGACGTGTCGAAAGTATATATTTATTGTTAGCAGGATTATTTTTGTAATAAATGTTGGAATATCTGTTAATTTGATGACACAAAATTTGTTGTCAGTTAATTTATTGTTTTATTACAGAAAACGTTATTTACTATTGCCGTCGAGTTGCTCTGCATACAAATGTTTTAATAATAGTAATCAAGGATATTCTTTATTTAGATATCCGCAGGATAAAATATTCAAGCAAAAATGGATTGCTGCAGTTGGAAGAGGCAAAAATTAGTTACCTAGTAATTCTCAAAAACTTTGCGAGGTTAGTAGCAATGTGCTCTGATTTTGGAGTTTGAAAGAATAAATAGATGTAATAATATATTTTATTGTTGGAGGTCAAAGTACATTTATGTGATTTTCTATCTTTAGATACATTTTTTGTCATCAGAAATTGAATTCGTTGCTAAACGTAAACGAGTAAAATTTGGCTCAGTTCCTTCTCGTTTTTGCACATGTTCTTCGGAGAATCAAGAAAACTATAGAAAATTAAGAAAGAAGCTTACCAGCGAGAGAGAAAACAAAATGATTATTGTGTTCTATATCTTCCTTGTGACATAAAAAAAAATGAAGTATCGGATGATAAACAGAAGGATTTAATAGAAGTAATACGCAGAGAAAACGATACCTTGAGAACAATGTAGCACATTGCTATTAACCTCGCAAAGTTTTTGAGAATTACTGGGTAACCAATTTTTGCCTCTTCCAACTGCAGCAATCCATTTTTGCTTGAATATTTTATCCTGCGGATATCTAAATAAAGAATATCCTTGATTACTATTATTAAAACATTTGTATGCAGAGCAACTCGACGGCATAGTAAATAACGTTTTCTGTAATAAAACAATAAATTAACTGACAACAAATTTTGTGTCATCAAATTAACAGATATTCCAACATTTATTACAAAAATAATCTTGCTAACAATAAATATATACTTTCGACACGTCTAAACGTACCTTTGTTAAAATCAAAGTTTATTTATAATTTTTATTAATAAACACTTACCTCCTTTATCAAAACTTTTATAATAAGCAAAAAATTCTATTTAAAAATGATTATTATTAATTAATCAGTCGACTTTGACATCTTTTATGCTCGAGATATAACCTATTTGTGTGTCATCATATTTTGCATTGGCGTCGCAATAGCTAAAATTGATACATTTTCTGCCAGCCAATCATGAAAAGGCTTGATCACATGATCAGTTGTCCATTCTCTCTCCTAGAGGTTCTCTAGTTTAACGAGATTCAGAATGACAAATACAAAATGGTGGACAAAATCGCAGAAGTTTCAAAAACTTTATTTAACGCCACTTGCGAAGTTTATTAGATACATGATTACGATTTTGGCAACAGTTATATCAATCTAGAGGTGGCGGATGAAAAATTCAATATGACGCATCCAAATGGCGGAAACTGAAGGCAATGGGAAGGTCTACCCAGCCAGTGAAGGCAAGATAGTGGTACTATACCCGACCAGAGAAGGCAAGATAGTGGTACTACCCGACCAGTGAAGGCAAGATAGTGATATTATACCCGACCAGTGAAGGCAAGATAGTGGTACTATACCCGACCAGTGAAGGCAAGATAGTGGTACTACCCGACCAGTGAAGGCAAAATAGTGGTACTATACCCGACCAGTGAAGGCAAGATAGTGGTACTATACCCGACCAGTGAAGGCAAGATAGTGGTACTACTCGACCAGTGAAGGCAAGATAGAGATTTGACCCGGCCACTGAAGACAAGGTGCGGCCTTCTCCATATACTTGAATTTTAATTCCCCATATCTTGCTGAAAAGAAAATGATGGAATTAAAAATATTGCCTTCATTTCACGTATCTTTTGCAGTAGTGAGGAGAAGCATTATAGTCTGTAGCAAAAAAGTGTTGTATACATAAAGATTCGTTGCACCAAGCGCATTTTATGATGGAAATGTTTGTGCAAAACCTACAGTGTGTACCACAATTCTCGAAGCAGTATTCCACAGGTGTTGTACATTTTTCTGGTTTTTCTGAAGTATACCCGCTTTTCCACCAAGCGTATTTGAATAAATTTACAAATCTTGGTGATGAGAACTGGTTATGAATCAATGACTGAATCTTTAAGATGTTATTCCTCAAATGTAAATTGATGTCGTAGTTATATAGTATGATTAAGTCCGAGAAATGTTTAAGAAAGTTCTTCCTATGGTCTGAATGTATAAACATCTAATGGCTGGATTAGGGATGGGCGATGTTTAAAAAAAGCATCGACATTCAAATAATCGATTTTCAAAAATAACGGTTTTTTTTAAATCAATTATGACTGAAAAAATCGATAATAATCGATTATTTCATATTTTTTAATATTAAATTAATGGCATTATATAAAAATTATATCATCAATAATCATCAGTTATAAGAATACACACATACGCACACACACACATATATATATTACATAAGAATGTATATACATATAGAGATATCATACAAAATAAATAATTTTGGGAATAGAATTAAATAGAAATTAAAGAAAGGAGATAAATAATTTTATAAAACAAAAACGTTAGAATATGTAGTAAGATATATATTTGATGTATATCAGCTATGATAAGATATATAATATAATATGTATTGCATAAGTAAAAAAATATCAATTTACATTTTTTCTTACACTTAGCTTTCTTATATAATGCTTTTTACATATATAATATCATTTATTTTATTTTATATATATAAGGATACCAGAAATATCATACCAGAAATTATCTACTTTTAAGGTTGATATTACATTTGTCGTATGACGAATTTTTCAAGTGTATTGATTGGCTATTGGACAAAAAATTTCTCGAGTCCATAGAAAGCAGTCAATTAATACGTTGAGAAAATATGTCGTACGACAAACGTAATACCGGCCTAAAAGCATATAAGGGCTGCGGTCAAGAAGACGCTGAGAATGCTTCGAAGCATTTTGATTGTTTAATACGCTACTCTACCGTTTTTTAACGTAACCTTACGAAAAGTTATGTTAGTAAAATCTAGTGATAAATTTAGTAACATCGAGAAGAAAAAATATCGATATAACAATTAATCGAACATAAAAGCATCGGATAAATAATCGATTTCTGACTAAAAAAAGCATCGATATTCAAATAATCGAGTGATTTTTGCCCATCCCTAGGCTGGATCATACCAGTTGTCCCTGCGGGAATAGTTAAAATTTTGACTCTTTTACCACGCTTATCTATAACATCGAACTTTTCTTCCGTTTGTCCAGTCCAAGAATCTAAACATAGAGCCGATGCTTCATTAACATTAGGCAAAAAAGCATCGACAAACCATTTTACAGCAAGATCTGATGAAAGTTTGCCAGATTTCGAAGCAAGCACAAGAATATTTTCAGCTTTATAAATATTGTTTCTGACGATCGGACCAAATTTACCTTGTGTCTCTTGTAACACTATTAGCAAAGGTGATTTTAAGACCCCACTTGCAGATACAAAAGGCTGTATAGTGTAGCTGTGAGTCAGTGAATTTATAGATTGAGCCAAGCATTCAACTTTCAAAGTACCTTTAAATGACAATGTACGCCCTGCATGTGATTCTAAATTAAAGCCTGATTGATCCAAATTGAATACATTATCTTCTATAGATAATATTTCTGACCTCACTGTTGCAACGAATTCATTACTCTTCTGTACGAGAGTTTCTTTACTCGTTATCTGGGTTTTTGTAACAAACTTGTTAATCTTTCGAGATACTATTCCATGTCTCACTTTGAAAGTATGGATCCATTTGGAAGAAGCAGAGAAGAGTTAATTTGATAGTTTAACATCATCCCTTGCTTTCAAAGCCCATCTTTTCAACTCTAAATCATGAACAGGTAGTGATTTTTCCATAGCATTTTTGAATTGATCTAAAACATATGTACTGATACGAAACAATTTCTCATTCCTTGTGCCTCCCTCCGCTACTTGTGCTTTCCACCTGTACAACGTTTTTTTATCTGGAACCTTCTTAAATCTACTTTTTACCGTACTAAAGCTCATGTTACCATTTTTAGCAGATCGCCAAAACTTGACCGCTCTGTTTTTATAATCAACGTCTATCTCAACTTTCAGTTTTTTATCATCTTGAACAACACATTTAAAGTCATCTTCAAAATCGTCATCGACTTCAACAGCATCAGGTATTACGCTGTCATTATTATAACACAATGTTTCGTAAGTTTCAGTGAACACGTTGGAACCAACAGAAGATTTAATGAGATCTTCCAAATAAGCTGCAAATGATCTTTCATCTTCTGTCACAATCGATTCAACATCATACTGCGAATCACTGAAACTATGTGTTAGTAAACGAAGAATATTTTTTGGATTCATAGACATGTTTTGATGAATTTTTTCGAGAAAAACGCAGAGAAAGAATAGTACTTAACGTTATTACAATTAATAACAAATAGTAGACGTGGAAACAGCTGATGAAAACCTATTTGTTGTAAATTGTATTCAAAGAGATACACAATGTAGAAAATATTAAAGCCGTGCTGTGAAAACGGCCGATGAAAAACTAATTGTTATCAATTGTAGTTCGAAAATATGCAATGAAAAAAGATAATACTTCGTGAATATAACTTATTATAATCAGAAGCCTGTCGCATTGCTCCCTGATTTCAACCTTTAAAAACGATTGATGAAACCTTATTCGTTATGAATGGTATTAGCAAAAGTTGCAATAATGATAATGAAATGCGGTAAAAATATATAATTCATTTTGACAATATATGTGCAAATTGTATTATCGTAAGCATGTTAGACGAAACTTGAACATATAAGTTCCATCGGCCGTTCTGATTACTATATGTCAGATTGTATAATTGGAAACATTAAAAAGACCTAATAATCCTGTCTTCATAAGGTTCAATTTCTTAAAATTTCGTGATTTGCTTATTGTTTCCGTCATTTGAAAGAAGGGTGTTAAGAAGTTTGTCCACCGATATTTGCTCAGTCACATTTTGACATCCTTCGTAAGATTACTATTAAATTTGCCATTTTTCATCAGCCTCTACATTGATATAACTGATGTCAAAATTGTCATTAGCGATCTTAAAAACACGCAGACAATGAAATTATGATAGAGAAATGTCGTAAAAGCTGTAAGAGAATGACACTCATGAGTAGCGTTAGTTAGCATTGTGCTAAATGGTGTTAAACTTTCGAGTGCGTTTTCTAACCTTAAAACGCCTTGTTAGCCAAAATAAAAAAACACGTGTTTAATGTTTTTCGATGTACTACGTGTGTGCAAAGTTTCAAGAATATCGGCGAATGGCACTTGAGTAGTGTTACTTGTAAGTATGCATGATAGGATCGATAAGATACGATTAAAAACGGTACAAATATAGCCGTTTTTAATCGTTTTCTATCGGAGATGGTTACCAGGGTGCTTCCCACAAACCTACGATCCGACCACGAGTAAAATCGCTAAGTGCCATTGTTGCACGAGTAAAGAGGACTTGATAAAAAAATAACAATTGAATATCGGTCCTGGCGATTGTCTTTTCATAACGATGTTCGTTTGTTTTTATGTCATAGAATGAAGAGATGTAAAAGTTAATGTATAAGAAGATAGCCACCGTGTAATTAACATTATTCTTGCACAAAATAGTAGACTGAATGCTAGAACAGAATGATAGACTGAATTTATTAAATAATTTTTTTCTAAACCATCGATTAAAACGGTTCTTTTCAGAGCCACAATTTATTTTACGTTGGAACATTCGTGCAGAAATTTCATTTAAAAATTTTTAAGAAACATTGTATTTTAACGTATCATTCATTCCTTTCCTGCCTCCTTATATTAATGATATATATTTATTTTTGTATAGTTAAATCGCGCGCGTGTATTACCAACTCTGTCCATTATCGACCCAGAGTATTATTTTGTAGCGATCGGTAATTAGGTCGATAAATCAGGACTAGTTGGCCGCTGCCGGCTGATGGCGCCATGATATATCTCTACGTCCTCCTTGCCCCGCGAGAGGGGCCTGATGGCTTGTCGATTAGGAAAAAAGAAGATAGAAATTGATCTGTACGGGGATCGACCGGTTCTATAGCTCCTTTGCGCAAAAGGCATTCTATCTCCGACTGACAAAATTCCTCAGTAGATCTTGAAAATTCCATCTCTCTAAGAGAAGCTCTTGGCGGAGGTGAGGATGTAAAAAGGAGACGATAACCTTGTATAGCCTCTAAAACTGATCGGTCGGCAGTAATTTCAGTCCACTGTGCTAAAAAATTTCGGAGGCGACCCGCCGTACTTACGTCATTTAACGATGATGTCGTGACCGAGATCGAGAGCGACGGTGACGGCTCCTGGGAAAGGCTCCTGATTGGCGAGCCGTCGATAGACGAGCAGGAGCCCTCCGGTTTCCCGAAGACTGCGTTTTAGGGGCTGACGCTCGAGAATGGCCTTGAGGGACTTGTTAACGTATGGGCTGAAGGGTCTTCTTTCCCACTAGAGAAGCTGCCTTGGATATATCGCGTCCGGCCTTCTCATGCTTGCGCTGCCTTGAGAGTCTCCGCAAAGTTTTGTCCAAATAAAAAATCATCAATGGTTGCTGCTTCCGCGGCATTTTTGCCAATAATATTAAAGGAGGGCTTGGTAAAGGCCCTTCTAGTTAAGGAGAGACGAAAATGATGGTCAGCGAGTAAATGCATGCCCTCTGAGAGAAAAGACAAGGCGGAACGTGCATCATCGTTGAGCTCATGTAAGACTTCTGGTTTTATAAAATTGATATGCCTGAGCCGAAAGCATTGAGGCATGCTCCCACCTGAGCCTATGACCGAGCCTGATACTCGTCACGCTTAAAAACTGAGGGGGCAAGAGCGGGAACTAACTCCTTATTAAGTTTAGGCGGGGCCAGAGACGCCAGGTCCGCTTTTACCTCATATTTGGAAAGCAAACCGGTACGTATGTCCTCACTCAGACCAGCACGAGCCTCAGACTGGATCGAGTTTAACATGACAGGATTCCAGGCGGATGAAGTAGGAAGAGATTAGTTTCCCTCAAACAATTCTCTGATTATGGCGTGTGAATTTGGGAGAACCTCGGGATCCTGAGGATTCGGGACATCATTGGCGAGTGGATCGGCAAAGGAAACGGTAGCCTGGTTCGGCGGACGATTGACGTCATCATTAGTAGGATTTAGTGCTACTGAAAAGAAAAAACCAAAGCAGAATAGAACAGTCGGTTATTTCCACTCTTTGCCACGAAAAGATAGGTGGGTCGACAAGTGGACATACCTGGTACAATGCCCCGGTCAGCTTGTGTGACCGTCTGTTTTTCTGCTTCGCGTAACGCCCTTCTTCACGGCACACGAGGTTGACGCGTGCCTGGTACTATGAGCTGTAAACATAGTAGTATCTATACCGCATTGCTCTAACCCCTGTCGAATCCATCGGCTCACAGTCTGGACTGTAACTGCTTTGTAAGGTTTATTACAAGAAATGAAGAGGGAATCGCATCCCGAAGGCCGCATAACTTTCGTCTTATCAGTATAGTATTCTGTTAAACGAACAATACAAAGATCCTCGTGATCTTTAAACCGTGAAAAACAGAAGGAAGGCTGGGTACGACCCGGAGCGGATGTTTTAATACGATCAGGCACTCGCATAATTAACTTCTCACCTATGACTATCTGCGATATTCTCAGAGATGCGAGCGTCTGAGCACGTTGACCCGTGGCAAGGGCGAGAAGAAGAACTAATTTTTTGGCGATGTCATTTAGGGAGTACAAGTCGTACGGGTAAATGAGAGCTAACTTCGCGATTACGGGTGCCGGGTCCCAGACCCAATCATATCTCGGTTGTAGTGGTTTGAGTGCTGCAATGCCCCTGCAGAAGCATCTGACAGCCGGATGCTGTTCAATTTCGTTTACGGAGATTAAGGATATTGCCGATCTCATCGTATTCAGGGATGAATACGATGAGATAGACTTTAGTTCCTGTGCTAGAAAATCCAATGTTTGAGAAACTGACGGAGAAAAAAGGGGTAAACGGCGGCACTGACAAAAATTCCACCAAAGGCGGAGAGGACGCGCATATTGCTTAATGGTCGATTCGGATAAGGAAGCCAACATTGTAGAGATGGCTGAAGGTGATATTAGGCGGCTTTTAAAAGCTTCGCTAATACTCTCCCGACTGCCAGGGAAAGGGATCTCCACGCTGGATGATGGTTCCTGAAAGGCGAAGAGAGCAAGGATTGACTAGGCGAAAATATTATCGGAGCCGAAATTAGCAGACGTTGGAACAAGGGGAACTAGGCCTGAGAGGGCCACCAAGGAACTACTGGAATTCCCGTTGCTTCCTCGTCTGCTATTTTTCTTAATACGCGAGACAGCAGGATAAAGGGCGGAAAAGCATAGAAATTCAATTTCCTCCATGAGAAAGTAAATACGTCCACTGTGATCGAGCCCGGATCTGGGAACTATGAAACGTATGCACTACACTTGGCGTTGAGTAAAGACGCGAAAAGATCTATATCGAATGGACCGAAGACTCTAACCACTCGTTGGAAAGCTCTGTGTGAGAGGGATCATTCGGTATCGGGGTCTGCGATGCGAGATTCGGCATCGGCAATATAATTATCTAACGATGATATGTACGACGCGAACATGAAGATATTACGCTCTTGACACCAGTGCCAAATCTGCCTCAAGATTTCCGAAAGATGAGGATACTGGATAGATCCGAACTTGTTAATGTAAGCTATCGCGGTTGTATTGTCAATACGAAGGAGGATATCACAATCATGAAGGTCGGCTGCGAAACAACGAAGGGCGTTAAAGGCAGCCCTAAGTTCTAGTGAATTAATGTGAAGGGATCTATCTTCCCCCGACCACCAGCCGTGTGTGCGCGACTCGCCGCAAGCCGCTCCCCAACCGTTCAAAGAAGCATCGGAAAAAATTTCTCGAACAAATCTGCCCGAACGGATTCGATTAGACTGGTCGAGGTTCGATAGAACATTAATCCAAGTAAAATTTGATTGAAGATGCGAGGGGATTTCCATGAATGCTGAAAAGTCTTCGTTGCACCTAACCAGCGCTAGAAATTTCTCGCGTTCAAATTTCTTAGTATAAAGGAGACCATATTGTACGGCTGGGCAAACTGAGATTAGTGATCCTATCATGCTCGCGAAATCTCTTATAGAACATTTGGACTTTTGGGCCATGTCAGATATTAAACTTAACAATTTTTCCTGACGATGAAGAGGAATTGAAATAGATTGATTGTTAGAGTCAAAAACAAAACCTAAATATTTGCAAATATTTCATGGTTGTAAATGAGATTTCGAATAGTTTATCCTGAAGCCCAAGGAGAGAAGTAGATTAAGAGAGGCATTTACATTAGCTTGACATTCCTCAGGGGATGAGCCGAGGAAAAGAAAATCATCCAAATAAATGACTGATTGAAAGCCTCTTTGACGAAGATAAGAGATGACGGGACGCATGATCTTCGTAAAGATATATGGAGCTGTCGACAAACCAAAAGGTAATGCGGTGTATTCATAGGTTGTACTGCGCCATTGAAAATGGAGATATTTGCTGCTCTTCTATGGGAACCAGCAAATAGGCGTCTTCTAGATCTAAAGTGGCCATCTGGGATCCCGGTAACATAAGGCGAATAACCGTACGCCAATCCTCTAATTTAAAATGCGGAGGGCTAAGATAAGTATTTAACTTATGTAGGTTTAAAATAAAGCGTTTACCACCTGATGGCTTGTCGATTAGGAAAAAAGAAGATAGAAATTGATCTGCACGGGGATCGACCGATTCTATAGCTCCTTTGCGCAAAAGGCGTTCTATCTTCGACTGACAAAATTCCTCAGTAGATCTTGAAAATTCCATCTCTCTAAGAAAAGCTCTTGGCGGAGATGAGGATGTAAAAGGGAGACGACAACCTTGTATAGCCTCTAAAACTGATCGGTTGGCGGTAATATCAGCCCACTGTGCCAAAAAATTACGGAGGCGACCCGCCGTACTTACGTCACTTAACGATGATGTCGTGACCGGGATCGAGAGCGACGGTGACGGCTCCTGGGGTGAAAGGCTCCTGATTGGCGAGCCGTCGATAGACGAGCAGGAGCCCTCCGGTTTCCCGAAGAGTGCGTTTTAGGGGCTGACGCTCGAGAACGGCCTTGAGGGACTTGCTGACGTATGGGCTGAAGAGTCTTCTTTCCCACTAGAGAAGCTGCCTTGGATATATCGCGTCCGGCCTTCTCACATGCTTGCGCTGCCTTGAGAGGCTCCGCAAAGTTTTGACCAAATAAAAAATCATCGATGCTTCCGCGGCATTTTTGCCAATAATATTAAAGGAGGACTTGGTGAAGGCCCTTCTAGTTAAGGAGAGACGAAAATGATGGTCAGCGAGTAAATGCATGCCCTCATAAAGCGGAACGAATCGTTGTCGCGGAGTGTACATTAATTAATTCCGCTATCCAAAAGTGGCAGTAGCCCATAGAGCTTATACTAATGGAGAGGCCATGGCGCGCACAAGGAGGATCGACAAAGAGAAATATATTTTTCTGTCTCAACTGTGGCCGTAGGTCCGTAACTATACGGTCTGGTACTTTGCTCCTTTTTATTTCTTTGTAATAATTTCCTTGATGGAATATCTACTTAAATTTTTTGTATAATTAAAGAAAAATATATAATAATAATAATAAGATCAACAAATGAAAATAAGATATACACTGCTGTGTACGAAAATTGCAACACTATGAAAGGTATTGCCATTTAGAGTGTTGCAATTTTTGTGCACAGCAGTGTATAAAAATGGAAAATCAGAAATAATTAATATATTATTGATATGATGCGCGCCGCAGAACATACATATATGGCAGATCTATTTTATTGAATGTAATACATGTACTTCAATTTTTACGAATAAATAAAAAAATATAAATACATATAAATAATAAAAATGATTAAATAAAATGAGTAATATATGTTGAATATTAAAGTTTATTTGTGCTTCATTTCTGATCTTTAATTTGTACGCGTCAGCGGTGAGCGAGTACCACGTTAATCAATGTACATGCGACGTGTGCCGGTCCGGATATTGCGTTCGCGGAGAAGATTCTAGATGTATAGAGAATCGTGTGTGAGCGTTACGTTCGGAAATCATTTCCGCCCAATCCTGGGCATTCGCGCGGAGACAGTCAACCGTACCGGTCGTATTACGTTTTTGCTCCACTCGCTCTTTTGTGGTTCTGTGATTTACTCATTAAAAGTTATAGCCTTATATATACTGATATTCATTTAAACCTCTCCATGATCCATCAACAGGTTATGGGCCCAGTGCACGTTTAGTGAGGTTTAAAACGTTGTGAACAGTATAAAGAAACTTTGAAGAAAGTGCTACGTGGCAACGGTCGAAACGAACATGGCGGTGGAAATGTTCGGAAGAGGCATTACCAGGTTCAATGGAACAGACTTCCAAACCTGGAAATTCGAAATTAAGCAAGCTCTTGTTGCGCACGGTTTGCATGATATAGTGGACGGAACCAGAGCAAGACCCGCCGGCGATGACGCAAATGTTGCGGTCAAGGCCTGGGTGAAGGACAACGCAAAAGCGATGAGCCTGATCGCATCTTCGGTCGAGAGAGAGCAGCTGCAAGGCCTGACAAACTGTACGTCTGCTGAAAGTATGTGGAGTACATTAACGAGTATTTATGAGAGGAAGTCAGCATCGAGCAAATTGCTGCTACTTCAGAGATACCACGAGTATCAAATGAAGTCGGAAGACACTGTGATACAGCACGTCACTAACATCCAAAAATTGGCCAGTCAGTTGAAGGATGCTGGTCATGAAGTGGCCGAGATGGACATAATGGCAAAAATACTGGGTTCACTGCCGGCAAAGTATAGCATGCTAAGCACAGCGTGGGACAGTGTTCCAGTGACGGATCAAACGGTTGGAGTGCTACTTGAAAGATTAATTAAAGAGGAAAGTCGGTTGACTGCAGATGATAGTGCCGCAAATGCCCTCGCCACTGTAAAAATCTGTGACAAAAAGAAAGGTGCTCGAAGCGACAAGGACACACACTTTAAGAAAAGGAGTGATCGACAAGGAAAAATGGCTGTGGAATGTTACTACTGCAAGAAGAAAGGACATTTTTCGCGAGATTGCTACAAACAGAAGAGAGACAAAAAGTTTGAGAAAGAAAGGACAAACAACGAAAACAGCGCGTTCATCATAACAAGTTCGAGAGGTAAGTGTTTTGAAATGAATAGTTTCGAATCAGCGCAATCTAGAGGTGAAGTGCAAAACATGATGGTAAGTGACATGAAAGACACCTGGATCACCGACAGTGGCGCATCCTGCCATATGACATACCGACGCGAGTGGCTCACTGACTACAAGTCTGTTGTAGGTGAAATGGTGTCGCTAGGTAACGATAAACAGTGTAACGTGAGTGGAAAAGGAACAGTGTTAATTAAAAGACTTATCAATGGTCACTGGGAAGAAGGCAAACTAGAAGATGTTCTGTTTGTTCCACAAATTAAAAGAAATTTGTTCTCGGTGGGTGCGTGCACAAGAAAAGGTTTTTATGTCGGTTTCAACGAACAAAGTGTTGTATTAAAGAAAGACAATAAAGTTCAAGCAGTCGGCTACAGACAATCAAATGACATTTATAGACTTCTCTTCAAGGTAGTGACAAGTGATCAAACAAGTGACAAAGTAGTGAATCTGACTACGTCGTCGTTACAAACGTGGCACGAAAGGCTAGGTCACATGAACATAAAGAAGTTAAGAAGTGTAGTAGCCAGTTCATTGATCCATGGTGTTAAAATAAACGATAACAGTGATTTCTTCTGTGAATCCTGTCAGTATGGAAAGGCTCATTGTCTGAAATTCAACAAAATCAACGCACAACCAAGAAAGTGGAAGGCTGGTGAATTTATACACACAGATTTGTGTGGCCCTTTCTCTGAGTCGTCCATCGGAGGAGCCCTGTTCTACTTGTTGTTCATCGATGAAGCCACAGACTACAGAACCGTGTATTTTATCAAACACAAGTCTGACGTGTTTGAGAAACTCAAGGAATACGAAAGGAAAATCAGAAACAAATACGGTTACAGTATAAAAGTCTTGCGAGCAGACAATGGAGGAGAATATGTGAATGAGTCAGTCAAGAGTTATTTAAACAAGTTTGGCATAACCATGGAGAACACAGCACCGTACACGCCAGAACAAAATGGAAAAGCCGAACGAGAGAATCGTACAATAGTAGAGTGTGCCAGAACGATGCTGCATGCGAAAAATTTACCCAAGAAACTGTGGGCCGAGGCAGTTAATACTGCTATATATATACTGAATCGCACATCTGTCAAAGCTGGCAAAGACATAACTCCTTACGAAGCCTGGCATCAAAGGAAGCCTGAACTGTCACACACAAGGATTCTTGGAAGTGATGCATATGTACATATTAACAAGCAGTTCCGACGGAAACTGGACAAGAAAGCTAAGAAATTGATACTTGTAGGCTATCAAGCTGAATCTCAAAATTACAGACTGTGGGATTCAACAACTGATAAAATAGTGACATCAAGAGACGTAGTATTCAACGAAAATGACGGACAAGCAAAGAAAGAAAACCCAAAACCAGTAACACAAGCGTGGCCAGTGTGGGACGAGACCGATGCAGAGGAAATAAACAACAACGTCACAGAAGATGAAGAAGAGGTTGTTGCAATCGATTCTAGTGAAGAATCAGAAGTAGAGGTGGAGCCAGCAAGACACACACGTCTGGAGGGTGCTCATACTACACCGAGTAGACAACTGCGAAACAGAGCATCCATACATCCACCTAAAAGGTATGAATTAAACTATGCACAGTATAATATACCAGAAACTTTTCAGGAAGCCGCAAACGGGAATAACTCTGATGAATGGAAGCGAGCCATCAAGGAAGAGCTGGAAGCTCACAAGCGAAACAACACTTGGACGCTTGTGCCAAGACCTGTAAAACAAGACACTATAGATTCAAAATGGGTCTTCAAGGTCATTCAGGATCATGGTGGCAAAGTGGTGAAATACAAGGCCAGACTGTGTGCACGAGGATTTCAACAACAATTTGGAGTCAATTATGGAGAAACTTTTGCACCGGTGGCCCGCTATGACTCTCTACGAGTATTGTTGGCTTTGACTGCACAAAGAGACTTAGAGATGCTGCAATTCGATGTAAGAACTGCCTTCTTGTATGGTGAGTTGCAAGAAACTATCTATATGGAGATACCGGAAGGGATTGAAAAGTCGAAAAAGAAAAATACTGTTTGTAAATTAAACAAGTCGTTGTACAGACTTAAGCAAGCACCGCGCTGCTGGAATCAAAAATTTAACTCGTTTCTAAAATTGTTTAACTTTGTTGCAAGCAATGCCGATAAGTGTATCTATCGTGCGGTTGTAAATAAAAATATAGTTTATTTAGCGTTATTTGTAGATGACGGTCTAGTTTTAAGTAAATCTCTAGACACAATAAAAGTAATATTAGACAGTTTAAGTAAAGTGTTTGAAATAACTATTGGCGACGGTAGTTCATTCGTTGGCATGGAAATTGTACGTGATCGAGCCAAGAAAACTATGTTTGTTCATCAAACCACATATCTCACTCGTATTATTAAGAAATTTAATATGGCCGATGCGAATGCTGTAAGTGTACCTGCGGATCCACATGTAATTCTAACCGTCGCTGATCTAGAGTGTCACGAACTGAGTAATGTACCTTACAGAGAGGCGGTGGGCTCTCTCATGTTCCTTGCGTTAGTTACTCGATCGGATATTGCATATGCGGTAAATGTTGTTAGCCGATTTGTTAACAGACCTAATAACAGTCATTGGTTAGCTATTAAGAGAATCTTTAAATATTTACTTAGTACTATAAGTTGCGGCCTGTTTTATGAAAGTCAGGATAATGGAGAAGTACTAATCGGTTACTCCGACGCCGATTTTGCCGGCGATGTTGATACGCGTAGATCAACTACAGGGTACATTTTTAATATTGGTACTAAGCCTGTGACATGGTCGTCTCAAAGACAAAAATTGGTCACACTAAGTACCACAGAGTCTGAATATGTAGCAGCTGCAACCTCAGCAAAAGAAATTGCATGGCTTCGCAAATTATTGTCAGATTTAGATTGTAATACTACATCTCCAACAAAACTTTACGTGGATAATCAAAGTACAATAAAATTAATAAAAAATCCTGAGTTTCATAAACGCACAAAACATATAGATATCAAATTTCATTTTATACGAGAGAAAGTCGAAAAACATGAATTAGACATTGAGCATGTGTGTTCCAACAATCAATTAGCTGATTTGTTAACTAAGGCCTTACCAAGAGATCGCTTTCATACTATTAAATCAAATCTCTGTATTTTCGATATGAAGCACATAAACGGTGGGTGTGTTGAATATTAAAGTTTATTTGTGCTTCATTTCTGATCTTTAATTTGTACGCGTCAGCGGTGAGCGAGTACCACGTTAATCAATGTACATGCGACGTGTGCCGGTCCGGATATTGCGTTCGCGGAGAAGATTCTAGATGTATAGAGAATCGTGTGTGAGCGTTACGTTCGGAAATCATTTCCGCCCAATCCTGGGCATTCGCGCGGAGACAGTCAACCGTACCGGTCGTATTACGTTTCTGCTCCACTCGCTCTTTTGTGGTTCTGTGATTTACTCATTAAAAGTTATAGCCTTATATATACTAATATTCATTTAAACCTCTCCATGATCCATCAACAATATACTTACTAAAACAAAAAATTGTCTACAATATTATAAATAACAAAATAAATATTTAAGAAATATTTAAAAAAAACTGCTAGGAAAATTGAATAAAATAAATAATACATTTTATTAAGTTTTCAAATGATTTATTGAGTATTTATTCATTATGAAATAATATTAATTTTGTCATTTTTTTTCTTATTTGTTTTAAGAATATATATAAATTCATGATGAAATATATCAATCTTAATGTACCATTAATCCATGAGCTGCATTTTCAGAAATAAGATTGTTTTGTTTCAAATGCGAGATCAGATCCTGTAATGTTGAAACTTTTTTAAGCAATCTTCTATTCTTATCTTGCAATATCTTTATTTTCTTTGCTTGCTCATTGGTTTTTTTTTGTATCAATTGTAAATTCCGTAAAGCTCTTCGAGGTGTAGAAAAATGTTCTGGTGTAAGATCTCCTATTCTCGCAGGACGCCATATTTTATTAGAAATGTTGGGAATTTGTGTATCTTTTAATCGTCTATAAAATAATTTATAAATATATCACATACTTCTTTGCGCAAACATATCTCATTAGATTTCAAAAGTAATAGAACATACCGCTTTGATGGTGTTTCTAATAAAGATAAATTATATTCTGTGCTGGTATTCTTAGTGGATGGCGTTCTTGGTAAATTACATTCTTCGTTACATGGAATAGTTAGTTCACTAAAATAATTTATGCAATAAATGTATTATTAGATAAATAATAGTAACATGTGAATTATTTCTAAAACAAATTGCAAAAGCATACCATGAAGAAGATACAATTTCATGTGCGCAATCTTGATTCTCTTTCAATGTAGAATCCACACTGTGTTCAATACAAATTTGGCTGGAACTGTTTAATAACAAGTACAATTTTATTATAATATAATTTTTGCATATATTATATACAATTTTTTAAATCTTACTTGTTATTTGTTAAATTATCTTCTTGATTCCATGGGAATATTGATGGTATCGCTGATAGTTTTAACAATTTTATACCATAATCTCTCTTTGGTATAAAACTATCTATTGTAAAATGTTCAGAACATATACGAGCTGTTTTAGATACAGGTTGTTGTAATTTGCATGCTATTTCCCAAGCTGTTCGAATGTTTGTTGCTTTTGGAAATCTGAGAACATAAATTTATGTTCATTGCACATCTGTTATAATTTATAATGTATTGTTTCATTAATATGCATACTTACGCATGAAACGATATTTCATTATTTTTATCATATTGTCTTTTACAAATATAACATTTCATTACCATGGTAAAAGAGAGCACAAGTAACAATGTTCATAAGATGAATATGAAAATGAATTTTAGGTTATTTTTGCTAACCCCGCTCTTCTGCGCTTCTTCTCCTCTAGAAGAACACACGGAGTGGGGGTGCCACAGTTGAGACAGAATATATACATCTCTCTGTCGATCCTCCCCTGGCAAAAATGAGACGTTTGTTTGGCGTTTACATGAACGTTTGTGGAAGTTCGTCGAGAGTTTAAAAACGATTAGTAAAGTTTGTAGAACAAAAATTGCAACACTGCAGCGTTTAAAAGACGTTTGTACGTTATAGCATAATCGTAAACGTTTGAAAAGTCTGAGTAAACTCTGTACACGAAGATGTATCAACGTTTACTGAACGTACTCTGAAAAATGTTACCTCAGCATTGCAAAACTTTCATGTAACATTATATAAAGAGTTTGTAGAACAAAAATTGCAACACTGCAGCGTTTGATAAGCATTCAAAACCCAACAGCGTTATGTAAGTGCTCTTACAAAGCTTGAAAAGTATATAAACTCTCAGAAAACCCTCACTCAACGGTTGTTAACGCTTTATAAAGTTTCTTATTTTCGCCAGGGTCCTCGCGCGCACTTGCCTATTGTTGGTATATAGGCAAGGCCCCTCCATTAGTATAAGCTCTATGCAGTAGCCACACACGCGCCGCTAGTGTACGACGTAGTAAAAGCGTTCCATCCAAAGCTGCCAGATCTCCGCCGCAAGCAACATGCAACACGGCGTGGAGGCGGTAATGAGGATGTGAGCGTAAGCGTACGTGTGAGCTCGGCGCTTCGGCTAGCTTCGGATAGTAGAAGAGGACAGAATACAGTCTTCTGTCTTCTTCCTACCAACGAAAGCGACGGCCGACGCGCGACGCTACACGCTGCTCGCTTCTCGATATCTCGATATGCGCTCAATGTTTCTCTTACAGCTTTTTTATCGTATAATATGTTTATAATATGTATGTGTCTATTATATATATATATATATATATATATATATATATATATATATATTATAAATATATTATACAAATATATATACAAATATAAATATATACTAATTATATGACAAAAATATATTATAAAACTATTTAATATAATAATTGAACTTGTTTTCTCCATACATATACATTTAAAATAATAAAATAAAAAAATTTAAGGAGTGTGGCGATTTTCCACACCACCCACGGGGTATCACCAATGGCGCGTTAGGTTTTTTTATGTGGACCTTCGCCTAGAGCCCTATTATACCACATTGTATTGATATGTATAAGAGGAAAAAATATCTAGGAATAAAGGATAAAAGGAAGAAAATATTGGATAAATAAATATATTCTATGAATTATTTATTATTTTTTTATTATCTGTATATATATATATATAATATTAATAATAATAATAATAATTTTTTATTACATTTCCGCCTCCTCGGCCCCAGCTGCCTCCTCGGCCTCGGTCGCCTCCTCGGGCCCGGCCGCCTCTTCGGCCCCGGCCGCCTCCTCGGCCTCGGTCGCCTCCTCGACCGCCCGCGACGCCCCAGCCGCCCCTGCTGCCCCTGCTGCGCTGCGCGTACCAGCGGGCACGGGCCCGCCCGCCTCCTCTTTTTTTTTGCTTATTTTCTGAAAAATAAAACAAATAAATTATTATATATATATATATATATATATATATATATATATATGTATATATAATTTTATAAAATATAATTTAATATAAAAAATAATGTACCATTTTGCTCCTGCTGTTGCTCTTCCTGCTGTTCCTGCGACGGCGGCGGCGGCGGCGGCTGCGGCTGCGGCTGCGGCTGCGGCTGCGGCTGCGGCTGCTGCGGCTGCTGCGGCTGCTGCGGCTGCTGCGGCTGATGTTGCTGATGCTGCTGATGCTGCTGATGCTGCATAAATATTTGCAGCTGCTGCTGAAATAATTGTTGCTGCTGCAACAATTGTTGCAGCAGCTGCTGCATATTAGGTGCATCCTGCAGCACCAGCGCATTCATCTCTTCATTAATTTCTTCTATAAAATTAAGAAAGAAAATTAGAACAGAAACATTAAAATTTCTTAATAATTTTGTATAAATAATGATTTACTTACGAGACATTATGTTCAATCTGTCGCCGTGCTGAGCCGTGGTGAACAGACACTGAGGCACACTCGGCATTTGTTTCATGCCGTTTCATTTGTTTTATACCGTTCATTTGTTTCGCGGCATTTTTTTCATCAGATAATCTTGTCGCCTTGTACTGTCAAGTAAACGTATTTTTTTATACGTGCTCTGAAATCTTGGCGTTCAAAAAACTATCACAATCCCGATTTGTGTGTGAGTTCTGATTATTTCAAATTTCTATATTTCTATCTATTCTAGATATTCTAAATATCTATCATTTTTCATCTTTAGCTTATTTTATTCACTCTTCTTTAATTCTTTGTTTCTGCCTATTTTCTTTTTCACAAAAATGTGTGATGAATTGAGAAAAAAATCTAAGCGAAGCTTTTCAGATGCTTGGCTTAATGATGATCGAATTAAATGTTGGATACGCAAAGTAGCTTTTGATGAGAGCTTGTATCATTGTATTATATGCAATAAAAATATTTCGTGCAACACACATGTTTTAAGACATGCGGATTCTGCGTGTCATAAAAATAATATTAAAGAAAATAATTCATCTTTAAGTACTGATAATAAAAATAATAATAAAAATTCAGATAAAAAAATATCCGAAAAATATAAATTTCAAGACCAATGGCTAGAGATTGAATTATTTAAGCCATGGTTACGCAAAGTATCACATGATATAAATTCATTTTTTTGTTCATTTTGCGATAAATCCATGAGAGGTGATTTATCGAAAATTTATCGTCACGCAGAATCCAAAGCACATATAGAAATATGTAAAATTAAAACAGAAACAAAGAATACAAACGAAAATATAAACATAACAGATGATTCACTTTTGTCGTTTGAAGAGCGAAAAAAAATAGCAGAAATTCGATATGCTGCATTAATTGCTGATAAAAATATTTCGCATCAAACTGCAAAAGAAATCCTCAACTTTTTTCAACATATTGGAAAAGATCCTAATGTGTTAAAAAGCATGAGCATGGGCCGAACAAAATGTAAAAACATTATTACAAATGTTTTGTGCCCAGTTGAAACAGATCGTGTCGTCAATAAAATTCAGAATACAAAATTTTCAATTTTTATTGACGAAACATCTGATATAACTAATGATAAATGGATGACTTTTCTTGTTCGATACGTTGATCCAGAGACATTAGATATTCGCTCACAATTAGTTAAATTAATTGATATTGATGCCAAAGATTCAAGCGCAGAAAAGTTGTTTCAGGCATTTAAATGTGAAATGTGGAAATTACAGATACCATTTTTAAATATCGTAGCTTTATCATGTGACAATGCATCTGTTATGACAGGAAAACATTTATCGTTTAAAAAAAAATTAGAAGAAATATGTCCACATTTATTAACATTTTCATGCCCATTCCTCCGCATTAGCAGCGCATGCTGCATGTTCTAAAATGCCTGCATATTGCGAGGAATTTCTAAAAAAAATTGCTACTTATCTCAATAGCAGTCCAAAACGTACGGCTATTTTTCGTGAATTTTGTGAGTGTTTCCAAGAAACAAATCGCAAAATATTGAAATTATGTGATACGCGCTGGCTTTCGCATTATTTATGTATCGAAAGACTTCTTGAATCTTGGGATACAATTAAATACTTTCTTACTGAAATGATTGTGAGCGAAAAAACAAATTCTGGAGAATATCTATTGTCTATGATGAACAACGTAGAGATAAAAGCTTATTTTCTATTTTTAAAATACGTTTTGAATTTCTTTAATGCATTTAATGCATTTTTTCAAGCATTAGAAACAAGGATTCATTTATTGCATCCAAAATCTTTAAACTTTCTTTTCCAAATCTGTCGAAATTTTATAAAAGAAGAATATTTAAAACCACTTTCTCCAAATATTATATTCTCCTTAAAAGAAAATCAAAAACCTACTAATGAAATTATTTTGGGATCAGAATGTGAGGAATATCTGAACGAATTAACTCTGAAAGGTCACATAAACATAGTTACAATTGTTCGAGAGAATTGTTTAATATTTTATGTGACTGCTGCAGAAGAAATTCGTAAAAGATTACCTCTAAATAATATATTTTTATCAAAGTTACAAGTTTTTAGACCATATATAAGTTTATTTGATAACAATAGAGAAACATCATTCAATGATGTTTCTTTTATAGCTAAAACTATCGGCGGTTTTGATGAAGATGATTTAAAGAAGGAATGGATGGCCTTACCATCAGATTTTACAATGGAAGAAAAACAAAACTTTTCTAAATTAAATTTCGACAGCATGTGGAAAAAAATTTTACAAAATCGACACAATAATCTTGCTAAATATCCCAATTTAACAAATGTTATAAGTACTATTAGATCTCTTCCAAATTCAAATGCCGATCCGGAAAGAATGTTTTCTCTTTTAAATAATTTAAAAACAAAAAAACGTAACAGTTTTTCGTCAGCTACTGTTAATGCTATTTGTGTATTTAAATCTGCATTAAAAACAAGAGGCGATACAGCTATCAAAATGAAAATTGATGAAAAGCATTTGTCTCTTATGTCAGCGGATAAATTATATGTTACCGTTGCTAAAAAAAATAAAAGTATTTTAAGGTTACATGCTGCAGATACTATTGACATAGCTGGCCCCTCATCTCATAAATAATAAATTTATTAAAAACATTACGCTTGTAAAAGTAAGTACGTGAAAAACATCTTGTCTGTGTAACAGACATCATATTTGTGGAAAGCAAAAGTATTAAAAACATCTTGTCTGTGTAACAGACATCATATTTGTGGAAAGCATAAGTATTAAAAACATCTTGTCTGTGTAACAGACATCATATTTGTGGAAAGCATAAGTATTAAAAACATCTTGTCTGTGTAACAGACATCATATTTGTGGAAAGCATAAGTATTAAAAACATCTTGTCTGTGTAACAGACATCATATTTGTGGAAAGCATAAGTATTAAAAATATCTTGTCTGTGTAACAGACATCATATTTGTGGAAAGCAAAAGTATTAAAAACATCTTGTCTGTGTAACAGACATCATATTTGTGGAAAGCAAGAGTATAAAAATTATCTTGTCTGTATAACAGACATCATACTTGTAAATGACAAAATAATGCAATGTGGTATAATAGGGCTCTAGGCGAAGGTCCATATAAAAAAACCTAACGCGCCATTGGTGATACCCCGTGGGTGGTGTGGAAAATCGCCACACTCCTTAAATTTTTTTATTTTATTATTTTAAATGTATATGTATGGAGAAAACAAGTTCAATTATTATATTAAATAGTTTTATAATATATTTTTGTCATATAATTAGTATATATTTATATTTGTATATATATTTGTATAATATATTTATAATATATATATATATATATATATATATATATATATATATATATATAATAGACACATACATATTATAAACATATTATACGATAAAAAAGCTGTAAGAGAAACATTGAGCGCATATCGAGATATCGAGGAGCGAGCAGCGTGTAGCGTCGCGCGTCGGCCGTCGCTTTCGTTGGTAGGAAGAAGACAGAAGACTGTATTCTGTCCTCTTCTACTATCCGAAGCTAGCCGAAGCGCCGAGCTCACACGTACGCTTACGCTCACATCCTCATTACCCCCTCCACGCCGTGTTGCATGTTGCTTGCGGCGGAGATCTGGCAGCTTTGGTTCCATCAAAAACGGCAGCGTTGCCCCTCTCAGGCTTTTCTTTGCCACAGTCAATACTGGGCATAGACTTATATAATAGACCAAGCCAACCGTGAGAGCAACCCACGCTGGCACAAAAGTGAGAGAGCAATAGCTGGAGTTGTGCTCTCTCTGTCTAAATGTGATAAGGTGGGGATAAAGGAGAGAATAAGATAGAATAAGATATAGTGCCTTCTCCGCCTTCTCCGTCTTCTCCGTCTTCTCCCACTCTCTCTCAAATATGAGAGAGAGCGGACGACTCCATCACTATCTCTGTCCTTCTATGTCGGCGTGCGTGCGCCCATAAGATGGCGCGGTCTATTATATAAGTCTATGATACTGGGTGCTTTGCAGCAAGGAACATAGGCGACACTGTGTGGCACAGTGTCAGACACAGTGGGTGCATTCAGAAGCACAACCGCTCACTGAGCGGCTAAGTAGCACTCGACTGTGATTGGTGAATTCAAAGATAAAAACCAACCACATTCAATTGCTACTTAGCCGCTCAGTAAGCGCTTGTGCTTCTGGATGCACCCAGTGCTTTCCAACAACGACACAGCGAGGCACAACTCGACACAGCATCGGTGTAGAGTTTGAGTGTGTTCCCTAGTCATTGAATAATATTTTTTAAAACTATCCGTGTAAATTGTTATTGTAATACTTTAATACTAATAACCTTTTATATCAGCATTAGTTTTTGTTTTTATCATTACCTTATTTTATTGCTTTCACACTTTAAAATTATCCTAGTGAAAAATTCTAGTGAAAATACTAATGTAGTCCGCAATGGTCGAGTTTTGCGTTCCAACAAACACCATGCGCAGTGTTTGAGTGTGTCGCACTGTGTCGCACTGTGTCACCTTGCTGGAAAACAAACTATATTGACCTGTGCCTAGGGTAACCAGCAACGATTGACCAATCAGAGTTCTATTTTGAATTAGCTAATTGGCGACGTGGTCAATCGGGTGCCACCCATGTATATTCATATATCATGACTCGAAGAGAGAGAGAAAGGAAGAGCGAGAGAGAGAGAGAGAATAATTTTTAAGATTCTAACCTAATGGTGTAAAATAGTTTAAAATACGGTAATTTTTTGAATGTTTCTATGCAAATATACAAATAAATGCAGATAAAAAAGTGAAAATAAAAGGAGGTTCCTGATAGTTGTTCTTGATAGTCCTGATTAATCCATTGGTAAAGAAAGAAACATTTTGCTTATATTTTAAAATGGACGATAATGCACGCACACTTTATTGTGGAAATCTAAGCGATAAAATAACTGAAGATATTCTCTATGAATTGTTCCTACAAGTTAGTATATATCTTCGTATATTAGAAATGAAATTATTACACATTTATATGAATATCCTATTAATATCTTTTTCACAAATTAGATAAAGACAAAAGTAGTTCTCTAACTTTTTTTCAAGTATATTCAAGTATATTCAAATAATTTTATTAATTATTATATAATTACTAAATTTTATATATGTATATATATATGTATACATATATATTATAGCTATTGTAATTTTATTATAATTATTATTTTTTTTTAAATAATACTTATAATAAAATAACATCATAATAAATGCAATTTAATTATTTAAATAAACATTACAAATATTTTATACAATTTATTTGCTAATCTTTAATTGCAACTTGATTTGTATACACTATATTTTGTATTTAGTGCAATATATAAATATAAAATATATATATATATATATATATATATATATTGGATACTTTTAAGAAAACATTGTTTTTAAAAATAGCAAGTTATTAAATATAAATTATATAGATAAAGTTAATACAAATATTTTTGTTATATTAGGGGGGTCCTATACAAAAAATAAGCATTCCTAAAGATCGTGATGGCAAACAAAGACCATTTGCATTTATCACATATAAACATATACATTCTGTGGAATATGCTTTACGTTTATTTGATGGTACAGAACTATATAATCGTACCCTTAATATGCAACTGAGGAATAATGCTGAGTCACTACAAGTGGAACAATCTTTGAATCCTGTTCGCAATATAAATCACATGTTAGAATTAGGGCAACAAATGATCTTAGGAAATTACCCTGCACTGCAGAGTGGCGGTGGAATGTGTTTTGCACATATTTCACAAAATATTCCGACATATCCAAGACAATTGGATACAAACTCTGGCAATGATGATAGGAATAGAAGAAATCATCCTTATCAAAGGAATAGAGATAGAAAACAAGAGAGAGATAGAAATCAAGAAAGAAACAGAGACAGAAATCGAGAAAGAGAGAGAGAAAAAGATAGGGCAAGAAGCAGAGAACAAAATGATCATTATAGAGATGAGAGATCACACCATAATAGAGATAATTGGAATAGCCATCGTTCCAATGGCTATTCCCGATATAATGACAATAGGAAAAGATGGGCTCATTAATAATAAGGATTTTTTCATCTGTTATTTACTAATTGGTTTCTCAATTTCTAAATTTAACAGAAAATAAGCATAGATTTCATTTTTCTTCTTCTCTTTTGCTTTGAAATAAATATATTATAATTTTATTAGAAGTCGTAATTTTCAGTATATAACTAATTTTGTAAATATTTATAATTCTATTTACAATTCTACTTTTTAATATATAATATATAACATATACTGATATATATATATATATATATATATATATATATATATATATATGTGTGTGTGTGTGTGTATGTATGTGTAATACAAGTAAATTCCATATAAATTGCTAAAACAAATGTGTTTTTGCCATATTTAAAATTCTATTGAGAAAAATTTATGTATCATAAGGGAGAAGAATACCATTACTATATCATTAATTGAAGTTAAAGGAAATCTTGTGTTTTTGTTTATTATTATAACAAAATAAACATGTATCATTGATGACAATCAACTTTTCATGTGCGTTATTATATAAGTACACTCAATATGCTATTTTAATTACTTATAGGCTTTATTTTTGTATCTACATCACACATATTGACACAAACATTAAATATATAACAAATGTTGTATGATTTGTACTGCTTCTGTATGTTTTTTTTCTTTTTTATCCTTTTACCTTTAATAATATGGGCAGCTTTTTGTGCTAACATAAGCACAGCTGCATTGATATTTCCGCTTGGTAGAGACGGAAGAACCGATGCGTCCACGACATACAAATTTTTCATGTTATAAACTCTACAATACAAATATAATATTTGTATATACATAATAAAAATTTTATCGTAATAAAAGATTTGAAGTATTTAACATATACAAATGAGTCAAATGCAAGATGCAAGTATAATAAAAATATATGCTCTAGTCAATTTAAAATTGGTAAATAAATGCAATAGATTTGAATTTTTATTTTGTAAATCAGCATATTATTTTATTCTTTTTAAAGATTCTAATCCTGTTATATATAATTTTTGAATTGTAATTTAAAATCATTTTTCTCTCTCATTATATTGATAAATGTAATGTAAAAATCACTATTTCTTTTTTGGTTGATTTATCAGCCTTCCAGCATTAACAAAGCACGCATTGTTATTACATCTCCATCTTACATTTGATTTATGTTAATCTTTCGTTTTAATTGTTTTATTCTTTTGTTTTCATTTGTTCTAATTTTAATTTCATCAAATAAATAATACCTGAATGATTTATCAACAACATCACTCATACGGCATGTACCAATTGGATGATAGGATGTCAATGTTAAATGTTGCACATAACACTTCCAATACTCTCTAGTGTCAAATGTATGATTTTCACAGCCAGGAAAACATTTCTTGTTGAGAGATGCACCATAACCTTTCAAAGCATTCGTCTTCAAAAGTTTCTTTATAAAATACAATCCTAAACATATATAATATTGATTAGAAAATATCTATATATTTGCATATACATAAATATATATATATATATATATATATATGCATTTTTACTTTTTAATATACTATGTATGCATTTAATTACCTTCTATAAGAGTATCAATATCTTCCTTATTCGATAAATATTTTGGATCAATTAGTGGTTCATCAAATGGATTGCTGCTCTGCAATAGTAATTCTCCACTACTCTTAGGATGTAGTAAAACAGGAGCGATTGTAACTGTATTTTCGTGTGAAAGAGAATCAAAATATTTATTATAAACCTAGAAAAAGAAATATATAGAGAAATAAGATTTCTCATAAGAAATATTTGAATATTTTATTTTCCTTTCAGTTCCCTCTATTTTCTATTCTTTATTATTTGTATTTTTTTATTTTATATACTTCATCCGAAATTCCCATTGCTCTTTTGAGAATGAAGCCATAGTCTTTTGCTGCTCCAAGAGGTAATATCATTAATTGCAAATCTGGTACTGTGGATTTATTTGTATGTAAAGCACTATGAAAAGTTCCTAATACTTCAACTCCTGCTGATGTCCATGGTCCTAAATAAATAGATAAATTATCTTTACAATGATGTCAAAATGTAACAATTGCAATACATATGTATTTATGAAAATTACTTATGGTCATATTATTATTTTATTCATCTATTACTATAACTACTAATCACTTGGCAATCTAATGAGAAATAAAAAAAATTAACTTGTGAAAGAAGCATTACTATGCACATTTATATACAGGGTGTCGCAGACCACCCGTATCAGCCGAATATCTCAAAAACTGAGCGCGGCAGACAAAAATATTTCAGACAAAAGTTGTAAGGTTTCAAGTAACGCATTACATGGCGACATCAGTATGACCTTGAAGAGTGTTGTCAAGGTCACGTAAAGGTCACCTTGAATTCTGTAAATGGAAACCCCAATTTTTTATTGCATTTAAAATAATTTCTTAATTTTACATAAACCGTAAAATATCTTGTAAAATATTCATTTTTCGATTATCTTACCTTAATACTTTTATGTACAAAATAATGAGAGGAATCAATTGGTGTAAAGAAAACACATAATTGTTTCGAAAGAAAAAATGTAATTTGCAATTAAATTTTTTTTTTCGAAATAATTATGTGTTTTCTTTACACCAATTGATTCCTCTCATTATTTTGTACATAAAAGTATTAAGGTAAGATAATAGAAAAATGAATATTTTACAAGATGTTTTACGGTTTATGTAAAATTAAAAAATTATTTCAAGCTTCATAACTCGGAAAGTACTTAATGAAAACTAACTTAATTATAGTGTTTTGGAAAGCTCTCGAGATGGGCTACAAAAATGTGCAAAAATATATAGGATGTTCCTTTTAAAAAAATTGAAGTGACCTTCACGTGACCTTCAAATGACTCTTCAAGGTCAAACCAATGGTACCATCTTATGGCCCCCTCGAAACCATACAACTTTTGTCTGAAACATTTTTCTGTAAAACGTATTATTCGGGAGATATTTGAGGTCGTTATTTAAAATGGGACACCCTGTGTATATATATATATATATATATAGTTTTGATATATTTGTATTAGCAAATTCTTACCTCTTCCAAAAAGGAAATAATTAAGAGCTGACATAGGATTAGAAATATCAGAAAAATTCAGTCCAAGACTTGTATTAAGCATAATCAAATCGAGACCAGTTAATATATGATCCATTAAAGTCTGACCAACTGGCAAATCATTAATCACACTAATCTAAATAATGATAGTTATTACAGAAAACAATAAAAAATGTAATGAAAAATAGTAATTAAATAATTATTTCATTTTAATTATTTCATATAAGATTTATCATCTTATATATATCTCTATAATAAATGTATACTGATCTTTTTGAGAAATGAGAAAATTTTATTATATTATTAATATAAGTTATGCAATATATGCTTGTATATAATGTGTTATTCTAAAATTTTCATTATGACAAAATAAGACACAATAAATTATAAATTGTAAAACAAATATGTTTTAAATTGGTTAATAAAGATTACTTACATTCAAATCCTCTAAGTGTTTCTTTGGTCCAATTCCAGATAACATTAACAACTTCGGGCTCTCAATTACACCAGCACTTAGAATAATTCCTTTTTTTGCTATTGCTGTATATTTATTACCAAATCTAAGAAATTCAATTCCTTCAGCTTTATCCAAATTCACTAGTATCTTTAATAATTAATTAATTATGCTTTGTTATGTATTTCTTTGATATGTATATTGAAAAAGCAATGTGAAAAATGTTCTTCAGATTTACTTTGTTGGCACGTGCATGAGTAAGTATGGTCAAGTTGGGATAACTAGATTTCTGATGTAAAACTTTGTCTGAACTCCATCTTCTGCCATTTTCCATCATCAACTGAGCTTTCATAAAACCTAAATAATAAACATTATTGTAAATAGAAATATAACATGCAACTGAAATACTTTATATAAGAAATAGATACCTGTATCTAATTGCAAATTCATGTCGCCTACATCATGATATAATTCTTTTATTGCTTCCAAAAATACATCAGCAAAATCAGAGCTCCATCTTAATTCACTAATGCTCACTAATTTATTATTCTTTGCAATTGACTCTAAAAATAATTAGATAAAATTTATAAAGTGTAAAAAAATTTAAGTATAATTTAAATATATCTCTATATCTGATCTATAAATATATATGTGAGTGTGTGTGTGTATGTACACACACATACACATGCTATATAGATTAATATGAAAGTTTCTTTTATGTACCCATAAAATCTGGAAACCATATTTCATAATCCAGTCGATGTCCCAATACATAAGCCATATAATTTAAGCGACTTGTTCCTCCAACAATTTTACCTCTAGGCCATCTGCTTTGCTGTAAAAATCTTTGTGACAATATATGTGCATCATTTTTCAATACATATTTCAACATATATATTTACATTGTTAATTAAACCTTTACATGCATGTTCTTGAGGTACAGTAATATATTGCCAATCATAGGCAGTTTTTTGAATCATTGGTGCCAAGAGTGGTATATCAAGAAAAAATGGTGCAGTACCACCTGCTTCTAGCAATAATATTTTTTGCTTATCCTCTGCTAGCTGTGTCGCTAGAATTGTACCAGCGCTACCAGCACCGACTATAATCATTCTGATTAAATATACAGATAAACAATATAAACTACATTTTTTAAAATAGTATAAATAGATAAGTAAAATAGGAAATTAGTTTTGGAAATATAGATATTAGATATACGAATAAGAATAAATATAAAGAAATAAAATTGATTATTCTATTATTTTAAATTATTGAATTATTTTTAATTTAAAAATATATTCATTGATATGATTGTTTTGATATATTTTATATAAATAATTATAAGTTCTTATTAGATAAAATGCTTTTGCATTTATATATTTTATTATTTCTTTATTTCAATTTTTATTCTAGACTGTATAACCTACCAACAATATAATCATATTGTTGCATATCTTGAACATTATTATAAAACCATTGCAAAGATATATCCAACACATATGCAAAATGAATATAAAAAAGAAATATCGTCGTAAATGTGCCGATAAAGACAGACAATAGTGATTTTGTAAAAATAAACATTTTGATTAAATTGCCACTAAGATAAAGGAAGACAAATTCTTCATTCTTCTATGACAAAAATTATCCTTTTAAAATAATAATAAAACCTATAAGGGTGATGTCCCATGGCGCGTATTGTGATACGTGTGTATCGGGCGTATCGAGCTCCGACCAATGGCTGCGTTCAGCAGGAAAAGCTGCTTTGCAACTGTTGTAAAATTCGTGAATCTGATTGGTGTATGCTCTTAGATTCAGTCAAAATTAAGAGCATAGACCAATCAGGCTCACGAATTTTACAACAGTTCAAAGCAGCTTTTTCTGCTGAACGCAGCCATTGACAGACGATCCGCCGTTTTTGATACGCGGGAGTTTGATTTTCTACTGTCCCATGGAGCGGATTACGCGGTAGCGGATTCAGCGGATCGCCAATCCACGGGATTATTCTGATAAAGATTACGTCGAAATAGTCTCATAATTAGTGATCCGCTGATTCCGCTTCCGCGTAATTCGCTTCATGGGACAATAGGAACCAAATTCCGGCGTACAGAACACACGCACACAAGCATGCATGCATCTAAAAAGTGAAGTAATTACAAGTAAAGCAGTTCCACATGTCATTTTTAGTCTGTATACTTTACATATGTATATTTTATACATGTACATATGTATAAAAAAGCTGAAACAATATATACCATACATATGTATGAGCGGATCGCACAGCGATCCGCTCGAATAATGAATTCAGCAGATCATCAGCGTATCAAAAACAGCGGATTGTCTGTCATTGGTCGGAGCTCGATACGCGCGTATCGGGCGTATTGAAAATCTGATCAATCGCAGACGTTCCGCTGTTTGTAATACGTGAAAGTTACGTCTGCGATTGGTCAGATTTTCAATACGCCCGATACGCGCGTATCGTAATACGCTCCATGGGACCCCACCCTGTAACCATATATTCTTCTAAAGAATGACTGTGATTAGTTAATAACATCTAGTAAACTACCCCGGAGCGATTGAACCCGACAAGTCAAAAACGCTATAATTCTATATGTAATTTGTTCACCAAGTAGAAATTTCATATCAAATCTGTTTTTAAAGCACGAAAAAATATCCCATTACTTTGAATAATTATTTCAAATTCTTGAATTCTACAAGTTAAATTACATTTATCTATATTGGAAAGAAATTTCTTTTGTTACTTTTGATATTTATTAATAGGATAAGGAAATGAATGTATCGTGTATTTTGTAGTACTTCAAAATTGATAAATAATATTTGTTAAGATATATAAAGACATGTATACTTTTTTCTTTTTATATACATGGTTGAACAAATTTATATATACATTATACTGCAAAATGGGTACGTTGAAACCCCTGCCCCAAACTCTGCAATATTTGTTGAACTTCAGTTTCATTCCGATGATAAAAGATATAAGCATCAAATTTTGTTGCCATGTTACAATTTGTTTCTCTAAGAATAAAAAATACATAGCATGTAGAATAAAGTGTACATATAATTTTTCAATATGCAATTTATCTTAATGGAACTCACCCTGCGATAAATGCAAAATAATCTGGGATGTTGGCAGTACACCCACATGATGAAATTTCCATGTAACTTTGTTTGCATATCACCTATAAAATGAAAATTGCTTTAATATCAAATTAATTTAATATCATATTTTTAAGATATATTCATGTATTTAAATTTTATGTATATGATTAATATAATTACTACTTTTATTAGCACTAATTATTTAAAAAATTTTATTCATTACTCTAATTAACTTACTCGATCATCTATCTCCTGAGTTACTACAATTCCAATTTCTAAACACTCAAATTTCACAGGCACTTGCTTTATTTCCCCCGACTTTAATAAACGACAAATGGCTTTTTCAATTTGTTTAACATCACCCTCTATACCAACATGTACAGAGCCACAATATTTCACAGAAAATCCACTATTTAATGTTTTATTTTTTAATTTAGAGATCTGATTTCTTTTAGTGGTTTCTGTTTGGTCCAATTGTGATATTTGTATTAAAGATTTCATGCTCTCAATACCTGAGCTTTTGATAAGATGCACTATTGGTTCATAAAGTTGACAGGATTTTTTAGTACGATACTAAAAACATATAGTAATCATATCAATATAGAAATTTTTAATTTTTAATTAATGCTCAGTTATATGTACCTTGATGATATGTAAAATTATTGGTTGTCCATTAGCTTTCCTCATAATTTTACGTAATTTTCCCTTACTATCGCCATTGATGACATTTCCATTTATCTCATCTAATACATCTCCAATTTCAATCTTATTCTGATATGCAACATGTGAGTAAATCAGTTAAAATTGCTTGTAATTTTAAAAACTAGTAGATATTTAAATTTTATTTTCTTACATCTTCAGCAGCCACTGATTTTTCATCAACATTGACAATTAATGCCTTCTCCTTGGTGAAACTGTAGCAATAGTAGTAATTAGGATTCATTGATTTTCTTCTGACCAAGATAAACACTTACCATACAGAGATACCTAAATTTTTGCAAGGTACCAATTCTAAAACTACACATGATGGCATCTGCCAGGTGTCATCTAAGAAAGCTGCATTTCTTAAATTCAGTTTAAAATTAAATTTACTGCATTGCAATAGCACAGACAATAAGATTTCTCGTAAAATGTCATCTCCTAGGATGCTCTCTAAATTGTAAAATTCTGTAGCTAAAGTTGATATTTTCATCTATATGGACAAAATAATAAACTTTTATAACTAAAATATATATATATATATATATATATATATATATATATATATAATGTTTTGTATATGTATGTATATATGTGAGTGTATTTTGACAGAAGATATCTCACTAATATTTCTATCGGCATGTGAAGGCATTTTCGTACTAGACATATTCGTATCAGGAAACGAAGTCGGCCAATAGATGTGTGCACTTTCAAATTTTGCTTTACTTGTTCTACCACCAAAGAGAATGTACTATAGGAGCTAAAAATCATATTAATACAAATTAGATAAAAATCAGATGATCATAAATTATAAATCATGGATATTGGACAAAATAGGAGAATTTTCTTACCTATAATTTTTTTCAGCAACATATTCCAACCAATGCCATGCATTGGATATTTTTAAGTATCCAATGCTATCAACACAAGGCAGTAAACCCTTTTGCAAGCAGTTTTCGAAGCATTTACAAAAGTGACACAAATTTTCATTTTTATCATTGATCTCTTTGGCATATTCCATCAGCTTTCGAGTCCATCCTGAAAGAACATATAAAATATATTGGATTAGTCTACAAGTTAATATATATTTATTACACAGTTATATTTGTCATGATCAATATATCACAATCAATTTTTACTTTAGATACAGTGAAAAAATTACCAATAAGATTTGCAAGATAATTATGATAATGGGACATATTATTGATGAAGAAAGCAGGGCTGCGTATTATTTATTTTTTGAAAAAAATATATGAAATTATAGATATTATTGTCAAATGATAATAAATATTGACTTGGTATAGAAAGGAAAACATTGAGAATTTGTAAGATTAATATTTCTAATTAATTTATAAAATACAACATGTATATGTGTTTTACATTAATGTTTTACACAGTACACATACATATATATGTTTAAATAAAAATGTAATATAAATTCATGTATCTATATTTCAAAAGTATAAAATAAGATTCATAAAAAAATAATTAAAACTACTCGATAATTTTTTTCTCTCTCTTTTAGATTGTATATACAACCATATAAAATGTGAAAAAAAGTAAATTTTCCCGGTTAGTGCTTTGTAATAACGAGAAACACCTAACCTGCTAAATCGTGACATTACCTTTCAACTCTTTGATAAGGGGATCCGAGACCGACATTGCACATTCTTCACGGACTATTGCCGTTAAATCACCTACAATGTGTCCATAATATGCCCTCGCAGAAAATCGATTTATCGTCGTAATTCGACTTGTTGTACATTAACTCGGCTTCATCAGCGTTAACACCTGCATTCTGCACTGTTCTGGCGATAGCAGAAATGACAGTAATGGTGAATGTATAATAAAATTGCGCATTCTGAATCGCGCTCGCTCAAGCTCAAGACTAAAGATCGAACATCAGGGCATCAGGGTAATAACACATACACATACATACAATACCTGTGTGTGTGTGTATGCTTGTGTGTGTAGCGAAAGTGATAAGAAACGCTAGTTTCATCTTGCTTTTTTTTACATAGATTACGTTCCAAAATGTCCTTTCCGATGAATTTTTTTAAAATTTTATTTTAATTTAAAAAAATTTCGAAATGCTCGTGGAGTAAAACTTTCTTTAGAGATAAGGTTTCGGAATGTAATCTTAATAAAGAATTGTAGGAAAAGCTGGACGAACATAAAAATTTCACAATATTTATAAAAAAAAAAAACTACAAGTTTTCATGTGCATTTTGATGTAACATTTGACATAAAATTATATTTAAGATAACCTTTATTCACGCGAGAGTCCCTTTTTTGAATGAAAATAATTACATCGAGACTGTGTCTGTGTATGTGTGTCACGATACTCGTGACATAATTTGCTGTGTATACATACATATACATATCTTATATTTCATATAATTTCATTGGTGGAGAAACAAGAGTATGTGTTGAATTAAATTGACGCACGTCGGTTAATATACAGGGTGTCCCAGGTATCTTCCGTCCAAAAAAAAAGGCAGATTCTCTGGCCAATTTAAAAACGATTTTTCCTCAGCGAAAATGTCGCGGCACTAATAGTTTTCGAGTTATAAACGATTGAAAATAAAGGGTTTTTTGCAAACTAAGGCTTATGGGAATAAAATATTAATAAAGTCACATTCTTTAGTTAATTTTAAGTAGAGTTTACTTTAATAGAATTTTAATTTAAGGTTAGAAAGATACTTAGTTAGAAAGATACATGATGACAAAAATTGGGAATATGCAAAAAATAATGATCTCCCTCGACATTTTCGCTGAGGAAAAATCGTTTTTAAATTGGCCAGAGAATCTGCCTTTTTTTGGACGGAAGATACCTGGGACACCCTGTATGTATGTATGTACATACAGACAAAATTAGTTGCGCTGATAACACGTCCCACATCATTCTTTACCCCTTTAATCGCGCGTAAGAGGATTTACATTAATCAGTATCTTTACGACCGTCAACTGCGGCGCAGTTATCACCCGTCTTGTCGTCTAATCTCCATTTCTGTCGTAGTTCTGACAGAGTCTTGTCGTTTCAAGAGAGTGTAAAGTATCGAGAATATAAACTCTAGCATGGCAGCATCGGTTCTGGACGTTGACAGTGTCAGAGCGAAGGCGTTGCGGATCTTCGCCGAGAGATTTAATGAGCAAGCCACCGTCTGCGCGTATGCACCGGGTCGCGTCAATCTTATCGGCGAGCACACCGATTACAACGAGGGCTTTGTGTTGCCGATGGTAAATCCGAAGATACGCTTTTATTTTTGGCTTTCCCTCTCTCCTCTTCCTATTCAAATTTATCGAGCATGTAAAACTTTATTGTTTAAATTATGTACAGAGCTTTTTTGAAATTTTTTTTCAGTTCTGTCGTTTTTTTCTCTTTTTTTCTTGAAATATTTTATTTTTTAATTTCGTTAATTATTATTATAATATTATTAATATATATATGTGCGCCTATGTGATTTATTCGAAATTACAGATAACACAGAATTGCATCAATATTTAGATGTCGAATGACATTGCCTTGCATTTTTCTTGATGTCATCGCTTACATAATCAAAAAAGATGTAAATAAGAATCGTTTGATAAACGTTCGTTTAGCGCGCCAATTTCGTGACGATTCAAATCGTCACGACGTCGTCGATCGTCTCGACGTGTGAATAAATTCAACGTTATTATAAAATAACGTTGATGTTTTATAATCTTTTGTCGATTGTGTTTGCTATTATATAAACTTTTGTATTTTTCTCTATTAATTGAAAATAATCCTGAATTTATGCATTTTTATTCTATTAATACATTACCCACACAGCACATGATATCATTCGAATATTCTATACTCATACTGTAAATATACGTTACAGATGTAATATACTGAGAATAATCCCATAACATCTCTTGTTGTATATTATTTTTCATATATTCTCAGAATATACTTTGAATATCTCGTATTAGTATATTCTTTCTCGTATATTTTCAGGATACTCTATAATATTGTATGTGTTTCTTCATTTTGCCGCTACGCGCGCCACCAAACTCGTACTTAATTTTTGGTGAAATGGACATAAAGGACTGGTACTAACATGAATTCCAAAGTTTCTTCTTTTTTCTTTTTAGTCAGTTTAATTTATAATAAACTGACTTAATTTAAAGTAATTTGTCTAATAATCTGGATTCCTTGTTGGAATTCAGAATATTAAACAGATTATTTGAAATTAAAATGAGAAGTAATCCATTTACTGCATTTATTAAGGTATTTCATCTATTACCGAGCGTACTTACATAATTGTACATAGATTATCGAGATCAATATTTCAATAAGAATCATTTAATAAACACTAATAGGTGTTTTTCAAACGTTTTATATTCATCTATTAGAAATAACATTTTTGTCTGAAGTTTTGTTTATAAAGTAAATAATTTCACATTTTTATTTATTTTTTACATCACGAAGAATCTATTTTTTATTCTACATATAGTCCAACTATCTTCTATATTCATATATAATTTATTAATGTAAAAATATGCTTAAAATATTCTAAAAATATACGCATAATATACCAAGAAATATTCTGAGTATATACTGAGTAGGTTTCTAAGGCAGACATAGGAACATCCTCCGTACATTCTCAAAATATCATAGTATGTATATCGAATATTAGTGGGATATACACAATCTACGTTTGCGATATACTGAGTACATACTCAGGATCTACCTGTGCTATATGGGTAGTTTAATGATAAAAAATATAATAACGTTCGCGTGTATGCGTATGTGTGCAAAAATTATCTTTATATTTACGTTCATACGCACATATACATATATATATATATATATATAAAAATTAACTAAACACAAGTTTAAAATATGCTGACAGTATTTGCTACGACATACAATGGCATTCCAAACGCTTTATTGTTAATAAAATATTTAATTGTATTTTGCTATTATATAGAATGTGAGTCTAATAAAAAAATTCATCACATTTTTCTTGAAAAATGGTGTTAGAAATAGAGGAAAATACCCATTATCAAAATTGTAAGATAAGTAGAGGCACATACTATGGTGACTGAAGAATCTTGAATATACGCCCTTGGTTTCTATATTACCAATTACAATTTCCCTTTTTTAAATAAGAAGGGATTCTTTTAAGTCACTTCATCAAGTATTCAGTGAGCTTAATAACTTTTATCATATCAGCGCTTTTTTTCGAAAAATCAAGATCTGTTAAGATATTTCCAAAATTAAAAGTAAAAAAATTTGAATCTGATTATTCTCGCATGCAGGGCTATCTCTATTTATTCAGTTGTTTAGAAACACTGAGCTTTTACTTCGTAGTTATTTGAAAATTAGTACGTTTTTATGAAATGACGACAGTTTTGAAAATGTGCAATATATAAGTTTAAAATATGCTGATAGTATTTGCTGCGATAAATTGCTGCATGCATAACATTTTGTCTGCACGCACTGTAAATTATTATCAGAATTATTCATTAAAATATAACATTTTATTAAATTGAATTATGTATGAATGAATTATATTGATTGTACATACAATTGTACATACAATTAATTCAGGAACCATCTCCCGACTTTTATAATTCTCGCATATGTTATCAAAGTCATCATTTTGAGTAATGTTGTGAAGGTTTTCGACTCGTTTGTTTATTAAAAAGTTATAAACAAAAAAAATTTCATAAATTATACGTAACTTTCGAATATACAATAACATGATAATAACTATATACTAATGACCTTGACATATGTTGTCAAGGTCATGACCCTAAGTGACTTTCAAAAAGTTTTTTAATTATCGCTAAATTACGCTTCGCACTGACTGCAGCGGTGGTGTAGGATGAACTTCGTTTCTCGTGGAAACTTGCAAATCTATGTGGAACCATACAATAATAGATCTCGTTTCGCATTGGTAGCAGTAGTGGTGTGGGGTGTGAAGTGGACTTCGCTTTAAGTGGAAAATTGAAAATTCATGTGAAATTATACTCATTGATTTTTTTATTATAGTATGATTCCATATGGGTTTTCAATTTTCCATGTAAAGCGAAATCTAATTCATATTGCCCTATGTTTTCAGTATGAAATGAGATCTATTATTATGCGGTTCCACATAGGTTTGTAACTTTTCACGCAAAGCGACGTCCATTTTTAATTGTTCCGTGCTTTCAATGCGATAAAAGATCTATTATTAGTGTTACGTCCCTGGTTTGAGTCGCGGTCGAGTCTGTCTTGAAGGAGGAAGAAGATCTCGTTGCCAAGGAATTGTTGATGGAGCAGCCGTCATTTGACTCGGAAGCCAGCTGTCAAGCTGAGCGGTCGCGTTTCGATCCGCGGCTTATCGTTATCAATGTTCCGTGTTCTCTGTGTTGTGAATAATCCTGTGTTCAGTTATTAAAGTTCTTGCGTTCCTTTAAACCGTGTTATTATTCACGAGTGCGCGGGTGCCGCGTGGTTAGCGTGTGCCGATCGGTTGTGTCGCGCGCGCGTATCTCGAGGTCGTCGCCGCGGGCGCAACATTTTGGGGGCTCGTCCGGGATCGACCGGACTGCGATCTTGTTGACGCTTTGAGCTGAGACGAAAATTTATTTCGTGTGGAAAATGGCGACGACAGAACTGCAAGATTTGGCGACGGGCGTCTCAACCAGGAAGAGGATGCGAGCTGCGACTCCCGGACTATCAGCGGAGTCAAACACGCTCCGGGCAACTATGCCCGATTCAATGATTGCGCAGCGGACGACTGTAGAAACGAGCGAAAGAATCTCGAATAAACAGCTAAGTCGCCAATATTAAAAAAAATAATTATAGTTTTGTAGGAGCGGCTAGATCGCACGCGATCAGATCCGCGTAGCTTGTAAAAGAATATTGAAATGTTTAAAGAATTTATTTTAAATAAACTGGTGTGTGTAAGTTAAGGATGTGTCTTGGATAGGGGATTAATTCTTTCATTAGAATGCCTGGATGGCAGTATTCGCAATTTCCGGTACTTGTTTTAATAATGGTTGTATTGGTTCTAATTATCTTTGAATGAATTGTAATTGGTAGAGTAATCCTCGAAGTGTTGTGGGAGGGATTCCCAAATTTATTTTGATTAGGGAATGGTTCTACATCCGAGGCCCGAAAAGAAAGTTTTGAATGAAAAAGTTTGGTGCTTGTTACTCGTTTAATTGTTTTTGTTGTTTAAAGGAAAGAAATTTTAGTGATAATTCCGAATTTGACAACGCGGAAAAAAGAAGGGTTAAGAAAGGAGAGAGAAAGACGACTATTACCGGAAGGGATAAAGGCTGCCTCACCCACGGTTTTTGACCCGTGGTTTTCCCGTGGATTTTCGGGCGAATGCCGAGGCAGGGGCCTGAGGAGTTCTCTTGAGAGAACGGAGGGTCCACGGGAAGATACCCCCCTCTGGCCTGAAGAGTGCAGTTCGGTAACCTGGAACAGCAGTTCAGGGAGAACATGGAAGCACATCGGGAACTATAATTCGACCAGATTCCTGAAGAAACTTGCCATTTTGTGATTGTCGGGACGACAATCTTTCGAAGAGGAGGGCAAGTGTTACGTCCCTGGTTTGAGTCGCGGTCGAGTCTGTCTTGAAAGAGGAAGAAAATCTCGTTGCCAAGGAATTGTTGATGGAGCAGCCGTCATTTGAGTCGGAAGCCAGCTGTCAAGCTGAGCGGTCGCGTTTCGATCCGCGGCTTATCGTTATCAATGTTCCGTGTTCTCTGTGTTGTGAATAATCCTGTGTTCAGTTATTAAAGTTCTTGCGTTCCTTTAAACCGTGTTATTATTCACGAGTGCGCGGGTGCCGCGTGGTTAGTGTGTGCCGATCGTTGTGTCGCGCGCGCGTTCGATATATCTCGAGGTCGTCGCCGCGGACGCAACATTAGGTTTGTTCTTTATTGTTGAACTTTCTGCACTAGTGTACACTAGTTGCGAAGCGTTCTTTATTGCGGTGTAATATGTTTCACATCCGTTATCTTTATTGTGTAACAAAATTCAGTGCAACAGTTCACTGTACTCGTTGCACTAGGTCTTGAAGAAGAGCAGGCAGTGCAAAAATTGTGTAAGTTAATAATAGAGCGGGAGATTTAACCTTATAAATAATAATTAAAAGTAATCACAATTTATTATAAATATTAAAATAATTTACTAAACATTAAAGTAATCTTAAATATTAAAGAGAAAGAGAGAAACGTATTTAAGTAATTAAAACGTATTAAAATAGAATTTATTAAATTTTGAAATAAGTAACAATCCTATTAAAGTAACAATTCTTTTAAAATTATGAATAATAATACATTCTTTTAAAATTAAATTATAATGTTAAAATTGTATCATCAACAATTCTTTTAATATTAAATTATAAATGCTAAAATTATATAATCAGAATTTGAGAAAATATTTTAACTGTGTAATATTAATTTTTATCAAATGGGAAGAAAGTTTATTGTATTATTGTTATTAGTATTATATTGTTGCGTCCCTGTGTTCCTTCCCTGCGGATTATTTGGTCACCCGTGACGTTCGGCAGAAGATCGTCTTCGAGCGCGTTGCCAAGAAGAATGTTGACAAGACATATGACAGTCGGGTCGTATCCCAGCTATCAAGCTGCGCGGACGCGTCTGGATTTCCCGAGCGAATATTATTGTTTATCCTGTTGCATTCTGGTGTTATTAAAGTTCCTGTTCTCTTTAAAATACGAGTTCTTATTTACGAGTGCGCGAGCGTGTGCGCGAGCGAGTACGCGGGTGCCGAACGTTGTGTCGCGCGCGATCGATAGATATCGTTCCGCGGACGCAACAATATGTAAAGGTTTTTTTATGTTATAATTGTTATATTCACGAAATTATATTGTTAAAGAATAAATTGTCAAATTTATATACGGATAAGCTGAAGACAAATAAGTCGAGGCATCATAGAGAGCGAAACAGCAATTCTACAAAGAAATACAACAGAAAATATTGAGAAGAAATTAACAATTGCTAATAAGATTAGAGAAGAAAAAAATAACTTATTAAAAGCTTTCCTTAATAAACAAAATAATAATTAAAAATTTAAAACTTATATTTTTAAAATTAGATAGTTAGTATACAAGTGTACGTTTTTTTATTTAGCATTATCTTAACTCTTTTATAGCTCCGGGACATACATGTCCCACCTACGAAAAAATTCATAACTTTTAAACAAATAATCCTATCGACTTTTACTTTGGCTTATTTTAAAGAAGTTGTATTTTAAAGAAGAAAGTTTAAGCTACATGTAAAAAAATCGCGCATTTGAAATGTAATGTTTGCAATAAAATATAGTTATCTAAACTTTGCAAAAAAAACAAACTTTTAGATAGTGAAGAATAACTGTATATTATATCGAAAAATCGAGGATATCCAAAAAGTCTCGCGGCAGATGTGTGGCCTGCAAAAAAAAGTGTATAACAATGCTGCAAGTCGAGTGTGTGTGTGTGTGTGTGTGTGTGTGTGTGTGTGTGTGTGTATTCAGAAAAAATATAATATACATTTAAAAAAATAAAATCTAAGCTCATATTTTAGATATATTTAGATATTTCTTAGCTTTTTATGACCGCCCTCTTGAATCAGCCATTTTAAATTTAAGCTTTGATAGTAAATTTGGAATCAGCACCCTCAAAAACCCATTAAACTACTGTTTTCATGAAACGCATCTCTTTTGGGAAAGCCGGAGATACGAAAGGATTAATATAAAATACTAGTATTTTTTGTCTCACGTTTCATTTTTCGTTATTTCAATATAATATAATACTATTTATTAATGATATAAATGTAATTTCAAATAATGCGCCATGTTGATTACTGCACTGAAACGTTCTTTATACTTGTTCACATTAAAAATTACATATTTTTTACTTAAAACGTACTCGAAAAGTACTCAATGGAAAAATACTTTATTATAGTGTCTTGGAAAGCTCTCGAGATAAGCTATAAGAATAAGCAATAAAAAATAGGGGGTTTCATTTAAGAAATTGAAGGTGACCTTCACATGATCTTCAAATGACTATCTAAGATCAAACCAATAACACCATCTTATATCCCCCTTGAAACCATATAACTTTTGTCCGAAACGTTTTTTTCTACAATCAAAAATGAAAAAGTTATTCGGGGTGATCGATTAAAATGGGATACCCTGTATAATTGATTTTAATAATACTTATATAATTAAAATAATTATATAAATATTTATATAATTACTTTAATATTACAATTTAATATAAAAAGGAAGGCCCAATTAATAATATAAAAAAGCCCAAAGAGCCTTTTTAATATTAGATTTTTATTGCTTGAGTCTCATTTATACTAATCTTTATTTTTATAATTCTATTATCAGGCGCTACCGATGATCACGATGATAGCCGGAAAATCTCACGATGGTCGAAAAAGCAAAATTATTTCTACGAGCGACATAGTCGACGCTACGAACGAGTTCGAATTTGAAGCGGGGAAACGATCTGATATAAAACCGGGGGAGCCAAAGTGGGCGAATTATATAAAAGGCTGCATCGCTAATTTTATATGTAAGTTATTTTCATAACCTTTATCATAATAATTATTATAATATCATAATTGTCATAATTATCATAATATGTATCATAATATTTATCATAATAATTAATTCATAACAGATCATAATAATTAATTCATTATAAATTCATATAGTGCTTTGTAATATTAATTATTTTTTAATTCTACAATTACTTACAATTATTTCTTTCTTTAATTCTACAACTTTTACAACAGAAAAGCGTGTTAAAATCTGTGACTAACAATAAGAAGTAAAATAGGCGTACGAGATAGATAATTTTGAGATATTTCGATTCGAAATAATTTTGTTTTATTTTGAGATATTCTATATATACAGGGTGTCCCATTTTAATGTCCCACCCCAAATAACTTTCTTATTTTTAATTTTAGAAAAAGATGTTTCAGACAAAAGTTATATGGTTTCAAGGGGGACATAAGGTGGTGTCATTAGTTTGACCTTGAATAGTTGCTTCAAGGTCACGTAAAGGTCACCTTCAATTTTTTAAATGAAACCCCTTACTTTCTATTGCATATTCTTGTAGCTTATTTCGAGAGCTTTCCAAAACACTATAATAAAGTTAGTTTTCATTAAGTACTTTCCGAGTTATGAGGCTTGAAATTATTTCTTAATTTTACATAAACCGTAAAATATCTTGTAAAATATTCTTTTTTCGATTATCTTACCATAATACTTTTATGTACAAAATAATGAGAGAAATCAATTGGTGTAAAGGAAACACATAATTGTTTCGAAAAAAAAAATGTAATTGTTAATTGCAAATTACATTTTTTCATTCGAAACAATTATGTGTTTTCTTTACACCAATTGATTCCTCTCATTATTTTGTACATAAAAGTATTAAGGTAAGATAATCGAAAAATGAATATTTTACTAGATATTTTATGGTTTATGTAAAATTAAGAAATGATTTCAAGCCTCATAACTCGGAAAGTATTTAATGAAAACTAACTTAATTATAGTGTTTTCGAAAGCTCTCGAAATAAGCTACAAGAATATGCAATAGAAAGTAAGGGGTTTCATTTAAAAAATTGAAGGTGACCTTTATGTGACCTTGAAGCAACTATTCAAGGTCAAACTAATGACACCACCTTATGTCCCCCTTGAAACCATACAACTTTTGTCTGAAACATCTTTTTCTAAAATTAAAAATAAGAAAGTTATTTGGGGTGGGACATTAAAATGGGACACCCTGTATAATGTAACCAATGTGCTCACATTTTAGGCGACGTCCCTGCGTTTAATGCTGTGATTGTGTCGACTGTACCGGCAGGTGCCGGTCTCAGCAGTTCAGCGGCTTTAGAAGTAGCGACGTATACCTTTTTAGAGGCATTAAGCGAGAAGAAACCGGAGAAACCAGAACAAAAGGTAATCGTGTAAAGAAATTGTTTGATTCCGACAACTTTGCAAATATAAATATTTAATCATAATAATAAACGGCTATACAAAGCATAAATAATTATAAATCAAGTTGGTATAGCTGTTTTTTTTTATTAATGCCATTTAAAAAAATAATTGATTAGACATTATTTTGTGAGAATATTTTTATCAGTGAATATATCGTAGGCTCTGGCATGTCAAAAAGCGGAGCACGACTTTGCTGGAGTACCTTGCGGTATAATGGACCAGTTCATCTCAGTAATGGGCAAGGAAGGCTGTGCTCTTCTACTTGACTGCCGAGATCTCACTACTAAGCAGATACCCATGGTATATATAGATGACTATGTCTTTCTCATAACAAACTCGAACGCACCGCACAAGTTGAGCTCGAGTGCTTATTGCGAGCGTCGAGATTGTTGTTACGATGCTGCTAAGATGCTGGGCAAGAAGAGTTTAAGAGACGCGGATATAAACGATATCTTAGGTAATGACATTATTTCTCTCAATTTTATTATTTCTCGACTGAATTTTATTAAATGTGGATAATCATTTTATATAATCATTTTAATACAACGTAAAATAATAAATAAATAACTATAAGAAATTAGGCTCTGTGTATTAAAACATAAACTTAAATTTAAACAGGCCATAAGAGCTAAACGCGGATGATAGTGCGTAAGTTCAACGAGAAAATAAGTTTTTCGTTGAAACTTATTTGTGTGCACAGAGCACAAATTTTCTTGATACAATACCAAGCAAATTTAAATAATTCTCAATTCGAGAATTTATTTAATTATTATCCCTCTTTCCCCCCTGTAATGTTGTAGGCGAGAAAAATATCGGGCCGAAAGTCGCTGAATCGGGAATCGAACCCGAGTCTTTCGCTTGCCGGGCGACTGCTCTTACCACTGAGCAGCTCTTACATTACAGGGGGGAAAGAGGGATAATAATTAAATAAATTCTCGAATTGAGAATTATTTAAATTTGCTTGGTATCGTACCAAGAAAATTTGTGCCCTGTGCACACAAATAAGTTTCAACGAAAAACTTATTTTCTCGTTGAACTTACGCACTATCATCCGCGTTTAGCTCTTATCGCCTGTTTAAATTTAAGTTTATATATAATAAATAAATACAGGATGTCCTAGACCACCCGTACACCCCTTTTCTTTCAAAAACTAAGCATTTTAGAGAAAAACGTTTTCGACAAAAATTGTATGGTTTTGAGGGGAACATAAGATGGTGTCATTGGTTTGACCTTAGATGGCATCATTACGGTGAGGTCAAGGACACCTTTAATTTCTTAAATGGAACTACCTATTTTTTATTGCATATTCTTATAGCTTATGTCGAGAGCTTTCCAAAACACTATAATAAAGTATTTTTTCATCAAGTACTTTTCGAGTTATAAGGCTTGAAATAATTTCTTAATTTTACATAAACCATAAAATATCTAGTAAAATATTCATTTTTCGATTATCTTACCTTAATACTTTTATGTACAAAATAATGAGAGGAATCGATTGGTGTAAAGAAAACACAAAATTGTTTCGAAAAAAAAAATGTAATTTGCAATTAACAATTACATTTTTTTTTTCGAAACAATTATGTGTTTTCTTTACACCAATCGATTCCTCTCATTATTTTGTACATAAAAGTATTAAGGTAAGATAATCGAAAAATAAATATTTTACTAGATATTTTATGGTTTATGTAAAATTAAGAAATTATTTCAAGCCTTATAACTCGAAAAGTACTTGATGAAAAAATATTTTATTATAGTGTTTTGGAAAGCTCTCGACATAAGCTATAAGAATATGCAATAAAAAATAGGTGGTTCCATTTAAGAAATTAAAGGTGTCCTTGACCTCACCTTAACGATGCCATCCAAGGTCAAACCAATGACACCATCTTATGTTCCCCTCAAAACCATACAATTTGTGTCGAAAACGTTTTTCTCTAAAATGCTTAGTTTTTGAAAGAAAAGGGGTGTACGGGTGGTCTAGGACACCCTGTATACATTCTGTATGCTTTCTAATCGTTCCTATGTTAGATTAATATTTGTGTTTTTAGCGTTAACATCACGGAATAACGTGTCCGATTGTATTGTGAGAAGAGCTCGTCACGTAGTCACGGAAATTCAACGTACACAAGACGCCGCAGTAGCGCTCGAAAAAGGTGACTTTCAGCTATTCGGTCGATTAATGAACGAGAGTCATGATTCATTGCGCGATGATTACGAGGTCTCGTCGAAGGAGCTCGATTCGCTTGTTTCTGCAGCTAGAGAAGTAGACGGTGTATTAGGAAGCCGTTTGACAGGCGCGGGTTTCGGTGGTTGCACTGTCACTTTGTTGAGAAAAGATGCGGTTAATAAGGCGATCCAACATATGAAAGCAAAGTTAGTATTTTTTTCATAATCTGTATTTAATTGGATACTCTTTCTCTGTATTTTTTATATTATTTTATAAATATTACTAAAATATTTTTCGTTATAGATACTCTGGTGTACCTGAATTCTACATAGCGACGCCGACCGGAGGTGCAAGAGATGTTAACGTGAATTAATTGATGTTATTTTGTTAAATATACATGTATATATTTTACAATGTCGTATGTTAACAATTATGAGATATTTTAAAATATATAATCGATTATCTCTTTTCAAGATAAATGCGTATCGCTTATTCGCGTTTATGGAATACATATTTTAAGCGTACGTGTATGTCATGTGATGGCAAAATTTCTATATAGGGTGTCACGTGATGTTCATATTGAAACTGTATATTCTTAGTGTCATTCTAAATCGAAAAGTCTTAATATAAAGTCGATTATTTTAAAATTATTAACGCAAAAAACAAAATTGCATAAAATAAAAACAGTATTATTTATTGAAGATAACAATAATATATTAAACAATAATTAATTATTTTATAAATTATTCAAAATGTCCATCGTTTTGATCCACACACAATTCTGCTCTTTGAGTTATTGATGTTATGAAACGCAAAGGAAGTCCCGCATCGTATAACATTACGCAGCGCTTAGAAAATTTTTCATTTAAATATTGCCATAATATCAATAACTCAAAAAACAGAAATGGACCAAAACGGTGGTAATTTTGAACAATTTATTATATATATAAAATAATTAATTATTGTTTAATATATTATTGTTCAATAAATAATTTGTATCTTCAATAAATAATACTGTTCTTATTTTATGTAATTTTGTTTTCTGTTTATAACAATAGACTTTAGGAGATATGTATATTAAGAATTTTGGTAATTATATACATTAGCGATTTCTCACCGATTTCAATGACTTTGAAATATGTTGTCGGGAGTATGATTCTGAACAACTTTTCCTTATACATGTTACCGCCGCTCGGCCTTAGTTTCCGAGATATTTATAAAAATATTTTATGGTTTTGCAATATTGTCACCATTATGAAATAACTTTTTTGCACCATGTATTCAGTTTTTGACAAAGTAATAATGTTTACCAAAAAGAGTTGTAAAGCGAGATCCTACCGGCGGGGTGGTTGCGGGAGGGGGGGCCAAAGGCCCCCCTTGCACCCCCCGCGTGTGTGTAATATACATTTCTGATATTTTTTAATTTGTATAGAATTTAATACAATTTAATACAATTAAAAAATATCAGAAATGTATGTGTACTGAATACATGGTGCAAAAAAGTTATTTCATAATGGTGACAATATTGCAAAACCATAAAATATTTTTATAAATATCTCGGAAACTAAGGCCGAGCGGCGGTAACATGTATAAGGAAAAGTTGTTCAGAATCATGGTCCCGACAACATATTTCAAGGTCATTGAAATCGGTGAGGAATCGCTAATGTATATAATTACCTTTATGATAAGTTTTTTTTCACAGTAATGCCATCATAATTCACATAATTAAACATTTATTAATTTTATGGCGACATAGAATGGTCCGTATACAGCATATACACATTGTTACAAAATCACTATTTCTCTGTATATATAGAAAAAAAGAGTAACTCTGTCTATATAAGAAAATAGAATGTACGTAATATTTTTTTTCATATATGTGGTTTTTTTTTAACAAAATATGCTTCAAAAATAAAAAAATTATACAATCTTTTGTCATTTTAAAATATAATTTGTATATGACGTGGTAATGATTTAAAAATCACATGAGCAAAACAGAGAAAAAAATATCATAATTTTTTAATTTGACTTTCTTAAGAATAAAGCATCATATAAAAATTTTATTTTACATTTTTAATCTATATTTCTTTTTATTAATATAAAATTAATTTAATAATATAAAATTATTATCTTCTCAATGTCATCAATTATGCATCAATTAATAGACTCTCCGTTACTATGTATATCTTCTTATCTAATTTAATATAAATTAACTTCGATATATATATATATAATTTAAGTTCCCGCTTTTTGTGCAAAAATATTTCACTTGTGTACATCGCGCAGATTTACAAGGCTAATTTTATATTAATTCTTATGAATACACATATGTACATATCTATATATACACTATCTATAACGTGCGAAAGCCACGATATTTTCATTATAATACTGATTTCTATTCAGAAAGGAAAAATTTATTCGAATCTATTGTTCTTCATCCATATATGTTTAATATCGATTGAGGCCTTCCGTGGAAACATTTGTGTGTTCTGCAGTAAAAAAATATATAAAATTACAAATACATATTTAGAAAATTACAAGCACATATTTAGAAAAAAAATACGTAAAAGAATCTTATTATAAAAATAGATTTACCTTTAAGGCAGTCATTGAGTTCGAGTTCACTAGAACTGCACGTGAGGCCCGAGGGTTTTACACCTTTAAAGATCTCGATAACGCTCGGCTTTAAGTTATGAAAGATTAAGGGCTGACCTCGCTTAGCAAAATCCTCTATTAAAGTTTTAATACCCTGTAAATGGAAAAGTTGATGATGGAGAGACGATGCAACACTTGATTAATGTAGCATGTCAAAGTATATAAGAATAATAATTAAAGTTTCATTATCCTCTCTTTCAAGATTTCTATTTGCACCTTTGCAGCGGTGAAGTCGGCCGCTTGGATATGCGTGGAATCTATTACAATTGGCATAGCGGTTCCTTCTCGCAATCCCTGCTTACTAATGATGGCTCGCACGTATTCAACACTTGGAAACACCAGACTTCGATCCGGAGTTATGACAAGATATTCACAACCACCAATACTCTATACAAAAGAAAAGGAAATAATACATTAATATTTTGTAATAAATACGACTATGTCTCGAAATGATATTTTCTTTGAATTTTTCTTTTTAATTATTTTTTTATTGAAGATACGCAACTATGTATAATGTAAAGAAGAAAGTTTAATATAAATACACACACACATACACACACGCATATATATATATATATATATATATATATATATATACAGGGTGTCTCATTTTAAAAAACGCACTTCGATAATTCTTCAACGAAGCATTTTCAGCAAAAATGTTTCAGACAAAAGTTGTATGGTTTCAAGGGGGACATAAGATGGTGTCATTAATTTGACCTTGAATAGTTACTTGAAGGTCACGTGAAGGTCACCTTCAATTTTTTAAATAGAACTGCCTACTTTTTATTACATATTCTTGCAGTTCATCTCGAGAGCTTTCCAAAACACTATAATTAAGTTAGTTTTCATTAAGTGCTTTTCGAGTTATAAGGCTTGAAATAATTTCTTAATTTTACATAAACCATAAAATATCTAGTAAAATATTCATTTTTCGATTATCTTACCTTAATACTTTTATGCACAAAATAATGAGAGAAATCAATTGGTGTAAAGAAAACACATAGTTGTTTCGAAGAAAAAATATGTAATTGTTAATTGCAAATTACATATTTTTTCTTCGACACAACTATGTGTTTTCTCTACACCAATTGATTCCTCTCATTATTTTGTGCATAAAAGTATTAAGGTAAGATAATCGAAAAATGAATATTTTACAAGATATTTTACGGTTTATGTAAAATTAAGAAATGATTTCAAGCCTCATAACTCGAAAAGTACTTAATGAAAAAATGTTTAATTATAGTGTTTCGGAAAGCTCTCGAGATAAGCTACAAGAATATGCAGAAGTATATAGGGCGTCCCGTTTAAAAAGTTGGAGGTGACCTTCACGTGACCTTCAGGTGACTCTTCAAGGTCAAACTAATGGCACCATCTTATGTCCCACTCGGAACCATACAACTTTTGTCTGAAACATTTTTCCGAATTGTCATTATTTTCCGAAATATTTGCCTGGGGAAATTAAAATGAACACCCTGTATATATATATGTGTGTGTGTGTGTGTGTGTGTGTGTGTGTGTGTGTGTGTGTGTGTATTATGTAAAATATTTTTATAGACTTATATTACAAAGTTATTATAGAGTTATATTATGTTTTTGGAATCTACAAATTGATATTTAATTCGGGTAAAAAAATAAAAAAAAAATTTTTTTCAATTTATTAACAGCTCGTTATTGTTTTTTGAGATAAAAATATGTATTTTATGTGTCATAGCATTTACATGGTGTTATAAACTCACCGTAGTTTTATGAACTCGTAACGTTGGTCTAGCCGAGGCATAAAGTAGGAACAGGAGATTTATACCAATGCCGATTACTATGCCCAATTCGAGTCGTATAAAGAGGCAACATAGGAACGTAGCTACAGCTGGTATGAGATCAATTTCTAAAAATGAATAATGCAAAAAAAATGTGAGTGATTGTAAAAAAACGATGTTGAAAAATAATTAAAAAAATCTTTTATATATAATATTACTGTAGCAATAAAAAACGATTGCAAATTAATAATTATTAATAAATTATAATTTATGATTAATATTAATTAATAATAATAATTAATGATTTGAGAAAATAATTAATAAAGGATGTATTTATGATCCATCCTGATCTTTTTTCAAGAAGATCTTTTATATGATCGTTTTCTCGTATATATTTATTTATTCGCAACCGCTTAAGCTCTATTCCATTCTATTATTGTCGTGGCTTTTATTTCATTATTAATTTTGTAAAAAGAAGCGTACTTTTGCTTCGCCACATGGGCTTCACCAGCTGAAATTCCATCATAAAGATGACCGCAGCGATAATGACGGCTGCTAAGGCGGCTTTCGGGATATAATACAAGTAAGGTGTGAGGAACTGTAACGATATAAGTACTAATAATCCGGTGTAGACTCCACCGAGCGTAGTCTTTACTCCAGACGAGTGATTGACCGCGCCTCGACTAAGGCCACCGCTCACGGGCATCGATGACACAAATGATGATATCACGTTGCACGCGCCCAATGCTAGCATCTCTTGAGTTGCGTCTATCGATTTGCCCTCCGCTGTAATCCGTTTAATTACACTATTAAAATGCATTGCAATGCATTTATTTAAAATATAAATTTATTATTTCAAATCTAAAGTTTATGCGGAACAAAATGTATAAAAATAATTCTTCAGAAGAATTATTTTTTATTATCTTATACTTCTCATATTTCGTTTTTATATCCTAGTTTTATTCCTATTTCGTAAACTTTGTTTAATTATTGTTTAATAAAATAAATGTTTGAGTGTTTAACACTTTCTTACAGAATACTTTGGCGATGGAGATGGTTTCCAGCAAACTCAACATGGGGACGATTAGACAACCAGTGCCTAGGGAGGAAACCATATTGATGAAGGTATAGGTTTCATTCCCGACCTGAGCTTCGAAAGGCGGCAAACGAAATTCTGGCAGTCCTTGTTTCACATGACCCGTTAAAATGACGGGCGATTCTCCGAGATGTTTCTCGAAGAGCCAGCACATAACCGCGCAGACAATCACTATGATGATGTTTCTGGATGTGGAAATCAGCCAGAGCAACTTTGTGATGACTTGTTGAAGCTGCGACGGTACTTTGGTATTTTTTGATATTACCGGCCAGTCTTTCACTTTCTATTAATATATCAAAAGTAGCGTTTGAATTTCCTTTGCTATTAAAATATAAAAAACAAGAATATTTCAAAGCAATGTTTTCCACCACCAAACATTTCAAGAGATAAATAATTTTCGTTGTTACATATCCCAATATTTCGCTTCCTTTGATGGATGCGATTAATAAAATTATACTGCAATAAAATAATTTTATTTGTTTAATTAATCAATTACAATTATTGTTATTTAAATATTATGTTATAATATGTAATAATTAATTATATATTGCACATAAGACAACAAAAATTATTCATCTAAAAGAATGTACGATAAAAATATTGCGTTGAGAAACAATGAAATTATCTCTTGGTAGAAGGATTAAAATTATAATAAATTAAAATTATAATGAAAACATCGTTAACACAAATATGAAGAAAAATATTATTTCGAATAATAATCGTTTTTCATAATTGTCGTTTGAATTAATAATCGATATTACAAACACTCGCATCGGTTCGTAAAATGACTTTAAGCGACAATGTAAATGGAAAATAATGACGTGCTATAATGATAGCGATAGGGAAGGATAAAACGATCTATTGTAACGAATTTGAAAAAAAAAATAATAACGCCTATATCGCTAGAGTTGTGTGAAAAATATTAAACTATTTAAGGTAAATGTTTACTTTAGGTTACATAGCTCGAAAAATTTTTATTTTCACATATGTTGTAGAGGATACATTCCTAAGTAATACACCGTTTGAATTTTGCGGCGGTCTCTTTTCGTTTCTGAGATATGCACTTTTGAAGTTTCATACTTTTATGTCATCTTTTCGTTATATATTATTTATATATTTACATTTTTTGTTTACATTTGTTCATCACGGTTTCATATTATATTTTACTTGTATGTTTATATTTTTTTGTTTACGTTTGCTATCTCTAATTAATATTCTAATATAAATATTCTAATAAAAAAAAGGTAAACAATTTAAATTTATATAGAATTTAATACAATTTAATACAATTAAAAAATATCACAAATGTATGTGTACACACACACACACACACACGCGGGGGGTGCAAGGCCTTCGGCCCCCCCTCCCGCAACCACCCCGTCGGTAGGCAAGGTGGACCTCGCTTTACAACTTACAGCATATATCCATTGTGATTCAACTCTTCGCAATGCGTCCCCTACCGGTGGGGTGGTTGCGGCAGGGGGGGCCGAAGGCCTTGCACCCCCCGCGCGCGCGCGCGTGTGTGTATGTGTACACATACATTTGTGATATTTTTTAATTGTATTAAATTGTATTAAATTCTATATAAATTTAAATTGTTGGGCCCTTTTTATGCATAATTACCTATATTCTCTCTTCTTAAACATACATGATGTGGTCAAATTATATTCATGAAACTTTTTTTGTTAATAACTATTTAATAAATAACAAACGGCTAAAACCTTTTGAAAGTTATTTAGAAAGATAACCTTGGTAAATGTAAACAGAAAAATATAAACATATTTAGAATGTAACGAAAAGATGATACAAGTAAGTATAAAATTTCAAAATCGCATATCTCAGGAACGAAGAGAGACCGCCGCAAAATTCAAACGGTGTATTACTTAGGAATGTATCCTCTACAACATATGTGAAAATAAAAATTTTTCGAGCTGTGTAACCTAAAGTAAACATTTACCCTATTTAGTTCAATATTAAACAAATAATAAAAAATAAAACTATTGACTACGTCAATATTAAATAAAAATAAAAAAACAATCTAAAAAAAACAGAAATATACATTTATTTAATTTTTGATTATAAATAAAAAAATAATATTTATCTGATTTATTTTTCTAAGAATTTGTCTAAGAATACAATTGAAAAAATTGGAGTCAGTTAACACACACAGACACACACACAGACACACACACACACACACACACACACACACACACACACACACACACACACACACACACACACGCACACACACACACACACACACACAAAACTGAAGTCTCTCTCTCTCTCTCTCTCTCTCTCTCTCTCTCTCTCTCTCTCTCTGTGTGTGTGTGTGTGTGTGTGTGTGTGTGTGTGTGTGTGTGTGTGTGTGTGTGTCTGTGTGTGTTACTGACTCCAATTTTTTCAATTGTATAATTGTGTGTGTGTGTGTGTGTGTGTGTGTGTGTGTGTGTGTGTGTGTGTGTGTGTGTGTAAGCTGTAATAAAATAAATATGTAATCAAAAGAGAATTGCTCGATTACGTCGCATCTCTGAATTTGGATTATTCGATTACCATTAAAACAACAAGTTACGATTTAAATAGAGTCGCTCTTACTCGGAGAAGCAGAAGAATGATTATGCAGATAATTCCGAGAGTGGTATCCCAACATCTCGTCTCGCCGATATGCTCGAAGATACTTTGCCAAACTTCCACAAATTTGGTACCGGTAACTTGGACCCCGAGAATATCTTTCACCTGACTGGTAGCGATGATGATCGATGCCGCCGATGTGAAACCCACGGATACTGGCCCCGATATAAAATCCAATAGGAATCCTAACATATCGATTCGCATAAAAAATAAGGTAAAACTACATATTAACGACGACCTCATCAATTTCGATGACTTTGACATATGTTATCAAGGACATATCCTTGAGTGACATTCAAAAGATTTTAGCCGTCGCTCATTGATTATAACAAGGTTATAAATAATTAAAGATAGTGACTAACCGATAATAGGCATAATAGTAATGTAAACCTCGTTTTGTGTGGAATACTGAAAATCTATATGAAATTATACAATAATAGATTGTATAGTTTTGCATTGAAAACAGGGAGCGCGCGCGCGCACACACACACACACACACACACACACACACAGAGTATAGAGTAAACCTCGTTTCATATAAAAAATTGAAAACCCATGCGGGACCATTGAACTTATTTTGTAAATAACTTTATAATAAACAACGAGCGACGGCTAAAACCTTTTGCAAATTAATCAGGAACATGTCCTTGACAACATATGTCAAGATCATCGAAATTGGTGAAGTCGTCGCTAATATGCAGTTTTACCATATATGTATATATATTAGCCATATAAATATATAAGAAAAAATCAAAATGTAGATATATTTTAAATATAATTAAAATATAGTTGTAAAATATATATGATAAAAATGTTTATATTGTAAAGAAGATTCATTGGGAAGATGAAAATTTTCTCTTCGTATTAATTCTAATAGCACATGTGCAAAATGAATATATTGTAGTTCTGTTTTTATTCACTTTTTAATTCTAGTGTGGTACGTGATTATTATAAGTGTAGGATACAAAGAGAATATCTCGGAAAGAGAGAATATGATAAGCAATCACTTGATAAGCAATCAACTAATCAATCAACTGAACAATCAACTGAAATAGTACTTCGTTATATCGATATTCGATTATGTATATTTTGAATTAAAACTATTATATATTTAAAAATTAAAATAAATATATTATTTACAGCTAAAGCTGTATTAATTAGAATATAATTGCGAAGGCAATGATTCATGAATTTTTACATGAGATTTGTATTTTTGCAATATTACCTAAATGCAAAATGCCCATCAGTAGAGAAATGCAGCCCGAGACGAAACACAATAATATTGCGAAATCGGGCCCTAGATGGGCCTTTTGTAATGTCTCTCTTGTTAAAAGTGCGACGATCGCGGTTGGTCCCACAGGTACATCTTTCCAAGAGCCAAAAATTGTATACACGAAACAGGCCATAAAAGACGAATAGAGTCCATACTGTAACCCAGAATAATCTTGTGCATTTTTCTTTTTAATCATCATAAATTTTATTGTTCTGTTTTAATATTGCGGCAATATTTACCATTAATTTATGAGAATTAAATTCTTGACAATTTTTAGAGAGAATTTTGATTTATTTTTTCTTATGTCTATATCTCAATATATAAAACATAGGAAAAACAAATCAATTACATTGATGAAAATAATTATACGTACATAATTGTACTCATAATTAATAGATATTATTGGATCTTACCTGTAACGGAAGTCCGGCAACGTTAGCGTACGCTATAGCTTGCGGTATAACAGTGAGTCCTACGGTAATACCAGCTACTAGATCGCTCACTACGTATTTTTTTTGATAATTTGGTAACCACGTTAGAATCGGTATTCTTTTAAATAGCAATTTTTTCTGGCAAGAGCTTCTCACTCGTCGATAAAACCACCTTTTTCCAGAAGTATATAAGGCGTTTTTATCGGAATTTTGTGGCACTGAAAAGTATGAGGAAAGATTTAGATCTAGATTTAAATTTTAATCTTCTGATATGTATATTTGTTTTGCGAGTTTGTCAAAGTTATAAGAATTCAATAATATCCCAACTTTTAGTCGTTTTCCACTAATATAAAATTTATTGGATGACATTTGAAAAACGTGATATGAGTGAAATATTTTTTGCATAGAACAAATTGAAATACGAGCAGGAACAAAAATTTACAAAAATATTATAAACCAGGATTATAAAATGTAAGCGTTTTTACTTCATGGCACGTTTTATATGCTGCTGTTATGTTAACATATCAACGGTGCGATTGATAATGATATCTATTTTTTTATATTTATCTGCGTCGCTTCGTGAAATTATTCGTCTTTTTTAGCGAAAAGAAAGAGAAATATACGAGTCGAATGCACAAAGATGTCAAGGTAAATTATTATTCGACGTATTTTGAAATTATTACTTATTATTCTGCAACATACTGGATGCCCTTGATCAATTAACAGTTTGACAAACGTGTCGATTTTATTTGATAAATACGTGAATTTTTTAAAAATAACTTTAAAAAGTATCGCGCATTCGAAATAAAATAATTTTTTTAATTGAAAAATTAATATTATGAGCAACTTATGATACACGCAAAATCAGTTTTATTTGAGTTTTATTTAGAATTTTAAATAAAATTATTGTAATTTAACACTGGAGAATCTCAAATATTCTCGTACAGATTTATTTCAGATATAAAATAATATGCAAAATATAATAAAAAATAAATATTTAAAATTTGCAATACATATACATAATGTCCCATTTAAATTGACACAACGAAATATTCCGAAGATAACGAATTAAAAAAAAAGATTTCAGACAAAAGTTATTCAAAGAGGGATATAAGACGGTGCCACTGATTTGACCTTGAATAGTCATTTGAATGCCACATGAAAGTCATTTTCAATTTTTTAATTGGAATCCCTAATTTCTTAAATGGAATTTTTCATTGCATATTCTTGTAGCCTATCTCTCTTTTCAAAACACTACAATAAAATACTTTTTCATTAAGTACTTTTTGAGTTATGAGGCTTGAAATAAAATTTCTTAATTTTATATAAACTATAAAATATTTCATAAAATATCATAAAATTCATTTTTCAATTATCTTACCTCTATACTTTTATGCTCAAAATAATGAGAAGAATCAATTAATGTAAAGAAAATACAATTGTTTTTAATAAAAAATATGTAAATGTTACTTACTAATTATATATTTTTTCTTAAAAACAACTATTGTTTTTTTTACATCAATTGATTTTTCTCATTATTTTGTGCATAAAAGAGATAATTGATATATTGATGTGTGTATATTGAGATAATTTCATTGAAGTGGGCGGAACCCACCGTGTTCATGCATATACTTTGCAAAACAAAAGTGAAACAAAGTTCAATTTCAGGGTTAAGGTTAGATGTAGAGTGAACTTCGTGCTTCGTCTTGCAAAGAACATACGTAGATACAGTGGGTTCTGCCTCCCTGTCGGGGGCTTCATTTCCGGAAAATAACCTAACCCAAATCTATTTCTGATCTACATACAACTAAAAATTTAATTTATATTACTTAAATTTGGATTATATTATATAATCCAAATCGTATTGTACTTTTGTATTGCACAAAACGGAAATTTTTTTTCGGGGTGGGAAAGAAGAGAAGCCTTTTTTAATACACAAATAGCCCATGTAGTTTGTGTATTAAATGTATATAGTGTCAGAAAATTACGTTTTAATTACACACATACTAAATCTTTCTTGTTAACTATTTCAAAAACTATAAAAGATTGTCAAATAAAACATAGAGAAAAATTCTTCAGCAACCCCATTTCTACAACATACAGGGTTTTCGAAAAGTCCGGAAACTGTCGAATATCTAAAAAATAAAGCATTTTAGAGAAAAATGTTTCAAATAAAAGTTATTTGGTTTAAAGAGAGCTATAAAATGGTGGCAATGGTTTGACCTTGAATAGTCGCTGGAAGGTCACGTGAAGGTTACCTCCAACTTTTTAAATGGGACACCCTATATGCTTTTACATATTCTTGTAGCTCATCTCGAGAGCTTTCCAAAACACTATAATTAAGATAGTTTTCATTAAATACTTTCCGAGTTATGAGGCTTGAAATAATTTCTTAATTTTACATAAACCGTAAAATATCTTGTAAAATATTCATTTTTCGATTATCTTACCTTAATACTTTTACGTACAAAATAATGAGAGGAATCAATTGGTGTAAAGAAAACACATAATTGTTTCGAAAAAAAAATGTAATTTGCAATTAACAATTACATTTTTTTTTTCAAAACAATTATGTGTTTTCTTTACACCAATTGATTCCTCTCATTATTTTGTACATAAAAGTATTAAGGTAAGATAATCGAAAAATGAATATTTTACTAGATATTTTATGATTTATATAAAAATTTATATAAAAATTAAGAAATTATTTCAAGCCTCATAACTCGAAAAGTACTCGATGAAAAAATACTTTATTATAGTGTTTTGGAAAGCTCTCGAGGTAAGCTACAAGAGCTTTTTTTTTGGATACATATACACCTGATACCTGTATATATACATAAACATATATATATATATAAACATATTAAAATTTTGTAACTATTGTTCAAAATGATTAAAAATGGAACTCAAAACAAAAAAATTAAAACAATATCCTATATTTAAAATTTACAATAGAATATCTTATATTTAAAATATTTATTCTCAGAATACCCATATTATAATAATGGTGAAACGGAAATTAGAATAATAAATATAATTAACGCGATTTTAGCAGAGGGGGGTGGGGGCAGAACCCACTGTGTCTACGCGTGTACTTTGCAAGGCGAAGCGAAATCTCTCATCAACTAAAGCATATCTATTAATATATTCTCCTGTGAATCTGGTGCGATACATTGTATTAACACGATGGCGTTTAAATTATTATTTTATCATATAATACCCAAAATAATGGCTTTATGTAAAAAATGTGTATATCCTTTTTTATAGAGTTTTAAAGAGCTTTATTTTTTTGTCTGAAACTTTTTTCTCTAAAATCAATATTTTCGGAAATATACAGTAAAAATATTTGGAACTTTGAGGGGGAGTGGGAGACAAACGAGGCCTTGTCGGCAAAAATTTTTCATGGTGCTTTATACTCAAGTCAAGGACAAGCTTTGGTTAAAATTTCAGTGCAATCGGAGGTTTATGCTTTTTGGAACTTTATCCTTAAATTCAATCTTACAGTTTAATTTCAATCTTCTTATAATTAATTATATATTTAAATTCAATGAAAATTTTTTAAAATATAACAAGAATATCAGAAAATAAACATCTTATCTTGCATATTTCATGTAGCTTTGATTATTCATGATACGTCAACATGATTTTTTTGCGATGTATGCGACTATTGTTCGAACGATTATATGAATGATATATTTAGAAAATATAAGTATCGATATAAATCGATAATTTATACGAAAAAAAAATATAGAATGAATAGTAACTTATTTAGATCCATATATGTATACATATATCGCGACTAAGATGTCGTAAAGCGTAAAACGTAATTTTTATGTGCTCGAAATATACTTTGAAATGAGATGATGTAACGCGACGCCACACATATTGTTCTTGTAAAACTTTTTATATTCTAATGTTATATTTTGAAAAATTGTGCACTAAATGATTAATTTTTTTGCATAATAATCAATGTACTGACAGCAAAAATATAAAAACATTAATACACAAACGGTATATCAGATTCTTATATAACCTTGCAGAGATTCTTACATAAACAGTGCAATATTTTTTTATTTTAATAGAAATACCACTATTTACAAAATAATTATTGCGCATCGAAATATTCATTTTTTTGCAACGTATTAACAACAAAAATATAAAAATATTAATGTGCAAATATATCATATAAACTTGCAAAGATTTTTATATAGACAATGAAATATTTTTTTATTATATCTTCCGTATCGTCGTCTCATTGTTGTAAATAAATTTGCTTTGGAAAATTTCAATTATAAATATGATTTTGTAAATTTTGATATACAGTTATTATTACATTCGGTTGCATTCAGCTGTAATATTGTATTATTCATGCGAAATACATTGTACGTACTTATATTTATTAAAAGTATTTCGCACACTATCTTATCTATTTAGGATAATTATTAGAAAAAATGTTGTCGCAATGTACGTCACTTATATTATACGTGCATAAATGCATATATGCGTAATGTGAATTAGATGATCGTGATAAAGATAATATGCCTTGAAACAATTTTTCCAGTTATAAATATCGTAAAGCGTTAAAAATGATCGTTTGACCTTGAAAGTGAAGGTCGGTATACGGTGCACGATCATTTTTGCAAATTTTTGCCGACGTTCCGTTGTCGCTCCCGGCTACATGACGCGATATGTTGCACGTTGAATCATACGCCGATTATTTTCTCGTTTTCCACTCTCGCGTTCATTGAACGCCGACGAATTTTCACACGAATCGTCGACGAGTTACGTGTGCTTGCAATTTCACATACTTTATATGAAGAATTACAATTCTATTCGATGCCTTTTTTGAAAAGCAAAAGCAAGTCTTTAATCGGGATACATTATATAGAATATGTCTTTCAAATGTCATGTTTTTCAATCAATTTTAAGTCGATCTTCTCTGATAGCGAAAAATATCGAGAAAAATATTTTTTTTTCTTAAGTTCAATATTTCACATTCTTTGTGGTCTCTTTTTTTGATTGTATCTCTTCTTTTAAAATGATTGTATTGGTAAATTATCCATACAGTATGGAACATTGTAGCAACATTGTGACAATCTTTCAATGTTGCAGCAAAATTACAAGAGCATTGCAATATTGCTGTAATATTGTTGCAATGTTCTGTGCTGTTTGGATATATACAGGGTGTTTCATTTTAATCGCCCCAGGCAAATATCTCGAAAAATATGAAAATTATGAAAAAATGTTTCGGACAAAAGTTGTATGGTTTCGAGGGGGCCATAAGATGGTACCATTGGTTTGACCTTGAAGAGTTATTTGAAGGTCACGTGAAGGTCACTTCAATTTTTTTAAATGGAATACCCTATATATTTTTGCACATTCTTGTAGCTTATCTCGAAAGCTTTCCAAAACACTATAATTAAGTACCTTTTCGTTAAGTACTTTTTGAGTTATGAGGCTTGAAATAATTTCTTAATTTTACATAAACCGTAAAATATCTTGTAAAATATTCATTTTTCGATTATCTTACCTTAATACTTTTATGTACAAAATAATGAGAGGAATCAATTGGTGTAAAGAAAACACATAGTTGTTTTTAAGAAAAAATATGGAATTGTAACTGCAAATTACATATTTCTTCTTCAAAACAACTATGTGTTTTCTTTACACCAATTGATTCCTCTCATTATTTTGTACGTAAAAGTATTAAGGTAAGATAATCGAAAAATGAATATTTTACAAGATATTTTACGGTTTATGTAAAATTAAGAAATTATTTCAAGCCTCATAACTCAAAAAGTACTTAACGAAAAGGTACTTAATTATAGTGTTTTGGAAAGCTCTGGAGATAAGCTACAAGAATATGCAATGACAAATAGTAGGTTCCACTTAAGAAATTTAAGGTGACCTTTATGTGACCTTCAAATGACTGTTCAAGGTCAAACCAATGTTACTATCTTATGGCCTCCCTCGAAACCATACAACTTTTGTCCGAAACATTTTTTCATAATTTCCATATTTTTCGAGATATTTGCCTGGGGCGATTAAAATGAAACACCCTGTATTTTGGAGCTGCTTTCTTTTTGTGTTTTTTGTAAATAATTAAGATATAATAACAGAAATCTCTTACCTTCGAGATTAACAATTTTCGCATCTTTGGTGATGGCATGAGCACTGCCAGGATTACCGTTCAGAGCATTCGATTCATTATTGTTGCTGCGAAGAACATCGTCAAGCGCGTTATTGCTGAAGCCGGTCAGTGTTACCTCCCTGCGGTTCTCCATGTCGTACTCCTCGTTGACGTTGTACTTGGACATGACACGATTGCCTGAGATCGACGAGATCGATCGAAGCGTGGAATTCGGAAGAGATGCATAAATCGACGCAAACCTATATAAAGCTGGTATATTTGCTTTTCAGGTGGACCCCATTCTATCGAGAGCTCTTGTTCGCACGGCGATTCTGGAGCGGATAAATGAGCGCGTTAATTTATATTGTTACTGCTGCATATTGATGGACATTGTTTTTTTACTTGTCGCTTTTATCAAGCGACGCGGTAGACATCAAGTAACATAAAAGAACTGGATCCGACTGTTGAGAGCCACTGTTTTCGATATGTCGAGGCACTGTCAAATAATTTATCCGGAATTTTACGTCAAATAAACTTTCGATTAAAATACTTCAAGAATTAAAACGGTAATCAGAAATCTAACAGCATGTTTCTAATACAATGTAGATACAAACTATCGATTTAAACAGTTTAAATAAAATTGGTGCAGTTAATGCTTCTTATTCAAATCGTATAACATAAAGTTTATATTTTATAATATAAAAACTGTATTTACTAAATAATGAAAATATTAATACATACAATATATATATATATATATATATATATATATATATATATATATATATATACATACATATTTATAATGTATAATATTTTATAAAGTTTTATAAGAAAAACGTAAGTAACAAAAGCAAAAGTGACAATTTATGATAACTTATTAATCTGATAAAAAATTACAGACTCATTCTTTTATATAGATATATTGTCTAAATTTCATATTTTATTCAAGATATAAACGACGAGCAATTTTAATATCTTATTTCAATCTGAAGACCTTCATGCAATTTAGAATTTGCGTAAAACTTTTTTTAAATTATATACATTATATAAAAAGTGCTTTAGGAATTAAAGTAATTTTAATTTATTTAATATCGACTACAAATTAATAGCACATAATTTATTGTATTTGTATCTTTGTATTTATTGTATTTATATATTGATCTCATATCAGTTTTTAAAATTTCTCATTTTTATCATTTTTTAAAATTAGTTGATTCTTTAAAGACATTTTTTTATACTTGGCACATTTTTTTTTATTTTTGTGAAGTTTTTTTTAGTGAGATTTCATTTACATTTCCCACACTCGCATAATTCTTGCGATTTCGACTTTTTGATTTAATAATACTTTAGATGTTCTTTTTCTCAAGGCATTATCGCTCAAACAATTGTCATTTAGATTATTATTATATGATTATATTATACTTAAGCACAGGATTTCCTTACTATTTTGAAACGCAAAATTTAGCAAGAACCGACAATTTCACATATAATTATATAACGCACAATTATATAATTTTTTTCTATATTTGCATATATATATATATATATATATATATATGTATAATTAAATGTTTTGTTTTATTATGTTTTGATATAATATAATGATTTTGGTAATAAATAATCTTATAAATTTATATAATTAATCGTTTCTTTTAAAAACGTAATTAAATAAAAGAATATCTTGGTAGATTATTTCTTGTTGAAAATCTCTTTTACTCTTGCACAAAAAAGGGAATAGCAATCTAAAAATTCACGCATCGTGTTTTTTTTCAATAAGGTAAATATGCATCAGTATATATATTACGCTTACAATTGTCCGTGCGAACATAGATTTCTCAAATGGATGGTAAAAATGTATCGGCAATAGTAAAAGATATAATTGACGGAATTTTGCAATCAGCTTTGCAAAATACTTGCAAAAGAACGGATTTCGTCCTAATGGCAAGTACTTGCGGCGCGAATTAAACAATTCGTTTTCTCAATAATGTTCTTTTTAAGGAATTATACAATTCGTTAAAGAAAACATTTAGAAAATACGTAGAATAATCATCATTTAAAGTTCCTTAAATAATTATGTATATAATTAAATTTAATTAGCATCAAAACATTGATCTGTATGTATTATCTATTTGATTTTGAATAAAATATATACGCAGAGTAAAATTATATGTTCAAGATAAGAGAGATTGCATCTTATTCTGATAAGATATACAATTATAAAACAATATAATTTCTAAGATAACTTTTAATCGATATATGTATAAAATGACAAGTAAAAGTTGTCACGTCAAATCGATCGAACTATTTCATGACTTGCCGTTTATTTGAACATCGAGCTCGTTAGAAGGCGGAAGCGTGACGATACCGGAAACCGCTGCTTGATGATGATACGATGAATAACAAGTCAACGTGAAAAGACGAGCACATAGGAAAATTATTCGAATTACATGTTGAATCTAATATTATCCTGAAGTGTAGCATACGAGAAAAGCACATACAATACTTCTCGGAATTTTGAATATAATAATGCGTGCACCATTACGTCCGTCGCAGAAATTTGTATACGGACTGGTCTTAGCAAGATGTTTACGTAATTAATTTCATATTGAAAAATACTCTTTAGCCATGTCTTCCTCGTATGGAATAAACGTCGTTCTCATTACTATCTATCTACTGGCATCGGATAATACGACTTATGTAAGACGATATCGAGCACATTACAATTGGCTGTTATAATTTGATACAAATAATTCAATGATTTTTTTGTTCATTTTCTAAAGATTTTAACATTTACACAATATAACACATCAAACGATTCGAGAAAATTTTGTGATTGAATTAAATTATTAAATTGAGAGGAAATATCCTTCACATTCCATGGAATACATTTTTTTAATTGTCATTAAAAAATCCGGTTTTTGATGCCAAGTTTATATGTTTAAGATACACTCGTTTTATAATGATGAGTATTGTGATTATAACAACGGCCTTTTTTAAAAATAACTTGGATAATAAAAACGTATACTTTTGTAATAAATATACGTGTATATATTTATAATGTTTTATTCATATTCATATAATTTTGCGAAATTATTAAAAATAAATATAAACGATGAAGTCCCCCTGACTCTATTAAATTTAGATTCGATGAATTTGCATCAAATTATGTTTGATGTTTTGATTTCGAATAATTACAACATTATTCAAGTTTTTCCTTGTATCAATTATTTTTATGCTTCCGCTTATTTCTCTTGTTTTACGTGCATAAATATTTGATAAATATTGTATTTTCTCACATGGCATCACTCAAAACAATTGTCTTTTTAGGATCGTAAAGCATATTTAAATACAATTTTCGTAATATTTCGTTAGTATTTAATTTCGTTCTCTGTCTCATCATGAATTTCATCTCAACTATCAAATTTCTTGATTTTACAAGACTTTCGCCAACAATATAAGACTATTTCGCGAGATATTATTTAAAATTATAAAAAAAAGATTCAAATATTTTTCGCTATCTCAGAGTGTATACAGGGTGGCCCATTTTAATCCATCCAGTCGAATATCTCGAAAACCAAGCCCGAGAGAGAAAACTGTTTCAGACAAAAGTTGTTTGGTTTCGAGGAGGGGTTAATTTGCAATTAACAATTCCATATTTTTTCTTAAAAACAACTATGTGTTTTCTTTACACCAATTGATTCCTCTCATTATTTTGTACGTAAAAGTATTAAGGTAGGATAATCGAAAAATGAATATTTTACAAGATATTTTACGGTTTATGTAAAATTAAGAAATTATTTCAAGCCTCATAACTCAAAGAGTACTTAACGAAAAGGTACTTAATTATAGTGTTTTGGAAAGCTCTCGAGATAGCTGCAAGAATATGCAATGACAAATAGTAGGTTCCATTTAAGAAATTGAAGGTGACCTTCATGTGATCTTCAAATAACTCTTCAAGGTCAAATCAATGGTACCATCTTATGGCCCCCTCGAAACCAAACAACTTTTGTCTGAAACATTTTTCTCTCCCGGGCTTTGTTTTCGAGATATTCGACTGGATGGATTAAAATGGGCCACCCTGTATACAGGGTGTTCGGAAATTCAATCGCCAAATTTTCAGAGATTGTCGGGGGCACCATAAGAATCATTTTTTGCAAATGAACCTGGGGTCGGAAACGTGTCATTACATCGCTACGGCATACGGAGTGTTCGAAAGAGTCGGGACCTCGAAATATCACAAAAAATAGAAGTTTTACAAAAAATTGTTTCAAACAAAAGTTGTAGGGTGTAAAAAGGTCTATTTACTGGCGCCATGTGTTTGACCTTGGATGGCGTCGCCAAGGTCACGACAAGGCCACCTTGAATTTTTGAAATGGAACCCTCCACTTTTTATTGCATATTCTTGTAGCCCTTCTCGAGACCTTTTCAAAGCACTACTTAATTTTACCAACTTTAAGTAAGCCGTTTCGAAGTTATTCAAGTTATAAAGTTTTTCCTGATAAGTCGACGACTGTAGCTATCGTATTATTATCGGCGAATGAAGGTAGAAGTGGTAAATGATGGTGGATCTACTTTTATAACTGACCGATGCGTATGATATTTTGGGCCATTTTTTATTACAAACATTCGAGCAAATAAAAACCTTCATTTTTTTGTAGACTTGAGTTTGTACTCCAAACAGTACTGTTGTGCACTGTTGTTAAAGCACGTATCCGATTGAAATCATCATCTAGAAAATAAAGTATTTTATTTCTGATTTCTGATATTATTTCTTTCTGACCAAATGCGACATGGAGCGATACTCTTGGAACGAGTATGCTGACATGATTGCTGTTTATGGAGATAAGTATGGAGTAAATAGACCTTTTTACACCCTACAACTTTTGTTTGAAACAATTTTTTGTAAAACTTTTATTTTTTGTGATATTTCGAGGTCCCGACTCTTTCGAACACTTCGTATGCCGTAGCGATGTAATGACACGTTTCCAATCCCAGGTTCATTTGCAAAAAATGATTCTTATGGTGCCCCCGACAATCTCTGAAAATTTGTCGATTGAACTTCCGAACACCCTGTATTAAATATATGAATTAGCAAGAGATTTTTGATATTTCATTACAATGAATCTTAAAATATTATCATATGTTATCATATGTTATCGCTCGATTATAAAATTTAGGTCATCAGATATCTTTTTTTATGTTTCAATTAATTTTTTTTCATGTTCTGTGTATATAATTTGTTAAAGTAATAAATATACAGGGTGTCCCAGGTATCTTCCGTCCAAAAAAAAAGGCAGATTCTCTGGCCAATTTAAAAACGATTTTTCCTCAGCGAAAATGTCGCGGCACTAATAGTTTTCGAGTTATAAACGATTGAAAATAAAGAGTTTTTCGCAAACTAAGGCTTATGGGAATAAAATGTTAATAAAGTCACATTCTTTAGTTAATTTTAGGTAGAGTTTACTTTAATAGAATTTTAATTTAAGGCTTAGTTAGAGAAAGATACATGATGACAAAAATTGGGAATATGCAAAAAATAATGATCTCCCTCGACATTTTCGCTTAGGAAAAATCGTTTTTAAATTGGCCAGAGAATCTGCCTTTTTTTTTGGACGAAAGATACCTGGGACACCCTGTATATATACACAATCACACATTCTGATTGTTAATAACAATGAAATGTGAAACTATTCACTTTTTCAAATGCATTTTAGTTTAAATATACTCAAAAACTAAATTCTATGTTATACTAATTTTATGTTATTCGTTCAAAGTCATGTTTTCATTTATTTAACTTAAATATGTATAATTTTTTCATAACTAAAGTATTCTATTTAAGGGTGAAGAATTATCACGTTTCCCCAATAAATTTCTCAACGCGAAAAATTCATCGTATATAGAGAAGAAAAAACGGAAGTTTTTGCTATTAAGCTGCTCTTATCGCGCGATTAATTGCGATTCATCGTTCAAGCATTTTGCACGTGATGAAAGAATGCCGCGGCGAATAGCTGTCCACGTTTTTAAATGGATCGTCAATGAATCATGCCGCCTCGCGTTAACTGAGGAAATGAATAGTTCACCTGGGAATCCTTGAATGTTTTTGTGGTAAGTAGACGACTGTAATTTCGAGCTCGGAATGCCGTTTCCCGACGTTATTCATAATGTTAAAATATCATTAATGTCTAACTTACATTTATAAGATAAGCAATTTTTTTGAAAAGTTAAAACTAAAGCGATTAAATAATTCTTGCTAAATAATTTGAGATTTATCTTTTAATTAAAACTTCCTAAGAACTGTTTATTTATAGTCATATAACATTATCGATTTATGAAAACAAAAGTTGCAAATCGGTATCTACAATTAACCATTTCACATGATTAAAACAATTCTCATATCATGATATGTCGCCATATGTCGATATCGTATAAATATAATTAAAACAATACATCTATAAAATATCTATAAAATATCTCGTAAATATCTTTAAAAATGATTAAAGAATGTCTTGAAAAAATAAAAAATTAAAAAAAATTTTTTTTAACGTTTTGCAAATTAAAATTGATATTGTCTTCTGATGATCCTATATTTTTTCCACATTTCCATTAGAATGTTTATTAAATTTTGTGTTTTTGAAGAAATATGACTAGAGGATATGAAATTAATATCATGCAAATTTTGCGATTGTAGTATGAGGAAGTGTATCGGAGGTCTATCATATAGCGGTTTTTACCTCCAATATCGTCAGACACCGTAACTGAAAAAAAAATATCACTTTGGTCAAGGTTTCCGTTTATAAACGAAGTCGATATCGACTAACACGACGTTTACGAAACTTTACGAAACGACGTTTACGACGTTTACGGAAAATTGTTTAATTTTAATTTTATATTCTTTAAAGAGAATGTGCGCCATGTGCGAGTAAAGAATTAAATATAACAGTGATTAAATACGAAATAGATTTTGTTTCTCCGCATATTTCAAATAATTGTTTAAAAAAAATAATTTTAAAAAAATTCAAATCTCAAGAATATAAAAATTTAATTTATATAAACAAACTAATAGGGGAACAAAAAATCCATAAAGTTTATTTTATACAATTTTTTATTTGCATATATTTTTTAATTTAAGAATTTCTATTATTCGTTTATTATATTAAAATATACTTGATATATTAGCCTTTCCTTAAAAAAAATCTGTTATTCCAAAAGATATTAATTGATGAATGATATATATGTCTCTTGTATATTCTTGTGTGTATCTAAATTGAGAATACGCGATCTCGTTCTTTAACGTATGCAAAATATCACGATGAATTCGCGCAAAACCTGTTTCACAGGTCTCCATAGTCGCTGCGCGAACTAAAGTAAATCTATGTGCGAAAGTTTATTAAAAGGCCTATAATCCTACATAAAGGCGGATGATGCTTTCTCTGCTGTGATTTCAGAATTTATCGTGGCTAATCAGTATTCCTCTATATAAGTGTGCGTAATGACGCGCAAACGTTTTCGCTTTGCTCTTTTCGCGAACAAGCGCAAAAGCAAAGTGTGTCATTTAAATTCGAAATATGTTTGAGCATTTCCATTACATATGTTAATTTAATTCGAGTTTAGTGCGAGATTTAATATTAGTACGAAAAAGCTATCAAACGAAACATTTAAACATCCTCGATTGTCTGCTTCTTCATGATCGCTTCGTGCATTAAGCTAAAAATGATCTTTATTTTATATTATTTTTTAGATTAAATTTGTCATAATAAAAAAATTTATTAAAAAATTTAAATTAAACATTTAAATATATTCGCTCTAAATATATAACATATAATGTCAGAATTAACGCACCTTTTCCTGTATTATGTATTCACGAGAGTTTAAACTTATCGCCCTACATTTATCTCGCGAATTAATCGTATTAATACTCACCTCTAATTGTCTTCGTAATATTACAGGTGAGATTGAATTCTACTTTTCACATTCATCGTCATTTCGGCATGCGCGCCAAGTCCTCGTCCGGAAGCGATGACGCGCGCGTTTTACCGTTCGTTCCTCGCGAGTCGCGTTCTCTTCTTCTCGGCGAGCGATCAGCTGCTTGCTACCGAGACGCTTTCTCGCGCGCGACTGTCGTGCAAATATGCCGAAAAAGCGGAGGAAGTACGGGTGCGGGTGATTGTTTGCATCCGCGCGTCCACCGACTCTCTCGCCAGCGCGGCGCGGAAACGTGGAGGTGCGTACGCTCGCTCACCTCATGTCCTGCGATCTGACAGTCGCGAATTTACTCTTTTGCGGTATGCAGTGTCGGGCGCATGTCGCGCGATCGACTCCGGTGCCCCGCCATGGGCCACATGTTTGTGACATGATACTGAGAATCGGGAGGAGGCAAATCCTATCTGCTCATCTCTAGATTCTTCTTCTCTGTTTTGATCAGGTTTTTCCCCAGCTCGGACACGAGCATCTTAATCACGAATGGATTATTCGATTACGATATTGATAAAAACAGTTGATGAATGTATTAACAATAAGCTCGAAGCTAGTAACTTTATATTTATACTTTTATTTATATGCTTATAATTATATATTTATGCATATATACATTTTTAGAATATGTATGCATGTATACATTTTAAATAGATTTTGTACATACTTATTACATTATTATACATATTCCATAACCAGCAAATGTACGTCATTTGACGTCAAAATAATGTGCGCTTGCTAGGATTTTTGTAGTTGTACATATTACATTATGACAATTACTATTTAAATTAACAATTGAAGTATATATACATATGTATCTCGAGTTAAGATTTATATATTTGGATATAGGATCAAGAAAAATTCATGCTTTGTGCACATTAATCAATTTTATAGAAAAATTAATTTTCTGTGAAATTGATGCACGATTATCCGTGTCTGGCTTTTACTAATTCATGATATTTGAATATATATATACATAAATTCAAATATTTTGGGTTAGTATGTCAAATACAAAAAATGGTTATGTGTCAGTTTCACAGAAAATTTAAAATTAATCTTTCTATGAAACTTGTTAGTGTGCATAAAGTGTGAAGTTTTCTTGGGTTTATATCCAAGTAAAGATATAAATCTCAATTCGAGATTCTTAGTTTTATATCCCTAAAAAATCGTAAAAAAAGGTATAGACAAGAAAAATACATAGTATATATATATATATATATATATATATATATATATATAAATTTAAAACTTAATTAATAATTTAATTAATATTGTATATATAGCTTGTTTTCACTCTAAGTAATTCTATTCAGTTGATAACTAATGAATAATTATGATGTTTTGAATGATAAAAATGATAAGAATGTTTAGAATTATACTGTCGGAATATAGTCATTATATAGTTTGGATATTTTAAGAAACATTGTGTCATATAGTTTTTACAAACAATAATTTGAAGCCAATTATTTATACAAATATTATATATTGCATAATATAACACATTGAAGAAAGATTTTTCTTATTAAAATCTAAAATAAAAATCTTTATAGAATAATTTATTATAACTTTTTCAGTTATATTACTCTTCCATTTTTATATCATATACTTTTCTATTCAATTATATATCTATCTCATATTTTTAATTATTTTTAATTATTGCATGTGGTGTTTCTTGACATTATGTTCAGAAAACTTTGAAAATAAAAATTATTGATTTTCATAAATTTTAGATCTCTGAATGTAGCAGAATAAATATCATTTGTAATGGAAAAAGAAAAAATTCTCAAAGTGAGAGCGAGCAATTTACAAGGAAAATATGCGGTATCAATATTCATATATAATACTCTATGCAAAGGGGATTTACCGACGAATCTGCAATTATTGTTGTGCAAACAATTACAACGTCTATCGTTGTATTCTCGTGTATATATAGTGTATACAATGCGAGTTCGCATTTTATAACGTAAATCTGATTCGTAATAATGACTTGCACTATTTCTGTTAATTATAATGTATCCGATTAGATGGTATTACATTCGTACGTGTTACATATGACAGTTTTTGTTCACATCATAATCGACTGTGTCGAAAATAAAAGAAAAATTTACAATCGAAAAAAAATGTAAAAGTGTCTCTCCTCTAAAACAAGCATCTAAAACAATTTAGCGCATCTTTGCGAGAGATATAAAGTCCTCATGTACGAGAGAGAGAGGGCAATTTAACGTATCCTTGTGGAAGATTATCCTTGTGTATATTTATTATCCTTTTTTTTCAACGTATCTTCTATGTAGTAACGGGAATAGTTAAAAATAAACTGTAAAAAACGAATTACGAAAGCATGTAATCGTACCGAGAATTCATAACGACGCGCGTTTTACTCGCGTAATCAATGTCTGCGATGGAGTGTAGCGATTCTGAAAGTCAATCGAACATACTCGGTATAATTCTGTTGAAGTGAAAAAAAAAAGATACGTTAATCGATGAAGCGATAAAACAGCCGAGCATACATTTGCATTTTTATAAACGTGCAATCTATACATATGTATGTAATACATACATGTTTTATCGATTCGCGGATTCATATCTATCTTTTGCATAAGAAGTATGTTTGTAAACTTAGTGATACTAGTACGTATTAGTATGATATTACATATCCTTACATCTCATACGGATTGAATTAAAACATAATCAATTAAAAGTTAAATCATTGTGTAATAAAAGTTCCATGTCAAATTATTAGTAATAGTGTACATTTGCTTTACATGTTCACTCTCTCTCTCTCTCTCTCTCTCTCTCTTTATGTGATATATAATAGAACATTTTTGCAAATTGTGTGTGGATGTGTCTGAGTGTATTAGAAATATGTATTTTTGGTGAATTATTTTTATAATGCAGGTATGTACAAGTAATAACATAAATAAATTCTTTCGAAATGGAAAACTGCTACAATTCAGTAAATTGCAATTTTAATTAATTTGACATTATTGTAGAAATAAATTTTGCTATCTACAATACTCTTGCAAAGCTTTTTTGCGCTTCTTAGCATTGAAATAAAGAGCGATTAATTTAATTTGTATTTGCATCTTGTACACTCATTTCGTGAGCGCGCATACATATATATACGTAAATTAAAATTTTTTTATTTATTTATATAAGAAAAATATGATTTCGAGAAGCGTTTGGATGATTTACTTAAATCGACAATTACATAAATATAGTATGTTTAATGTAATAAGAGAAAAATTTTAAAAATTTCTCAACTTTTAAAACTCTCTTTTTCTTTCTTAGAAACAAATACAAACATATAAAAAAATTTGAGTATTCTATCGGCATGTATATGGTTGTAATCACTGTTTACCAGCAGCGACATTACATAATTTAATGCTCGACATGCAATGTTAGCGATAAGGAACGCAGTCTTCCTCTAGTGACCAGAGATTTTTGTTGCCTACCTGGCTATGCTCACTATCTCGCGATTGTTTCCGTTCTCTCTTACATCATCATGCATATACGTTTACATTACATTTGTAGAAGAGAGCTCGCACTCGAACGGAATGTAATTATCGTAATGTAAATGTAACTCAATAAAAGTGTTTTGCATGCTATGAGTGAGCGCGATATTTATCATTCTATTTACACGCGATTAATCAATCTAGATTAATGATTGTGCTCGAATAATATGTATAGTTAATTTATATAGATCAAAATCGCAATCTATATCAGCCCCTTTATTGTATCCTCATTTTACATCATATATTATATTATATTGTTAAAGAAGTTTTTTTATTGTATTTTTTGGTAAAAATAATCGTAATCATTATATAATACATTATATAAATTTTTTTTCAATTATTTATATTATTAATAAATATAAAAATTTTCTTTAAGATTTATAAAAAATTATATATATATGTGAATAATTTACTTTTTTTTATTTATTTTTCTTATTTTAATACTTTAAATCGCCAAAAGTTCTTTATTTTCAATTTTTAAGTAATCAGACATTTTTTTAAATTTTCCTAAAAGAAAATTGCCGTTATATAAATCACAAAACAGCCATTGTATAAATCACGAAGTTTGTTATTATAAGATAAGGAAGATAAAATAAACTTGTGTATTTTATTTGTATTGTATTGATTGACTTGTGTATTTTATTGATAATAAGCTTACTTGATTATATATTATCAAACTGTCAATCTTGTTTGTCAGACATTTAGGGATTAATCAAGATGAAGCTTTTATTACACTTTTAATCTAAATAATTCAAATTTCAAATATTATAATATTCGAACAATCGAAAAATAATCATACTTATAGATTGTAATGAGCATATATTCAAATTGTATCATTTTTGTAATATGATTGCATAAGCACTTGATTTATAATATACGGTATTGACGACACGCAAATGTATCTCATTATCCAGAAAAATTTTACATGTTGCATCTAATGATATTATTTTTTTGTTAGTTAATCTTCGCGATAAAATAAAGAAAACCGTTTAAGATGACGATGGCAGATGCAGTTGTTTATTAATTTCCGAAATGATTTAATTTGTGTTAAAGTTATATCACAGTAAATTATAAAATTGTATCAAACGCTCCATCGTGCATTTAAATTTTAATAAACAGTATCAGCTGCACTTTTATAAGTGTGTATAGATCTAAATTAAAAATGTATAGATATAATAATAAATAATAAATAAAAATCGATGAAAACAATAATGAAAATAGTAAAACATTAGAAAGCAAATATAAAATTAAATTTATCATTATATTAATGTTCTTTCATTTTTATTATATGCCATTTTTATTATATATATTTAAGATTTTAATTTAGATTGTATCTCTTTTGCTTAGGTATATTTCATTAGGTATATTTTATTAGGTATATTTCATAATTTGATGAGATATATTTCATAATTTTTGAAAGATCTTTGTAATTATCCAATAATTATTTTACAGTTAATTCAAATTAAATTATTGATTTAAATTATTAATTTATATTAATTAAGAGGTAAAGTCTATATTAGTTAATTAAAAAATAATCAGAATTTTTAGAATGGATAAATTTCGTTATTAATATATACATATATATCTCTAGAGCTTAATTAGTATCCATTTTCTCGATAAGATAATTAAGAAAATAATACAAACCCGAAATTAATTAAAAGCTTCTTGGCTTTTTGAAAGGAATAGGGATTATTCTGTGACATTTTTTGGTATATAATGTGTATAGTTTAGTATTTAATACATCTTAATATTTAGTATGTTATAGTGTTCAAATCTACTAATACGCAAGAACAAGGAGAGAGGAGTGCGTATTGATTCGCCGCACGTACGTACGAGCAAGTTGGATAATTGAATCTTGTTGCGAGGCGTTATCGCGAATGTATATATGAACATACAACGGAACTCGATCGCGTTACACAAATCACATTACATTAATCGTGTGTCACTTGACGTGTACTTGCTCGATTTTACCGATTATCTCAAAATCGCAAAATCGATGGAAAATTTCTATTCCTTTTTCTTTCTTTTAATTTTGTTTTATATCGTGTCGGGGTAATGAAAATAAAATCATGGTTAAGATAATAATCCCTAAAAACTTACTTTTTAAAAAAATGGACGCCAAATTCATGTACTAATTGTATCTAACTATTGTCTTGTCTATAAAAATAGTGATATATAAAAATTGCGCCAATTAAGGATAAAAATTTGTACAAGATAAATAGAAGTACAAGGAGAAAACTTGTATAAGTTAACTTGTACAAATTAATATAAAACAAAAAAGTAAAAAAAATTTTTAATTAAAAAATTTGGCACTGCCAATTTTATTAGTATATTGTTCAGCTTAAAAGTCTAAATTGCTAGATGTAAAGCAATATATAAATTAATTAAAGAAATTAAGTCATTAAATTTAAATGTTAGACTGTAATAATTAAAATTAATAATTAGAATATGTTCCAATTTTTTAAATATATATTAAATTAAAATATTATTTTATTGGCAGCGCGAAGTACTTTTAAATAAAATTTTTTTTACTTTTTTGTTTTATATTAATTTGTACAAGTTAACTTGTACAAATTTTCTTCCTTGTACTTTTATTTATCTTGTACAAATTTTTATCCTTAGTTGGCGCAATTTTTATATATCACTATTTTTATAGACAAGACAACAGTTAGATACAATTAGTACATGAACTTGGCGCCCTTTTTTTAAAAAAGTAAGTTTTTAGGGATTATATCACTTCTTTTTTAGTATAATTTGGTTAGAGGTATTATATTAAAAAAAAAATATATATATATATATATATGTATATATATATATTCTACATATACATATATATATATATATATATATATATATATATATATATATATATATATATATGTATATATATATATATATTTTATGTATGCTTTTTTATATTATACATATTTATATTTAGCTTGTAAAATAGATATTTATTATTTACCTTGCGCTCCAATTATCATATCTTACTGGCTCTTACTTGCCAATTTTTAATTAATATTTTAATTAATATTTTACTTTTATTTATTATTTAACTTGCATTTTATTACTTGTCACTACTACAAAATGCGGTTAATGACACATTTCACTAATGACACATGTCATTAATATCGCAAAGCGTAATCTTCTGTCGAGAGTAGGAACTGTACATTTTCTCTTTCTATGTGTGGTGTACATGTGTGTTGATGATGATGATAATAAAGACGTTTTTTAAATGAAAATTTCCATATTTCGATTTTGCGTCATGATATCTCCGTTTATAGATCACGCAGCGCAAAAATAAAGATACTTTCTTTATATAATTTAAACTCGTTCTATCGATTAAACCTAGTAAGAATTCGATCCGTTCAGCCGTTATTGAAATCTGGTAATCTGAATTACTCTCAACTGTCCTACTCGCGTATATAGGTACACGGAATGCTTCGCTAATGCTTCGCATGAACTTGGCGCGAGACACTATCGTGTCTCTTGATCTAGGCATAATATTAGCGATTTTATTTTATTATTTGTAACATTTTGCAATCAAATACAGTTTATATGGATATTATAATAATGTATAAATATTATTATTGCTTTAATCTTGTTGTTTTTCTATCTTGCCTGATTAGATCTAAAGGTAATCGGTAATTTCTAATAAAACAAGATTTTGAAAATGTGTATATTAGTTGCTCAATTTTTTATTATAATTAAATTTATATAGAAAATTTCTTTTTTTATTTTCTCATCAATAGAAATGTTAATTTAATTTCATATTAATTTTTTGATATTTGTTGAATATTATTTTAATATAAGGATATATATAATACATACACACACAAATTATTATTTTAAAATCTCGTTCTTAAAACACATTTATTACACACACAATTTTGTAACAGGATTAAAAAAAAATCACATTTATCCCAATTTTTTAAATTATTTGGCTTACCAGGTGTGCTCTATCAAGCAATTCAATTTCCTGCAAAAATAAGAATCTTATACAACAAGAATTGTACAATATGTCGTGTTGGTTAACAAACAGTTCAAAATACATAAACTTTATTTCAAATTACATTCTTTGTCTCGGCTGTAATATTTACAAAATACTTCCTTCACTAGTTTTTAGAAAGTGAATTATATAAAACTAGTAACTAAAGAAGAGCTGACTTTGTATTCATAAAATGATCAACAAAAATTTTATTATTATATTTTTTAAAAGGGTGTATTAGTACTTTTTATGTACACAGTATGTGTGTGTGTGTGTGTGAGTGTGATATCATATTAAATTTTCGCGCTCATCACTAATATAAAAATATCGTAATAAATTACGCTCTATCCCCAGTTAGTTTCACAAGACATGTGATCAGCGAAATCCAAGTTTCTCGATCGTGACTCTTGGATATCACGTCAGATATTGTGACGCGATATCATTTTACGGCCGCGAATCTTCAAGATCGATGGCTCGTCCTCGATACATTCCTCATGGAACGTCGACGCATTCCTCGGCTTTTCCTCGCGTTCGAATTCCTGGTGCTTCTTCCTTTTACCTCCTCTGAATCGCCGATGAGATTACATAACTCTGGCTTTTCAGCACATCCGCGTTCTCTTGGGATCGTTCGATTTAATGCGTATTTCATGATTTGGTAATATATCTGAAAAAAATTCAGTTATTTTATATATTACTTGTATTTTATTTTGCACAGTCATCTGACAATATTGAATACGGATGATTCTGAATATTTATAACGTGATTAATATAGATAATTTAATCCATCATAGAGAAAAAAATATATCCAAAAAATGTATTGTAAAAGAAGAAATTTCCCAAAAATGCAGAAAGCTTTTCAATTATTTAATATTAACATTCCTATACATTTTATAGAAAATATAAATATAAATAAAATATAAATTGATTTATGTATTCTTGATTAGTATATATTTTTCAATTTAAAGTATTACTTCAAAAAAAAAATAATTTCGATTTCTTTAATTGAAAGAGACATGAAAAAACACAAGCGCAATTATCGATTCATTTCAATTCTATTATCATAAATATATGCTTGAAAGTATGTCTTCTAAGTGTATACATTATGTTATAACGGAAGAATCAAAATAGCATTAGGCGATTAGCAGCCAGAAGCAACAAGTATCATGATTGTCTCGAGAGATTTCTGGAATTGTGTTGGAATTGATCTGATAATACCGATTATTCTTGGTCACTGAAGCAAGACAATTGGATCGCACAAATATTCCGACATATCTCATGATTGCATGCGTCGTGCACAATTGCGTAAGTTCGAGGTCGTTGCGATGCAGCGATCCCCACATGCACAATGGAACAAATCATCGAAATCGAATTAATTCGAGCAACTAAATGTAAATACTATATAGAAATTGATATTAGGCGAAATAATATAAGATGTCTCAAAGTGTGTTTCTTTTAAAAGCTGTAAAATTTTCAGTTTTCTCTCTATAATGTCGCAGCAATTTTCTTTCGAAGTTATAAGTAATTAGAAAAATAAAAGTTTTTCTAAATGCTATACTTTTTATATACAGAAAAACAAATAATAATAAATAATAAAGTAATATTCTTTATTTAATTTTAAATAGACTTTATTTAAATAGAATTTTAATTTGAGACTTAGTTACAAAGATATAATATTGAAAATTGAAAAATTGTGCTTAAAATATTGATATATCCTCGCAAATAGTTTTAAATATAAATATAAACTATTAATTATTCAAACGTAAAATTAAAAATAAGAGAGAGAGAGAGAGAGAGAACTTTGTTTTATAAAAATAAATATTTAATTTATATCAAATAAAAAAGTTTATCTTTTTTTTTAATTTAATTTTTCTATTTTTTGAATATATTAGATACATATAATATAATTAATTGTATTACTATGATTACATCAATATCAATCATATTACAAATAGATTTCCTAAACAAACTTAAATCGAAGCTATATTTGTAAAAAGTCCATCATAAAAGAATCAACAATTCAGGATATACAATTTAAAACGTGCTAATCAGTATTATGTATTCATATAATTTATAAAATATCACTTGATACTATGAATGTATACATAGTTAAAAAAATATATCAACCATATACAGACATGGCAAACGTGTTTGTAAATACAAAATGTAGTATCCATATAAGTATTATGACGGACGAATTACTTCAGCAAACATGTCCTCTTTTGACATCGGACGAGGTGGCCGAGTGGTTAAGGCGTTGGACTGCTAATCCAATGTGCTCTGCACGCGTGGGTTCGAATCCCATCCTCGTCGTTTCGCTTTTTGTGTTAGTTTGCAACGAGGCTTTCTTACCGGATTTTCTCATGAAATATTAATATCAATCACAAATAAATATGCGGTCAGGTTCAAGTGATGGAGATATTTAAACTCAATTTTATATTGATAATACACATGCGCAATTTCGCCGCCTTTATACGCAAAATGATTTTTTATCAAACACTACTGTATATTTGAACACTTTTACGAAAAAAAATAAAGAATTTTAATTAAATTTTTTTACAAATAATTTATCTTTTATTAATAATTTAATACTATTAATAATATTAATACAATTTTAATAAAATTTTATTATTTTAGATATATACAAAAGTATATGTAATAATATATATATATATATATATATATATATATATACATATAATATTATATATATATATATATATATATATATATATATATATATATATATATATATATAATACAGTAATGTAATGCGTTCATGAGAAAAGTTATATTCGTAGAAAAATTACAAAAATATCAAATGATATCTTATGTAATATATATTATGCAACGATTTGCATGAATGATTTGTTGTAAAATCGACGGAAATCTTTTTGTGTATTGTATAAATAGCAAATAAAAACAGTCAATTATTTCAAAACCGCATTCTGAAATGAAAAGATAATGAAACTCTCATGTTCGCTATTAGTCATAACATTTTCTAAGAATATATTAGTATGATAAAAGAAAAATCGTGTTAATAATCGTGTTAATAAGTTACATTGTAATATATAACAATAATAATAATAATAATAATAATAATAATAATAATAATAATAATAATGTTATCATACTAATTAGTTATAATTTAATATCACGTAAAAAATATTATTAATATTATATAGAAAATTTCACAGAAATTTTTATATAAAATACTGTATAGTATTTTATTTAAATCTTTCATAATTTAGAATCATAATGAATGTGAAAATTTATATTACTGAATAAATTTTTAATTAAGTCTATATTTATACAAAATAAAGAAATAATGAAATATATCCATATAATATAACTTTCACGATGCTCAATTTATTCATAACTACTAATTTTGATTCTCGATTGATTAGCCAACGCAAGTAAAATATTAATAGATGACATTAGAACATTCACCACAAAGAATATTTCACCAATGAATATTTTTATTCCACTAACGATGTACCTTATGTGATTGATTACGTAAAATTGAAACATGTTTTGAGATCATTTGTGCAAACTATGCTGTCCATTTGAAATAACAATCGAGATCGAATTACGTTTTAATACGTATTTTTAACGAGTTGTGCAGTGAAAAACATGATGAATTATCGATTTATAATGAATATTTTCCGCATTCTATATTCTTGCCGTCATTGTTTAATTTCCACTTTTTTTCTGAAATTGCGTCATTAAATATACAGCAAATAAAATTGCGGGTTTTTTTCGTTCACTGTAATTTACATTACAATAAAAAATGTTTTGAGACGAGAAAAATTTTAAAAACACAACATTTGACGCAGTAGAAAAATGAATAAACAATTATGTTATTTTTTTACATCCTTATTTTTCATCTTTGTTGATAAAATAATGACTTTTTTTTAGTAATATTAGTTAGTAATATTAATTTAGTAATATTTGAGTACATTTGTAAAGAAATAATTGAAAATAAGAATCAAATATAGACTAAATATGGTTATTAAGATTAAATTTTTCTTATGAAAATTTTCTTTACCTTTATTATTTTCGACTACAATTATGTGAGACTTTTTATTAAAAATAGGAAAAAAATGTTTTCATCCGTTTTATTAGGATACGTTGAATCGTTATTATGTTTAATTGCTCGATAACACGTTGCTAATAGATTAATCTCTGCAACCACGATTTTCGCATTAATTGCAATTTACAAAGTAATGTACTGCTACTTGATTATCACGTTGTTTAATTGTGAATTGATTTAAATCTTGCAATGCGTATACATTACACACCTATGCATTTCTCGTGTCATCGAGTAATGCATTTTCTGATAAACATTTCTCCACCGTACACTCATTTACCCGACTGATAAGCTAAACGAAATTTAATTCATTACATGCATACGTTATTTGCACATGTTTATATATTATATGTTAAATTATCTGAATATCTTCGAAAATATTGTTCAGAATGTGCTTCCATTTATAACCAATAGTAATATAATCGAGTACCTATGTATTCATATTTACAAAGATATTTCATGACGCGCAGACTTATCGATTTTGTATTCTTTATAAACATGAGAAGCATACAATTAATTACTTATAAAAAGATATTTTTTAAATATTAGAAATTTTACCATTGTAAATGCAAATGCATTAAAAACATTAATATATACAATGAGACATATATATGTATGTATTATTTTAATATATATGTATGTTTATTGAATATTACATTTACTGTAAATAATTGTTTGTCAATTGAAAGCCATGTTCGAAAGTGAAGCAAAACATTTATATTTTATTATTTTGTATTAATCAAATTATTTTCTTACTTTAAACAAGATATGATAAATTTTATCTTCATAATAAAATGTTTCACGTATTAATGAAATATAACAAAGTAAAATATAAACATAATAAATAAATGTATACAGAATGTCTCTAAAGTCTGACCCAGCCCCTCTAGATCTTGGAAACGGCTTTTATATAGAAAAAAGTGTTAGACAAAAGTTGTAGGATATTAAGGAGAACAGATGTTAAAATATGGACTTATTTTGAATGATCTTTTCTTCAAAGTCAATGTAATCGATCGTTTTCTTAAGTGTAATTTTCCTTTTTTATTGCATATTCTTATAGTCTTTGTTGAAATGTTTTCAGAACACTATAATAAAGTATTTTTTTTATTAAATACTTTTTATTTATAAAATACTTTTGGAATTATAAGATTTGAAATAATATTTTGATTTTACATAAACTATAAAATCTCTCGTAAGATATTTTTTGATTATCTTACCTTAAAATACTTTTATGCACAAAATAATGAAAGAAATTCATTGGTGTAAAGAAAACACATAATTGCTTTTTAAGAAAAACATACAGCTACTTATTGTAAATTACATATTTTTTCTTAAAAACAATTATGTGTTTTATGATTCCTTTGTTTTATGATTCAATTGATTCCTTTCATTATTTTATACATAAAAGTATTCAGGTAAGATAATCGAAAAATGAATGTGTTTTAAGAAAAAAATATTTTCTTATAGTATTCTGAAAACGTCTTAACAAGGGTTATAAGAATATGTAATAAAAAAAGGTGGACTTTATTTAAGAAAACATCGATCATATTGATCTGCACTTGAAAAAGTTACTCAAGATTAAGGCTGGAGTGCACCAATTCAGAGTAAACCCTACTCTGGTAGTAAAAATTGGCTTCTATAGTAAATCGGAGACTTCCATTAGAAATTGAGTTATTACAATAGTAAGGTTCAATTGCTACTATCATAGTAATTACTTTGGAAGTAAAATTAAATATTCTCCTAAAGTAAATAATGTGCAGAGAGCACCACTGTAAAGTAATTTACTTCTAGCCTAAAGTATAAGAGTAACTAGAGCAAAAATTACTTCTTCAGTGCAGTAGGAATAAAGTCAACGAATAAGGAATCAGAAATAAGAAATAAGGTTAATAGCAAGCAATTAATGTTCTTTTTCATTTGAGTTTCTAAAATGGATTTAGGCCTACTAGATTATTTGGATTAAATGGATATTGATGAGGAGGACAATGTAGTGATACGTAATATAAGAGAGAGAAGAGATCCAATGGAGATTTATACTGATGGGGAGTTCCGAGAGTGATTTGGTTTTCGTAAACAATCAGTCATGGTTTTGTTAAATATGATCGGGCCTCTTTTGGAACACAACACTGACAAGAACTGTGCACTTTCATCTAAATTACAGCTTTTGTGTGCGCTAAGAATATCGTACTAGTACCTATCAAATAGTTACTGGGGACTTAGTAAACGTTCACAGAACAACTGCTGGGAGAGCTTTTCATAGAGTTGTCAGAAGTCTGCTTGCTTTGAAACCATTATACATACGCATGCCTAATAATCAAGCACAGTTTGCACAAAAGAAAAGATCATTCTTTCAGTTTGGTGGGTTCCCCAACGTAGGTGCCATTGACGGAAGTCATATTACAATACTGTGCCCATCTGGATCCGACAGTGAACTGTACAGGAATTGAAAAGGTTTCTTTTCTATTAATACTCAAGTTATCATATTTGTGATGCAAACATGGAAATCCTGAACATTGTCAGCCATTGGCCTGGTTCAACGCATGATGCAAGAATTTGGGATAACAGTAGAGTTTCAGCACAGTTTGAGGAAGGTCTGCATAATGGACTTCTAGTTGGAGACAGTGGTTATGCTCTGTCGAGGTACCTCATGATTCCAGTATTACGCCCAAGAATCCAGGGAGAAATCCGCTACAATAGAGCTCATGTACGCACACGGAATATCATTGAACGTACATTTGGAGTATGGAAAAAGAGATTTCAAATCCTAACCAAAACAATGAGATTTGATCCTGCTGTGTGTGGTAATTATTGCAGCTGCTGTTCTTCACAACTTTGGTTTAGATGTTGGTGACGTTTTCAAAGCTAAAGGAATAGAATTTAATGATGATGATTTTGCTGTAGAGGAAGCTCAAGAAGCAGGTGGAAATGAAGTAAGGAGATCAATAATTCTTAACTGCTTTGATTGATATTATCATAAGAAATTTATTTAATATTTGGTCAGGAAATGTTTTGTCTACATAAATTGTAAGTTATTACTGTCTTACTAAATATTTTGTTTGTGTTATAGATATAAATAAAGATTATTAACTTGTAATTGCTTAGGTTCATTGACTAATAAAGTTTTATTGCATGTTTATTAGTATCTTTAATAACATTATTTTTATCAAAAGCATAAGAAATTAATTTTATATCTTCATTTGTCAGCAAGGGAGATGGAAGATTGGTTCAAGAAATGTTTATCTTATTTTAGTAGTCTGTAAAAAAATACACATAATTGAAAATGAAATATACATAATTGAAATGAAGTCTCTACACATGTCAGTAATAAGACAAAACTATATCTCTTTTATTGATAAAGTATTACTATATTTACTTTAGTAAAAAAAAGGAAAAAAATAAGGGAAAACTTTTCTAAAGAACTCATTATACATTATTAGTTATTTAGTTATTAAAAATCATTTCCGTAAAACATGTTACCCATATCAACAAAATTATTTAAAATAATGTCAGAAGTTTTATGGCTAGAATGACTGGAACTTTGACAATTTTCTGCACTTTCTTTCCATTTTCTCAGAATTTCCATTCTGAGATTATGTTCTTCTTCCATGATTTCTTTTTGTCTGTCGATAAGTAACATTTTGGCATTGTGTTCTTCCTGCATAAGTTTGATTTTCATAGAATGAAAGTCAAGTACTTTGTCCCCCACATCTGATGATTGATTTTGCTTTCTAGACTTTCCTTTTTTTTTAATATAGCTACTACCTGAAAATTACATTCTATTGTATAATAATGTAGTTTGTTTTAATAGGGGAATAATTTTCCTTCTCTTTCAAAATCAGCTAATAATAAGTACTCCCAATATGTAATTTCTAATTTCTCTAATCTCCAAAAATAGTGTGAATTTTCAATTGCATTTTATTAAATTCTTATTTTATTTTATATTATACTATTTTATTTTTATATTTATATCTTATATTTATTTACTTTAATTTAATTATTTATTTTTTTATTTTTCTAATCCTTAAGGATATTCAGACAGACTATCTACTTATTGTAAATTAATTTACGTTACTTTAAACATAAATAAAAATAAATTAAGGAAAACAAAACAAAATAGTAAAATTAAGAAAAACAAATTTACCTGGTGCATTTTTTGGAGGGGAATGTTGTTCTTCTACGTTGGTCTCAAGTCCAGGATTCTCATGAAAGATGACCACATCTTTTTGTGCCTTTTCTCCAGAGTTAGCTTGAGTTTCAATATCATTCTTTTCATCCAAAATGTTGTCATCAAAATTTTCATTATCATCATCACCATCATCATCCTTCACTCCCTTAATTCCAGCAAAAATTTGAGGTATAATATCAATAACCATCTCACTTAAGCAATCTATGCGATCTGACGGTGGTCCGCCTCCAGTTTTGAACTTCATTCTATTCTGTTTAGCTTTCGCCTTCTTTGCCTTTGCTTTTAAATCTTTCCACAAAATTCGCAACTGATTCTCAGATCTCTCCTGCTGTGCTTCAGCATTGTACTCAATATGAATCTTTCGCCAAGCTTTATTTTTAGATTTTAATGCCATAACATCATGTTTTCTAGATTCATTAATACCAATATGACTTTTCATTAGCTCAACAAATCTAGCTTTCTCTACCTCTGTCATATTCTTGCTTCGTTTTTTCTTTTCTTCTTCTTTTCTCTCCATTTTCAACAAGTCAAAAGAAAAGCAATGCACAGTTGCCCACACATAAAATACGAAATACTCGCAAAAATACGCAATAATAAAACTGAAGAAAGTTTAATAAAGACGTAGAAATATTTAAGACCTTACTAACCTAACCTAACCTAATCTAACCTCAAATTAGACCACAAAAATATTGTAATAACTCTGCTCCCTAGAGGAAAGAACCATACTACAAGAGTAGATAGAGCTTACTTCTATAGTTAAAACTACAAAAGTAAATTTAATATTAGCTCTCCAACGTGTACAATAGAAGTAATTTACTCCCGGTATAAATTACTTCTGTAATTTGAACTATGGAAGTAGGCGATACTTCTGAAGTAAGTCCGATTGATTTGGTGCACTCCAGCCTAAGTCCATATTTTCATCATCTGTTCTCTTTAATATCCTACAACTTTTATCCGAAATGTTTTCCCATATCTAAAGTTGTTCCCGAGTTTCAAGGGCTGAATCAGATTTTAGAGACACCTGTCTTGGATAAATAATATAATACACCTTGTTTTGGATAAATAATATAAATTTTAATATTTGGATAAATAATATAAATTTTAAATCAATTCGTTTTTAATATGTTTTTTGGCAGAGACATTTCTTTTTAATATTTCGTATCATTATAAAAATCATGTAGCTTGTAAATATAATTGAATTCGAGACTTTAATAATTTTGATTGACAACAATCGAGAATAAAAGTTTTTGCAAAGTTCTCCAATTCTAAGATTCTAAGATATAAATCTAATTATAGAATATCTAAAAATAATTAAGTTTCCAACTTTTAACATTTGAATTTTTAACATTTATGGGAGGATATATACTTAGTCAAAAAGATCGATTTTTCAATTTCTGCATTTTCTTATAATATAACATCTTAAGAATATTTTTCTAAAGTTTCAAGTCGGAATTAAAAAAAAATAAAAAGGTTATAGCGTTTTGAAGAGGTAAGCGCTTGGCTTCACGATTGGTGGGTGAATGTTACCTGGCAAACTGTAACTCTATAGCATCTATACCTGTTCTCTTTTTGTATAATGTTAAAAAACGCTAATAATATGTCAGTGCTAGAAAAAAAGTATTGGATACAGAATATTAAATTTATTTTACTGCAATATTTGAGTGTGTGAAATGTAAACATTGTGGTGATGATATAACATTCAAAGAAAAAAGTACACGTGGATTCGGACTTAAAATTTAAAATCACTTGTAAATTAATTCATGCAAGCAATGAACATCGCTGCAGAATCAAATGCGCATCAATATGCTTCTGCAGAAGATTCGCGTCGAATAATAAGAGCGAAACGTACCGCTCATAACGAAGGAGGCAAGATTACATCGTAGACAAGCCAAACTTGAATTGTTACAGGCTACCATGTCTGCAGAGGACTCACTATATGGTCCAGAAGTAAATAATTCCATAAGTAAAAAAAACTGATATATTGTTTAAAAGTATATTTACAACTTTAAACGCGTTTTTCTCGAAACTGTGTTTTCAAAATCGGTAACCAAAATATCTCGAGAACCACTGGATGGATCACATTCTGGTTTTTTTCTACTTATTCAGTATGAAATTATGCGGTCTTTGTCGTAGCCGTTTTTTTGTCTTTTATTTTTTTTCATTGCCAAAAAACAATCGATTTTTTAAGCGAAAATTCGCACCTTCGAATTCAGATAGACGCCATTTTTTAAATATTGCGAACTTTTTAAATCGGTTATAACAAAGACTAGATTTACCCATCTATTTTAAGACTCAATTAATTTTTTTTATTTCAGATGAACCTTGTAGATGGCACAATAGTCACCGCAAAGCGCAACACGTGCGAACACGTCTGACGCCAGCGATAATATCTGCTATATTTTTTAATATTTTTAATAAATTTAACTGTACATTATATTAAGAAAAATATATCAGAGTGTCCCAAAAGTCCCGGAACGGTTGAATATTTCATAAACTATGCACTTTAGAAAGAAATGTTTCAGACAAAAGTTATATGGCTTGAAGGGGGCCATAAGATGGTGTCATTGGTTTGATCTTGAAAAGTCGTTTGAAGGTCACGTGAAGGTCAACTTTAATTTTTTAAATGGAACCACCTATTTTTTATTGAATATTCTTATAGCTTATCTCGAGAGCTTTCCAAAACACTATAATTAAGTTAGTTTTCATTAAGTACTTTCCGAGTTATGAGGCTTGAAATCATTTCTTAATTTTACATAAACCGTAAAATATCTTGTAAAATATTCATTTTTCGATTATCTTACCTTAATACTTTTATGTACAAAATAATAAGAGGAATCAATTGGTGTAAAGAAAACACATAGTTGTTTTTAAGAAAAAATATGGAATTGTTAATTGCAAATTACATATTTCTTCTTCAAAACAACTATGTGTTTTCTCTACACCAATTGATTCCTCTTATTATTTTGTACATAAAAGTATTAAGGTAAGAAAATCGAAAAATGAATATTTTACAAGATATTTTACGGTTTATGTAAAATTAAGAAATGATTTCAAGCCTCATAACTCGGAAAGTACTTAATGAAAACTAACTTAATTATAGTGTTTTGGAAAGCTCTCGAGATAAGCTACAAGAATATCAATAAAAAATAGGTAGTTCCATTTAAAAAATTGAAGGTGACCTTCACGTGACCTTTAAACGACTTTTCAAGGTCAAACCAATAACACCATCTTATGGCCCTCTTCAAGCCATACAACTTTTGTCTGAAATATTTCTTTCTAAAGTGCATAGTTTATGAAATATTCGACCGTTCCGGGACTTTTGGGACACCGTATATAATATATTGATAAAACTCTTGTTTTGATAATCCTAATAATTTCCACGAAAAAGATTTGTGAAAATAGGATCATTTTCGGTACGTCTGGGTATATGTCTCCCCTTAAAGAATTTCAGTATTTAAATATCATTTTATATATATATATATAATGGAAAATATAATGGAGAAATCCATCCCTGTGAAAAGAATCTTTTAAAATCTCTATTATATCATATGATACTTGGAAATCGCGGTACTCAAGGAACGATGAGAAGATTCGATCATGTAGAATGTAGACATACAAATCCGAGGTCATGAACAAGCCAGATGTAAACGCAATCGGATATCTGATACAGAAGCACTTGAAAAGATACTTGAAGCTTACGACGTGACAACATTCACTGCAGATATTTCTACGTTAATAATTAATGTTTAATTCTACCATTACTAGCACATACTTCCTATCGTAATGGTACTTAATTATATCATAATCTATATGATATCGTATATCTTAATTATCTTGATTGACACTTAGCCATACGGATAATTACGACACGTAACAAATTTTGCGTTAATTGTTTCAAGGCTTAAGACAGGGACAAACAATAGCAGGAAGCGACGCTATCACATACTGGATTAGATTGCAATTAGTGTGTTAATCATTGTCAGTTATTGCGTATTTTTAGCGATCTTTGTAATCTATGCAAAATTTAAAGCCTTTCAAATAATTAAAATAAAAACAAATTATGAAAAACAGCATCAGTTATTTTTCATAATTTAGATTTAAATAATTTAGCAAAAAAGAATACTATTTGTACACATACAGAGAAATCGTATTGATTTTGTCTTTAATCTCAATATTAAAAAGTATATAATACAAATATATAATATAATATTAACAAGTATATAAGGTAAATAATATACGTATGTACATGCGCTATTAAAAATATATCTTAATAAATATATTTGTAATTATATGTATATACACACAGATATATATGTATACAAAAAATTTTAATTATTCCAATATTTTATTAAATATGCTTTGCAAAATTTTGACGAATATCAAAATTAAATTATTTTTAAAATAACTCTAGAATAATAAAATTTAATTTAAATTATAAAACTTTTCTTGTGTATATTTGATTTTATGATATACTTTTTATAATATTAGTTTCACACATTATTAGCATTAGTATTTGTGAAAATTATATTATTTGCACTAAAATGAAAGAATTAAGACATTGCCTCGAGAAATTGAATTTATTTTCGAGAATCTATTACACAATAATATTGTGTTTAATGACAGAACAAGTACAGTATACGATAGAGATATCAGCACATGCATACGCATATATCACAAGCGACGGATGAGTTCGAGGTAATAAAAAATGCGAGTTTATGCGTCACTGTTCGTGGAGTATGCATGTGATCGATCGTGCTTGATCGTACTCAATCTCTGCTTTATCGACTCTTCTTTATCTAATCGAAGGATTTCTAGCATGTCTTATAGGAAACACGGATGCGATGCGCGAATAAATCGCATATTTGTTCTTCTTGTGTGGTCTCTGATAGCATGAAATGTCGTTTTCACAAAGAAGATTTAACGAGGCAACACCACTTTTCTCAAGTAAGTTCTGCTTTAATTCTCTCAAATACACTCTTTGTGCATCATCATTTGCACTTCGATCGATTAGACTATCACTTCCTGTTACTCTTCGTTATAATTCATGCATGAATATTATACAAAATTATTACGTATGAATAAATATAAATAGATATTCCATATTTTTATTTTTTACAAATAGTTTTGTGTGCATATTTATTTTTGTGTATATATATCGTTTGTCTAGTTGATATTTAGTTTTATTATTATATCATTTTCTTATTTCTTATTATATATTTAATTTTTTATTATTGTTTTTTATGTTTTTTTGTTATTTTTATTCAGATGAGGATAGTGATCTGTGCATGTTTTATTAAAAAAAAGAAAAAAATGCTTTTCGGATCATCAACATTTATCTTTCATATCTTGAATGACTATTTATTTTATGTTTATTTATTTCTTCAATGTTACAATTCAAATATAAATTAAGAAAAAATTGTATGATATAAATTATATTAATATTTTTACTTATTCTATATGATATTATTGTTAAAGAAAAGATAGTACTCGCGTGGAGCAGTCGTGGCCGAGTGGTTAAGGCGTCTGACTAGAAATCAGATTCCCTCTGGGAGCGTAGGTTCGAGTCCTACCGACTGCGAGAAATTATAATTTTTTTTATTTTTCGAAAAATATCTGCAAATACCAAAATATATTTGTAGATTTGATATAAAAAAAGAGCTCAAGAGCTGCTATTTTTCATAAACAATTTCTTTTTTGAGAAAACTTTTACATGAAAGATAATATAAAGAGACTGTGAATACCACAAAAGAATGTGTTTTCTCTTATGAAATAAATTTAAAATATAAATTTATAAAAAATATATTTAAAGTTACTTCAAAAATATATATTAATAATTTAGTATGTTAGGGCGAGAGCGGTTAGGTTTCGTACAAGAATATATAATATACATTTAGAAAAATGATTTTAGTCAGATATTATATCTCATTATAATATATATAGTATAATATAATATAGTATAGAAATATACTGTAAAAGACAATTTTTTTTAAATATAAAAAATTTGTTATTTTAATGTAAATAATTTGTATCATGTCACTTTCTTCATTAACAATTTATTGCTTATTAACAATTATTAAAATATTATTAAACAAATAATTAATGTAATAAGAAAAAGTAAATTATTATGTCAAGCAGTTAAATGACGATGCTGCTTCTTTGTTTTAAGCCATTATCAAAGTCTCGCAAATAGCGACACATACTATAATTGTTTATTTATCTTTTTATCGCACATAATAGCAGTCATATGCGCTTCACAAATATGTCAAATCATCAAAGCGTGTGGTCTGGTGATTAATCAAAATCTTCCTTCCACATATAACATCTCGACGAATAATCAATTAATCTTGCTAATATTGTCTTCTCTAGAGAGAGAAGAAGTTTGATGAACGTACTGTGTAATATTTTTAAGTTTCGAATATATTGAATTCATATTTTTTTATATATATTTTATACAGAAACGTTTAACTTAAAATAAATAATATATATATATATATATACAGGGTGAGCCATTTTAATTAACGCACGCAATTATTTCGGAAACAAAGCATTTTAGAGAAAAATGTTTCAGACAAAAGTTGTTTGGTTTCGAGGGGGCCATAAGATGGTATCATTGGTTTGACCTTGAAGAGTTATTTGAAGGTCACATGAAGGTCACCTTCAATTTCTTAAATGGAACCTACTATTTGTCATTGCACATTCTTGTAGCTTATCTCGAGAGCTTTCCAAAACACTATAATTAAGTACCTTTTCGTTAAGTACTTTTTGAGTTATGAGGCTTGAAATAATTTCTTAATTTTACATAAACCGTAAAATATCTTGTAAAATATTCATTTTTCGATTATCTTACCTTAATACTTTTACGTACAAAATAATGAGAGGAATCAACTGGTGTAAAAAAAACACATAGTTGTTTTGAAGAAAAAATATGTAATTTGCAATTAACAATTCCATATTTTTTCTTAAAAACAACTATGTGTTTTCTTTACACCAATTGATTCCTCTCATTATTTTGTACATAAAAGTATTAAGGTAAGATAATCGAAAAATGAATATTTTACAAGATATTTTACGGTTTATGTAAAATTAAGAAATTATTTCAAGCCTCATAACTCAAAAAGTACTTAACAAAAAAATACTTAATTATAGTGCTTTGGAAAGCTTTCGAGATAAGCTACAAGAATATGCAATGACGAATAGTAGGTTCCATTTAAGAAATTGAAGTTGACCTTCATGTGACCTTCAAATAACTCTTCAAGGTCAAACCAATAATACCATCTTATGGCCCCCTCGAAACCATAACACTTTTGTCTGAAACATTTTTCTCTAAAATGCTTTGTTTCCGAAATAATTGCGTGCGTTAATTAAAATGGCTCACCCTGTATATATATATATATATATATATATATATATATATATATATATATATATATACAGGGTGTCGCATTTTAAAAAACGCACCTCGATAATTCTTCAACGAAGCATTTTCAGCAAAAATGTCTCAGACAGAAGTTGTATGGTTTCAAAAGGAACATAAGATGGTGTCATTAATTTGATCTTGAATAGTTACTTGAAGCTCACGTGAAGGTCACCTTCAATTTTTTAAATAGAATCGCCTACTTTTTATTGCATATTCTTGCAGCTCATCTCGAGAGCTTTCCAAAACACTATAATTAAGTTAGTTTTCATTAAGTACTTTCCGAGTTATGAGGCTTGAAATCATTAGTTTTCATTAAGTACTTTCCGAGTTATGAGGCTTGAAATCATTTCTTAATTTTACATAAACCGTAAAATATCTTACAAAAATTAATAAATATAAGACTCGAAATATAAAATTAACAAAACAGTTATAATGGCAATACGAGTCTAGTGTCGATGTTATAACACATTTATTTATATTACAATCAAATAAATATTGATATTAAAGCATACAAAGAGAGGATAGCGAACGTTTCGACCCTATTTTTGGGTCATCTTCAGCGCGAAAGTATATAATAAAAGATAATATAATAACAATGTGTTTTATATCGGAGTCTGTTACAAAGGTTGCTGTTTAAAGCGATAATAAATGTCTCGGTATCTCATTATCTTGACGATGCCTACGTAAAAACAAAGGATAAAAGTAAAATAAGTTAAATAAATAATGTAATTAATATGAACAAAGAAAGAAAAAGTACTAAATTAAACATGAAATTCTGAGATTGGAATGTTAATTTCCTCCTTCTTTTTTTAAAGCCATTCCTCCTTCTTTTTTTAAAGATACTCTGGACACTTTCAATTCTTTCCATCCTCGTCTACAATTCACAATGGAAATTGCTGTAGACAATAAAATTAACTTTTTAGATGTGACTTTAATTTCCGACAATAATTTTATAATTTTTGACTGGTACCGTAAAGATACCTTTTCCGGTAGATACCTACACTTCTTATCTCAACATCCTCTCTGCCAAAAAAGAGGCACAGTAATTGGTTTAATAGACAAGGTTTTCCGCTTGTCTCACCCTGTTTTCCATTATAAGAATATTAAATTGGCTATCAACATCCTTTTAAGCAATGGATACCCTTTAAATTTTATTTTCCACACATGTGTTGACCGCCTTAAGAAACACCTTTTCAAACCAAATTCCTTAGTGAATAATACCCAGGTCATAAACACAAATGATCACATTACTTATTTCACGATACCATACGTTCCTTCAATCTCCGGGCGTTTTAAACATATCGTTAAGGATTTGGATGTTCGACTCTCATATTACAGTATCAATAAAATGAAAAACTTCATCAGGGCTCATAAGGATCCTCTTCCTACTTCCAATTCTTTGAACGTCATATACAAATTGAACTGCATGGATTGCGATGCGTCCTACGTTGGACAAACTTGCAGACAACTGCATACCAGAATCAACGAACATCGCAGCCACATTAGACATAACACTAATTCTCAATCAGTCATCACGAATCACAGGGTTGGTTTTGATCACACTTTTGATTGGGATGGCGTTCAGGTTTTGGATCGAGAACCATATTTGAGTAAAAGATTGATCTCCGAAATGCTATATATCAAGAGGCAAAAAAATGGTCTCAATTTGCAAACGGATACTGAACGTTTACCAGAAATTTATTTAAATATTGTCAACAACTTGCCAAAAATTTAACACAGTTTCTATCATAACAAATAGGTCTGCGACTTTGCGTATGTGTACATTTATACATTATTTGACTCTCTTTACCGTTTATATATAAGTCACATTTATCCGTTAAAGACGAGTCGATCTTTGTCTTCGGAGATGTTAAGTTGTCTTTATTCATCTCCTCGGCGCGTCATTATCTTCGATGCCTGGAAGTAAGTCTTATTTCCGTAGTTTTAACTTCTTATCTGTTTAACCTTTTAATTTTTATTTCTTGACTATATGTTCAGTTTATTTAGATCATTTTTAATAAATTGACATTAAAATAATTTCAATCTCGTAATTTTCATGTAATTCTTAGTACTTTTTTCTTTCTATGTTCATATTAGTCATATTATTTATTTAACTTATTTATAACTTATTTATTTATTTCTTTGACTTTATGTTCAGTTTATATTTAGATCATTTTTAATAAATTAACATTCCAATCTCAGAATTTCATGTTTAATTTAGTACTTTTTCTTTCTTTGTTCATATTAATTACATTATTTATTTAACTTATTTTACTTTTGTCCTTTGTTTTTACGTAGGCATCGTCAAGATAATGAGATACCGAGACATTTATTATCGCTTTAAACAGCAACCTTTGTAACAGACTCCGATATAAAACACATTGTTATTATATTATCTTTTATTATATACTTTCGCGCTGAAGATGACCCAAAAATAGGGTCGAAACGTTCGCTATCCTCTCTTTGTATGCTTTAATATCAATATTTATTTGATTGTAATATAAATAAATGTGTTATAACATCGACACTAGACTCGTATTGCCATTATAACTGTTTTGTAAAATATTTTGTAAAATATTCTTTTTTCGATTATCTTACCTTAATATTTTTATGTACAAAATAATGAGAGGAATCAATTGGTGTAAAGAATAATTGTTTCGAAAAAAAAAATGTAATTTGCAATTAACAATTACATATTTTTTTTTAAAAACAACTATGTTTTTTCTTTACACCAATTGATTCCTCTCATTATTTTGTACATAAAAGTATTAAGGTAATCGAAAAATGAATATTTTACTAGATATTTTATGGTTTATGTAAAATTAAGAAATTATTTCAAGCCTCATAACTCAAAAAGTACTTAACGAAAAAGTACTTAATTATAGTGTTTTGGAAAGCTCTCGAGACAAGCTACAAGAATATGCAATGAAAAATAGTAGGTTCCATCTAAGAAATTGAAGGTGACCTTTATGTGACCTTCAAATGACTATCCAAGGTCAAATCTTTGCCACCATCTTCTGTCCCCCTCGAAGTCAAGCAACTTTTATTTGAAACATTTTGTTGTACATTCAAAAATAAAAAAGTTATTGGAGTGGGTAACATAAAATGGCTCACTGTATATATATATATATATATATATATATATATATATATATATATATATATATATACATTTTAAGATTTTTTTCTGAAACTCTGATTATAATTCATATATAGAATAATTCAAATCAATGCATATATATATATATATATATATATATATATATATATATATATATATATATATATATTCTAATACTCATGATATTTTTAATAAAGTACATTTTTAATTTTTAGAAGATTTAAGAATTTTTTTAATAATATACGTAATTACATAAAGATATAACACTTGTTCTTTAATAATATTACTAAAAATGTTATATATAATTTTAATGACCATAACTACATAACTAAATAAACAACCATAACTACATAAACAAAAAAACTTTTAGCAATTAAAATTCTCTCTTATTCACTATTTCTTTCTCTCTCTCTCTCTCTCTCTCTCTCTCTCTCTCTCTCTCTCTTTCTCTTTCTCTCTTTGTGTAATGAATTTTTTTATCGATAAAGAAAAAATGATGAGGAAAAATTAATTGCTAAATTTTATTGAGTTTACATGAACTAAACAATTCGATGACCAAATTCTTTTAGGCATTTTTTTCCTCTCTTTCTCTTTCTTATTTAATTTTTATCAAATTAATTCCTCAAGATTTCTGAGATAAATCTCTCATACAAATCTCACGTGCTTGTGTGTGTGGTATATATTGCAGTAAATATATAATAGTGCCATTGTTGCGACATTATCACGTGATAGCTAATAATCTTGAGAATCACGAGAATCATAGCGTTATTAAATATTTTTTGGCGAGATTATAATGATAAATCGACTGTCTCTCTTCAAATAGCCTATGTAAGGAAACCTTATCTTGAAAACTGTCAGCGTATTGGCACATTAATAAAGACGTTATCGCGATGCTAATGGATCATTAAAAAATTTATTACTTTTCCTCGACTCTTAATAAGTTATTAAGAGCACGGAACGTATCAGTACTTCATAAACTGTGTACTGCATAGGAAGTCTAAATCGCATTTTTAAGAAAATTTCCCTAAAAAGAGAGAGAGAAAGTTCGCGCCAATAAAACTATAATTTTAAAAATATACGACTAAAAATTTCGTGATTTGCTCGCTATTAACAGTTTCTAGCAAAAAATTATTTATGTGATGTGCTAACAAGTAAAAATTAGAGTGTATCAAGATACGCGTAATAACACGTGTTAAGATACAAGTAACTATGACACTATGTACGTATAATACAAGTAACTATGACACTACGTACGTATAATTAATTAATTTATTAATAATTTTAATTAATTAAAGATATATTCCAGGATAATAAATTTTTTATTCTTTAGTAAAACAAGTAGATATAATAAATAATATTTAATAAGAAATAATATTTGCACGTGTTGCGATTTTTTAATAACACGTTTACATAGTCTTTGATATCGCAATTGTCATCAGAACATTGATTAGAACATTGAAGGGCATAATTATGATTAGTTAATAGTTTTGCGCAATCCGTAACATGACATGGCAGTTGTGATGATAAGCTGTTTAAACTTAGATATAATAAAAAGTTATCAATGTAATTGATATAGAACTGATATAGAACTTGATAAAAATATATACGTTTTATGTGTGATAACTGATTAAATAAACAAGCGATATCGATAACATAAGCGATATCGATAAGGTTTATATAAGATTATTACTTAATAAAAAGAGCAACAAATATTAAATATAATTAACATTGCAGTTCTTTCTTCTACAAAAATTTTATCTTTGCAGCTGCTCCTAGTTTTTGATATTTTAAAACCTTATTAAATAACTTTATGATAAATAAAATTAACCTAAAAATAAATATTGCTTTAACATTATTTTTTTATTATTATCTAATTGTAAATTTTTAATACTATTATATTCACACATTTTATATTAGCAATATTATTTTTTTTAATTTTTATTCTTCATTAAATACAATCGAATCAAGATATATATATATATATATATATATATATATATATATATATATATATATATATATATATATATATCTTGATTCGATTGTATTTAATGAAGAATAAAAATTAAAAAAAATAATATTGCTAATATAAAATGTGTGAATATAATAGTATTAAAAATTTACAATTAGATAATAATAAAAAAATAATGTTAAAGCAATATTTATTTTTAGGTTAATTTTATTTATCATAAAGTTATTTAATAAGGTTTTAAAATATCAAAAACTAGGAGCAGCTGTAAAGATAATATATATATATATATATATATATATATATATATATATATATATCTTTTCTGCATTTTTATATGGCTTAATTGCAAAATTGATTCAAATTTTAATTTTAATTGATTTTACTATTTGTCTTTATATACATTCGTCATAAATCATATATTATAGGGTCGAATATTATATTCCCTCGGAGTTACAATCTCAAGGGGCTCTTTCTACGGAGAATACCGATTCTAGCATGGCTGCCTCTGTACAGTTGGGGCAAACTTCTGCAGGACATTTTGGCAGGGTTGACAGTGGGTCTGACCGCGATACCGCAGGGTATAGCGTATGCAACAGTGGCTGGACTTCCGGCTCAGGTGCGTACGCGATACAAGTGTCCTTGTCGCATGCAAACTTACTCAGTCGAGCTAAAACTATCATTGAATTTAATGCTTTAGCATAAACAGTAACTTCTCGAAAAATTGATTAAATTAATAAGATATTCCTTATAAAGTGAATTAAATTATCTTAAAGTTAACGATGATTTTAATTTGAAGATGGAGATTTGTCCGCAGTTTTTTTACACAGTTAATTAAATTTCTTAAGTATTTCGAAAATCTCTATCGAGTAATTCTAATTGAATTTATGATAGTTGGAAAAGCGACTCTCTCGTTAGGTCAACTTTTACTTAGTTAGGTTCAACTTTAGTATGGCCTGTACAGCAGTTTCATGGGTTGCTTCGTTTATCTGATCTTCGGTAGCACCAAGCAAGTCACGGTGGGTCCTACTGCGTTAATGGCTTTATTGGTGCAAAAGCACGTGATAAAACTGGGAGAAGATCTTGCCGTAAGCGGAATTTAAATATCGAATTTATAATAATAATTTAATTTCGAGACACTGATACCGAAATTTAATTTACTCTTTTTGTTTCTTACATAGCATACAATTATCTTTATATATTATGTCTTTATAACGTCTTTATATCTCATGTTAATATAATTTATTAATATAATTTTATAATATATTTTTATGTTTATTTTTAGAAATTGTTTGAAAAATTTAGAATTTTTTTACTTAATTTTTCAATTTTTTGTATATTTTGTTGATATAATTTTATTATGTCAACATGTATACAGGGTGTCGCGGACCACCCGTATCAGCCGAATATCTCAAAAACTGAGCGCGGCAGACAAAAATATTTCAGACAAAAGTTGTAAGGTTTCAAGTTACGCATTACATGGCGATATCAGTATGACCTTGAAGAGTGTTGTCAAGGTCACGTAAAGGTCACCTCCAACTTTTTAAATGGGACACCCTATATGCTTTTGCATATTCTTGTAGCTCATCTCGAGAGCTTTTCCAAACACTATAATTAAGTTAGTTTTCATTAAGTACTTTCCGAGTTATGAGGCTTGAAATCATTTCTTAATTTTACATAAACCGTACAATATCTTGTAAAATATTCATTTTTCGATTATCTTACCTTAATACTTTTATGTACAAAATAATAAGAGGAATCAATTATGTGTTTTCTTTACACCAATTGTTTCCTCTCATTATTTTGTACATAAAAGTATTAAGGTAAGATAATCGAAAAATGAATATTTTACAAGATATTTTACGGTTTATGTAAAATTAAGAAATGATTTCAAGCCTCATAACTCGGAAAGTACTTAATGAAAACTAACTTAATTATAGTGTTTTGGAAAGCTCTCGAGATGAGCTACAAGAATATGTAAAAGCATATAGGGTGTCCCATTTAAAAAGTTGGAGGTGACCTTTACGTGATCTTGACAACACTCTTCAAGGTCATACTGATATCGCCATGTAATGCGTTACTTGAAACCTTACAACTTTTGTCTGAAATATTTTTGTCTGCCGCGCTCAGTTTTTGAGATATTCGGCTGATACGGATGGTCTGCGACACCCTGTATATACAGTGTATATAGAGTGTATATAGAGTATATATAGAGTGAAGAACATCTCACAGACCGTGCGAAACGCGCGCTTATTAGTCATATTGTGAAATATTATTGTGAAAATTGTAAAACGGTAAAGAAATTTTCTGTTCAGTTTACTGCGCTTTACTCGCTCACGAGCGCTGGTACAATCTTTATGAGACATCTTGTATATACAGGGTGAGTCTGATAAAACGTCCACCGTGTTTTTCTCGAAAACGGTAAGAGATAGGTAGAAGACATCCATTATGAAAATTGTAGGATAAGTAAAAATTATTTTAATTCTTTCTATCATATTTTCTCGAGTGGTAGGACGTTGAAAATAGGCTAACTCCTTCACTCTTCCCCAGAGTTAAAAGTCCAAACATGTTAAGTCGGGTGATCTCGCAGGAAATAGTACAGGACCACCTCTACCTATCCATTTGTTTGGAAACATTCTGTTGAGCTCTGGCCTCGTATTTATTCCAAAGTGAGGTCGATCACCCGACTTAACATGTTTGGATTTTTCCAAATTTTCATTCTGACTTATTTTGTCGATACCTTGACAACGGTTGAATTTTCGAAAAAAATTCTGATACAAGTTATTAAGTTCATTGAGTACTATCGATAGAGTGACTACAAAGTACCCCTTTCCATTAAAAAAAAAATTTTTTTTCTATAATTCTTGATGTGAAAAACGGACATTCAAGGTTATTCAAGGTCATCAAAGTATGTGCCCCTACTTATCCTACAATTTTCATAATGGATGTCTTCTACCTATCTCTTACCGTTTTCGAGAAAAACACGGTGGACGTTTTATCAGACTCACCCTGTATATGTGTGTGTGTGTGTGTGTGTGTATATATATATATAGAGAGAGAGGGGGAGGGAGAGAATAAAACGCAGAAAATTAAACAGAAAAGTTCTTTACTATTTTACAATTTTCGCAATAAGAATTATTGAAATATTAATTAAGAATATATATATATATATATATATATATATATATATATATATATATATATATTATATTCGCAATAATAATTATTGAAATATTAATTAAGAATATATATATATATATATATATATATATATATATATATTCTTAATTAATATTTCAATAATTCTTATTGCGTTCTTGTCGCATGCAAACGATTTAATATATATATATATATATATATATATATATATATATATTTATATATATCAGGGATATATATTTATATATATATATATATATATATATATATATATGTATATATATTTTACTTTAACTTTTAAGTGGATAACATTATTTTTTAGGTTCTCATGTGTTTTTTAGCGGGTACTGTGATTACAATCATGGGAATGCTTCACTTGGGATTTCTCTTAGATTTTATAAGTATGCCCGTAATTTCTGGCTTCACTAATGCTGCGGCGATTATTATCGGTACTTCTCAATTAGGTACCTTGCTGGGCATAAAAGGGCGCAGCGAATCTTTCATCGACGCTATTTCACAGATCATCAATCAAATAAATAAAATTCAACTTTGGGATACTGTGTTAGGAGGGTGTTCGATGATAGTGCTGATTCTTCTAAAGGTATAATTGATTATACCTTTGGTTATCAAGGATTCGTTTTTTAGAGGAAATACTTTTTAAATTAATTACCGTTTTCCTAATCAAAGGCTTTTTTAGGCAAATTATTAATATTTTTTTATTAACAAAATTTAATTAAGAACTTTATTTAGCGAATTGTTAATATCGGGTATATGACGCTTTATAATTTTTAATATATAGAAAATTTTTTATATGTAATGTATAAATATATATGACATACAAATTTAAATTATATATGAATTTCAATTATAAATTTTATTCCATTAAATAAGTATAAAATAAAATTTTTTATGAATAGCTAGTCCATTAACTAAAATTTATACAGATTTTAAGGAAAAATTTTAGTCACCGGGATTAACTATTTATAAAAAATTTTATTTTATATGTATTTAATGGAATAAAATATAGATTGCATATTACAAAATATTTTTATAATTTAATAAAATATGGACGGTTATTTTTGATGTAGTCACCTATTTCAATGAGATATAATTGAAGATATAATTAATAGAATAAAATGTTTGAAAATTTAGAAACTACCTGGTAAGAAGTCGGGAAGTTTTTTTGAAAAATTCATGTGGCTAATTTCGTTGGCCAGAAACGCTATAGTTGTGATAGTTGGAACTCTTATTGCCTACATATTATTCTCTTACGAAATTAAGCCTTTTCAAATTACGGGCAATATAACGGAAGGCTTGCCACCGTTTTCCTTACCTCCATTCACCGTCATAAACGGAAATCATACGTATACTTTTGTGATGTTGATCAAAGAATTTGGTAGTAGTATCCTCTCAATACCACTAATCGGCATTTTGGAAAGCATCGCTATCGCTAAGGCATTTGGTAAGTAAACTTTATTGGTCACTCTTAAAGAGATCCAACTTCGATTAACTTTGATATACGTGTAGTATAAAAATGTCGATGTCGGTGGATCTTTCTCTCTTTAAAAAACACTTTAATTATTTTTAATCTTAAAATATACGGCTTTAATAAAATATACGGCTTTAATAAAATTATTTCAACCATCTCTTTTGTTAATATAACGTTCAAAATATAATAATTAATTAATTATCTTGCTATAGTTTAAAAAATACTTATGAATTATGAATTTAAAGCTTCAATGCAAGAATATAGTACATTTACAATTTCTAATATCCATTTTACATATAACGTCATATTTAAAGTAAATTTAAGAATAGATTATATAAAGTTATCTTGCATTATTCTTGCATTATACTCTTCAATATTATATTCAGCAAAATTTTGTGATAAGTTTAAAAATCTGTGATTAATTTTCAGCGAAGGGAAAGACTGTCGACGCGAATCAAGAAATGTTAGCGCTTGGTCTCTGTAATATATTCGGCAGTTTTGTGAGATCGATTCCTGTAACCGGAAGTTTTACTCGTACCACTGTCAACAACGCATCCGGTGTCAAAACGCCGATGGGCGGTGTGATTACGGGCAGTTTGGTGCTTTTGGCATGTGGCCTCTTGACATCCACTTTCAAGTTTATTCCCAAAGCTACTCTAGCTGCGGTCATCATAATCGCCATGTTTTCTATGTTCGAGATACACATTTTTATCATTCTTTGGAGAACAAAAAGTAAGTCTTCGTACTGATTATTTATAAATAGATATTTTCCCGAATTATAGGGCCAATATTTCGATTTTTCTCATTCGAGATATTTTTCAATATTTTATTTTATAATTTGACGAGGAATAAAAAATATTGGACTTTTTAGTTTGTAACAATAGCTTGATGTGCGAAAATAGAATTTTTTGACAATTTGAGATCATATTCAAATGAGCACACAAACCTGTATTCTTTTTTATTTCGGACAAAAAATGATCACAAAAGCCTTTTTTTTTTTAATAAAATTGTACAATTTTATCCGCAACTCAATTTATTTTATTATTAATCTTTTCAGGATTAATTTTTTAAAGACAATTTTTTATTCGAAATTATAATTTTATTGTACTAAAAATATGTTTTTGTAGGATGAATCTCAAAATAATCAATAATACAGAGCTCGAATTACATTCTTTGCATTTGAAAATTCCATTCTTTTGACTAGAAATAATCACAAACTATCCAGTAGTCAAAAATGTATCAACCATATCAGAATCTAAATAATCCTTGGTCTCAGTTTCAAATTAGAGTCAATATCATAAATAATTTTAGAAAAAATAGAAATAGGAGACATTTTTATATTTAATTCTTTTCAATAATGAAATTAATGAATTTCTTTTCTCTATTACTTTTATTCTATTGTCAATAAAAACTTACAAAGAAAAAATTTTCGAATTTTATTAGATGACTGTAAAATAAGCGAACGCGATTCTAAAATGCAAGTCAGAAGTAGGATCATGATATCAAAATGTATAGCCTGAAATCCTGGTTAAGAGGATTCATTGAAAAATGTTAATCCGTTTTCGGGATATTCGAGTTACCAAATATAGTATGCCCATTCTGAACCGATTAAGAAATATTGAAATTTAATTTTATTATTAATAAATTTAAAAATTTAAGAAAAATTTTACATTTCAAATCATAAAAAGTAATGGAAAAATAGAGGCTTTAACTGTATAAATAAAAGTAAATTCATAATTCTTTTCTTAGATATAACTGTTTAATTGTAATTATACATTAAATCTCATAGTGTTGTCAAGGATAATGTAAGATGAAACGGTATACAATATCAGGTCACAAAGCATTAAATATAGCTCGTTATAAATTATATCTGGAGATTAATCTAGTTCCTCTACATCTTCTTCGTTTTCTGGCGTTGAATAGAAATCGATTTGGTACCATTGACGGTGACGTTATTATGTTGCTTGGTGGTCGGTTTGGAGTACGGTATGATCGCCGGGATTGCGGTAAATCTAATTCTCTTACTCTATTTCGCGGCCCGGCCTGGACTATTGATCGAAGAGCGGATCGTCGATGGTTTGACCGTGCTTTTCGTATCTCCCAAGCAATCCCTGAGTTTCCCAGCCGCGGAGTATCTACGAGAACGAGTAATGTCGTGGTAAGTTCCGCCGCAAATTCGAGTAAGAAATGATTCGTATGCGCTTATATATTATGTCTTTCGGAGATGCGCACAAATTTTGTGAAATTGCGTGAAATTTAAAAATTTATAATTAATAACTAATTAAGTATCTTGACAAATGTTTAACAATAATAACAAATAAAACAAAGTTTAACACAATAAAGAGAATATATTATTCCTCATAAATTTATATTTCTATAATTTGAATGATTATATCTTGAATCTCACATAACTTGGAACCTCAAAATATTTTCGCTAAAAAATTACTTGCAAACTTTATCACAAGTCAACGCCACGTGCTTATACTTCTCGTGCTTACTCTTCTTTTTCTAGGAATATGTTATGTGTGTATTAGGGAGGTATGTATTTTCGATTTGCGTGTTTAGGTGCGACAAGAAATCAGAAAACTTGCCTGTGATAGTGGACGGTCGTAATGTGCTTAGGATTGATACCACAGTCGCGAAAAACTTGGCGCTACTCGTATCGGATCTTGCAACGCGAAATCAGAAGCTCGTTTTTTGGAATTGGAGTGAGGATGCGAAGCAGACGTTGATATGTTACGATCCATCACTCGCGGCCTATTGTAAATCGGCTGACAGCATAATACAGATATTTAAAGGTAAAATTTCAGATTCTCACAATTTCTTTTTCAATTGCTTGTTTATAAATAGACTTCTAAGTGGTTTACAATATAAATATTTTCTTTGGTATATATTTATCCTGAATTAATGTTTCTATTTTCAATTTTATTAAAAATAAATAAGTGTATAATATAACTAAAATATGTAAAAACAGATAAAAAAACAAAATACTTTTGTATTTTTTCAAAATTAAGACAAATTCTAATATTATTTAATATTACAAATGATTTGTTTTTGAGATTTTTATCGATAATAAAAATTTTTTGTATGTTCAGTTTTATTACAGGTTTTTGTTATGTTTTATTTTTGCTCTATTAAAATGAATGCAATGACCAGTATCAGTTTGCAAATTTACGAACGGCAGTTTTCTCTTTCCGATATTCGATGAAATAGAATAAAACAGAAAATAGCGCTTTAAAATTTTCCTTGTTTTTCGACGTGCTCTGCGTGCGTGAGTTTGCAAATTTACAAGCCTCTACGCTTTTAAAGAGGATACGCCCGGTGATTATTCGGAGTTGTTAATGAATATCCGGAAATTTCCATATCAACAGATTCAAATGTGACGCGACGTAACGTTCAGGAAACACACATTTGCGAATTTATGTCCGCTACTTTCTTTTAAGAAGAAAGAAGAAAAATAAATAAAAAAATAGCTCCTCGAGAGATCAATAGGAATTTCGCATTCGGTCGAAGAAACTTTTTCAAGTCGTCGCGAAAGACGTTACATCCACAGTTTTCGGCAGACTCATACTGGGAGGGATTTTGCATTGCGACTATATATGCAGTTACGATCGAACATCATGGGCATTTACACGACGACCTATACCATTACGTATGCGCATATCGAATCACTTATGACGACTTTTCCCTTTTTTTCCCCTAGGGAACTACCCTCTGCCTCATGCTAATATTACACTTCGAACGTACACCATACTGTTTCTATTGTATAACAATCGTAAAGACCAATTGATATAATAACTCGCAGTGTTCTAAACTGATGTGTTTCACATGTTTCATGTAAAATATAAATCTTTTCATCGATATATTTGCCATTAATGCGGTTAATTTGCTATAAAAATTTCGCACTGCCTTATTAGAATCGATCAGATATTCTGAAATCACTTGCAATCCAATACATATTCTGGATCTAATTGTATATAATATTTTTTTAATATTTATTTCTTCAAGTACCAATATTAATAATTAAATAATAATATTAATAACTGAAAGCTAACTAACATGATGTGGTTAAATCTGTCGGATGATTTTGTTTAAGATTATTTTATCGATTCATCATTTCCGCGGAAAATTTATTTACCGCTCATCAAAGACTGACATTTTTATTTCATAATTTTAATAAAACCTTAGTTAAAAATCAAAAGACTATAAATTTGCCAGCATTTTATGCTTTCTATTGGCGCAATAATACATATAACCGTCTCAAATAATATCTTAATTTTATAATGACAATTTTATCATATTAATTGCATGTGCATCGTTTTTTTGTTTTTAGATGAAACTGTAATTTGCTGTGAATCACTTGAGTTACTGCCATAACAAGATGTATGTTCGCTACAATTTCTAAAATAAATTATAAGGTGCTATTTGTTCAAATTGTTTATTTAGAATATTTATAGTGTATCATGTAATGTATAAATATATATAATGTAATATATAAATGTAATATAATATAATATTTTATTTAAAGTTTCGAAAATAATAGCAAACTATTTTTTATGCATTTACAGCGCTCCCTTTGTGCATTCATGTACATGTACTCTGATGTAAGCGATAATCAGATTAACTAGGGAAACTATGTATAAGTTTTATATATATATAGATATTGATGAATATTATTTTTATCGTCGAGAAGGCGATAGACGGGTTACATTAGCGATAGGTTGTTGGCCTTTATTTTATCACATTTCTTCATAAGACGGGCAGTCATTTTCTAAATCAATTAATAATATATATATGCATTTCAAAATTATTGAATCAAAATTATAAAATAGAATCCTAATGATATGAGCTAATATTTTACTATTAGATACATACATACACATACATACATATACACATACATACACATTTTCTCTCTTTGATAATTGAAATATATAATTATTGAAAAACTGTATATACAGGGTAGACCATTTTAATCTATACACGCGAATATCTCAGAAACACTGCATTAAATCGAAAAATGTTTCAGATATAAGTTGTATGGCTTGAAGGAGGACATAAGAGGGTACCATTTGTTTGACCTTGGGTGGCGTTGTCATAGTCAGGGCAAGGTCACTTTGGATTTTTTAAATTCTCTCTATTTTTTATTATATATTCTTGTAGCTCATCTCGAGAGCTTTCCAAAACATTATAATTAAGTTAGTTTTCATTAAGTACTTTCCGAGTTATGAGGCTTGAAATCATTTCTTAATTTTACATAAATCATAAAATATTAAATAAAATATTCATTTTTTCATTATCTTACCTTAATACTTTTATACACGAAATAATGTGAGGAAACAATTGGTGTAAAGAAAAAACATAGTTTTTAAGAAAAAATATGTAATTGTTAATTGCAAATTACATATTTTGTGTGTGTTTTGAAAAGCTCTCGAGGTAAGCTATAAGAATAAGCAATAAAAAATAGGGGGTTTCGTTTAAAAAATTAAAGGTGACCTTCATGTGACCTTTAAGCAATTATCGAAGACAATGGCATCATTTTATGTCCCCCTTCGAGTCAAACAACTTTTGTCTGAAATATTTGTTTCTACAATCAAAAATAAGAAAGTTATTGGAGTGGATAACTTAAAATGACTCACCCTGTATATGTAGAGTGTATAAATCATGCATCTCTAGAGAATGAATTGACGAAGTCAAAATAAGTCGAAAATAAAGAATGACAAAATTGCGTTTGAGTCTTCTTTAAAGAGTTACAATCAAAATCGTGCTAATTTGTGCATTCAAGTTAATAGGGAGTATTTGAACATTTCACTCTTCTATAATTCTATTTTTAGAATATTATTATATAAAACGTATGCTATTTGTTTTCTTACGTGGTATATTATTTAATAAACTAAGTAAATTTAATAAACTTAAAAATATAAAGCATATTATTTAATAAACTGCAATTAAAATAGGCGATGCTCATCAATTTTTTGCCACTTAATTTGATAGTCGAACGGAAAGAAAAAAATTGAGTTGATTATAACATTATAAATTTTGTAATGCATGCTGTTTCAGAAAAAATGGGCAAAAAAATTAACATTGCGCTGGGCAGTGGGGCTGAAAAATAGTAAGTGGCAGACTTGGAACTTTAAAAGTCCATTTTCTCTGAAACGGTCCATGCATTACAAAATTTACACCGTTGTAATCAGCTCGACGAATACTTTCTTCTGATACTTATTTCGACCAGCAAAGTGGCAAAAAATTGGAGAGTATTTTAGCCGCAGTCTTTAAAATAAGAATTTTTTTCAAAAATGTGACAATTATCTATTTGTTAATTAATTAATATGTTATGATTCTTAACTTATTATTATTAAAACAATTACAAAAATTCAAACAAATTTTAACTTAAGCAAAAATAATAAACCAAATAAATTATTTGATTGTAACTATTGTAATATATATATATATTATGACGTTGCCGTCCCGACGCGCGTCCATCCGCCCCGGAAATCTTTACGGGGCGCGAGTCGAGCGGCCGCGCCAGAAAAGAAATAGCGAGAGCCGTATTGAAATCTCCAGAGAGACGAGTCTTTGTTATATTTCGCGTTATTAATTAATTTTTGTTCTATTATTTTGTACGTCGGGCAACCCGCCGGAAAGCAACCGGAAGAGGCGGAAGAAGAATCCTTTTTGCAACAGCCGATACGACATTTCCGATCTCCGATTCGAGAACGGAGATAGCGCAGAGTCGCGGGCAGAATTCGCCTTTGTAATGAAAGGAGGAGACGTCTCCAAGAAACAGCTGTCTTGGACCGGAGTCACAGGACCGGTAGGCGCTACCCTCCGAGGACGGAGGACGAAGGACGAAGGATTGGCCTCAGGAAGACCGCCGATAACAGGGTCGCCGACATAAAGATTTTCAAATTATCGGGGCCGCTACGGCCCCCGATACGGCGTTGTCGCGGGGCGCATTAATACCACAGACATCTATACTATATACTAGACCGCTAACTTGCGTCAAATACATGTCCACGAAATGTACTAAATTCTCACGCATGCGTAACGTTGGTGGACAGCAGTCACGTTTGTGATTGGTTGACGTTATGTACAATGTACATAAGTATGTAATTTGTGTATAAACTTACAGTTGAATATAAGTTATTTTTAAATAATATATAATGTTTTTCGTTTTTAATTAAAATTTATCACAGCCTTTAAAGACAAAATATATCAAAATATATTTAAAAGGTATATGATATAATTAAAATCAAGATTAAAAATATATATAGAAGATTAAAAATATATAAAGATTAAAAATATATGTATATAACATTTATATATATATTTATATTTATTTTATTACAAAATTAAAAGTTTATAATGTAAAAAGTACAAGTTTTAAGATGAAAACTTAAATATTAGCTGGCTACAAGTGTCCACCATATTAGTTTTCCATCAATATTACGCATGCGCGACCGCCATATTACATGGTTTTCGGAAACACATTTTATGTACAAAATCAATGGGAGTTAGCGATCTAGTTATAGTATAGATATCTGTGATTAATACCTCGCATGTCGCGGCGCTATTGGTCGCGAATCCGCGCACCCCTGCGCGCAGGATTGACGCCGCTATTGACCCTGGATCCAGAGATCCAGGGAGCATAGATGCCAGTTTCGCGACGCTGCCCCCACCACTACATGTAGAGGAGGTAGCGCACACAAAGAAAGAGTCGTGTCCGTACACGTCGCCCAGCGCTCGGGCGGCGAGATTGTCGAAATTTCCGTTACGTTTTCGAAACGCCGTTCGGCCTCGCAAAGTCTGGCCATAAAAACGGGCTAGAAGAACTACAAATATCAGCGCTTTTTTATGGTCTCGATTTCGTATTGTTATTATTATCACCGCTATCGAAGAATTATCTGTTATACATTCCGTGATTTCAAATTTTCGAAGTTATGTTAACCTCTGTTATATTTCGTTATTTCAAATTTGCTAATTTATGTTATTATTATTTCTTTCTTGATTTCGTTATTTCTTTTACTTTATATTTTTTTTATATTTCTTTTCTTGAATAAATTTGTTCTATTTTCTTTTATATTAAGCTCGCGTAATTTATTTGAGTGTTCGCGTTTCATGATTGTTAAAGTCCGTTGTGCCTGTCAATTTTCGTAATTCCCGAAAGCCTCGCATAAAATAATTTAATATCCTTTTCAACAGACCCTGCCCCTTTACCGTTAGGTGAGCTAGTCGGCCCGTGGCGAATCAGGGAAGCTTTTTCTCGCGTTATTCTGGCGTTTAGCGAACTGATACGTGAAAGACCGTATCTGGCGCCCAACTTCTAGATCTCGAGACGGCCTTCGCTTCGCCGCGACTCGCGCGAGAACACTCTCCATCTTAGTTCCTCCAAGCGCGAGTATCTCTATCCTTGTGTTTTTGACGACGTTTTCGCTCCTCCTTTAGCATCCTCTCTAACACCTCGAATTGTATATAAAATTAACAATTTTGAGAAACGTCGCAATATATATACAGGGTGTATCCTGAAAAGTGGGAAGTATTGCAATGGTGGATTCAGGACACAGAAATAAGAGAAAAAGTTCATATAAACATATGTCCGATATGATCTTGTTTTCAAGTTACAGCTTCTTTTATTTTTCAACAGAATTAAGATAGTTAAGGTAACAGGAAGTGCTCAAAATGACTACCTCTAACTTGAATACAAGCACCAACACGTCTCATCATAGATTGTTTGACTTTTTCAAAAATTCTGGGTATTGCTCGAATTTCCCGGCAATCATCTTAAAATTAAAATTAATTAAAATTAAAGTTCATTATTTCAACACAGTTATTTTTAAGGTCAATTTTAAGATTGACGGAGGCACTTTTAGAAAAAACGTTTGATACAAAAGTTTCTTATTTTTTCACGTACAATTCGAATCTGTAATAAAAAGTACCATGTTCCCCTAAAAAAATTCAACTTCCGATCCGGCGTATTTCCGGTCGGTACCCGATTTACTTAAAAATTGTTCGCGATTTTTGATAAAAGCCACTTATTTTCATTTTAAAAGGGGTGTACGAGTAGTCTGGGACACCCTGTATATACAGGATTCAAAACAATCTGATGTCTTTGAAATATGACATTCTTGAACGAATTCTAAGACTATTTTTGCTCTTGAAAAATTTTGTCCAAAGCTTAATTTTTTCCCCAGACAGTCAATTTTATTGCACAATATTTGATCCTTTGAAGTGTATTAAATTATTATTGCAGTTTCTACACAATATTTAACAATATTATTACCGTCTAAAAGGGTTATAACGTAACTCTTAAGAATAAAATATCAAAAAAAAAAATAATTTAAAAAATTAAAAAAAATTAAAAAATTAAAAAAAAATTTTTTCAAGAGGAAAAATAGTCTTAGAATTTGTTCAAGAATATCATATTTCAAAGACATCAGGTTGTTTTGAATCATCCTGTATATATATATTTTTTTCTTTTACAGTAATTATACATATGTATATACATATATTATATTGCCAGAAGATAAAGATAGGAACGTATATTGGTAATTGTGTGTGCAGAATTAATTTTTCAGTGCAATTTATTCTTGTCTTCTTTCGAGTAAATATGTAAAATTATATACATATATATATATATATATATATATACACACACATATACATATTATATATATTTCATGTCACTACTTACCGGCACCAAAGCTTCTCATCCGTCGGTCGAATCTATCGCAGTTTAATAAAGAGGCAGAGATGGAATCGCGTCGAATCGCATCCGCGACCTCCGAATTCCAAACGCGCCCTTTCGACTGCAGGTGCGCGCGCAGGCGCGCGAGCAACGCGTAACGTAACCAATCGCAGCGGCGGGTGGTAGAGGGTGCTCGGATCGATGCGGCGGTCGTCGAGCGTTCGCGTCGCCGAACGGTTCGGTTTCGCGCGGCTCCCTCGCTCGTCTCGATTTGGCTTGTTGTGTCGTTTCTTCTGTTGACGATTAGCCGATCGACTTTGATCCGGCAGACAGGAGAGACGTTACATGCGTACGCACGTGTGGTTTCCCATTTACCTATCTGCCTGCCTGCCTATTACTGCGGCCTGTTCGGTGTATCCTTTCTTCGGCTCATCGCGCGAATTTCGTTCGTTTTTTCTCACCCTCGGATCGCGGGGAATCACTTGCGGTCGCGGTCGCGTATCGCGATTGATCGCGATAGAGCGCCGTATATACGCTACGTCTTTTTATTTATTTGCTCGATAATCGGCGAGACGCCAAGATCGTCATCGCGATATGAGCATGAGACGCACGGCCACTGCCAGTAATGACAGCTGTCAGAGGGATGTTGAGGCACCGCCGCCAAGTGATAGGACGTCGCGTGGATATCGAGCGTTAATTGTGAGTAGCAGATCCCTCTTTGACATCTTATCGGTCAGCTCGAGGGTGCCGAGAATGTTTGTCCTCGCTTCGCCTCACGCCGAGTATGTGGTGCATACAAGATGCGAGGGTTGCGCCGCTTGCTGCACCGACCTCGGTGTATGTTGTATGCTATGTGCGCGTGGCTCGATATATATTTTATTTTCTCCTTTTGTTTCCTCTTCTCCCCTTTTACGGAGCTTTCGCGAGACAATCCCGCAAATTAATCCGCCTCGCGGTCGCGATTCGCATAATTTGCGTTAGTGCCAAATCATCGACTGTGCGGCGTCTTCTGGGCGGAAGGAGTAGCATCCACGATGAATCTAGGCCAGAACGCGTGATTTTATAAAAAAAAAGTTTGAAAAAGAAACATTTTATCTTTATCACACTCAGTAGTTGAACAATTTAATTTTTTGTCGATTATATTTATAAATTTACGCACAATTTACGCAATTGTACATCACGTATATTTATAGCTTTTATCTTTCTTTTTCAAAGAAAGCTTAAAATGATTTTTTTCCAGCTCTATTTTTTTATAAAAATTAATAAATATAAGACTCGAAATATAAAATTAAACAAAACAGTTATAATGGCAATACGAGTCGAGTGTCGATGTTATAACACATTTATTTATAATACAATCAAATAAATATTGATATTTTGAGTCATCTTCAGCGCGAAAATATATAATAAAAGATAATATAATGAAAAATCTATTTTTTTATATTTCGGTTTTTCTGAAGCAGAAAGTAAGACTGTTTATAGAGGAATCCTTTATGGATTTTTAATTAGAAGAAGATAAAGAAGCTAGACTAATTTACATCGTAATTCCTTTTCACTTTCAGTTTTTTAATCGTAATATAATTTCTGCTATGAAATTTTTCATATTTTATTCAAAATCTATTTTCTAGAATTTTTACAGTTAATCGTTTGCGTTACGAATATACTATCAGTTCTCTTGCACCTTTTTATATATCTGGAACAGTCTTCATTTTATAGAGCAAGTTTCATTAAATTTATGATATGATTAATTAAACTGCGCAATAGTTATCCGGGATTTGTGTTATATGAAACTATTTTCATTATCACAGACGAATACATATTTTTAATATAACTCCTGTGCCCGTATATTTGATTGTATCATTGCTTTATTTCAATTTTCATGGCTACATAAACTCATCGTCGATAAATGCGGAAATATTGTCGAACAATACATGCAACAATGTTTTATTCAATATCAATTTGGATGCTTTATTATTGTTGTATTACTGTTTTATTATGTCTATTATTATGTCTACACCTATTTGCATATTAAAATAAGTAAAAAAAACTTTATACACATGAAATAATAATAATGAAAACGGGAAATTATATTTTAGTGTGCAATTACATATAATTGCAGGCAAACAAGCGGTTAAGCTAATTATTTCTCATAATTCCACGTTTTTTTGTACGACTGTAATGTGCGACCCAATTTTATGCACCAACATTTTTTAATAATTGCCTTTTAAAATTTTCCGTTAAATTAATTCCATGCAACTGAGATAGAATTGAATAATTTTATATCACAATATATCATATTCGACATATGCTACATTATCTAATATTAAAAGTAAACTTAATACGATTTTTCTGCGATATGTATACGTTTGTTTCTATCTGTTATTATTAGTTATACATAATTATTATTGAAAATTACATGTTATACACATAGGACTTTATAACACATGAGGATTTTATAATTTCAAACAATACTACTGTCTCCACATTCGATGGCACGATATCACTTAGTATTAAGTACAAAGTTTTTTCGATCAATGACTCTCCTTCGCTTTCTCAACGAATGAAGTGAACTTATCGGAAACGAAAGCAATAAAGAATAAATCACTCCCATCGTTATTGATACTATGGGGACAGTTTACTGACCGATTTTCCCTATTGCCCCTTTTATGTAATCCCGGCGGATGAACGGTCGATGCATACGAATACTAGATAAAACGACCTCGAGTTGATAAGAGGATTAAGTGTCGCACTACATACTGACATACTCGTATGCATGTGCGTCCAGCACATCTGTATCGAAAGCGAGCAAAATCAGAATTTTTTTATCTGACAGTGCGTGCCATTTGTGAAAAATCGCATTTTTTGTCCTTTTCAATTGTCACGCGATAGTATCTACGTCATTCTGTGTAAAAAAGGAGATCGCAACATGAATATCATGCGTATAGTATGGAAAATGTTGACATTTAACTGGCCTTACGATTAGATCTGGAGTTCAAGTTTGTGCGAACGTTAACGGTAGATTCTGTCTCTTTACATATCTTTTCGCGATATTTATACTATTATTGGACTTTATAGTCTCCATTTTTCGGTTACAATCGTGAATTTTATTCACAGCAATTGTTACATGCGCAAAAATAAATCGAACATTTAAAATGTTAGGGTTTTCGTATATAAACAAAGCGTTATTTTCGAAAATGAATCTTGTGCCTGAAAAAAATTTTGACCTATGTTGACTTACTTATTGGTGGTATATTGGAAAATAATGATGTAGATTATATTGTATCCAGTTATATTACTAAGAACTGATTAGTTTATATATAGATAGCATACCAAGCAATCATCTGCAATTTTAAACGGCTACGTAATTAAATGTTAGTTTATTGATTCTAACAAAAAAAAAACGATGTGTATGTATAAAATAATGATATAAGTTTCTTTCAGACGATCGATATATAATCAAAGTTTTTGAGAACATTCTGTATGTGAATAAATTAATTTGATTAAATTAATAAAAATAAATTAATAAAAATAAATTCGATTAAATTAATAAAAATTTGTACACAAGACGTGTATTAAACGTACAGTAACTTTTTTTTAAATAAATTATAGAAAAAAATTATCACTGAACAAAAATTTATTTTGTGGTTTTATTATTATGCTTATTCTTTTATAGATTTTCTAACATTTCTAAAAGTAGAAAATATGGAAAAAAGATTTATATCTCACACATACACATATACAATTTTTTACGCGATAAAAATACGTGGACGTATGATAGAAGAATTATAGGCAAAATTATATAATATAATTATATTATATAATATATATATACATATATATATATATATATATATATATATATATATATATTATAATTTTACGTCTATTTTTGAATGAATATTGCATAGCATAAAAGTATGAGATATAGCCTAACGTATAATACTGTGAAATTTATTTTGAATTTAAATTAGTTTTTCGACGAGTTAATTAAATATTTTCTGGATGTTATGTTTGAAAATATTCAAATAGTGCATTACGTTTCTCTTTTCTTTATGGCTCCTTGATTTTCATATTTCTTCTTAGCTTTCCCGCCGCATAATTTTCTAATTATAACCTCGACTATCATCTTTCGTTTCTGTGGCTCATAAAAACCTTGTCACTCAAACTTGCAATTAAACTGTCAGTTGTCATAGTTGACAAAGAACAACCGTCGTGCCACAATTAGCAACGACGACGATTTCATCGTTGGTGTGCACAGCGACGGTTGCTTTATTGTTTCTATAGCGAAATAAATCATTCCCGCCTCCGTGTCTGCTTTAATGAATCGTTCATTTTCAGCGTCGCTAAATATGGAGATCCTGGAAAAATACGCGTATTCCAGTAACATATGCAATAAATAATTGATAATTTATATTAATGTTAAGAATATTACATAATAAATAATTGAAGTAGATTGAGCACGAGAAAGTGAAAGGGAGAGGGAAAGAAAGAAAGAAAGAGAGAGAGAGAGAGAGAGAGAGAGAGAGAGAGAGAAAGATTTTGTAGATATACAGAGTGAGTTTTTTGAGACATCGAAATATCTCGTAAAATCTAAAAGATACGATAAAATGTTTCAGACAAAAGTTGTATGGTTTCAAGGGGGACATAAGATGGTGCCATTAGTTTGACCTTAAAGAGTCACCTGAAGGTCACGTGAAGGTCACCTCCAACTTTTTAAATGGGACACCCTATATGTTTTTGCATATTCTTGTAGCTCATCTCAAGAGCTTTCCAAAACACTATAATTAAGTTAGTTTTCATTAAGTACTTTCCGAGTTATGAGGCTTGAAATCATTTCTTAATTTTACATAAACCGTAAAATATCTTGTAAAATATTCATATTTCGATTATCTTACCTCAATATTTTATGTACAAAATAATGAGAGGAATCAACTGGTGTAAAGAAAACACAGTTATTTTTAAGAAAAAATATGTAATTTGCAATTAACAATTAAGAAGATAAAAAATTCACCCTGTATAATAATAGAATACACATTTATGAATTATCTGTCAATTATGAAAATTTAATTCTCAATTCCTCTTTCTCAATAATTTTTTTTATATAATTATATAATTATTTTTTTTATAATTACCGTTATTATGATTGTGTAAGGATCGAAAGAAGCTACTCTTTTATTGCACAGTTTGAAAGTTTACAATGATATTTTATATTATTATAAATTTGGAGAAAATAATAAGTTAAAAAAACGTTAATCTCTTTTAATAATCCGAATTACTTTCTTTCCGTTTTAAAAATATAAATTATAAGATATTTGGTCTTTATATTTCAAAAGATATAATATTACTAAAAAATTATTATTTTTTATTAGTTTCTTGAGACTATGAAATGCATTAATTTATGTGTAGGAATTAAATGTGAAGAATAAATATAGCATTTATTTTATCAGAAGTTAAAGAATATACCAATTCTTCTATATTTTTACCGAGATTTTTTTCGTAAAAATTAATCATTTTAAGACTGCGATCATATTAGGAATCAATAATAACGAAGAGAACTATGCTAGTTTACTGTCTCGGACAACGTCTCGTGTTACTTATAGGTCAGGACGTCAGGAAGCAGGAAAATTTTCCGATGTTCGAACATATTATAGCCGAGTTCAGAGAATCGATTCGATGCAACAGGCGGAAGGAAATAATATCTATTGCGGTCAAACTGACCGGATTGCCCTTAAGGTTTTCTGCGTTCATTTCCGTGCGCATATAACTAAACAATATATAATAATCGAAAATGAATCGATGAATTATAAGCTGGTTATTATCGTACTTTAAGCGAATATTTCGTTTGCATTTAATTCATGGCATTTTATCTCATTTCGACATTATATAACATTATAGTGCCTTGATTATTAAAATAAATGTACATGCATATATACACACACAAATACACACACACACACACACACACACACACACACACACACATACACACACACACACACACACACACACACACATATATATATATATATATATATATATATATATATATATATATATATATATATATATATATATATATATATATATATAGGGACAATGTGTATATACAAGAAAAAAATTTGTTTTATAGCATTAATTTTGTCTATATGCAAGATTTAATTTATAGTTGTGTAAAAAAAATATATTGCGAAAAGTGTACAGTTTTATAACTTATTTAATTTGATGTTTGAAATTCAACAGAAAAGTAGAAATATATATAATGTAAGAAAAAAAGTTGTATGTTTATAGTACTAGTACGTTTAAGTTATATTACTATTAAATTATTATTAATTTTTAACTTTAATAGATTATCTTTAATATATAATTAATAAATTTTCACAAGTGAAATAATTTATTAAAAAAGAGTTGTAATAAACGCGACTTAGAGATTATTGTGAAACAAATTTTTATTTATCTATATATTAAAAGTTTTTAAATCGTCATTGCGGTTCTATTTTCCATGTAAATCATCAAAAATTTAAAATATATTTTATTAAATATATTAGAAATACCTCAGACACATAGAAACATAGCAAAGAGAGAGAGGGGGGAGGGGAAGGGAAGGAGGGGGAGAGAGAGAGAGAGAGAGAGAGAATTTGACTAGATTACTATTTCAAAACTGCCTAAAAGATTAAATCTATTTTTGAAAGATAAATTAATTGCGTATATTTTCGATAATAAGACTTTTTGGAAAAACGTAGCTATTTATTTAAAACATTCAAAGTTTTTTGATGAAAAATAATTGCAGAAAAGTAATTTAATTATGACAGAGATATAAAAAGACTAATAGATAAAAAAACTAGTATATAATTATGTAATGTAATAGATTAATTGTGTAATGTAGGGCTAATTTAATAGCTCAACTAGATATGCTTAACTTTTATAAAAAAATATCTCTGGAAAATGAAAATGTGTAATGAAAAATTTTACAAAGAAATCAATTACAGATTTGTAAATTTATGTACATTTATATAAAAAACTGTCGTAGACTATTTATACATAATAGTATTTTTCTATTATTATTTATTTTTTATTTTTTATTTAATCACATTATAATATTTTGGAGCAAATAACAATTTGTTTTAAAATATTATGTATATTTTTTGTAAAAGAAATAAGGATTTAATATTTTTAATATTTTGTGAATATAATGTATGATGTATGATGATAATTTTACGGATTTAATAGGATTCTCAGTACGTATTTTATAGACTGATTAATGGCGTGAAATTTTTTGTTCTCTCTTATCGATAAAAACATTTTGCAATTGCCCACGCAACTCAATCATTAAAAGTATCGGCTGTTGTAAGTTTGTATAATTTATGCTATGGTGCTTCTTAATGTGCGTCGCGGTTTTATGTACGTACATATGTATACATATATACACACATAAAATCAGATATGTATCGCATAAAAATATTTTCAACCTGGCCATATTTCTGTGTTAATGTACACAGGATGAAAAATTAGCTACATTATAAAAAAGTCGCGTTATTACAAGTATGCATATAATATCTTTTTTTAAATACATTTATTTTGCAGTATTTCGCAATACTTTTTGTTGTTATAATTTTTTGATATTGTAAAAAAATATTGTAAAAATCACATTATTTAATTTTACTTTGTTTTAATTTTACTTTGAATGTATTACTTAGTTTTAATTTTTACTTTGATTAATAAGAAATTAATATTAAACAAGATATATAAATTAGCTTATAATGATAATTGGCAATATAATGATAATATTGGAAAATAACTATGATATCGCATCTCGATATTATAAAATTAATTCTTTATTTCTTGATAATTGTGTTTTATAAATATTGTTTCTTTTATTATTATTATTATTATTATTATAAAATATGATAATTATGCAAATATAGGCCACTCCTGATTTCAGTTCTCACATATGTTATCAAGATTATCACTCTGAGTAATGTTCTAAAAATTTTACTCGTTATTGAAATCGGGAATGACTCCCTATGTCTGTATAATTACCTTAAAGATAGTGAGATATTAATATACATATGAGTTGAAATTACGACAAATGACAATGTACGAAATGTTTTATTCGGGATGAAATAAGAAGCAAATTAATAATACTTAATTATATTATAATATATTATAATATATATTATAATAAATATAATAATTATATATATTATATAATTATATTACCATAATTATATTTTTAGGAAATACCATCCTCATGCTTGGCAGCAGTTTTCTTGGAACCACTTTAAGTAAGTAAACCAATTAAAGTTTTTTTTTCTTCATTTCTCTGTATACATAATTATTTTAATCGGAATACAAATAATTAATTGATATCAAAATCTCTTTTTGCATTTGCACACATTTATATATTTTATTTTCTTTAATGTTCATATATATGAATAACTTTATGCATTTGTTGTGTATAATAATGAGTGACAAACACACTTATAAGAAAAGAAATATCTGAATCACATAAAAATCATATATTAAAATCGTGCATAAATTTTTTTACATGCAACGTTTTTTTTTTTTATATCAACGCACGTGTCAAGCACATAATCAAAGTGCAGTATTGTATATATTTCGTTTGCTATACAAATACACAAGGAGAACAGTATTGCTCATATTTATTCGCAAAAATAAGTTTGTTTATTCACATCAGCGGTATCGATAACGGCAATTTTGTCCCGTTCTGTCTTCTGGCAGGTAAATAAAGTTTTTCAAACTAGTTTTACGTTGGAACTCGAGCACACACCGTGCAGTCGATCTCCTCTGAAGTCGACGATTGAGAGAACTTTGTTTTCGATATCGGCTTCTCAGTGTGTACCGTTAACCTGTTTTCGTAAATCCCATATGATTTCTTTAAAATGTGTGCGCGTTGTATTTAACGAAACGTTGCCGTACTTTTTCTTACTATTGGAGAAAAATCGAAGTTCTGTCGAGTATTTTGTTATATATAATACGCGACCAGATCAATATATATTGGAACAATTTTGAATATTACCGAGAAATATGCGCAAGGATTTAAAAATTTAGCATGCGAATAAAAAGGTACATTACTGCATAATTTTGAGATGTTTGCTGTGTCGAGAATTACGAAATGTTGAAATAAAAAAGATTCGCTCTTATACGTGTGTATGTAAAAGTAATGCATAATTTGTCTGCACATTTTTTCCACCAGGATTTTTTTTCATAGCCAACTTTACCATTTTATTATAAATTACAGGGGCAGAAAGGAGCAAAAGTAGTAGATATTGTACATAAACATTGGACACGAAAATATGATTGCATAGAGTCGACACGTGACTCTAATGCATAATGTTTCCATTCGCAATATGTTTGTGTGAAAAGTACAATTTTCAAGGATTCTTCTATTTTTCTCTCACATCTATCCACGACAGTCGTTTTTACCTCCTCATATTTTCAACTTTAAAAAGACCTTTGAAAGGCATTCTCGTATCGCATCGCCAAAGTTAGCAAACCTCCCCAATATCTGATTTAGACGAGAGTGACTTTGCCGAGGGTTGTCGCTTGCAGAGTCTTTACGAGCATGGGCTCGAGCCGAAGATCCGGCTCCGGTGGGAGTCGACCAAACGCCGGCGTTCTCAAGGAGCGTGCCAACATGTCGTTCATGCTGGTTGTCATGTTCTTCGCCGTATTTGGTTTGATCGTCCTTACGGAGATATTCCTGATCGACGAGAGGCGCGGCGTGAGCGTCGGCGGCACCGGCGTACTCGGGGGTCACAGGAGCGGTCATCGATTGCCGGCTGCGCCCGATCGTCCGGATTACGGCGAAGTGGGAGTGAGTATCCACGAAGAGAAAGAGGACGTTATGTATTTTTCTGATTTTTCAGCGATTTACAAGATTTTCTCCCTTGCTACATTATTTTAATCATTTTTCTCCCGATAAAAAATTCATTTTTATCTTTATGTCGCTGTCAACGTTCTCTGATCGTTTCTTATGATACATACAGGGTGGCCCATTTTAATCCATCCAGTCGAATATCTCGAAAACCAAGCCCGGGAGAGAAAAATGTTTCAGACAAAAGTTGTTTGGTTTCGAGGGGGACATAAGATGGTACCATTGGTTTGACCTTGAAGAGTTATTTGAAGGTCACATGAAGGTTACCTTCAATTTCTTAAATGGAACCTACTATTTGTCATTGCATATTCTTGTAGCTTATTTCGAGAGCTTTCCAAAACACTGTAATTAAGTACCTTTTCGTTAAGTACTTTTTGAGTTATGAGGCTTGAAATCATTTCTTAATTTTACATAAACCGTAAAATATCTTGTAAAATATTCATTTTTCGATTATCTTACCTTAATACTTTTATGTACAAAATAATGAGAGGAATCAATTGGTGTAAAGAAAACACATAGTTGTTTTTAAGAAAAAATATGGAATGTTAATTGCAAATTACATATTTTTTCTTCAAAACAACTATGTGTTTTCTTTACACCAATTGATTCCTCTCATTATTTTGTACATAAAAGTATTAAGGTAAGATAATCGAAAAATGAATATTTTACAAGATATTTTACGGTTTATGTAAAATTAAGAAATGATTTCAAGCCTCATAACTCAAAAAGTACTTAACGAAAAGGTACTTAATTATAGTGTTTTGGAAAGCTCTCGAAATAAGCTACAAGAATATGCAATGACAAATAGTAGGTTCCATTTAAGAAATTGAAGGTAACCTTCATGTGACCTTCAAATAACTCTTCAAGGTCAAACCAATGGTACCATCTTATGTCCCCCTCGAAACCAAACAACTTTTGTCTGAAACATTTTTCTCTCCTGGGCTTGGTTTTCGAGATATTCGACTGGATGGATTAAAATGGGCCACCCTGTATATGCACACCAGATGTCATTGCATTTTCGACTCGAACCCATCACGTTTAAATATTCGTAAATCATGTCTCACAAGTGTGTCTAGCAATTTGACAAAGAGCAATTCGTACGCACCTTTGTTCAGTTCCATGTTCATTAAAGAGTTAAGTAAACTATAAAAACACGTCTAACCAGAGCTAGCAGTATAAGGAGTTCAAATGAAGATATATTTGATAATAAACTCTTCAATATTAAACTCTTCATTCTACAGCTTCTAAGCCAATATTATTGAAATTGCCCAATTTCAAGCCCTTAAACTCCGATAAATATGGTCAATGAGATTTTGAATCATAAACACGTATATTTCTTTAACTTTGAGTCAACATGATATTCTCATTTGTCTCGTATCATTTTATTCGCTTATTGATTTCGACAACTTTGACTCTTCATATCTCCGAAACCATTCCTATGCTCAACTTGAAATTTTTCTCAGATTAATATATCATCACAAACTATCATTTAGACCACAATCGATTCAATCCATGAGGATCACCAAACGGGTGAAAAAACAGGTGTTTTTGCGGATGATCTTTGTTTATGCATCTATTTATACATGTGAAATTTCGGTGATATATAAATACATGTTATTATTTCATATTTGAATATCATTGAAATTCTACTGAACCGATTGAAATTCTACCGAAAGGCGGCATTTGCTAAATATACATTAAACGCCAGCACAAATGTGAAGTGAGACAAATTTTATAAAATTTTAAAATGTAGACTCCATGGAATTTTTTTACATTTTTTTTTCCTCGATATCGACACATACCTCTGACAATTGCGAAAGCTATGATAAAATCGAATGATATAGAGCAATTAATATATTTATTTTATATTAAGCTAGTGTATATATCTATTTTCTTTTTTCACGATGCAAAAATATTTTGAAATATACAATAATTGACGATAACGAAAGAAAGTTTGTCAAAAAAGTAAAAGCACTTTGAATTTCTAACTTGCAGCAGAATTTTTAATGTAAATTCAAAGAAATAACTTTCTAAAGATATCTTTTTTTTTCTCTTAAATAATAATCGAACGAATAAAAAAAGATGGCTCAAAACTCTTGAGAGTTTTCCATTTTATATTAAAACTTAGTCGACGTGACGAATTACCTCGTGTATAAAAATAAAGCCGCTTCAAACTAAATTACATAATTTGAGCATATTATAATATTTGTAAAATAAAAAAAAAATAAAAATACGAATAGCGTGAGGAACAGACTTTGTCTCCTTTTTGTGGATTGCATTAAAAAATTGCGAAAGTATCATGAGATTTTATATATGATTATTGTGATTTATGATACCTTTTCTATTTTGAAATTAAAAATTATATTTTTTTTTTCAAATTTGTGATTTTATTTGATTTCATTTTTTGTTTAATAAAAGTCTCTTTACTTTTCTGTATTATACGATATATTATATAAAACATATATTTGTAGACAGAAAAAGAGAAGGAGGAGTAAAAGAGGGGAGTAGGGAAAGATGTATTTCTAGTCTATTTATCCACCCTTTTGTTTCCCCAGTTTCATTCTCCGCTCCGAGACATTTTCCGCTGTAAACTAAAGGACGGGAGCATCCGCATGGGGCGTCGACTTTTGTATGCTCTGTCTCTGTTTCATGTGAAACTATGGACAAAGCAAACGCATAAGCGACGGCGAAACTCGGACAAAAAGGCCGAAAACTTTGTCCACCACGTACTACAACATCGATTTTTCCTGCCTCGCGCCTTCGTTCTTTTTACTCTCTTCTTCCTTCGTGCCGCTTGCAACGTGCCTGGTATAGTTTATGCACCCTTACGTCTAGTACCGGACAATGATTCACGCCAACCTCTAAGAACTTTGAAGGAGAAACAGTCGCGCAGCACATGCTTGAACGATGCCCAACGTGGCACGGAAAAGACATACGACCGCGTTGCGGAAAAGTTTAACCGAATACGAACGAACGGCCACCTGACAAATTAGTTTGCTCGATCCTGCGGAACTTTCTTCATCCGTTTACATGTCGAGACACCGCGAGAGAAAACCCGAGTATCCTTTAAAACTCGTCTCCCAGGTTGACTGTCCAAAGAATCTTTGAGTTTAAATTTCAGAATTGAGTCGAGCTGCGAATTCACAAGTTTTAATTGCTCTATGATTATTGTTCTATGAATGAAGCCACAGTAGTAGAAGGACCTTATAAGTTGGCATTAATCATAGTAATAAGCTGCCGCAAGCTAATTATTATATGTGCAAGAAAAGAGATGTCAATTACAAAAGTTACAAAAAATCAAAATTGACACGTATAGTTTGAAATATTGTAATATTTTTTAGTTATGAGATTCAGCAATTGATTGAATATTTGTAATATGTTTTCAAATGTTCATCCAATTGTTTGCAGCAGATTTTGTATTAACAATTTTTTACACAGATACAGATATGTATTTATTATCGCGAATAAGACACGGATAATTCCAGTCGATTACACAGGTCTACAAGGTTTTGTTGTTGGGCAGCTGGGGGTCATTTCCGAAGTAATTTTCTGCGTAGAATCCGAATCTGAGGTCAGAATTGGCCCATCATATCAGGATTTTGAGATATTTGAGGTTATATACTCGAAAAATGGCTTTTTGGGCTACCTTTGAGGTTATGTACAGGACGCACAAAATTTTTTAGCTCTTTTCTTCTAATTGCATTTAGTACTACTCTTTCCCTTCAAAATGAGCTGTCGAATGGTCATCTACGATTTTTCCTTGCAAAGTTACGGCCATTTTAAGATGACATGATGAATTCCAAACCCTGCGCCGTTATAGCCCAACAACCTCATGAGCATTCACATTAAACCTGTAAATTTTGAGATATAAACCCGAAAACCTGGACTGAAAACTGTATATATGGGTTTTTGGGGTCGCTGATTACGAATCTGATCTCAGATCGACCCCAAACCTATTATAATAGGTTAAAATGGCCGTAACTTTGCAAGGAAAAATCGTAGATGATCATTCGACAGCTCATTTTGAAGGGAAAGAGTAGTACTAAATGATGCAATTAGAAGAAAAGAGCTAAAAAATTGTGTGCGTCCTGTACATAACCTCAAAAGTAGCCCAAAAAGCCATTTTTCGAGTATATAACCTCAAATATCTCAAAATCCTGACGTGATGGGCCAATTCTGACCTCGGATTCGGATTCTACGCAGAAAATTACTTCGGAAATGACCCCCAGCTGCCCAACAACAATCATGACCCCATTTTTTGTAGACCTGTGTTATCGATTGATGATATCGATTGATGATGAAGAACTCAGAATATTAATCCTTATACATCTAAATCATTGAAACTTTGATTTCAGGCCGAAGATTATGCCGGTTTGAAGGGTAGCTTTGACGAGCATGTGGGATTGTTGGTTCGCGGAGAGGATGCAGGACAGAAGACAGTAATACACCCGGATCCACGTGGCTTACCGAGCCTACCGCCCAGCTTAGAGGCCCGTTTACCGCAGTTGGATCAGAATCTAAAGGTTACGCATGCTGAATGGTTGCCAGTCACCAATACTAGGTTTGTTTGTTTAATAATCACACGGTAATCGAATAATTAATGAAATTAGAGACACTTATATTTTCTTTCGTTTAAATTTCAACTTTTTGAAAAGTCTCTCATTAATCTTGTAAAACAAAATCAATTTTGTTTCAAGGTATATTAGGAACCTTAAATTAATTCTGAAAACTCTATTTTATGCGTTTTACAATTTTATTTTCTGATTTTATAATATATTATTTTATTCTTTTAGATTAGTTTGCACAAGCAATATACATATAAAGTTTTATCTGGTTTTATCTTTTATTCTAGCTATATTATATGTGTATTGTGGACAAGGTAAAAATTAAATTATACATCGGAAAATTGAAGAGATGATAAAGCGTGTGTTTATTCGATTTTTCTAGATTTAAATTCTTCGTTTACTCGGCGTATTTTGACGACAGAGTTAGCGGTTCAGGCACGCCGGCGAGTAAAAGTCAGGGTGTAGTACGCGTAATCAGCGCTACTAAAACCAGAAGCCCCGAGCGCGTTTGGTGTAGGCTCTGGTATAGGCAAAACGGCGGAAACATCACTGCCTCGGTAACGGTAGCTGCGAAAGTTAAGGTATGTTTCTCCTATAAAGAGGGAACAATTATGATTTTAATTGTCCCAAGCTCAGAAAAAAAACACATTCTATAGTATTGATTGTGATGTACTAGTTTATCTCACACATACACATTTACTCATATATATTTCAGTAATCGAAAAATTCGTAAAAAATTTATTTAGTCCTATCTTTTCAAAATTATTATATTGTTATATTTTTTGTCCCACGTTTTTTGTCAGATCAAATCTCGCGATAAAAAATTGATTACTGTAGATGTAGGACTAAAATTGCATTTGTCTCCTTAACTTTTTGGAAATTTCATTATTCTACTCTGTTTGTGTAACTTTTTTTTTTTATTTATTTACACTTATGATTGAATTGTCTTCGTGATATTATATATATATATATATATATATATATATATATATATATATATATAATATCACGAAGACAATTCAATCATAAGTGTAAATAAATAAAAAAAAAAAGTTACACAAACAGAGTAGAATAATGAAATTTCCAAAAAGTCAAGGAGACAAATGCAATTTTAGTATAAATATAAATAAATTTTAGTATAATTATAAATATAAATAAATAAATAAATATATATATATGGTATATATATATATATATTTATTTATTTATTTATATTTATGTATATTTTCGGTCAATCACAGATTGTTACAATAAGTTGTTTAGCTTTCACTATTGGGACAAGATATAATCTTCGATAATTCGAAAATATTTTATATCTATTCTTTTTTTATATCATTCAAATTCTAGTATACTATATGTGTCGTACGCTATGACTTTCAGGTAATCCGTGAAAATTGGAATCTCAAGTACAGTGCCTGCTTCGTGATATGTCCCTTGCCCAAAGAATCTCCGACGATGGATAAGGTGCCAGAAGCGGTTAGTGTTGTAGCGAGATTGCGAGCTGTCCCGACGAATCGTATTCTCATTCAGAATCGTCTCGAGAGCAGAATGAACGACAAAGATGCTTTGGCTGTCTGCGTTAAACCTTTACATTATTATTACAATAGAGTACGTATAAGTAATAGCATTAGCTGATATAATGTTTGTACTTGCACATACACACACACACACACACACACACACACACACACACACACACACACACACACACACACACACACACACACACACACACACACACACACACACACACACACACAGACAGAGAGATTATTCTTTTATTTTTTGTCGTCTTTATGTTTGTCATTATTTGTATTTATACTTATGTTTGTTATTACTTTTGCCTTTGCATGTTATTCTGTGTAAAAATGGAGCATTGCATTGTGTGTATATGTATGTTTGCAAATACATATTGCTATTTATAACTATATAAGAATAGAATCATCAATCAATTCTTTTTATTATGCTGTGAAATTTTGGCGGTTGTTTTAATAGAAAAATGAATGAACGAGAAATATTTTACATTTTAATTGATGTTTATGTTATGTTCAGGTTTTGCAATTGGTGGAGTTTATCGAATTGCACAGACTCTTGGGCGCTACTCATGTCACTCTATATAACGACACTGTAGGCCCGGCAGCTGGTTGTGCGCTGAAATATTACGAGAGCAAGGATCTGGTTACAGTATTACCGTGGCATCATCTTGACATGATTTCCCAACGAGAGATTCGTACGGAAGGCCTCTTTGCAGCGCTTAATGACTGTCTCTATCGATCTATGTACAAATATGAGTATGTGGCCCTTGTAGATCTCGATGAGTATATCATACCGAGGCATAATGACACCATAATCGATTTGCTACGGTATGATGCTTTCTTTATTTCAATATCAATTTCTATAAACTATTTTTTGATATATTTCTTATAAATTAACAATGATCAACATGATTTCGAATAATTGCTTACTTTAAACGCGCGTTTTACTCGGTTTTACTTATTTTCAGAATTTTCTCAATCTTTATTAAAAATATTTATAGAGTGATTTATCAAGTTTTATTTTTTTGAAGTGAATGATTTATAGAATCATTTTGAATAAAATAAAATTAAGTTGAATAAAACAAGATTAAATGTTAAATTTTCTATTTAAGTTACCAGATTTTGAAATTTGAGAAAGAAACATTATAACCAGAAATAAAAAAATCCCATTTTATTGGTTTATTATTATACCACGCATATATTGGTTACATTTATGTATCCCGTACATGTGAGACGAATACTTTTGTTTTACACAGTGTATTTCTGAGAATTTTAAATTAAGAACTTTAAATTAATTTTAAAGATAGTTGGAAAAAGATCTATGTTTATGTGAACGTTTATTTATGAGTCTAAAATTTATGATTCTATATTATTTGAAAGATATTTGGAAAAGTCCTGTATTTATATAAACTTTGATTTATAATGATTTCTAAGAAACATCTTGTGAAGCATCTGTGTTAGTAAAATGTCATAAATTATTTCTATCTATTATTTTCTATATTATTTATTTATAATCGAAAAATATTGATTATCATTCCAAATAATTTAAATTTATAAACATATAATTTTGAATTTGTAAACGTACATTAATTTTGTGACAAATTGATTTCTAGATGGATGGGAAATCGGATCAATGTCAAATCCACAGGTGCATTTTCCTTTCAAAACGCCTTCTTTTATCTGCAATGGGCCGATGACCCATTTGTAGTAACTAGCCGCACACCCACCGAAGCTGGTTTAATCACTCTGAGGAAAACGCGACGTAGGACCAAGTTGCATCCGCACAAACAACGTTCCAAATACATTTGCAAGCCGCAAGACGTAGTTGAGGCGGGTAATCATTTTGTATGGGAGTTTATCCCAGGTCATGGAACTCTGAACGTGCCATCCGATGCTGCTATATTGCATCATTATCGTGTTTGCGAGTTCGGCGGTGACGATTGCATTAAAACGCAGTCGACGGTCGATAGAACGGCCTATAAGTACAGAGATCGACTCGCTGCGAATGTTGACAAGACATGGATGGAGCTGCGTGCCGAATGCTCGCTCCCGGAACTCGATCCGGTCCCAGTATTGACGCCTCGAATTAAACTCAGCTCACTTAGTAAATCGATCAGGTAGCGAAAGACTATCGTCGAGATCCTATGGGATATTGGCAATTTCACCGGTACACCAAAAGTTGCGAGGACCTATTTCTACAACTATGGCGGTCCTTAGTTTTCTTGAAGAAAAAAAAAAAAAGCTAAGCGGACTCCTGTCCTTTTTTACAAAATTGTCGATGGACTGTTTTTAAATTTGTGAAATGGAGGAATACGGGGGATTTATCGAAATTATTGCGAAACAAAACAAAAAGAACGAAAAGGAAAGAAACGCTTTAATCGAGACATGGATTAATCATATTTTTCTACATGACGGATTCTTAAATGGCTGGCGAAATCTAGAGACAAGTTACCATAAGTCAATCGAGTCGTCTTGATGCTATATGGTGGTACTTTTCTCTTACAGTTTTATACACTCTTGTATCTCTGTATCTCTCTAATTCTTTTATTCGATTAGCAAATGTGATCATTTGCGACAAATTATTATTGTTAACGAAGATTGTTACGGAGGGCCTAAATCACGGGCTAAAAAAAGCACCTGGTGATAAATGACGAGCAAGATTTAAATATTAATCCTATTGTACCGTTGTTTCGAGTAAAATTTTTTTTAATACTTGTAAATCCGCACAATGTATCTTATACGCATATCCATAGAATCAATAATCAGCATAGTAATATATGTATAATATGTATTTAGAAGAGTGTTAGACATTCGATCTGCAGAGACAGCCTAGGAGATGTGCAATGTTTTCGAAAAAATATTTCTGATACAATCCGTCGGAGATTTGTTAGAAATGTTGAAAGGATGTGAATTTATTTAAACAATAAGATGTACTATAGTTATATGTATAACATTTTTCTTTTTAATCTCAATAGATCTGAATTTGAATTTATTTGTTTTATTGATGCACTATGTATTTTCTTTTACATTAGTACATAATCGTGCATGATTATATTTTGTAATATGATAAATTGTCATATAATTCAATAAGAACCAATAAGTTGGATTAATTTGCAGGATTATCAGTTCTTATCGAGTAAAAAATATATTGAAATAAATCATTAAAATTTTAATTTTTAACAAAAAATATTTTTTACATAGAAAATATCTATAAAAATAAATCTTTTTTTATAATTTTTTTTTAAAATGAATTTGCTGCACAAGTGATTGTACAGTTATTATCTGATTTATTATTTTAATTATTATTTAAATGACAAATAAACAGTGAAACATTTTCGTTGTACACATACAAGTAAACATAGGCCGATGATGAAGTCGCACAAGTGAATTTGGTAGAAAGATAAAATGTTTCAAATAGGTACAACTTACCAGATAATAAGAGAAATATTATTGGCAACAGAATCGGGATAGCAAAATATTGTTGCCGAATGCCGCTATGGCCGACACGTCTAGCAAAATCTTTCTATATCCTTTGTTAAGATATATATAGGATCGTGTTTCTTACGCGTTTCTTACACAAGTTTATGTATATATGTGTATACACGCATGTGCATACATGGACACACGTACATGGGCATATATGATAAACCTAAGTTACATGTGATCGGTGCTGAGCTATAATTGATAATGCGTCGACATCGATAATTATGTTGACGAAAATAAATATATTATTAGGATAAAAAAATATATACTTCGATTTTCTTGAATCTTTTCTCATCATATTATTTAAAGACTACAAATTGCATTCATTAATTATGTAATAAAACATATAATTTATGTAAATTTTGTTAATATATTATATAAATATTAAACATTTGTTTGTAAAAGTACACACACACACACACACACACACACATACAAGGAAAGTTTCAAAAGTAAGGTACAGAGTTTAATATATACAAGAGAGTTTAACTGGTAACACTTTAATTGCCTAAATCTATTTGCAGATTATATGGAGAAATAAATAAAAACTCATTTTGTGTGCGATTTTATTTATTTTAAATAAAAAGAAACAAATTACAATATTATACTTTTTTCTTTTTTTAAATGTATCTTACTTTCGAAAGCACCTTCATATATATGTATATGTATGAAATTATAAGTTATATTTTTATTTGTATATTGTTGTGTTTTATGTATCTCATTATAAATATATATTTTTTTCTTGTATATAATACAATTTTTTTTATTTAGTATTATGAAAAACATACTGGGCGATTAGCAGAAAGACTGCATTATACAGATTAAAAATCGTCGTCCGAATGTCTGTCTATCTTGCTGACAGATCGCTTTTCTTGAGCAGTTTTAAGGTCATATCCGCCAATATCCGGTGCGCCTACAGAATTCAAAAGATCATCATCATCATCGTCATCGTCATCATCAAGATCACCGTCGATTAATAAGTCGCTATCGCTATCCAACGAGCCATCACTGTCATTCGATTCTTGGATCGTTCCCCTTTGCCGTCCAGACATGCTACCATAAATGCGTCGCTGTGTATATTGCATTTTCGATGCTTTTCCAGTGCCTGAAATAATTTTTTATTTGAAAAAAAAAAAACTCAAAAAGGATTCATTATTTTCTTTTTATTTCTTTTATGCTTCCAAATATTTTATTAATTTGTAATTTTTGTCTCTTAAATTTGCAATATTTTATATAGTGCTAGAATACTAATTTTATTGGAAAAATTATTACTTGGTTTGACATGGGCTGATTGGGCAGATTTTTCGGTTGTTGTAGTCTCTGGATTTGTTAGAGAAGTGACTAATGGTTCTTGAAGATTTGTAGCGAATAAAGAATCATTCCCTTCCATCATGCTTTCAAAGCTCGAATCTTCGGCTCTCATTTGTTCCAATTGCTTCTTGGTCGCAGCTTGTCTGCAATCAGAAATAACAATAAATTGTACACAATTATATAATTTATTTTATGTATAATTTAGTTGTTTTTTTTTCTACTTTTATTATTTGTAATGAGAATACCGTCTTTCGAATCTTTCTTGCTCTGCTTTGGCTGCATCTTCATACAAATGCTCCAAATATGCTAGATATCTAAACTTCACCAAATAATCATTGTATAAAGATCTCAATTCAATTTCAAGCTTCTCGAATTCTTCCATGAACGCTGGACGGACTTTCTTCAATGTATGGAGTCTCTTTTGATTCCTATCGAGTTCCGTTTTTCGTCTCTCGATTCTCGCATCCAAGTTTTGTTCTGTATCCTTTTACGTTACATATATGTTTAAAAAAGTAAATTTTATTTATCAACTAATAAACTAATAAAATTTCTGTTGACAAGGAAAGAATAATTAAAAATTTGTAGCTTTAATAGGCAACTTAAGCTTCATAAGTGTAATTTTAAAATAAAATTTTTTACCTTAACATTATCAATTTGCTTCTTGGTTTCTTCAATTTCTTTAGACGTATTCTCGATAACATCTTTCAAAGCCGCTTCTATTTCCGAGGTATCAAATTGTCTGGCAATCTTGGTATTGCGAATCTCTCGAAGCTCCATTTCTCGACCAAGTAAATCGAAGAGAGTCGCTCCGTTGATAGTCAATTGACTGGCGAGTTGCCGCGTCGTTTTCAGGTCACTGATTTTATCGGATATGTCAAAATTCACTGTATTCTGATTATTGCCAGATCGATTTTCCTTGATGCTACTACTATTTTGCGCATCGTATAACATTGTTGTAATTTTCAATATTTCCTTTACCCCATAACCATCGGCTTGATACAGCTTCTTTGTGTTTAATTTGATATTTGTCTTTAATGCCTGCATCGCACAAGATGACCATTCAACAGAGTCAGAGTTGAAAATAAAAGTGATATTTTTTAGAATAAATAAATAATAATTTTCAAAAATTCCTTTTCTTTATTTTATTTATATTTGTTCAATAATTTTTTCTTTTTATTCAATAATATATTTTTTTCTCTTTATTCAATATTTTTTAGAATAAATAAATAATTTTTATCTCTTATTCAAAAATTCCTTCTTTTAAGTTTATTTTTATGTATAAATATGTATATTATTTTACAAATAATTTGATTTATATAAATTAAATCGATTTAAAAATCAGGTATAGAAACTTTTCTGCTCTGTTTAATTGAGATACTTGTTTGTAAAATAAATAAAAGACACAACTATTTCCAAAGAATCATTGCTGTAATTTTCAAATCACATATTTTATAGAAATCTGATTTAAATATTACCATAAACTCAGCGACGTTACGTATCAACGCCACACGTTGCTCCTCGGTATCATGTTCGTTAGGTATATCGATATCCGGATCGAATTGTTTCACCAGCCAAACCAGGATCTCCGCGACCAAAGGAAAATTCGGTACACGAAAATTGGCGATGGAAATCAGTCTCGGATAGCCCAGCACTCTCATCATCTCTGTGAAATCTACACAAGTGAACGAAAGGGATATAAATCGCATGTTATAATTTCCTGCGTACTTTTCATAACATAATTTTCACATATATACATAGAAATAATAAATTTGTCATTTACGTACTACGTAAATCACGATAGGACATTTTCGCAAGAAAAACTCAATCACTATAATCACAATACGCAGATTTCGCAGTGTATTCTTATGTTTTCTTATTTGTGGCGAATGTTGCCATAGAAACCCACTTGTACAATATACATACATATTTATGACGAATAAAAAGACAGCAGGATATAATCGATTTATCCAAAAATAATATAAATTCCCTTTTTATTAGATATTTTAGATTACTTTATTAAATCAGTTAATGGAAAAAAAAATGACAAAATCCCAAATCGCAATTTTTTGCGTGTAAAAATATTGTTTAATAGATTACAAATATTGCTATTTTTTTTAACAAAAATTGAATTAAACGATTGTATGTATTCAATTTTGAAACTGATAATAACATACAAACTGAATATTTAAGAATCTTATGTGAATTTTACAGATCATTTAAATGTATAATTTCATGATATATATATAATATTTAAAAATTCCTTTTCTTCACTTATATAATTTATTCCTCTATTCCTCTATAACTGTACAATGTTTGATAAGTAAATTAATAAATTGATTATATAAATAAATTAATCGCTTTAAAAGTCAGGCACAGGAGCTTTTCTATTCTGTTTAATTTGCGAATGCATTCTCTTCTCATGAAGTCTTTGCCTAGCAGCTTTCAATTTATTTTTCCTTATTCTCTCTGTTGATTCAAGCGATAGCTTTGGTGGCTCTACTAAAGTAGCCCTTATCATTGTTCTTAACTTTTCAAGAGCATCTGCCAAGTTTAAATGTTGAGATCTCGTTAAGTCTGATTTAATTATTAAGTACCCATCTTTGTTTATCTTGTTTTTTTGCTGGAACAATAAATTTATATCCTAAGAAACTGCTATTCTCATCTAATTTTGCCTGAGTATGAATTTATAATTTGAATAATGAAGCTTCCGCATAAGCAATACAAATAGTGCTACCTGCTCTGCTAATTTTGTTCGAATTTCCTGCGACAACCAAGTAGCATCATTCACTTGGAATCTTAAGTCTACTTTGGTATTCACACAGTTTACATTTTGTCCCCCTGGACCGCTGCTACCACTGCATGTTATTTGTACCTTATCCATGGGTATGTAACCACTGAATTTTGCTTTAGAATCCGGTACCTGAAAGGCAAAATCACTCAATTGTTACATTCAAGTTATATTATTTAAATTTGAAAATCGCAATTAATCGAATATACCGAATAAAATCAATTTCTATTGTGTCTATTATACAATTATTTTGAAAATAAATTAATATGTACTAACAAAGCTTGGTGTATACAATTTCTGTTTGCTTTCCGGGTACAATTTTTCTAGCGATACCTCACTTTTAAAGCTGAAAGCCCTGCCGAAATTGCACAATGCATTCTGATTTTTAACGTTGCTCTGTAAAATCCTGAAATATTGTCTAGTAAGAAAATTCATTTCTTATTAATTTTTATTGTGCACTTCGATGGTGAAACTTGGAAAGGTGTAATTCTGCGAGTACAAAAACATAACCTGACATAACCACATTCTCTCCGCGTTGCTATAGGTTACAATCGCAATAAGTTCGTCACAATTCGATAATCGATTGTATTCAATATCTCGCAATGTGTGTTTTATATGGTATGAATATGGAATCTTCTCTTCCATGCGTAAGAAGATTTTAATATGTAATAATAACATAATATGTAATATATATATATATATATATATATATATATATATATATAATATATATACAGAGTTGAAAAAGTTATTTTATAAAAGTATTTAGTTACAGTTACAGTTTTTTAACTAAGAAATGTAACTATAGTTACAGTTACAAGTTACCGATTCTGAAAAGTAACGCGTTACAGTTACAGTTACTGAAAAAATAACAAGTCGTTACTTTGTAGTTACTTTCTTGCAATGGAAATAAAAATATTAAATCTGCACGCAGTAATAAAAATTTAATGACAATCTTGTAAGGTATTAATTTAATTCTTGCAAATTATAGGGAATTTTAGAATGGCATTCACTTTAAGAGAGAAATATACATTTTTTTATTTTAATTTAAAAACAGCTAAATAAAAACAAAAATTTTTATTTAATATAAAAGAAAACTTACAGAAAAATATAATTTTATTGCATCGCTCTTATAATTTCATTATTTTAAGATAGATAGTATATGTATATAATTAAATCTTTACTTTTTTACTATATTTTTTATTATATATTTGTATATATGTATATACATCACGAATAATCCAAATTACAAATATTTGTTACTATATTCTTTTTAGATAGTTTTTTAATATTTATAGGATACATGAAATACTACATATCATGATGATTAATACATATATAACACATATCATGAAATACTAAGATATGTTAAATGATTCAATATGTTTAAAATTTTTATTAATAAAAAATGGAAACATACGCATTGGATCATAAAGAATCGATAAAAGCGTTTATGCGCAAATGCAAGGCGGTCCAATACGATTTGCAAAGATTTAAAATATATATATGTATATATATATATATATATATATATATATATATATATAAAGTAACTATTAAAGTAATTATTAAATTAGTTACTAGTTACCGAAAATATGTAACTGAGTTAAGTTACAGTTACAAACTGAAAAAAAGAACGAGTTAAGTTAGAGTTAAGGCTATAGCACACGGATATCCATAAAACATAGCCATAATACATAACATAAGCTCAAGAACCAATCAGATAGTCGTTTTAGATTTTATATGCTAAGGAAACAGAAAATTACTAAAAACTTAAGCATAAGAAAAATTTCAATCGGTTGAAATTTTTACGTACACGGAATTTGTAGATGTATTGAAATGGTGGCTCAAATGATTGTGGCACATCTATGTTCTATCTGATCAATGCAAAGGAGAGAGAAATACTGTTTTGTGTATATATATATATATATATATACAGGGTGAGCCATTTTAATTAACGCACGCAATTATTTCGGAAACAAAGCATTTTAGAGAAAAATGTTTCAGACAAAAGTTGTTTGGTTTCGAGGGGGCCATAAGATGGTATTATTGGTTTGACCTTGAAGAGTTATTTGAAGGTCACATGAAGGTCACCTTCAATTTCTTAAATGGAACCTACTATTTGTCATTGCATATTCTTGTAGCTTATCTCGATAGCTTTCCAAAACACTATAATTAAGTACCTTTTCGTTAAGTACTTTTTGAGTTATGAGGCTTGAAATAATTTCTTAATTTTACATAAACCGTAAAATATCTTGTAAAATATTCATTTTTCGATTATCTTACCGTAATACTTTTATGTACAAAATAATGAAAGGAATTGGTGTAAATAAAACACATAGTTGTTTCGAAAAGAAATATGTAATTTGCAATTAACAATTACATATTTTTTCTTAAAAATAACTATGTGTTTTCTTTACACCAATTGATTCCTCTCATTATTTAAGACATAAAAGTGTCAAGATAAGATAATCGAAAAATGAATATTTTACTAGATATTTTATGGTTTATGTATAGATATTTTATGGTTTATGTAAAATTAAGAAATTATTTCAAGCCTCATAACTCGAAAAGTACTCAATGAAGAAATACTTCATTATAAGATTTTGGAAAGCTCTCGAGATGAGCTACAAGAATAAGTAATAAAAAATAGAAGGTTCCATTTAAGAAATTGACGGTGACCTCCACGTGACCTTCAAATGACTCTCCAAGGTCAAAAAAACAGCGAATTTCACAGTCAGATAAAATAGAAGAAACTCTGTTATCATTGACTACTCAACTATCTGATAAAATAAATAATTCTTCTCATCTGGTTACAAAATCAAGAATTGAAAACATTAAAGATGTTGATGATAAATTTGCAGATTTCATAGCAGCAGAATTACAAAACATGCCACAAGAATTGCGCAAAAAAAAGAAAAAACAAATAATTGATATATTATGGACAACGGAGACTTAATATAGTAAGTCAAATTTTTGTCAAATTTTTCTTATTTCATACAAAAAAATTAATATATATTTTTTTTAAATATTGCGAAAAATTTTTATAGCATTTGTGCAATAATGTCATTGAAAAAAACATTTTTTCTTTTATTTGTTCTTAATTTCTATATACCAAAGATTTAATAATATGTTGTTGATTATTTTCTCTATCTATCTATCTAGTATGTGTTAATAATATGTTGTTGATTATTTTCTTTATCTATCTATCTAGTATGTGTTATATGGAACGTACAAATAATGGTAGTCATTAAATTTGCCTAAGTATGGAACGTACGTACAAATAATGCTAGTCATTAAATTTGCCTAAGTATAAAATTATTAATTAAATATTGTATTTAACATGCAAGTTATTGATATGTATTTCATCAAACATTGTACGAGATATTTAACAAAAATATACACATACATATAACATTAATGTCTATTAAATAAGTCATTTCTTGGGCTACTTTGAAGACAAAATCAAAATGATCCAAATTAAAATGATGAATCACAGCGCAAGATCATTTTAATCTGGATCATTTTGATTTTGTCGCGAAAGCAGCCTTGATTGTGCATTGTACTTGTATTCAAATTTAATCACGATTTTGCCCTCTTTGTACATAATCATGTTGCCATGGTACTTCTCCGGTTGGAGTCAAGAAATAATTCGCTAACGTTTCTCGTTGTGCATATGCTTCCATTGTTGCTCGACGAGCATTGGTTGGTACCATATCTCGAAGAGGCATATCATTAATTTTTCGCCAAGCACCATTTATAATTTCTCCATTGTTATTTTCACCATCAACGTAGTTTGGAGGACAGTAAAATCTATTCATTGGAGTTTGTTGGTCATCCATACTTTTCAAGAAATTGTGGAGGCATACTGTACTCAAAATTATTATATCGGCAGTCTTGGGATGCATGCATATGGGTCGACGCAGAACTCTCCAACGCGATACTAAGATTCCGAAAGCATTTTCAATCGTTCGTCGTGCACGAGATAATCTATAATTGAAAATTCTTTTCTTTTCATCTAAGTTTGTACCTGAATAAGGTTTCATTAAATTTTTTGACAAAGGAAATGCATCATCTCCAATAAAAAAAAATTAGTTGATTCATCATCTCCTGGTAGTTTTACTCTTTCTTTTGGCAAATTCAATCTTTCTTCTTTTAATAATTTCCCAAACTCAGATTCAGCAAATACACCAGCATCATTTTGACTTCCGTATGCTCCGATATCAATTAGAGTAAATTTGTACTTATAATCGCATGCAGCCATCAATACCACACTAAACGTTTTTTTATAATTAAAAAATAAACTACCAGATCGTGCAGGCGCCTGAATTATACAATGTTTGCCATCAATAGCTCCTACACAGTTTGGAAAGTTCCATTCATCAAGAAATCCTGCACTAAATCTTCTATAATCTGCTTCTACAGGAGGTGATACAAATTGATGAAACAAAACTTCCACGATAGCTTTAGTTGTTTCTTTAATGATATTATATGCTGTAGATTCTCCGATACGGTATGCTAATGCTACTGATAATATTTGATCTCCAGTCGCCAAATATCTAAGAGTCGAAGACAAACGTAATTCAGGAGAAAGAGCTCTCCAATTGCATTTCTGGAGTTTTGGAGCTATCATTTCCAGTAATGTATAAAAAGTATCCACTGTCATCCTTGTATATCGAAAAAACATTACGGTATCGTCTTTTAACTCTTGAAATAAAGCTTCAAAGTCTCCTTGATAAGACCTATTTACATTTATAGGTCTTACCCACCACCTCCTCCGCCTACGTTGTCTTTTTTTCCATATAATGACCAACGCACTCCATTGTATAAATTTTAGGAGAAAATCAGGATCTTCCCATATATCGTCCATTGCTACAAAATAAACAAAGTGTTAATTTTTTCATTATTTTCTTTATCAATATTTTTCGAATATATTTTTAAGAGAATACCGAAGTTAATTTTATGTTTATATTAATCATTAACGTTAAAAAAATATTTTTCATTTATATTACAGAAAATTTTGATGAATAACACCTTAAAATATATAATTATGTTATATATATATTATAATATGTAATTATGCAATATTAATTTGATTTTATATTTTTATATTTTATTTTATTCTTATTTCAATAAAGTTTATTGAATAAACTTTAGCCACTTATCTAAATATTAATTATATGAACCATATAGATCAAATCAAACAATTAGGTTATATCACACGTTTTTTGTACCACATAATTGTATATAGAAAAACTATATCTTAAAACTTTTAAAATTTATTTCTTTTCGTCTATCTAAAAATGACTTCTGATTGGTCGAATTTTACTCTTATGCTTAAAGTTATAATTTCAGCTTATGGATCCATTGCTATTGGCTGACATGTTATGCTACGCTCCTATTGGCTAAATCCTTATGGTATGTCTTAATGTTACGGCTATGGAATTTGTGTGCTATAGCCTAAAAAAGTAACTATAACTGTAATTTCGTTACAAGTAACGAGTTACTTCCCAACCCTGTATATATAAAATCCCCAAAAACTTACCTTTTTAAAAAAAAGGTAAAAAAAGGACGCCAAGTTCATGCACAAATTGTATCTAACTGTAGTCTTATCTACAAAAATAGTGATATATAAAAATTGCGCCAATTAAGGATAAAAATTTGTACAAGATAAATACAAATACACCCACACAGAAAATAATATCTATTAGATATCTATTAGATATTCTCAATGGGCATTAGGGATATCCACGAATATATAGGAAACATATTTATTAGACGTGCTTTAGATATCCAGATGTCCGCCATTCGAGATCTCATAAATATCCAGGTTAGGATATCTACATAAATATCCATTAGATATTCATACAATATTTAGTGGATATTTCTGTAGATATCCATTGCATGTATACTGGATATTCATCAGATTTCTGCGTGGATATTTATTCAATATTCCATAAATATCTACAGGATATGTAAACTAATATCCTATAAATATCTATACAATATTCAGTGGATATTTATTATATATAGATACATTTATTACGTATATATTGATATTTATTTTTGAATGGATATTGATTTAATGTTCTGTATATAGATACCATATATAACGGAATTTAACAAAAATTAATCGTCTGCGGTTAATTATATGGAGCTCTGGAGCTCCTCGCAAAAGCTAGAGGACATGCGGCTATAATAGTCTGCGCTCTTTGACCGATAAGCCGTGACTCGTGGGACCTGTGCTGCGGCCTTATATACTGTCTTAGATGGATCCCACTTTCGGGTTAGGCGTTTTCTTTTTCGCCACCTAGCGGCGAGGCGTGAAGCTCATGGAAGTATATGAATATCCATTGGATATCTTTGGTAGATTTTCAGTAGATATGGATATGTGGATTTTATATGGATATCCAATGGATATCCTTGATAGATTTTTAGTGGACATGGATATGTGGACATTATATGGATGTCTAATGGATATCCTTGGTAGATGTTCAGTGGACATGGATATGTAGACAATATATGGACGTTCAATGGATATCTTTGGTAGATTTTCAGTAGATATGGATATGTGGACAATATATGGATGTTCAATGGATATCTTTGGTAGATTTTTAGTAGATATGGATATGTGGATTTTATATGGATGTCCAATGGATCCTTGATAGATTTTCAGTGGACATAGATATGTAGACATTATGGTCCATATTCTGAATCCTCTTTTATCGATAAAAGTGCCTCTAGTGGCTTACAGCCAATCAGAAGGCTTATAAGCCACTTTTAAAGGCACTTTTATCAATAAAAGAGGATTCAGAATATGGACCTATATGGATGTCTAATGGATATCCTTGGTAGATGTTCAGTGGACATGGATATGTGGACAATATATGAATGTTCAATGGATATTTTTGGTAGATTTTCAGTAGATATGGGTATGTGGATTTTATATGGATGTCCAGTGGATATCTTCCATAGATTTTCAGTAGATATGGATATAGGGATTTTATATGGATATTCAATGGATATCATCATTGGTTATTCAGGAGATATAAACATTTTAGACATCTTTTAGATATCTATTGGTTATTCAGGAGATATAAACATTTCCCAGACAGCACAGGACATCCTATGGATATTCATTTTATATCCATTTTACGTCCACACGTCCATGGACATGAAATGAACATCCATCGTACATTCGATTTGAGACATCCGTTAATGGCCAATATTTGGACGTCCATAAGATGTCCGATCTTGGACATCAAAGTTTCGCGCAAGCACGCAAGGATGTGTTAGTTCGTTCGTTTACCGCTACGCGACGTGCGATGCGCTATCTTTCTCGTATTTAAGTTTTAGTTATGAGAATTATATAAAGTTTGCAAAAGGTAACAAATAATATTAAAAATATACTGTTCAATTTAATTTCTGATCTAAATCACGAGTTTCAGATATTAAATTGATTTTATAAGTTGGACAAGTAAATGTCCGGCGAATAATTTAATATAAAATAATGAAACAAATTTAATATAAAATAATGAAAAATTTAATATAATAAATTTAAATTTTTTCATTAAAATATTTTGTAAAAATTATTTATACCTATTTTTAAAATATTTTTTTAATGTTCAAAACAAGTCCAATTTTAGTCCGTTTGGTCTTTAAAATGGACATTTTTAGGATGTCCAAAATAGTAACACTGGATATCCATAAAACATCCTAAAGATATTTTAGGCTCTAATCTGGATATTTTAAATACGTATGAAACGTCCAATTTGTTTATTTTTAATACGTTTTTAAGATGTCATTGTGCTGTCTGGGTTTAGACATCTTTTAGATATCTATTGGTTATCCATAGTGGATATGGACATTAAATGGATATGTAGATATCCAGAAGATATCCATTAAATATTTTCTTCTGTGTTGGCAAGGAAGAGAACTTGTACAAGTTAACTTGTACAAATTAATATAAAACAAAAAAGTAAAAAAAATTTAATTAAAAAAACTGCCAATTTTATTATATTATATAGTATATTGTTCAGCTTAAAAGTCTAAATTTCCAAATATAAATCAATATAAATTAATGAAAGAAATTAAGTCATTAAATTTAAATGTTAGACTATAATAATTAAAATTAATAATCAGAATATATTCCAATTTTTAAAATATATATTTAATTAGAATATCTGCCGGTTTTATTGGCAGCGCCAAGTTTTTTTAATTAATTTTTTTTTACTTTTTTGTTTTATATTAATTTGTACAAGTTAACTTGTACAAGTTTTCTTCCTTATACTTTTATTTATCTTGTACAAATTTTTATCCTTAATTGGCGCAATTTTTATATATCACTATTTTTGTAGATAAAACAACAGTTAGATACAATTTATGCATGAACTTGGCGCCCTTTTTTCACCTTTTTTTTAAAAAGATAAATTTTTGGGGATTATATTACTTCTTTTTTAGTATAATAGTTAGAGATATTATATATATATATATATATATATATATATATATATATATATGTATATATATGTGTATATATGTGTGTGTGTGTGTATATATATATATATATATACAGGGTGTCCCATTTTAACTTGGACAGTAAAATATCTCAAAAACTAAGCCCAGCAAACAAAAATGTTTCAGACAAAAGTTGTATGGTTTCGAGGGGGCCATAAGATGGTACCATTGGTTTGACCTTGAAGAGTCATTTGAAGGTCACATGAAGGTCACTTCAATTTTTTTAAACGGAACACCCTATATATTTTTGCACATTCTTGTAGCTTATCTCGAGAGCTTTCCAAAACACTATAATTAAGTACCTTTTCATTAAATAATTTCTTAATTTTACATAAACCGTAAAATATCTTGTAAAATATTTATTTTTCGATTATCTTACCTTAATACTTTTACGTACAAAATAATGAGAGGAATCAATTGGTGTAAAGAAAACACATAGTTGTTTTTAAGAAAAAATATGTAATTGGTAATTGCAAATTACATATTTTTTCTTCGAAACAATTATGTTTTTTCTTTACACCAATTGATTCCTCTCATTATTTTGTACATAAAAGTATTAAGGTAAGATAATCGAAAAATGAATATTTTACTAGATATTTTACGGTTTATGTAGAATTAAGAAATTATTTCAAGCCTCATAACTCGGAAAGTACTTAATGAAGACTAACTTAATTATAGTGTTTTGGAAAGCTCTCGAGATGAGCTGCAAGAATATGCAATAAAAAGTAGGCAGTTCTATTTAAGAAATTTAAGATGACCTTCACGTGACCTTAACAACGCTATTCAAGGTCCTACCAATATTACTATTTAATGCGTTACTTGAAACCCTACAACTTTTGTTTGAAATATTGTTATCTACCGTTCTTGATTTTCGAGATATTTGGCTGGCACGGGTGGTCTGATACACCCTGTATATTCTTATGGAACAATTGCGTAATTTTATTTTAAGAAGGAAGAAAATTTTGATGCATACTTTTAACGTATCAATCAATAATAAAAATTTATGAATCATAAAAAATAAATGCGGATTTTGAAATAAAGTTTTACATAAAAAGTTAAAGTGTTAAATTTAAAAACTGAATTTTTATATATGTATTTCTACTGCTTTAATATATCGAATATATATACGTAGCTTTAATAATAATAATAATAATAAATATAATATATATATATATATATATATATATACATATATATATTTAATAATAATAATAATAATAATACGTAGCTCTAATAATAATAATAATATTAAATCTAAACCTAAATCAAAATATAATTTGATTCACCTTTTAACTTGTACACTTCGCGACAACGATTCGTTCCGTGGCCCCTCTCACGGGGCAAGGGGGACGTAGAACTGGCCAATCAACTGGCAGCATAGCAGCGGCTGATTGGCCAGTTCTACGCTGGCCACGGAACGAATCGTTGTCGCGGAGTGTACATATTATATATGGATCAATACGGTCGATCTAAATAACTGACATTGTGTACCGATCAATTTATTATAATTGCAGTCGGTAATCTCTCGAATGATAAAAAGTTTGACACAGAAAATAAAACTCACCCTGTATATATATATATATATATATATATATATATATATATATATATATATATATATATACAGGGTGACCCATTTTAACTTAGGCAGCCAAATAACTCGAAAAATAAGCAAGATAGAGAAAAATGTTTTAGACAAAAGTTGTATGGTTTCGAGGGGGCCATAAGATGGTATCATTGGTTTGACCTTGAAGAGTCATTTGAAGGTCACGTGAAGGTCACTTCAATTTTTTTAAGTGGAATACCCTATATATTTTTGTACATTCTTGTAGCTTATTTCGAGAGCTTTCCAAAACACTATAATTAAGTACCATTCCGTTAAGTACTTTTTGAGTTATGATGCTTGAAATAATTTCTTAATTTTACATAAACCGTAAAATATCTTGTAAAATATTCATTTTTCGATTACCTTACCTTAATAGTTTTATGTACAAAATAATGAGAGGAATCAATTGGTGTAAAGAAAACACATAGTTGTTTCGAAGAAAAAATATGTAATTTGCAATTAACAATTCCATATTTTTTCTTAAAAACAACTATGTGTTTTCTTTACACCAATTGATTCCTCTCATTATTTTGTACATAAAAGTATTAAGGTAAGATAATCGAAAAATGAATATTTTACAAGATATTTTACGGTTTATGTAAAATTAAGAAATTATTTCAAGCATCATAACTCAAAAAGTACTTAACGGAAAGGTACTTAATTATAGTGTTTTGGAAAGCTCTCGAAATAAGCTACAAGAATGTACAAAAATATATAGGGTATTCCATTTAAAAAAATTGAAGTGACCTTCACGTGACCTTCAAATGACTCTTCAAGGTCAAACCAATGATACCATCTTATGGCCCCCTCGAAACCATACAACTTTTGTCTAAAACATTTTTCTCTATCTTGCTTATTTTTCGAGTTATTTGGCTGCCTAAGTTAAAATGGGTCACCCTGTATATATATATATATATATATATATATATATATATATATATATATATATATACATAGATACACGGAGAGCCTCGCTAATGTTTCGCATGAACTTGGCGCGAGACTACCGTGTCTCTTGATACATATATTTAATATATATATATATATATATATATATATATATATATATATATTATATATAATTTTAATATATAATTGAAATCCGAAAAATGACAAAAATTTGCGACAAAAATTTTCAAATAATTTCGGAGCTTCTTTGAAGTATTTTTCCAAAATCGAGAGAACGTGAAAAAGATTATTCGCTTTTTTACTTTATATCTCGCGAAATAGATCTCGTCTTAATAATCAAACAATCGTCCATTGTCTCGCGGTCGCGTAAATGCCTTTTTAACCGCCTTGTTGTAAATGCACTTTAAGTCTTGGCGCAATAGGTTTTGTAAGTGGATTGCGGCATAAAGCGCATTCTGAAAATCATGGTAATAATCGACGCGCGAGCGATCCGCTGCAAGGACACGGAACTCCACGACACAGCCGTTTTTCCCGGTGAAATACTGTGACAAGGTTACGTCTCGCTTCGCGGGTTAATGCTCTGACATGGTGAAAATTCTCGACGATCACTAGCCGTCGTTTCTATCGAGCAAAAATGACGGATAGTCCTGGCGATATTGTGCATCAGACACGAACAAATGTCAATTACTTGACTCGCAATGCCATCGATAATAAGTGGAAAAAGAGACAGGTTAGAGAGCATTTCATATTAATTCTAATGGTGTTTTTTTCTTTTTTTTGCACGATTAAATTATAGTAGAATTTAAACGGATTGTATCTTTTCTAGTAATGGTGTATAAAATCCGGTTGCATCTATGTATATAATATAACGATATGCGTTTATATAAATTATATATTGTATTAGAGTAAAATGATTTCAAGCTTTAGCAATGTTTCAAATCTTATTAAATTATTCTAATTTTATGAAATTATCTTATTATGAATTTATGGGATGTATATATTATACACATGTACAATCTATCTCGCTTTTTGTAATATTAAAATAATATATTATCAAAATATGTTATTAAATACACACACACACACACACACACGCACACACACACACACATATATATATATATATATATATATATATATATATATATATTTAATAACATATTTTGATAATATATTATTTTAATATTACAAAAAGCAAGATAGATTGTACATGTGTATAATATATATATCCAATAGATTCATAATAAGATAATTTCATAAAATTAGAATGATTTAATAAGATTTGAAACATTGCTAAAGCTTAAAGTCATTTTACTCTAATACAATATATAATTTATATAAACGCATATATATATATATATATATATATAGCCATCTTAATCTACGCACTGAAATATCTCAAAATCCATAAGTTTAAGACAAAAATGTTTCCGACAAAAGTTGTATGGCTTGAAGAGGGCCATAAGATGGTGTCATTGGTTTGACCTTGAAGAGTCGTTTGAAGGTCACGTGAAGGTCACTTTCAATTTTTTAAATGGAACTGCCTACTTTTTATTGCATCTCATCTTGAGAGCTTTCCAAAACACTATAATAAAGTATTTTTTCGTTGAGTAATTTCCGAGTTATGAGGCTTGAAATCATTTCTTAATTTTACATAAAATATCTTGTAAAATATTCATTTTTCGATTATCTTACCGTAATACTTTTATGTACAAAATAATGAAAGGAATTGGTGTAAATAAAACACATAGTTGTTTCGAAAAGAAATATGTAATTTGCAATTAACAATTACATATTTTTTCTTAAAAGTAACTATGTGTTTTCTTTACACCAATTGATTCCTCTCATTATTTAAGACATAAAAGTGTCAAGATAAGATAATCGAAAAATGAATATTTTACTAGATATTTTATGGTTTATGTATAGATATTTTATGGTTTATGTAAAATTAAGAAATTATTTCAAGCCTCATAACTCGAAAAGTACTCAATGAAGAAATACTTCATTATAAGATTTTGGAAAGCTCTCGAGATGAGCTACAAGAATAAGTAATAAAAAATAGAAGGTTCCATTTAAGAAATTGACGGTGACCTCCACGTGACCTTCAAATGACTCTCCAAGGTCAAACCAATGATACCCTCTTATGGCCCCCTCGAAACCATACAACTTTTGTTTGAAACATTTTTGTCTTAAACTTATGAATTTTGAGATATTTCAGTGCATAGATTAAAATGGCCTACCCTGTATATATAAATTTTAATACGAAAATGCCGAGACAGTAGTTTTCAAGTAGGAAAAGTATGCAAATCACGAATGATAAGATTAGAATTTCGCGCGTGCACATATTATATATATATATATATACAGGGTGTCCCATTTTAACTTGGACAGTAAAATATCTCAAAAACTAAGCCCAGCAAACAAAAATGTTTCAGACAAAAGTTGTATGGTTTCGAGGGGGACATAAGATGGTACCATTGGTTTGATCTTGAAGAGTTATTTGAAGGTCACATGAAGGTCACCTTCAATTTCTTAAATGGAACCTACTATTTGTCATTGCATATTCTTGTAGCTTATCTCGAGAGCTTTCCAAAACACTATAATTAAGTACCTTTTCGTTAAGTACTTTTTGAGTTATGAGGCTTGAAATCATTTCTTAATTTTACATAAACCGTAAAATATCTTGTAAAATATTCATTTTTCGATTATCTTACCTTAATATTTTTACGTACAAAATAATGAGAGGAATCAATTGGTGTAAAGAAAACACATAGTTGTTTTGAAGAAAAAATATGTAATTTGCAATTAACAACTATCCTTGACATTTTCAATTAAAAACTATCCTTGACATTTTCGTATTAAAATTTTCGTCTTGAAATATTACAAAAAATTTGTCATTAAAATATTTATATTTTAGGGACATCCTGTATATATTTTTAATATAATACACAAAAAAATTAAGAATTTCTCTTTTTTTTTTCTTTTCGCGTGCACGAAATCTCTCTCACATTTTATAATTAAAATCTTTAAATGGATATTATATAATAAATACTTACGTAGTTTGTAGTAGTTGCAATATATTTATTGAAATATTAATAAGAAAACGACAGAAACTTATTATCCAAAATATAAAATTTTAAAGATTAATAAATTTCATAGTTAGTCAACCTATCAAAATTGCAAATAAATTAATAAAAAATGTAACTTTAAAAGCTTTATGTAGGAAGACATTTAATTTTATATTATCATTAATATAACATTAATATATTATTAATTTATAACATTAAAATGTCAGTTTCTTATTTTTACGAACCTTGACTTAAGATCAAACTCCGTATAAATTTTACATAATTGTGAAATTAAAAACAAGTGTTTCGTGGTGTATTATTAACAACAACTAATAATACTCTTACTATTTACAAAGACATATAGTAATATATGATGTATGTACATGTGTATGTACAAGCGCTTTCGATTAATTTAGCGGAACGTGTTATACGTATAAGCACGTGCTTTTACATAATATATTGAAACTTAATTAACTTCGTGGGAAGGGGAAGGGAGGGTGACGCAACACCACATATGCGTAAGATTTCGCACGTAGTGTTAGATAACGGGACAGCCGTCGTCATTATCATCGTCATGTTCGAACAACGAATACCTATTCCGCGCGAATGGTCCTTCGCGAGAGCTAAGAAGAAAAAGATTAGCGGATTGCACAATTTGGCGCGTGATCGCAACTTGATGGATAGAGAGAGAAAGAGAGAGAGAGAGGGAGAATGTGCGCTCTAATGTATATGCATTATAGATTATAGTTGCAAGCCAGTATATCCGCGAACTATACAGATACGCAGCATGTTCTATTCAATGTCATTCATTTTTGATTGATATAAACCAATATTTGCTTACAATTAGTTATTGTTATTGTAGCCATTAATCGTATAATATGAACATAATTTTTAACAAAAATTAAATATTTGATATTAGTGCTTTCATGTAGACATTTTAGTTTTATTTCATTTTTAGAAATTTCATTTTTTTTTCATTAATTTAGAAAATTGAGATTGCTTCAACATTCCTAATAAATCACTTTCAATTTTACATATTATTTTTTACATATTAAACTCATTTTTTTAATGAATAAACCTTGCTATTATTTTTGCAGTAGAAACTAATTCTTTATAAAGTTAAGATTTCTTATCGTCATCTGCAGTAAAAGTGAAAATGCAAAATTCTGTAAATTTATTAGCTCAGCATCATAAAAGATCAAGATAAACAGTACATTTGGAAAATTCTATGTGCTATATTTTATTACATTAAGTTTTAATGTACATAATTACTTGTAATATTATATAACACAATTAATTATAATATATATTAATATAATAAACATGTATATAATATTATTATTTGATTTTTTCTTTCTTGTAAACGATAGCAAATTATTAACTTCTTAGTAGCGCGTTGTCGTTTTCTTCGGACAAAGTGTATAGTTTAGATCCGGTTCCGCGAGCAGAATACGTGCGTCTTGTTGCCTGCATAATTGATTATATGAAAATATCAGCAAAATACCGGCGAAGATGCGTTGGCTGTGGCTACCAGGAATAAGCGCATCATGCGATTAATTAGAATAAAGATACAATGAAATCATTAATTCATTCAGCATTTTTCCGCTGATAATCTATTAAACGAATTAATTATTTGTACGAGAAGTCTCGTTGCTGTGATATGTGTTATTACGATAACTGTAACTGTGGTTTTAACTATCCGCAATAGTAATATGAGACAGATTGTTATTTATTCAGTGATATCCAATTCGTTAATCATAAAAATGCCACACGATTCACAGTATTCATTATCGCCAAATTTTGAGTTTTATTTTTCAAATATATATACATATATACGTCCTCATTAATTGTAAGTTAAATTTTTCTTTTTGAATTAATTTAATATAAAAAATTCTATAACTTGATACAAAATTCTAATGATGTAAACTGACTTCTGTTTTCTCTCTCTCTCTCTCTCTCTCTCTCTCTCTCTCTCAAGCATAATGATTTATAATGATTTTCGCAATATATATAAATGCGTACATTAACATCATTGTATCGATAAGATGACAAATGAAAGATATTTTATTAAATAATATAATAATAATAATAATAATAATAAGAGAATAATAATAAAATATAATTATTAAATATATAAAAATTTGTTTCATTTGAATTTGATTATCTCATAAGACTTTGAATTTTATTATCTCAAATTCCACATCGATTTTAAATCTTAATATTTTTGATATTTTTAAGCACTTTAGACTGTAGTTCTTCATCGATAAAATTCTAAATTAAAAGATGTCGTAAATGGGCCTCCACATGTGTTTTTCTTCTTTTATGATTTAGCACAGCGAATCTCGCAGATCAAGAATTAAGAATTTCGGAAATGGTAACAAGATAATATATAATATATAAAAACTATTCCATGATCTATCGTTACCGTACTTTCTCTAATAAATGAACGCATGATAAAGTATTTTTATAAAGAATACAACATGTAACTTAAATTGCACCGTATAAATTGTGTATAAAACTTTTTGTATTACTTAATATACCTTTTTTATTATTTAACATATTAAATAATAAATTTTACAAATCTTATCTAATCGTCTATTGTTGCTAGAAAGTTTATATAATTAATTTATTAAGTAATTAATAATGATTATTAATATTTATAAATCACATTTAGGGCAAAATGTCGTGTAAAACATTTCTTACATAAATAATCATTTAATTATAGTTAAAATTATACACAATAAAAATTTTCCATTTTCATATTCAAAATTTTCTAAATCATCAAAAATTAGCTCGTTAAGCAAAAATAGAGTCTTTTGATGTTGATATTTATGATAAGCTATAAAGAATTTTATATGTTCTGCGGCATAAAATAAGATAATGTCGTATCGGCTTAGATAAATGTTCAGGTCACGAATATTTCGCTCATATGTGCGGATAAACATTAGTTATATCTTGACATTAAGGCACTTTTGCTAGGCGCATGTTTTTGCCAGCTTGTTTGTTTTAGTCGGGAAATGCTTGACCTTTCTTTAAATTACAAGCAAACGATAATCAGAAAGGTAATGCCGACATAATAAAAAAATGCAAGAGGTACGAAAACAAAAAGACATCAAGTATGACAGATACTTAGGCTGTGTTTCAATATTCACGGCCAGTACTGAAAATCTATAGTGTACGTGATGTAAACTATAGATTTTCAGTACTGGCAGTGAATATTGGAACGCAGCCTTAATATGATAATGTTTCTGAAAAATGAATTTTTCGTATCTCTTAATCCAATGTCGAGTTTAGATTTATGCGTTATGAAAAGAATTATCATTGTTTGAGAAATAGGTAGATTAAAATAAATTGGAAGGAATTTATTTCTTGGAAACAGAGTAGTTATTTTTCGAAAAGCGGTTTCATAATTGATTTTATATCGCAATAAATCTCTAATTATATTTTTAAATTTTAAAATCAAGGAGGAAGAAAAAAAAGTATAGTTCAATATATTTTAACTTACGAATAATTTTTATTAAGTTTTGATATCGGAGATTGTTTCTTATAAAAAAGGAACATATGATTAAGTTTGTTTTGGACAATTTATAATTTGCAATAAAATTTAGACCAGATTATTATTTATAATTTTATACATCGTGTGAAGCAGAAAATATTTAAAAAATTAAAATATCTCATATATTTCTAAAGTACATATCAGAATATATTAAAATACTGTACATACATTAATATGCGGCATATAAAATTATAAATATATTTCTGTTTTGATTGCGAATTATAAATTATCCAAAATAAATTTTACATTAAGAAGTAAAAGAATTTTGGAATAATACTTATTTCTTCCTCCAAATGATTTTTATTTTTTTTAGAATGCGAAGATTATTTATTATGTCCCAATATTATTTGAAATATAGATGTAGTAACTAGTTCTACGTCATCGCTATATATTTCACGCATTGTTCAAAGCTACATCCTGCAAGTGCCTCCGTATTGGCTTAAGATCGTGTGGAACATAATTGTCAAGGTTGCTGGCATCGTATTATATCATCTGATTTGTGCGCGGGTGTAATGTATGTAAAATATTATTTGTTTGAAAAGCACGTGTTCAGTAATTTAAAAATACAATTATATTCTCAAACAAGAAACAGCATTTTTTATTCTAAAAAAATGTTAATAACAAAATTAATTGTACAAGTAATAAATTTTATAGGTTGCAATAAATTTTGCAAGATATATAAATTTTATATATCGATCTCTTATCATACGTCTTGTAGCAATTTTATGGAATTTCATTCATGCATATGCTATGTGGAATACATGATGAATACATGACTGAGATTCAAAAGAGATTGTGATCAAATATCCTACAAATATCCTGTTTTAAAAGATATTTTAAAGCAAGATATTTGTACGAAAATTGTTACAAGACGTACGACAAGAGAAACCGATGTACAAAATTTATCTTGCAAAATTTATTGCAGGTTTATGTAATCTATTACTTGTACAATTAGTTTTGTTAATAAAATTTTTAAAATTTTGACACTGATAACATGTTTTGTGTATTTTTTTACTTGTATTACTTGTTTTTTACTTTTTTAATATTTATATTATATTATTTTTTTACATTATTTTCATTGTATACACACACACACACACACACACACACAAAATATATATTGTGTGTGTGTGTATTTATATTGTATATATTATACTAGTGAAACTAATAATAAATAAATAATAAAAGAAAATAATGCAAATAAAAATAAATGTACAAAATAAGCATTAATTTTAAAATGAAAAAAGAGATGATTATTTTTATTATCAAAGCTAAATAAATATATTCATAAAAAAATTTTCTTTTTTCCTGTCAAAAACTTAATTTTTCGACAGATTGAAAAATGAGTGAATCTTTTTGCAATGATTTTGTGTGAAATAAAAGAAAACATTCAGCGTCATTCAGTGTGCCAACTTCGCCAAATTATGTTATAATAGGAATCAGGAAATCGTTCCATGTCGATTAATGTCTTCTATATTTGATATAATTTCTATCCTTGAATTTCTTCAAGATCTGTATAAGAGTTTAGATCAAATTTATATTTGGCATAAGATATAGAAAAATTGCAAATTTTTTAACAAAGTACAGTGTCAATCATGTGACTTAAATATTACTTATTATTTTTATTACACTGTATTATAATTTTAAACAACCATATTTTCCATTCAAAATTACTAAATCTTTTTTTTATTAAATATTGTGATATTGATATATAATCACAAATATATCACATTGTTTTTCAAGAACTAGTAATATTAAGTTGTTTTAACAATAAATGCAGCGATATTTGATGCTATAATAAATATCCGTTCGTTGTATTAATGTATAAATCTGTAATAATATTATCTCATCCTTATTAGTATATTGATATTAATAATCTGTTGTTCGTCGGCTATAACGTCGGAAATAACAAAACAAATATTCATTGTTTTGCATCCATTATAAATCACAATGTACTTAATAGCTAACATTACTAATTTCTTTCCGCGAAATCCTTAAAGATCGGTTTTTTTAGAAATAAGAAGGAAGCAAAAGAGAGGAATACTGTGTTCTTCGTATATGGAATTGCAATTTACGGACAATGTTGTCGTGTATTGTTGCGCCACATTACAATCAAGATGTACTTTCATCGGCAAGGTTATAGGTGTATGCCGTCAGGAAATGACTGCAACCCTGTTGAGAAAATTGGATGAAAATCCAACCTAACCATCTTTATTATATACTCTCTTATTATGTTCTCTTAGCTTTTGATCTTTGTATATTTTATTTAATAAAATCCGATAAAATAGTATCGAAAATTGCTCATTGAGAAGAAAGGAAACTATTAATTAGAAAGGATTAGAAACTGAGTTTAGAATGCTGGAAAATTTGTGTGAAATATAAGAAGAAACGGCAAGAAAACTTGCGAAAATTAATTCTTATCTTCTCAGCCTGATGCGGTGCATTTAGCAATGCATATAGTGCGAGGCGCCCGGTGCATTACAAAGCGCATCTCAATAATCATAAATGACTGATCTTATGGAATGACAAGATCCCTGTCTCTCTCTTTACTTTTCTTCTCTTCTGCGACTGTCTTTTGTGTTTGCATCACTTGTGTAAGAGATGCTTCTCGTTGATACTACGGTCGTCGGTATATATTCAGCTGGTGAGAGCCTAGTATCATCGTGAGAAGACACGCGTTGATTAATGCATCCCCTCTCATACCGGTGCAACCGCGTACTGCATCATGCTCTGCATTGAGTTTGCACTAACAGATCGACTAGTTCTTCATTCTTTTATACTCCGTTTAATAAGTCTCTGTGTATATAGAGAGTGTGAATATTTAATATATTATATATTTATATAATATATTAATATTATGTATTTATATATAAATATAAATCTGATTTAAAAATTATTCATCATTAAAGATATAAAATGCAGGAGGCAAGTGTAAATAAATAAAATCTTTATGGATTGCAACCTTTATCGCATAGTAAATAAAAGGGAAGAATATTAACAATCATAAAATTTATTTTTTATTAATATATTTTTATTAATATATTTGTTTTAATATATTTGATGTTATATATAATTTATTATTTGTTTCTTAATTTTATTTTAATCTTTTACCTTAATTTTTTAATATATCAAATACTTGTAAATATCAAAATATTAAACAGTTTCATGATATAAGATATATCTAAACACAATCTAAACATTATAATTCGAATTAATGCTTTTCAAGTTGAAAATTTTTAATGTCCCTTAATTGTACCTCAATCTTTATTTATTATGATTAATTTGGTTAAAAAATTCAATATTCTATTTTTGATCATTAATTTAGTATTATATATACTTTTGTGTACGTGTTATATTTATTAATTACTTTTTGATTTCCTAATATAGTTAGTTATTATCATTTTCTGTTACTATTTAAATCCATGACTACTTGTACACATATATGTACTGAAAGAATTAATTTTTTATTATACATATATATTAAAAATGTGAACTTGATAGCACCAATGGAGAATTTGATTGTTCATATTATTTTACATATACCTACGTCTGTTGATATCTATTTCTAAAACTACAATTATTTGTTATGTTAACCGACAATCATTGATATTGGCGACTATGTTGATTACAATGTTGATAATGTGAATTAAGCTTTAGCTAGCGTTGAGAGAACATCATTATTACGAAACAAGGATGTCTACGACAGAAAGCAGGTCAGTACACGATTCTCCAGTTCCTGAGTTCATACAACTTTTTTGCACTCCTCTCCTTATTTGTGAAAGTCTGTATTCTTATATTTATAAAATTTAAAAAATAGTAGAAAGATTGTATAGATTTTTGGTAAATGTTTACTTTAGATTACACAGCTCGAAAAATTTTTATTCTTACATATGTTGTAGAGGATACATTCCTAAGTAATACACCGTTTGAATTTTGCGGCGGTCTCTCTTCGTTTCTGAGATATGCGATTTTGAAGTTTTATACTTGTATCATCTTTTCGTTACATTCTAAATATGTTTATATTTTTCTGTTTACATTTATTGTTTACATTTATATATATATATATACAGGGTGGCCCACGTAATGTGTTACAAATTTATCTCGGAAACGAAGCAATTTAGAGAAAAATGTTTCAGACTAAAGTTGTATGGTTTCATGGGGGACATAAGATGGTGCTATTAGTTTTACCTTGAGGAGTCACCTGAAGGTCACGTGAAAGGTTTGGAAAGCTCTCGAGATGAGCTACAAAAATATGTAAAATCATATAGGGTGTCCCATTTAAAAAGTTAGAGGTGACCATCACGTGACCTTCAGGTGACTCTTCAAGGTCAAACTGATGGCACCATATTATGTCCCCCTTGAAACCATACAACTTTTGTTTGAAACATTTTTCTCTAAATTGCTTCGTTTCCGAGATATAAATTTGTAACACTTTACGTGGGCTACCCTGTATATATACAGGGTGAGCCATTTTAATTAACGCACGCAATTATTTCGGAAACAAAGCATTTTAGAGAAAAATGTTTCAGACAAAACACATAGTTGTTTTTAAGAAAAAATATGGAATTGTTAATTGCATATTTTTACATATTTTTTCTTCAAAACAACTATGTGTTTTCTTTAGACCAATTGATTCCTCTCATTATTTTGTACGTAAAAGTATTAAGGTAAGATAATCGAAAAATGAATATTTTACAAGATATTTTACGGTTTATGTAAAATTAAGAAATTATTTCAAGCCTCATAACTCAAAAAGTACTTAACGAAAAGGTACTTAATTATAGTGTTTTGGAAAGCTCTCGAGATAAGCTACAAGAGTGTGCAAAAATATATAGGGTGTTCCATTTAAAAAAATTGAAGTGACCTTCACGTGACCTTCAAATGACTCTTCAATGTCAAACCAATGATATCATCTTATGGCCCCCTCGAAACCATACAACTTTTGTCTGAAACATTTTTCTCTAAAATACTTTGTTTCCGAAATAATTGCGTGCGTTAATTAAAATGGCATATATATATATATATACGTATATATTGCAGCATTAAGATTAATGAGAAATCGAAAATTACACACGCATCCGATAGAGTAAAAGTTTTGGAAATTATATTTATAGACATTATGAGATTAGAGGAATTTTGCAGGAAAGATTTTAAGCGATCGTATTTTTTTTTAATGCACGCTCATTGTATTACATAAATTTGCGCGATAAGTCAATCGAGGAGATTTTGAGGATTAGAAATAAAATATATATGTCCTTACCATGCATAAAATTATTCCGGTCCTTGACTAATTCGTAAAATTGAATTCGAGAAGATATTAATCTCTTTTGATCAGTGATAATCAGACTTAACAGCATCATCGCCGTGACTAAACTTTTCCTATCTTTAATATCCAGTACTCTATCATCTCGCGAATAGACATCAAATATGCTAAAATCTCCCTCATTCTGCATATGATTTCGCTTACGCTTAGATCTATTATCTTGTCATTATATTTTTGGAATGACCTCACGACCTTCCCCTGCAATCGTCTTTTTCACTTCACGTCTTGTATTCAACTGATGAATATGTACAGGATGAGACAGGAAAGATTGCATTCCCTACTAAATTTAGAAGAATCATTAATTATTATATGGTTGATTTATTGTATGATTAGAATAATAGTGAATAATTATGTGACGTGAGGTTTGTGTGTGTGTGAGATTGCTATATAATGGTAGATAATTAAATGGGGTTACTATATAACGATATATAACGTAATAATAATTCAATACACATACTTTCTCAGGATCTTTGCTCAATGTCGATGAAAGTAAATCGGCCACGTTGTTAGTGGAATATCATTGTGGAATTTCATATCGTGAGAGTTGATAGAACTGGTTTTTAGTAGTTTCATGATACGCTTGATGTTATTCAGCATTATTTTCGTTGAAATGTTTTTGTTCTTATTGTTGGCCACATATATACACACATACAAATGTGACACATTATCAGATTAATTTTATTTTCGAAAGATATAATAATTATATATCGTTAATTAAAATGCCACTTTTAAAACATTCAAATAATCATCTAGTTTCTTTTATCAATCTTGTAACATTTTTAAATCTTCTTTATGTGTGTTATACAGTGTCCCATTTTAAATAATACGTTCAAATATCTCCGAAGCGGTACGTTGAATAAAAAAATGTTTCAAACAAAAGTTGTATGGCTTGAAGAGGGCCATCAGATGGTGGCAGTGATTTGACCTTGGAGAGTCATTTGAAGGTCACGTGAAGGTCACCGTCAATTTCTTAAATGGAACTCCCTATTTTTTATTGCATATTCTTGTAGCTTATCTCAAGGGCTTTCCAAAACACTATAATAAAATATTTTTCCCTCAAGTACTTTTTGAGTTATAAGGCTTGAAATCATTTCTTAATTTTACATAAACCGTAAAATTGTAAAATATTCATTTTTCGATTATCTTACCTTAATACTTTTATGTACAAAATAATGAGAGGAATCAATTGGTGTAAAGAAAACACATAGTTGTTTCGAAGAAAAAATATGTAATTTGCAATTAACAATTACATATTTTTTCCAATTGATTCCTCTCATTATTTTGTACATAAAAGTATTAAGGTAAGATAATCGAAAAATGAATATGTTACAAGATATTTTACGATCTATGTAAAATTAAGAAATGATTTCAAGCCTTATAAAGTACTCGAGGGAAAAATATTTTATTATAGTGTTTTGGAAATCCCTCGAGATAATCTACAAGAATATGCAATAAAAAATAGGGGGTTCCATTTAAGAAATTGACGGTGACCTTCACGTGACCTTCAAATGACTCTCCAAGGTCAAATCATTGCCACTATCTGATGGCCCCCTTCAAGCCATACAATTTTTGTCTGAAACATTTTTTTATTTAACGCACCGTTTCAGAGATATTCGAACATATTATTTAAAATGGGACACCTTGTATAACCGTTTTAAATCTTCTTTATGTTGTATATCATTTTAAAAAATATTAATAATTTAAAGCATGTATTTTTTTATTTATATATGAATTTTTTATTTTCGTTTTTGAAGCTAATGTTAATTGCTTTCAATGATAAATTAAATAAAAATTTTCGGGAATAGAAAAGAAAATTATCTTCTTTAATATACGATTTTATGCTAGTAAGTATAAATGAGAGATTTTTTTCTACTGGTCTTAATGCGTGACAAAAGGCCAATCGAAACCTTGAAATGATTCAGTTGTATATAATATTGTATCCGGTATTGATGTAAATGACATTATTGATGACGACAGATGAAATTGTGAAGGTCTTGATTTCACGAGTGTTTACTGTGTCACGATGATTTTGTAATATGTATTTCATAATTTGTTTGTTAGTTGTAAGATCTAGAAATATAAATTCTGTATTCTTGTTACGTTATCTCATACATACAATCATTATATATATATATATATATATATATATATATATATATAATTTATTAGTTATTACAATAAAAACATAATTTTAATCGTGTTAATTTCGTGAGAATTGTAAGATATTGTTTGCAACATATTATTTGCATTGTAACATATTATTTGCAAGCACGTATAATATTTGATAATAATTATTTGCAAATAAGTAAAAATTAGTCAAATATAAACAAAGAAATAAAGTATTTGTTTCTCTCTTGCTCCTTAGAATATTAAAAGCTTGTTCTAAATTAATTTTGAAACATTGATTTTCTCTTGTATGATAGATACATGACAATTAATCAAAAAAAGTGTGGGATCAAGAAACGATATATTCGACATATTTGAAAGAAAATCGCGCTTATAGTATTTGATTAATTTAAGAATTTTTTATTCAATTTAGCCGAATAGTGACGATAATGATTTGATGATAGCATAGCAACAATGCCGACTTATGGATATTTTAATTCGTCGAGCGCAATTGAGAGAACAAAAATTGCGAGCTCGTTATAGTGGGTCATATGGGATATTAGCTCGATTACATGCTTGTCACATATGGATCGCTAGCCATTGAGTAACAGCCACTTTCGTAGTCACTCTCGCTGCTGCTAGAGTGCTGGTGCGGGTCTATATGACATACTGACACATAAGTCAAGATACGGCAGGCATGACAACCATAGACAGAATATCGACGCTTAGACCATCGTGAAAGAACGTCGCGTAACTCTTCTAGTACCAAGGAGAAATATGAAATTTCGCAAGTACAATTTTTTTCCCGTACGTTAATCTCGCGTAAATAATCATTATGCTCGCATCTCACGCATTGGTAGCGAAATAATGAAGTTTTATTCGTTTGAGTTTAAAATTTCTATGATAGATGAAATAAATTGTGCAATTAAATTGTTTTTCTCACAAAAAAGTTTGCAAATATATATTTAAATTACATATAGATGAATTACTTTTTATTATTATGCATACAGATATAGATATATCGCCAAATGAATTTTAACTTTTTAGCAAGAGAAATGTTTTTTTTAATTTTATATATATCTAAATTTGAAAACTATTCCAATTAAAAATTGAATCGATTAACATCTCTCCATCGTGATATATGTGTATGATGATAAAAACATATAAACTATTCAGCATGACATACATGGCTCGCGGAACATTTTACATAAAGTCGCAATGGAAACACGCTCCGATGCGGGTAACCTCAAAAAGACGACCTTTCGAATTTCACTGAGACATCAACGAAATATCCCTCCTTTTTTGCCATCCGATGTCACCTGAGAGAGAGGAAGAAAGACTGAAATAAAAACATACTGTCACTTATATTTATAAATTAAATCATTTGCTCAGTAAAATTGGGCAAGAAGTGACTATCTTATTGATCGGTGATTTACCTGTCTTTTTATGCGCATGATGTAAATGCAATTATATATACAGAGTAACAAATGATAATATATAAATTGAATTGTATATTGAATAATTCTATAAAGTATATTGAACAATTTTATAAAGTTATACAGTAGACACAATTTATCATGTTTAATATAAAAATATTTTATTAAATTAAAAATGCAATGAATAAATAAAAATAATATATCTAAATTTTAATGCAAATTTTTATTATGAATTGATATTGCTATGAAATATAACAAATAAGGTATAAGAGATTTAAATTTTAAAGATATATTTCAATTTTTTTATTCTCTATATAACTTTATTATTATATATTTTTTATGCATGTATGTATTTTTTATGTTTATGTGCACATTATTATTTTTATATAATATTTTTATATTTTATTGTGATAATTATATATATATATATATATATATATATATATATATATATATATATATACATCATATTTCTTCTTATGCTAAATTTTTTATTTTTGTAATGATAAAATATTGATCATATATTTATTATATGCAGCATATATTTATTATGTGCAGTAATTTTAACCGGTATTTTATTTTATCAAAACTTCTTTCTCTCTCTCCCTCCCTCCCTCTCTCTCTCTCTCTCTCTCTCTCTCTCTCTCTCTCTCTCTCTCTCTCTCTTTCTTAATGAAAGTCGCATTGGAAGTAAAAAGAAAAAGTATAGATGACTTCTTTCTTCCTCGTTACAACACTTTCACTACAAGTTTCATGATAGTCGTTCTTACAATCCGTCTTACTTTCTTTATGATATTTTTTTTATTTCTAACAATAGTTGTTGATTTATATCGTTATTTGTACATCGTGTGAAAAGGAATTATTTTTATCCGAACTTTGGCGTTATAACGTGAATTTTAGTTTTCAAATATATTCTAAATGCTGAAAAAACTAACAAGAGTTAAAAGTTAATGCCATTAATTGTTTTTGCATTATATATTGATAAATATGGAGCAATATGAGAGAGAGAGAGAGAGAGAGAGAGAGAGAGCGAGCGAGGGAGGGAGCGAGAGAGAGAGAGAGAGAGAGAGAGAGAATGAATTGGTCAAAATTAATTTAGAGTTAATAAATTCAATATCATTATTAATTAATGTTATTAATATATTTATAGTTTAACGACATAAAAAAGTTAAACGTTAAAGAATATAAAGTAGTGTGTGTATATGTATATATTAGCGCAAGCGTATTTTTGATTTTATAATTGAATTCTAATTCTGTATTTTATATCTTTTTCTGTTCATGTTCTTTTATTTATTATGTAAAATTTACGTTTTTGTCAGTGCAATAAAATGCGATATGTGAAATTTATTTAAATAGAATTATATTCACGTAGAGATTAGATACTGTTATTGTTGAATTGTATATAATTTTCAACTATCAATTATCAACAATTAGTCATCAATCAACTTTCAACTCCCAGTTTTTAAATATTTGTGCTTGATTTTCACTTTTAAACTTTTAGTTTTCATATCTCAAAAAAATTTCTAACATTAATTACAGATCCTTTATCATCGTTTGGTTCTCTTAGCACTTAATTACAATCAACTACTTGATTTTTATTTCAGAGACATTTTCTTTAGCGACTAGATTATATTCATGAGTGACATTTTTTTGACTGACTTCTTCCTTTTCTTAAAGGTCAAGGTCACGATGTGACATCGCGCCTTCACTATAACAGCATACTTGGATGAAGGCACGTCGACACATTCCAGTTACTGCCTACGTGTTCCAGTTTGAGTGTAGTTTGTCCATTTTTAATCGAATAGATATTTAGTTGAGGAGGGAGGGGGTGGGAGGGAGGGAGGGAGGGGGGAAAGAGAGAGAGAGAGAAGAAAAAAAGAGTATTGAGAATTAATAAACGATATTGAAATGAAAACAGTAAATTATATTTTTACCACACAATATGCAAAAAATTATAAATTATTAATAAATTTTTAACAATTTAAAGTGACATTTATTCTTATTTTTATTAATATTTCAAGCCAATTTTTATTAACATTCTCAATTAGTACATTAAAATTTTCCATTTACTACTGTGCGATTGATACTTTCACAAATTATATATATACAGGGTGTGTTATTTTAAGTGATGCAGCTGAATATCTCTTAAAGTAAAAGAGATTGGGAAAAATGTTTCAGACAATGGTTGTATGGTTTCGAGGGGGACATAAGATGGTGCCATTAGTTTGACCTTGAAGAGTCAGCTGAAGGTCACGTGAAGGTCACCTCCAACTTTGTAAATGGGACATCCTATATGCTTTTGCATATTCTTATAGCTCATCTCGAGAGCTTTCCAAAACACTATAATTAAGTTAGTTTTCATTAAGTACTTTCCGAGTTATGAGACGAAATAATTTCTTAATTTTACATAAACTGTAAAATATCTTGTAAAATATTCATTTTTCGATTATCTTACCTTAATACTTTTATGTACAAAATAATGAGAGGAATCAATTGGTGTAAAGAAAACACATAATTATTTTTAAGAACAAAAATGTAAATGTTAATTGCAAATGACATTTTTTTTTTCGAAACAATTATGTGTTTTCCTTACACCAATTGATTCCTCTCATCATTTTGTACATAAAAGTATTAAGGTAAGATAATCGAAAAATGAATATCTTGCTAGATATTTTATGGTTTATGTAAAATTAAGATATTATTTCAAGCTTCATAACTCGAAAAGTACTCAATGAAGAAATACTTTATTATAGTGTTTTGGAAAGCTCTCGAGATGAGCTACAAGAATATGCAAAAGCATATAGGGTGTCCCATTTACAAAGTTGGAGGTGACCTTCACGTGGCTTTCAGCTGACTCTTCAAGGTCAAACTAATGGCACCGTCTTATGTCCCCCTAGAAACCATAGAACTATTATCTGAAACATTTTTCCCAATCTCTTTTACTTTAAGAGATATTCAGCTGCATCACTTAAAATGATACACCCTGTATATATGTACCCTGTATAAATTTCATATATATATATATATATTTTTTTTTTATTTTTTATATCATTTTTATATATTTTTATATCTATATTTTTATATCTATTATAAATATTATATATATATATATATATATATATATATATATATATATAATAATTATAATAGATATAAAAATATAGATATAAAAATATATAAAAATGATATAAAAAATAAAAAAAAAAATATATATATATATATAATATATAATATACATATATATACATGTGCGCGCGCGCGCGCATGTTGTTTATTTGTGTGTGTGTGTATGCGTGTGTGTGTGTGTCATAATTATATCGCGAGCGAGAAGGTTACAGCAATCATATTTATTTGTACTAGATGAGATCAACATTCCATAGCATTTGTCATAAAGACGATAAATATTTCAAATCAGAATAGTTATTCAGATGTTCTCGATATTGTGTACGGTATCGCTCGGTTTCCTTGGATGGCATTTACTCAATGCTGCCTTTCTCATGTTCATTATTCTTCGTTCGCGCCGCTATTTCCGAGAATTTTTGTGATCTTCAATTGCAGTCTATCCCTCATCCTTCCACGAATTGTGTACATATCGACTTGGCGTTACATCGGATCGTTTTGTCGGATCTTTTCGCGCGTTTGTCAATGAGAAAAGAACAATGGATACAAATTTGCAATAAACTTGCTTTTTGTCCGTCGCACAAATAAAAAATTTGAAAGATATATCAGCGATGTTGAATAATTATCTCTTAAAGCAGGAAAGTAAAATAATTATAAGTTTGAAAATTGAAAGGAAAAGTAAATGTTTACTTTACGTCACACAGCTCGAAAAATTTTTATTTTCACATATGTTGTAGAGGATACATTCCTAAGTAATACACCGTTTGAATTTTGTGGCGCTCTCTCTTCGTTCCTGAGATATGCAATTTTGAAGTTTCATACTTTCATATCATCTTTTCGTTATCCTATTTTTGTGTTTACATTTTTTGTTTACACTTGCTCAACACGGTTTTATATTATATTTTCCTTGTGTATTTATATTTTTTTGTTTACGTTTGCTTGTTGTGACTTCCATGTCGCTAAGCTATAGAAATATCACAAATGTATGTGTACACACACGCACTCACGCACATACGCACGCACGCACGCGGGGGGGTGCAAGGGGGGGCCTTCGGCCCCCCCTCCCGCAACCACCCCGCCGATAGTCAAGGTGGACCTCGCTTTACAACTTACAGCATATATGCATTGTGATTGAACTCTTCGCAATGCGTCCCCTACCGACGGGGTGGTTGCGGGAGGGGGGGCCGAAGGCCCCTCTTGCACCCCCCCGCGCGCGCGCGCGCGTGTGTGTGTGTGCCTATATTTCTTATTAAACATACATGATGTGGTAAAATTATATTGTATTCTTGAAACTTTTTTTATTAATAACTATTTAATAAATAACAATAAGCGGCTAAAACCTTCTGAAAGTTATTCAGAAAGGTGGCCTCAGGAAATGTGAACAGAAAAATATAAACATATTTAGAAAGTAACGAAAAGATGATACAAGTAAGTATAAAATTTCAAAATTGCATATCTCAGGAACGAAGAGAGAGCGCCATAAAATTCAAACGGTGTATTACTTAGGAATGTATCCTCTACAACATATGTGAAAATAAAAATTTTTCGAGCTGTGTGACGTAAAGTAAACATTTACCATAAAAAGAATTGGCTATCTTAAAGAAAGCTAACTATCCCAAAGAAGAGAATCTTGAAAAAATGCTTAGCAAAATGTAACAATTGAAATTGAATTTGTGTAAACACTCCTCGAAAGAGGAATAGATTGTCGATATTCGATATGCTATTGACAATGCTAATTTATGATCCGTTTAAAGTTTTAGTTTATACGACATTGAGAAGGGTCTGGAATAGACCGAAACGTTTGTCATCGTACTTTGCGAGATTGTTTGTTTTCTTTTCTTTTAATTACAATGTATAACATCATGACTTTTTTATATTAATTACAATGTATGACATCATGACTTTTTTATATTATTTGTGCTTCTGCCTTTCGTGTACCTTTGTGAATTAAACGTCTTAATATCTGCGTCGGGATTTAATAAGCCTGTATTTATTATTACTTTTATATGATTTATTCTTACGACCCTTTTTTTGTATTTAAATAATTATTTATTTTTCTAATTTATGATGTATAAATGTTAGTGCATATTTACTTTCGTAAAATGGATAATAGAAGAATCATTTTCGTGCTTTATCTTCTAATACAGTGATTCCCAAAGTAGATGTTATGCCTCTTTGGAGGCGCTAGAAAATTCAAGGGAGGCACTGAACAAAGGGACGGTAAGGGCATAATAGCTGTATTTGCAATAGAGCTTTGACAATTAAATATTTTCAATTTAAATATTTTGATATATATGACTTTAATAAATAAATAAATCGTACAACTAAATCAATTAACAATTTAGAGTTCGAACAGTTAATTTTCAAACAGCTCTACAATAAAATCAGCCTTTCAGACTTTACGACTTTATGTGACAAAAACATGCAAGTCGCAACTCTTGGTCAATACCTTTTTATCTCATTTCTAACTATCTTTATGGAGGAAGGCGCTGATGAAATATTTCATTTAAAAGAGAGCATCAGGTAGAGAAAAAGTTTGGGAATTGCTATTCTAGTACAACTTTCAATACTTCACTTATCCATATTTATATTTTCAATATTTTACTTATCCATATTTATATTTATTTATTGCGGATTAGCTGCGTTATTCCCTCTCTTTCTCTCTTTTTTCCTCCTCAATTTCGATCACAATACGTGAGAGTTGATGAATTATAAAGAAATCGTTGTAAGAAAGTATCCTCGTTACGAGCATAAACTAAATATAATAACTATCATAGACTATTATCTTATGCATTACTGTCGTACGAAACTGCTTTTTGCATAAGTAGCTAATCTTACCTTCCCACGCATTGAAACTTCCGTCTCGCTCCAGCGCCTTTCTTGTTGAGCGTAGTGCATCGACGCTTGCCCTTTCTCGTTTCATCGTTGCGGCGACTTTGATGGGCTGTATCATACTCATTTTGTCTCTGTTACTCGGCCTCGTTTGCATATCTTCGGTCGCGTCCGATGTGATTTTGAGCCGCGTGCCAAGCCGTTTCGAGCTGAATCCCTCTCTCTCTCTCTCTCTCTTTTCCTTATATACACACTCATACACACGCACGCATATACATACATACGAATACGTACGAATTTGACCGCGCTCGCTCTCATATACCTGCTCTCGCTCATCGCGGCGGCACACGCGGCACCTCTCGCTTTCACTCGCCGCATGGTTGTGCGAAGAGGAGGCTATCACGACTCACGACTCACGGTGTTCGCGACAGGCCTCAGTATCCGCCGGAGAGTTGTCGGAGTTACGCGTTGCTTCTCGGTATTATTTACGCAACATCGCGACCAGTGTAATATCTGACAGAGAATAAAAGCCTGAGTGAGCGCGAACGAAATTTTTCGTATAATAACACCTTTGTGCCGCCGCGCCAAAAGCGCGACAGTCGAAAGTTAAAGAGACCGCAGCGTGCGCGGGAAAGGCACGCGATTTTAAAGAGGAGCACGAAAAAGCAAGTCAGAAAGTTGACAGAAATAATGACAGTTAATTGGTTCAGGTAAGATTATGTCATTAATCGTTGAATTGCTCTCGAAAATGAAAGTACTGGAGTATTGATCTTTTTTCAAGTTTCCATCGATTATTGCAAACGATCGATTATTAAGCATCATAAATTAAAATTAAATTTAAAAGCTTTTTAATAAAATTGCTAAGAAGATTATAAAATTATTTCTTTTTTTTTTTTGAAAAAATGAAAAATATTGTTCTTTCATCGGAAAAGCAGACTAACATTAGCAAAGGGGAGAGTTCACGTTACGTAGGAGATGATTAGTATGAGTTAACGCTTGTCAGGACGTTCCGGAGTGACGCGTAAAAGTAACTTTCTCTAATAATCAAACGATACTTTTCTCTCTCTTTTTCTCATATCATCCAATTGTGTTAGATGAGTGAGAGAGCTCATTAAATCTCGAGAAGTACATTTCTGAGTCAATTAAATTTATCGTTTCAATTAAATTTAATATTTGCAATTAATTTTGGAAAGGGGAAAAAGATTTAAACAATGTATTATAGTGGGAATAAATAAATTTTTTTTGTTATTCTTGTGCTAAAAAAAGAACTAAGGAAAAGCGAACAGAGGATAAGACCCGCATACAATACGCGAGCTTCAATCGTTGAAATAATTAAATGATTAACTTTGTTTTATAATTTCTATTGAATATTGAAAAATGATATGTGCGTTTCGTAATTTCTACAATTTCTCAATATTTATACTCAACATTTATTACACATAATAACCAGAAAATCTCGTATTTATTCGAGAAGTTTCCTTCGAATACTAATTTTCCGGGTAAACATTTATATTCAATATATGATCATACGATCATTCGCTTATTAATGATAAACAACAATTATAATGCAATTATGTATCTCTTTTACTGATAAGGATTGGTTACTATAATTTGAGAAGATTATAATCTCTTATATTTCGGAGGAAGAGGATGAAAAGGCAGAAACCGTACTTACACAATTGTATTAATATACATACAAAATTTTATATATATATATATGCGTGTGTGTATACATATCAATATATATATATATATATGTTCATATTATTTTCTTATTATTAATTTTTCTCTTCTATGTATATATATATATGTATATATATATATATATATATATATATATATATATATATATATATATATTAGCATGTACGTAGAGAAAACTAAGAATATCAATATTTTATATGTATATTATCAAGTTTTATTAAATATGGCAAGATCTAAGAATCGATCATTCAAATTTCATTAGAACATATACCGAGATACAAGTAGTGTAGGTCACAAATTAATCGGACGTGCTCATATATTGTATTAAACATATATTGCGTTAAACATTATCTCATATGTAGAGAGAGAGAGAGAGAGAGAGAGGAGGAGGGAGGGAAAAAGAGAGGAAGGGAGGGAATTGTTTTCGACAACAAAATATAAAAGGGGATCTTGTAGTTTTCACAATCTTCAGCATCTAAAATTTTAAAAAATTAAAATTTATGAGGATTTAAGAAATAGGCAAAATCACTAATATTCCGAGATTTAAATGTCTAATTAAGAGAATTAAGAGAATTCTAATTAAGAGAATTCTAAAATTGGCATTGTTGTCATATTTAAGTTGTATTCGAAACAATAATTTTGACATTTTGCATTTTGGAGATCTCAGAAATCGGGGGTTCAAGAACTTAAAGAATTTAACCCCTAGAACTTCCAATTTATGGATTTTAAAATACAAACATAAATTAGAAATTCTCAAAATATAGAAATTCTAGAATATCAGAATTAAATGCCACTTGCATTTGTTGCAAAATATAGGATCCTTTATATAGCTGACATAAGTCTTAAGAGCTAGATAGCTCGGAAAGTAATCTTTATCGAAAAATGTTTCGAACAAAAGTTGTAAGGTTCGAAGAGGCACATCTGATGGTGACATTGATTTGACTTCGGATAGTTGTTTGAAGATCATATGAAGGTCGTTTCCAATTTCTTAAATGTGAATCCTCATTTTTTACTGCATATTCTTATAGCTTATTTTGAGAGCTTTTCAAAACATTTAATAATAAAATATTTTTTCATTAAGAACTTTTCGAATTATGAGACTTGGAATAATTTCTCAATAATCTCATAAATCTCATCTCTCATAAATTTGTATAAAGAAAACATAAAATTTTTTAAGAAACGATTTTAAGAAAAAATATTGTTAATTGTTAATTGCAAATTACATATTTTTTTCTTAAAGCAATTATATGTTCTTTACGCCAATTGATTTTTCTCATTATTTTGTGTATAAAAGTATTGAGACAATCGAATAGTGAATATTTTATGAGATATATATATATATATAAAATTTTTGTATATACAGGGTGGCCGATTTATCTGAAGACATTGAAATATCTCAAAAACTAAGCCCAGCAAACAAAAATGTTTCAGACAAAAGTTGTATGGTTTCGAGGGGGACATAAGATGGTACCATTGGTTTGACCTTGAAGAGTTATTTGAAGGTCACATGAAGGTCACCTTCAATTTCTTAAATGGAACCTACTATTTGTCATTGCATATTCTTATAGCTTATCACGAGAGCTTTCCAAAACACTATAATTAAGTACCTTTTCGTTAAGTACTTTTTGAGTTATGAGGCTTGAAATAATTTCTTAATTTTACATAAACCGTAAAATATCTTGTAAAATATTCACTTTTCGATTATCTTACCTTAATACTTTTATGTACAAAATAATGAGAGGAATCAATTGGTGTAAAGAAAACACATAGTTGTTTTTAAGAAAAAATATGGAATTGTTAATTGCAAATTACATATTTTTTCTTCAAAACAACTATGTGCTTTCTTTACACCAATTGATTCCTCTCATTATTTTATACATAAAAGTATTAAGGTAAGATAATCGAAAAATGAATATTTTACAAGATATTTTACAGTTTATGTAAAATTAAGAAATGATTTCAAGCCTTATAACTCAAAAAGTACTTGAGGGAAAAATACTTTATTATAGTGTTTTGGAAAGCTCTTGAAATAAGCTGTAAGAATATGTAATAAAAAAATACCATGTTCCATTTAAAAAAATGCACTTCCGGTCTGAATCGCCTATTTCCGGCCGGAACTAGAAGTTGAAAATATCACCATTCGATAGAGCGCACCCGATTTATAAAGAAAATGTTTTTACTTTTTTGAAATAACCACTTCTCTAGTTTTTAAATGGGTAGTACGGGTGGTCTGAAACACCCTGTATATATATATATATATATACAGGATGTTGAAAAAAAAGGGTCACATATTTTGATAGCAGGTAGTATTGATCAAAACAAGAAGAAAAGGTCTAATTAACATGGGTCCTAAGACTAATATCTTCAAAGATACAAGCTATTTTGTTATTTGAGCTCTTTGTCATTTTCTTATTAGTCGTGTCATCTTTAGAATGTAATGAACAAGTGCGTGATTCTCTAAGACGTAGGGCTGAAAGATGCGTGAGAGTGAATGGCAATCACATAGAGCACTTCCTCTAATGCTGAGTCAGCATTAAAATTTTTTGTTTTTTGTAAAAAAAGAGTTTTTATTTTGTTATCATACATTCAGTTTCTTTACTTCAGTTTTTTTATGGAAGATAAATGATTACATTTCATATTAAAATAAAAATTGTTTCTTTATCTCTCTTTGTTTATTTTTTATTTTTTAAGGCACCTAGAAAAAAGATATCCTCATTGTACCCCACTCTCCCCTACTCCTTTGTTCATTACATTCTAAAGATGACACGACTAATAAGAAAATGACAAAGAGCTCAAATAACAAAATAGCTTGTATCTTTGAAGATATTAGTCTTAGGACCCATGTTAATTAGACCTTTTCTTCTTGTTTTGATCAATATTACCTGCTATCAAAATATGTGACCCTTTTTTTTCAACACCTTGTATATATATATATATATATATATATATATATATATATATATTTTCTAGTTTATATAAAATTCAGAAATTCCAAGCCTCATAACTCGAAAAGTACTTAATGAAATAGTACTTTATTATTATAGTGTTTTCAAAAGCTCTCAAAATAAGCTATAAGAATATGTTATGAAAAATGGGGATTCCCGTTTAAAAAATTGGACCCTTATGTGACCTTCAAAGAACTATCCGAGGTCAAATCAATGACACCATCACACGTGTTCCTCTAACTCCTCCTACAACTTTTGTTTGAAACATTTTTTTCGATAAAGCTTACTTTCGAAGCTGTTAATAGTTATAGGCCACCCTGTATTATATATGTATATATAGGGTGTACCAGAATTCGCGGATATAGAATGCATATCGTGATGGTTTGTGCAAGAAAAACAACTTTTTCTTTTGGCAAAATTGTGTCTGAATATTACTTTTTTAATGAAAGCAACTTTAAGCTAACGAATAAGCGCTTTAGATTACGCATAAATCAGGGGCGGCGCGAGCACAGCTTGCGTAGCATTTGAGCATGTACGCTATTATTTTGCTAAAGGTTTTACAAGAACTACGCATGATAACTAAATATCGCTATTTTTAAAACAATTTAGTCAATGAAGGAACATTTTCCATTTGATATCACCGAAGCAATGACTAAAAGTAAAATAAGTAGATTAGATAACGTAAATAATTTTGGTCCACACATATTAGATTTAGAAGAACAGTTTCATTGTGCAATAGCAATTGTCACATCAAAAATGGTCCAATGTATACAAGAAAATCTTATCCGCAGAGCGAATATACAAATATATACAATGTATATACAATGTATACAAATATATACAATGTATATACAAATAGAGTCTGCATCGAACATAAGTTTTAAAACATTTAATTGATCCTCTTTAGAGTCAAGAAAATTCTGAGAATGTTGAAACAATAATTTTGGATCAAAATTATTCACATATTATCTAACCTATTTATTTTACTTTCAGTCATTGCTTCGGTGATATCAAATGGAAAATGTTCTTTTATTAAGTAAATTGTTTTGAAAATAATGATATTTAGTTATTATACATAGTTCTTGTAAAATTTTTAGCAAAATAATAAAATAGCGTATATGCTCAAAGCTGCGCAAGGTGTGTGCGCGCCGCCCCTGATTCATATGTAATCTAAAGCGCTTATTCGTTAGTTTAAAGTTGCTCTCATTAAAAAAGTAATATTCAGACGCAATTTTGCCAAAGGAAAAAGTTGTCTCTTTTGACATGAACTATCACGCTGTGTATTCCGTATCCGCGAATTCTGGCACAGGCTGTCCCTGAATTTAGTGCCAAAATTAATACAGCGGCTTTAGGACATGAAAACAAGTTAAAAATGTTAATAAATATATGTTAGATTTTGATACACTTTCTAGCACGAATTAATAAATTGTTTTGAGCATTTTGGAAAATATTTGGAGTTTTACGAATGACATCCACAGCATTAAAAGTGTATCAAAGTCAACGGAAGAATTTTTGAGCATTTTTGTAAAACTTTAAACAAAGTAAAGCACATTAAACAACATTTATTTCAATTTATATTGTCTTAAAAAAGCAACTTTATTACCTTATAACTCCAAAACAATTCGAATTTGGACATATGCTTATTAATATTTTCGATTTGTTTTCATGTCCTAAAGCCGCTGTATCAATTTTGGAAATAAATGCAAGGACACCCTGTATACAATATATATATATATATATATATATATATATATATATATATAGAGAGAGAGAGAGAGAGAGATTTGATTAGTTTTTACTGTTTTGAAGCATGTGACATATCATGATATTTTTAAAAAATGAGTTTGAAGTAAATATTTAATTATATATATATGTATATATAAATTAAAATTAATAAATAAATTAAAAAATCATTTACAAGATAAATTCGCATACATTAAGTTAATAATGATAATGGTTGGGTAATTTAAGTAATTATTTTTACGAATCGGATATAATTATAGTAAGGTGTTTTTTTTATGCAACGTAAACATTTTAGCAATATTTATAAATACGCGGTGAGTAATAATAAAGGAAAATGATTCGAGATTCAATATAATTGATTGCGAAAATTGTTCGAAAATTATTGTCAATACTAGAAGTTTATACGTTAAAATCTTCATGTTACGTATATCATGGAATTCCAGAATTTCGCAATGCAGCTTTAATAGATTAAAAATAATAAATAATCGATGATATTTTTATGTATAAAATATTGTTAAGTACAAAAAATGGATTTAATAAATGAAATTGTACGTTAAGTAAAGAAACTTCTTTTTAATGATTTAATGTTGAGAAAATTAAACATCAAATATTAAGAATTTTAAAGATGGAAATAATAAATTATTTTTAGACGGATTATCTTTATATTCTAGGTAAGGTATCTTCTTTATTGGAGTGATTTGAAATATGATATATGACATTAAAAAATTATTTTGTGTATTGTAAAGAGAGAAAAATTATTAATTGAAATGTATATTTGTTATAATCAGTTTATCATAATGAATTTTCTATGCAATAGTGTGATGATGTACTTGACGAACCATATAGTCGAGCATAATTAAATCAGATAAGTTATAGCCTGACGGTAAATCTTTCAACCATATAATCACAAATGTTTTTATGCTTTGATAGCAATACATCGCGATATTCTCTTCATCATTTCTATTGCAGAGGCGCGAGAAAAAATATATTCTTAAAAATATAATCTTTGTTTTTTTTTTATAATATAATTAAAAGAACTTGGATATTTCATGATCAAAGAATAAAGCACTCTATTTTATAGTTTTGCTTAAAATAACATTAATTTGGGTATTTTATATATATGATATTACTTTATATAATGTATTTTGTATGTAGAGTTGTTTTATTATATATTTTTTCTTATTTTTTCAAAATAATCATAATTTTTTTAATTCGTGACTTTCTTTTTTGAAATAAATAAATAAATAAATATATATATATATATATATACATAATGAGATAGAGTCAGAAACATTTTATGACTCAAAATGATAAAGGACTGAAATTGTCTTTACAAAAAAGGTGATTTCAAAAGACATACGTAATTTATTATCTTTGGAAGCGGTTTTATCGTTTTTATCATAGAAAATTGTATTATTACACATAGAAAGTTACAATCTCGCGTCCGAGATCCTTATTATCGCTATTTTTATTATGACCGCAGCTATAAACATAATTGTTATTTCTATACGGAATCTCGCGTGGTGACTAGTAATGACACTTTATTGCATAAACAGCATGAGGTACTATTTACCACAAGTTCCATTCCTTGCGGTCGAGAAGAAGGGAGATTCTCTTTTACTGTATTTCTAGTGTAAATCATTATACTTTGTCGGCTAACATAAAATTTAGAAAAAGAATTTGTTTGAACATGCAAACTTACGTGTTAACGGATATGTTAATGTTTCTTCTATGTAGTAGCAAAGTTACTATTATGTATACCAAGGGAACAATAAATCATATATATTTTCCCTTGCGTGAAAATGAATTGAAAAAGCATCGTGGAAATTATGAAACGTAATGCTTTTCTCTGATTACTTTCTATTATATTAATAATATTTTTGACATTAGGTTATTGAAAATAATTGCATTGTTATAAATTATAAATATATGTATTTTAATATACATATTTTAATTATAAATATATTTTAAATTATAAATATATGTTTTAAATTTAAATATATTTAAATTTAAAATTGAGAAAATTTTCTTGAAATACATTTATAATAACAAAGTGTTATTATAGTATTTTATTTTCTCAATTTTAAATTTATTAATATCTTAAAAAAATATATTTATAATTTAAAATTTATTTATAATTAAAATATATTAATAATTGATAATAAGTTGATGAAAATATAATTATAATTTATAACAATGCAGTTATTTTTAATATTAATAACTTAATGTCAAAAAATGATTTATAATTTAATTCAGATTTATAAGCTTAATTTTTAATTTTATTATTTAATAAGAGTATGCTACGATACACGCTAAGAAACTATACAGGAGAATGTCGTTCATATGTATATAAGCATCACGCGAGTTATGCACTTTCTCTCTTTCTTGAGACTACCGGTGATGAGTTCCTTACTCCTTCCATAGAACATTACAAGCTCATCCTCCAATCATATACTTTTATATAGGATAAATCTCGCAAAATAAAAAAAAGTTGCGCAGAAAGGAAGGGATACTTTGTTTGCACTATCATTACTACTCAATATATTCGTTTTCTCATTTAGATCATCAGATCTAAATCTATGATTTATTAATGACAAATATAATACTGCACTTCAATATAAGAACGAATTCAAGTAAAAGAAATATTTTCACGATTATATAAAAAAAATTTAAAGAAAGAGATAGACAGTTTTTACATTCGCAATAATTCTTTTTTAAATATTGTTAACCTTCTTCGAGAGGAGGGGAGGACAGTTTGGTCTGCTTACATTAATAACTTTAATACCGTCTAGATCAATCTTCATTCATCCGTTTTATATATTATTTATTTGATTCTCAATAGAAACTCGACAATTTTGTTTCAATTTAGTTGGCTATTTAGTTGATAAAAATTCATAAAAGTGCAACACAATTTGACACATTCTATAACACGTCCGTTGTTTTGCGTTGATTGTTTAATTCGATAGTTGCAATTTTGTAGTAATTATTTTTTCATTACCTTCCCTGGTACAAGTTGCACATTTGCACAATCACGGGCACTTGCAAAGTTCTTGATCAATCGGCGAGATGTAAGCGCTAACGCGTATAACTCCTTTCTAAAACATGAAGAATCAGCAGAAACCTAATAGTATGAAATTCTCTTTCACTCTTTATCTATAATAGAATTTTTATTTTATAGAAAGTAAAGCTCTACGTACATGCGTGCCGAATATCATCGTAAATCAACGTTTTATTATCGGTTTTCATTGCGCATACAGCCAATCGGTCCTCGCTCGACGATCCGTCATCTATTTATAAATTTCGTTCTCGGGATGAAAGTCCGCACCACGATTTTCGAAAGTTTCTCCCCGTTCTGTACCAAAATTGTATACGGATATTTTTGCGATCGTAAAAAGGCGCGGACATGTTTTATTAATTACCAAATGAGGCATTATACGCCGATCATGAGATAAAAAAATTGCAATGCTCACTTTCACACACACGCATGTACGTACACACGCACACACGCGTATGCACTCGCACAGAAATCTTCTTACTTAGTAAGTTTATTTTTCGAGACTATGCATAGTTTTTTTAATCTTTTCTTTATATAAGTGCATAAATTATATAAAATATATTTAAAAATGTAATACCTATTGTAGTACTTAAAATGTGTATATATGTGTGTGTAACATAAAATAAGTTAAAATGTATACATAATATAAAATTATATATATATATATATATATATATATATATATATATATATATATAATTGAAAATAACATATGTTATTAATTATAAATATAAAAATTTCACTTTATGCGGAATTAATTACACAGGCCTGTCAGTTACAAAAAGCAGAGTAGGTGAATCTGATAGATTTATTGACGTTGAAAACGAATGTGGCCGCAGAATTTCCCCAACACGTCAGGTTTTCGACTAATTTATAGTTAAATAATTCAAGAATGGCAATTTCATGAATGTATTATGGAAGAACCTAGTTTTTTGAAATATTTCTGCCAATGGCATTGTATAGTTACTAGTCTTCATCTTTTAAATCCATTTTCGATTGCCGCTGCACGATTTTTTTCGCTGAGATATACAAGTGTGAAGTTATAAGAAAATTTACATTAAAGAAAATTTACATAGGCAGATCTATCTTGAAATTTGAAAAAGTCTATATCTGTCAGGTTCGGTTAGGTTAGATTAGGTTAAAAAAAGTGCTGTAGAAATATATCTAATACAGTTGTTACACATTTTGATAAATTTTTCTAAATTTTATACTTTTTTACGATTCTGTCTGCCATATTGGATCCGCCATTTTAATTTCAAAAAATTAAAGACGGCGTTCAAAAATTTGTTTTTACCCAAATTTTGATTCGTGGTAAAACAGAGAGATAACATGGTTGACTTGGAATGGCTTATTGGAACTATGCATGACCAATATGCATGACCAATCTTATAACTTGTATATCTCAGCGAAAAAAAGTCGTGCGGCAATCGAAAGTGGATTTGAAAAATGAAGACACACTATACGAGCCATTAGCAGAAATATTTAAAAAAATTAGATTCTCTCATAACAAATTCATGAAATTGGTTAAAATAGCCATTTTTGACTATTTAACCACAAATTACTCAAAAACCTGACATGCTGGAGAAATTCTGCAGTCTGATTCGTTTTCAGCATTAAAAAATCTATCAGATTCACCTATTCTGCTTTTTGTAACTAATCAAACTCAAAATATCGCAGGCCTGTTATTATATATGAACAAATAATGTGAAATACACGTGTGTGCACATGCATAAATGCGCGCGCGCGCGCGCACACACACACACACACACAATTTATTTATATACGCGACATTATTCATTTGGGGTAATTGGAAAGATATAAACGAAGCCACACCCCCCTAATATATTGCTATTAGTATTCGTTTGCATCGTTTGCATCATTTTGCACAGGAGCGATACCTTTCTGTTGCATTAACCTATCACGATCTGGATTAAAAGTCGTTTATCGCATAAACGCCATTATTAATTATAGGTTGCTATTTTTGCACTTGCCGACATGAAGTATTAAATTGATCATTTACATAGCTCTTTACAACTTATTATGGTTTAAAATTTTTCTTAATATTGTTAATCGTAATGATTCTTTTCAGATCTTGTACTGACATATATATATATATATACAGGGTGACCCATTTTAATTAACGCACGCAATTATTTCGGAAACAAAGCATTTTAGAGAAAAATGTTTCAGACAAAAGTTTTATGGTTTCGAGGGGGCCATAAGATGGTATCATTAGTTTGACCTTGAAGAGTTATTTGAAGGTCACATGAAGGTCACCTTCAATTTCTTAAATGGAACCTTCTATTTGTCATTGCATATTCTTGTAGTTTATCTCGAGAGCTTTCCAAAACACTATAATTAAGTACTTTTTTGTTAAGTACTTCTTGAGTTATGAGGCTTGAAATAATTTCTTAATTTTACATAAACCGTAAAATATCTTGTAAAATATTCATTTTTCGATTATCTTACCTTAATACTTTTACGTACAAAATAATGAGAGGAATCAACTGGTGTAAAAAAAACACATAGTTGTTTTGAAGAAAAAATATGTAATTTGCAATTAACAATTCCATATTTTTTCTTAAAAACAACTATGTGTTTTCTTTACACCAATTGATTCCTCTCATTATTTTGTACATAAAAGTATTAAGGTAAGATAATCGAAAAATGAATATTTTACAAGATATTTTACGGTTTATGTAAAATTAAGAAATTATTTCAAGCCTCATAACTCAAAAAGTACTTAACGAAAAGGTACTTAATTATAGTGTTTTGGAAAGCTATCGAGATAAGCTACAAGAATATGCAATGACAAATAGTAGGTTCCATTTAAGAAATTGAAGGTGACTTTCAAATAACTCTTCAAGGTCAAACCAATGATACTATCTTATGACCCCCTCGAAACCAAACAACTTTTGTCTGAAACATTTTTCTCTAAAATGCTTTGTTTCAGAAATAATTGCGTGCGTTAATTAAAATGGCTCACCCTGTATATATCAGTACAATATGTGAAAAGAATCATTACGATTAACAATATTAAGAAAAATTTTCAACCATAATAGGTTGAAGAGCTATGTTAATGATCAATTTAATACTTCATGTCGGCATATACATATATATATATATATATATATATATATATATATATATATATATATATACAGGGTGACCCATTTTAACTTAGGCAGCCAAATAACTCGAAAAATAAGCAAGATAGAGAAAAATGTTTTAGACAAAAGTTGTATGGTTTCGAGGGGGCCATAAGATGGTATCATTGGTTTGATCTTGAAGAGTCATTTGAAGGTCACGTGAAGGTCACTTCAATTTTTTTAAATGGAACATCCTATATATTTTTGTACATTCTTGTAGCTCATCTCGAGAGCTTTCCAAAACACTATAATTAAGTACATTTTCGTTAAGTACTTTTTGAGTTATGAGGCTTGAAATAATTTCTTAATTTTACATAAACCGTAAAATATCTTGTAAAATATTCATTTTTCGATTACCTTACCTTAATAGTTTTATGTACAAAATAATGAGAGGAATCAATTGGTGTAAAGAAAACACATAGTTGTTTCGAAGAAAAAATATGTAATTTGCAATTAACAATTCCATATTTTTTCTTAAAAACAACTATGTGTTTTCTTTACACCAATTGATTCCTCTCATTATTTTGTACATAAAAGTATTAAGGTAAGATAATCGAAAAATGAATATTTTACAAGATATTTTACGGTTTATGTAAAATTAAGAAATTATTTCAAGCCTCATAACTCGATAAGTACTCAATGAAGAAATACTTAATTATAGTGTTTTGGAAAGCTCTCGAAATAAGCTACAAGAATGTACAAAAATATATAGTGTATTCCATTTAAAAAAATTGAAGTGACCTTCACGTGACCTTCAAATGACTCTTCAAGGTCAAACCAATGATACCATCTTATGGCCCCCTCGAAACCATATAACTTTTGTCTAAAACATTTTTCTCTATCTTGCTTATTTTTCGAGTTATTTGGCTGCCTAAGTTAAAATGGGTCACCCTGTATACAGGGTGTCTCATTTTAATGTCCCACCCCAAATAACTTTCTTATTTTTAATTTTAGAAAAAGATGTTTCAGACAAAAGTTGTATGGTTTCAAGGGGGACATAAGGTGGTGTCATTAGTTTGACCTTGAATAGTTATTTGAAGGTCACGTGAAGGCCACATTCTATTTTTTAAATGGAATCGCCTACTTTTTATTACATATTCTTGCAGCTCATCTCGAGAGCTTTCCAAAACACTATAATTAAGTTAGTTTTCATTAAGTACTTTCCAAGTTATGAGGCTTGAAATCATTTCTTAATTTTACATAAACCGTAAAATATCTTGTAAAATATTCTTTTTTCGATTATCTTACCATAATACTTTTATGTACAAAATAATGAGAGAAATCAATTGGTGTGAAGAAAACACATAATTGTTTCGGAAAAAAAAATGTAATTGTTAATTGCAAATTACATTTTTTCTTTCGAAACAATTATGTGTTTTCTTTACACCAATTGATTCCTCTCATTATTTTGTACATAAAAGTATTAAGGTAAGATAATCGAAAAATGAATATTTTACTAGATATTTTATGGTTTATGTAAAATTAAGAAATAATTTCAAGCCTCATAACTCGGAAAGTACTTAATGAAAACTAACTTAATTATAGTGTTTTGGAAAGCTCTCGAAATAAGCTATAAGAATATGCAATAGAAAGTAAGGGGTTTCATTTAAAAAATTGAAGGTGACCTTTACGTGACCTTGAAGCAACTATTCAAGGTCAAACTAATGACACCACCTTATGTCCCCCTTGAAACCATACAACTTTTGTCTGAAACATCTTTTTCTAAAATTAAAAATAAGAAAGTTATTTGGGGTGGGACATTAAAATGGGACACTCTGTATATGTATGTATGTATGATATATATACAGAGTGTCAGGGCTACCTGTTGCCAAAAAAAGCTCTTGTAGCTTACTTCCAGAGCTTTTCAAAACACTATAATAAAATATTTTTTCATCGAGTAGTTTTCGAGTTATGAGGTTTGAAATAATTTCTTAATTTTTACATAAATCAAAATATCTAGTAAAATATTCATTTTTTGATTATCTTACCTCAATACTTTTATGTACAATATAATGAGAGGAATCAATTGGTGTAAAGAAAACACATAATTGATTCCTCTTATTATTTTGTACATAAAAGTATTGAGGTAAGATAATCGAAAAATGAATATTTTACTACATATTTTGATTTATGTAAAAATTAAGAAATTATTTCAAGCCTCATAACTCGAAAAGTACTCGATGAAAAAATACTTTATTATAGTGTTTTGAAAAGTTCTCGAAGTAAGCTACAAGACCTTTTTTTTGGCAAACAGCCCTGACTCCCTGTTATATCAAAAGGTCGAATAAAATATTAAAATAATGACTATTTACATAAAGTTTTGTATATATGTATATAGAGAAATAACATCCAATGAACAATTATGTTTATAATAAAGATACATAATTATATTTTCTGTTCTTTTAACTAATTTTGAAGAATAGAGATTCGTAGTCCTTACATTAGAATTTAAAATAAATGTATAAATATTGTAATAGAGTTACAATAAAGATTTCTGCAAACTTTAAAATTGAAATTTTATAATTAACTTAACTATAATTATAACTATCAAGAGTTTATTAATTTCAAAAAATTGTTGTATTAATCTGATTTAAATATATGTAAATTAAGAATATTAATTTACACACACACTCAACTAACTAATTATAATTAATGTAAAATATTAGTATTACTAATTATCGATTGAAAATATATTAAAAAATTATCTATATATATATATATATATATATATATATATATAAAATTATTTATATTTTTACATTGTATCAAATAAATTAAATTATCTCTTTCTATTTATTTTATAACTTGTATTTCTATAATTAAAAGATATATTTGTATACACATATTATAAATTAAGTATTGTCAATCTGTTAATGTACAACAAAATTTCTCGATTGATTTGTTACAAATTATAATATAATATAATATACTATAATATAATATAAAGTTTACTCACATAAATTATTATGATAAATTATTATACTAGCTTTATATTATTTTCGTCATGTAAAAGCATCTATCTTCTAGTTTTAACGTGCAGGTGTGAGATCTTTATCATATAGATTGATTATTCGCTTAAACATTCGTCTGATATGCGAGGCGACGCAACACGATCTTTCCAATACATTGCGAAGCGACAGGATTTATGCGTCGATCACGCGCGATAACAAAGGAACGTAGTGTGAATTGCGATAAAGAAGAAGACTGTCGCAGAGACTTTTGCGTATAGCAAGTCATTAGATCATTGTTACGTTCGACCGATTATCGCACTGTATGCAGCAAATATAATTACGACTATAACGATGACATGTGATGAAGTCAAGGAGAGCGACTTTCTGTTTTACGGTTTTCATTTTTTCGATTCACTAATTAAGCTTCCGGATGTGGTAATGTATGTATGGAATTTTGTTTGGATGCAATACTTTATTTCTCCCTTTTTCTAGCAAGTTAATTTATCATTAATAAAAAATTATATAGCTATAAATTATTAATCCATATTTAGTTTAATTAATCTTTTAGAATTTGCATGCGGCTGCTTTATCATTGTCATTTTCTACATGAGTATATCAATAGTATAATTATATATATCGAAAAATATTTTCAAAAATAATATCTAATTTTATTTATATAAATATTGTTAACTTACGTGTTAGAATAATTGAATGTTTTATTATATATCTCACATTTTACATTAAATTTACATTTTCGTCAATGAATATAATGAGTGAAGTCTATGTGCATAAAAGGAGGGAGTCATAAAATAAATCGAAGATTTATTAAAATTTTTCGATCCATTTTATTAATTTTGGAATAATTGTCATTTATTGACATTGTCAAAAACGAAATATTCAATGGATGATAATTACTCTCATGTGTTACCATTACAGAGAATTAATAAAGAAAGATTTATATTATATTCTTCCCTATCTTTATCGGTAATTTTCATTTATTGTACATTTATTAACAATCATTTATTGACAGAATATAGGAATTATACTACGAATAATTCGCATAATTTATAAACATATTTATATTTGATAATATTCGACTGTAATAAAAAATTGAGAACCCTCCTCAGAGAGAGAGAAAGAGACAGAGAGAGAGTGAGTGAGTGAGGGAGGGAGGGACGGGGAGAAGGAGGGAAGAGAGAGAGAGAGAGAGAGAGAGAGAGAGGAAAAACAAAATGATAATAGTAATGATTTATGCACTGAGAAAAAATTTTGGTTGCATTAATTAGAAATCTGATAGATTCAACCACTGTGTCTGTTGAAAAATGGACGAAGCAGAATTCTCCTTTAGGAATTACTAAATGAGTATGATTAATTTCTTCCTGTTAAATTTACCAAATTTTCTGGGTAATAATACTAAATTTACAAAAAAAATGACATCACTTTGTCCATATTTAGTTAATATAACAAGAAGTTTTATAGATACAACTAGAAAATACTAACCAAATCCTTGTAGTAAATTCTATTTAATATTCTATAAGTTATAAAAAATCGAGTCTTATTGTGATAACTAGAAAATCTGCTTGGTTTAACCAAAATGCCTTCTATCAGATACGTTTTGTTGGTACAATCAAACGATTTTTTTCAGTGTCTAGATGATGATTGTAAGAGAAGAAATTCATATAACAATTCATTTAAGATTGTTCTCCGTAAACGCTATCTTGATTCGCAAAGTAATCTTGATTGATTGTTTAACGATTTCAATGATTCGATTAATTGTTTAATGATCGAATACTCAGTGCAATAAAATTTCTATTAAAACATCATCATCTTATTATCTGATAAAAACTGACAAAGTATTTTTCTTTGGTTCTTTTTAAGCTCACTTTATTTTATTTTATTTTTTTTTTCATTTTCGAATTTTAATTTAAATGTATAAATATTTGTAGAATTTACAAAATGTAAAGTTTAGAATTTTAAGACTTTTTGCAAAAAATAATCCTATAGATTTCGTTTTTATATAAATTATTTTTTATTTTTGTATGTCATAAAATATTTACACAAATACACACGCGTACACACACGCGCATGCGCACGCGCGCGGGCGCGCACACACACATATGCATAATGAGAAATGCATGTGCAAAATAAGAAATATAAACAATGATTGTAATAAACTGGTTATAATTACATAATGATATTATTTTTTTAATAATAATATAATAAAAGTTATAAACACTACACATACATAATCAAATAAATATATGTACAATATATATTTATTACACTTGTTTTTTTTAAGCATTTCTGTTTCTATATGATAGTTTGAAAATTCAACTATTGACTCAGATTCAGTAAAATTGCTTAACATTACATTGTTCTTCGAATTTTATTTTTATTTAAAGAAACGGATTTCTATATGTACGTTTGATTGAGTTTTATATACATTGGAGTATCGTAAATATAGTATCATAATAATCGGCGTAATATAGTATCGTAATAATCGAAGTATCGGTATACATATATTTTGTATCGAAGTAATCATGATGTTATTTGGTCATATAAGAGAAACGATCTTCGATGTCGATATTAAGGATCACATACATTATATATTTGTACCAGCTAAGCAACAACTTCCTTTTTCATGGAGCAAACGTGCCGTCAGAATGAATCTCTAGGCGAATGTCCTATAAGCACTTTCACTCGCGTACACTTCCTCGAGAATGTCGTTGTTATTTGCTACTATATTCTCTCTGGGGGAATTTAAAGCTATTATATTCATTCATGATAATCTGTTCTCCATTTTTATTGGGCACACTGCGTAACACATAAATATACTTCGAATTTTTTATATACTCTTTGATAAAGAAAAAGGAAAACGCACTTATGTAACTGATATATTATTATCTTTTTTATTTTTCTCATTTTTAGATAACAATAATAACAAGAAATTTATAATCATTTACTTGCAAAAATCACTTACGAAGATACATTTTATTGTTTTCTATTACATTCTATACGTATTTTAATATATTATGTTATATATAATTATAATATATTTGGTAATGTGTGTGTGTAAAATAATTTAACAAAATTATGTTATAATATATTGATTTCTTATTATATTTAATATTTATATATAATACTATTAGAATATATATATACAGGGTGTCCGATTCGTGAGGGACCAAACGAAAAGTGATGATAGATTGGGTCAAACTAAGAAGAAAAGTCCTCTATCATTTTGCAAAATTCGCAATAATTATTAAGTAATAAGCAAAAATGTCACATGAAGGTTTAATTTTTTAAATGGAACCCCCTATTTTTTATTATGTATTCTTATAGCTTATCTCGAGAGCTTTCCAAAACACTATAATAAAGTATTTCTTCATTGAGTACTTTTCGAGTTATGAGGCTTGAAATAATTTCTTAATTTTACATAAACCATAAAATATTTAGTAAAATATTCATTTTTCGATTATCTTACCTTAATACTTTTATATACAAAACAATGAGAGGAATCAATTGGTGTAAAGAAAACATACAGTTGTTTGTAAGAAAAAATATGGAATTGTTAATTGCAAATTACATATTTTTTCTTACAAACAACTGTATGTTTTCTTTACACCAATTGATTCCTCTCATTATTTTGCATATAAAAGTATTAAGGTAAGATAATCGAAAAATAAATATTTTACTAGATATTTTATGGTTTATGTAAAATTAAGAAATTATTTCAAGCCTCATAACTCGATAAGTACTCAATGAAGAAATACTTTATTATAGTGTTTCGGAAAGCTCTCGAAATAAGCTATAAGAATACATAATAAAAAATAGGGAGTTCCATTTAAAAAATTAAACCTTCATGTGACATTTTTGCTTAATACTTAATAATTATTGCGAATTTTGCAAAATGGTAGAGGACTTTTCTTCTTAGTTTGACCCAATCTATCATTACTTTTCGTTTGGTCCCTCACGAATCGGACACCCTGTATATATATATATATATATATATATATATATATATATATATATATATATACAGGGTGTCCCTGAGCACGAGCTCACGCACTTGTGAGGAGGTAGAGCGCAGTAAATTAAATAAAGAAATCCTATTCCATGTAACGATTTTTGTAATAATAATAGAAATATTAATTATTGAAAGTTTATCACAGTTACTTTCAAGGTCAATTTTAAGATTGACAGAGGTACTTTCAGAAGAAACGTTTGATACAAAAGTTTCTTATTTTTTCACGTACAATTCGAATCTGTAATAAAAAGTACCATGTTCCCCTAAAAAAATTCAACTTCCGATCCGGATGGCGTATTTCCGGTCGGAATCAAAAGTTGAAAATATCACCATTTGATAGAGTGTACCCGATTTACTTAAAAATTGTTCGCGATTTTTGACAAAAGCCATTTATTTTCATTTTAAAAGGGGTGTACGGGTGGTCTAGGACACCCTGTATACACACACGCGCGCGCGCGCACACACACACACACACACGCACGCACGCACGCACGCACGTATGTATGTATGTGTGCGCGCGTGTGTGTGTGTACATATATTATATATATATGAGTACAGAAATAATATATTTACAGTAATAAACATAACTAAAATCGAAGAAATGTTAGATTTGCTAATACAAGTGGAATATGACTTCGTTCGATGATACTCGAGCTATCGGCACAACAGTTGATTCTTGGAGTGATATTTTTCGGAGACACGACCGTTGCCTGAGACGCGGGATCTCGAGGACGCGTGTGCGTATCCCCGAGAAAGATTTCTCCAGTTTCCGTTGACCCACTGACACTGAATTATCGCGTGCGTGTGCGCGCGCGCTCCTCTGCAATTGCAACTTCTCGCGCCACGTAGCAACGGAAAGCAATCGTCTGTATCTTTTTATATTTCGTAGAATAACAATCTCGCGTATCTTGTATACAATAATCCATTATTGATAAAATAGAACAAATCTATTTTATCAATAATGGATTATTGTATTGATGACTTCATATGAAAAAATAAATTGAAAAATTCTTTTCAAAAGAATGTTTTAATATTTTTTCCTGCACAAGTTCATAGTAGAATCAAGTTAATGTAATATTAAATATATAATATTTTGTTATTTAATTATTCTCAAAATTATGCATGGTCGTTCTCATATAGCTATTATTTATTAGTCTATCGCTTTCAATAATGTTATTTTGTTTGTAAATTTTCAAGATATTTTATATATTTACAAATTATATATGTATATGTATGTACATTGCAAACAGAGAACAAAGGAAAAAAGTATTTGATGTAGCCAGTGGCAGAGGCTACTCTCTCTTCGCTGTATATCGACTATAAGCATGCGGACATTGAAAGGAGGAAGCGTGCACGAATAAGTACCTTAGTCTGGCATTCGGGAAACTCGATGTGGTTCCTGGATGTCTAACCTGCGGTTTGATTTTGCTTGGTCCGCAAATGCCTACCGGCTAGCTAAGGCACTAACATTCACTTATGTGTATTATTATTGAAAGTGACGATTGGCAAGTCAGTGATTCTCATTTTAATCATTTATATATGTGTACGTAATATTTTTGTCAAGATATATTTGAAATGTATATATTCATATTTGTCGCTACTTTATGAGCCGGTAATATATTTTTGGAAAAGAAAATATACGATTTGTGAGATGTTTTCCACATGAATGGATGATAATTTATCAAAGATTTAACTCAATTAAACTATATCTGAAAGCGTAAAAGAAGAGATGGAATCATTTTCAATCATATGGAAATTTGATATTTTTTATGTATATATGTTATCTAGATTATATTTTAAATTGTTAAATTTCATATTCACAAATATTTCTCATTGAAGTTTTACTAAATTAATTAATAATTATCTATATTAAAGATCAATCGTAAACACATGTGCACGCATGTATACATATATATTTCTTTTTTGTATATTTAATGTCATAATGTCACAATCATTTATAATATTTGATCATATTAGAGATGTTGTTATTTTGTTTGATTTTAATTTCTGTGAAATATATATGAAGTCAAAACAATCACAAGATTATATTAGATATGTTATCATATTTTTATTTTAGTTTCTAAAATATATGATCAATCGAAACAATTTAAAGTTGTATGTGTGAAAGTAAAGATCAATGTTTAGTGTATAAGATCCAGACTGGAATTAAAGACCGGTCAAACCGAGTAAGTGGATTCCCGCGTTTCAGAACACGGTAAATTCATTCGTGCTCGAGATCTTTCTTTTTTTCTTTTTTATTTCTCCCAGAGAAAGTACATATGGCTACTTGGAAGTATTCAGAATGTCATACGTCAAACATTTTCGAGAATTTATTGGACAACTTTAATGTTTATGCTTATAAATTTTTTTTGCTGTTTAATTAATAATTTGTTAGAGAAAATTGTTTGAGAAAATTGTCACTATAATTATTTTACTAATAAAAAAATAAGTGTAATAATTTTTCTAAAAAACCAAAGGTATTTAAACTTGTAAAGTAGTAAAATTGTTTTGTAAAAATTTAATACTTTATTATATTATATTATATTACACAGTTCAATAAAAAATTCATTTTATTTTCAAATTCAAGAAAAAGAGAATAATTCCTTACAGTTTTTTTATATTGAATATAACTTTTTTTCTCTAAAATGTATTTTATCACACCATAATTTTGAAGAATTTATAGTAATAAAAAAATATTTTTTAGATTACATTTTTTCGATAATATCATTATTTACGTATTCAGCTACATTACTTAATTCTTTAACTACGAGTAACTAATACGGATATGTATAATATCGTCTATTGAAGATAGATAAATAAAGGGTCTATTGAAGATAGTTAAATAAAGGGTTAAATAGAAAATGTAATTTTATTTTACATGAGATTTTCCATTTTTACTTATAATATCTAATAATATATACCTAATAATACTTTATTTATGTAATTCTTAAAAAATTAAATTGGTTGCATACCAAACAATATTTACATCATGATTTATTATGTTCTATGCTATGGATTCATTAGAATTGCATCATACGCAATGTTATGAGTGGAAACAAATAGTTATCTTAATTAATTTAAATTGCACACTTTACTTATTGCTATAAATATATTCTTTCTGGATTTATATCTGGTATTTATATAGATTAATAAGAAAGATCTATTTTTATGCGCATTTTATGTTTTAATATCTCTTTAGAAAGTTGAATTAACGTGTTAAACTTTTAACATCTAATTTAACTTAATGATATTCCTTTTAAGATTAATTTCAATAATGTATATAACTCATTGTTCCCATATTTAATAATTTAGATATTTAGAAGATGCTTTAGTCTCAATATACATATAGGTATAATTATTCCAAAATAAATATATGTATAAAATACGTATAAGTATAAAAAATATTCGTACATTACTTTTGTTTCAACAGTCCTTTATAAATTTGATTGAACTAATAAGAAACGATGTAATTTTTATTTTGATTTCAGAAGCAGTCTGGTGTTGCTGTGTACACTAATCATCGTGATGCCAGCGATATTATCGCCAGTCAATCTATTCGATATTTCTGGTAAGCACATTTCACTGCAAAAACAGCATTGCGTTTTAATACATACATTACTTATTCATATGTGCGCATTTTTTAACACGATAACATTAATTTTTTTATTTCGTCATAAATTTATGTCGCTCTTTACATAATATTTGTAATTTCAATATCTTAACGATAGTTGAGGTAAATGTACTTAAGAATATCGTATATCAATACGCGATACTCTTAAGAAAATATATAATTTCTTATATTTCTATTGTGAAATAATTCTAGTCAAGTCTTCTTAAAGTCTTCTTAACTTCTGATCTCTTTAAGCATTAAAAGCTCTTTCACATGTATTTTTACGAATATTAATGTGTCGCGAATAATAATTTAAAATAGAATATCTTCTAAAAGAAATACGTTTTTTCCATGCAATATTCGTATAGCATGTACGTTACTTTCCATGTAAGTAATATTCATATATATATGAATATTATTTCATTTATTATTCCGTCAAATGTTTTCGAAAATATTTCGGTATTAATGTACTTAGTTATTTGCATACAAATATATCTCATAAAATAAAAAAAAATACATATATATATATATATATATATAAATTCAATGTTCCTATTAAAATATAATGCCAGATAGCCAATTAATTTATGTAAATATCAAAGGTACGCTGGCACTGTAATTAATTTTCTTCATATATTTCTTTTTTGAAATAATATATTCTTGTACATACATTACTTATCCATATATATATATATATATATATATATGGATAAGTAATGTATGTAAGAATATATTATTTCAAAAAAGAAATATATGAAGAAAATTAATTACAGTGCCAGCGTACCTTTGATATTTACATAAATTAATTGGCTATCTGGCATTATATTTTAACAGGAACATTGAATTTATTTTTATGCAAAAATACGTGCTGACTAATCTTGTAATTGTAATTCTTGATGACTAAAGTTTTATGTAGTTTTTTAAAAAAAGGAAAGAAATCATTAAGAAATAACGTAAATATATAGAATTAATCACAAAATATTTCTTGAATTGCACTGACTATATGGTTTTGTTTCATCCGGGAGTATATTGCCTAAATGCACATTATGTAACGAAGGAAACGGGGTTGGTATTACAAATTTAAAGAAAAAGAAGAACAATAGTGAAACTGTTCTCTCGTTAGCACGTAAAATCAGACATAGAAAATATTCGAATCGATGTAACTTCGTAACGTCAAAATTTATGTCAAAAATTGAAATAAGGGAAATAAGGATTTCAATAAGTACACAATTCTTGTTTATTTATAATCAAACGTGATATCTTTCGTTCGTGTATTTTTATGTGTTTCGTACATGCGTTGATTTGACAATTGATGACAATTTTCATTCTAAAGCAACATATGTGAATTTACAAAATGTATGTCAAAGATTTTTTTCTTCTAATTCTATTGTTATTTCATATTTTAAATACATAGGGAAAATATATACGCTATTACAAATTTTTAATTGTGTTTTTTTTACAAAAGAAATAATGATATTGAAATAATAATATTTTAATAACTTTAGATTAAAATATACCATTGTCTGAAACAAATTTATTATTAAAAATTGTATGCTGAAATTTTTTTATGATATAATTATTACATATTATTAAAATGTAAACAATTTTACACGATATCAGTATATATGATTTTCGGCTTTATATATACGTAAATTAAAAGACGTAAAGGTTCGTAATTATTTGTATACTTTTATTTACAGAGTATGTCTATGGAATAGATCATGATTTACAAGCAAGGGCACGTTCAGCTATCGAAGCAGAGAGATTCACCTATCGATTGTAAGTTATTCTGTATTTCAAAGAGATGTTTGCAAAGAGATGCTTGTGCAAGTATTAAAATTCATTAAAAATGCATCAGAAAAAGAAGAAAAAGCATATATTCTCAAGTCATGTCATACGATTAACAACGTAATATGGTCTGATTCATGTTACTTACACGAAGTCGATATAAAATTTCGCAAAAGTGGTCTTTATATGATTTACCTATTTCAATAAAATTCATGATAGAAAGAATCCGAAGGTCATAGCAAGCGCCGCCGAATATATAATGAAGTTGGGTCACGATCAGACTGAGAAAGAAAAAAGATGCCATTGTAAGCGTCAAGGACAGACAGATCTCTCTCGACTGTCTATAATTAATGAGAAATTGATGTTCTGATGCGCAAAAAAGGGGTGTTTGTCTTTTAACCGGATGTAATTTCTCTATTATTTATGCAAGATATTATTAGGGAATAAATATCACAAAAAATCCCGTATTAATATTACGATATCAATTACTTTTTTCTAAATCTCTGAAATTTGTAAACAAAACACATTTATAATATAAATAGAATATAACACAACAGTTTTATAAAACACAGTTTTATAAAAATATTCATATATTAATTCTGATTCTAATTCTGATATCTTTATGTAAGACATATTTTTATATAAAATTAAATGCTTACTAGATTATCAAAATGATAAAATAACTCATTTTAAATCATATACAGGGTGAGCCATTTTAAGTTACCCGCCCCAATAACTTTTTTATTTTTGAATGTACAACAAAATGTTTCAAATAAAAGTTGCTTGACTTCGAGGGGGACAGAAGATGGTGGCAAAAATTTGACCTTGGATAGTCATTTGAAGGCCACATAAAGGTCACCTTCAATTTCTTAAATGGAACCTACTATTTTTCATTGCATATTCTTGTAGCTTATCTCGAGAGCTTTCCAAAACACTATAATTAAGTACCTTTTCGTTAAGTACTTTTTGAGTTATGAGGCTTGAAATAATTTCTTAATTTTACATAAACCGTAAAATATCTTATATAATATTCATTTTTCGATTATCTTACCTTAATACTTTTATGTACAAAATAATGAGAGTAATCAATTGGTGTAAAGAAAACATACAGTTGTTTGTAAGAAAAAATATGGAATTGTTAATTGCAAATTACATATTTTTTCTTAAAAACAACTATGTTTTTTCTTTACACCAATTGATTCCTCTCATTATTTTGTACATAAAAGTATTGAGGTAAGATAATCGAAAAATGAATATTTTACAAGATATTTTACGGTTTATGTAAAATTAAGAAATTATTTCAAGTTTTATAACTCAAAAAGTACTTGAGGGAAAAATATTTTATTATAGTGTTTTGGAAAGCTCTCGAGATAAGCTACAAGAATATGTAATGAAAAATAAGGGGTTCCATTTGAGAAATTAAAGGTAACTTTCGCGTGATTTTCAAAAGACCATCCAAGGTCAAATAATTGTCACCATCTGATGGCCCCCTTCAAGCCATATAACTTTTGTCTGAAACATTTTTTTCTACAATTAAAATTAAAAAAGTTATTCGGGGTGATCGATTAAAATGGGACACCCTGTATACATATATATATATATATATATATATATATATATATATATATATATATCAAGCGACATGGTAGTGTCGCGACGCCAAGTACATAAAAAACTCATAAAAAATTGGATCCGAGCATTGAGAGTTACTGTTCTCGACGCGGCGCTACCAAGTAGCTTATCCGGAATTTTACGTCAAATAAACTTTCGATTGAAATATTTCAGAAACTAAAGCCGTAATTAAAAATCTAACGGCATTTTTCTATATATAATGTGAATACAAGCTTTCGATTGTGACCAGTTTGAATAAAATCGATGCAGTCAATCCCGAGAAATGATAATCGCATGTCAGAATTGTGACATTTTTCATTTTCCTTCATAATAAGGTTCAGACTCACGTACATATCTTTGCACGCACACATTCCAAGCGATTTTGTTCCTCAAGCGACGTTCACACCGCGCATCATTTATCGCTTTGGTGTACAAAAATACTTTAAGAGCCAAAATCATTTGTGTACATGTGCGTGCAATACGTGTAATATGTGCATATGTGTGTGTATACGTGTGAGAGATTAATTTATCGTATAATAATTTTTCAAAAACTCCTTTGGGGTGTCTTTTTATTATGCGGGAGATACCGACTGCATAATAAATTGATCGGTACATAAATGTCAATTATTTGAATCGACCGTATCGAAGGCCCGAATATAATGTGTACAATTAAAGCAAATTAAAAGCTGAAATTATGTAATAAGGATTTATTATTATTATTATTATTATTATTATTAAAGCTACGTATTTATTATTATATTATTACAATTATTGTTGTTTAAAATAAATGACAAAAATTATTAAAATAACAGATTTAAAAATTAAAGCTGTACCGACGGAAAAAATATGTATTGGTGGGAATAAATATAAAGTTATTAATGGAATTTTTCATGAAGGTAAAAATATAATTGATGGACATTATACAAACACAGTACGTGGTAAAGGTACTGAATGGCAATTAATTAATGATTTAAAAATACAAAAATGCAGTTGGCCTTGAAATACTAAAAATGCATATATATTTTTTGCAGAAATGATATAAATTTTTACAAAAAGCGGTGAGATCCCTCTAAAAAAAAACCTTATAAAGGTAAAAAATACACCAAGTACATAAAAAATATCTTTATCTTTAAAGAAATCTAAAAAAGTGATAAAAATAAAAAATTTAAAAACCGATATGAGATCAATACTATTAGCCAAGTACAATAAATTATGTGATATTAATTCGTAATTGATACTAAATTGATACTGAGTTAAGATTACTTTAATTCCTAAAGCACTTTTTTCATGATGTATATAATTTAAAAAAAAGTTTTACACAAATTCTAAATCGCATAAACGACCTTCAGGTCGAAGTAAGATATGAAAACTTGGCGTGCCCCCCCCTCCCGTTTACATATCTTGAATAAAATAAAAAAATTTAATATACAATATATATATATATATATACAATATATATTTGTTAATCCTTTCATGTAAATACAATTTTTATAAAATAAGCTTTAGACTACGGATATGCAACTGACAGCCTGTAGGCCAGTAATGACCCGAGGCTTTCTAATCCGGCTTGCAACAATCAAACTTGACTTGCAAAGAAAATAAAAAAACTCACAAAAAAAGAGATTTTACTTTGCCTAATCTCTATGTGATGATTTCCAGGTAATACAGACAAGATATATAAGTTCGAAATTTAGCTACGCGCGCGCGCAGTCCGTAGTTTAATTTCAAATTTTATATTGGGCCCATCAAAAATCTAGCTTTTTCCTGTTTTAAACTATATGATTTGAATACGGAGCACGCCAAGTTTTTATATCTTACTTCGACCTGAAGGTCGTTTATGCGATTTTGAATTTGTGTAAAACTTTTTTTAAAATTATATACATCATGAAAAAAGTGCTTTAGGAATTAAAGTAATCTTAACTCATTTAGTATCAATTTAGTATCAATTTAGTATCAGTTACAAATTAATATCACATAATTTATTGTATTTGGCTAATAGTATTGATTTCATATCGGTTTTTAAATTTTTTATTTTTATCACTTTTTTAGATTTCTTTATATATATATATATATATATATATATATATATATATATATGCAGGTACGCACGCATATACACATATGTATTATATGTATTATACATGCACATATACATATAATATGAAATCGTCAAAAATATAGATGAAGACACAGTATCGAGAATGTAACCTGTTAGCATTGTAGATGTAAAAAATATTAAGATATTGGATATTTTTCAGGTAAGATAAACAAGATAATACGCATTTATATTATAATTCGTAATGTTATTATATGTATAATGGTTTCTTGTTCCAGAACTTGAATAAAGTTATTGCTAGAGTGATCAAACCGCATCAGCTATATGTATATTCACAAGAATGAGTAAATTTTAACTTTTTTAAGAAAGAAAATATTTTTTATGATAATATTTGCGATTTACTTGTATTATTTTGATGATCACCGCTAAATAACGAAGAAAATTACCAAATCTTTTTGAAATAAACAGAGAAAATTATCAAGTCTCTTTGAAATAAACTTTTCACACAAATAAATAAATAAATACATACATACATACATACATATATGAGTACGTGTATCAATTTGCAATTAACAGTTCCATATTTTTTCTTAAAAACAACTATGTGTTTTCTTTACACCAATTGATTCCTCTCATTATTTTGTACATAAAAGTATTAAGGTAAGATAATCGAAAAATGAATATTTTACAAGATATTTTACGGTTTATGTAAAATTAAGAAATTATTTCAAGCCTCATAACTCAAAAAGTACTTAACGAAAAGGTACTTAATTATAGTGTTTTGGAAAACTCTCGAGATAAGCTACAAGAATATGCAATGACAAATAGTAGGTTCGATTTAAGAAATTGAAGGTGACCTTCAAATAACTCTTCAAGGTCAAACCAATGGTACCATCTTATGGCCCCCTTGAAACCATACAACTTTTGTCTGAAACATTTTTGTTTGCTGCGCTTAGTATTTGAGATATTTTACTGTCCAAGTTAAAATGGGACACCCTGTATATATTACATATATGACTTGAGAGAGATAAACTTCCAAAAGTAACAAATACACACACACACACACATACACAAAATTTATGTTAAATTCTATATACATAAAAGAAGGAAAAAATATTGAAATCAATTGATATTGAAATTAATATCAATTTTACAATTAATAAAGAAAGCAGTTTACTATTTATTTATTCTCAAATAAGTGCATGTTACAAAGCAAAGAATAACTCGCATATCAGCAGCTCCATTAGTTTTTTTTTCTAAATGAGACAAAACAGGTTTTTCGATATGTAGTTATCGACATTAGTGACTGACAGAATGTCGATGGTACTCATGATCATGTATAGGGCGTATCGAGTCAATACGTATGCACGAGTTTCCTCTTGTGATCGACAGCCTTCTCGAGGTCGAGGAAAGGGAACCTAACCGCCAGCAATGGTCGTATGAGAAATCTTCCTCGTGACTGAAATGCTGACACTGATCGGTACCTTTCCTCGACCATGAAAGTAAAAGCGCGCGGCAAGCGCAAGAAGAAGAAAGAAATAGAACAGGAAGAATGTTGAAGAATGTGAGATTGCATTCTTCTACATCGAATGGAAGAACGCGTGCAAATTGTGATCTTCCAGGTAGAGAAAAAAAACTTATTGGCGTGTTTACGCTGCCATAACAAAGGACCCCGCACACACCCTTGTGGAAATTGAATTTCGGTCGAATCGTCTGAAACTTTCAGAAAAGTTAGTTCTTATCATGCTGATCAAAAGTCATAATGGGCATGAAGTCCAGAAATGGCCAGGTTTTGAGATACGTATGGTTAAAAGTCGGAAAAATGGCTTTTTGAGACTAGATTGCTGTACAGGTTACGCAACACCAATAAAGTGTGTGTGTGTGTCTGTGTGTTATTGTATGTGAAGTTATTGTTGACCCGGAAGCTTAATAACCTACCACGCTTACACACACACACTTTATTGGTGTTGCGTAACCTATACAGCAATCTAGTCTCAAAAAGCCATTTTTCCGACTTTTAACCATACGTATCTCAAAACCTGGCCATTTCTGGACTTCATGCCCATTATGACTTTTGATCAGCATGGTAAGAACTAACTTTTCTGAAAGTTTCAGACGATTCGACCGAAATTCAATTTCCACAAGGGTGTGTGCGGGGTCCTTTCGTTAATAATTATATGGTTAGCAAAAAACGATTTATCATATAATGCTAATCTTTAACTTGCTAAAGTTATTTTATTTAATTGATAAATTGGTTTTTATTTCGTCAAAAATTGTAATGATGATTCTGTTGTAAAATACATTTTTGCTCTTTATAGCAAAATATCTTTTTTCTTTTTATCGCAAAATCCAAAAAATAATTTCAGTTTTGCACATAATGTTTCTTATGACAATTCTATATTTTTAATATGACAATTTTATATTTTTGATGGCAATTCTAAGAAAGACAAAAAAACAAAAGAAAAAAGAGAAAAAGAAAAGAGATAATAGAAAAGAAAAATAGAAAGAGAGAAAGAAAGAGAAAAAGAAAAAATGAAAAAGAAGATATGTTGTAAAAAAACAAAAAGTAATAATAGATAATAGATTAAAAATTGGTTATACATATTATGTTGACAAAAAAGTTATTTTTCGGAAAAAATTGATATGTTTATTTTATTATATCCGGATATTATAAATAGAGCAATATTTTCACTAGTAATAAACTCTTATATGCATTGTTGAATTAATAGTGATATTTTTGTAAAATTTATTTGTACAAAATAGTATTATTTTAATTAAAAAAAAATATTAAAAAATGTATTTAAAATGTGCTAAATAGTTGTTTTAGAATTTTCTATAAAAATAATGATATAAAAAATTATATATCAACCAAGAATAAAAACTCATGCAAATTTAAATAGAAATATTTTAATTGAAAAAACAATTTTTTGGAAATTTATAATATTTTTAATTTTCATAGTATACACATTCACGATGCTCTGAATATTTTTATTTTTCGAAATTAAAATAAAATTAGTAAAATTAAATTTCTTTTACAATTAATGAGAGTCATAAAAGAAAAATACATACATTAATTGAATAATATCCGTCAATTTTATTGTGGAAGTTTATATAGTTTTATTTCCTCAATTCCTTTCTCTCGGTTTCTTTTACCATTATCGTTCGATTGATTATTATATCGTTTGATTATTTACTTAGAATTTACTCAAATGCAATTTTCTTATTTTTCCAGACGCGCAAATAGAGTACAGCCAATCAACACGACCTGCAGGATTCGATCAGAAAGACCGTGTCCGCCAAACAAATACAGAACACCCTCCGGTGTTTGCAATAATGTAAGACATCCTGCTTGGGGTGCCAGAGGTTCTCCGTTTCTTAAATTACTACCATCAGCGTATTCGGATGGTAAGAAAAGCACATGCTATATTTTTATGAGAGCATTTTGCTTAGAATAAATATTAAATGTAATCACTTGTATATGATAGTTATAATATTTTCCGAATAATTTCTTTCGTACAATATTATATTTTTTATTTATAAATATTGTATATAAGAACTTTATTTTATATGGAGAGAGAATCTCTTCTCTTATATAATATTAAAAGTAACAATTTTAGTAATTTATGTAATGAATAGTCAACATATTATTTAACATTTTTAATTGTCAAATTAATATTCATTAATATTCATCAATAGTCAGTTTCCGGTGTTTGGTTTTTTAATTCAAGAGCACAATTATCGAATGGTTAATAATTGAGTTTCTACAATATAAACAGAAGTAGAAGAATATAACTATAAATAACTATAAATAATAAAAGGAGATGAGAGTGGTGATTGGAGAGGGGAGGAGCCTTCGCCACGCACCTACACATTCACCGCTCTTCCCCTCCCCAATCACCGCTTCACTGCGCGCCGCCATTATGTTACAGTGAGACCGCCTTCGCCGCCGCGCGCTTCTAGCCACGCGTATTGGCCGATCTTCTTTAATTAATTTTTCGTTAATTATTGCGAATATCGCAAAACAGTAGAAGACCTTCTTTCTTAATTTGAGCCAATCTACCTTCACACTTCGGGACTGCGAAAAGTTTTCAGACACCCTGTATATAGGGTGTCCCAGACCACCCGTACACTCCTTTTAAAATGAAAATAAATGGCTTTTGTCAAAAATCGCGAACAATTTTTAAGTAAATCGGGTACGCTCTATCAAATGGTGATATTTTCAACTTTTGATTCCGACCGGAAATACGCCATCCGGATCGGAAGTTGAATTTTTTTAGGGGAACATGGTACTTTTTATTACAGATTCGAATTGTACGTGAAAAAATAAGAAACTTTTGTATCAAACGTTTTTTCTGAAAGTGCCTCTGTCAATCTTAAAATTGACCTTGAAAGTAACTGTGATGAACTTTCAATAATTAATATTTCTATTATTATTATAAAAATCGTTACATAGAATAGGATTTCTTTATTTAATTTACTGCGCTCTATCTCCTCACAAGTGCGTGAGCTCATGCTCAGAGACACCCTGTATATATATATATATATATATATATATATATATATATTACAGCATAACTGGTGTAATCGATGCGATCACTGAATAAGTCCACCACGTCTAATCCATCGTTGACCAAACATTTCGTTCATCAGATCTAACACATTTAAATTTCTTTCTCTGGGGATACGTAAAGAAAAAAGTATTTAGCACAGTCCTTACTACGAGAGAAGAATTAAAGGAATGAATTCGGGCTGCCTGTGCATTACATCAGTTATGTCGTTAAATGTTCGCAGAAATATTGCCAAAAAACTATTTAAGTACCTAGAAGTATATAGTATGCTTTTTGAACATTTATTAAAATGAATACACTGGCAGTTCGGTGAATGTCCGTTAGATATGAGTGTTCGGAGTTCGGCGCTCCTAATTATTTTTGAATGATTGTAGCTAGGAAACTATAGGTTTGGCGAAAAATATTTTTCGAATAAAAGTGACTTCTTTTTCAATGTAGAATGCATTAATATTAATTTTTTCGGAGAGTGCAATTTAAAAAAACGGAGTTTGGTGCACTGCACCTCACGAGGGGGTAGTTGCGGAAAATAAAAAGGTCCACGTGAAAGAGCACATCGAACCAAGAAAATCGAATCCAAAAAAAGTTTTTTAGAAAAAAAAGTACTCCCGACTGGTGCCAACAAAAAGTATAAGAGAAAAAAAAACAAAAAAAAACAAAAAGTAAATAATAAAAAACAAGAATTTAACAAATATTTAATAATAAAAAATGTAAGATTAAAAAAGTTTGAAATAACATTTATATCTATTTGTAAGTACTAATAATTAATAATTAAATTCAAATTAATATTAAATATTACATTTAAAAAATTATACATGAGGGAAGTAATAATTATTATTATTTCAATTTATTCATATTTGAATTTACTCTTTCCACATATAATTTATTATTATTAATTCCACATTTTACAAGAGCAGTCGGGAGACGTCGCGCTAGATTTAAAACATACGCACATACATGCATACACTCATGTACACATACGGAACACCTTTACAAGAGGAGTATCAGGTAGTGCGATCACCAATTTTGACGAACTTTAAATATGTTTTAGAGCTTTAACGCGGCGTCTCCCGACTGCTCTTGTAAAATGTGGAATTAATAATAATAAATTATATGTGGAAAGAGTAAATTCAAATATGAATAAATTGAAATAATAATAATTATTACTTCCCTCATATAAGAATACATAATAAAAAATAGGGGGTTCCATTTAAAAAATTAAACCTTCATGTGACATTTTTGCTTATTACTTAATAATTATTGCGAATTTTGCAAAATGGTAGAGGACTTTTCTTCTTAGTTTGACCCAATCTATCATCACTTTTCGTTTGGCCCCTCACGAATCGGACACCCTGTATATATATATATGGGGTGTTGAAAAAAAAGGGTCACATATTTTGATAGCAGGTAGTATTGATCAAAACAAGAAGAAAAGGTCTAATTAACATGGGTCCTAAGACTAATATCTTCAAAGATACAAGCTATTTTGTTATTTGAGCTCTTTGTCATTTTCTTATTAGTCGTGTCATCTTTAGAATGTAATGAACAAAGGAGTAGGGGAGAGTGGGGTACAATGGGGATATCTTTTTTCTAGGTACCTTAAAAAATAAAAAATAAACAAAGAGAGAGAGAAACAATTTTTATTTTAATATGAAATGTAATCATTTGTCTTCCATAAAAAAACTGAAGTAAAGGAACTAAATGTATGATAACAAAATGGAAGAACATAAATGATTACATTTCATATTAAAATAAAAATTGTTTCTTTATCTCTCTTTGTTTATTTTTTATTTTTTAAGGCACCTAGAAAAAAGATATCCCCATTGTACCCCACTCTCCCCTACTCCTTTGTTCATTACATTCTAAAGATGACACGACTAATAAGAAAATGACAAAGAGCTCAAATAACAAAATAGCTTGTATCTTTGAAGATAGTCTTAGGACCCATGTTAATTAGACCTTTTCTTCTTGTTTTGATCAATACTACCTGCTATCAAAATATGTGACCCTTTTTTTTCAACACCCTGTATATATATATATATATATATATATATATATATATATATATATATATATAAAATGATACATTTCTCTGAAGAGATTTTTATTTTGATGATAATTGACTAAATATTTATGATATCGGGAAGGAATCCCATAAAGTATTGTAATATCGCTAATATTCTCGCGATTGCGTGAATCCGATATCGAGAATGGAAAGTGAAAATTGGAACGCGCGCGTGCTAACTCAACGTTACACGAGAGCGAGCCTAGATCCATTTCGACGAGCTCGTTGGCACAGCCGACACGATCCCCCGGGCCTTAGAAAATGCGGATTAACATGCGGGAAGACGCGCGTATGCTCAGGAGTCCGTTGAAATAGAGAGTTCCGCGAGTAGGTCCCTCCCACTTGCATCTACATTAATTGCGACATCGGTCCGCGAACACTTGCGAATACTATAAAATAATAGAGGATTCTACTTGAGATCCGCGATTGTATGTTACGTGTTTGTACGTGCGTAACACTATTTCTCTCTCCCTTTCTGTTTTTTTTTCCTCAAAGACCTCTGTCATTTTGATGATTTCTCTCCGCCATAAGCTTCTTCACGAAAATGTTCACGAAACTTTATTTTACTATCGATCTACTTCTTGTTTACGCGTGATATTTATTTTATAATTCTATTATATCTTCTGTTTCTTATTTACATATTTATTTTTGAAATATGATGTATTAATTATCTTATGATATCGCGTGTAAATAAATCGCGGATAATAAATTTAGAAATAAGCATCAAAAAAATAATTTTTTTATTTACTTCTTATAATATATACACAATAGAATTTAATATATTAAAGAAATCGAATACTTTATGTTATATAAAGTGAGTGAATAAAATGTGCAAATATGTTTCTATATACCAAATCATACTTACAAGTGTCAATAATCAATTTTGTACGTAGAAATCGATATTATCAGAAGAGAATATTATGAGTTGTTTTAACTTCAATTAATTCGATCTCTGATAACTTTCAATATATTTTTGTGATAATTATAAGCAAGAAATTAAATCCAAACTCTCGAATTATTCGGGATCAGATCTTTCAGTGATATTTAACTCTAGTAGAAAGAGAGAAAGAAAGGCAGACAACTGGCGCCCATCTCCAGGAAAGGAATTTAAACGAAAATATAAAAGTGAGGAGATCGAAGAAAGTGACTGTGGTCTTCTCAGTAGTGATTGTCAGACGGTACCTTTCAACGTCACTGACCGCAAAATACCTCAATGGTCATTGAACGTCTTTCTGTAAATTTTCATTGCGTTTTTATGCTAGAGTGATCATCCGGAAAGATGTGCCTTGTCATGTATTAGGAGAAAAAAATTATTTTGGATATTCCAAAGAATCAATCGTATAATATATATATATATATAAAGTTGAATCGCGGCCACCTTAAATGCAAATTGAGAACATTTTCGATTAATACTCAGCTATTATACCTCTATTTGATTACGCGAGAATAATAAATTAATCACTTGTACTTTATATTTACAATAAACTATTTTGTATTGCAACGTATTCTTACATTTTGTAAAAAGTACGAAAATATTACGGCAGACTTATGATGATATATAAAAAAAAATTTTCAAAATTTGTGTATGCGCGTGTGTGTATCTTTATAAACATGTGCAAATTGCTGTAAGAAAGGTGCAACCTATTAAAACAATTTTTTTCAAATGCTTGCAAATATTCTTTCACGTTCGTTCGCGAAATAGATAAATCTTTCGCTAATGAAAATAATGGGGACATGTAATTTTTTACACCGTAAATGTCGATCCTCTAACAAGAACGAAATGTCTTCGAGTTGCGCGCATAACGATTGAAAGAACCGCGTTGATTGTGTAGGAAGAAACTGCGGCACTGTGTAACACTTACTACATGATCATTAAAGAGCGACGCCTGTGCGTAACCATGACACAGAATTTTGACATACATTGTACTTTTCGAGACCCCACAAGAGCCGCCTTCTTATCGGTAGTATTCACATGAAATCATTATGCTCGCACTTGCATACAAAACACGAAACATTATCAATTTTATATAATTTTATCAATTAACAGAATTTTTATTTAAAAAAAATCGTAATTTTTTAAAGTTGTAATTATTGATTATGTAGGAAATTTTTATGTTAAAATTTGATTTCTTTTTGTTGTTGATTGTAGATGAGATGAACTCTGTATGTGTATATGTACAGGGAGTGGCTCATTGGCGCACAGTACAATTGGACACATTGCAATTGCACACTGTGCTATTAGACACATAAAATTGCGCACCGTTCGATTGGACACGTTACATTTGCACACCATACACAATTTTGCATAATTTGAAATACACACACATGTATGTAGAAGACTTGACATTTTTTATCAATTTATTAACTTTTTATTTTATAAACGAATGACAAATACAGTTCTATTGCGCACAGTTCTTTTGCGTACAGTTCGATTGCGCACAGTTCTTTTGTGCACAGTTCTTTTGCCCATAGTTCTTTTACGCACAGTACTTTTGCCCACATTTTTTTGCGCACTCCACATGGGTTTACAATTTTCCACTCAAAGCAAGGTTCAACCCAAACCTGTGTGTCTAGTTTTTTGGTAATAGAGCTTTTTTTATAAGCCATTTTTCCTTCATTTTGACCTTGAAGATGACCTTGTCGCCAATTGTCATTATCATATTTGTAATCAGTGCGTCAAAATACAATATTATACGAAATTTCAAAACAATCGGAGGTATGGGTTTTTCGGAAGTTATTCACAAACTGTACGTAAACGAATTGTGCGCAAAAGAACTGTGGGCAAAAGAACTGTGGGCAAAAGAATTGTGGGCAAAAGAACTGTGGGCAAAAGAACTGTGGGCAAAAGAACTGTGCGCAATCGAATTGTGCGCAATCGAACTGTGTGCAAAAGAACTGTGCGCAATAGAACTGTATTTGTCATTCGTTTATAAAATAAAAAGTTAATAAATTGATCAAAAATGTCAAGTCTTCTACATACATGTGTGTGTATTTCAAATTATGCAAAATTGTGTATGGTATCCAAAAGCAACAGTGTCCAATTAAACGGTGCGCAAAAGATATGTGTCCAAATGAACGATGTGCAAATGTAACGTGTCCAATCGAACGGTGCGCAATCTTGTGTCTAATAGCACGGTGTGCAATTGCAACGTGTTCAATTGTACTGTGCGCAAATGAAGGCTTCTCTATGTACACATTTGTCTCTGAGAAAATTATTGTTGAAAATTATATCATAAAAAAATCTTTTTAAATTAATAAAATAAATAAATAAAATATAAATAAAAAAGTTAATACCTTATTTAAGAAAAATATATGATAATAGATGATGTAAAATAACATATTATGGTTAAAATGCTATGTTATACATCTCAAATATAAATTATTTGTAAAATATTTCAAGACTCCAAACATGTATATAAATAAAATCGGACTGATAAGAGTCGAGCGTGAAGTAAATAGCGCACAAATAAAAAAACTCAATAATTATTTATAAGTATAGGCAAATATTTATTAAGATGTTTTGCTCCTATTTCGGGCTATTTCAGTTGTTACAATCAATTAGCAGAAAATCATTATATTATGTGATATCGGAACGATACGATATTTCAAAAATCGGAAAACTCTTGCATAAGAAGCCTCATCGATTTTAGCAATCAAGAAAAACAAAGCAACAAACAAAATACGTCACATTCCATCAAAATAGCCCGTAAATCCTTAAAAAAAAATGTGACGCATTGTTTGTTGCATTGCTTTTCCTGACGGCTAAATTTGATGTGACTCCTTATGCGAGGGTTTGATTGTGGTTTTTTATATATCTATGACAATATTATTGAAAGTTATGCAAATTTAATATAGAGATAATGCGCGCTGTTAATTTCTTAATTTTAATATTCTCGAAAGCAAGATATCTCACATAAGAAAAACAATTATATTTTATTATTCCCAAATTATTTATTACATACCGTATCTCCATATTACTATCCATTTCTCCGATTATATCACTAGTAATTTCTCTTCTATTTTTCACTATGATTCCTTTTATTTCTTTATTGTTTTAGGAAAAACTGGAAAATTTATTTTTTATGTGATATTAATATTCGGGTAATAAGAGCCTATCGCGGATGTAATTGCGTAATGATCAAAACTTTACTTGGAATAATCTCTTGGAATAATTTATTTTTTAAATAAAATTGTTCGGATGTAACAATTGTTCAACTTATTTTACTTTAATCTTTTATTTCTTCTGTTTAACTAGTATGGATATATTTAAATATTAATATCGTTTATTCTTACGAGAAGAGAGTCGCGATCTCTTCAATAGAAGTATCTAAAGAAGAAACTGCTTTTGCTCGTAGAATACAAAAACAAAAGTAATGCAAATCAAAGCGATGAAAGTTGCTATACAGGGTGTCCGAAAAATCGCTCATAATACTTCGGGAGGTGATTCAAGACTCAAAAAAAGGAAAAAAGAGTTATATAAATATAGATCTGGAAATAAGTCGTTTCCGAGTTATAACCACTTTTATGTTAAAAAGATCGTAATTTATAGTCCGCTTGACATCCCTCTTTCTTAATCTTTTTTTAAATTTAAAATTTTTATTTTCTAATTTTCATTTGTTATTTTTATTTAATACAAAGAATAATTCATGGATTTGAAGAAATAAGAAGGGATCCAAATGTTTTTCAAAGAGTTCGGAATTCCTTTGATAGAAGAATAAGAGCCTGCATTCGTGCTGAAGGTGGTCATTTTGAACACCTTATTTAATTCGATTTAAATACCTGTTTATCCTTGATTTTAAAAATAATGCAATCGTATTTACATCCTGTATATTCGGAAAATATATTTCCTATTATACAACTGAAATTCTGGTAATTATGCATAAAAAGGGCCCACCTTCGCACAAATGTGTCATTGACATATGTTGTCAAGGTCATATCTCTAATTAATATTCTGAAGGTTTTAGCCAGCGGTCGTTGTTTATTAAAAAGTTATTAACAAAAGAATTTCACAATTTAATGCTTTTTATCTCCAAAAATATTGATTTGAGAAAAAAAATTTTAAGCAAAAAATAAAGCCGCTGAAAAACTCTACAAAAAAGGTTATATGCATTTTTTTCATAAACCTACTATTTTAACTGTTATATGAAAAAATAATAATTTTAAATACATTTAATACAATTTAAATTTATATAGATTTTAATACAATTTAATATAATTAAAAAATATCACAAATGTATACGTACACAGACACACGCGCGCGCGCCACCCTGCCGGTAGGCAAGGTGAACCTCGCTTTACAACTTACAGCATATATCCACTGTGACTGAATTCTTCGCAATGCGTCCCCTACCGGCGTGGCGGGGTGGTTGCGGGAGGGAGGGCTGAAGGCTCCCCTTGTACCCCCCGCGCGCGCGCGTGTGTGTGTATGTGTGTGTGTGTGCACACATACATTTGTGATATTTTTTAATTGTATTAAATTCTATATAAATTTAATTGTATTAAATTCTATATAAATTTAAATTGTTTACCTTTTTTTTATTTACCTTTAATTTACCTTTTTTTGCGTTTTTCTTCGACTTGCGAGTTCGACTGCTATTTTTAAGTTTCATATTCGTGTTCAAGAGGTAAAAATACGTAGAAATTGGGTATTCTTACCCATTATTTCATATAGGTAGGTTTTCCGGAGGTTTACTTTATTTTTGTATTTATTATTTTTATCCTAAAAGGATAAAAATAATAAATACAAAAATAAAGTAAACCTCCTTATATATATATATATATATATATATATATATATATATATATATACACACGAAATTACTCGGGAAAATCTCCCCTATAACATATTTAAAAATAAAGCAAATCAGTGAACAAATAAAGTAGAATCTTTATGTCAATATTTCTCACATTTATTTGTTAATAACTTTTGAATAAAGAACGACCGCCGGCTAAAACGTTCAGAATGGCTGCGTTCAGCAGGAAAAGCTGCTTTGCAACTGTTGTAAAATTCGTGAATCTGATTGGTGTATGCTCTTAGATTCAGTTAAAATTAAGAGCATACACCAATCAGGCTCACGAATTTTACAACAGTTGCAAAGCAGCTTTTTCTGCTGAACGCAGCCAATGTTAATCAGGGATAACATCTTTACAACATACGTCAATAACACATTTGTGCGAAGGTGGGCCCTTTTTATGCATAATTACCGAAATTCTATATCTAGATATATTTAGATATCTGGATTATAAGAATTTTAATTCTTAAAATTCTTGATAGTTAATTATTTAACTATTTTGTTATTTTATTATTTTGTTATTCACTTTATATTCATAACCTTATATTACTACTTTTTAATAATATTTAACTTTATATAACAATTTAAAAGTATATTTTCTTTTTTAACGAATAATTAGATTTTAATTATGATTTTAATTATTGATTGAATTTCTATAAATCTATTAATCTATAAATAAATTTCTATCTATAAATTATTTCTATGTACAAATGCTATTACTATCTATTAAATTTAAAAAAAATATAAAAGAAGAAATGAAATTATGAAAATAATAATACAAAAAATTGAAACACACACACATATATATATATATATATATATATATATATCCCTAAAAAAACATTATAAAGGTAAAAAAATACGCCAAGTACATAAAAAAAATATCAAAAAATCTAAAAGAATGATAAAAATAAAATATTTAAAAACCGATATGAGATCAATACTATTAGACAAGTACAATAAATTATGTGATATTAATTCATAATCGATACTAAATGAGTTGAGATTACTTTAATTCCTAAAGCATTTTTTATATGATGTATATAATTTAAAAAAGTTTTACACAAATTCTAAATCGCATAAATGACCTTCAGGTCGAAGTAAGATATAAAAACTTATCGTGCCCCCTATTTAAATCGTATAGTTTAAAACAGGAAAAAGTTAGATATTTGATGGGCACAATGTAAAATTTGAAATTACATTACGGACTGCGCATGCGCGTAGCTAAATTTCGAACTTATATATCTTGTCTCCTCTGTATTACCTGGAAATCACCACATAGAGATTAGGCAAAGTAAAATCTCTTTTTTTATGAGTTTTTTTATTTTCTTTACAAGTAAAGTTTGATTGTTGTAAGCCGGATTGAAAAACTTCGCAGGTTGTTTCTGACCCACAGGCTGCCTGTTGCATATTCGTCGTCTAAAGCTTATTTTATAAAAATGTAAATTGTACTTACTAAATGAAAGGATTAACAAATATATATTGTATATATGTGTATTGTATATAATCAAATTTTTTATTTTATTCAAGATATGTAAACGGGGCGGGGGGGGAGGGGGCACGCCAAGTTTTCATATCTTACTTCGACCTGAAGGTCATTTATGCGATTTAGAATTTGTGTAAAACTTTTTTAAATTATATATATCATATAAAAAATGCTTTAGGAATTAAAGTAATCTTAACTCATTTAGTACCGATTACGAATTAATATCACATAATTTATTGTACTTGGCTAATAGTATTGATCTCATATCGATTTTTAAATATTTTATTTTTATCACTCTTTTAGATTTTTTGATTTTTTTTATGTACTTGGCATATTTTTTTACCTTTATAAGGTTTTTTTAAGGGATCTCACTGCTTTTTGTAAAAATTTATATTATTTCTGCAGAAAATATATGTTAGGTTTTTTAAAAATATTTTTTTATGTACTTGACGTATTTTTTTTACCTTTATAAAGTTGTTTCTAGAGGGATATTACCACCTTTTTGTAAAAATTTATATTATTTCTGTATAAAATATATATGCATTTTTAAAAATCTTTACTAAGGGTAAGTCGCGTATTTTTACAAGACTTCATTTTCTAGATATTAGAGTTCGCTCCCAAGGGGTGGTTTTTGAATATTGTTATAATACGATAAATTAGTCTCCTTATAAGTCTTATCTAACGGCACAGTTTTTATATTTTTGTGATACCGTTTTCGAGATAGATTTTACCCCTAAGAGGTTTTTGAAAATTGTTATGCGATAAATTAATCTCTCACACGTATACACACACATATACACATATCACACGTATGCACACACATGTGCATAAATGATTTTGTCTCTTAAAGCATTTTTGCACACTAAAGCGAATAACTATATATGCGCGGTATGAACGCAGCTTGAGGGACAAAATCGCTTTGAATGTGTGCGTGCGAAGATACGTTCATAAGTCTGAATCTTATTATGAAGGAAAATAAAAAACATGTCACAATTCTGACATGCGATTATCATTTCTCGGGATTGACTGCACCGATTTTATTCAAACTGGTCACAATCGAAAGCTTGTATTCACATTATATATAGAAAAATGCCATTAGATTTTTAATTACAGCTTTAGTTTCTGAAATATTTCAATCGAAAGTTTATTTGACGTCAATTTGACGTAAAATTCCGGATAAACTACTTGGTAGCGCCGCGTCGAGAACAGTGACTCTCAATGCTCGGATCCAATTTTTTATCAGTTTTTTATGTACTTGGCGTCGCGACGCTACTGCGTCGCTTGATATACATATATGTATACATAGTTATTTTTAAGAAAAAAAATATGGAATTTGCAATTAATAGTTATCTATTTTTTCTTAAAAATAATTATGTATTTTTTTACACCAATGGAATCCTTTCATTATTTTTTACCTAAAAGTATCGAGGTAAGAGATTGAACAGTGAATATTTTATGAGATATATATATATATATTGTATATATTTTTATAGTTTATGTAAAATTAAGAAATTATTTCAAGCCTCATAACTCGAAAAGTACTTAATAAAAAAATAATTAATTATAATGTTTTGGAAAGCTCTCTAGATAAGCTATAAGAATATGCAATAAAAAATAGGGAGTTTTGTTTAAAAAATTCAAGGTGACCTTGTCCTGAGCTTGGTGACGCCACTCAAGGTCAAACTCATAGCGTTAGTAAATAGATCTTTTGAAAACCTAAAACTTTTATTTGAAACATTTTTTTTAAATGCATAGTTTATGAAATATTCAACCGTTTTCAAACTTTTGATATACCCTGTATATATTATATATATACATTGGATCACACACACATGGACCATCGCATCTTTTCAAAGACCTCAGGGCAGTTGCAAAGCTCAAGCGTTGAATATAATCTTTCGATTATAATTCATAAATCAAGCATTTCTGGACATATGTGTACATTGTTTTCTTGTTTGGAGAATTCATCGTCAAAGTTTGTACAAGTATTTCTGAATTATCTTATATATGTATATAATTTAACACCAAGCATTTGTACAATAATACAGAAAATGATAAATTGCTAATAAATTTAATTCGTTTGCATTTTCGTATTAGGCATCTCAAGACCACGTCAATCTGTCGGCAGCCATAGTCTACCTACATCGAGCGACATCATCTCCAGTGTTTTGACCTCCATTCCAAAAGTAGGAAGTCACGAAGGTTTGACTAGTCTCTCTGCGATTTGGTCGGAGTTGGTATTGCAAGATATTGCTGCTACAGTGCACTCCGTGGGTCTTGAAAATGCATGTTGCGTGAACGAGCGGCGCCATCCGGAGTGCTACGAGATACGCGACGAGAAATTTGGTTGCAAACACTATTGGCGCTCGGTGCCGAGTTTGACGGTATACAGCTGTCAATTTGAGACTAGAGAACAGATGAATGGCGTTTCGGCGTATTTGGACGGTTCTGGTATCTATGGCGTCAACGATGACAAATTACATTTGTTGAGAACGTACGAGGATGGCAAGGTCGATCTGAGTGCCTGTGAATTATGTAATCAAACCGATCAAGATGCGCTCAACTTGCTGCATCAGGTTTTCTTACGCGAGCATAATCGCGTAGCGGAAAAACTAGCAAAAGTGAACGTGCATTGGGACGACTCGAAAATATTTCTGGAGGCGCGTCGTATTGTTGTCGCGCAGTTGCAGCATGTCACCTTTAACGAATACATACCGGTGATATTAAGAGAAGCTGCACTAGTTGATCCTGAGCTTAGACCGCTTGCGAATGGCTTTTATACCGGTTACTCATCCTCCAACAAAGCAGGCACGTATCACGCGGTGGCTCTAACAGCTCTGCGTGCTCTCGCTTGGATGCGTGCTGATAAAAAAGGTAGCATTGAAGATCATGTAACCGCGTTGGCCAATCGTATTGGTTTCGCAGCTGCGTCAGATGCGGCCATTTGGTCTGTGCACGCGGCGAGAGATCATGGAATATCTGGATATGTCAAATTTCTAACTGACTGTTTAGGAGAAAATATTAAGGTAAGCTTGATGACAAAAATAAATTTTGCTATTATATAAATTATATTATTATCTTTTTTTCCTATTTAATTTTATATTTAATTTTTGCTTAAATCTTTAATTAATCGCAGATGAAAAATTAACAGTCGTATTCCTATTTTTTGAAATTACTAACTAATCTTCTCTAAATCTTCTCTAAATGTGTGCTCTTTAAATCTAATAAAATTTAGTATATCCGCATTTAATTATGTTTCATCAATAAATCTATAAATAAGACAGAAAATATAATTTAAAAAAATTAATTTTAAACAAATATTTATATTTTTATAAAAATTGAAGTAACCGTTTCAAAATTTACTTCAAATACAGATTGAAAATTTCACGAATTTGGCGCAAGTAATGCAATCGGAGCATGTGCAGCTGCTGAGTCGAATTTATATGAATTTAGAAGATGTGGATCTTATTGTTGGTGGAATCTTGGAAACTCCAGTCACTGGTGCTGCGGTCGGCCCAACGTTTGAATGTCTTCTTAAAAAACAATTTGTAACGATAAGAAATTCCGATCGTTTTTGGTATGAGAATGACATTCCCCCATCAGGATTAACAATTGCTCAACTGACCGAGATTAGGAAAGTGTCTCTTGCTGGCATTCTATGCGCAAACACGGATATTCGCAAGATACAGCCGAGAGTATTTATCCGGCAGGATCCATATCTGAACAGCAAGATCAATTGCGAACAATATGAATCATTGAGTATCGCGCCGTGGATTGAAGAACCATTGCCACTTCCCGTAATGCAGCACAACTCAATTCATGTAAGTACGAGCACATATGAGCCGACACAATCCGTGCCGGAGATTAGTCCAGAAATACTCGCTGCTGCGATGAAAAGAGCGGAGGAAAAACTGATTGAGCGTAAACAACTTGAATATAATGCTTGGCTGGAACAGAGAGTTGTCGATCCGAAATCAGCTGCTGGAACTGCGGCCAGTTTTTCCAAAGCTAATAAAGACGCTCTTCTACTCGCCAATTCATCCATCATGTACGAATTAGCTACAAATGAAATTCTGAACGGTGTGCATGGTCTTCAACGTAAGAAGCGCCAAGTCTTTGATAATACGGAGAACGTTTTGGGATTTCCCAACGCAAATGAATTCTCCGATTTGTTACAAAACGTTGATATCTCCGGCTTTTTGAATCATCATCACAAACCGACTAATCATGATGAGGTGCAGTGTCCCATTGATGACTCTCCATGCGACCCTACCACGCCTTATCGGACTTTATCAGGTCATTGCAACAACCTGCGTAATCCTAGTCTCGGTAAATCGTTGACGACCTTCGCTCGTCTGTTGCCACCCGCTTACGAGGATGGTGTTTCTAAACCAAGAAGTACTTCTGTTACTGGTGCACCGCTACCGAATCCCCGAGTAATCTCCACCGTAATCCATCCTGACATCTCGAATTTGCACAATCGCTACACGTTGATGGTGATGCAGTTTGCGCAGTTTTTGGATCACGATTTAACGATGACACCCATACACAAAGGCTTTCAAGAATCGATTCCCAGCTGTCGATCATGTGATTCTCCACGTACCGTTCATCCCGAATGCAGCCCGATCCCAGTGCCGCCGGGTGATCACTTCTATCCAACTGTAAATGTTTCATCGGGCGCACGCATGTGTTTCCCGTCGATGAGATCGCTGCCAGGCCAGCAACATCTGGGACCGCGCGAGCAGGTGAACCAAAATACTGGTTTTCTAGATGCATCGGTGGTTTATGGCGAGAACTCGTGTATTTGTAATATCCTACGCGGTTTCAACGGCCGCATGAACATCACGACGAATTCGAGACGCGGTAAGGACTTACTACCACAATCCATGACGCATCCGGAATGCAAAGCCCGATCGGGATTTTGCTTTATCGGCGGTGACGGCCGCGCTTCGGAACAACCGGCATTGGCTGTCATGCACACTATGTGGGTGCGTGAACACAATCGCGTAATGGAAGGCCTGCGGCAGGTAAATTTCCTCTTTCTTCATATAGTATTTGCATTTCTTGAGATATAGATATAGATATGCGAAATTTCTAATCTAAAACTTGTGCAAAAAACTAAATTAAAAATAATGTATATATAATGTGCATATACAGGGTGTTCGGAAATTCAATCGACAAATTTTCAGAGATTGTCGGGGGCACCATAAGAATCATTTTTTGCAGATGAACCTGGGGTCAGAAACGTGTCATTACATCGCTACGGCATACGGAGTGTTCGAAAGAGTCGGGACCTCGAAATATCACAAAAAATAGAAGTTTTACAAAAAATTGTTTCAAATAAAAGTTGTAGGGTGTAAAAAGGTTTATTTACTGGCGCCATGTGTTTGACCTTGGATGGTGTCGCCAAGGTCACGACAAGGCCACCTTGAATATCAGAAATCAGAAATAAAATACTTTATTTTCTAGATGATGATTTCAATCGGATACGTGCTTTAACAACAGTACTGTTTGGAGTACAAACTCAGGTCTACAAAAAAATGAAGGTTTTTATTTGCTCGAATGTCTGTAATAAAAAATGGCCCAAAATATTATACGCATCGATCAGTTATAAAAGTAGATCCACTATCATTTACCACTTCTACCTTCATTCGCGGATAATAATACGATAGCTACCATGGTGTAATTAACAAGGTGTGCTGTTGCGCACAGTCATGGTTAGCAAATCAGCGTTATGGAACAAGTGACCAGCCATATTGTATTAGCCAATCAATGTTTTGCCGCTAAGTCCGCGGTAATTGAAAGGATAATTAATAATTGAAAAATATCAATTTCAAAATTAAAAATGATTCAAATTCTTAGTTAATAATAATGTTAACATATTATGAAGTCACTTAAGTATTTTAAAAAATAAAGATAAAGATAAATAAGTAAATCAATTATAAATGTTTTGTCACAGAATTTATTAGAAAAAATGTAACAAAATATTAACGTACAAACTTTAAAATTTTGTTTTTCTTATATTTATCATTAATATTAAAAATAATTTTTTTATAAATTTCTCTTAATCTAATATAAGTACGTGTGCGAACCAGGCACAATATTATTTCTTTGGATATAATATTATCATTTATTTGCCGATCAAAAGAACTATAAATGAATAAGTATATTAAATATAATATTCTAAAAAAAATATGTTTTAAGAAATTAAAAACACATACTTTTCATTTTGTATAATGTTCGCACTTAATTTTTCAAGTGTTGTTGGTATTGATGCATCTTCTATAATCCTTAATGGAATTTTATTTTTTAAATCTTTATTTAAAGCAGTTAATCTATAGCTATTTCTCTCTCTGCTAGCATTATTATTTTCATTATGGATAGTTGAGTTGACTCGAGCAATTGAATTGGAATATTCAGCCACTGGCACAATAAGTCTAAACAAAAAGTGTGAATATTATTTCAAAATTAATATGCTAACAACTAGCAATAACACAAATTAGCACAAACATATTTATAATAGCACAAACAATTATGTACCTTGAGTTCTTATTAATATTTACACAAATTGAGGGATCATTAGTGTTGATTTCTTTTAAAATTTGTTCATCGTTAAATAAATTCTCTGTCGGAACAGCGTCAGGCAAAAGATTTCTTACTGTCTTTGGAGAATAATCTCCATAATATTCGGGCTTTTCTTTGTAGCACGTTGGCAGAAAATAAACAGAACATATACGTGCTGTTACATTAAAAATATATTATCTATTAAAATTTTAATATATAATAAAGCTAAATTTATGTATTTACCAGTTTTGAGGTTAACCTCCTTGCCACAGGCTTTCATCCACTTTAATATGAATTCGGGATCTTTTGGAAAAGAATGAAACTTAATTTTTTTTCCTTTAACATTTTCGCTACGATTTTTGCAACTTTTAATGCTACATGCCACCATAATTTAATTAAAATAGCAAGGCACAAATTGACTTTATTTTTCCAATATGGAAGGCCATATGTGCGCAGAACGAGTCGAAATTTGGTCTGCTTGACGAGCACACCTTGTTACTTATTCCACCATGATAGCTACAGTCGTCGACTTATCAGGAAAAACTTTATAACTTCAATAACTTCGAACGGCTTACTTAAAGTTGGTAAAATTAGTGCTTTGAAAAGGTCTCGAGAAAGGCTACAAGAATATGCAATAAAAAGTGGAGGGTTCCATTTCAAAAATTCAAGGTGGCCTTGGCGTGACCTTGGCGACGCCATCCAAGGTCAAACACATGGCGTCAGTAAATAGACCTTTTTACACCCTACAACTTTTGTTTGAAACAATTTTTTGTAAAACCTATTTTTTGTGATATTTCGAAGTTCCGACTTTTTCGAACACTCCGTATGCCGTAGCGATGTAATAACACGTTTCCGACCCCAGGTTCATTTGCAAAAAATGATTCTTATGGTGCCCCCGACAATCTCTGAAAATTTGTCCATTGAATTTCCGAACACCCTGTATATATCTATATATAGCACAATATGAAATAATGATACTCTTGATTTAATATCTAATAAATATAGACGAAAAAAATGTATATAAAGAGAAGAATCAAAATATCAAAAAATACATAAGTCAATATATGCAATATAACTGATAACGAAACAGTAATTTTATTCAATTTTTTTTGTTATATCTATATATTCTACAATATTGATCAAACTCTTAAACTGTTGACAAACTCTTAACATGTTGCCAATACTCTATTTACATTTTATTTGATAGGTATGTGTGTTTATCTCTTTGAACTGATATTGTAATATTATAATATTTATGAAACAGGTAAATGTCCACTGGGACGGTGAAAAACTGTTCCAAGAGACGCGACGCATCATTAGTGCTATGCTGCAGCATATCACGTACAATGAATTTCTGCCAAGGATTCTCGGCTGGAATGCCGTTAGTCTGTATGGTCTCAAGTTGTTGCCTCAAGGTTACTATAAAGAATATTCACCTACCTGCAATCCTAGTGTACTCAATGAATTCGCCAGCGCGGCTTTCCGGATCGGTCATTCGTTGCTACGGCCGCACTTACCGCGTATGGACCGCAGCTATCAGAATATCGATCCGCCCATTTTATTGCGCGATGGATTTTTTAATCCAGATATGCTTTACCAAGAGAATATGATAGATGAAATGGTATGCGGCTTGATGGGTACACCGATGGAAACACTAGATCAATTTATCACTGGTGAAGTCACTAACCATCTGTTTGAGCAACATGGTATACCACATTCCGGTGTGGATTTGATAGCCCTGAACGTTCACCGTGCTCGCGATCACGGGATACCATCATATAATCACTATAGAGCGCTCTGTAATTTGAAGAAAGCAACTACGTTTGAGGATTTATCCAGGGAAATGGCACCGGAAGTGATTGCCCGCATGAAACGTATATACGCCTCCGTGGACGACATTGATCTATTTCCAGGTGGTATGAGTGAACGACCACTTCAAGGCGGTCTAGTTGGGCCCACTTTCGCATGCATCATTGCCATTCAGTTCAGACAATCAAGGAAATGCGATCGTTTTTGGTATGAAACTGATGATCCAAATATCCGCTTTACTGAACATCAATTAGCAGAAATTCGCAAAACTACCTTAGCCAAGGTGATGTGCGAGAACATGGACAATCAAATGGATATGCAGAGGGCGGCATTTGATCTACCCAGTAATTTTTTGAACCCGCGTGTACCCTGTAGCTCTATGCCTCATATGGATTTCTCTGCTTGGCGAGAGACTAGACATGGCTGTCAAATTGGTGGAAGAAATGTCGCTATTGGCGAATCTGGCTTTCCCACACCTTGCACCAGTTGCATTTGCACTGCCGAAGGCGTAAGTATATTATTTAAATGAAAAGAAATGTACGTATAATTTCGTTTATTTTAAATTTCAATAATCAATAAGCAGGAAAATAGTAGTTTATATTCACAATATGATAATAAAATTTGACAATTTAAATAAAAGCTCCTTTTTCGCGAAAGCAAAATATTGAATAATGATTGATGATCGAAGAAAATCAATAAGAATCAAATTGCGCATGCCGACACTAAAAGATTCATGTTAACAAGTATACATGTGATCTCTCTTTCTTTCTCTGGCTAAATTAATTTTTTTAGGAGATATCTGAAGATTTATCTCAATTTTGTCTATTTTCAAAAGAACACTTTGCTATCATTTGATCATCCTATCAAAATAATGCCAACAAAAATTGCTAATAAAATAATGCAAATGTTGAAGACAAATTCTTTTTCTTTCAGACGCAATGTGCCTCGCTGAGGGTCACGGATTGCAATCAACTTTTACGAGAAGCTTCCCGAGAAGCGATTTTGCGCGATGACGTATGTACTGCCCAATGCGGTTTCGTTTTAGCAGCTACGGAGACTACGGCGAGACTACAATTCACCACACCCAGCAGTTCTGGTTTTCCCGGTTTTCCGCCGCATACGAATAACTTGAGAAATTCGCCAACGCCGACTTCGTTCAACGGTTTTAAACTGCCCGATCTTTCGCAGTTTATTGGTTGAGTCAAAAGAGATGGGAAGACTTAAAATTCGTAACTCGTTTACTGATTATTGTATTGTAAGCAGAAAATACACTGCCTCTTTCCTTTGAGAGACTGTACGGCAATGCGATCCTAAAAATATCACGGATATTAGATCGGTCGTGCTCAAGCTCATTAATACTACAAAGAAAAAATATCATAAAAAAAAAGAAAAGAAAAAAAAGATAAAATACAAAAGAAGAGGAGAAAGAGAAAGATAGAGAGAAAGAGCGGGTGAGCATGTCTTGAACATAATGCGACATTTATTGAAAGATAAAAGAAAGTACCTGTCGGTGTGTAAATATAGATTATAAGGCGTAAGTATTTAGTTTATCGGAGAAAAACGAGATCGCATCGTTGAAAAATAAAAGAGAACGGGAAAACATGCAAATGCACGGGATATGAAACTTTTTAAATGAAAAATAGGATATTAAATAAGCGCATAAACGAGCAATGAATAAGAACGATGATACGCAATAAATTATCATGTAGTACATTGCAATAAATGCTATGTTATCGCAAAAATTAGAAAAGTTATGTATACATTGAACATTGGACGCGCAATGTTATATACTGCATATACGTGTCGACGCCATTTTAGACATTTTGATAATGAATGGAATCGGTATGACGATAAAAAATAGAAAACGTTCGTTTTGAATTTGTCTTTCTTTCTTTCGTTACATCTCTATCTAATTTTGTATTATAATAATGTGAAATGTATAGTCTTAATAAATGTTAATATTTCTTTTTTTGTAGTTTTCCTTATATAAATAACGTGATATAAATATTGCGCGTGCGTTTGCCTTCACGGACCTTAAAGTTTGGTTTTTTATACTTACTAGTCTGAAATAAAATGCAAGTTCGGTGAAGGTCGACGATTATTTTCTAAAAGGATGCGTTATTTACAGGGAATTCAGGAAGCTAACAATGGCCTATTCAAAAAATATTCAATATGTTGCATTCGCAGGAGGTTTATCCTCGAAGTATATACTCGGTCGAGTTTGGTCCAACATGCCTCTTTTTGGACTTTTGGAAAAATGTCTGAAGATTTTCTTGCTTTTCTAAGGTTTCAATTTAATTGGCAGGAACTTCTTGTTTATTATTAACCATGGCGGCATTTTCTTGTATCACAGGCGTCTGCTCTATGCAACGCCATAGTCCGTAGGTTTTACCAATTATCGTCTGCCATAATCTCAAGGTACCGTCCTCGGATCCGCTGGCGTACAATTCACCATCTGGTGAAAAGCGTACACAATGCACAGGTCCAAAATGTCCTTTGAACGATTCTATGAACAGAAATTATATTATATACAATTATGCTTATCATTCTATTAATAAGAATTGTAACATTTACAAATGTGACAAGTCTCACCTAATTCTGCTCCTGTATTATAATCAAACTTGTACATCTTAAAGTCTTCTCCACCACAAACAAACATACTACAATCCGGATGCAAGCTGGCACTATTAACTTGAGTCGGAACCGTAAATTCTTTTATCTTGGTTAATCTGATAAAGGAATTTAAAAATTAAAAAAAAATATATTTTCATATATGAAAATGTATCATTAATTTTTATTATTGTTAAAATGTCAATGGATAATGACAATGAATAATTTAATATTGTTGCTTGTACAATAAAGAAAAAAAATACATACTCTTTACTATTCCAGAAGGTAACAATATTAGAGTGAGTTGTAGTAATGATACTACCATCCTTAGATACTTCCATGGAACTTGGAATTGCAGGGAAATCTAATCTTTTAATTTCTTGTCCACTATTTCTATCCCATACTCTCAATGTTTTATCATCTGCACAAGTAATTAAGGCAGAATTATTATCAAAGAAAGTGACATGCCTAATACCACTTGCGTGACCGGAAAATATCTATGAAAGAAAAAAAAATATTAGTTTAAATGTTTAGTAATTTTAACATTGTTCTATTAGTTTATATAACATTATTTACTTGTGGAAGTGCTTCTGGTTTATTAAGGTCATATATACGTATGAGCTTTTCATAAGAGCCAGTACATAGATAATTGGAATCAGTACTAAAATTGACTGATTTAACAATATGCTTATGCTGAAAAGAATGGATTTCTTCTCCTTTAATTGCATCCCAGACTTTAACATTGAAATCAGCTGCACCAGTTGCAGCTCGAGTAGCTTGTGGATTTAACGCTACACCCCATACTGCCCCTTTGTGTCCTTCAAATGTACCGATCCAATCTCCAGTGTCGCCTTGTCGTAACATAGGCTTGCCATCTAGAAGAAATAGAAGAATTATTCAAAAATATATATATTCTATTATATACTCTATTATATATATATATATATATATATATATATATATATATATATATATAAAAGTAATTTTATATATAATGGCTAAATTTCACTTAATACAATATATATAAATACAGTATATATTAATAAAATATACATAAATTATAGGAGAATATATTTTTGTTAATCTATTTTCAAATAAGATTCTGAAATATAATTTGTAATATATACACATAATTATATTATATTATTATCTATTATACATATATTAAGAATTTAATATCTCATAAAAATAAAGTTTGTAAATATCAAATATAGAATTGTATGAAAAATGATATAGTATTTCCTTTATTTTTTTTCTTATCTACTAATCTTAATTCGTATTTTTCTTTTTTTATTTTGTAAATATGACTTGTGTATCATATACATATATATAATGCTATAATATGGAAATTATATATGTAGGGGATCTTTTTTAATTTCAATCGAGTTATTATCGCTGATAGTACGATTGATTACATTTACAGTATTACAGTATATACAGTATATACAGCAAATAATCTCGTCCTTGTTATCTGGTCTTGAAATGTATATCAAATTCCCTTGTAATAATATTGTGTGATGTAGGAAGAGAGTACGTCAAGAGCACACGATATCTAACCTCGAAGTTGTGGAGCCTTGGGCGGTCAGAAAGAATTGGGCCAAGGCGATCAAGAATCGAACATACGGCCAAACGATCGAAAGGAAAAAAAAATCTCCAGTGTAATGTGCGACAGATAGCCTTATTCGAATGACGATTCAATTCTACTCATTACCTTTGCACGCCGAAATGAGATAATATCCAGACTCGGTGACATCGGAGAAGGCGAGATGAACCACGGGCCTCGTGTGTCCGCTACATGTCAACGGTGTTTGTCGTAAATTGGCCATCGTATTATTGCTTTTTCTTTCTTCTTTCTTCTTTTCTCAACGCTGTCGTCAATACGTTCGTTCACGACGGTATTTGACTTATGACGTTTGCGACGAACGAACAAACGGACGGACGGCAATACGTACTCGTAAAAAGTCCGAAGATGCTATGATTTTAATTGTTCTGCGTACACTCAACTATAAACCGTCGCAGTAAGCGTATGAAGCCCGACTGTTCGACTAACGATGACCGATGACGGTCGCGGTGTACCGAATCACTGGTACCGATCGCCACGTACCGGCAATCAAGTTCAGAATACCCGAGACAGGAAGAGTGTCGCACGTGCGCGGCCTCGTGTTGTCGCTGTCCTCGTCTTCCTTTTCCTTTTTCTTCTGTCTGCGTCCGTCTCTGTCTATCCTATTCTTTCTTTTCCTCAAGGCGCCGATCGTTATTTATTCAGAAATAAGGGAACTTGTCTCGATTTTGTTTCATATATATATTTTATGCGTGTACAGGGTTCCAAATTGACGAGTTTATATATATATATATTCTTTTTTTAATTATATAAATATTGTATGTGTACGTACGTGTGTAGAAAGGAGAAGAGGGATATTTTTATTTATTCATTAGGACAGAGAAGTCAATTAAAATCAGTATGCAGTACAATTGTATAGATACTTGTAACAAAACAAAAATAATGAAGAAATAATTTTCATTTATCTTATTTTTTTTACGGGAAAATTGCTCTTGCAATTAGATCAAAGAATAATTGTTATTGTCGAGCGCATGTTGCAAAAAAAAAAAACATTCCGAATACCGTTTAAAAATTGCAATATATCTAAAGAAGGAAACGAGGACATATCCTAAAATGATATGTATGTTACGCGCAATAACATAACATATTATACATTACTTGACAATTATGTTATGTAATATGAGATTTAAATATATCATACAAGATGTTTTCCACATTTTGAACAATCGAAAACATTGACAAATGAACAACTTGAGAAATCTTGTTGTTAGTACAGGGGGGAGGGGAGGGGAGAGAAGGAGATTTATACAATTATCAGGAAATATTATCTTTTGGTCTACATATTATCCTGTTATATTAATGTTATATAAAAGCAATAAAATAGAATGTTACAAGCACACACACACACACACACACACACACACACACACACACACACACACACACACACACACACACACACAAACACAAACACACACACACACACACAGGGTGTCCCATTTTAAATAATACACTCAAATATCTCCGAAACGGTGCATTAAATAAAAAAATGTTTCAAACAAAAGTTGTATGGCTTGAAGGGGGCCATCAGATGGTGTCATTAATTTGACCTTAAATAGTTACTTGAAGGTCACGTGAAGGTCACCGTCAATTTTTTAAATCGAACCTCCTATTTTTTATTGCATATTCTTATAGCTTATCTCGAGGGCTTTCCAAAACACTATAATAAAATATTTTTCCCTCAAGCACCTTTTGAGTTATAAGGCTTGAAATCATTTCTTTATTTTACATAAACCGTAAAATATCTTGTAAAATATTCATTTTTCCATTATCTTACCTTAATACTTTTATGTACAACATAATGAGAGGAATCAATTGGTGTAAAGAAAACATAGTTATTTTTAAGAAAAAATATGTAATTGTTAATTGCAAATTACATATTTTTTCTTCGAAACAACTATGTGTTTCCTTTACACCAATTGATTCCTCTCATTATTTTGTACATAAAAGTATTAAGGTAAGATAATCGAGAAATGAATATTTTACTAGATATTTTATGGTTTATATAAAATTAAGAAATTATTTCAAGCCTCATAACTCGAAAAGTACTGAATGAAGAAATACTTTATTATAGTGTTTTGGAAAGCTTTCGAGATAAGCTACAAGAATAAGTAATAAAAAATAGAAGTTCCCATTTAAAAAACGGAAGTTGACCTTCAAATGACCTTGAAAATGACCTTTAATGTTGAATCCAAGGTCACTATTAGATAGCCCCCTTTGTTCCCTACAACTTTTATCCGAGTCGTTTTCCTTCAAACGTTGATCCTGAAAAGTTATGAGGGTGGAACTTTTAAAATGGGACACCCTGTATATAGGGTGTATCTGAAATGATGCACTAAACTTTAAGAGCGTATTCTAGAGGTCAAAATAAGACTTTTTTTCCTATGAACATGGGTCCACAAATGAACCTCCCTCCGAGCTAGAGGCCCCTAAAGTTTGGGGAAAAAATTGAAAATTGGCTGATTTCAGAAAAAAAAATGTTTTGACGTTACCTATCACCCTCTCTTGAGAGATAAATAAATTTGCGTTGCGGGTGTTTGGTCAATTTCACACATTTTCAAATTTTAGCTCGGAGGGAGGTTCATTTGCGGACCCATGTTCATAAGAAAAAAAAGTCTTATTTTGACCTCTAGGATACGCTCCTAAAGTTTAGTGCATCATTTCAGATACACCCTGTATACAGGGTGACCCATTTTAACTTAGGCAGCCAAATAACTCGAAAAATAAGATAGAGAAAAATGTTTTAGACAAAAGTTGTATGGTTTCGAGGGGGCCATAAGATGGTATCATTGGTTTGACCTTGAAGAGTCATTTGAAGGTCACGTGAAGGTCACTTCAATTTTTTTAAATGGAACATCCTATATATTTTTGTACATTCTTGTAGCTCATCTCGAGAGCTTTCCAAAACACTATAATTAAGTACATTTTCGTTAAGTACTTTTTGAGTTATGAGGCTTGAAATAATTTCTTAATTTTACATAAACCGTAAAATATCTTGTAAAATATTCATTTTTCGATTACCTTACCTTAATAGTTTTATGTACAAAATAATGAGAGGAATCAATTGGTGTAAAGAAAACACATAGTTGTTTCGAAGAAAAAATATGTAATTTGCAATTAACAATTCCATATTTTTTCTTAAAAACAACTATGTGTTTTCTTTACACCAATTGATTCCTCTCATTATTTTGTACATAAAAGTATTAAGGTAAGATAATCGAAAAATGAATATTTTACAAGATATTTTACGGTTTATGTAAAATTAAGAAATTATTTCAAGCATCATAACTCAAAAAGTACTTAACGGAAAGGTACTTAATTATAGTGTTTTGGAAAGCTCTCGAAATAAACTACAAGAATGTACAAAAATATATAGGGTATTCCATTTAAAAAAATTGAAGTGACCTTCACGTGACCTTCAAATGACTCTTCAAGGTCAAACCAATGATACCATCTTATGGCCCCCTCGAAACCATACAACTTTTGTCTAAAACATTTTTCTCTATCTTGCTTATTTTTCGAGTTATTTGGCTGCCTAAGTTAAAATGGGTCACCTTGTATATACAGGGTGATCCATTTTAATTAACGCACGCAATTATTTCGGAAACAAAGCATTTTAGAGAAGAATGTTTCAGACAAAAGTTTTATGGTTTCAAGGGAGCCATAAGATGGTATCATTGGTTTGACACTGAAGAGTCATTTGAAGGTCACGTGAAGGTCACTTCAATTTTTTTAAATGGAACACCCTATATATTTTTGGACGCTCTTGTAGCTTATCTCGAGAGCTTTCCAAAACACTATAATTAAGTACCTTTTCGTTAAGTACTTTTTGAGTTATGAGGCTTGAAATAATTTCTTAATTTTACATAAACCGTAAAATATCTTGTAAAATATTCATTTTTCGATTATCTTACCTTAATACTTTTACGTACAAAATAATGAGAGGAATCAATTGGTCTAAAGAAAACACATAGTTGTTTTGAAGAAAAAATATGTAATTTGCAATTAACAATTCCATATTTTTTCTTAAAAACAACTATGTGTTTTCTTTACACCAATTGATTCCTCTCATTATTTTGTACGTAAAAGTATTAAGGTAACATAATCGAAAAATGAATATTTTACAAGATATTTTACGGTTTATGTAAAATTAAGAAATTATTTCAAGCCTCATAACTCAAAAAGTACTTAAGAAAAAGGTACTTAATTATAGTGTTTTGGAAAGTTCTCGAGATAAGCTACAAGAATATGCAATGACAAATAGTAGGTTCCATTTAAGAAATTGAAGGTGACCTTCATGTGACCTTCAAATAACTCTTCAAGGTCAAACCAATGATACCATCTTATGGCCCCCTCGAAACCATAAAACTTTTGTCTGAAACATTTTTCTCTAAAATGCTTTGTTTCCGAAATAATTGCGTGCGTTCATTAAAATGGCTCACCCTGTATATATATATATATATATATATATATATATATATATATATTGATATTATTGTTATTATACATATACCTTTATATGTTAATATAACAAACTATCCAGGTAGCATACGGTCGTTTTATATACGTTTCTTAAACGTATCCAATATTTTTTAACCGTAAAGCATTAATAAGAAACGTTCCTATAGAAACGCTTTTAGAACCATAGGAAATGTATTTTTCACGTTTCTATTGGCAAAATAAAAATTAATTTTTATTAATTTCAAATTAATTTTATACTATATATGTACATATACATATACATATGTACATACATATACATATACATACGGGAACATATACATAGGGGAAGAGCCTTCGCCGCGCGCCTACACACTCATCGCTCCTCCCCTCCCCAATCACCATTTCGCCGCGCGCCGCCATTATGTTACAGTGAGACCGCCTTCACCGCCATGCACTTCTAGCCACGCGCATTGGCCGATTTTCTTTAATTTATTTCTCGTTAATTATTGCGAGTATTGCATAACTGTACAAGACTTTTCTTCTAATTTTGAGCCAACCTTAATTTTTTAAAGTCATGCTCACTTTCATGACACCCTGTATATATATATATATATATATATATATATATATATATATATATATATATATAATTATTATGAAAACTATATTAATTTCTATTTACAAGTATATGAATAAGATTACTAAGAATCAGTATTTTATTGATCTCTAGTAGAAACGCTTATTTTTTGTTACTTTATCTTATATCTCATTAATTATAGTTAGTGGAAGTAAAATTTCACCGCAAAATCAGTAATCGCTAGTTCGTTTGTTTACCGCTACGGTGCGCTATTTTTCTCGTACTTAAGTTTTAGTCATGAGGATTATATAAAGCTTGCAAGAGACGACAGATAAAATTAAAAGTATCACTTCGATTTAATTTCTGATACAATCTCAATAGAGGAATTTCAGATATTAAATCGATTTTATAAGTCGGACTAGAGATGGGCAAAACGGTTCACTTCAGTGAGTGTTTCAGAGTCGGTTCGCTCTCTTAAGTGAATTGATTCTTTTATACGATTCATCGGTTCCTTATAAATAAATAATTATTTTTTATTTTTTTAAATTTATTAATTTATTCATAATGTTAATTTATACATAATGTTAATTTATTATAATTTTTATTATTAATAATATATTAATTATAATAATGTTAATTTATTATAATAAAAATTATAATAATTTAACATTATGTTGCACAACTAAAATTTGATTTATTTTTTTTGTTGTTAATCGGCTCCTTTTTTCATTACAAATTTATCCCGCTTTAGAAAATATTCTTTCACATGGGACCGAAGTTGCAGGGATGCAGAGCCTTTTGAGCATCATTTTATATAAATTTGGGTATAGATTTTTTCTTGCTTCCCACCAAATTAGAGGTTCATTTGTCCTGGTAACGTGGAGTTCGGCCAAATATTTGTCTAACTCTATAATTGCTGCAGTAGAGGGGTTGTGCATTCCTTGTAGGTGGTTTATTGTGGTATCAAATTCTTCCCAAACTGAGGTTGTCGAAGATGTCATCAAAAAAGAATGGACTGGTTGGGAATATTGGGACAAAGACTGTGGAGATTCCTGGCTAGTGCAAGCTCTAATTTTCGCTATTAGATTCTGATATGTTGCCTGAAACTTGTTTTCATCTCCGAAGCCCTGTTTTTTTAATCTGGGATTTAAGAATATCGATTGGGCAATTAAATCATTTCCTTCTCTCCCCCCAAATCGGTTTGCCAAACCTTCTATTAACCTCTCACCTAAATTTTTTATCATTGACTGTAACGTATTATTCTCTAAATATGTTTTCTTTTTTCTGATCATTACTCTAGAGAGAACGGAAGTCTTTGATAGAGAAACATTTTTTTCTGACGATACTTCTATCGTAATTTCGTTAAATATCCGTAATATATTTATACAGTGCTCCATTAGGTCCCAGTCCTCTGGTTGCAAAGTATTCTTATATCCTAACAATGCCAAAGCAGAAATAATAGGTTCCTTATTTAAAAAAAAAAACGATCAAACATATCAAAAGTGGAGTTCCACCGAGTAGATACATCCTATTTCAATTTTAAATGATCTTTATTTAAGTTATTTTGCATCTCATGCAGTTTTGCCAAAGCGAAGCTACTTTGTTTGAAATATTGTACAATGCTTTTGGTCTTTTCGACTAAATCTTTAATGTTTTTGTCAATAGCATCTTGTACAACGAGATTCAATGAATGAGCAAAACAAGAAATATGTCTTAATTTTAAAATATTAACAGCAGATTTTATATTAGCTGCGTTGTCTGTCACCACTGCACAAATTTTAAAATCTATATTGAATTTTTTTAAGACTGTGTCAATCCATTGAGAAATATTCAAACCAGTATGCCTATCGCTAAATTCTGAACATTCTAACAAATATGATTTAAGATGTGTATTTGAATCCAAATAATGAGCAGTAAGAGCATAAAAACTGATATTATTAATATTTGTCCAACCGTCGCACGTTAAACAAACGGCTTGTGAGTCGACTAATTGGCTAGTTAGTTTATTTAAAATCTCACTATATATGGAAGGCAATAAAGAATTGGACAATGTTTTACGACTAGGTAAACTATAACTAGGGCACAAAAGTTTGATAAACTTCTTAAATTCTTCATCTTCTACTTTTGAAAATGGATGAAACTCCTTGCATACCATTATTAATAATTGAGTGTCAATAGATTTGCTTTTACTTAACGGTATAGGTTTAATAATATCAACAAATCTACTCATTGAATACTGTGGCTGAACTAAATTTGGGGGTGAAGAAGTAACAGGGCTAATCGGAGATGAAAATTCAAATCTTGATTGTGAAGATCCAGGAATTGGAATAGAGGCAATAGAGCATGATCTAGCGCTACGAGGTCTAGGATTAGATGAATCTGGCTGGGAAATAATAGTTCGTACTTCGGAATTTTCGCTAGATTCAGTTGAAACCGAGGGAGATCGCGAACGACGACCTGCTGAATCACATGAATCTTCCCGCAAGAATGGTACAGTGGAATGTTTACTTTTCAAATGCCTCTTGAGATTTCCAGTAGATGATCCTCCAGGCATCGATATCGTCATTTGACAATAATTACATTGTCCTTTTCCATCTGTTTTAGCAAAATGATACCAAATATTGCTAGTGCCTCAGGGTAAAGACATTTTAATCTAAAAAAATTTATTAGAAAATAAAACATCATTGGTTAATATTATCATAAAGCTATTACATTTTAAAATTTATACTAAATATTAGAAAAATATACATAGATATAATAGTGCAAATTATAATTTTAACCTAAAATTGCCAGTGCATACTCATATTATTTATATATACTTACTTAGATACTTGATTTAGATGTAAAAAAACAAACGAAAATAGTTGAAGAATCGTTGTTTAGTGGGTGAAACTAGTGAGTTGTCGAGTTAAAATCAAAATAAAATTCCAGAAAAGAGAGCGAAAACTGTTCTGAATAGTTCTGAACTGATTTAAGAGAACGATATAAGAAATGAGAGGGAATCCTCTTAGTTCAGGGTAGGTCGACGCGATAGCCAATAAAAAGTTGGATCGAGATCAATTTTGAAGCGCGAAAGTTATGTATGAAAATGCGGCAATTTGATTGGCTATCGTGTCATCTCTCGACACATGTAGTGTCTCTAGATTCTAGGGACACTATGTCAGAAGCTCTCTCTGTGGACTCTAGAATCGAATTACTGAAAATTCCAGTAGAGTGCACTACTGAACCGAAAAACCGCAGTTTCTTTTTTATAGACCCGTTTCCGAGCGCTCTTTGATGTGAATCGATTCAATTGAACGGTTCGCGAACCATCTGCCCATCTCTAAGTCGGACATGTTCGGCGAATAAACGAAAATGATCTGTTCATTATATATTAAAGATGTAAAATAAATCATCATCTATTTAACATTCATGTTCTAATATGCATGTAAATATAAATAAAATTTTTAATTTTATACGAAGTAGATAAATTAATATTACTAATTAAAACAGTCCAATATTATTAATTCTTTTAGTGAAATATTATTGATTTACAGTGCTATAATAACTTATAACTGCATATCAACTGTATATCAGTAACTCTGTTTACTGTTTTCAGTGATAATATACTGATTCATTTTTAGAGAGTGTGTATGAATCCATTATTTTATTAATTCCATAACAAAACAAACGTTTAACGAATAAAAGAAAAAAATGTATTTTAAACTTATTTTAAATATTTTTTAAACTTTTTTTTATTAGAAAAGAAACGTATCTCTTAACGTTCTTCAAGTGGACATTTTAACCATTCAGAAACGTTTTTAAGAGTCGGTTATAAAACGTTTCGAAGAAACATTTGTGAAACGTTTTTGAAACGAATATGTGCTACCTGGGTATATTTCGCTCTGCTTTTGTAAATTACTTCTTACTTCGCTAATTAAACAATTTCTCCTTAAATCGCAATTATAAATTAAGTACATATAGTTTTCTGTAAGTAACTTTCCATGTAAGTAAATTTTATACATTTTTACAATGTGTATCCATTTTACAATGTGTATCATTATTGATCAATAAGTAATCAGTTGATGTTGGAAGGATTCGAAAAAATATCGAAAGAAATTTCGAATGCAATGTAATGATGTATAAATTTCCAGAATTAAAGTTATTTTATTGAGATATCATTTATATATGATAATTTTTCTTTTTATGTATGTATAATATTTCTCATAAATAATAAGAAATCTATGATAATATCAAAATATAATAATAAATATATATATAAATATAATAATAATAAAAATTTAATGTTAAATTGGTTAGTTTTAGTTTTAAAAGCTGTTGGAGAAGAGATTAAAAATTAAATTTCTTAAAAAAATTAGTAACTTTAATACACTTATGTACTATATTGTATAAAATAAAATTTTACAATTGTATGATGCGTATAATTTTTATTAATATCAATGTCTTGTGTATATACATACACATATATTCGGCTGTCCTGAATTTAAATGTTAAAACTTCGAGAGCGTGTGACAGATCGATAAACTAAAAAAAAGTTCTTTAAAGATTTGTTCGTTTTTACTGCTATACGTTCAAAGTATTGACATTTAAATTTAGGACATTATATATATATATATATATATATATATATATATATATATATATATATGTGTGTGTGAGTGTGTGTGTGTGTGTGTGTGTGTATGTGTGTGTGAAATTATTGCAATTACAAAATATACATTTTCAGAGCGTTAACGATTATCCCTAGCATAAGCCGAAATAGCTCAGTTGGGAGAGCGTTAGACTGAAGATCTAAATGTCCTCGGTTCAATCCCGGGTTTCGGCAGCGACATGTTTTTTTGTACATTAAAAGAGTATGCCACTTACAATAGACCAGGTTGCATCAACAGTATTTTGTTGATTTAAGCGAAATTTGAATATGATCTATATTTTTATATGATCTTTATTTTTCTTTCTAAATAAATAAAGACAAACATATATTTAAGTTTCATTTAAAGTCAAAATAATGTTGGTACCATCGATTCTTCGTAAATAGGGATTGTAAAAAACAACAATATATTTTTCGTAAATGAATTGTTAAGAGTTTTATTAGATTTAACAGTACGCACATCTTTTTTTTGTTTCTTTCTTTGGCAAGACCAGAATGCATTTTTAGAATTTACATAAAATAATTAATTTGTATGTGAATGTATGAGAGAGAGAGAGAGAGAGAGAGAGAGAGAGAGAGAGAGAGAGAGAAATTGTTCTAGTTTAAAAGAAGAATTTAAAGTTAGCATCAGATTCTCCCTCTTTCTCTCTCTCTCCACCTCTCTCTATGTGTGCATGCGTGTTTGTGTGTGTGTGTGTGTGTGTGTTTACTTGCAATTCAATAATAGTATAAAAATATCTGATTTGTCAAATTTGACGAATTTTCATCCAGATTAGTTACGAATTACAAATGAATCGCGAATATGTGCATAATTTGACGTTAACATAAGAGACGCAATTATTTTAAATTAATTGTTTTTTAAAAATTCTTCAATTCTTTTCCTTTCAATTGCCAAAACTTGTTGTAAATACGCGCTTGCGCGATAAAAATCTGCTGTTCGAAAAATATAGGTAACAAATTTTAAGATATATATTACTGAAAAGCGCATTCATAGTGGGGAGTACTGAATTAAGTGAAGAGGATAGCAAATGAGTGATATACGAGTTGTCCTCCATTTTAACTCATATATCGTAACATCTCAAAAATAATATGCATTTTCAAAAAAAAAATTTCAAATAAAAATTGTAGGGTTTGGAGGGGAGAAAAAGATAGGAATATTAGTTTGATCTTGGATGTAAATGTTAAGACCATATAAAGATCAATAGTTTTTTTTAAATGGAATTACCTTACTTGTTTATATAAATCGATTCTTCATTTAAAAAAACTTGACTTTGTCCATTTAAAAAACTAGACTGATCTTCACATGATCTTAGCATTTACATCCAAGATTAAACTAATATCTTTATCTTTTTCCCTCCAAATCCTACTAACTTTTATTTCTAACATTTTCTTTTTGAAAATGCATTATTTTCAAAAAAAATTCTTCAAATAAAAGTTGTAGGATTTGAAGGGAAAAAAAGAGATATTACGATGCCTAAGTTAAAATGAAATAGCCTATATACTAAACTATATCTCATTCGTACACTAACAAACTATGGATCATAATATCGATATAGTATTGAACGGAACATGAGACCGAAATCGTGTTGACAGATATAAAAAGAGACAAGACGATGAAGGTAGTAGCGGCTCATGGAGCTATGGAACCATGAGGTATTTCAAAATTTTATATATCATCTATGTCTAATCTCCTGTCACGTTTTGCACAATAAACAAGCAGAAACATATTAATTATTTGTATATAATATTACTTTATGCTGTTTGCATATAGTATATATATATATATTAATAAAAGTTAAGAATGTTTTTAACTTATAAGAATACGGTATAAAGAATACTTATAAGAATACTATTTTCTTTTTCCCTCGACAAAACCAATGAAGAGAAATTAGAATGAGAGATCTGTTCCCTCATCTACTTCTCTTTTTCTAGATCTCTCAACACGAAAAATCAAAGAAATCTTGTCGCATGCTCCGTCCAGTACTAATTGTCGATGGTGCATAACATACAATTATATTGAAGTTATTTTGAACACAGTATAGCAACACTGGATGTGGCAACGTTTAGGCTGGTATTACATTTGTCGACAAATCTTTTAAACATTAATTAGCTGCAGAATAGAAAATTTCTAGACTCAAAAAATTTCTATTCTGCAGTCAATCAATATGCTTAAAAAGTTTGTCGTATGACAAATATAATAGTTTTACTCTATTACGGATAAAGGCTTCTCTGTCACACGTATCACGAGGACTCTATACTTTCTCCACGACTCGGCAACAGCATAAGTAGAAGAAAGATGAAGACAGAGGTAGGAAATGTGCAGTCTACTAGTATATGGTCTAAAGTAGAAACGCGATGGCAGGCAACAGCTCCGTCATGCGCATTCGCATGACGTTGGCGCAAGCGTGATGTCCGTGCAACATACTGCGAACGAGGTTCGTCGCTCACGGCGATTGATAGTGATTGGTCACTCTCAGTCAAGTTCTGATGTGCGCAACGTAAACATGTTGAATGTCGTTCAGTGGCTGCGCTGGCGGCCGCGTGTATTTATATAGGGTAAAATTTAGGGAGCTGCGTACTCATCGCGACGTTGATCGAAAAGCTCGTTTCACCAGACGTTCACCAAGTGTCAATATAAGAAAGGCGTAAGACGAAGAACGCGCGTCTGATAGTCTTCTTTCACAGTGGTCGCGGTAAGCCGTCGTGACACGACGTTCACGTGTATTCTAGCTTGATTGACCGGTACATCCAATCCCAACCTCCGGAATAATGAGACTTCCGCGGATGTTGCTCGTTGTTGCATACCTGCTGCGCTGTCACATCGCTCGTTCGACAGCCGGTGAGTAACTATATGAGTATATATTACAAAACTGTTTAAATCCTCTCGTTTTCTATAATTATTGTAGAATCAGAAAATACCTCCATATGTTCTTTTTCTCTTTTATTATTATATTTAAGATGTATCTAAAACATATGTAGGTTTGTATTAGTAGGAGTATTTTAAATCTTATTTTTGATCGTACAACAAATGTGTGTAACATAAAAAGAAATGTTTATAAAATCTTTTTGTCTTTATATGCGAATATTGAGAGGTATAATATTTTAAGAGAAGAGAGATTAAAACCTCTCTCTCTCTCTCTCTCTCTCTCTCTCTCTCTCTCTCTCTCTTTCTGTCTTATCTATTTTTTGTTACTTAAAAGTTAAAAATTAAATAATAAATAATTTAAGTAATAAATTAAATATTTTAAATAAATTAAATAATAAATCAAATAATAAATTAAATAATAAATTAAATAATTAAATAATATTTTTAACTTTAAAAGTAATAATCTTAAATATATCCAAGAAATTTTCTTCTTATAAAATACATTTAAACACACACATATACACACACACATATATATATAATTCATAATTTATTAAATTAATACATTTTTATTTTATTTATGGTAATGCAATATCATATTATTGTGTTTATTATATTTATATATTTATATAGTTATATATTTTATTAGCATACAGTTATATATATTATTATTTATCTATTATTATATAATATATTAATTTAAAAAAAAAGAAACTGCGATAATTAAATATCGGCATAAAGTTATTGATATTTTCAATATTTCAACTTTAAAATATCAGTGAACTTCAAAGAAAAAATATCGATAATAGAATATAATATGTTATAACATTACTTTACTTCCTACGGAATAATCGACGAAATTCGGCGCGGATTATACGACATTTCTGCGCGTCGTAGATAAGGTGCTTAACATTACTCCATGGTATATTTTCAGTAATCGCGATACATAAATCCGCTTATGAATTTGCAATAATCACAGCATATTCGAGTATTCTCGATTGGGAATTTCTATGACTTTATTTGCTCAATTCTTGCTCATGTGTTATATGCAGAAGACTTTTTTTGTATGTACGCACGCCCGCACGCACACATGCCCAGCTTACATTCCTTATTTATTATAGAATTTTTAAAAATTGCTCAGAAAAATAGATTTGTCATAAAAAACTTTTGGCTAAAAAATATTGGTAAAACCGCATTTAAATTAATGTTATATTTTTCTATAATAAATAGTGAGAGAGAGAGAGAGAGAGAGAGAGAGAGAGAGAGAGAGAGAGAATGAAAAATATAAGATTTTATCGAAATAACAATACAAACATAGCAATAAAACATAAAATAGAATTTTTATCTACTTATATTATTCCCAATAGAAGAAAATTTTATATTTATCATCTATATTTTAATCTATTATATTTTTATTATTTATTATAGAAAAATAACATAATAAATGCAGTTTTCAATATTTCAATATTTTTTATTTAAAAAATTTTTATGTGTGCGTGCATGCATGTGTGCTTCTTATGAAATTTTTTACAATTTTGTAAAAAAACTATTATAAATTTATACATTGAAAATTTGGTATTATATGGTAAGGAATTTATTGGTATTTATTGATTAACAAATAACTGATTTAATTAAGTTATTTTTTTCGCAAGAGAAAATAGATCTAACTTGAAAAATTTTCGAAATAAATTTTTAATATTAATAAGCATGCAAACATTTACATCTTTGCAACATTTTTTTTATTTGTGCTAGTTATGTGCGATAAAATATCCAGAAAAGAATGTTTATATTTAATATAATTGATATCTAGGTTTTATTCACGTAATAATAATAATGATAATGATAATAGTGATAATAATAATGCACATTTATATTTATACATATATGCATACGTGCGACTTATATGTGTATCTCAATTAATGTGATCGGGAAAATTGCTTAACGAACAGAAAAAAGTAAACAACGAATCCCCACTTTCTCACATTCCTTTTTTGTTTTTTTATTTTCCTCTCAATAACAGGATAGCCATTCGAGGATTCTTTTGACATCACGCAAACAATAATTCTTCGTTAGCAAAGTGTTTGTTAAAGCGTTATTAATTCATCGAATCAATTACGTTGTTTTATCTGTATTTTCTTTTATCTCTTGCTGTTGTCGAACAAAATTAATCACAAGATAACATGGTTCATAATTAATAGGTGTTGATTTAACATAATTATTATGTTTAACATAATTATTATTATCATATTATTAATATGACATTGATTAACTTGTATTGTCAATCAAGCCTATTCATATACATTAGAAGATTCTGTTCATAAATTGTCATAATCCAATTTAATATACATCTAGTATATATCTTAATTTAATATATATTTAGTATATATCTTAATTTGATCTATGGTAGAAGATAAGAAAAGATCAGCAATAAAAATGATTTTCACGATAAATATTATACTAAATAATTTTACTAAAAATAAAAGTTAAGTAAAAATAAAAGTCGAATATCCAATCTAAATAATAATTAATTAGATATGATACAAATACTAAAATTTAATTCATTTTCTGATTTGATTGATTTAGTTTTACATAATGAATGAGTTTATAGTTACACATTTACTAATTTATAAGTTAAAGGAGAATTTATACACTGCATGTTTTGTAGAAGTTTTATATATTACATTATTAATTATATTACATTATAAAAAAACTGATTTATTTCAATGCATATAGGAAAAAAAATTATGTAATATTTTCGCACTTATTTCTGACATAATAATTCTACAATAGTAGTTCAGTTTGACATAATAGTTCTACAATAAAGTACAGCTATATTAATAAAAATATTATATATAATAAAATATAATAAAATATTATATATAATAATACATAATTATATATAATTATATAATATATAATAATTTTTAAAAATATTATTAGCATAGAAGTAAATCATAGATAAAAAAGAGAAACTGTTATTAATTTCAGAATCGAGTCTACACTTTTATATGTATCGATCATGATTTAATCTAGGAGAGGGATTTAGTTTTCTTTAATAAAAATAATTTTTCTTCCCTCTTTTGAACAATTGTAGTATGTATCTATAAACCGGAAATCAGAGAGATCTAAAAAAATAATTTTCGGAAAGAGTAAAATCTCTATGAATTTGGCATCTTTATCACGAAAAACCGGATTCGAATATAATGCATAATTAAGTGCTAATTTATTATTATAAGCGTGAATTTGTTCTCCTATTCACTAATTTAAAATGATATTACAGATGGGGATGCGATAGGCCATTAAACTAACATTCTTACTTCCGAAAAACATGTATGGAGAGTCGTAAATCGAAAAATAAATACACCACAATTTGTTGTGAATTAATAACTCAAAATTTTTAAATAGATTTTTAAAATATTAAATTTTTAAAGGTACACTAACACGACATATTATATACACCTATAAAAGTAAAATCACTAAAAATAAGTAGTTAACAATATCAGTTTGTTATAAAATTGTTTCCTGTATTAAACGCTCCCGAAATAAATCATTTCTGAATTTATTGCTTACAATTTATTAAAGAAATCGATCTGAATGAGTGGCGGTACTAATTTGCCTTCAAGAATAAAGTACAAGAGTAAAGAACGTAATTAGTTGCTGTTATTATTTCAGTTTTAAAATGCTTTCCTAATTTGTGTTGCTCTCAAAATATGATATGGAATATAATGTGGGATTATTGTTCAATGTTTGACTTATTAATTAATTAATATACTTTATTCTTATAAAATCTATAACCAAGTTAGCACCGATACTCGTTGGGATCAATTTCTCTAAATGTTGAGCAACAAATTCGATATTATATACCCTGAGAGCAAATTAAGGAAACATTTTAAGACCGAAATAATAATAGCAACCAATTGTATATACAGGGTGTCCCATTTTAAAAGTTCCACCCTCATAACTTTTCAGGATCAACGTTTGAAGGAAAACGACTCGGATAAAAGTTGTAGGGAACAAAGGGGGCTATGTAATAGTGACCTTGGATTCGACATTAAAGGTCATTTTCAAGGTCATTTGAAGGTCAACTTCCATTTTTCAAATGGGAACCCCTATTTTCTATTACTTATTCTTGTAGCTTATCTCGAGAGCTTTCCAAAACACTAATAAAGTATTTCTTCATTCAGTACTTTTCGAGTTATGAGGCTTGAAATAATTTCTTAATTTTATATAAACCATAAAATATCTAGTAAAATATTCATTTTTCGATTTTCTTACCTTAATACTTTTATGTACAAAATAATGAGAGGAATCAATTGGTGTAAAGAAAACATACTCTCGAGATAAGCTACAAGAATAAGTAATAAAAAATAGGGGTTCCTATTTAAAAAACGGAAGTTGACCTTCAAATGACCTTGAAAATGACCTTTAATGTCGAATCCAAGGTCACTATTAGATAGCCCCCTTTGTTCCCTACAACTTTTATCCGAGTCGTTTTCCTTTAAACGTTGATCCTGAAAAGTTATGAGGGTGGAACTTTTAAAATAAGACACCCTGTATATACAGGGTGATTCAAAATAACCTAATTGTCCTTAAAATGACACATTCTTGAGTCAATTCTAAGATTTTTCCTTTGGCAAAATTTCGTCCGACGCTTAGTTTTTGAATTATTAAAAGAAGTAATTAACTTATGACGGGTCGGATACAAGAGGCAGGCAAGGGTGGCGCGATTCACCGTCAGACGCGGGTGCTTACGCGGGGCGCCTGCTGCGATCACCTGATCGCTACAGACATACACATGCGAATCCATACATTCTCATTCTCTCTCTCTCTCTCTCTCTCTCTCTCTCATTCTCTCTCTCTCTCTCTCTGCCTCTCTCTCTGCTTCTCTCTCTGCCTCTCTCTCTCCCTCCCTCACTCTCTCTCTCTCTCATTTGCTTACTTTAACTCATTATTATTCTTACTTAAATTATTATTTACTTTTTATTATTATACATTTTCGCTTTAATTGTTATTATTTTAAATTAGTTTTTTTTTTTACGAGAGAGGGGAAAATGCATTTTATGCATACTCACCGGGCGCAGTGTTGGCAGGCGGGTCAGGTTTTTCGCGCATGCGCGACAGTAGTGGCGGCTAACCAGCGATGTACCACATGTGGAAGATTTGGCGGGCTCGAGGAAAATTACTTGGCATACAGACATAGTTAAGTGAGACACAGTTTATTAAAAGTTTTGTGATATTTAATAAATAGTCGGGAGTTATTCGTATAGTGTATGATAAAAATGTGTGTTGTTGATCACCCGAAACAATTTTCTAAGAGAAAATTTTTTTCGGCCGACCAGTGGCACACCTTTTTGCCTGTATTAGATACTTCATTGAGGCCTCGTTTGCTGCGCATGCGCGAAAAACCTGACCCGTCTGCCAACACTGACCGGGCGGTCCGGTGAGTTATGTAGGACTCGAGTACCAAGTCGAATTACCAACTCGGTACTCCCTACCCACTAAAAACCCCTCTCTTTCGCGAATTTTCTCTAACACTGTTTATTTGACATCCCGAAATCTGTTTTCACACAATACCAAAGAATAGTTATTATTACCTTGTTCGATGTATTGCTGTAATTCCTTGAGAAATGAATTTTCCGATAGAGCGTACTTTCACTCAAATTGAACGTAGATATCACGTTCTAAAGGACAGAGATCCACACTAAATAATTAATCGAAAGTTCTTTTTTCTTTTATAAACTGTATTCTTTTATAAACTTCAATATAATCACATTCATTCACTCACTCGATAAGACGAGAAATTTACCAATGTCTCTATTACTAATCACTATCAATCACTGTCGAATAATCACTGTTGGCAATTAAAAACCACTCGATTAAAGAAAGACACGCGCACATACGTTATTACACGACGCGACGATGCGACAACGCGACGATATTTACCCGGCGACAGCAAACAGTTTTTGGTTATGGTAGGTTACGATAGGTTAAGGTACTAACAGCGCTGTCGAACGTGAACATGTGTTTGATTGAAGACGCGACAATTTAGCATATAATATTATTATCATATGATATTTATACATCGTATATTTGTTTTAAAATTAATTAGAACAAATAAATGTTTAATACTTTCACTATTAATGTTAAATATTATTTATTCTTAATACTAAATATTATTATTAAATATTCTTAAATATTATTATTAATATTAAATATTTATTTATTATTATTAAATAGTATTATTAATATTAAATATTTATTTATTATTATTAAATATTATTATTAATATTAAATATATTTATTTTTTATTATTAAGTATTTATTAAACTATTATCTGATTGAAAATCGATAATCATATGAAAATAATATGAAAAAATATCATTAAATTCTGACGTTCCAATCTCTCTTGGTTTTTTCTTATGGTTTTAAAAACGAAAGAAAATATTCCAAATGTTCAAAAATATTGGTCGCTCTGAAAAGAGCGAATTGTTTCTGATCGCCCTAAAAAGGGCGGATTAATTTAGAAATCATAGTAGGTGCTTGAAATGGCCCCCATCCATCCTAACGCAAGCTCTCATGCGTTTTAATAAATTTTCTTGGACATTCTCCATTACGTCTTCTTCGATAGACCATAATGGCATATCGTAATCTTGTTTCTAAATCTTCAATGTCTTCAGGGAGCGTTTTATAAATTTTTTCTTTGCAATATCCCCAAAGATCAATTTGAGTGAAAGTACGATCTATCCGAAAATTCATTTCTCAAGGAATTACAGCAATACATCGAACAAGGTAATAATAACTATTCTTTAGTGTTGTGTGAAAACAGATTTCGGGATGTCAAATAAACAGTGTTAGAGAAAATTCGCGAAAGAGAGGGGTTTTTAGTGGGTAGGGAGTACCGAGTTGGTAATTCGACTTGGTACTCGAGTGCCACATAACTCACCGGACCGCCCGGTGAGTATGCATAAAATGCATTTTCCCCTCTCTCGTAAAAAAAAAAAAAACTAATTTAAAATAATAATAACAATTAAAGCGAAAATGTATAATAATAAAAAGTAAATAATAATTTAAGTAAGAATAATAATGAGTTAAAGTAAGCAAATGAGAGAGAGAGAGTGAGGGAGGGAGAGAGAGAGGCAGAGAGAGAGAGAGAGAGAGAGAGAATGAGAATGTATGGATTCGCAAGTGTATGTCTGTAGCGATCAGGTGATCGCAGCAGGTGCCCCGCGTAAACACCCGCGTCTGACGGTGAATCGCGCCACCCTTGCCTGCCTCTTGTATCCGACCCGTCATAAGTTAATTACTTCTTTTAATAATTCAAAAACTAAGCGTCGGACGAAATTTTGCCAAAGGAAAAATCGTCTTAGAATTGATTCAAGAATGTGTCATTTTAAGGAAAATTAGGTTATTTTGAATCACCCTGTATAAAGTAACTGAAAAAGCGCCCACGGAGCAAATAGCGTTATTTCTGATTAAAAATCGAGTCGAAAAGTCCTGAACCATTTTTTTCTATAATGCTTAATAAAGCGGTAATTATTGAGTAAAGTTGCGCAATAAGCACCGACCTTTAGCCTTTTTGTCGAAATTTTTTTTAAGGAACCGCTTTTGACAGAAGAAATATGATTTTTAATGCAAAATAAAATTTTTCACATTATTGCAACGCATAAGAATATTGCACGATAGCGGCATAACATAGCGCCGTAGCGGCGGAGCGCTCACGCACACTACCAAGCGCGCGGATAAACTACTGACGTGCGCCCGTCTAAAGCTCGGTGCTTATTGGCGCAACTTTACTCAATAATTACCGCTTTATTAAGCATTATAAAAGAAAATGGTTCAGACTTTTCGACTCGATTTTTAATTAGTAATAACGCTATTTGCTCCGTGGGCGCTTTTTCAGTTACACCCTGTATATATATATATATATATATATATATATATATATATATAAAAGTTATAAATTATAAGATATCCTGCTGCACTAACAAACACATGATAAAATCGAAAAAACGTCGCGCGAAACTGTTTTTTTTCGGCTGAATAGTGCAGCTTTGTGGTAGAAGTATCTTCAATGCGTATATAATAATGCGATAAATCTGTTTTGTAGAAGATATAATTCGCCGAGAATAAGAAGCGCGATATAAGGATAATTTAATGGCCGTGAAGGCGATGGGTCGAAAGTAAGTTCCTATGGTCGATTGTGCAGTTTATGCGAGGAACTATAGAAATGTAGACATATGAAAAAATAAAATGCATTAAAAAGAATTTATTGACAATGAAGAAAAGTGATTCATTTTTTAAATAATAAAGTACTTCAGTATGGCAAGTATAAATTTTTTTTCAAGAATACTTATTTCTTGTAAAGTATTATGTCGATCATTATATATTTATTAGAAATAGGGGATTCTTTTATATTATAAAAACATAAGAAATATAAAGGATATTTCATATATATATATATATATATATGTATATACACATACATACATATATACAGGGTGTATCCTAAAAAGTGGGAAGTATTGCAATGGTGGATTCAGGACACAAAAATAAGAGAAAAAGTTCATATAAACATATGTCCGATATGACCGACTTCAGTCGAGAAGCTAGACGTTATTTGGATGAACGGTTTCTTGGTAGATGGATAGACCGTGCTGGTCCTATTGCCTGGCCAGGTCGCTCTCCAGACCTGAATCCACTCCATTATTACTTATGAGGGCATCTAAAATCTATTGTTTACAAAACATTCATTGACAACGTCGAGATACTTCGTCAACGTGTTGAAGATAGTTGCCGGGAAATTTGAGCAATACCCGGAATTTTTGAAAAAGTCAGACAATCTATGATGAGACGTGTTGAAGCCTGTATTCAAGTTAGAGGTAGTCATTTTGAGCACTTCCTGTTACCTTAACTATCTTAATTCTGTTGAAAAATGAAAGAAGTTATAACTTGAAAACAAGATCATATCGGACATATGTTTATATGAATTTTTTCTCTTATTTTTGTGTCCTGAATCCACCATTGCAATACTTCCCACTTTTTAGGATACACTCTGCATATACAGGGTGACCCATTTTAACTTAGGCAGCCAAATAACTCGAAAAATAAGCAAGATAGAGAAAAATGTTTTAGACAAAAGTTGTATGGTTTCGAGGGGGCCATAAGATGGTATCATTGGTTTGACCTTGAAGAGTCATTTGAAGGTCACGTGAAGGTCACTTCAATTTTTTTAAATGGAATACCCTATATATTTTTGTACATTCTTGTAGCTTATTTCGAGAGCTTTCCAAAACACTATAATTAAGTACCTTTCCATTAAGTACTTTTGAGTTATGATGCTTGAAATAATTTCTTAATTTTACATAAACCGTAAAATATCTTGTAAAATATTCATTTTTCGATTATCTTACCTTAATACTTTTATGTACAAAATAATGAGAGGAATCAATTGGTGTAAAGAAAACACATAGTTGTTTGGAAGAAAAAATATGTAATTTGCAATTAACATTAATTTCCCCTTATTATTTTGTACATAAAAGTATTAAGGTAAGATAATCGAAAAATGAATATTTTACAAGATATTTTACGGTTTATGTAAAATTAAGAAATGATTTCAAGTCTCATAACTCGGAAAGTACTTAATGAAAACTAACATAATTATAGTGTTTTGGAAAGCTCTCGAGATGAGCTACAAGAATATGCAAAAGCATATAGGATGTCCCATTTAAAAAGTTGGAGGTGACCTTCACGTGACCTTCAGGTGACTCTTCAAGGTCAAACTAATGGCACCATCTTATGTCCTCCTCGAAACCATATAACTTTTGTATGAAACATTTTTCTGTATCTCTCTTAGTTTTCCAGATATCTGTCTGGGGCGATTAAAATGCCCCACCCTGTATAGTATATATATATACAGGATGGGGCATTTTAATCGCCCCAGGCGGATATCTGGAAAACTAAGAGAGATACAGAAAAATGTTTCATACAAAAGTTATATGGTTTCATTACACCCTATATATATATATATATAGGGTGTAGCTGAAAAAGCGCCCACGGAGCAAATAACGTTATTCCTGATTAAAAATCGAGTCAAAAGGTCCTGAACCATTTTTTTCTATAATGCTTAATAAAGCAATAAATAATTATTGAGTAAAGTTGCGCCAATAAGCACCGACCTTTAGCCTCCTTGTCGAAATTTTTTTTAAGGAAACGCTTTTGACGGAAGAAATATGATTTTTAATGCAAATTAAAGTTTTTCACATTATTACAACCCATAAGAATATTGCACGATAGCGGCATAACATAGCTCCGAAATGGCGCACAGTGGATCGAAGACTAACAAATAGCGGACGTTCATTTAAAAATTTAAATTTAAATTTTTACATTTATATTTATAAATTTTGACAGTAAATTAGTTGAAGATTATTGAAATAATTTTATTTATCTAGAATATTTTCGTATTTCGTATGTAAATATATTATAAATTTAGTTGTTGTACCAAATGTGATTTTTAAGACTTTCTTTGTATTCTTTCAAATTGCTCTATTGTTAATATCTTTCTAATAATCCAATAGAGATACTTTCTATGTTATGATGCATATTTTGAGGTAATAAAAATGACAAAAATAATTTTATAATATTTCTTGAAAATATTGGAATAATTTTTAATTTTAGATAAAAAATATAAATTATTCAATTACTATCAGCTTCTACAAAAATGTTTAAAAGTGTTAGAATTTTCCATGATTTTAAAGTATTCAAGGATAGTTCTACTTCATTTCTAAACAAAATTTAAATGCCGCTAGGTGCCGCTTTGCAAAATACATGAGATTTTCCGAATGGTACTCTAGTCTAAACTCAAAATTAGACAAAAGATTGCAATTTTATTTTCCGAAAGACATTCGAAAACTTTATTAAGAAACATAAAATTGTTTTTTCATTATTTTTCCCAAGAAAGAGAAAAATAATAAAGAACAATTTTACTTATCAAATCCAAGTTATCAGATTTCTTTAGCGTTACCCAGGATGCACCACGAGGAGGTAAAATCTGATAAGCATCCCGTATGTGCGTGTGTGTATGTGTCACAACAGAGATAAGAACCCTACGGTTCGTCACTCCCGCAGTATTTATGGACTCCGAATCCTCTCTGTTGTGTGTACGTATGTGAGCGTGCCTGTGTAAAAGTATTAATTATTTTAAAAGTTGTAATGTTTCAGGAAACATCTCTTGTTTATTTTTTGCATCCAATTTTGATCGAAGACTCGAAATAACAGGGTCGGAAGTTATTAAGAGATGATGTAAAATATCTTCATTAGTAGCTATTCTGTTTATCTTGCGAGAATGTATTTCTCTATATTTTCTAAATTCCTTATTCCGAGCTTCACTTGCCTTTTCTGATAATTGTCCAATGGGAATTGTAAAATTTGAAATAATTTCTTCTCCATGAATTAAAAGTTTGTGTACGGATGCGGGCATGTAATACCAATTGTATTTACGAACAAATAGTCTCGCTGTTTCTAAAGCATATTTTCCGAATTCCTTAACATCTATTGTTTTCCCGCATGAAATCGCCTGAAGAATGACTGCGAATCGTTTGATCAATTCTTCATTCAAACCAGTGATTTTCGCAGTTTTACTAATTTCGGAGAAGAAACATCTGGCCGTATTTCCGTCGTTTGTCTTTCCTGAGCCTTGTTTCACAATATCCACAAGTATTCCTAATTCTCTCTTAAAGTCTTCTTGGATTCTTTTCTTCGTAATTTCTCGTTGCTTCTTGAAAACAGGATCACGTACGGACTATTTTTTGAATGGTAAATTATATGATACATGGAGCAAAAACTCCATGCAACGAAATTTTGCACTAGATATTCCAAAATTGCATATAGATTTATCTATACTTTTGATCAGCACTTTATCTATTGCATCCATTTCACTGGGTTTCGCACCGCATAATGGACAAGCTGCACGAGATGTCTCGTTCGAAAGAGCTGTACAAACTTTGCCATCAATCATCGTGAATAACATTTCATAGCTAACAGTTACATTTTTATATTGTGTTGAAACTAAATGTTTTTTTTCTTCTTCCCTTCTTCGATATTCATTTTTCAAAATTTCTCTTGTTTCGTGACAAAATTCAATTTTGATTGGACGATAATATCGAGTTGAAGAAGGAGTTTCGTTAGTCCACAGAGTTTCAAATTCGTTTATCAATTGTATTGGAACGAAACTTATCATAAAAATACAATTATCTAGCCTTGAAGCTTCATATTCGAATTTCTGTTTATACATGCTTTGATTCGAAGCTCCATCAAAGCCCCACTTACAGATCAATTTTAAATCTGTACGCAAATTTAATTTATCTTCACAAAATGTAAGAATTTTTGTAGCTGTTAAATCTAAAATTGCCTGCAATTCGATGGAAGCTAAAGATTCAGTAAGTTTTATCTTATCTTTCGGTGGATAGCAATCGAATTTTGCTTTCTGAACCTGATAATAAAATTGCCACTGATTTATTCCGTTTTCGATGCAGTTTTCCTTCAAATGGATGTACTGAGCTTTCGAAAGATCTAAGCTAAGAAGCATAGCTAAATTTTTTTTCTTCGAAACTAGTGGTACTTGGATTTTATTTTCATAAAAGGCTCTAATTCGATTAGCATCATTTGGATTTTTTATCAAGTAATCTATTATCATCGCTAAATCAGTAGATCCTTCACTCAGCAGTTTTTGTTTTGTTGCAAACAACAAAATGTCTGAGGTATATTCTTCTCGCAAATTTTCTGTCAGTCTTCGTTTATGTCTATCAGATACGTCACTAAAAGCTTTTCGTTTTAATGAAGCGTTGATAGAAAGTTCGGAATTGCTACTTGATGAGACTTTTATAGATGATTTATTTGAAAAACATTTCACAGAGAGAGAGAGAGAGGAGAGGAATTTTAAATTCTTCGTTAAACCATGCGTTGTTCTGTTGAATAAATGTTCGAAGTGTTCTATTAGCCTATTAGTTATCTTTTTGCCATCGTTTAGATGTATTTACACATTGTAAGCGCAAACATTCTTTCAATTTACCTTCATCTTCTTCTGACAACTTGAGATTACAATTTTTTAGGACGAAATGAAACAACTGATTTTGATATTTGAAGCTGAAATCTGAATGTTTTAAGAATTTAAATATACCGGTGAAGGAGATTTGATTAATCATGACGGAATTAAAAAATAATGATATATTTAAATTCTTAAAACATTCAGATTTCGGCTTCAAATATCAAGATCAATTGTTTCATTTCGTCGTAAAAAAATGTAATTATTGGACAATTATCAGAAGAGGCAAGTGAAGCTCGGAATAAGGAATTTAGAAAATATAGAGAAATACATTCTCGCAAGATAAACAGAATAGCTACTAATGAAGATATTTTACATCATCTCTTAATAACTTCCGACCCTGTTATTTCGAGTCTTCGATCAAAATTGGATGCAAAAAATAAACAAGAGATGTTTCCTGAAACATTACAACTTTTAAAGTAATTCATACTTTTACACAGGCACGCTCACATACGTACACACAACAGAGAGGATTCGGAGTTTATAAATACTGCGGGAGTGACGAACCGTAGGGTTCTTATCTCTGTTGTGACACACACACACACACACACACACACACACGCACGCACGCACGCACGCACGCACGCACGCACACACGGGATGCTTATCACATTTTACCTCCTCGTGGTGCATCCTGCGTAACGCTAAAGAAATCTGATAACTTGGATTTGATAAGTAAAATTGTTCTTTATTATTTTTCTCTTTCTTGGGAAAAATAATGAAAAAACAATTTTATGTTTCTTAATAAAGTTTTCGAATGTCTTTCGGAAAATAAAATTGCAATCTTTTGTCTAATTTTGAGTTTAGACTAGAGTACCATTCGGAAAATCTCATGTATTTTGCAAAGCGGCACCTAGCGGCATTTAAATTTTGTTTAGAAATGAAGTAGAACTATCCTTGAATACTTTAAAATCATGGAAAATTCTAACACTTTTAAACATTTTTGTAGAAGCTGATAGTAATTGAATAATCTATATTTTTTATCTAAAATTAAAAATCATTCCAATATTTTCAAGAAATATTATAAAACTATTTTTGTCATTTTTATTACCTCAAAATATGCATCATAATATAGAAAGTATCTCTATTGGATTATTAGAAAGATATTAAGAATAGAGCAATTTGAAAGAATACAAAGAAAGTCTTAAAAATCACATTTGGTACAACAACTAAATTTATAATATATTTACATACGAAATACGAAAATATTCTAGATAAATAAAATTATTTCAATAATCTTCAACTAATTTACTGTCAAAATTTATAACTATAAATGTAAAAATTTAAATTTAAATTTTTAAATGAATGTCCGCTATTTGTTAGTCTTCGATCCACTGTGCGGCGGAGCGCTCACACACACTACCAGGCGCGCGGCTCACTGACGTGCGCCCGTCTAAAGGTTGGTGCTTATTGGCGCAACTTTACTCAATAATTACCGCTTTATTAAGCATTATAAAAAAAATGGTTCAGGACTTTTCGACATGATTTTTAATCAGGAATGACGCTATTTGCTCCGTGGGCGCTTCTTCAGTTACACCCTGTATACAGTCGAGCTTTTCATGGTAAGATGTCTTGCCCACGAAGGCAAGAGATCCAAACACAAATTCGATTCCCAGATTGGAAGATGATCTAGCCAACCATGGCAAGTTCGGTGGCTGATCTAGCCGATGAAGGCAAGATCGGTGACTGATCCAGCCGATGAAGGCAAGATCGGTGCCTGATCCAGCTGATGAAGACAAGATAGAAACTCAAGTCTACAAAAAAAAGGTTTTTATTTGCTCGAATGTCTGTAATAAAAAATGGTCCAAAATATCATACGCATCGGTCAGTTATAAAAGTAGATCCACCATCATTTACCACTTCATTCGCGGATAATGATACGATAGCTACAGTCGTCGACTTATCATGAAAAACTTTATAACTTTAATAACTTCGAAACGGCTTACTTAAAGTTGGTAAAATTAGTGCTTTGAAAAGATCTCGAGAAGGGCTTCAAGAATATGCAATAAAATGTGGAGGGTTCCATTTCAAAAATTCAAGATGGCCTTGGCGTGACCTTGGCGACGCCATCCAAGGTCAAACACATGGCGTCAGTAAATAGACCTTTTTACACCCTACAACTTTTGTTTGAAACAATTTTTTGTAAAACTTCTATTTTTTGTAATATTTCGAAGTTCCGACTCTTTCGAACACTCCGTATGCCGTAGCGATGTAATGACACGTTTCCGACCCCAGGTTCATTTGCAAAAAATGATTCTTATGGTGCTCCCGACAATCTCTGAAAATTTGGCGATTGAATTTCCGAACACCCTGTATACAGGGTTTACCAAAAGTGTGGAAACCCCTTAATATTTCGAAAAATACGCATTTAAAAAAAAATGTTTCATACAAAAGTTATAGGGTTTTATGTGGCGCATTACACAGCAACATTATTACGACCTCGAATAGCGTTGTCAAGGTTATGTGAAGGTCACCTCCAACTTTTTAAATGGGACACCCTATATGCTTTTGCATATTCTTGTAGCTTATCTCGAGAGCTTTCCAAAACACTATAATTAAGTTAGTTTTCATTAAGTACTTTCCGAGTTATGAGGCTTGAAATCATTTCTTAATTTTACATAAACCGTAAAATATCTTGTAAAATATTCATTTTTTGATTATCTTACCTTAATACTTTTATGTACAAAATAATGAGAGGAATCAATTGGTGTAAAGAAAGAACATAGTTGTTTTAAAAAAAAATATGTAATTGTTAATTGCAAATTATATTTTTTCTTAAAAACAACTATGTTTTTTCTTTACACTAATTCCTCTCATTATTTTGTACATAAAAGTATTAAGGTAAGATAATCGAAAAATGAATATTTTACTAGATATTTTATGGTTTATGTAAAATTAAGAAATTATTTCGAACCTCATAACTCGAAAAGTACTCAATGAAGAAATACTTTATTATAGTGTTTTGAAAAGCTCTCAAGATAAGCTGCAAGATAATGTAATAAAACATATAGGGTTCCATTTAAAAAATTGAAGCTGACCTTCATATAACATTGACAACGCTATTCGAGGTCATAATGATGTTGCTGTGTAATGCGCCACATAAAACCCTATAACTTTTGTATGAAATATTTTTTTTATAAATGCGTATTTTTCTAAATATTAAGGGGTTTCCACACTTTTAATTGCATTTTTTCTTTCGAAACAATTATGTGTTTTCTTTACACCAATTGATTCCTCTCATTATTTTGTACATAAAAGTATTAAGGTAAGATAATCGAAAAATGAATATTTTACAAGATATTTTACGGTTCATGTAAATTAAGAAATATAATCGTGGACGAATAATTCGAGGCCAATGGATTTTTGGTGCCATTGAACGAAATAGTGGCCGTATATTTGTTATTCCCATAAAAGATCGTTCAGCAATTACTTTAACTGCGATAATTCAAAAACATATTGCACCTGGCACGATAATTCACAGTGACTCGTGAAAAGGATATAATTTGTTGAATCAATTTAATTACATACATCGAAATGTAAATCATTTCACAAATTTTGTAGACTCCGTAACAGGTGTACACATACAAAATATTGAGAGATTATGGCATGATATGCGTGCTGCTCTGCCTCGTTTTGGTACATCAGAAAAACATTATATACATTATCTAGCTGAATTTTTATTTAAGAAACAGTACACTTATAATGAGCGAATATCACACAATTTTTCAAAATAATGGCTTCCTTATATCCATTAAATAATCCTAGTCAATTAGTTATGGATGAATAAATTGCAACATTTTTTTCTTTAACATAATTATTTTTCATATTCTTTTATCTTCTTTTCCTCATCCACGTGTTTCTTTTACAATGTCATTCTTAATTGTAATCGATATATATGCAAAGGTCAAAGAATTGAGATGTTCTTCAATATGTTTATTCCTGTACAACTTTCAATACGAAAGGTCTATTATTGTACATGGTATCCAAAAATTCTATGAACCTTATAAAACTTCTTTTGTTTATAACTTTTTAATAAACAACGTGCGACGCCTAAGATCTTTTGAATGTTACTCAGGGCAGTGAGCTTGATAATATATGTCAAGGTCAAGTCATTTGGAGGTGGCTGTGTAAAGGTAAATATTTACCATAATTTATAAGATCTAGTATAACTCTATATTTGTCAAAAAAAACAAAATTTTCCTACAGTAAAATTTGTAAATTTCATTATTATATCATATGTCGAGTTAATTCGTAGTAGTGATTTTATTAATATATATATTTGATGTAAATTGATTTTACTAAACTTTATTCTTGGTAAATAGTTGTAAATTGTGATCAATTATCATAAAGATTATTCTTACTGTAAATGTAAAAAATATATATAAATTGTATTATATAGGTGTATTTATTATAACAAAACAGAGAGAAAGAGAGACAAATATTTTATATTTATTATAGAATAAAAATGCATACATATAAAAAACTATTTTCATATAGAGAAACGAGAATAAAAAAAGTAGTGACATGAGCGAATGAAAGAATATAATACTGAGCAAATAAACAGAGACAGAGACAGAGAGAGGGGGAGAGAGAGGAGGGAGAGAGGGGGAGAGAGAGAGAAAAGCAACATGTGTAATCGCCCAGTCAGCAAAGTCTGTTCAAACAGATTTTGTCAATTTCTGCTACAAATTTTTGTCGACAGTAAGATTGTAGATTGTATAAAAAATTTGTTATATCAAATAATGATAACAGAATGTCAGCAGAAATGTTATAAAACCTGCTGACAATTTGATAGCAGAAACTGAACAGGATTTGTTTAAAATTATCATAGCAGATTGGTGGCAGAAATCGAGCAAGATCTGCGCAACACAATTTGATATTAGATTGGTTGCAGAAACCGAGCAGGATCTGCGCAATGAAATTTGATATCAAATTCTCGGCAGATATCGAGTAGAGCCTGCTGATATAACTGACGGCAGATTGATGGCAGAAATTGAACAGGATCTGCGCAATGAAATTTGATGTCAAATTATCGGCAGAAATCGAGTAAAGCCTGCAGATGTAACTGACGGCAAATTGATAGCAGAAATTTAACAGGATCTGTGAGGCGCAATTTAATAGCAAATTGATAACAAAAATCGAGCAGAATCTGCGCACACAATCTCTGATAGCAGATTGACGGCAGAAACAGAACAGAGTTTGCATGATTCGATAGTTCCTTCACTTACCGCTACGTGAGCTGTACTTTCTCGTAATCTAATTTCTGTCAGAAATATATATAAAGTCGCGAATATGAATAAAAGACTAAAAATATAGTAATTATCATTTTAATTTCTATCACTTTAATTTCTGATATCTGATACAAGCAGATGAGATTCAGAATATTAAACTGATTGGAATCAATATGATAAATGGAAAATTATTCATGTACTGCCTATTTGAGGCATAAAGCAAGAATTTAATTCTAAATAAATTACATCTCCAGTTTTACAAATTACATTTACTTTTATCATTTACTTTATTATTAATTTAATTAAATTAAATTAGTCCTTCGCTATATGAGATATAACTACGATATAACATATATTACATTAACATATATTACGATATAACATATGACATACATATGTCATTTTAGAAGAAAATTGTAATTAACTTGCCGATAATATTCTTATTTAGCACTTGTAATAATCAATTTTGTTGCATTTATATAATATTAATAAAAGTAAGCGCAAATCTTGTGTAGTTTCTGCTGTCAATTTGCCATCAGATTGCATGCGCAGATTCTGCTCGGTTTCTGCTGGCAATCTAACATCAAATTGCATCGCGCAGATCCTGCTCGGTTTCTGCCGACAGTTTGATGACAGGTTATGTTTTACAGACTCTGTCGCCAAAACAAAAGCTTAATGCGGACACAGATGGCTACGGTTCTGGTGTGGGATTCTGATCGAATTTGCTGCCAATCTGCTGCCAACCTGCTAACATTTTGCTTACTGAGCGTGTATGTGTGAAGCATGAAGCTGGACGATATGTAATGAGCGAGAAATTAGAAAGAGACAGAATGAGCATATGATCGAGAAAACGAAAGAAAAAATACGAGAGGGAATGCAATAATAATAATACGTATATATAAATTATTGTCACACGCATGAAAAAGGGAGAGAGACAATACGATTTTGTCTATCCTTATCGATAACAGATTGCAGTTCCATCTATAATGCTATCCGTCAACTAATTTTGCTCTATTTTACTTTTCTGACATCTATTCTGTACGCGCACGCATGTACACTAAATAGTTCGATGACAAATCTTTTTATACAGACTTCTAAAATTATTTCTATTACTTCTACATTATTCTTTCATGTTATACCAAGTGAGAGCGCTGTATCTTTTACACAGACAAACTGCAAAACTTATATGTTATTATATATTAAATATTGTTATACGACGTGATGCAAGAAGTCGATAACACAACTGTAATTAACACAATTGTAAATAACTTTTCTTAATTTTTTGTATGAAATCATAGGGTCCTCACTTCGTTATTCTTAGTACTTTAATTGTGGAAAAGGATTTATCGATCTGTGTAGCCAATAAAAAGATTTGTGATCGAACTCATTCTTTGCATCTTGTCGGTAAAACAGACGACTTTAAGATCCCCTTAATATTTTTTTTGTTCTTCACACTAATTGTCAAGATGATAACGCACGTTGACATTCTATATATTTTCTCGTTAGCAAATTCTCGGAAGAGCGAGCGCATGTAGGAACTTTTTGAAACTTTCATGTAGGAACTTTCTCGATGATTGATCAATGATTCAATCTAAAATTGTTCGATCGGTTTAGCAAGCTTCGGTTGCGCAATATGAATTTTTGTATGTTTTCGATAGTATTTTTAAGAAGGACAGATCCCCGTGTAAATATTTTCTTCTTCATATGTTAATTTTAATATGGAATCTTATATAAAACTGTTTCATAAACGGGTTAATAAAATAATTGAACACAAAAGAATAAAAAACAAATCTTACATACAATTGCAATGGCACGATCGTTGCGAGAAAAAAAAGCCTCGCGGACTGATCATCTCTCCGTAGAAGACGCATTCCAGTTGGACACGTAACGATTGAACATATAGTATTGAACACTGAACGATTGGACACTGCAAGATTGGATATCGCAAGATTAGACACGCTTCTTCTACTTTTTCAATTTATTAGTCCACGCTGATCCGAGGGATCTTGCATTCCGGCCATCAGCGGGTAATATACCATTGTTGGCATATATTAGCGTCGAGTAATAGAGTTTCATAGTTATGTAGAAATTGCGCTCTAAGATATGGATAAGGAGAGTAGAAGGAAAAAGCAAAGAAATGCGAGGAGGGGGAAGTATAAGGAAAAAGATGGATAGGAGGAGAATTGGAGCGGCTTTATCGCAGGAATAAATTCTGCCTTAGTGGGACTTGAACTCGAGACTCTTCATATGGCAGGCAAGTACCTCCTCACCTCAGTCATACGCCGTCTCAGATTGGATACGCATTCTGCACGATTGGACACCGCACGCTTGGACATAACTCTGCATGATTGGATACTGTACGATTGGACACAGTTCCGATCGGAGATAGGCCATCATCCTGTGCTTTCAATGTGACACAAGGTCTATTATTGTATTGTTCTATATGGATTTGCAACTTATCACTTTCCATACGAGGTTTAACATCACCCAGTGCGAAATGAAGTCTATTATTATATAATACTACATGTATCCGATGCAGAGTGCGTGTCCAATCGTGCAGTGTCCAATCGTGTGGTGTCCAATAATGCAGTGTTCAATTTGAACGTGTCCAATACAACGTGTAACACGTTGTAACAAAAAAATGACTCATCCACAGAGAGGCTGGTGCTGAGCGTCGCTGTAAGGCAGTGCTTTAAGGCACTTTTCACTGAGCCGTGGAATGAAGACCGGTATCTGCCCCCTTCGAGGCACGCGACCGAGTATAAGCTTGCTTCTCCGGCAAAGCGGCCTATTCCTCGGGACGTTCGAAGTCTCATGGCGCACTCTGAGCATTTCGAACTACCGGCCTTGTTCTACTCTCTCTCGTTGGTCCAGGACACGAGCTCTCCCGTTTTCAGTTGGATGTACCCAACAGGCAGTATTCCGGTGCACCACGTCTTCCGCTTCAGGGGACAGGTCTCATCTTTCGAGATCGAGTGTACTCGGCGTTCGGATCTGTCCACCTGTTTCCTAGACCGCATCTGGAACCGATTTCCCGTTGACGACGGACACGACCAACAATCAGCTTTTTTCAAGGCTCTACTATTGCTATCCTTACAGCGCTCTCCGAACAGTCGTTGTCACGGCTCCGGCCAGATAGTCATTTTCACGGCTTCCGCTGAACAAACCGTTCTCGCCAATCAGTGTATGAAATTATAAGACAATTTACGTTAAAAAAAATTTGTGTGTGTGTGAGCATCAGTATAGCATAGCCATATCAGATCCGTTATCTTGAAATTTTTACATTTGTCAGGTTTAATTATCGAAAAGGTTCTGTAGAAATATATCTAATATAATTGTTACACATTTTAATGAATTTTTTTAAATTTTATACCTTTTTGTGATTCTGCCCGCCATATTAAATCTGTCATTTTTAATTTCAAAAAATAACAAGCGACGTTCAAAAATTGATGTTTTTACTTCGTAAAGTCTAAATTTTGATTCGTAAGATAGAGAAATGGCACGGTTGATTTGGAATGGCTTATTGAACCCTTATGCATGACCAATATTATAACTTGTATATCTCAGCGAAAAAAAATCGTACGGCGGCAATCGAAAATGAATTTGAAAGGTGAAGACTAGTATACGATGCCCTTGACAGACATATTTAAAAAAATTAAGTTTCCCCATAATAAATTCATGAAATTGGTCCAAATAGCCATTTTTGGACTACCCAGATAGCACAGAACATTCTATGGACGTTTATTTTATGTCCATTTTACATCTGCACGTCCATGGACATGAAATGAACGTTTATCGTACATCCGATTCCAGACACCCGTTAACGGCCAATATTTGGACGTCCACAAAATGTCCAATCTTGGATGTCAAAGGTTCGCACGAGCACACAAGGATGTGTTAGTTCGTTCGTTTACCGCTATGCGACGTACGATGCGCTATCTTTCTCGTATTTAAGTTTTAGTTATGAGAATTATATAAAGTTTGCAAAAGATAATAAATAAAATTAAAGATATATTGTTCAATTTAATTTCTGATCTCATTGCAAGAGCTTCAGATATTAAATTGATTTTATAAATCGGACAAGTAAATGTCCGGCGAATAAACGAAAATAATCCGGTATTTATTTAAACTTGCTTGCTGCACTTTACATTTTAAATTACCTATTTAAAATGTAGAGTGCAATAAGCAAGTATAAATATAAATAAAATTTTTACATGAATTTTATGTAAAGTTTTATATGAAATAGATAAATTATATTATTTTATTATATTATTTAATTTTGTTGGGCCAAAAGATTTATGTTTTATATGTATGTTATAAAGGATGCATAATGCGATTTATTTATGTATAATAAAGAATAATTTTTTATATATGATTAAATTAGGTCAAAATCCATACATAATTATATCTACACAATTATACATAATTAAATATAAACTTTTTTCTGAGTTTATGAATTTTTGATGTTTATTTCAACAATAATTTGGAAGAGTAGGGCACTGAAAATGACGTCCATTTTAGGTATTTAGGTCCACTTAATATTATTTTGAACGTCCGAAGTTGTAACAAACCGACGCCTTATGGGCGTTCAATGGATGTCCGTCGAACTTAATTCACTCGTCTTTCGGATGTCCCAATGTCCGAACTCGGACATCCAATGGACGTCAATAGGACGTCCATGTGCTATCTGGGTATTTAACCACAAATTACTCAAAAACCTGACGTGCTAGAGAAATTTTGCGGTCAGATTTGTCTTCAGCATCAAAAAATCAGATTCACCTACTCTGCTTTTTTAACTAATAAACCCTAAAAATTTCAAAGGCCTGTGATATTATATTGCAGAATAGCTAAGAATTGTTTTTAAAGGTTTTTTAGAATGAATCAATAAAATCGGATTCATTAGAATAGTGAATAATAAAATCAAAGAAAATCAAAGAAATGTAATCAATTTAAATAGCTGATTAATTTACAATTTTAAGATGTTGTGCTGATGTAGAATAATTAGGGATTATTTTTAAAGATTTATGCTGGAGCAATACAATCAGATTTATTAGAAATGATGAACAACAAAATCAAAGAAATGTTATCGATTGAAATATCTAATTAACTTACATTTTTAAGATGTTGTGCTGATGCGGAATTTGTAGAGGTTGTTTGTAGAGGTTGTTTTTTAAAGGTTTAAGATGGAGCTACAAAATCGAATTCATTAGAAATGACGAGCAACAAAATCAGAAAAACGATATCGATCGATATTAATCGAAATAATGGATTAATTTATACTTTTAAGATATTGTTTTGATACAGAATAGCTAGAAATTGTTTTTAAAGGTTTAAGATGGAGCAACAAAATCGAATTTATTACAAATAACAAGCAATAAAATCAAAGCAATGTTATTATTTGAAATATCTGATTAATTTTCAATTTCAGAATATTTTGCTAATATAGAGTCACTTTGGGTTAGTTTTCGGAATTTAAAAGTATAGTAAAAGTCGGGAATAGAGCAATTAATTAGGAATAAATTAGAATTAAAAAAATGTGTCAGTTTTTTATTTTGTAATAGTATAGCCACAAAAAATCTCACAGACCGACTATCCATCTACAAAAAGGAGCTGAGCGCCTCTCTTTAAGATACTTTTCAAAGAGCTGTAGAATATTTATCACTGTCAGTTCCACTTCGCAGTTGTAACGCACGCAATCAAGTAGAGCACTCAGCTGAAGGAGCACATAAACGTATACTGATCATATACAGTGCCTACCAAAAGTTCCGGGCCACCTAAATAATTTTTGAATGGTTTGAAATATAGGATTGAAATTTATAGGGATACAATGGGATCACAAAGTCTATTATTTAACCACGAAAACACCCACCTCCACACCCCCGGGGGACGGGGGGAGGGGGAGCAAAAAATCTTAAATGGCATGTGGGGTTGAGTGAAGGCTCGTTCGAAAGGGCTTTCCGAGACGAAAACAACGCGAGGTCGCCGAGGTATCTACGATTTTTTTTCGCAGAGTTATCATTTGTGTGTCACAACAGAGATAAGAACCTCGCGGTTCGTCACTTCCGCCGTATTTAATGACTCCAAACCTTCTCTGTTGTGTGTGTGTGTGTGTGTGTGTGTGTGTGCGCGCGTGTGTGTGCGTGTCCGGCCAACCAAGGCAAGACCGCTAACGTGTCCGGCCAACTAAGGCAAGACCGGGATGGGAACACTGGTGTATGTGAAGGAATAAAAACACTAATTATTTTATCAAATGTTCAAATTGATGTCCTTCGACAACTTGGCAATGTCCTAAGCGAACGTAAAACGTATCGATAACGTTAGTTACACACGTTAGTTTTCACGCGCGCGCGCACGCGCACACACCATACACACACACTCAGGAACGCGCGTGCCCACGTGAAGCCTTATCTTTCTTCTGTTGTCGCCGTGGGCCCTCGCTATCGCAAAATCTCAATAGAAATGTTCAAATGATCATAACCGCGAAAAAAAATCGTAGATACCTCGGCAACCTCGCGTTGTTTTCGTCTCGGAAAGCCCTTTCGAACGAGCCCTTACTCAACCCCACATGCCATTTAAGATTTTTTTGCTCCTTCTCCCCCGTCCCCCGAGGGTGTGGAGGTGGGTGTTTTTGTGGTTAAATAATAGACTTTGTGATCCCATTGTATCCCTATAAATTTCAATTTTATATTTCAAACCATTCAAAAATTATTTAGGTGGCCCGGAACTTTTGGTAGGCACTGTATACGGGACGGCAAGTGGCTTATATGGCAAAGCGCTTGCCTATAAGCCATAGATCCCGGGATTATGTCTCGGCCGCCCCATTATTTTTCCCTCGCCGAAAGAACATACTTTACTCTATACCTAACTACGGCAGTATGGAACTCACTCGCTCCTTACCAATCAAATGAAAAGACAAGACAAGACCATATATACATGTTTGTACGACTATACATACGCGTTTGTTTACCGTTATTGTATTGTAAATATATACGTATAGAAAAAAGTTAATTAAACTAAATATATAATTATAATTATATATTAATGTTACGTCCAGCCGACTCCACGATTCCTTCCTTTCACGAAGTTGCGGCAACGAACGTTCGATTAGCGATAAGCAAAATTATTGATCAAATAGAGCCTCTCGTGACTCATAATAATCTATATTTGTCATATAATATCTATGAGTAATCACAAAAAAACACGCAAGAAATGCCAACAATGAAGCAACACCGATCCCTTTAACAATAATTATTTGAAGATAAAAAACATAGGCAGGGAAATAGAGAAATATATCGATGATAGAACAACATAGATCTTCCTCTATAAACAGAAATAGTAACGTTTCGAAACTTATCAGAGAGGAAAATAAGAAATCGATGACGAATTTAGCCGACCTCAACCGACAAATCTAATCAACAATAGCTAGATAAATCTTATAAAAATTCGAAACCTTAGACACCTGAACAAATTTTGTAAATCTAAAATCTAATTGAAGGATAAGATATGTACCGGAAAAGTAAATCGAATAAAAAGAGAAGCTCTCAAGGAGCATCGGTCACTTCAATCGATTACTTCAGTCAGTCACTTCAGTCGGTTACTTCAGTCAATCACTTCAGATCAATCAGTTCAAAGGCACATCAGATCAGTTTGTCACTTCAGATCAGTCAGTTCAGTTCGTCATTGGTTTTTCAAACAGTCCATCCTCAGTTTGCGTGATGTGGACACACACTTTCGGTCATCGAACAAGTGCCACAAGCATCCCATCATCCTCGCTCTATGCTAAATACCAGGAGTTCACTGAGAGTCGCAACTCAACCACTACTAACGTCTTTTATTACAAAACTGTAAGTCCATCTGATCTTTAAAATTTATTTCTTTTCCCTTTTCTTTGCTTATAATTTTTATATTTTATTATCTGACGTTGACTCTTAATGGAATCCTCTTTCTTCCCCTCCATCTTCTGTACACATTCACAATTAAGTTGTATTTGCAAGAGAAACCTAAAAATCATTGTAATCTCCAGTCGAGCATAAAGATAAAAATAGCATCCTCCCTTAATTCCTCCTCTGTTCGACTGACGACCTCCGTACTTATGTAACACCCGCGAGAAAACACACATACACTCACACACTCTCATCACACTAGATAATGCGCTATTGATTATAAAATTTTAATTATATCATTACCTTTTATGTTAAATTCAATCAATCATTTTTATGAATAAATGCAAAATTTTGCGATTAACTTTCTCTATTAATTAATTACCTTGCACTCATTCCTAGTCATTAAAGGTCGCGCATTGGTCTCGCCGCGTATAAAAGGGATTAGATTCCCTTACCGAAAAGGAGATCACCGAGCGAACACTTGAAACGGAGTGATAGCGACTCAACGAGAGTCGTTTACCTGTTTTCGAGTCTCAAAGTTCGCTCGACCCGAGTCGCTTACGTCCTACAGCGACTTCGGGAAAAACATTTGTGTTACGTTCTTCCTTCGACCCATCCTTTTCCGGACCTGAACGTAACATTACATATATTACAAAACATTAAATATTAGGTAAAATATTAGATATAAATAGCCAATCACTTAATAATAATTACTAAAAAAAGATATCTATTATAAACCATTGCGGTAAAATTGAATTTCAAAGCGGAAGGTTCTTAAGTCATTTGCATCCAAGATGCCAGGGATGTATGTGAGGGAGGAGGTTAGTGTCTATGCTCATTCAATCAATTAGCGGCAGAATAGCAATCTATCTGCGGCACTGCGACATATATCTGTATGTAGATGTAGAGCATTCACATTTATCAGCCTAACAAATAATTGCTAGAAAATAATATAGAAAATAATATGCGGACTAGAAAAATATGTGAGGCGGGGCGTGGGAATCAAACCCGAGTCTTTCGCTTTCCAGGCAACTGCTCTTAACCACTAAGCTATTCAAATCTCACACTAATGCCAGTATTTGATATAGTTATATGGTAATATTATTCTAGAGTGATGTTGGAATCTCGCACAATGGGTGCAATATGATTGCTACAGAGATGGACAGGCTTTAAATAGCCGCTTGTTGATCAAATGAAACCGATGGAGATACTCGTATGCATTGCATGTTCCGTAGATACATTATCAAAACGCTGACTAGGATTCGTTTCTGATTCAAGAATATAATTTTTTTTAAATTTATTGTTATAAAATAAAGTATAAAATAATATTTATTTTATTTAAGAACGAAAAATATATTAATTTAAAAAAATAAAAAAATAAATATTAATTTCTCAAAATTTATTTATTAAAAAATAAATAAATTTTTAAATTAATATTTTTAATTATTTTATTTTTTTAAATTAATATTTATCCTAATTTTATTTTTTTAAATTAATATTTATCCTAATTTTATCCTAATATAATTACATTTTATTATATAATACAAATTTTAGAATGAAATTTATTGAATAATACAAATTTTAGAATTAATTTATTTAAAATTATTTATTTAAAAATAGAGAAAACAAAACCAGTTTTGACAAAAGTGTCCACAATTCACGTATTCATAATACGTTTATATTAATATACAGGGTGATTTAAAATAATTTATTGCCTTTAAAATGACATATTCCTGACTCAATTTTGAAACTTTTTCTTTTGTAAAATCTTGTCCGAAGTTTAGTTTCTGAATTATAAAAAGAAATATTTAACTTATTACGGGCCGAGTATAAGAGACAAGCAAGAGCGATGTGATTCACCGTCAAACGCGGGTGCTTACGATGCCTGCTGCAATCAGCTAATCGCTATACATGATAGTACGAGCAAAAACACACATGTTTACACACACACATTTTTTGTTTCTCTTTTACTTTCTCATTCATTTCTTCTTCTTCTTCCTCTTTTAGGTAGGCAATGCCTGTTTTTCTTAAGTCTATAGCCTCATTGTGGTGGGGACGCAATAGATGAGGATGCCTAGCTTTCGACTCATCTCTTTGGTAGCCTCCCTGGTAACCTCGGGAATTCCGTCTCGTGCAATTTTTGGTAGATGATCTTGTTCCATGCGGTCGATGTGCACATTCCACTTCTTCCGTCTGATCTTGCTGAATTTTATTATGTCCTGAACTTTGCATTTGTCTCTAATTTCTTGATTAGGTATTCTGTCGTGGAAGGTTTTGCCTTCTATTGCTCTCAGCGCTCACATCTCGGTTGTTTTGAGTTTTTGTTTCGTTTTGCTTGTCTCGGCTTTTGCTTCGCTTGCATAGGTCATTATTGGTCTTACAATGCTTTAGTAGATTCTGACTTTGTTCTCAATCGACATATGCCTGTTTCGCCAGATAACGTCTCATAGGCAGCCTGAAACTATAGCGCCCTTAGTCGATTGCTTCTGCACTTCTGTGTTTAAGTCTTGCGCACTAGATATCAATACCCAGGTAATTGTATACTATCATCTACTCAATGACGCGGCCCTCGATCTTCAGCTTGCATCTTAAGAGTTCCTAGGACACTGTCAGACACTTCATTTTCTTCTTAGATACCTCATGTTGACGCTCTTTGCGGTTGTTATAAACTGATGTAGTAGTCTTTGGAGGTCATCTTTGCTGTTGGCAATTAACATCGCATAGCAGATTATGTTCACATTAACATCGGCATAGCAGATTATGTGTTCACATTTCCGCACCCCATTTTATAGCCGTTTTTGGACTTTACGTTATCGATGATTTTGTCTATGATGATGTTAAACATGGGACTTAACGAATCTCATTCATTTGCTTATTATTATTATTATTAGTTGATCGCAGCAGACGTCCCACGTAAGAGCCCGCGTTTGATGATGGATCGCGTTACTTTTACTTCTCTTTCAGCGTAATAAATTAACTATTTCCTTTTATAATTCAAAAACTAAACTTCGGATAAAGTTTTGCAAAAGAAAAAGTCGTCTCCAAATTAAGTCAGGAATATATATTTTAAAGACAATAGGTTATTTTGAACCTTATGTATGTGTGTGTGTGTGTGTATGGTGTGATTTTTTTATATGAAAAAGTATATCGACATTTTTTTATAAATAGTAAATATATAATATATATTTACAGTTATATAAAAAATATGATATAAAAAGCTGTAAGAAAAAGACATTTAACGCTGTTGCATGTATTGAGATAGGATAAAAGACCATATTACCGGCATATTAAAATTTGATTAAATATATACGGCCAATGATATTTAAATATTTTATTTCTTTTTAATTTCTTTGGGGTATAAAATTTAAGAATAAAATAGAAAAAATTAATTTTTGATTTATTAATTAATGTAATAATGGTTAAAGACAGTTGTACCTAATACTGATAATCTCACACATTATATTGTACCTAACATACATTATATTGTACCTAATACTAATAATCTCATACATTATATTGTACCTAACATTGGCAACTAGATGACCATATTACTGTCAATTTGCCATATTATATTAAATAATTTAAATTTATGTTTTAAGATCTAATTTTTTATGTTAGGTACTCTACTAATAATCTAATAAGGTAATTATGCATAAAAAAGGTCCACCTTCGCACAAATGTGTCATTGACATATGTTATCAAGATGTTATCCCTGATTAACATTCTGAAGGTTTTAGGCGGCGGTTGTTCTTCATTCAAAAGTTACTAACAAATAAATGTGGGAAATATTTACATAAAGATTCTATTCTCATACCTGTGTAATATTTGTTGCTATGAATAGTTTGAGTTTTGCTGAGTACTTTCCAATAAGAAATATATAGCATTTTTAAATTTTTGCGGACATATCGTGACTGAAAATCATAATTGCAGAGTAGACCATGCGACTCAGCTTGGTTAGGTTAGGACGTTTCCACTTTGATGGTGGAAACGTCCTTTTGTGTGACTTACTATTAACAAATGTACAACACGAAATGTAAACAAAGTTCTTTCAAGAAATGTAATCTCTTTTTCCAACACTCATATTTAGTTTTAATGCGTTAGAAGACAAACATGCTACTTCACGATTTCCTACATTTAACGTATGACCACGAGGCCTTTATTGAATTTTTGTGTCGAAAAGGTGTAATTCGCGATCGTATTACGTGTCCAAAATGTAATAATATTATCGAAATTCAATTTGATGATGAATCATTAAAATTTAAGTGCCGAAACAAGTATTATGTGAAACATTGTAATAAAAAAAATGAAGTTGTTTGCACATTTTCGAAAAATGCCTTTAATGGCACTTGGTTTTCTTATGGACATCTCGGAATAATAACAACTTGCCGATTTATAGCATACTTTTTAATGATCCATTCATCATACCAAACTTTTCTCCAACAATTGGGTTTATCTCCATACAATGTTGTTGACTGGATCAACTTTTGTCGGGAAGTAAAATTGGAATTATACAGTAAATTATCCATATGTACTTAGTAAGATGAAGCAAAGTTCATTCTCAGCGAAAATCAAGATGAAATGTAAATGCGTGGATGCAGTGGGTTCTACCCCCCCCCCTGCGGGGCTCTACTTCCAGAAGATATAACCTAATCCAAACCTAATTTTAGTTGTAAATCAGAAATAGGGTTGGATTAGGCTATATATTTTAGAAGTGGAGCCCCTTGTAGAGGGGTGGAAGCCATGGATATACTTTATAACGCGAAGCGAGGTCCACTTTACATCACCTCTTAATTTTGTTATGGTAATTTCAGTTACTTCAAGAGTGGATAATAGCTGATGAAGAGATGCTGGTAATTATATACATTAGCGATTCCTCACCGATTTCAATGACCTTGAAATATGTTGTCGGGAGCATGATTCTGAACAACTTTTCCTTATACATGTTACCGCCGCTCGGCCTTAGTTTCCGAGATATTTATAAAAATATTTTATAGTTTTGCAATATTGTCACCATTATGAAATAACTTTTTTGCACCATGTATTCAGTTTTTGACAAATATAATGTTTACCAAAAAGAGTTGTAAAGCGAGATCCTACCGGCGGGGTGGTTGCGAGAGGGGGGCCGAAGGCCCCCCCTTGCACCCCCCGCGCGCGCGCGTGTGTGTGTGTGTGTGTAATATACATACATTTCTGATATTTTTTAATTTGTACAGAATTTAATACAATTTAATACAATTAAAAAATATTAGAAATGTATGTGTACACACACACACACACACGCGCGCGCGGAGGGTCCAAGGGGGGCCTTCGGCCCCCCTTCCCGCAACCACCCCGCCGGTAGGATCTCGCTTTACAACTCTTTTTGGTAAACATTATTACTTTGTCAACAACTGAATACATGGTGCGAAAAAGTTATTTCATAATGGTGACAATATTGCAAAACCATAAAATATTTTTATAAATATCTCGGAAACTAAGGCCGAGCGGCGGTAACATGTATAAGGAACAGTTGTTCAGAATCATGCTCCCGACAACATATTTCAAGGTCATTGAAATCGGTGAGGAATCGCTAATGTATATAATTATCGAGATGCTCGGTGGATTAAACGTCATCGTTGAGATTGATGAAGCGAAAGTGAGAAAACGAAAATATCATAGGGGACGAATCATAAAAGGCCAATGGGTGTCCGATACTATTGAACGAATCAGTGGTAAAATGTTTATCGTGCCCATCAAGGATCGCACAAGTAGCACTCTCCTGGACGTCATAAATCGTCGAATTGCTCGCGGCTCAATTATTCATTCAGACTGCTGGCGCGCATATAATACTTTGAATGATAATGGTTATACTCATTATACGGTAAATCATAGCGAAAAATTTTGTGGATCCATAAACCGATGTTCACACTCAAAATATAGAGCGTTTGTGGAGATATATGCGAGGAGCAATATTCCGATTTGGCATTGTAGAACAACATTATGTTCATTATTTAGCAGAATTTATGTTTAAAAGACGATACTCTTTCAACGAAAGAATTGATGCTTTTTTTCGTATAATGTGCAAAATGTATATTAAACATAGAATATATAGTAAGTAATTACAAGCGTCGAATAATTATTGATGACCTAATTATTGATTGACCTAAACTTATTCATTGCTATTTATGACCTTGATAACATATCAAAATAAGATTGAAACTCATTAATCTTATATGCACATTGTTCACAAATTACATGATATACTTCTGAAACTTTATTTGTTCATAACTTTTGAGGCAACAATGACCGTCGGTTAAAACGTTCAGAATGTTAATCAGAGACCCTGACAACATATGTCAATGATACATTTGTACGAGGGTGGGCCCTTTTTATGCATAATTACCTCTAATAATAATATAATAAATAATAAATTATTAATTATAATAATTTTATTTATTATTATTATTATTATTTATACGCGAGCATTATTATTTATATTATATTTATCTATATTATATATACAGGGTGTCCCATTTTAAAAGTTCCACCCTCATAATTTTTCAGGATCAACGTTTGAAGGAAAATGACTCGGATAAAAGTTGTAGGGAACAAAGGGGGGCTATCTAATAGTGACCTTGGATTCGACATTAAAGGTCATTTTCAAGGTTATTTGAAGGTCAACTTCCGTTTTTTAAATGGGAACCCCTACTTTTTATTATTTATTCTTGTAGCTTATCTCGAGAGCTTTCCAAAACACTATAAAGTATTTCTTCATTCAGTACTTTTCGAGTTATGAGGCTTGAAATAATTTCTTAATTTTATATAAACCATAAAATATCTAGTAAAATATTCATTTTTCGATTATCTTACCTTAATACTTTTATGTATAAAATAATGAGAGGAGTCAATTGGTGTAAAGAAAAAATATGTAATTTGCAATTAACAATTCCATATTTTTTCTTAAAAACAACTGTATGTTTTCTTTACACCGATTGATTCCTCTCATTATTTTGTACATAAAAGTATTAAGGTAAGATAATCGAGAAATGAATATTTTACTAGATATTTTATGGTTTATATAAAATTAAGAAATTATTTCAAGCCTCATAACTCGAAAGGTACTGAATGAAGAAATACTTTATTAGTGTTTTAGAAAGCTCTCGAGATAAGCGACAAGAATAAATAAAAAATAGGGATTCCCGTTTAAAAAACGGGTTGACCTTCAAATGACCTTGAAAATGACCTTTAATGTCGAATCCAAGGTCACTATTAGATAGCCCCCTTTGTTCCCTACAACTTTTATCCGAGTCGTTTTCCTTCAAACGTTGATCCTGAAAAGTTATGAGGGTGGAACTTTTAAAATGGGACACCCTGTATATATATATATATATATATATATATATATATATATATATATATATTTATATATATGCATATGTATATTATTTATTATAAATAATAGGGTTATAATAATAATTAATAACAGATAATATGAATTAATTAATATTGATAAATATGAATTAATTAAATAAAAAATAAATAAAATTTAAAACATAATGACAATAATAATATACAGAAATAATATTTTATGTAAGTAATAATAATAAATTTCTTTCATTTATTATTTATTTTTAATCATTTTATTACGGGAAGTTTTATTGTCTAATTTCTCCGTTCTTAATTTTTCAAGTCTAATTTTTTTTGTATTTCTTTTTGTTCATCTTCCAATTTTTTCCTTTTTTCTTTTATTATTTTGATATTTTTTCCATTGTTGAGATGTCACAATTGATGATATTTTTTCTTTTTTTTTTATATTTCTTTTTCTTCTGGCCAAAATGAAATTTTTTTAAACGGGAAAGGCACTTCATACGTCAAAATTTTATTTTTCTCTCGATTTGTTATTTCTTGAAGGACTTGATTATTTTGTTGATTTTCATTTAAATGACATTCGCGGTTTGTATCAAATATTGAATTTGCTTTATTTTCTATGTTCGAAATTATCTTGTAATACTAAAGGATATAAGGAATCATTTTCAACAATAATATTTTGCGAGTCAAATGTAAATGTTGTGTTGTAAGGAGTTTCGATAACATTCTTCAAATTATTTTCATTTTCACATAAAACCTGAAAAAATACTTAAATTTGTAATACTTAGATTATAAATAAAATGTACACATTAAAATATTTTATTGCTAAAAAATTAATACAAAAATGTATAATAATTCTAAGTAAAATGTAAATATAATTGTGTGGGATTATGCGAAAAAGTTTCCGTGGCTGGAACTATCCCGATAGGGATACAGTGGATCGGACGGATAACGGATAAGGCCGCGTGATTAATCACAAAGACATTTATTCTTTGGTAACAGTGTCAAAACAAAAGAAGTCAATGTTCACAAAAAAGAGTTCACAATTTTGTACATAGTTTATAGGCAAGTTGATGCCTCACAATGCAAAGTAGACAAATCGTATAAATGTTGCCGCGGAGACGAGTCTCGATTGATCGCCAGGCGCGCACAACTAAACGAACAAAAGCACTAACGATATGAGCGAATGATAGCGCTTACGACAAGAGCGATTCGACGACACGAGCGAGTATGCTAACGATAGGAGCGGAAGCACCTCAATAAGAATGCGTTAATAACGAATTAACGGCGAGAGCTCGTTCGGCGAATGCGAAGGAATGCAATGTATAACGGCTGCGAGTAAGAGCGCGCTACAAGAGCGAGTGAGAGCACGCGAAAACAAGTGCGAGTGAGAGAACGCGTGAAGACGAGAGAGCACACGATTAATGATAATTTGTATATTTAGCCGAACTGATTAGTCTTGCACTAAACTTCCGAGCAGTGTCCGGTCACGATTCACTTGCGCGGTTGGCAAGGATTCACCATTCCATGTACGAGTAACGCGGATCGAGAATGTTCGATCGATCGTAACAGATAGCTTGATTCCGGCTTTCTCGGTCGGCCGTTGCGTTATATTAAATACACGATGCCCGAACTTCACACACGATTCCGCCTTTGCACTGTGGAATGCAATAATTAACAATAATCGTCCGTTGATTCTATGTTAATCAGCCGGATATATTGGAAGACTGTCGCGGACACGTGCGCTCAGATGCTCGTCTCAACGGTCTCTGGCTGTCGGAGCCTTAGACTTTCGGAGGTGCGATATAGTTCGCGAACATTCGATCATCAAAGCCAATTAATCATTGACACGCAGGATCACGCGATCCTTTGATTGACCTATGATTCTAGAATCATACGTGTCGCAATTGTCTATCGTCACGTACTTGAGGGGATGCGGGGCGGTGTGGAATAAGATAAGTTCGAAGGGGCGCGTTGGGATGGCACCACCGATATCGATTTGGGGCGCGATCGCGCTGGCCCGTCGCTCGAACGATTGCCGCGATCACGTGAGGGGCACATGTTCGCATACCTGATGCGCTACATCACGAAAATATCTGAACAATAATTAAAAAATATATATAAAAGATATTAAAAAAACCTTTTAGTATTATTATGTTGTATAGAAATTTAAAAAGAGATTACAATCTGAAATATATTTCAATTAATGGAGTTGACTCTTTAAGTGTAGAAATATCCTCAATATAGTTTATATTTTGGGAAGTTTCTAAAGTACAGCTTAAGAAAGCGGTATTGATGGATTCTTTCATAATTTGTATGAAATTCTCTGCATGAATAGATGTATGAAATAATTCTTCCGTAGCTCTATTATCTAAATTCTGCATAAAAAATAAATTAATAGCCACAGTTTTGAGAACAATAATTGAGAATTAATTATTTTAAAAATTTTCATCTATCAAGAGACACGGTAGTGTCTCGCGCAAAGTTCATGCGAAGCATTAGCGAGGCAGCACTACGTGTATCTATACGCGAGTCGGACAGTTGAGAGTAACTCAGATTATCGGATTTCAATAACGGCTGAACGGATCGAATTCTTACTAGGCTTAATCGATAGAGCGAGTTTGAATTATATAAAGTATCTTTATTTTTGTGCTGCGTGATCTATAAACGGAGATATCATGACGCAAAATCGAAATATGAAAATTTTCAATCAAGAAACGTTATTATTATCGTCACTGTCATAATACACAACACATAGAAAGAGAAAACGTACAGTTTCTACTCTCTCGACAGAAGATTACGCTAACGACGCTTTGCGATATTAATGACATGTGTCATTAGTGACATGTGTTATTAATCACATTTTGAGTATTGACAAGTAATAAAGTGCAAGTTAAATAATTAAAATAATTAAAATATTAATTAAGAATTGGCAAGTAAGAGCCAATAAGATATGATAATTGGAGCGCAAGGTAAATAATAAATATCTATTTTACAAGCTAAATATAAATACATATATGATATAATAAAAGTATATATATAATATTATATATGTATATACAGGGTGTCCCATTTTAAAAAACGCACCTCGATAATTCTTCAACGAAGCATTTTCAGCAAAAATGTTTCAGACAAAAGTTGTATGGTTTCAAGGGGGACATAAGATGGTGTCATTAATTTGACCTTGAATAGTTACTTGAAGGTCACCTTTAATTTTTTAAATAGGACACCCTATATACTTTTGCATATTCTTGTAGCTTATCTCGAGAGCTTTCCAAAACACTATAATTAAACATTTTTTCATTAAGTACTTTTCGAGTTATGAGGCTTGAAATCATTTCTTAATTTTACATAAACCGTAAAATATCTTGTAAAATATTCATTTTTCGATTATCTTACCTTAATACTTTTATGTACAAAATAATGAGAGGAATCAATTGGTGTAAAGAAAACACATAATTGTTTCGAAAGAAAAAATGCAATGGTTAATCGCAAATTACATTTTTTTTTGATACTGTACAAGCATCTTTTTCTTGTATTTTTTTCACTCATGTTTTAGTTATAAAATTAGTATAAATAATTAATATAAAATTGTGGCAGCTACGATCCACCACACATACAGCGCCTACTGAACCGCACGCCGTACACGCGCTACGCGTACGGCGGTGCGAGCCCTAAGGCGATTCAGTATGAGGCGAGCCGACAGGGACAAACCATTTCGCGTAAGAGAAATGAGGCAGCCTCGTTATATAAGACCGCGCGAGACGACGCACAGTGGAATATTTCATAATAAAAGTTGGCCAAAATTATTTTAATAGTTTTATCGACATAAAATAAACTTTTATTCAGTAAATGATGATCAATAACAATTTATTTAATATTTATTCTAATTTAAACACATATTCACTATAGTGATATTAATAATTTAAATTTAATCGAAATCTTCTAATTCAGATTTGTTTTCTTCTTCTTCGTCGTCCATCGTATCACCTTCAGTGACTGATGCCAACTCTTCGGGACAAAAAAGAGCTAACGTTTCGCTACTAAATGGTTTGTTTTTCTTCTTAGGTCGTGATCGCGCGCTCGTTATAAATGGGTCCGAATTCATTAAAAGTCTATTTAATATGTCCCTGTTACAAGCTTTTCTCGAGAATTTCCTCGAAAAATTTTGTCGGTATTGACGAAAGTGTTTGTTTCGTGCCTCAGCAGTTTCCACTGATAGTTGCCCAATGGGTACTAGTGCGTGAGAAATAACCGTAGCTCCATGGATTAAAATTTTATGAATTGTAGGTGACATTGGATGCCAGTCATATAAATTTACGTAAAGATGAGCTGTTTCGGTCAAGTATGATGAAAATTTTTTCACATCTATCGTAAAACCACTTGATATTGCTTCCAATATAACTTTGAATTTTCGAATTAGATTAATATCTAACCCAGTTATTCGAGCGGATACTTCCGGTTCGGCAAAAAATCTTCGTGACGTGTTACCATCATTTGTATTTCCGAATCCTGCTTTTGGTATATCCATTAGTAGACCCATTTCTTCTTTGAAAGATTTTTGAATGCTTCGTTTTTTTTCGGATACAGCCTTTTTATCCTCGTCATTTCTGGCCTGCCATTTTTGTATAGGTAATTTATATGATAAGTGCAGTAGAAACTCAAAAAATCTGATTCGCATATGAAGGATCGACAATCCGAATTTGAATCTTTCGGGATTTTCTTCTTTCTTCTTTGATAAATTATTAAAATTTTTCGAAGTTTCTCCACATATGTAACACCTCATCGTAGAAGAAGTATTAGTGGCAGCATTACAAATCTTTGCATCTACCATTGTTGGTAGCAAAATATGTTTAATATATAGAGAAACTCCATCGGGTTGAGAAACTTCAGTTTTTATTAAGTTTCGTGTTTGGTTTACGTAATCGTATTCTAAAAGTAAACGAATCGTATTCTAATCGGTCTGCAATATCTAGAAGATGACGGTAGAGAATTTTGCCAAATGAATTTTTTATGCCCATCAGTATTACTTATTAGACGGATTGGAACTAGTGAACTTTGAAAAATGTAGACATCGTTATCCGTATCATTTTGAAATTTTTGTTTGTATTCGGTTTGTTGAGAACAATCACAACCCCACTTAGTAATTAGTTCTAAATTTTTTCTTTCTTCTTCAATAATATTTTTTAGCACTTCTTCTAAATATGTGCACAATCTTGAAACAGTATGGTCAAGCAAATCCAATTTGATTTCGGCATTCGTCTCCGTGATACTAATCGATTCCTCTTTTGAATAACACTGAGCTTTAGCTTTTTTTAATAAAGAATAACAAGGATAGATATTCTTATTAGCTCCTTGAATAATTTCATATTGTTTTCGTGAAAGATCCGCATCGACGAAAATACTCAGAGCTTGTGATGGTGTAAGCTTTTTGACGGTTTTAGTTTCTGCATTTATGACAGATGCACGAAATTTTTTCGCTCTTGTGGGACTGACAGTTATATCTTTGATAATCTGAGATACATCATTATTGCCTGCTGCTTTTTGACTCATGCAAACTGCATACGTCAACTGTTCGACAGGTACCTGCTTTCTTAGATCTTGAATTTTACGACGTTTGCCTCGGTCACTTGATTCCTGAAAACCTTTCACTAGTCGACTCGCTTTAATTATTTTCCACGTGGGCAATTGAATCAAATTATTGAGCCAATTCTCATTGTTCATCAAAAAGCGTTCTTCCATATAGTTTGAAGCTACCCATTTTTTTTGAAAGTCCGACTTGAAGTATCGTAGAGTACGACGAAATTCTGATTTTTTCTCTTCGGGACATTGAGTTTTTTTAATAAGTTCGTCTTCCAGAGCAATAAGTTTGTCACCTGTCAATCGTTCAGTACTTTTCTTTATTATTTGATAAAGCTCTCTTCTGGTAAACTCTAAAAAAACAAATATATAATATTTTGATACAAAAACAGTAATATTTAAACCCATTTTTAAAACATTCGGGGATAGATGTGGAAGATATTTTTCTTTTAATAGATTTTTAAAAAGCTAAATTTTAATTATTTTCATAGTTTAGCACTTGACAACGCCCGACACATAACCTAAAATATTTATGTATAAACTAAGAAATTGAAAAAAATGTATTATGAACTAAGAGTGCATGAGAGTACCATTTTATAAGAATACGTACCTTTAAATTGTTCATCCATTATCAAAATTACAACACACACTTATAAATTTTGTTACAAATTCATAAAAAATACTCAGTAGCATGAATAACGAGAAAACAATATTTTTTAATTAAACAATTGACCATTTTTAAAACAGCTGTGCGGCGCAGTGTAGAGTGTGACGTCACTGACATCTTTTTTTATATTTTCAACTATACAAAACAACGAAAAAAAAGATTTTTTTCTATATTAAATAGAATTCATATTTTTGAATTTTGGCCAGCTTTTTAGGACAAATACACCACTGTGCGACGGAACACCGAGTCGCGGCTTGAAAATAGCAGTATAACATCGCTCTATATTGACAGCCAAGATTTGTTATTTTTGGCATTATTTTGGAGATTATACCTCCTCAAGACTTAATTGTAGCAGAGCTTTGCGCTCTCGCACCATTTCACGGCGGAGGAGTCAAATTCCACGGCCATTCTCGACGCCCCGATTACCAGGGCCGGTCAGATCACCGTGGAAAGAGGCGCCTAGGGCACCCTGCACAGACCACTCAGCAGGAGAAAGGAAGGTCTCGTTCCAACTTCTGCCTTGGAAATTGGAGGAGATAGAGCTGGAACCACCGAGATTCACTCGTCCACCACGGTACCTGCTTGAAGTCTGGGACGTGCGAATACGGAGATATACTTCGCCTACTGGACTTTGGAGCGTTCCAGTAGCAGTCTCACCGTTACTACCTTCGCCGTGTTCACGAACGGACCAGGGTACGCAGACGGTCCCATTAAGCCGTGTCGACAGGGGGACACAGGTGGGCACCCTTCACACCGTCGAGCAGAGCATGCAATCCGACTCTGATTGGGAAACACCCAATCACAGCGCCGCTACACAAACGGACCAGCCAGACGCCAACAACAATTGTCTAGGGTCCTTAAAAGTAACCAAAGCGTGGCCACATATAACCCATAGAGAGCGGCTGTAACTCCGCATATAAAACGGCCCTTTTAAGGGCCACCCAAGATAATCCAAAAATAAATGTATGCAGGGTGTTCCTAAAAGGTCTCGTCAAACTTTAACCATAAATGCTACGTATCAAAACAAAGCAAAATGTCCATATAAACATGGGTCCGGAAATGCCCCCCTTCTGAGATAACACAGAGTGAAGTCATGTATTTTCATAGGCCTATTTGGCTCAATCACTAAATCCTCTGGACTTTTTCGTTTGGGGATACCTCAAGAGTCTTGTTTATGCTACACTAGTTCCTGATCGACAGGCTCTGCGCGATCGTATTGTTGATGGGTGTAACACAATTCGGGGTACTCCTGGAATTCTCGAACATGTTCGACAATCCATGGTGCGACGCTGTGGAGCGTGCATTGCTGCTCATGGTGGCCACTTTGAACATCTTATCTGATGCAAATCATTACTACAGTGATTGAGCCAAATAGGCCTATGAAGATACATGACTTCACCCTGTGTTATCTCAGAAGGGGGGCATTTCCGGACCTATGTTTATATGGACATTTTGCTTTGTTTTGATACTTAGCATCAATGGTTATAGATTGACGAGACCTTTTAGGAACACCCTGTATAGTGTACATATAATAAATCAATTATACTGCTTACATCGCCTCGATTAATCACGGGAATCTCGACAACCTCTGCAAATCCTTCACGAGCGGAATACAAACACGCCTGAACATAAGCGCTACAAAATTAATTCAATATTAATATAAAATTATAATATTAATATAAATTAATATAAATTAATATAAAATTAATACAAAATTAATATAAATAGAAAAATTACAATTATATTTAATAAATATATAGATATATGTATGAATTGTATATATGAAAACCGATAATATATGTTAATTATTTTATTTACATTGATTTTAATATGATTAGAATTACACTAGGTACGCACACGTAGGTAATAGCAGTAAAGAGGTTATGTTCACTGTGTAAACTGATATTACATTCACAATTGGTGTTTGTAATACTGTGAACAGTATTAGAAATAATACCAAAAAAATGAACATAATTATTAGTGGCATTAATAATTACATTAAATAAATTATTCAATATTGATTTCTGTTTAATTTTAATCTTTTATTAATAAAAAAATACATTTCGGTGAAACTTACAATATAAAGTTTGCCTTTAATCGATCATTTTTGTAAATATCTTTTACTATCTTAATAAAAATGGATGCGATTCGGAAAAAAAGCATGCTTTTCAAACTTCAAAATTTTTTTAATTTAGTATTTTGACTTTAATTTGAAACAATATGATCTCCTTTCTCGACGCTCCGGATCAGCTCATCGGATTGTCAGGATTTGAGAGAAGGGGAGAATCAAGCTTCTGCGAACAATGCGGTTTTACTGACTAACGAATGTTTATTGTTACTAGAATATTTACAGTATGTGTGTACAGGTGTGCATGTATATGTGTGAATGTCAGTGTAATGTGATCGTGTGATTGTATGTTGCTATGTGTGAAAGATCTATTTCTATGCGGTATGTTAAGTACAGGCGGTTCTTTATAACTAACGGTTAGGTTAGGTTAGGTTAGGTTATCTCTACGGAAACGGAAAGTACTAGCGCGTGCAAGCGGTATCTTGCAGGTACTCAGGACGAGCACGGAAACACGTAACGTAGGGCTAATGTCTATAAACTCCTTTGTTAGAATGTGTACCAGCGTTAGTAACGCCATCTGGAAGTCTGCCTTCAGATAATATAAACTATCTTCCGAAAAATCAATATGGTCGATCAAAATACAATAGATCAAATGTGGATCAAATACGCTTGAAGACACGTGTTGCAATATATTAATGTCAATTGTAGTGTTAAACAGTGTTAATTTTATTATCAACACATTCTCAGTTACATATATGTATAATTATTTTTTATCAAATACATACTTGAACTGTAGTGTAACTGAGAATGTACTGATAATAAAATTAACACTGTTTAACACTACAATTGATAACAATATATTGCAACATGTGTCTTCAAGCGTATTTGATCCACATTTGATCTATCATATTTTGATCGACCATATTGATTTTTCGGAAGATAGTTCATATTATCTGAAGGCAGACTTCCAGATGGCATTACTAACGCTGGTACACATTTTAACAAAGGAGTTTATAGACCCTGCCGAGAAACACCTCGGCCGGGAGAGATCTGATCGGGATCTCACTTCGATGCAGTGATGCCAGATTCCGGCCTTTCGGTAGCATGCGGTAGCATGGAGGGGGTAATAGAAGGAGACAAAACATGATTCTTTCTCGCTCTTTTCTCGCAGAGAAAAAATCATGTTTTGTCTCCTTTTATTACCCCCTCCATGCTACCGCATGCTACCGAAAGACCGGAATCTGGCATCACTGCTTCGATGCGCTGGCCGTGCCGGTTTATATACTCGGCCGGGGTTCCCCTACTTGGTGAGTCGCTCAGGTAGTAGGTACGACCAAGGCTGCCAGATTGCATACGCTGCGTCCAGCGGCGGCACGATTTGTATCCCCACCACTTTCGGACATAAAGGCATAAGCGCTCGTTGAGAGCTTATGCCTTTGTGTCCGAAAGTGGTGGGGATACAAATCGTGCCGCCGCTGGACGCAGCGTATGCAATCTGGCAGCCTTGGGTACGACTGCGAGAGCGATACGGATAGTCGAGCGAGCGAGTGAGCGAGACAGCATGCGCCAGGCGGTGCGAGCAAGCGAGAAAGCGAGCGTGCGAGCGAGATAGTAAGTGAGTGCATGCGGGTGTCAGCGAGAAAGAATGTGAGGATAATAGCGGATGAGACAAAGAAAAGCGTGTTAGACATATTTATTAATATTTTATTGATGATTAGGTGCGTAAACGCATTGTTACAAATTTTTATTTATTTATTTACACAATAATTTGTTAAAAATTTTATTGAAAAATTTGTTAAAATAATATATAATTTTCATATTTTAAAAACCATTTAAATTTTAATTAACAGTAATATAGATACTGTCAGTAATATGGTCTTTTATCTTATTGATAAACGAGCAAAGTCTCCCGTCGCTTTTGTTGCTGGCTTGATACGAAGGAGACAGAAAACAGTATTCTATGCTATTGCCTGAAACTGGCCGAACACTAAGTCATGTGACTCTAAATGACGAAGGTAGCGCACATGACTCTTTTCTTGTGTGCGCTACCTTCATCATTTAGAGTCCGGATCTCGGTGCCGTTTTCCTCACTCCAAGTGTGCTAGCGACCGAGTGCCGCGAAAAGCAGTAGAAAGCGACCGAGTGCCGCGAAAAGCATAAGAAATGTAATTGTTAATTGCAAATTACATTTTTTTTCGAAACAATTATGTGTTTTCTTTACACCAATTGATTCCTCTCATTATTTTGTACATAAAAGTATTATAAGGTAAGATAATCGAAAAATGAATATTTTACTAGATATTTTATGGTTTATGTAAAATTAAGAAATGATTTCAAGCCTCATAACTCGGAAAGTACTTAATGAAAACTAACTTAGTTATAGTGTTTTGGAAAGTTCTCGAGATGAGCTGCAAGAATATGCAAAAGCATATAGGATATCCTATTTAAAAAGTTGGAGGTGACTTTCACGTGACTCAGGTGACTCTTCAAGGTCAAACTAATGGCACCATCTTATGTTCCTCTCAATACCATACAACTTTTGTCTGAAACATTTTTTCGTATCTTTTAGACTTTACGAGATATTTCGATGGCAAAGTTAAAATGGAACACCCTGTATATATTTGTATTCTACGCAACGGTACCCTCTTTGCTACGTTAGATTGGCGCAGTATAGACTACTGCTTTTCTGAAACCGAGATCCGGACTCTGTTCATCACATGTGCTGGCAGCGTGTAAAAGATCGAAATTGGCATTACTGCGTTTGATTGTACACTCAAGTTCATGCCTACGAACTAGAGGCGTGCAAATATCGTTTTATTCCCGCTCGGTCTCGACAGTCTTTACCATGGGTCTCGGTCGAACTCGCAAGTGGATAGAGTGGGGATAAGATAGAGACTACCTGCTATGACGGGAATCGAGACCTTTCGGTAATATCGGGACTCGGGACAGATCGAGATTTTTGATTCCCGACGGTTCCCGATGAGTCCCAAAGTCGAGATGATTCGATGTACGCAACATATTACAATAATAAATTCGAATAAAATTGCAATTTCACTTTTTATTCATTTATTTGAACAATTTTTACTAAAAATTTAATAATTATTAATAAATTAAAATAAAAAATGCAATAAAATAAATAAAATCTTTAATATTAAATAATAAAATTTATTAATAAAACAATAAATAAAATAAATAAAATTAATTAGAAAATATGAAATATGTATGTATATTTATATTCGAAACGTACGGTACGTAAGCAACTACTTTAATAAATTATTAAAAACTATATTAAAGGAAGAAATAAATAAATAAGTAAACATAAAATATATAATTATAGAATGAAAATATGTAATTATAAAACATAAAATAATAAATATATAATTATAAATCTATATGTATAATTATAAATATATAATTATAAAATTAGAAAAATTTATTATCATTGTAAATTTAAGTAAGATCTCTTTTATTTTTATTTTAAATCAATATATCAGTATAATTTTATTCAGTATAACTTTATTATTCGAATGCACATTATTAATAACAATCATGACAAAATTTCTTTTTTTATTGTATAATATATAATTGATAATAAATATTATGCGATCTTTTAATTTTTCAATTTTTGACACGATTGTATTACTTAAATTCGTTGAGAATAATTTAAATTGCCAAAACGTTCGATAGCCTTTTTATTATTGTTTTTAAAATATATCCTTGCGCCTGAATTACAACGTATTGATTCTTATTAACTCTTATTACGTATTGATGATTCTTATTGACTCTTATTAGCTCGCTTCTAGTTATTTAGACAATTATATATATAATTATAAGTAAAAATATAAATAATTAAAAATATCCATATTTATTTATAAATACACTGATAAAGAAGAGATATAAATATATAAAAATATCTATATTTTCAATAAAATAATTATATTTGTAACAGAAACATGATTTTATTTAATGTTTTTATTTTGTTATTTAAAAATATTGTTTCTTTTAGTATTTTGACCTTGTTTGAATAATCGAACGTTTAGTTAGGATATTGAAAAATATTCAGTTAAACAGTCATATGCCTTCGAATAGTAAAGTTTAAGTCTGTGTTAAAATAAAAGTAAATTATCTTTATAAAATGTCTGAGTACAATAAAGAAGAAATAATTAAGAAATTACAAGATGGAACATTACAATTATTCCAAAAACCTATTACAGATAAAACCAGTGTTTGCTGGAATAATTTTAAGGTATTTATTTCTATATACAGGGTGATTCTGAACAGACGTTTGTCTTTAAAAAGATAAATTGTCGAGTCTATTCTGAGACGATTTTCCCTTTACCAAAATTGTCTACGAGGCTTAGTTTTTAAATTATTAAATAAAATAGTTCGCGAATTACGGAACGAGTACAAGAGGTAGACAGGGACGGCGCAACTCACTGTCCGATACAGGCGATCATGTGGGGCGCGCGACGCGATCAGCTGATTGCTGCACACGATGAGTGTAACAATCAGTGTGTGTGTGTGTGTGTGTGTGTGTGTGTGTGTGTGGGGTGTATTTATGCACACGTATCCACACATGCACCGTACTCTCTCTCTTTCTCTCTCTCTCTCTTTCTCCCTCTTTCTCTCTCACTCTCTCACTCACTCACTCACTCACTTATTCTTACCTTAATAATGAGATTCTTCATACTGCTGATAAATAGCAGTGCCCAGTGTGTTGCACGATAATAATCGTCGTCGACGAGACGTCGTTTCTTCAACACGCAGTCTGACACAAATAAGCGAAGTTTTTTCTTTCATCACTTTCGACACTTTTACAAATTTATTCGCGCACTTAATCACTCACGATTGAACGATAAAAGGAGGAATTTACCAACGGTTACGGTACGAATTTAATAAACGGTTAACGCATTTAATTATTAATTACACACTCGATTAAAGAAACGCGTTAACAGAACGCGATACTCGATGCAAAGCGCGCGACGCGACGACCGACGACAAGCAGGTCAGGTTAGTACTAGCGCCTCTAGCGCTGCCAAACATAAACGTGTAGCATTACGCGCTAGTACTAACCTGACCTGCTTGTCGTCGGTCGTCGCGTCGCGCGCTTTGCATCAAGTATCGCGTTCTGTTAACGCGTTTCTTTAATCGAGTGTGTAATTAATAATTAAATGCGTTAACCGTTTATTAAATTCGTACCGTAACCGTTGGTAAATTCCTCCTTTTATCAATCGTGAGTGATTAAGTGCGCGAGTAAATTTGTAAAAGTGTCGAAAGTGATGAAAGAAAAAACTTCGCTTATTTGTGTCAGACTGCGTGTTGAAGAAACGACGTCTCGTCGACGACGATTATTATCGTGCAACACACTGGGCACTGCTATTTATCAGCAGTATGAAGAATCTCATTATTAAGGTAAGAATAAGTGAGTGAGTGAGTGAGTGAGAGAGTGAGAGGAAGAGGGAGAAAGAGAGAGAGAGAGAGAGAGAGAGAGAGAGAGAAAGAGAGAAAGAGAGAGAGTACGGTGCATGTGTGGATACGCGTGCATAAATATACCCCACACACACACACACACACACACACACACACTGATTGTTACACTCATCGTGTGCAGCAATCAGCTGATCGCGTCGCGCGCCCCACATGATCGCCTGTATCGGATGGTGAGTTGCGCCGTCCCTGTCTACCTCTTGTACTCGTTCCGTAATTCGCGAACTATTTTATTTAATAATTTAAAAACTAAGCCTCGTAGACAATTTTGGTAAAGGGAAAATCGTCTTAGAATAGACTCGACAATTTATCTTTTTAAAGACAAACGTCTGTTCAGAACCACCCTGTATATATATATATACAGGGTTTAGCAAAAGTGTGGAAACCCCTTAATATTTCGAAAAATACGCATTTTAAAAAAAAATGTTTCATACAAAAGTTATAGGGTTTTATGTGGCGCATTACACAGCAACATTATTATGACCTCGAATAGCGTTGTCAAGGTTATGTGAAGGTCACCTCCAACTTTTTAAATGGGACACCCTATATGCTTTTGCATATTCTTGTAGCTTATCTCGAAAGCTTTCCAAAACACTATAATTAAGTACCTTTTCGTTAAGTACTTTTTGAGTTATGAGGCTTGAAATAATTTCTTAATTTTACATAAACCGTAAAATATCTTGTAAAATATTCATTTTTCGATTATCTTACCTTAATACTTTTATGTACAAAATAATGAGAGGAATCAACTGGTGTAAAAAAAACACATAGTTGTTTTGAATAAAAAATATGTAATTTGCAATTAACAATTTCATATTTTTTCTTAAAAACAACTATGTGTTTTCTTTACACCAATTGATTCCTCTCATTATTTTGTACATAAAAGTATTAAGGTAAGATAATCGAAAAATGAATATTTTACAAGATATTTTACGGTTTATGTAAAATTAAGAAATTATTTCAAGCCTCATAACTCAAAAAGTACTTAACGAAAAGGTACTTAGTTATAGTGTTTTGGAAAGCTCTCGAGATAAGCTACAAGAATATGCAATGACAAATAGTAGGTTCCATTTAAGAAATTGAAGGTGACCTTCATGTGACCTTCAAATAACTCTTCAAGGTCAAACCAATGATACCATCTTATGGCCCCCTCGGAACCATAAAACTTTTGTCTGAAACATTTTTCTCTAAAATGCTTTGTTTCCGAAATAATTGCGTGCGTTAATTAAAATGGCTCACCCTGTATATATATATATATATATATATATATATATATATATATATATATAACACGTTTTAAAAATTTATTACAAATTTGATATATTATGTATACTTGCGTTATATGAAAAATTTTCTAATATTCCAATTTTATAATAATTTCCTTTATTTAATTCTTTTATCCAGTTGATTGTTGAATCTAGAACGAATGCTTCTATTGGTTTTGTGCAATGTACAAATTGTCAAATCATTTTATCATATAAAAATAGCACAACCGGCATGAATCGTCATAAATGCGTTTTAAAAAGTACTACGGAATCAAATACTATATCAAAACAGGATAAAGATAAGATAAAACTTAAATGTGTTTTGATGTGTGCAAAAGATTTGCGTCCATTTAATTTTGTTGGAGGTAATGGATTTCATGATCTTGCTCAAGAATTGATAAATACAGGTGCTAAATATGGCGAAATTGATGCGGCTTCAGTTCTGCCACATCCTACAACAGTGTCACGACACTTAGCAGAGATGGCAGATGAAATAAGACTAGAAATAATCCCGAAAATTAAGACAGCTATAGCCGAAAAACAGTGCGCCATGACTTGCGATTTGTGGACAGATAATGATCGAAAATTACATTACTTGACAATAACAAGTAGTTATATTGAAGAAATTTTACATAAATGGAAACTTAAAACAAATGTAATATCAACCACCAAATTTCCAGATACTCCTAAAACAGGTGAAAATATTTTATTAGAAATACAAGAGCAAATATCGATGCTTGATATAACTGACTTGAAAAATATCACTTTTGTCACTGATCAAGGATCAAATATAAAAAAAGCTCTAGAAAATTATAAACGATTATCTTGTTTAGCGCACTGTTTAAATAAATCTTTACGTCATACTCTGGACGAAACATTTTTAAATGAAGAAGTACCTGATGTCTTTTTTTCCATCCAAAGCGCACGAAGAATTGTAGGCTATATGAAAAGATCAGGCTTAGTAGTCCATCTTGAGAAAACTTTAAAACAAGATATTGAGACAAGATGGAATAGCATTTTCATACTGTTAAACTCTTTTCACACACAGTATGAAGAGATTGCAAATATTTTATTAGAGAAAAACAAATATTATATGATATCCGCATATAAAAAAATTGATGGAGGAAATAATAAATTTTTTAAAACTATTCAAAGATGCTACGGATGATTTAGAAGGAGAAAAAGAACCGACACTTTCACTCGGAGTTCCTTGGACTTACTCATTATTGAACAATTGTAATATCACAAGTACTGATACTGAGGTAATTTTTCAACTTGCTTGTTAATTTAATAATGTGACGTTTAGAACACATATGCGCGCGCGCGCGCGCGCGCACACACACACACACACACACACACACACACACATATATACATATGTTTAGAACATACATTTAATTTATTGATGTTTAAATTACAGCCAATGCAAAAAATTAAAAAACGAGCTGAGAAATTTTTAATGGAAAAAGTATTAAATGAACTTCAAGATATTCATTATGTATCTACATTTTTACATCCAGCATTTAAAGAACTTTCAGTCTTAAGCCATGAGCAAAGAGTAAAATTTCACGAAAATGTTAGATATATGTACAAAGACATAAATTTTGATCAAGGAACTGTCTCAGAACCTCCGATGAAAAAGTTTCGAGAATGGCGGTCAAGTAATTCTCACAAAAAAGATGAAATTGAAAAATATTTAAACATAGAATTATTAGAATGTGAAAGCATATTATTATGGTGGGAAATATATGCAAATCATCTGCCAAAGCTGGCTAAAATAGCTAAACGAATTTTTTGTATTCCTGCTACCAGTGCAGCTAGTGAAAGAAATTTTAGCAAAGCAGGACTTATTATAACAAATCGACGTAGCACCATTGAGCCTGATCGCGTAAATGATATTTTACTTATTCATAATAATAAGCTGTCTTAATTTTAAAAATACATATAGATTTTTTAATTTCATTTTTAATTAATTATTTAATTAATTAATTAATTAATTAATTTAATTTTTATTTTATCGTATTATATTTTATTTATATTTTTACTCTATTTTATTTTATTTTATTTCTATTTTTATTGTATTTTATTTTATTTCTATTTTATTTTTTTTTTAATTTTTATTGTATTGTATTGTATTTATTTATTTAATATATTTTTATTTTATTTTATTGTATTTTATTTTTTTATTTAATTTATTTAATTTATTTTTATTTTATCGTATTATATTCTATTTATATTTATATTTTATTGTATTTTATTTTATTTCTATTTTATTTTTTTTGTATTTTTATTGTATTGTATTGTATTTATTTATTTAATTAATTTAATTTATTTTTATTTTATTGTATTATATTTTATTTATTTATTTTATTTATTATATTTAAAGTTTTACATGTTTTATTTGCACACACATACATTTCGGATAATATATATATATATATACACACACATACATATTCACATTTTCAGCTCTATTTTAAATGTATTTTGTTATTAAATGTATTGTTAAATGACATTAATTTTTCTTATTTTATTACCTATTTTATTCACAAAATTTATTTATTATTAAAAAAATTTATCTTATTATTTTTTTCATTTTATTTTATTAATAATTTTTAGATTTAAAGCTAAAGTTGTTTAAATAATTAAATAGCAAAAATGCAATTTTTTTCACGAATTTATTGTCATGTGTTGCGTACAACACCGAGTCGTTTCGATTTTGGTTGCTGAATCCTGAATCTTACCTACCCCCACTCCATCTAATAGAACATCGAGACTCGGGAGTCTCGCGACTCGCTCGTTCTCGAGCGTTTATTCTTGATAACAACGCTCCCGATAATCTGAGTATCGAGAATCCAGTCTCGCTGGCGAGAACGAGTGAGAGCAGATTTGCTCGCCTCTACTACGAACATGTTCTACTTCTTAACTCTGGATCAGAAGTATCCTTTATTAATGCTACCACTGACAAAGTGAAAGCGGCTAGTCTATCATTCCGATTAATCGATGAACAGATTAATCTCGCAGATGGCTCTCCGATTTTCACCACGATCGATCTAATAATTAAGTTCGGGAGATTTAAAGCCAGAAACCTGTTCCATGTTCTGTTCACTTTAAATTGATATTCTCATGCTGGAGGCTTGCCACGGCCCTATTTAGGACCAATCTGCCACTGTTATTGGCACAGTGGGGATTATCATTATTTACTACGAGGGTGAATCAAATATAAACCGGAATTATTTTTTTTTAATTTATTGAAGCATTATAAAAATACAAACATATAAAGTTATTTTTCTACATAATCTCTTGACTTGGAAACACATTTTTGTCAACGAATAGGTAGTTTTTTTATCCCGCTATCGTAAAATGAAGGTGGTTGTGACACCAGCCATTCGCGCACGAACGTTTCGACAGCAACATCATTGTCAAATCTTTGTCCTCCAAGTGCTTCTTTTAGCGGTCCAAACAAATGATAATCGCACGGCGATAAGTCCGGACTGTAGGGAGGATGTTCCAGTGTAGTCCAGAACAAACTCTTAATTTTTTGACGAATTTGGACAGCTGTATGAGGCCGGGCATTGTCGTGAAGCAGGATAACGTCTCGGATTGGAAGTTCGCGTCTTTTCCGATGATATGCAAGTTTTGTTTCGTCCAAAAGTTGGCAATCCTTTCCAACCTTAGAATCGTTAATCGGCGGTCATCCTCGAGAAGGCGGCCAACAATGTGAATATTCTCCTCAGTCACGCTGGTCCTCGGGTGACGTCGGTGACCTTCATTTTCAACTGCTTCTCATCCTTCTAAAAATTGTTTGTGCCATGCGTACACTTGAGTCTTCTTAAGCGTGTTGTCCCCGAACTGTGTCTTAAGTCTTCTCAAAATTTCGGACGGTTTTACGCCCTCTGTCGTGAGAAACTTGATAATAATCCGTTGCGCAACGGACGAGGGTACCTCTTGCTTTGACATCGTGATACTGACTAAAGAAGCGGTAATGTAAAATCCCCTACGGGGGGGGGGGATCCCCTTCCAGTATCACTACCTATAACGCTCAGAAGCCACGCTCCTCTCCGTTCACCTCACGGCGCGTAAAAAAATAATTCCGGTTTATATTTGATTTACCCTCGTATATTATTATTATTTACTAGAGGAATCTTGAGGAATGTGGTCACTCTACGGCGTTGTGCTTGTCGGTGCTGTTTCTTACGGAAGGCCAGTCGGAAACCAGCATGCAGTGCACGCGAATACCTCCACCGGCATTTATTTGGTCAGCGAGCGACCTTTCAATGATCTTCCGTGGCAATTGGCATTGTATCTATTGAGCAAGATACTAACATCGCTCTGGAATCGCATATCACTGTGTTAAAAAGCAGCATTAGGTGTGAGGTCTGGATAGCTCAGTGGTCTAGAGCAGTTGCCCGGAAAGCAAAAGACTCGGGTTCGATTCCCGATCCAGCGACTTGCACCTCACATATTTTTCTAGTCCACGAATATTGTTTTCTAACAATTATTCGTTGGACTGAAAAGTGTGTGAATGCTCTCTCCACAGGATATGCGTCGATGACGTTGCCATGGATGGATTCTGTCGCTCGTTGATCAAATGGGCGTATAGACACGTCTGACCTCCTCCCACATACATCCCTATCTTTTCTACAACTAAATTTAATAAAATTTTAGTTTATAGTGATCTTAATTAAGATTTTTCTCTTTTGTGAAAATTAGTGAAGAATTAATTTAATATTTTGCATATGTCATGCGATAAATAAACGGACATAAAACAAGCGGCTTTTGTCGTTACCATAAAAAACGGGCATAATTTATTTGCATTTTTTTATTAGTATAAACTTTATGGCTGTGACTTAACCTTTCATTACATCATTGTCATGTCATAAACGGTTTATCATTATTCTCTATTTAAAATATTTAGCGCTCTTATAGAAGGTAACTTTCTATATTTAAATTTTTCTGTATTTAAATATTAAATTTTCAACAACAATGAATTAATTAGAATATTAATGTTTGGTGTCTATAATTCAAACAGATGTTAATAAAATTTTGCAAAATATGAGTTCTGTTTGTCTCAGATGGTAAATACAGACTTTGATAGTTATGATGATCTATCAGAATTGCCTTCTAGGAAAAAGAAATTAGACACCAACCAATCTATAATAAAAAAATATTAAAAATAGTAGGAGTCTTTACCAAAATTTAAAGATTGGCTCGATCGAGTACGAAAGGGCAGAATTACTTTCATTGTAAAGTTTGCAGAGGGTGGAAAATCTGAAGCAGAAAAGCACTCAACGAGAAACATAAGAACATATTTTCACAGTAAGAAGTCATCCCTCTATTACAAATTTTATCAGTCACTCTTCAGCATCTTTTGTCGGAAAAGTTATTAATGCCAAAATATTCATTGCTACATTCGTGTTGAACACAATATTTTGTTCAATGCAACAAGTCATATGCCAAAATTGTTATTAAACCAATGTTCAGAAGTACCAAAAAAGTAACTTTAGATAGAAAATGTGCTGCTTATTGAAAATGTTATCGGAAAAGTGTCTCGTAACAATCTTTGCGAATTTCTGAGATATAATTCATTTTCTTTGCTCGTAGACGAAGCCACAGATAACACGTGTCGAAAACATTTGTGTTTGGTTATACGCACAATAGATGATACATTTGTGACAACTGATATATTTTTTTGATCTCATTGAGCTTAGTGATGCTACAGCTGAAGTTTTTCTTTGTTTGATAAAATTATACATTCGTTTGAGAGGATAATAATATATAGTTCGAAAAAAATATAATTGATTTTGCTTTGGATGTGCAAACGTAATGATGAGAAGTAATAATTCTGTAATGTCCCGATTTCACACTTTAATTCCCAATTTATTTATTCTTAAATGTATTTGTCACAGTTTTCTATGTGCTTCTACGACATGTGAAAAATTACTTGTGTATATTGAAGTCCTAATCAGAGATATTTATAATTATCCAAATATTAGTCTTAAAGGAACCAAAGCCTTTATGAAGTTTCAAAAATTTGCAGAATTAAAGCCTTTAAAAACATTACATCCAGCTCAAAAACTCGCTGGTTATCTTTATTACCGATAGTTAATAGACTTATTGAATATTATAATGCTCTGAAATTTTTTCTATCAAGATTAAATATTTTCTGAAAAATTGAATTATTCAAGATAAATTCTAGATAGATTCCATGATCCAATTACTTATTTATACTTGAGTTTTCTTGAATTAATTTTGTCTTTTTTTTAAAGATCTAAATCGAGAAATGTAGAGAAACTTCAATTCTCATATTCAATGTTCTCGCATAAAAATCTTATACAGAATCATTTGAATGTTATATAAAACCAGATTATTTAGAAAAAACTCATTGAAAGTGTTCAGAAATCCAACAAATTTTCTATCCCTCGAAGAAATATATTTAGGAGGTAAAATTTTCACAAAAATATCTAATTGTTCATTAGATCTTGAAAAATTAAAAACGTTTCGCTCGGATTGTTTCGTTTTTTGGAAAGTGCTAATTAAATTTATCGGCAATTACTCTTACAGAAACTCAAAAAACCTCGAAAAACTTTATTACAACTTTAAATTTTATAAATTTTGAAATTTTCTAGGTAAAAACCCTTTCCTCAATTACACACATGTATCCTCTTTTTCGTTATTAATAAAAGAAGATGATTACTATTGATTTGGAATGGAGACAGTTAACAAGCTTTCATTTGATCAACTTATGTAAACTAAGATGAATTTGATATTCAATCATTGTCTGTTAATGACTGCTGGAAAAAATTAGTATGCTTAAAAAAGTAGACGGGTCTCTGCTTTAACTTAAATTATGCAATTTCGTAAAAAAATATTAATATTACCTATCCATCATCACCACTCTAGCGCTAGTATTGAAAGAGTTTTTCTAATGTAAAATTAATTTTAACAGATCGGAGAAATCGATTAAAAATAGAAACTATTGTTGTAATTTTCCAAAAGAGCAGTTAGCACTTGCTATCAGTTTATTGTTACAAGCACCAAGTCTTATACAATAAATCAATGTACAATCATGACAAGGAGATAAATAATGCATTAAGGGAGGACATACATTCAGAGACCAAAAATAATCTTATATTCATGAATTTTTTTCTCAGAAAGTATTAGAATTATCGAAACGAGAATTTTATCAATTTATTACATATATTATTATATTAGTATAATGTTAAATTTTTATTAAAATTAACTTATTTTAACTTATTAAAAATTAACTTATTAATTAGTTCTTTAAAAAGTATGGCAGATATCACTGCTCGTGTCAGACGTATCTGCTGCTATTGCGCTTTGCGGTAATCAATGTGCCACCTATATGGTTCAATTGAAACAAAAAAATCAATTGATTCTTAAAATATATGGATAAATCTAGTTTTTATCGTAGCCGATTTTAAAAATTCGCAATATTTAAAAAATTGCGTTCATTTGAATATAAGGTGAATTTTGCTTAAAAAATAAATTATTTTTTGATTATAAAAAAAGAGGTGTAAAAAAAACTTGTAACGTTGCGTTTCCGGTCGCGATACAGCTCGCCGGGATCAGGAGTTCTTGTGTCAGGTTAGAGAGAGAAACGTCACGAATCTACTGAAATGTGCGTGTATATTTATTGAATGTAATTGTATTTTACAATGTGTGAGTTGGTATGTGTGCGATATGTGTGTGTGTGCGTGTGTGTGTGTATGCGATATTCGAATTAATTGCTATTAACCAATGTTCGGTTTTATAAATCGACGTTCGGGTTTTTGTTGGCGTTCCCGATGTGTAACGGGTTTCCCGCTTTCGGTTTTTGCGCGTGTTGACGCACGGTTTTTGTCTGGCACGGCCGTCAGTTGTTCGCCGGGCTTTAAATTCGTACGCGTGACAAGTGATTACAAGTGATTTGCTCGCTGTGTTCGAAATCTTTTATAATGAATTTATCTGCGTGCTTGCCAATTAATCGTGACAATTTAATCGACGCCGGTTCGGTATGTTCGCGATACTTTTGTTACAAATTTATTCGCGCGTCAGACAATCAATCGGAATCGGTTTGCTGTGTGTGGTCGTGGTTTTCGTATTATTACCGATGTATTTATGCGTGGGCTGAACAAGTCTTCTTCAGGGGGGTCGCGTGCGCCTGGTTTTCCAAGATCGCGGTGTAAGATGCTCGGATATGGATTGATTCGAGAGGACGGGAGTATCTCACGAGAACACTCGTCGGAGGCGACTTTCTCTCCACCCCGGGACGTTTTAAGATACTCAGGCGGTGGAAGGAACGGTGTCGGCTGGCGGGTCGAGAACGCTCGGCGGAACTGGAGTTCTCCCTCCGGTCCGATCGGCAGCCTGGTTGTAAGTTAGGAGATACCTTTGAGAGCGATGGGGTGGAGTAGCCCTCCACCTTTTCGTCTCTTTTCTCGGTACCTGTGGGATTCGGGTACGGTTCTGGATGGCTCTGCGCTGTACTAGCGAGAGAGGATTCGGAGTTGTCGTTCTTTTGCGAAACCCGCGTGAGACGAAGTGTCTTTTCTGGCCGACGACAGCCCCTTTTATACGGGGTGGCTCGCATGTGTCGGCGCAGACAGTACAACCCTTCCGAGCGGTGATGGGGTTGCCGACAGGGGCCGTCTACCCGGCGTATCGTCGGGGCCGTTCGTCGTTTCTCGGCGATCTTCGGCCGACGAATTTTAACGGTTTTAAAATTGTGAGCGCACTGCGTCCCTGCCCTTGCCCGACGGGTGGTCGTCGGGCGGCAGCTTCCGGTCGGTGGAATGGCCGGGAATTGTTGGGGTGATGCGTTTTAGACGCATCGTTACAAACTTACCATAAAAACCACGTAATTTCATGCTGAATAAGTAAAAAACAGTCGAATCCGATTAGAAATCTGAACAGAATCCGATTTATTCAGTGGTTCTCGAGATATTTTAGTTACTGATTTTGAAAACAGTTTCGAAAAAAACGCGTTTAAAGTTTTAAATATATTTTTAAACAATATATCAGTGATTTTTTTGACTTATATGGAATCATTTACTCTAGAACTATATAGTGAGTCCTCTGCAGACATAGCAGCCTCTATCAAGCCTGGCTTGTCTACGACATAATATTGCCTCCTTCGTTATGTCTTAAGCGATGTGCTCCGCTTTTATTATTCGGCGCGAAAGCAAAAGCATATTGATGCACATTTGGTCCTGCAGCGATGTTCATTGCTTGTATGAATTGATTTGCAATAGTGATTTTAAATTTTAAATCCGAATCTATGTGTACTTTCTGCTTTGAATGTTATATCTATCATCACAATGTTTATATTTCACACTCAGATGTTGCCATGAAATGAAGTTCAATATTTTATATTCAATATTTGTTTCTTCTGGCACAAACCCATTACTACCGTTTTTAACTTTTACTTTAGCGAAAAGAAAACAGATGCAGGTGCTACGGCGCCTTGTCATATAATGTTTGCCCACCGCCAACCGTGAAACTGAACGCCTACCTCTTTAAAACGCTATAACTGTTTTATTTTTTTTAATTTCGACTTTTAACTATAGAAATATATTCTTAACATAAATATATTCTTAACTATCATACTATAAGAAAATGCAAAAATTGAAAAATCAATTTTTTTGACTAGTCTGGGTATATGTCCCTCCTTAAGTGATGACGAAGAAGTATAAAAGTTTTTAATTAATAATTGTAATAACTTTTTCTCATTTTTAAAAAGAAATTATGGACATATGATTAAATTATTTTTAAATTTTGATTATTATTATAAAAATATATTACAGCAAAACAATATAATAATAATTTGTTGTTTTGAATAAATGTGCAATATTATTATAAATGTTATAAATAAAATATGTTTAGTTTCAAAATAAAATTATTTTTCTTTTTAACATTTACTTTCCAATCATAGTGTACCTTTTTCCATGTTTTATTCTTTAATTATAGTGTTTATTATCCTTTTATTTATTATAGTGTTTCTTATTTTTTCAATTATTTTTATTTATTATTGCTATGAGGTTAAAATTTATTAGTTAATTTGTAATTATATCAACAAATAAAACATTTTTAATATAAATTATCTATAAATTACGAAAGTATTAATATTAAGGATATGGGAGGATAGGAAACGGCTGTTTAATTGTAGGGTGCGTTCAGATCTTAACAGAAAAACAGAAAGCAGAAAAACAGAAGCCAATCAGAATTCGCGCTGTAGTCATAGTTTTTATTTTTTACCCCTTTTTAATATATTGTTTATATATGCTTACTACCAGCGCGAGTTTTGATTGACTTCTGTTTTTCTACTTTCTGCTTTTTTGCCAAGGTCTGAACGCGCCCTCAGGTTAATATTAAGGCTTATCTATAATGGCAGTAGGCAATAAGCGTAGGTATTAGAGGTAAAATATTGACTAATCACAGTTGAATGTGATAAGAATAATCAACTATAATTAATTCATTTTTACTCTTATTTCTTACAGTTCTACGTTTACTGCCATTGCAGACAAGCTTTCATGCGACAAGCATGCCGAATGTTTCATTTGCTGTCGAAAGCTCTATCAGGCAATAGTCTCGTCCGACAATATTTGTCGCGCGATGTATATAATATGGGAGCGTCCCGTTTAATCACGTTAATATTGATCACGACCCCAATTGACCACGTTGATATTGACTACGTTGATATTGACCATGTTAATATTGACCACATTGCGATTGATCACGGTCCCAATTGATCACGGTCCCAATTAATCACGGTCCCCATTGATCACAATATAGTAACCATGTTGCGATTGACCACGGCTGATATTAACCACAGTCACAATTGACTATGTTGCGATTGAGCACGATCCCAATAATCACGTTGATATTGGCCACGGTCTCGATAGACCATGTTGATATTGATCTGCTGTCTTTAAATTGAAAATAAACCTATGTTGGACAAAATTGACCTTGTTTCGCACTGAAGACACGGGTCGATATGTGTGGAAAGTTGCAAACCCATGTAGAATTGTATAATTATAGACCTTAGTGTGCGTAAGAACTGTGGTCAATCGAGACCGTGTTCAATCAGGACCGTGGTCAATATTAATGTGGTCAGTTGAGACCGTGGTTAATATTAAAGTGGTCAAACGGGCGCCACTCATATAATATTAGGCTTAAGCCCAGTTTCACAATTCCCGATTAGCTTAATCGATTGATAATTTCATTGGATTTGACCAATCATATTTGTCATTAGGTACGATTGGTCAGAATTAATCAATCTACTATGCACACTTAACCAATAGTTTAAATTAACTAACGGCTATAGAACTGGGCCTTAGGATCAGTTTTGAAAGTCGTTTCGGGATTTTCTGCCTGATTTAAGGATAAAATAATGGGATTTTTTATTTCTTCATGTGGCAATACTAATACGAACTCCCGTGTCTATTAGCCTTCCGGTCCAGGGAATTCCAATCTTCGGTCGAGCGTCCCGTCTCATTTTCAATTTTCTTGTTCGCGTCGGAAATCGACTCCTCGGCGCAGTCAGCGGGGCTTCGGCCACTGCGCGGGGAAAGTCCCCCTCTTCTCTCGCTTTGTCAGGCACGGCATTCTTGTCTTATAATATTGGGGATCTACTGAATTAGTCAATGGACTGGTCGACTAAAATCAGCCTTTTTGAAGACTCAATCCCGCACTTGTCAACCGCCGTTTTCACGGCGCCCGTTAATAGCCATTATTACAATTTCTGTCAACAGTTGTTTTTTATTAACTGCTGTCATTAACTGCTGAGCTTTCATTAACTGCTGTTTTCATGGCTATCTATTCTCCCGACCACTATATCCGTCGAAGTTAAATTTCACGTCCAGATTTGTGTATACGCCCATTTTGTATATCTGCGTTCTTTAGCTTTAAATTCTGATACGGGCTCCCGTGTCCACTTCGCATCTATGTCCAGACTTATATGCGCCCACCTTGTATATAATCAGTTCGTATTCTCTAGCTCCATATTCAGATTGTACACACTAATCCAACTTTATACCACCTTACTGAATAAAACCATACTAACAATGTAATCATGCAGCTTCTTTTTCTATTCTGATATAGGCGAGCCGATCCGTGGCGTTAGAAAAGGTGTTCCGTTATAATTTTTTATAGCTATGCTAATACATATTTAACTTTAAATTAGTACAGCCATTATTCTCTCTGAGGCTCGAGCAACAAATTCAAGAATTGATCAATAAATTAGTAACAAAAGAGTATTAAATTTATGTATAAGTTTGTTCGAATGTGCTAAAGTGGCCGTGCTAGCTTAAACGGATTTAATTGCTCCTAATAGCATAATTGTTTATAATACAATTAGATTTAGATGCATAATTTACATGCTTGATACACAAAATGCAAATAATTACATGTATTTATATGTATACATACACATATTTCGGTATTCTTATATATTGTAAAATATCCAAAATTTAATATCGCATTTTTTTGAAATTATTTTGCATGTGTCTTTTGATACATATATCTTTGCTTTCACATACAAAAAACTTTCTCCAATTATACAAATTACATATATACACATGTATCTATATGGGTACTATATGGGTAACTATCTATTAATTACGTAAATGAAATATAAATTTCAAATGCATTGTTCTTTCTTTAAGGGGATCCTAAAGCGATGGGCGAACTCCGACCGGATTAGCGCCCCCATCTAAACGTAACTAAAAATGTTGATAATATTGATAATATTGACATTTTTAATTCCACCATTACCGACATTATTATTGAAACATGCATAATATAATAGAAAATGCAATCTTTTGCATTGCGTTCAATATATTGAAATGAGATAATATCATATTTTTATTGATTTATACAGGGTGGCAGGGAAATTTTGACAGTCCCGAAGTGTGAAGGTAGATTGGCTCAAATTAAGAAGGAAGCTATTATACTATTTTGCGATATTCGCAATAATTAACGAAAAATTAATTAAAAAAGATCGACCAATGCGCGTGGCTCGAAGCACACGATGGCGAAGGCGGTCTGACTGTAACATAATGGCGGCGCGCGGCGAAGCGATGATTGGGAAGGGGAGAAGCCTTCGCCACGCGCTTACACACTCATCGCTCCTCCCCTCCCCAATCACCGCTTCGCCGCGCGCCGCCATTATGTTACAGTCAGACCGCCTTCGCCGTCGTGTGCTTCTAGCCACGCGCATTGGCCGATCTTCTTTAATTAATTTTTCGTAAATTATTGCGAATATCGCAAAATAGTATAGTACCTTCCTTCTTAATTTGAGCCAATCTACCTTCTTACTTCGTGAAGGTCAAAAATTGCCTGACACCCTGTATATGCATGCATATATGTAATATATTTTATATATGTATAAAATATATATATATATATATATATATATATATTAAATATATTATATATATGTAAATATATTATATATATAATTGTTGTATATGCAAATGTTTATATACTTGTAATATCAATTTACAAACATTTACATTACATTATATATTTATCTCATCGCGAATATGAATAGAATAATGAATTTATTCATTTTTTCAATTTACAATTTCTGAATATAGAGTAGGCCCATCTGTCGCCCATTCTTGTGAGATGCAATATACCTTTTTCGTCTCTCCAATTTTAATTAACGAAGATAATCTTTACATTGAGATTTTTTTAGATCGCCTCTGGGATAAATATTTTTTAATTATCACAGCGCTCATATAAACCGCATCGGGTATAAAATATTTTTAAAAACCAGCACACGAATAGATCGCCTCTGGGATATATATTTTTTAATTATCACAGCGCTCATATAAACCGCATCGGGTATAAAATATTTTTAAAAACCAGCACACGAATAGATCGCCTCTGGGATAAATATTTTTTAATTATCACAGCGCTCATGCAAACCGCATCTGGTATAAAATATTTTTAAAAACCAGCACACGAATAGATCGCCTCTGGGACAAATATTTTTTAATTACCACAGCGCTCATGCAAACTGCATTTGGTATAAAATATTTTTAAAAGCCAGCACACGAATAGATCGCCTCTAGAATAAATTTTTTTTAATTACCATAGCGCTCATACAAACCGCATCTGGTATAAAATATTTTTAAAAACCAGCACACGAATAGATCGCCTCTAGAATAAATATTTTTTAATTACCATAGCGCTCATGTAAACCGCATCTGGTATAAAATATTTTTAAAAACCAGCACACAAATAGATCGCCTCTGGGACAAATATTTTTTAATTACCACAGCGCTCATGCAAACCGTATCTGGTATAAAATATTTTTAAAAACCAGCACACGAATACATCGCCTCTGAGACAAATACTTTTAAAAGCAGTTAGCTCACGAATAAATCGTCTCTGGCACTAACTACTATAAATATATATATATATATATATATATATATATATACAGGGTGTATCTTAAAAAGTTCCCACTAAGCAAATAGCGTTATTCCTGATTAAAAACCGAGTCGAAAAGTCCTGAACCATTTTTTTCCATAATGCTTAATAAAGCAGTAATTAATGAGTAAAGTCGCGCCAATCAGCACCGACCTTTAGCCGGCCGTACGTCAGTGAGCCGCGCGCCTGGTAATGTGCGTGAGCGCTCCGCCGCTACGGCGCTATGCCATGCCATTGCTATCGTGCAATATCCTTACGCGTCGTAATAATGCGAAAAACTTTATTTTGCATTAAAAATATCACATTTCTCCCGTCAGAAGCTCTTTCCTTAAAGAAAATTTCGACAAGGAGTAGAACTATCGTCAGAGAACGTGTACTTACATAAAAAAACCTACAATCTTTTCGCTTACAAATTGTTTTAAAATTGTTTCTTGTAAATTCGAAACTTTGTCCTTTTTACATAAAGAATAAACACATTATCTTTTTCTTACTCTATCTTGATACTTATTCTTAATTGAATTGTATCTTAAATTATCTTTTCAGCAATTCTCCCATAAAATTTGTTCTCTGTTATTACCTATTACAGATGACTTTATTACTTTAAAAATCCATTTCTTAAACAGTTTCTACTGTAAAAAATGTAGGATTATTAAAAAAGTATGTAATATAAAACAGAAAACAAGACAAACTTCCTCGTTATCAACATATGAAGATTTGGATAAGCAAAAAAATAAACTGTCTTGTGTTAATTTTTAAACAATTCATCTTTTCAGAAATCTTTTTAATACTTAAATCTGATTAATTATTTAATGAATCTTCTTGCAAATAGTGTTGTCCAATTACTCTGAAATAATGAATTTTTCCAAATTTATTATAACAATTACATATCCTAGTAAGTTTATGCTCAAAATAAAAGAAAAATATGTAAAATGTTTAAAAAATAGAGAAAAATTCCTTTCTTAATAAAAACAATTATATTTAATAATTAGAGATTTGGCTCAAGTAATCAAAAAATTAAAAAGAAAATGGCATAAGAGCCAACGCGCCGTAGTTGGAGCGCAGAGAAGCAACAACACTTCTTTCTTTTTTCAGTATTAGTTTATTAAAAAACACATTATAATAACAAAAAACGTACGTTTCGGATCATCTTTTGATCCTTCTTCAGCGCGATGTTAACAATATATGTTACAGATAGTGACGCGTTACATTAAACGAATTTGTTCTCGACGCGTAGGTGACGCTAAATTGCGTCCCGCGGAGGTCTAGTAAGCGCTCTGCTTCCAATAGTCAATTAAATATACTATAGTTATGCTATGCGACGTCACAGCACATCAGATTCCGCGTTTTTTACAATTAATAATATAGTATACCGCTGTGCGCCTCATGTCGGTTCGAGATTCAATGACGAACTGACTCAGTTCAATAGGAATTTTTCTCTATTTTTTAAACATTTTACATATTTTTCTTTTATTTTGAGCATAAACTTACTAGGATATGTAATTGTTATAATAAATTTGGAAAAATTCATTATTTCAGAGTAATTGGACAACACTATTTGCAAGAAGATTCATTAAATAATTAATCAGATTTAAGTATTAAAAAGATTTCTGAAAAGATGAATTGTTTAAAAATTAATACAAGACAGTTTATTTTTTTGCTTATCCAAATCTTCATATGTTGATAACGAGGAAGTTTGTCTTGTTTTCTGTTTTATATTACATACTTTTTTAATAATCCTACATTTTTTACAGTAGAAACTGTTTAAGAAATGGATTTTTAAAGTAATAAAGTCATCTGTAATAGGTAATAACAGAGAACAAATTTTATGGGAGAATTGCTGAAAAGATAATTTAAGATACAATTCAATTAAGAATAAGTATCAAGATAGAGTAAGAAAAAGATAATGTGTTTATTCTTTATGTAAAAAGGACAAAGTTTCGAATTTACAAGAAACAATTTTAAAACAATTTGTAAGCGAAAAGATTGTAGGTTTTTTTATGTAAGTACACGTTCTCTGACGATAGTTCTACTCCTTGTCGAAATTTTCTTTAAGGAAAGAGCTTCTGACGGGAGAAATGTGATATTTTTAATGCAAAATAAAGTTTTTCGCATTATTACGACGCGTAAGGATATTGCACGATAGCAATGGCATGGCATAGCGCCGTAGCGGCGGAGCGCTCACGCACATTACCAGGCGCGCGGCTCACTGACGTACGGCCGGCTAAAGGTCGGTGCTGATTGGCGCGACTTTACTCATTAATTACTGCTTTATTAAGCATTATGGAAAAAAATGGTTCAGGACTTTTCGACTCGGTTTTTAATCAGGAATAACGCTATTTGCTTAGTGGGAACTTTTTAAGATACACCCTGTATATATACATATAAAGTATGTTATCTTTGACCATAGAGAGGCAAGCGTTTGGCATTATACTTACACACCATTATATGAGCACTATATATAAAATAAATAAATATGCACTATACATATATATTTTACTTTCATTACTATAATCGACACGTTATAACGCGTTGTAACTTGTAACGGTCGTCACGGTCGACTGTTCTTACGCTGTTTTCTTGTTACGTGTACATACGTAAGCACCGGCAGCGCGACAGCAAGTATCTGTTCGCGCAACAAATATATAATAAAATAATTTTAAATATTACCCGATTTATGTCGTATTTGGTGTCATTTTAATCACAAAAATCTCATTAATTTATTACAAATATTTGTAAATGGATAAAATGCAAAATAAAAGTTTTAGTTTTAATTTTATAAGATGTTTATATGTATAGATAAAGAAAAATCCCCCATGTTGAAGAGTCGCTAAAAGCGAGAGCGAGAACAAATAAGGAGCAAGCGAGATGAATAACATCAAAGAGTTCCGAAGTCTCTCGCGAGGTTCCCTTTATCTATAATCTTTCACGTATTATATATCATCTTACAATTGAAAATAAAACTTTCATAATTCGCATTTTATTACTTTGAAAATAATTTTAATTAATTAATGAGATTTTTGTGATTAAAATGACACCAAATACGACATAAATTGGATAATTTTTAATAAAATATGTTATCAAAAATTTGATCATTTATTTCATTCAAATTGACCGATTTATGTCGTGTTTGGTGTCATTTTAATCGCAAAAATCTCATTAATTCATTGCAATTATTTTCAAATCGAAGAAGTGCGAAATAAAAATTTTAATTTTTACGATATATTTAAATCCCTAACAGTTGTTATAGATAAGGAAAGGTCTCCGATTCGAAATGAGAGCGAGAAGGAGTAAGGAGCAAGCGAGATGACGAGACATGAAAGAGTTCCGAAGTCTCGCTCGCCAGGCTCACTCTTTCTTATCTTCATATGTATACATGTTAAGTTACTGTGGAAAATAAAATTTTTATATTTCGCATTTTTTCGATTTGAAAATAATTGCAATGGATTTATGAGATTTTTGCGATTAAAATGATACCAAACATGAATAAATCGGATCATTTTTAATCAAATTAATTATTAAATTTTAATTATATATTTAATTAAAAATGATCCGATTTATGTCATGTTTGGTGTCATTTTAATCGCAAAAATCTCATCTTCTGAATCGGGAATCGAACCCGAGTCATCGAGTTGAAGGGTCTGAATAGCTCAGTGGTAAGAGCAGTCGCCCGGCAAGCGAAAGACTCGGGTTCGATTCCCGATTCAGCGACTTTCGGCCCGATATTTTTCTCGCCTATAACACTACAGGGGGGAAAAGAGGGATAATAATTAAATAATTTCTCGAATTGAGAATTATTTAAAATTTGCTTGGTATCGTACCAAGAAAATTTGTGCCCCGTGCACACAAATAAGTTTCAACGAGAACTTAATTCTCGTTGAAATTATGCACTACCATCCGCGTTTAGCTCTGATGGCCCGTCTAAATTTAAAGTTTATGTTAAAAAAATCATGTTACTTACACGACATAGCAGTGTACGACACAAGACCATATATCACAGATGATATAATGACCATATGATCACGGCATTCGCGGCCATTTTGTGAACACTTCCGCCAGTTGTCGGGTCTCTTATTATAGGGTCTCTAGTCAATAACAGATTGCAGTTCCATCTATCATACTATCCGTCAACTAATTTTGCTCTGTTTTACTCTTTTGACATCGATTCTGTACGCGCACGCATGTACACTAAACAGTTCGATTAAAAATTTTTTTATACAAGCTTCTGAGATCATTTCTTTTACTTCTGTATTATTCTTTCATGTTATCCCAAGTGAGAGCGCTGTGTCTTTTACACAGACAAACTGCAAAACTTATATATTAAAGCAATATTGTTACGACGTGATGCAAGAAGTCGGTAACACGACTGTAATTAACACAATTATAAGTAACTTTCCTTGGTTTCTTGTATGAAGTTATAGGGCCTGCACTTCGTTATTCTTAGTACTTTAATTGTGGAAAAGGATTTATCGATCTGTGTAGCCAATAAAAAGATTAATGATCGAATTGATTCTTCGCACCTTGTCGGTAAAAAAGTCGACTTTAGGATCCCCTTAAAGCGGATTTTTTTAATTTTATCTTTCATTTACATTTTGTAACATTTCTTTGACTCAACTTTCTATATCATTATTTTAAATACCGGTAATTTATATCATATAATTGTAGAAAATTTTATATTTAAGAGCAAAGATGCGTTTATCTGCAAGATAATTTAATTGGTTTATATATTTCAAAGAAATGTAGTTTTTTTATTCATTTGTTTATAATTATAATTTCCATGCAATATTGTAACTGCATAGTGTAACATGATACATTCATTAACTGTATTACAGCAGTTCCGCGTGAAATCCAATGATTATTTTAATTGAATTCGCTTGGGAAAATTTGTGTGCGAATGCGGTGTAAACGCGTAGTTGCACGACCCAATTTTATAATTAAAGCGAATAGTTAAAAAAACTAGATCTCATACCTTAAAGTTCATTAATGATGATCCAAAGTGCGATGTGAAGTATCTAATCTTATCGATGCGTCAGTTATTCGAAAAGCTTATAAAAAACGAAAAATGTCGTTGATTATGTCGGCTTGAATTAAAGATATTTCCAGTTATACAGGGTGGCTGAAAACTTTTCGCACATCCGAAGTGTAAAGGTAAATTGGCTCAAATTAAGAAGGAAGGTCTTCTGCTGTTTTGCGATATTTGCAATAATTAACGAAAAATTAATTGAAGAAGACCGGCCAGTGCGTTTCTAGCCACGCATTGGCCGATCTTCTTTAATTAATTTTTTGTTAATTAATGCAAATATCGCAAAACAGCAGAAGACCTTCCTTCTTAATTTGAGCCAATTTACCTTTACACTTCGGATGTGTGAAAAGTTTTCAGCCACCCTGTATAGCGGCAGAATAAAATCCGCGAGAACACAAAACGCTGTATTTGCGTCGACTGTTATTATATTTCAGACGAATTGTACAACATTATTCATAAATAATTCATTTTTGAAAAATAATTTAATGTATTTGTATATAAAGTGCCTTAAATTAATTTTTTACTTTTCATAAATAAAAAAAAACTTTATATGACAATGAATTATATTATAGGAATGTATTGGCATACATTGAACAAAGATTCATCAGAAAAGAATTAACTTTATTTAAATTTTACGTGCTAATATATAATTATATATAATATATAATGTAATATATTATATAATACATACTATTAATAAATCTATTAATATATAATTAATAAATATAATTCCCTATAGAAGAATATAATCGATTGAAGAAAATATAACTGATGATTTTTTATTTTCATTTCGATTTTTATGTAAATTCTTTTAAGTAAATGTACAGAATAAGTTACGGTGAGAGAAAATTGTTTGTAACTCTTACGTAATTTATAAAATTAATACTTTTACATTTTCTAAGAGAAAGAGAAAGATTAAATTTTTACGACAGAATCTTATTACTTGACGGATTAATATAAGATTTCGGAATTTTTCAAAAAGTTTGTTTTTCTTTTTGAGTTTTGAATTTTGTTAATTCCTATAATTATATATATATATATATATATATATATATATATATATAAAATGATATTATATTGTACATATATTTATATATAAAAGTAAAATATTTCTCCTTCCAATCTTGTTTGTAAATATTATTTGAATATTAGGTCATTATTTTAAATATTCGTGTAAGTTCATCGCACGGTTGTTCGATCGGATAAGATCGAACCAATGAAAATGGTGTAACCTCATCCAATTTTAGCGTTGCAAAAAGAGATCATATATATTTGAAAAGATGATATCTCAAGTAACGAGAATAAAGCGTCTTAAGAAAATAGGAGAGAATATATTTAATCTCAAAAATTAATATTCTTTTCATGATATATATTTTACAATTTTTATGTTTTTAGAATAGAAAAAAAATTAGTAAAAATCTCATCTCCCTCGTGTTCTAAAAATTTTTATTTTTTATTATGTTATTGAATCCATCACATTAGAAAACTATTATTGCATTTATTATAATTGTTAATCTTAATAAGTTTATATTGTATAATCAAAGAAAGAGAGAGAGAGAGAGAGAGAGAGAGAGAGAGAGAGAGAGAACGAGAAAGAGAAAAGAATAAATTAAAAATAAGATTAAGTGGATCGAAAGGATAAAAATAAGTTAATTACTAAAAAAATCTATAGCATGTGCATAGTAAAAAGAATATTATTTATACCAAAATTATTATTGCATTTAATTTTGTTATTTTTTTGAATTTTTTATTGTAATTTCTACATTTTCAAATATTTATTTTCATATGTATTTTAATAATTAAAGAGAATGCTAATTTATAAAATGTAGGGAAATGTTTAACTAACAGAGCGTGGTTGAGTGCAACGAATTATACATGTCTTTATTATAGATTAATACATAAAAGTGACTGAGTCTAAAAAGGCTGTGCACATGGAGAGTTATACAACGAAAAAGAACATAAAATAAACAGTACTAAGAACAATAAGAAGGTTTGGGACTTTCTATGCGTTGCCATCTGTACTTAATTACTCGGCTATCCCTAATGAAGGGCCTTAGTGGCGCTAACTTTAAAATAGACAAGCGATTATCCAACATAAATAATCTTGTGGAAAAACTCAATTCGATTTTGCGTGATGTTAAAAATAATCTAATATAGACAGATCTTCTTTTGCAGTAGAATTATTGTATGTTTAATCAGTGGATATTCTTTTAGTCAACTCGTTTGCCGAATTTTGTAATCGAGTTTTTATGAACTATTAAATTTAGCAACCATATGGAAAAAAGCTTATCATTAGTTGTGACTTTTTTAATTATTTGCATATTTTTTATTATATTGCTATATATCTCAATTGTTATATATCTTTGCAATTAAGTCTTAAATTAATTGAAATTTATACACTCTTGATATTTACTCTTTTTAAATATATTAGTTTATGAAGAATTTTTTATTTAGACTTTAGTTAATTATTAAACAACTATTATTTTTGATATTTGAGCTAAAAAATATCGATCTCTTTGATTAATATAATTATGCATTTAATTAAAAAAAACATTTGTTGGGATACTTTAAACGATGAGATATTATATAATGAAGTGACAAACGCACCAAAAGATATAAAATGTGGTAGTAAGGTAGCGAGATGGGAAATCGATCGTATGTACGTGAAGAAAATTGGATGGCACGTCGCGCCGTAAAACAAATGGATGTCGTGGCTGGGCCCTGTGATTAGCTATCAAGCTTCGGACAATATCAGGAAATTAAGCTTTTCAGCCAATCAAGCTTTTAGTTACTGCCGAGGGTGAAAAGGATGAACCATAGTACTTCCGCTTTGTATATATGCGGTGTGTACGGAGGAATTGTCTGTGAGGCGATCTCTAATTATCTGGAACACCAAAATTATAAACAGACGACTTATTATCAATAAATCTTTCTGTAAATATATATTAAATATATATTAAATGTATAATGTAATTCAGACAGACAAGAGTGGAATGTATGAAAAATGCAGATATCTATTGTAGTATCTTCTTTTACTTAATGTATACAATGTTTATGCATATGCAATAATAATTTCATTATCTCTATATATTTACAGAATAATATATATCCCCACACAGCACGAATGGCTATTTGCCGACTGATAGTCGACACTTTTTAGTCAACTTGAAGTCGTCTTTTTAAGTCGACGTTTAGTTAACTATTTCTAGTATGGTTTATTGTCGACTTTAACTATCGACTATGAGTCGACTTAAGGTCGACCATTTTCAGAAAATTAAAAGTTGCCTTTCGGCAAAGCGAAAAGTCGATTAAATTAGGCATTTTCAATTAAATTAGGCATTTTCAAAGACTTGATTGATTTAATTTCATTATTCTTTAATTGTATGATATGTAACAATATTATATAATTAAAGTATTTGCACCAGGGAGCCGATTTTCCTGAGCAATGCAGCAGTTCAAAAAAGAATTTGTTTTCTATTTCTCAAAGTCTATATTCAGCATTTGTTATTTTGTAAAACATTTTTTGTAACTCAAATTTTGTTTTTTTTAGTTTTTAAGAGGACTGTTTAATTTGAGTTTTATTTCATATTAATACAGTGATTTTTTGCTGATTTGTTGCTATTGAAAGATGTTAAAAAATTTTGCTAAAATTTAGTGGCCCGTTTTTTTGTGTGTGAGTGTATATTCATTAAGTAGCTACCAAAGATATTCAATGGATAAATAGAAATATTTATATAGTTCCACGAGCTTCACGCCTCGCCGCTAGGTGGCGAAAAGGAAAACGCCTAACTCGAAAATGGGATTTATCTAACAAGGGAAGTGTCACAACTGTCCGGAACCGATTTGATTCTCCTTCAAATATGTTGTTAAATACACAAATCTAAAAGACACGTATTTTTTTATATGTGCGGATTTTGAGTTTTAAGGGGTGAAACACCCCTTTGAAGAAAAACGGTATTTTTCTTTAGGATCGAATATCTGCTAAACTATAACAGGTAAAGAAAAAAAACGTGCAACAAATTTTAATGGCTTGAAGAGTACTTTAAAGTTATATGAACAAAAATTTTTTATTTTTATTTTTATTTTTTTAAACCCCCCACCACTTAATTTTTTTTTTCAAAATTAAAATTTTTTTACCTAATTTAAAGCTTATTTTTTTCCAAATTCAACCATGTGTAATAAAGTTATGTTACGAAATATCATTTTCGAAAATTAGTTATAAACGCTCCCGTATATACGCTCATCCGTGCTATGTGCGTAAGTAATTACCGTCGAACAATAAGATATATAAAAAATGTTGATGTATAATTTTTATTTATGTTTTCTATGTATTTATAAGTGCGTATTGTGTATATTTAGATTTTTAAAAAGATTTTTAAATATTATTAATAAGAATTTTTTTAAATATACCCCCAGCTCTCTTATTATTTCTTTAATATTTAATTTCTTCTATGAAAATTAAAAACAATTTTTTTCTAAATTTATCTACCTATAATAAAATTATTTTACAATTGAATCTTGCGAATACATGTTGCAATAAACAAATTTTATATCTTACGTTAAATGAATAAGATAAGATTATATGTACGTGTTCCAGATAAGATTATATATACGTGTTCCAGATAAGTTATAATTTTTACAATTGAATCTTTGCGAATAAATACATGTCGCAATATTTGGCATAAACAAATTTATATCTTACATTAAAATGAATCATAAGATTATGTGTTTACGTGTTTCTGATAAGTTAATATAAATTGTTCATGTAGCAGCATAATTCTCACAGTCAGTGTAGTCTTTTCGTTGTAATAATATCTGTGTAAACTGTTTTTCTATTGCAATAGAAAGCACAATTTAACATCTTTGAATATGATTATCCGCTTAACGTTGTTAGACTTTTATTGGTATCAATAAATTCAATATATCTAACAGAAACGCCAGTAACTGAAGCAGAAGTGGAATTAAAGGAAAACATAAAAAAAATATTGCTGGATGGTGTTTTTCATTATAATGGGTTGGAAGTAACGGAAGAAATATATCTCGATTATGAAGAACCTTATAAATTACATAGTTTTGAAATAATTGAAGATGACGAAGAAGCATGGAATGAAGATAATTTAAATTCTCATCCTCATTGTTCAAATGATGATACAAATTTTGATAGTTCTTATAAAAGACGAGCTGTTGAATATTGGCGACATCGGGACACTGATGAAAATGACAAAAAAAGGAATCGTCCTCTAAAAGTAGTACAAAGTAAATTTAGAAGAGTTTCATCTGAACGTCAGTTAAGGCGATGGGAAGAACAAATACAATCAGGTGGAAGTCGTATAGAAAAATTATCTTACATCTCCAAATTTACACATGATAAATTTACTGCAGCTGTTGAATCAGGATTCATGGTTCATGATATTGATCTAAAAAGATGGGCTTTACAAGCTCAAGAAGAAATAGGAAATTTAAATCCTATATTTAAGGCATCTCACAGTTGGATAGCAAGATTCAAGAAGTCTCACCGAATTGTTTCAAGAAAAGTTACGAAGTTTGTCACTAGAAGAACATTAGAAGATTCTGTTGATTTGCAACAATCAGCTGATAATTTTCTGGAAACAGTAAAACCTCTTATTGAACAGTTTGGATCTGAAAATATTTACAATTCAGATCAAAGTGGTTTCCAATTGGAAATTCATTCTGGAAGATCATTGTCTAACCAGGGAGAAAAGAAAATAGAACGTGTCGTGCAATCCATATCATCAACAACCCATTCATATACGATACAACCAATAATATCTTGTAATGGCAATTTGTTGTCACCTTTATTTATTGTATTAAAAGAAGCTAATGGTAAATTTGGACCAAGAGTAGAAGAAAATTTATTTAAACCAGAAAATGTTATTGTAAAAGCATCGAAATCTGGTAAAATGACATCAGGTATTTCCCTTTTATAATTAAAATTTCTTTCTTTAACAAACTTATTTCATTTAACAATTTAATAAGAGTCATAAAAAACTATTAAATTAACATTTATATTTTTTACAGATCATTTTAGAAGAAGCTGTGGTTAGAAGAAGCTTATTTTGCAAACATTGGTCCTAATAGCGTTCTTCTTATCGATTCATGGACTGGACATTGCCCCAATACTATTTCGGATTTAACACCTCCAGGAACACTTTACTACACTACACTACACTACAACACTATACTACACTATTACTACTATGATAATACCGAAAGGAACTACAGGAAAAATACAACCATTAGATGTTTATGGATTCAGAATTTGGAAAAATTTTGCTAAAAGATTTTCAGATACGGTTTTACTGTTGGAAAGTAATATAAATTTACATGAACGAAATAATATAATAAAATTACAATCTTTGATACATAATCAATTGTCATCCCCACGATATCAAAACTTATTTAAATATTCGTGGTTTAAAAGTGGTTATACGAATGAAAGACCAGACGAATTTGAAAATCCAGTACACTTTAGTTTTGACGAAACTTCAACAAAATGTCATATCGAAGGTTGCAATAATATAGCAGTAGTAAGATGTTCTTGGTGCAAGAAGTCATTATGCTTGAAACATTTTTTTGTCGAATATCATTATTGTAATGTGTATAATGAGTGAATAATATAAAATGCAAATATATTTTTGTTAATCTAAATATGTACAATACGCACTTATAAATACATAGAAAACATAAATAAAAATTATACATCAACATTTTTTATATATCTTATTGTTCGACGGTAATTACTTACGCACATAGCACGGATGAGCGTATATACGGGAGCGTTTATAACTAATTTTCGAAAATGATATTTCGTAACATAACTTTATTACACATGGTTGAATTTGGAAAAAAATAAGCTTTAAATTAGGTAAAAAAATTTTAATTTTGAAAAAAAAAATTAAGTGGTGGGGGGGTTTAAAAAAATAAAAATAAAAATAAAAAATTTTTGTTCATATAACTTTAAAGTACTCTTCAAGCCATTAAAATTTGTTGCACGTTTTTTTTCTTTACCTGTTATAGTTTAGCAGATATTCGATCCTAAAGAAAAATACCGTTTTTCTTCAAAGGGGTGTTTCACCCCTTAAAACTCAAAATCCGCACATATAAAAAAATACGTGTCTTTTAGATTTGTGTATTTAACAACATATTTGAAGGAGAATCAAATCGGTTCCGGACAGTTGTGACACTTCCCTTGTAAGACAGTAATATAAGACTGCGACACAGTTCTCACGAATCATGGCTTATCGGTCAAAGAGCGCTATTATATAGCCACATCTTCTCTAGCTTTTGCAAGGAGCTTCAGAGCTCCATGTGATTAACCGCTGACGGTTAATTTTTTTAAATTCTATCTTATATGTATCAATATACAGAACATTAAATCGATCAAGTTTTTGAGAAATGACATTAAAATAAAAATTTAATAGTTAATGGTATGACATTAAATTGACTGAAAATTGACTTATAATCGCCATAAAGACTTCTAAGTCGACTTTATTAGCTGACTGACAGTCGACTATAGTCGAGTCATTTGTTGGCTGTTAGTCGACTTTAAGTTGACATTCAGTCTGACTTTGAAGTCGACTTTAGACTTTTTCTGCCGACTGACAGTCATCTAACAGTCGATTTGGTGCTGTTTGGATCGAGTTTTATAAAGATGCTTTTCGGTAAATATTAGAGATAATAACAAATTTCTTCTTTTTATATTTTAAAGTTTTTAAATTTGAGATTTTGTCATAAGATAAACAAGGGTTCGCTCTGTCAACCTGTTTTTTCTTTAAATAAAACTATATATACTTTTTTAAATACAAATCGATTCTCTTTTATATTCTACGTGTAAAAGTATTGCTCGAAAAGTATACATATCTTACGAGATATTTTGTATTTTATATCAGAAAATACATATAGATACATATATACACGGTGAGTCATTTTAATCTATAATCCCAATTATCTCGTTGGCAAAGCATGACAGAGAAAAAATTTTCCCACAAAAGTTGTTTGTTTCTTTGGGGGCCATAAGATGGTACCATTGGTTTGACCTTAAAGAGTCATTTGAAGGTCACGTGAAGGTCACTTCAATTTTTTTAAATGGAACACTCTATATATTTTTGCACATTCTTGTAGCTTATCTCGATAGCTTTCCAAAACACTATAATTAAGTACCTTTTCGTTAAATACTTTTTGAGTTATGAAGCTTGAAATAATTTCTTAATTTTACATAAACCGTAAAATATCTTGTAAAATATTCATTTTTCGATTATCTTACCTTAATACTTTTACGTACAAAATAATGAAAGGAATCAATTGGTGTAAAGAAAACACATAGTTGTTTTGAAGAAAAAATATGTAATTTGCAATTAACAATTCCATATTTTTTCTTAAAAACAACTATGTTTTCTTTACACCAATTGATTCCTCTCATTATTTTGTACATAAAAGTATTAAGGTATGATAATCGATAAATGAATATTTTACAAGATATTTTACGATTTATATAAATTAAGAAATTATTTCAAGCCTCATAACTCAAAAAGTACTTAACGAAAAGGTACTTAATTATAGTGTTTTGGAAAGCTATCGAGATAAGCTATAAGAATGTGCAAAAATATATAGGGTGTTCCATTTAAAAAAATTGAAGTGACCTTCACATGACCTTCAAATGACTCTTCAAGGTCAAACCAATGGTACCATGTTATGGCCCTCAAAGAAACAAACAACTTTTGTGGGAAAATTTTTTCTCTGTCATGCTTTGCCAACGAGATAATTGGGATTATAGATTAAAATGACTCACCGTGTATATACATATATATACAGGGTGAGCCATTTTAATTAACGCACGCAATTATTTCGGAAACAAAGCATTTTAGAGAAAAATGTTTCAGACAAAAGTTGTTTGGTTTCGAGGGGGCCATAAGATGGTATCATTGGTTTGACCTTGAAGAGTTATTTGAAAGTCACATGAAGGTCACCTTCAATTTCTTAAATAGAACCTACTATTTGTCATTGCATATTCTTGTAGCTTATCTCGATAGCTTTCCAAAACACTATAATTAAGTACCTTTTCGTTAAGTACTTTTTGAGTTATGAGGCTTGAAATAATTTCTTAATTTTACATAAACCGTAAAATATCTTGTAAAATATTCATTTTTCGATTATCTTACCTTAATACTTTTACGTACAAAATAATGAGAGGAATCAACTGGTGTAAAAAAAACACATAGTTGTTTTGAAGAAAAAATATGTAATTTGCAATTAACAATTCCATATTTTTTCTTAAAAACAACTATATGTTTTCTTTACACCAATTGATTCCTCTCATTATTTTGTACATAAAAGTATTAAGGTAAGATAATCGAAAAATGAATATTTTACAAGATATTTTACGGTTTATGTAAAATTAAGAAATTATTTCAAGCCTCATAACTCAAAAAGTACTTAACAAAAAAGTACTTAATTATAGTGTTTTGGAAAGCTCTCGAGATAAGCTACAAGAATATGCAATGACAAATAGTAGGTTCCATTTAAGAAATTGAAGGTGACCTTCATGTGACCTTCAAATAACTCTTCAAGGTCAAACCAATGGTACCATCTTATGTCCCCCTCGAAACCATACAACTTTTGTCTGAAACATTTTTCTCTAAAATGCTTTGTTTTCGAAATAATTGCGTGCGTTAATTAAAATGGCTCACCCTGTATATACATACATATATATATATCTTATACATATATATCTTATACACACATATATATATATATATATATATATATATATATATTGTGTTTGATAATCTGGAATTTAAGGAAAAACGTTAACCTCTCTCTCTCTCTCTCTGAAAGAAAATATAAATATTATTAATATAATATTACTTACAATTAGTCATAAATCTTTAAAATGTCTTGTATGCATACATATGTACAGAATATCTCATAAGGTGTACCAAAGGCGAATGGCAATGAAATGATAAGTCATGATACGTGAGATCAAATTTTTTTCGTGACACTCATCTCTGTGCACGATCTAGCGTGAAATACGCGCTCATTCGCCAATCATTTTTAATTAATATTTCAATAATTATTGCGAAAATTATTGCAAAATGGTAAAAGATTTTTCTGTTTAATTTACTGCGTTTTATCCGCTCACGAGCATTTTAATCTTCATAAGATACTTTGTATATGCATATACAGGATGGACCATTTAAGTTGATAATGCAAAATATCTCAAAAACGAAGCGTTGAAGAAAGAAATGGTGTCATTGGTTTGACCTTGAAAAGTCGTTTGAAGGTCACGTGAAGGTCATCTTCAATTTTTTAAATGGAATCCCCTATTTTTTATTACTTATTCTTGTAGCTTATCTCGAGAGCTTTCCAAAACACTATAATTAAGTTAGTTGTCATTAAGTACTTTCCGAGTTATGAGGCTTGAAATCATTTCTTAATTTTACATAAACAATAAAAAATATCTAGTAAAATATTCATTTTTCGATTATCTTATCTTAATACTTTTCTGTACAAAATAATGAGAGGAATCAATTGGTGTAAAGAAAACACATAGTTATATTTAAGAAAAAATATGTAATTTGAAATTAACAATTAAAGATAATCGAAAAATGAATATTTTACGGTTAATGTAAAATTAAGAAATGATTTCAAGCCTCATAACTCGGAAAGTACTTAATGAAAACTAACTTAATTATAGTGTTTTGGAAAGCTCTTAAGATAAGCTGCAAGAATATGTAATAAAAAGTAGGCAGTTCCGTTTAAAAAATTGAAGGTGACCTTCACGTGACCTTCAAACGACTTTCCAAGGTCAAACCAATGACACCATTTTATGGCCCCCTTAAAGTCAATTAACTTTTATTTAAAACATTTCTTTCTTCAACGCTTTGTTTTTGAGATATTTCGCATTATCAACTTAAATGGTCCACTCTGTATAGAGAAAAATATATCAATTTTTAATTTTTATCGTTTCCCATGATGATAAAAATTTTTACAATATTTTTACATATTTTTATATATATTAAGCGCATTTTTTAATACACAAAATATTAATAAAAACTATTGTTTATAGTATATTATCATTCATTTTATATATCGCAGATTATAATTATTGTTTGTGGTTACATGTCACTTACGTTTTCAAATATATATGGTCCTCTCTCTCTATTCACTCTTTTTTTCGATATATTATAATTATATAGCGTTAAATTAGACTACAATGAAAAGAATATGATTATCATTTGATTATGAAGCGTAACAATAGAAGTAACAATGCATGAATATCTTGCAGATTACTTAAATACAAATTAGGGCAAATTACTTCACCGAACTATTAAAGAGAACACAAAGGAACGAGTGACCTGGCTTTTTCATCTCTATTGTTCTTGCGATTCGTTGCAATACGAGTTGCAGTATGAGAGGAGGATCTCTAAGCTATTTAAAAAGTTCCTTTCTACTGGTCCTTGACGAAAGCATTTTTAATTGGAGTCCTAAGTGCCTACGGGCCACAATGTATACCACAATGTATACGTCTACATACTAATACAAGTACGTGACCAACAAACTGTTATAAAATGTTTTTATCACAGGACACAAAAATATTTATTAGAATTTTAATAATCGAACTTATTTTGGCACAATTACTGTAATTTTAAAATTCTTTGTACGCGGTATGTTTGTGATCTAAATGTTAACATATACATACAATTATTTTTTCTCTTTTATATATAGTAGATTGTATAGTAGCAGAGTCACTATATTTTCAAGTCATTACTGAAGAAGTTCTATGTAAGATGCGAGATGTCAAAATTACTTTTATTTTTTCGGTTTTCAATGAATGAGAATGTTGAATCTATTTATATAATGCATATTGACATATATTTTTTTTTGACATTATAAGATTGATTTTCTCTCAATTGTAAAGTTGCAAATTATCCCGAAATCGAGTTATCTTAAGTTATTTCTCTTACTCTCTGGAAAGAATGAATTTTAATCTTATGTATTATATATTATCGAATTCAGCTCGGTTTTATCTAATATTGAAAATCAGAAACCAAGTTTTTTTATCAAAATGTCACTTTGTTTCTTTGCCTTCTATCTTTATTTCATGCTTGTTTAGGTGAAAAACTTAAATTCAAATTTAGAGACAATTTCTCTAAAATATGTAGCTCATGCGATACGCGCGCGCTCCGATTACAGTAAGATATTGATCGGTTCCCAAGCAACAATTTTATATAATTTGGACATAATGTCTATTTAATCACTTTCAAGATGAATTGGACATATAACATAAGACTCTGCTCACATATATACACATAAAAATCACTCGAAAAAGTATAAAAATAACATTATTAATTCTTCAATTTTCAAAGTGTTTTTTCTTAAAAACAAATCAATGTATATACGAAGAAGCTTTATTTTTCGATATATTTTTGCATATAACTCTTTTCTTTAGTTCTCTTTTCTTTACAGCACTCTATATAACATACACTATATGTCAAGGAAAGCTTTTATGCGAAATGAAATTGTCCCTCTATTATCTTGTTTATTAATTGTAATGGACTGGTGAAGATCTTAACTTGATTGAACTATATTAAGTAGACATTAAGTAGACATTGTACATTATACTGATATCAATGCTATCGTATATTGATACACAATACACACATTCGCAATCATAATTAGCAATAGCACACTTACATTTGCAATCATAATCAGAATAGTAATTATTCTCGAGCTTTTGCAATCTTGATCATATTCGTACTTTTGCTCTTATTCGATCTTATGATAAACCTGCATAAAAGGGAACTTCACTCTATGACTTTGACCTTGATATATGTTGTCGAAGTCATCCTTCTGAATGATATTCAAAAGGTTTTAGCCGTCGGTCGTTGTTTATTAAAAAGTTATTAACGAAGAAAGTTTAAGGAATAGAACATAATTTTACGACACGATGTATGTTTAAGAAGAAATATATGTGATAGAATTGTACTTTGTAGGGTGAAGCGATATCTTCTGGAAATGGAGTATGTACATTTTACTTTAACTCTTGCAAAGAGTGAACTTCGTTTCACCTTGCAAAGTACACGCATGTATACAGTGGGTTCCGTCTCACCTAAGGGGGGCTCCACTTCCGAAAGATATAACCTAACTCAAGCCTATTTCTGATTTATACCAAATTTTAATTGTAAAAAAATAGGTTTGGGCTAGGTTATATCTTTCGGAAGTGGAGCCCCCCGCAGGGGGTGCGGAATTCATTATATCCATGCGTGTACTTTGCAAAATGAAGCGAAATTCATTCTCTGCGAGAGTCAAAGTAAAATGTACATGCGTGGACGCAGTAGGTTCCGTCCCTTTGCGGGAGACTCCACTTCCGAAAGATGTAATCTAATTCAAACCCATTTCTGATTTAAACAAAATAACTCGAAAACTACTCAATGAAAAAATATTTTATTATAGTGTTTTGGAAAGCTCTTGAGATAAACTATAAGAGTAAGTAATAAAAAATAGAGGATTACGTTTAAAAAATTAAAGGTGACCTTCATATGATCTTTAAATAATTATCCAAGGTCAAACCAATGGCATCATCTTATGTCCCTCTTCGAGACAAACAACTTTTGTTTGAAACATTTTTTCCAATATTTTTTACTTTAAGAAATATTCAGCTGCATCACTTAAAATGAAACACCCTATATATACAGGGTGTCGCAGACCATCCGTATCAGCTAAATATCTCAAAAGCTGAGCGCGGCAGACAAAAGTTGTAAGGTTTCAAGTAACGCATTATATGGCGATATCAGGATGACCTTGAAGAGTGTTGTCAAGGTCACGTAAAGGTCACGTTGAATTCTGTAAATGGAAACCCCAATTTTTTATTACATATTCTTGTAACTTATCTCGAGAGCTTTCCAAAGCACTATAATTAAGTTAGTTTTCATTAAGTACTTTCCAAGTTATGAGGCTTGAAATCATTTCTTAATTTTACAAAAACTATAAAATATCTTGTAAAATATTCATTTTTCGATTATCTTACCTTAATACTTTTATGCACAAAATAATGAGAGGAATCAATTGGTGTAAAGAAAACATATAGTTGTTTCGAAGAAAAAATATGTAATTGTTAATTGCAAATTAACCCTTGCCGCGCGCCGACAAAATGCCTAACACACTGGATCATGCGATAGCTCGAACGGCCGAGCGCTTCTCTCTCTCTCTCTCTCCACAAACACACACACACACACACACACACACACACACACACACACACACAAACACACACGTAGATACATATTCGTTCGATTTTATTTAATATTATTATATAATTTATTTATTTTATAATTTCTATTATTGCGAAAATCGTAAAATGCTATGGGACTTGTTTCTTTAATTTACTGCGCTCCTCACAAGCGCTTATACAGGGTGATTCTGAACAAACGTTTGTCTAAAATATCAAATTTTTGAATGAATTCTAAAACGATTTTTCCTCTTGCAAAATTTTGCCCGGAGCTTAGTTTTTAAACTATAAAGGAAAATAGTTAACTACTTATGGAACGAGTATAAGAGGTAGGCAGGGACGACGCGATATCGGCGATTACGTGGGGCACTCGCCGCGATCAGGTGATTGCTATTCGCGATGACTGTAACAATCAGTGTATGTGTGAGAATGTGTACGCACACACATAACTTTCTACAAATTACAATTTATGCACGACGTTTGTTAAATCGATATAATCAAAAGCTAACAATATAAAATGTTTTATGCAAATTGATGTAATGTCGTAAAATTTATAAATAATATAAATATTTTCATAATACATTCTTTGTCTCAAAAGCATCGAAATGATAGATTTATATCGATAATATAATAGGTTTCATCGTCCATTTCCAGACGCAACCATAATATATATTTTTTTCGTCTCTCCGATATATGCAAATGAGATATTTGTACTGAGGCGTCTTTTTCTAACGATATTCATTGGAATATCGTGATCAGATATGATAAATGTAAGATGTATGAATAATTTATCACTTTGGAAAAGGCAATTTACTTTCTGCTATAATTTTAAAAAAATGTTGCTTTGTACATTTCACATTATTGAAATATTTTTCCTTACAAGGATTTCCTTCTAAGGCTATAGTTTATAGTAGTGTAGGGAAAGCCGCAGCATAAATTTCACAGCATATGCTATCAAGTTGAAGCTTTTCAAATATTATATTATTTGCAGGCAACGGCAATGAAAGTAATTTTTTTTTAGGCACCAATAGACCACACAGCCGGGTAGGCTATCGTACATTCGAAGCTTGGTGTTATCAAAAAAAATCGCCAGCGATCAGTATAATTTGCTCCAATAATTTGTTAGCTTTTGTCGCTATATGACATTCTATAATTATATAAGAATTATCGCAATATATAGCACACTTTCAAAATAAGAATCCTCTTATAACGTGTAAAAATCGGTTCAATGATTCATTTTATCTGGATTTTTATTCTTATCAAATATGCCTTTTAGTTGAGGCAGTGTCTTTATGATCTCTGAATTAAATTTCGCTTCCAGAATGCACATGCAAATCGTATCTGATGTAAAACATTTTTGAAAGTAACCAGCACACAAATTAAGATCGCTTCTCGAATTTTTTTTGAATAACCAACATACAAATTAGATCAACTCTAGATTTTTTTGAATAACCAGCACACGAATTAAATCGCCTCTGGATTTTTTTTAAACCAGCACACAAATTAGATCGCCTCTGGATTTTTTTTCAATAACCAGCACACGAATTAAATCGCCTCTGGATTTTGTTTTTAATAATCAGCTCATGAATAGATCGCCTCTGAAATAAATATTTTAAATAACCAAAGCGCACATGCAAACCGCATCTGATATGAAATATTTCTAAAAATAACCAGCCTACGAATAAATTGCCTCTGGATTTTTTTGAATAACCAGCACACGAATTAAATCGCCTCTGGATTTTTTTTAAACCAGCACACAAATTAGATCGCCTCTGGATTTTTTTTCAATAACCAGCACACGAATTAAATCGCTTCTGGGTTTTTTTAAACCAGCACACGAATTAGATCGCCTCTGGATTTTTGTTTAATAATCAGCTCACGAATAGATCGCCTCTGAAATAAATATTTTAATAACCAGAGCGCACATGCAAACCACATCTGATATGAAATATTTCTAAAAACAACCAGCACACGAATTAAATCACCTCTGGATTTTTTTTGAATAACCAGCACACGAATTAGATCGTCTCAGGATTTTTTTTAATAATCAGCTCACGAATAGATCGCCTCTGAAATAAATATTTTAATAACCAGAGCGCACATGCAAACCGCATCTGGTATGAAATATTTCTAAAAACCACCAGTCCATGAATAAATCGCCTCTGGGATAAATATTTTTTAAAAAGTATTTTTTAATTAATAATTAGAGCGCACATGCAAACCGCATCTGGTAAAATATATAATCTGTACGTGTATATATACAGGGTGGGCCATTTTAATCTATGCACCCAAATTTCTTTGTACCTAAGACAGATACGGAAAAATGATTCAGACAAAAGTTTTATGGTTTCGAGGGGGCCATAAGATGGTATCATTGGTTTGACCTTGAAGAGTTATTTGAAGGTCACATGAAGGTCACCTTTAATTTCTTAAATGGAACCTACTATTTGTCATTGCATATTCTTGTAGCTTATCTCGAGAGCTTTCCAAAACACTATAATTAAGTACTTTTTTGTTAAGTACTTTTTGAGTTATGAGGCTTGAAATAATTTCTTAATTTTACATAAACCGTAAAATATCTTGTAAAATATTCATTTTTCGATTATCTTACCTTAATACTTTTATGTACAAAATAATGAGAGGAATCAATTGGTGTAAAGAAAACACATAGTTGTTTTTAAGAAAAAATATGGAATTGTTAATTGCAAATTACATATTTTTTCTTCGAAACAACTATGTGTTTTCTTTACACCAATTGATTCCTCTCATTATTTTGTACATAAAACTATTAAGGTAAAGTAATCGAAAAATGAATATTTTACAAGATATTTTACGGTTTATGTAAAATTAAGAAATTATTTCAAGCCTCATAACTCAAAAAGTACTTAACGAAAATGTACTTAATTATAGTGTTTTGGAAAGCTCTCGAGATGAGCTACAAGAATGTATAAAAATATATAGGATGTTCCATTTAAAAAAATTGAAGTGACCTTCACGTGACCTTCAAATGACTCTTCAAGGTCAAACCAATGATACCATCTTATGGCCCCCTCGAAACCATACAACTTTTGTCTAAAACATTTTTCTCTATCTTGCTTATTTTTCGAGTTATTTGGCTGCCTAAGTTAAAATGGGTCACCCTATATATATATATATATATATATATATATATATATATATATATATATATATATATATATATACAGGATGTCCCTGAGCATGAGCTCACGCACTTGTGAGGCGGTAGAGCGCAGTAAATTAAATAAAGAAATCCTATTCCATGTAACGATTTTTGTAATAATAATAGAAATATTAATTATTGAAAGTTCATCACAGTTACTTTCAAGGTCAATTTCAAGATTGACAGAGGCACTTTCAGAAAGAACGTTTGATACAAAAGTTTCTTATTTTTTCACGTACAATTCGAATCTGTAATAAAAAGTACCATATTCCCCTAAAAAAATTCAACTTCTGATCCGAATGGCGTATTTCCGGTCGGAATCAAAAGTTGAAAATATCACTATTTCATAGAGCGTACCCGATTTACTTAAAAATTGTTCGCGATTTTTGACAAAAGCCATTTATTTTCATTTTAAAAGGGGTGTACGGGTGGTCTGGGACCACAGACTTCTATATATACTAAACTGCTAACTCCTTATATATAAGACGGCTTCGATTTTATGTACAAATCACAGATAGGTGTATGAAGGTATTCTATTCTGCGCATGCGCTCTGCGATAACGCATGTTTATATGTATATACATACGCAAGCTAGGTTAAGTATATGATATATATCTATATCGATGGTATCTGCGCATGTGCAGAATAAGTCACGTTAGTACATAAAATGTGAGGACATTTTATATAAGCAAAATATGGGGAGTTAGCAGTCTAGTTATATTAGAAGTCTGTGACTGGGACACCCTGTATATATACATATATGTGTGTGTGTGTGTGGGTGTGAGTGTGGATGTGTGTATGTATGGACGTATGTATGTATAAAAGTGATGCGAGAGTTACATGAGGAAGCGAGGTAATAAGAACGAGTGAAATAAAAATAAGAGCGAACGAGATAGAAATAGCACGAGCAACGAGGATTCGAGCTCGAGAATCGGATCTTTCTTTCACATTATTATTTTCCTCTCGCTCTCTCTCTCGCATCTATTACTGTCTCGCTCGCTCCTATTATTGTCTCGCTCGCATTTATTACTGTCTCACTCGCTCTCGATTCTTGGGTCCGCTTATCTTTTCGAACCGTCTATCACGATTGTCAAGTGTGACCGAGAAAGCAAGACCATGAGTAGAGAGCGAGCGAGATGACCTATCATCAAAGAGTTCCGAAGTCTCTTATAATCGGTTTCTTCGCTTCCTCTATCCATTCCGAATTCATGAAAATGTAAACATCTTATAAAATAAGAATTGAAACATTTTTTTTTAATTTCATCGGTTTGAAAATAATTTTAATGAATTAATGAGATTTTTGCGATTAAAATGATATTAAACACGGCGTAAATCGGGTAATTTTTAATTAGTCTGATAATACAAGTTTTATAATTATATATTTAACTAAATTTATGCGATTTATATCGTGTTTGATATTATTTTAATCGCAACATTCTCATTATTCTATTAAAATTACTTTCAAAGGAATAAAAAATGCATTTTATTTTCTGACATATATTTGTGAATATTATAAATAAAGTCTCATGTAAGAGACTTAGCAATGTTCGACATCGGAAATTTTTTCGTTATTTATAATAATTTACGACTTTAAATTGCCATAAAATAAAAACTAAAACTTTCATATTTTATTTGATCTTTTTTGATAAAAAGGAATTAATGAAATTTTTGCGTTTAAAATGACATCGAACACAATATAATTCGGATAACTTTTACTTATTGTTATATAAGTAAAAGAATGTATCTAATTGAAAATTATTCGAATAATATGTTGGGTTGATTAATGTGATTTTAGTGGTAAAAACCATATTAATTTTAAAATTATGTTCAGTAAGATAAATTAAGTAATATAAAAATTGTAGTTTCTTATACATTTTCAATGTTATCAATTGTGGTGTTCACATGACATCTTTTGGTACATTTAAATATGTGAAAGAAATAAATAAATTATTTTAATATGTATAATAAATTAAGTTAATTTGTTTCACTGCACAATATATAGATCATTTAATATTAATTATATCGACCATATTTAGACCAGGAGACATCATGTGAACATCACAATTGATAACATTAAAAATGTATTAGAAACTAAAATTTTTACATTACTTAATTTATCTTACTGAATATAATTTTAGAATTAATATGATTTTTACGACTAAAATCACATTAAACAACCCAACATTTTATTCGAATAATTTTCAATTAGTTACATTCTTTTACTTATATAACAATAAGTAAAAGTTATCCGAATTATATTGTGTTCGATGTCATTTTAAACGCAAAAATTTCATTAATCCCTTTTTATCAAAAAAGATCAAATAAAGTATAAAAGTTTTAGTTTTTATTTTATGGCAATTTAAAGTCGTAAATTATTATATTATAAATTATTATAAATTATTATAAATAACGAAAAAGTTTCCGATGTCGAACACTGCGAAGTCTCTTACATGAGACTTTATTTATAATATTCACGAATATGTCAGAAAATAAAATGCATTTTTTATTCATTTGAAAGTAATTTAATAGAATAATGAGAATGTGTGTTACGATTAAAATAATATCAAACACGATATAAGTGGCATAAATTTAGTTAAATATATAATTATAAAACTTATATTATCAGACTAATTAAAAATTACCCGATTTACGCCGTGTTTGATATCATTTTAATCGCAAAAATCTCATTAATTCATTGAAATTATTTTCAAACCGATGAAATTAAAAATAAAAGTTTCAAGTTTTATTTTATAAGATGTTTACATTTTCGTGAATTGCAAATGGATAGAGGAAGCGAAGAAACCGATTATAAGAGACTTCGGAACTCTTTGATGATAGGTCATCTCGCTCGCTCTCTACTCATGGTCTTGCTTTCTCCGTCACACTTGACAATCGTGATAGACAGCTCGAAAAGATAAGCGGACCCAAGAATCGAGAGCGAGCAAGACAGTAATAGATGCGAGCGAGACAATAATAGGGGCGAGCGAAACAGTAATAGATGCGAGCGAGACAGTAATAGATGCGAACGAGAGGAAAATAATAGTGTGAAAGAAAGATCCAATTCTCGAGTTCGAGTCCTCGTTGCTCGTGCTATTTCTCGTTCGCTCTTACCCAGCAAACATAGAATATTGCAGCAATATTGCTGCAATGTTGTAATATTGCCGCAATATTGCTGCAATATTCTGTGTTTGCTGGATATTGTTATTTTGCTCGTTCTTATTACCTTCTCGCTTCTTCACGTAACTCTCGCATCACTTTTGTACATACATACGTCTATACATACACACACCCACACTCATACCCACACACACCCACACACACACACATACACATATATATATATATATACATATATATATTGTGTATATGTATAACTTACACAGAATATTTTCTATGTAACACGTTGTAACGCTGTTTTCCCGCAGCTTGTTACGCGTACGATTGTTACGCCGCTGCGTGACAGCGAGTATCTATGACGCGGAATTCGAGAAAGAAAACGCAAGAGTGTAATGCTTTAATGTGCGCGTACATGTATACTGACGTACGGTTTCATACGGAGGGCCAGTCGGAAGCCAGCATGCACGCGAATACCTCCACCGGTACTTATTTGGTCAGCGAGCGACCTTTCAGGGATCCTCCGTGGCAATCGGCATTGCATCCATCGAGTGAGATACCAACATCGCTCTGGAGTCGCATATCACTGTGTTAAAAAGCAGCATTAAGTGTGAGATCTGGATAGCTCAGTGGTCTAGAGCAGTTGCCCGGAAAGCGAAAGACTCGGGTTCGATTCCCGATCCAGCCACTTGCGCCTCACATATTTTTCTAGTCTGCGAATATTGTTTTCTAGCAATTATTCGTTAGGCTGAAAAATGTGTGAATGCTCTCTCCACAGGATATGCGTCAATGCCGTTGCCACAGATGGATTCTGTCGCTCGTTGATCAAATGGGCGTAAAGACACGTCCGACCTCCTCCCACATACATCCCTATCTTTCTCCGGAAATATACTATTACACGCAAGATGAAAGAGAAGGATGGTACAAGATTGACTCTCCTTGTCATACAAACCGATTATAGCGCCGTCTGTCGCGAGCAACTAATCTACTGCTCTATTTTACTCTTGTATCGCAGTCTCACACTCAACAATATGCACGAAAATTTTGCGTACTGAAATTATTTTTACTACGATTCTAAACTCATTTCTAAAAGTTTATTTATATTCCTTCATGCAATCTCTAACAGGAAGCTATGTTATTTTATACATATAAACTGCAACATTTGTATATTAAGCAAGTTTTGTTACGGGTTGACGTCAGAAGCTGATAAAAAAACTGTAATTTTTCAATTTTTTTTGTTTTTGACATGATCGCACGCGCCCTTCGATTTGCGCGGGACCAAATTTAATATAATTTTTAATTCGCTGGTCAAATGAATGCGTGGGAAACTAATAGGGCTGGCACAGGTAGAATTAATTTGCACAGAAGTTAGCCAATTCTATAGAGTTTTAATGTCGCTGTGGATCACACGAAAGACGCGTACATTGGCAATATTTGTAGTCGAACGAGAACCGAGAACAGATCGCTTTCGTGATTGTGGCAAGACTACTGTTTTGAACGATAATTTTGTGTGGTTTTGGAAGCCCGCCGGAAACGGAGACGAGCGGGAAAAGACGCACACTCGGAGCGCGAGAGACTCTATTCGCTCAAGAACGTTAGGCGCTCGTTGTTTATGTTTTTCTTTTGAAACCTTAACTCGGCATATGAAATATTACGTGAGACATTAAATTATTTTATTACTGAATTCTAAACATACCGCTCGCCTCGTTCCGGCTGGGACGAAACGATTTTCCGGGTTCCTCTATCAATTGCGTCCATGTGATCCTGAGATTATTACAAGTTAAAAAAAATGACAGTTTCCAACGAACTTAAAGACTATATTTACAAAAGATGCCCGACATTGAAGAGTTTCGAATAACAAAAGCAAATCTTAAACAAGACCGTCGGGACCCGGATGGGTGTCGATCACCCGCGCAGTTCCCACCGCGTCGGAGGGAGCAGTTCGTTTTTTAGGAGAACAAGAGCTCCGGCTTTTAGTATTGAGGACGTGGTTTGCCACTTGGTTTGTTGTTGAAGCGTATGTAGATAATCTCGAGCCCATGCTTTCCATACGTGTTCGCGCATAGCGTGGACCATTTGCCACCGAGAGAGGCGATTTTTGTTAATGTCGAGCAGCGAGGGCTCGGGTACGCTCAGAAGGGGCCGCCCAATCAGAAAATGACCCGGCGTTAGCGCGTCGAAAGTCTCCGGATCGTCATGGAGCGGAGCGAGGGGGCGCGAATTTAAACATGCTTCGATTTCGCACAATAACGTTGAAAACTCGAGTTGAGACAGAGTGCGGGAGCCCACTACTCTTTTCAGGTGATGCTTGAAACTTTTAACGCCCGCTTCCCAAAGTCCTCCAATGAGGCGCGGAAGCGGGAATGAAATGCCAGCGTATTCGGTCCATGGCGAGTTTTGTTGTCAATTCCGAATTTTTTATCGTACTGATAAACGCGCGACGAAGCTCGTTGTCGGCACCTTGAAAGTTCGTGCCGTTGTCGCTGTAGACATCGGTCGGCAGACCTCGTCTACTGACGAAACGACGAAAGGCAGCTACGAACCCGGAGGTCGCGTAGTCGTCGACGTATTCGAGATGAACAGCGCGTGTTGCAAGACAGATAAAGAGCGCGACGTAATATTTCCGGCCCTTTTGACCCCGTCCTACATAAGGAATAATTTTAAACGGACCCGCGTAGTCTACGCCGCAATGCGAAAATGGCGGCGAAGGATTGACTCGAGGAGGAAGTAGGTCTCCCATGAGTTGACTTGCGGTGACTGCGCGTTCTCGGACGCAAGTTACGCACCGATTTATTCTTGATTTGACGAGTGATCTCGCACCGAGGATCCAATAATTCTGACGGAGAAGTCGAAGAGTTAATTGTGGTCCACCGTGCAGTGAACGGTGATGCGTTTGATCGGCTATTAGTTCGCTCACGTAATTGCGGGGTAGAATGAGCGGAAAACGTTCATCGTAAGAGAGGAACGAATGGCGTAATCGCCCGCCAAGACGCAATTGGCCTTTTCCGTCGAGGAATGGGTTAAGCGATTTTATTGTGCTAGATCGCGGTAGAGACGCGTTCGATTGAAGCGCGCGGATTTCAGCGGCGAAGCTGTCTTGTTGAACGCGACGTACCCAGAATTCGCGAGCTTCTTGTATACAGTCTGCTGCGAGATTTGCGGATGGATCATCCGATAGGCTGCGCAAGCGCGCGCGAACCTTTCGCGGCCAGTAAAATAATAGAGCGGTGACTCGGAGGAGTTTACCCCAGCTCGAAAACCGGAGGGGAAGGTCCCACGTTTTTTCTTCTTGAGCGACGTGTACAGCCGCTGTTACGCGTAGCTCTTGAAGCACGGATTTTGAGTCGGCAATGCGTTCCTCCGATGGGCAAAGTCGTGCGTTTGGCCAAAACGCGGAATTTTGACGGAGCCACGAGGGGCCTGACCACCAAAGTGGGTGTTTGACAAACTCTTCGACGGAAATGCACAATCTGCGGGATTATCGCGCGTAGGGACGTGATGCCACTTTATTTTCGGCATTTTTGTTTGAATCTCTGAGACCCGATTCGCCACATAAGGCTTCCAGCGCGATGGATGCTGGGTAAGCCATGCGAGTGTAACGGTGGAGTCCGTCCAGCCGTGCACTGGGATTTTATCGTACTGGAAAATTTGTTTGACATACTCGAGGAGACGGACAAGTAATACTGCAGCGTTTAATTCCAGCCGCGGGATCGTAACGGTTTTCAACGGTGCGACCTTAGATTTCGCTGCGAACAACGCCACCGAAATGTCGGTAGGTGAATTCAGTACGCGTAAATAAACGACCGCGGAGTAAGCGCGTTGCGACGCGTCCGCGAAGCCGTGTAGTTCAAAGACGCGGTGAGATTGTGTTATGCCAATCCAGCGCGGAATTCTTAAAGCGGAGAGTTTGGGAAGTTCGCGACAGTATGTTTCCCAAATCTCGAAAATTGACGGAGGAACGGCGTCGTCCCAATTAGTTTTAATGAGCCATAAATCTTGCATGAATATTTTCGCTCGAATAATGACAGGCGAGGCCCAACCGAGCGGATCAAAAAGTCGCGCGATGAGCGACAAAACGGTTCGCTTTGTACTTCGCGCAGTTGATATGTCTGCCACGTGGAAACTGAACGCGTCTTCCTTAGGAAGCCAGGTGATGTCGAGCATCTTTAAGACAACCAAATCTTCTTTCGAGAGGTCGATCGCGAGTTGATGTTTGGCAGAGGGAAGGTCTGATAACAGAGCAGGATCGTTTGCTGCCCATTTGCGTAAATTAAACCCCCCGCGTTGCAAAAGCGCGACGAGTTGTGCTCGAATGTTTCGCGCCGTTTCGGGATCGTCTGCCCCGAACAAGACGTCGTCCACATAAGTCGAGTGACGTATTATGTCGACTGCGTCGGGAAAAGCTTTGCCTTCGTCGTCGACTAATTGTAGAAGTACGCGATTTGCGAGAAAAGGTGCGCACGCTGTACCATAGGTCACTGTGAGGAGACGATAGTTCACGAGGGGACCGTTTGATGTTGGCCGCCAAACGATGCGCTGATAATCGGTATCGTCGCGATGTACTTTAATTTGTCGAAACATTTTTTCGATATCCGCCATATAAACGAAGCGATGTCGGCGCCAATTGGAGAGGACGCCGCTTATTTCGCGCTGTAGTTTCTGACCAATGAGCAAATGGTCGTTTAGAGACGTTCCGTTTGATGTCACGCTCGACGCGTTGAAAACGACGCGCACACGAGTAGTCGCGCTGCTTTCGCGAATAACCGGATGATGCGGGATGTACAAAGGTAATTTTATCACGTCGAGATCGCTGACTCTTTCCATGTGCCCCATGGGCTCGTACTCGTGAAGGAAGTCGGAATAAGCGCGTGCAAGTTCTGGTTTCTTCCGAAGGCAATACTCGTGCTGAGTATACCGCGCCAGCGCGATGTTATGACTGTCACCAATATCGGGAGGCAACCCGTGACGGAACGGCAGACGAACGATGTACCGTTCCGTCGAATCGCGCGAATGCGTGCTAACGAAGTAATTTTCGCAGCTTTCCTCTTCCGGAGTGAGGAGATGGTGTGAGGGAATTTCTCCTGTTTCCCAAAATTGTCTTAGAATCGCGTCAGTGTCAGGCGCGATCGCGCAGTGCATCGTGGACGCGTGTGCGGCTCGCGGATTGCGAGTGTTGGCGATGGGCCCGGAGATTATCCATCCCAGCGTCGTGAGTTGGGCCGTGGGGGACCCGAAAGGACCTTTCTTGAGAGGTCCTACTAAAAGTTGACCGTAGAGATCCGCACCGATTAAGACGTTAATCGGTTCCTTACTGGAAGGATCGGGATCTGCGAGCTCGAGTCCTTTGAGATGCGGCCAAGAACGAATATCGCGAGAAGTGCTCGCGGTATAAGTCGTTAGAGTCTTAAAATATATGCAATCATTCGCAGCGGAGTGCCTTTTCCGACGCATGATTCTAGCTCGAGATTTACAAAGGATGTAGCGCGTCCGGAGTATCCGCTTCCGAACACAGCAATGTCGAGATCGGCTCGACAACGCGGAGTGCGCAAGTTTCGAGCGAGCGACTCAGTAATAAAACTATGAGACGAGCCTTGATCGATTAAGGCGCGTGCTTTGATGACGCGGTCCGCCGGAGTCCGCAGTCGTACCCAGGCGGTGGCGAGTAACACGGAAGTTGACGACTTTTGAGTAGTATCAATTGCCGCGTGGTTTGGAGAGGCTTCCTTTCGCGTGGTGATGACGCTGAGCGGCGCTTGCGACTGTGACTCTCTTGACGGAAGGAGATTAACGCTCGCTGTGTTATTTGAAGGATCGACGGCCTGATTGTCAGGCGGAGAGACCGGAGCGTCCGGACTACTGGGTGAAGCTCGGTGCAATGTTGAATGATGCGGCTTCTGACAATTTTTACAACGATGCGCATTCGGGCACTGCTTTGGAAAGTGACCGATTTTTAAACAATTAAAGCAAAGGCGTTTGCTTTTCGCGAGCGCGAAACGATCATCGATATTTTTCTTTGACCATTCTGGACAAAAGCTGAGAGAATGATTTCCCGAACAATCAGGACACTGCCGTGGTGCAGCGTTGTGTACTAAAGCTTTACCTTTATTTTTATTGTTCGTCGCGTTTGTGCGAGATGAAGTGCCAAACTCGTCAATTTGAACCGGCGCTGCGATGCCGCGGATACGTTCGGTCAAGAAATCTTTGAGCTTTTGAAACGACGGAAACTCATTAGAGGCGCCGAGACTCAAGTTTCATTGTGTTCGCGTGCGTGGACTGAATTTCTGCGAAATTAGATAAACTAACAAATCATCCCAGTGTTCGACCGGACGCTGCAGATTTTTTAAAGCGGCTAACGAGTAATTTACCGTGTCGCGCAACTGTTTAAGCTCGGTCTCTTGTTCGGTTTTCATGACCGGCAAACTCGCGAACGCGTGAATGTGCGCTAGGACGAGCGCGCGCGGACAGTCGTACTCGTCGGCG